>NC_137738.1:40784564-42170149 GCF_963264785.1 Psittacula echo
GCTTTCTCTGTTCTCACTCCCATTGTATTTTACAATACTGACTGAAAGAAAGAGCTGGAAAACAACCTGGTAGCTATTTAATTTAGGCTTGCGTTCAGCTTCAGAGCTTGGGAAGACCTTTGAGACTGTTAAATTTCACTTTGCTAAGACAATTTTCTGTACTCTTGTTCCAGAACTCAGCTTGTGTGTGTGTGTATATATGTGATGGATAGCAAGCATTTCTTTGGGGAAAATTTCTGGTCATTGGCCTGGGGCAGGAGCAACCACTAGGGGAGCTGAAAGGAAAACCAAACATCATTTTTCTTGGCAGTTATTGAATGGCAATTGCCCAAAGTCTCTACATTTTTGGGGAGTGCTTTTTTTTGATTTATACTTTTTAATAGCTTCTGGACTATACCAAGGTGAGAAACAATTCCTCCTAACAGATTTTATTTTTTCTGTTTTCGAAGTCATGAAACAAGGGCGCAATAGTATCCTCTGGCTGAAGTAAGCTGCTCTGGAGGCACTGCAGGTTTCTGAGACTAATGTTACCTTCTAATGTTTTTTCTAATGCATTTTGTTAGTAATATATAAGAATCTTGCCCATACAGGCACTTACTAAGCTAGACAGCCTGGTATTATCAGTAGGAATATGTGAGGGTGCTTAAGAGTCAGTCAGCTGAGAAAAGCCTCAGGAGCTGTTTCTTTTTGGTGAATTCTTTTCAGTAAAAGAAATAAAAATCATAAAAAGCTCTGTGAGAAAAGAGGCCATTGTACTATCTGCCTACACCAAACCAGAAGCAACATTAGTCACCAAAGTTAAGAAATCCGACTGATGGTCTTCAGTTGGGCTGTGTTTGAGTTACCCTTTCATTGTTTTTAATTTTTTTTAGAGCAGTATCTCTCTCACTCTGTCTCCCTCTCACAGACACTCACACTGACATTCACAAACACAAATTCATATTTCTTTCTTTTTAGTACAGAAGATCCAAATTCATGAAGCCTACTTGCAGGTTACAGTAGTTCTAGGTGACAAGTCCTCGAAGTACCAAGATGATATGAGGAAGGTTAGGTATGCTAAGAAGATGGTGGAAACCCCCTCAATTTCCCTGACTGCTCAGATGCATGACAATATAGTTTTATCTTCAAAAATTCTTATACCATCAGATTTGATGGTATAGGCCCAGGCTAGAAACAATACAAACAAGCTAGAGTCTGTATCTCTGTATGTGTCCATGTTAGTGTGTGCGTGTCTTTTTTTCTTAGTATCACTAACTGCATTGCATATTGTGCTATATATGATGCTTTAAAGAAAAACAAAATGTAATTCCAGAAACCGATTTTTTCAGAAGGACAAAATCCAAATTTCTTTTTGGCTCCGTAAGCTGTTGCAGAAAGGCTAAAGCACAGGATTTGTCAAGTACACTGTAGATACACGGCACTGAACACACTGTGATCAAACCAGTTTAATTGTGTTACTGTACGTACAATTTAAGCTTTTGTTGCCTTGGGACTGGATTATGGTAATGTAACCTGTTTAGAGTTATTGGCTCAATCCAGAAGCTTAAAAAAACCGGTGCTGAATGCAACAGTTGCCTTTTGGTAGCACAGTGCTGTTGTGACCTGATTCACATTGGCTGCACGTTGTTTTCCAGAACAAATTCAAGAGAGAAACATGCAAATTAGTTGAGAATTTACCATTTACAAAGCTGATGTGTTTCATGCACCCAATAATTAGTACTGGTAAAAGCTCTTAAACCTCAGTTAGTGAGAGTGTTTTACAGGATATGCGGAGGGGCTGTTGGAGCGGGAGTTTGAAGGTGGTTTTGATCTCTGGAAAAGTTTCTTTGTGGTTCAGATCTTCAGGCTGCTCACTTTCAGCAGTAAGCAAAGATGACTAAACTTACACAGGCTGCTTTGGACATGTCTTTTAAAGGAAAGTTGGGGTTGCAGATGAAGGAGCACACACCTTTCAAGGCCGTTCCTTGGCTGGGAGGGTTTTGTTGAGGTGACTGTGGGTAAGCAAACCCTGATTTTGTTTACATGTTTTGTGGTAACAGTTCTAGACTGACTATCAGATCACCAAAAATCAAACATTACAGAGCGGGGAAAATGGTAAAAACTGCCAAAGGCCTGGGCTGGTCGGTATGTACCTCAGATCTCTCAAGGGGCTCAAGGTTTCGGAGCTGAGTGACTTAGAGGAATACAGCCTTTGGGTAGGTCTAGCTGCAGGCTGCAGGTGTTGCCTCCACCTGACCCAGACCTTGGATGGATCCAGACAAGGAAGAGGCATCATCTTCCTCCTCCTGCTTTGCCTGCAGTGCTCCAGGGTTATTCAAACCAATGACCTGGCTGGCAAGCAGAAGGGTTCACACGCCATCAGCTCCCACGGTTTGACACAGCTGAAGAGGCCAGTCACAAGGCAAACTTCGGGCAAATCTGACTCCATGAAAATAATTTTTGTCTGTGCTTTGTTTTCTTTCTCCTTTCTACTCCAGGTGTGTACACTTTTCTTTCCAGCACCTTGAAATCTTTGGAAGAGAAAGACTACATTCACCGTGTCCTGGACAAGATTACAGACACTCTGATACATTTAATGGCCAAGTCAGGTCTTTCTCTGCAGCAACAACACAGACGACTAGCTCAGCTCCTTCTCATCCTCTCTCACATCAGACACATGAGGTGAGAGCAAGCATGTGGTCAGCCCTCCTGCACTGGTCCTGTGCAAGGGAGGTTCACAAATGCACACAGACACGCTTTTCCTTCACAGGTGGGAGTGCAAACTGTGTGTAGAGCTGTTACAAAATATGAGAGAGAGATATATATATGTCCACTTTCATAAAGATGTATGACTACGTGTGCAAAACAGTACATTGGATTATAGTGTGAGGAGCAAATGTTCTCGCCATTTGTTTCTTTTAGTTTTCCTTTACTTTGCTTGTTGTTTTGATAGTGCTGTAAGCAGTGTCTACTTTTAATGTTATGTGCACCTTCTATCCTATTTGAAAAGTACTAAGTAGAATAATAATGCAGCAGTAGCCTAGTTCTGAAAACTTTAGTCTCCTATAAGATTTAATAAAACTATCACTTTCATGTAGCCACTTTTCACAAGTGGCTTGATTGCAATTCACTTCAGAAAACAGATTAGGATCACTATGTGTATTTTATAAGTGAGAATAAATGCAGATCTGATGAATCCCAATCTAGAGGATGGTGCCCTTTGCTAATTAGAGGTGAGGTGTCAGGCACTCTTATCAGTTGTAGCCATGATTCTCCCAGATGTAAGCACCACACCAGAGCCGCTAAAGATGAAACATGCAGATTTTACCTCCTGGGCTGGTATACAGGTACTCAGGAAAAAGTCAATCGGTGTGTGCATGTGGCTTTTTTACTTAAGAAGAATTTGTACAATTAAGGAAGTTCCAGAGACACAGTGAAGTGAATAATTTCCATAGTTTTGTATATGGATACTATTAGAAGTGAGCATTTGCTAACAAATTGGCTGAGGTTATTTTCCAGGAAAAAGATCTGATAATTAAGATTCTATTATGAGGATGCCAAGATTCATCTGATTTTCTTGGTCACAGTGCCTAAATTAGGAGCCCATGTGATCTAGGCTACATTTTAGGCAAAGGAGAGCAAAAGATCCACCTTCAGAACGCAACTTGCTCATGAGCAGTCTGAAATATTCTTTGAAGGTGCTGTCTTCTGCTAACTGTAGCAGGAAAGCACAGCAACTGAACTGGTAAGTTAGTTCTGTATAAGGTGGAATTTATATGAACCTAATAAATATTATCAGCTGATAGACTTTCTTTCCTATAGCGTATTTGAAAAGTAAACATTGTTTTGTTAAAACCCACAGCAACAAAGGAATGGAGCACCTGTATAATATGAAGTGTAAAAATGTAGTTCCACTTTACGATCTCTTGCTGGAGATGCTGGACGCTCATCGACTGCATGCCCCAGCAGCTAGGAGTGCTGCACCAACGGAAGAGGAGAACCAGAGCCAGCTGACAACTGCTTCAGCTTCATCTCATTCCGTGCAGCCTTTTTATATAGGCAAAGAAGAGGACAAAGTGGGTGAAGAATACAATATAAGCAAAAGTCAGCAAATATGATTGTGTGAGAAACCCAGCAGTGTGCTACCTAGCTCTTGCTTCGTCTATAGTGCCACCTGTGTAAACACTCCAGTGACAACAGTCATCTGCATTTTCCATTTGAGTGTTTGTCAAGCACTTGCCTAAATTGATTGCTTATCCTAAATGGAAGACATTTCATTGCTATGGACAGCCAGCAAGGATTGTTAAGCTAACTTGATTTAAAATTTGCAGCGGTTTTATTTAATTTTGCGTGCAAGTTGGGTAAGTCCTAATCTAAACTGAACATTCATTTGACTATAAATTAGTAGGCCATACCATCCATGCATATTGGTATCTTCATGAGAGGTAGCCTTTGTTAATATCCAACCCAAATTCTGAGCTTGCTTAATCCTTTACTTGCTTGAAACTTTGAACCAGTTTAGCAGCGATTTTGGTTGACTTTTTTTGGGAGGGGTGGTGGAGGGTGTAAACGAAAAGTTGATTGTCATCTTAGGGTGCCATAGTGCATCTACACTGCTAGCGACTGCTTTGGTAGCGTAGGTAGATTCCCGCCTCTCCGTGCAGTAGAAAGGAACCCCTGTTTGAGAATAAAGCTGTTTTACATTGCTGGCTTACATCAGTAGACAAAGCCCTCTCAAGATTACACTGACCAAACTTTTAGGTTCCCTTACCATATCCTCTAGCTGAATTGCACTGCATGCATCCTATCTTGTCTGATCCTGCAAAGCTAAACTGCTCTGTTGCTTGGCAGTGTGTCAATCAAGGGCAAAATGGCAAACAGTGATAACACAAGTAATTATGCTTAAATCAGACAAGATGATTACAGAAATCATCAGGTTTAAAAAAAACCAAATTGTCTTCACGCACATATGTGATCCATTACTATTTTATGAAAACTCCCCCTGGTCTTTGCTTTACTGTTCTACAAACCAAGGGGTAAGCACACCAGTGCAAAACTGGCACAGCCAGGCGGGATGGTCCCATCCAGAAGAGCGTGGCCTAGCCATGTACAGGAGGGCTGGCATCACAGCCAGAGCAGCAGGCTCTGCATTGCCTTAGCTTGCTTTGGTTCTTTTTGGGGTATGCTCAGAAATTACTGTTAGGAGCCAGCTCACCTGTGACACCAGAACTGGGCAATCAGGCTCAGACATGGTGAAGACTATGGGACTGCATGTCCAGGAAGATAAATCTAGCTTTCTCCATGCAAGTGTGTAACTTTTTCATAAGGATTAGTCAGATTCTTCAGACCAACTGTAAGTATACAAAAGGTCCACTGACATCAAGAGTTTAGTAAGACATGAAAGGAGAGAGACTGAAGAAATCCATACTACGTAGTATTCAAAGTAGGAGTCGGCGCTGCTGCTTGACTGTCTCTATGCTCAAATTAAACATGTCAGGGAATGTTGCTGGGTACTGGAATTATTACATATACCAGGGATATTTTATTAGTCTAATAATAAACAACTTTGCCTGTGCTATCTGCACTTCTGGTTTACAGGTGCAGTTTGTGAGTTAACGTGGACCAGGGACTATCCCAATAGCTGGTTGGAAGCAACCACCCTGCCAATAAGGATGTTACATAGCACATGCATAGGTTGCTCCACAGCAGCTGGCCACAGTGCTAGAGGAGCATTCAGGGAGGCTTCTTCTACTGCTATAGTTGAAACGTTTATGTTAGATTATGTTGATTGGAATATCCCGTAGTAACTAGATATAGGAAACAGTGAAACTAATGCCATGAAGGAGTGCCTGTGTCTATTCATGCTCCCTGTTAGACAAGCAGAGTCTGTGCGTAATGAGATTGAGTTACATAGCAGTTGTAGCAAGGCACAGGACAAGTTTGTGCTTCAAGTCAAGGAATCTATTCTTTACTGAGTGTACATAATGATGTCTATAACAACAGTTTCATGTACATATCTGAGGATACATGCAGTTTAAAAGTCTAAAACTAGATGTTACCTATGAGAAGATTCCTTGAAACCTCTGCAAGCCTCAACATGTGAAGCAGTCACTGTAAGTTAATGGGCCTTTTATTGGTGCATATTATAGTGTCATTTTTTTCTGAATGTGCTGAAGATTTGTCTTTTTTGTGTATTCAGTAAAAGAGTGTGCGTCTGTGTGTGTGTGTGCTCAAATTTGGTACCAATGGCTTTTGGAGGGCTCCTAAATGCCTTGGAAGAAAATGCACATCTTCTTTTTTAGTAGCTGTTTTTCAAATGTGTTAGCAAGATTGTGAATGCCCTGAAATGAGTGCAGGCTAAGATCAATGGAGCACAGGAATCCCTGTAGTTACATTTATGTGCTTACACCATCATAATTCACATTCACTAACAACAGCACTAGAGCTGCTTTTTAAATACTGTAGGTGCAACTTGGTGGTCTCTATGGCAGAACACACACATCAAGCTCATAAGCTTAAGCTGAAAGGCAAACTGGTTTAAACGAATGCCTCCCTTCCCACATCCCAGAACAGTTGATTACATTGATTCAAGTGTAAACTGGACCTAGGGTAAAAAAAGTAGTTAATGGAGAGCAACTTAAAACAGAGGGTCAGATTCTGATTGTACTTACATAGGAGAAGTACCACCACACTACATTTTTTTCTTGATGAAGCTGGATAAGCAAGATTTGAAGTGGTATGCAGCAGACAGAAGGGTATCATAGCGTGTCTTGGAACATAAGGAATAATCAGTCAGCTTCCAGTCTTAATTATGAATGCTTTCCTAGTCTCAGCCCTTGCAAGGAAGTAATTCAGATTCAGCCAGTCCTCCCATCTTTGTGGAGACAACAGTGAAGGGCACTCCAGAAAGAAAAACACTGATTTCCCAGTAACAGATTCATTTACCTTGAGACTGTTTTAGGAGCTGTGTCTTTAACTTGTTCATAAGATTTTAATTGAATCAGCACCTTAATGAATATAGTAATCTTCCCACAGTTATCCGTAAAGATGATTGTCCATATATCAGACAGCTGAATGTAGATATTCAACCGATTAAACAAAGTCTATGATACAAACATGGCAATTCTTTTCATATGTAATTCTGAATTATGCTCTCGTGTATGCAAACAGATTGTGCCTAACATTGGTAATAATTGTTATTTCACAGGATGATATTTTATGTGTGTGTGTGTATATATATATACATATATACTTTATATTTGCAGCTGACAAACCAGTACTACCTGAAGACCTGGTGATGGACATTAAATAAAAATATATAATATGTAAAAAAAAAAAAATAAGGAAAGAAAACTTTTCAAGGCAGCTAATTATGCTTTTACCAAAACATTCATAGTGATGTATCTGGAGAGCTAATAAAAGAATTATTTTATAATGTTTATACATAATTTTTTTAAAAAAAGACCAAAAAAATAACCCGCATCAAAAAACCAAAAAACAACCCCCCCTAGAAAAACAGGCAATGTATTACCAGCACAAGCCAAACAGAAGTAAGGCCAGATGAACTTGCTTTGCTTGAGAATCTGGTTGTTACTGAATTATTGCAAAAAAGCTTGGGAGGCAGAAGGAGAAATAGGGTGATGTCTTAGTGGTGTCTGGGTTTCCAGCAATATGTGAAAGCTACTCTGGTTTGCAATAGTTTGAGCCATGTATTGATGTTGCAGGCTTTGTCTCAGGTAAAACTGCCAGCTGGGGCAGTAGGATTTGTACTGGGGTAAAATAATTTCATGAGAGTTTCTTGGGGTGTGTTTGTGGTAAATTTATGTTTCAGTGACATCTCTCGATGATTTTTTTCTCCTTCTGTACACTGAGGAGTTTAATAATTTAAAAATATAGTTAAAGAAATAATCTGAACTGAGTTCCCAAGGATACTCCAAGAACTATCAGTAGGTCACTGAACTTTAAATTGAAAAAAAAACCAAACCAAAAAAACCCAACATCCAAAATAAAACCCAAACCACACCCTTAAGCCAAGCCAGGGTTTGTACCGAAGCCTCCTTTCATTCCAGTTGATGCTGACTGATTCCTTAAGAGTTGTGCCAAATGTTTAAAGTGAAACAAACTACCATCAAAGAAAAAAATCTGCCTCACTGAGGCCTCAGTCTTATCACAGGCTTTGGTAGGAGCACAGCAAGCCTATCTTGTGTATATAATATCCTGCTTTAAAATTAGAATGCAACCCAACCTAAAGCTAATGGGATTTTGTATATAAGGTATTCTCAGCTGAATTTATGTGAAGTGCATTTCTTACTCTGAAAAAAGAGATGTCTATTTTCCATGCTATCTACAACTGTAACATAGCTTTACAGGTAGAAATACAACATGTGTAAGAGAAGGGTCATGCTAACGATGGTATCACAATGCAAACCTGTCTTTGATGTCACCGGTGACTATAGCATAATCTCAAATGATCTAAGGATTTTAAACTAATATTTCCCTGATAATATTGACCTACGTGTTCACTCTGGAGCTCCCTTTCACCTTTCAAATGTAGATAGCCTTATATCCTGAATGCTGTTTTCAAAGTGATTGTTGCCCATAAGGGTATTTGGTTTTGCACTGTATTAAAAGAAAAAAAAAATCTAAAAAAAATAAAAATCTTTTGCATTCAGACGTGCCTAAAGAAACAAATATCAAAAAATTTTAAAAAAAGTACATGCTGCCATCTTGCAAATTAGTATGCTCTGTACTCCTGTGTGCCTATAATTAGAAGTCTGTTTCTTCAGAAAGTGCCCATTGGAAAATGAAGGGATAGACTGCTGGTCACGAGACTCGCATTAACAAGCCACTTTATGTATCACCTTACTGTATATACTATGAAACTAACGCTTTTGTGTGCACTATGTAGTCTGTCCATGGGAAGACCTTTCTTCGGTATAGGCTCAGCTGCCATAATGTATTTGTTGAAGTATTCTGTTCTTTCACTGATGCATATAAAATTATTGATGTATTTGTTTTGGTGAAGTTTTCTTTCTTTTTTTGCACCTAAAAAAGTTCTAAAAAAGTCTAAATGAAAAATCTAACCCAATTGGTGTGAGATTTTTATCAATGTATTTGATGTTGAAAATAAAGAATTAGCCAAAGCACTTTGTTTCATGAGTTATACTTTGCACAGTTTAAAAAATATGCTTCTCTGCTTATTGTTTTCCAGTAACCAGTGAAATGGTACATTATTTTTCACAGTGCGTTTTCATCTAAGTGAACACTGTTCCTTAATTTGTTTCTTCACCTTTCCCCAAAAACATAAGAGACTGGCCATTTCAAGAGTTAAAAATGTGTTCCAGTCTCTAGTATCCTAAAGACTAAGTATTTTATATGCTTTATGTTCCTTATTTTGGCTTATGAAACAGATTATGGTGAAAGAGACAAATTGTGTGAATTTCGCCTTCAGTAGTTGACGGTCACTTACCATGAATTAGCTAATATCAAGTAAAATAGCACTTATTTCCCAAGCAAAATCTATTCCTAAGGGGGAAAAAATCATCTTGGCTAAGCTGTAGGGAGGGGATGAAAAGAAATGAAAGATAATCTTATTGACATAAAACCACTTTGAACTTAACCCTATCCTGTCAAATAGTCTCAAAATTATATTTGGTCTTTGCAGAGAATCAGACCAGTAATCTATGCAGGTGAATGTCTACCAGTAATATAGAGAGAATATAGAACTTCTCATATTTATGTTTTTCATGTATTTTCTGCGCTGTGCTGGTTCTGAGACTATTGGCTCACAGGTTCTTCTTTTCCTACATAGATATAAAAGTAAAAGCTTTTTGGATTTTTATGTGATGTTTCACTGTACATAACATGAGGAGAAAATGGTAAGATTACCTTAATTCTCCATTTCAATGATTAAGACAAGACAGGCAAAATACTTTGTTCACATGAAACCTCACCTTATAAGGTCAACATGAAAACAAACGTGAAAACAAATAGCCTATTCAACTTCCACAAGAAAGCTGGGGACTCTTGGGATTTGTAAGTGCTGAGTAGAACTGAGTGATGGTTCCAAGTCATATGACTGTTTTGCAACATGCTTTCACGACGGAGTTTGACTGAGGGTTGCTACTTTGGCCACGAAGGGTGGGCCACAGTAATATGAATTAATTGCACATGTACATGTGCTCAAAATAATAAAATCATTTTCAATGCCGATTCAGTGGCAACAACTGAAAAGCATCTGTCTCCCTCTTCTTCATTCCCTCCATCATCTGTATTCTGTGATGGGAGAAGGTGGACGAGTTGTCAACTTGCTCAGACCCCCAGAGCAGGAACCTGCCATGGAAAAAGCCCCTGCAGCTTTGCACTGGGCACATTTCCACAGTCAGGAGCCAGCTGTGACTCCACCTTCATTCCTCATTCCATACGTCTGTTGGCTGCAGTAATCTGACAAATCATACAGCAAGAAAATATCATTCACTGCACAGCTCTTGCAGCTGAAACTCCTGGCTCACCTTTACTGGGCCCATCACTCTTGCTTCCCTCAATGCATACACAGCACCTTGCAGAGCAGCTGCTTACTCCCTTGAGGGAGTTCATATACATGCACACAGCCACCTGTTTTGGGCTTCTTGCACTCCCTGGCTTTCTCCCTTTCCTAACATGTAAGTGATGCATGTCTTGTACCAGTGTATTTTATTCTATATATCTAATCAGAAAGGTATGACATAGTTAAGGCATCATGGAAGAACAAATCTGACTGCTTTTACTTTTCTGTTAATTAAGGCAATCCTCTGTTCTGCAGTGAACACACCTTCTTCATGGGCTACAACTTGGTACTCTCAATAATTGGGACACCTGCCCTCTTCAAAAGCCTTGTGGCCAAGCTTATGCTTCAAAACTAAATGATGGATTTTTATTTTCTTTTCCTCCAGATACTGCCACATTAAAAACCCCATGCAGCAGCCTGTCCTTAGGCTGGAAAAGTCTTGCAGCTGTTTCCTCTGCATGACACTGTTTGCCTCCACCACTCTCCCAGTGAAGAGGAGAGGAAAATCCAAACATCTAAAATTAACACTCGTCAGCATGTTCAGAGAGGAAAAAAGCCCATAGGAGAGAGCTGTGTTTTCTTATGCCCAGTCAGGCTCCAATTGCTACCATTCACCATGGCATCCTACAGATAACAGAGGCTCAAGTCTAAAAACGTTCATAAGGCCTTCAGGAAAATTGACCATCAAAATAATAACACTTGGCACTTAGCTCAGTAGGAGCAAGGCTAACTAGCTCTCATGTAAGAGCATGTGTGCTGCAGTCTTTTCTTGTCACTCTGCTAATGTCTTCATTTTTGCAGGCACACTGGTGACATAAAATCTGCTATTTTCCATTCCTACACATTCATGCATCAGTCCAGCATGCTGCCATTTTAAACAGCTGACAAATGTGCACATACGGAAAGGCACAGGCCTTTCAGGATTTGCTTTCATGATTATTTTTTTTCTTAGCCAGATTTTGCAACACGTGCTTGGGACTGTAAGATTTTTAGCTCCTCTACACACAAATACTGAGTGCTTGTTTCTAAGACAGAAAGACCTGCTTCTTGTCAGATGTCTTTTTTATTTTCCTCTCCCTCTTGAGAACCTGTGTGATCCATGACAGGTGAAACAAGTATGTTACATCATAGAGGTAAGCAATAAGTGCTACCCACTTTGCAGTAAGAGTCACAGTAGGGCACATGAAAGTTTGAAAGGTTAGGCATTAGTATGAAAATAAAAAAGGCTGAGTTCCATTCTGCCTTTATTGGATTATTTTTTGTCGAAGTTAAATCTGAAAAATGGGAAAAGACACTTCAGCTCCAAAATGTCTTCTTCTTATCTGTCTCAATCAAAATGCTACAGCATCATGCTTTCTTCCAGTACGTTTTTTCCTCTTGTCCCCACAGTCTGTACACCTGCCTGGACAATGCTTCAAGTTTAGGAAAGGAGTCAAAATTGCAGTGGACTCTGGTAGCTTTCCTTCCAGCTGTTTTTACAACATCCTTTCTAAAAACAATGGAATGAAAAAACCCACAGTTACAACATCAATAATAGCAGTCTCCCTTGAATTGCAACATGCCTGAATGTGCAAAGAGCCTGACCTGAGTAACGTTTGTGCAAACTACATCCACATCTGCATCATCCCTGACTGACACAGGAATGCTCAGTGGCTCACCTCTCATGCCCCAAGGCCACCTCTGATGATACAACAAATCAACAGTACTTTCCTAAAGCCTCCTTTCTCTTATGAAAACTAAATGTGCCATTATTTTATTCAGACCTCACTGTGGTTAAATCAACTTGCTACATCTCAGGTCTTTAAATAGATTTTACTGAACCAAGCAGTTTTGACCAGTTCATTTTTTTTAATATGTTAAGCAGCGCCAAACAATAGAAGTCACAGCTTTCAGTCCCTGTCTGCTTTTAGAGCAATCATTTCATATAACTCGGATTTCTATCATAGTCTATGACAAGTCTTTAGTGCTCAAGCTTGCAGTTATTAATTTCCTTTTATCTTGTTTTCATAGATTTTTGTCTACTGCTTTTTGGGAAGAAAAATTAATCCTTAAATCATCCCTAGTTATTTCTTTACTGTGGAATATTATTAGAGTATTCCAATGTTCTTAAGATTACTAAACCAAGCATAACTTCTTCCAATATAGATTTCACATCTATGTCCCTCTAGGTTTAATTACAGCCAAATAGCACAACAACAAACAATAGAATTCAGCTGGCTGTAGTGCATTTCACAGCATTGCTGCCAAGGTTAAAACCAGCCAGCCAGTACCTAGACTAGTTCCCTTGTGTAGGGAACATTGTGAATATCAGACACACATATTTCCCTCAAAGACAAAAGACAAATGACCCCCTCTCTCTAACTTCTCCCCCACCCCAACTTAGGTTTAGATGAATTCTGAAGTTGACTGCTGTAATAGTTGAACAATTTTAAAGTCAGACCACTCAACTTAAACTCAAACTTCAGTACGGCATTTCCCGCTTTTCCTTTCCATGATCCATTGCTTTAAACACCAAATACAACATGGGAGTGCAACTGAGAAAATAAATGCTCTCTTCTCTTGCTTAAAAAATACATTTCTTCTCCTTGATTCTGCTTTTACCTCCCAGAATCCTCCCACATTTGCTAAATCCTGATAGCATCTGTAGTTTGAAGACTGTGAGCAGTTTCTGGTACGCCTTTGAACGCGCACACAGACGCACTCAGATGCACATGATGATGAACATGTTGAGTGATGCTATCAGTTGTAAACAAATTTCTCAACCACAAATAGCACAAGACTCTGAGGGCTAGGGATGACCATTCATAAGACTATTTCAGCAGCTTTGTCCATTCAACAACCAGCAGCAGAGGAAAGTTCTACAGAATGAGAAAGCAAAACTGCAGCTGTTCACAGCAATTTGCAGGGGAGCTGGAAGAGTGGCAAACCAGTGGCAAGAAACTATTGATCTGCTCTAGAATTAAGCTGTTATCGCTGCTGGAACAGCGTGAAGGATAGGCAATGGGTATCATCATGCTCATAGCTGTGAGAAATAAGGGCACACTATTTCTGTCAACTTCAGATCATTTGTACTCCTAACACTGTCAGACATCTCTAAATATTTCTTTTCAGTCTGCCTTCAGATTTTGTAAAGCACAATCCACAAACAAAACTCCATAAACAGAAGCAGGAAGTTCAGGGCAAATGATGCTCATTATCTTGCACTATTATCATTATAAGCATAAATTACTGCACAGTCTGGAGTTGCTGAGCAACCGCTTTCCATTATGCTTTTAAACACCCACTAGTTAAGAAGAGACTACAGGTCTCTAAGCAGGTTCAGTGTTGCAAGACGCATCAAGCTGCAGGGATGATTGCACCTCTATAAAACTACTGCATTTATCTATGATAGAAAATGAGGAAGAATATAATGCAGTAATGACTGGAGATCCCCAAGATGGAAAGTCTCCTTTCTCTATGCTTGAACATGTGCCTTCAACACAGACCCACAGTTCTGCAGCTCCCATACTGCCTTTCCTTAAGCTTTGCAGCCAAGAATGAAGTCCCTCATATCTGCAGAGCCCAAGTGAGGCATTTCCAGAAGGTCAGATGACAGGTTGCAGGCAGAGCACAGAGACAGGACATCTCAGACTCTAATAGGTGCATTTCTTAAAAAGTTTGTCCTCACCCAAGTTGTCTGTGACAGCACCCCAACAACACAGAGGTAGACAGAGAGAGCAGCATGACATTATCAGGGTGAGAAAGATGCACAGGCTGCAAAGCTGGCTAGTGCCTCTGGCTGCAGTGCATGACAGCTTTCTGAGTGTGGTTCCCACTCCCCCATACAGTTGACCCATTTAACCTGGTTCCCACTGTGGAGACCAAGACATATGTTGATATCATTCCGGGGTTTGCAGCTCAAGTCACTGCTGCTCTTGGGGATGCAGCTTGCTTTAACAGGATCTTGATCGCAGCCATTTTTTTCCATTTTGATATCTTTGTGCCGGTTTTTACAATCAAGATCCAGTTCTGTAAAATCACATTTGAAGTCATAATGGAATTGGTTCAGAGCCAGGAAATTGCTTTTGGAGGGGCTTATTGCTCAAAGTGCTTTTATCTGGTCAGATGTTGATTTTGTCCATGGTTGCAGTTTAGACTGAAAATCCCAAAAGTAAGAAGTCCAAAGTGGCAGTCAGGAGCCTCTAACCTGCTAGCAGAAACCACCTGCTATTCCCCTGAGACCTCAGCTTGCAGACTGACGTTCCCATATCCTTGAAGGTATGAGGGTTTCAAGATTTACAAACAGGCATTTTTCCTGTCTATGACATTTTCCTTATGCGTGTCTATCGCTGCCCATGACTGCCTTATTCGCAGTTATTGCAGAGAGTCTGGTCTTCACTGGGATGACTGCTCTGTGTGAGCAATCACTCGGGGTCAAAAGAAAACTCTCTGTATCCAATGTCTCTTTCAAGTAAATAGGCAATATGCTGAAACTATAGTTAGCTTTACAGCTAGAGCTCAGAGCTTGATGCCATGAATAGGAGCAGCTTTGCTTTGAAACATCTGGAAGGAAGCAAGGCATAGCAGGTACACTCCACCCTCTGGTTCACCAGCAAGGCACATATACCCTTTGCAGGTAATCATCAGCCAAAAATGCCCTCAATTCAAAAGCGATACTGACGCTTGATAATGTGACCTTCCAAATTGTTTACTTCTTTTTAATTATCATCAATTCTTTTCCGCCTTAGCCTTAACTTTAAGGAATTAAGTATGAGTTCCTATGATTTCACATCAGTTCTCCCCTGCCTATTTAAACAGCTTATTTTCCATTCCTCTGTCAGTTCATCACTTCTTGTATTCCCGAGACTGAGTATTTCAACAGGTGAGAGAAAATAAAAGGGCATGACCATCATGACCAGTATGGAACCATTTCCCTACCACTGCATTTTAGTGACTGCTCCACAAAACTCCCCTGGAGCTTGAGTGAGGTGCACAAATTCTGCTTTTCTTCAGCAGAGGACAGGCCATTCTTCATCAGGAGTCAGAGAAGTGAGGAGTTGGAAAAGTGGGGGAGACATTCAAACAGCCAAGGGAAGTAGAAGCTAAAGAGTGGCAAAATAGCTGGCAAATACAAATATGTTGCAATTCAAAGCATGCCAAGTGCTACCCTGTATACTTTTGATAAAGCACCTTATTAATTGCATCTGATATAATTCAAACTGAACTTTTTTCCTTGTACTCCCCTCTCCCTCCTAACACCTTTCAATCCTCTCTGCCTCACTCTCAGTTTTTAAGTATTATAATAAAGACATGAACAGAGGTCTCACCTGTGACTTTTCACCTGGTTCCTCCAACACACTGCTTTTCCATAGGCTGATATTCACAGGCTACCTACTACCCTTTAGATAACATCTACTTCCATGAGATCACAAATAATTAGCTGGAAAATAGTAGACAAAGTCAGGCCCAGATCTTTATTTCTCACTAAATTAGGCTTACTCTTTACAATGTTTTCTTTTAAAAGAAAACAAAAGTATCTTTTAACAAAAAATTAACCACCAAAATGAGGGAGCAGCTGATGGAAGGATTTCTAAAGCATACAGAGATCTGGACTAACAGGTCTGAGAAACTACCAAATTATGCACATAGGTGCTCAAATTAGCAATAACTAAATTATGTCACCAAAGACAATGGTAATAGAAAAGAGAGGAGGGATCAATTTTATGGAATCTGTTAGTCCTGTTGCATCTAACAGCTCACCGTTGTACCCCAAAAGTGTATTCCTTATCTTTGTCTACTCAGAATCAGTGATTATGGATACTAACCTAGCCCAGCATAATTTCCACTTAGAAATTTAAAAAAATCATAAAGCATTGAAATGAATACATACTTGTGTCAGTCCAATTTCAGACATTTAAGATACTTTGTTGACAAAATATTCATTTCAGGATACAAAGGAAGAGGATACAAAATCCTTTTCAGGAAAATGTTAATGCTACACTTACCTGAAAAGGAACCTTTATTTTGGCTTCTCCAAATGCTTGAGTTCACTTCTGGTACTCTACCTCTAACCACCCTCCCTCAAACCAGCTCCAGTGATGACATTCCAGGAATGTAATTCTATGTAACAGCAATTAATGTGTTTGTAATACATTCTACGTAAAAACATTTAACTCACAGGGAATATTCACATTGTGTGTCATGGATTTAAAAACCCCAAACTACTAAAGAGCAGTAACTTGGAGCCATGCTCTGTATTTTTTCCAAAATAAAAAAGAATCCTCTTTTGGTTGAGTTCTGATTGATAAGCTGGGCAAAGTGTTTGCCACTTCTCAGACTGCAGCTTTTCTGCAGTATTTCTGGAAAACCTACAAGTTCCCGATTTGTTCCTTTTTTTTTTTCTTTTTTAAAATCTGCTTTAGTGGGGACTGGTGCAACCTCAATTGCCAAAGGCTGCATGAGGGCATACATAAACACACACACTCACCCACACAGAGCACATGGGTGAGAATGAACTTCAAGAAGCAGCTTGAGAAAAAAGAAACAACCCTGAAATGACCAATCAATTCAAAATATGAACAGCTTTCAATATTAGCACAGCTTCTAACATGACACTTTCCTATGTACTTCACATTTGTCAAGTTCCCCAGATCTCACTCAAACATATACTTAATACCATTAATTTGTTACAGCATTTTTTAATCCATTTTAGAAGTGCAGCATACGTACGTCTTCTGATTTTTATACCATACATATCTCATTCTGAGCTTAGAGGTTTCCATACTTGTCATTAAAAAGCACGTAGACAAAATATTTTATGGTATCTATAATAAATGCAAATAAATCAATACAAACAAAACTTGGCTTAGCAAACTGTACATATATATGTTCTCTGTTTTTCAACTTGACATTTAACTTTTTTCCTCATAAAATCTTTTACGATCTTATTTATTACATCCATTTTTTTAAACCTTAAAAAAGTGCTTGTCAGATTTACACCTTGTGCATTCAAAGCAAAAGTTAGAACACCATGCCCGAAACAGAAACCACAGGGAATAATACATTGCCATACAAGATCCTTTAAAATTGTACGTTACAAATGCTCTAAAATTTCTTTAGCATTGGTTATTTTGTATACTGTAGATATCAAGAGGGTATTTAACAAAGACTGGCTAATGGCTCATTTAGAGCAGCACACAGGAAAGGATCTACAGTATCAAGTCCTTGGCTATGCATAGTACAGGGCAACGACCTGGATATAAAGTGGCTGAAGATCCAGAAGGCTGGACAGGACATTCCCCTCACACATGTCACATCCTCCTCAGTACCTAGGATGCAAGTATTCAAGCAATGCTATACAGGTAATACACTGTGAAGTTTGATACTGATATACGGATGCATTACCAGCTGAGTGCCAGCAGAGAATGATATGAGCAAAGCAGCAGCTACAGCAAATAGGTAAAGCTGCCACACTGAAACCTGCCACCCTTTAAAACCATTCTTCCTCCCAGCTAGCATTCCTGCATGGTCACCCGCTGTCTCATAGGTCTCCTTCATAATGGAGGTGGACCATTCATGTATTTTAGCATGGGGTGGAAAGAGCGGGCAAAGTTGTTGGCCATAGTACAGCTGTAGTCCTCCTCAGTCATTGGCACCAGGCAAGCCAGCCCAATCAGGAGCAGCAAGAGGAGCTGAAGTGGCAGAGCAGCTCTGAGGACTCTGAGGAAGAAGGATGGGTGCCGCCATGCTGGCCCAGCCTCAGAAGGGGAGGAACCTGAGCCACCTCTTGTGGACCTGAGAAAAGAGGATGGACAGGTGAATACAGTAAAACATCACTGCAGCAGAGGTTGCCTTTGGGCATTCAGTCTTCCCTTAAGTCTGGCTTAAAATCTGTACAGACATTGACTGACAACTGCAGAGGTATTTTTCTCTGAACATGCTATTTCCCTAACATTCTTAAGAGACTGTATTTCTAGATTGGGTAGGAAAATGCCAAATGATCACAATAGAAAGGGCTTTGTGACCCCATAGCCCTTTTGTCAATTACAGGGAAGACTCTTCCTTTAAAGCACTGTGCTCTAGAGAAGGTGAAAATAAAATGTGGGCTGTACCTGTCATGTGTTCAACGCATGCTGTCCAAAATGGATGCCTCCTTATTTAAAATAGCAGTTGCATTTTGTTTGCAGAAGTTTCTACATTCATTTCTGTATATAGTATCCGCAAGGGTGTAATGCGTTAAGATTCAGTTACATCAATCTTCAATTAATTAATACAACAATATGGAGGCAATGGGAACTCATTTTCTATAAAGTACATTGAATTTTGAATCTTGCACTGAATCAGCAGTTAAAATCTGTTTGCTCAGCTGAGTTGGCAACATCCAAGTGATTTTGTCTCTTGTCTATGGATCTGATGTGAAATGGCATTTCTATGAGAGAGGCCAGATCTAACACAAGTATTTCCAAAGAAACACTTCAAATTAAGCCTCCAAATCCAATCTATTTTTTAATGAGGGATAAAGACACAGATTTCACATTTTCCTTTTTGGCTGAAATTGTCAGAGCTCTAACATATGGATGACAGGTTTCGAGATCAGTGAATGACTGGAAAGAGTGATTACACAGGTTAAAATCTGATGGTCTCAGTGTGTTAATTAAATGGCATTAACTGTATTTTAGCACTAGCCAAAAACTGAAGAACTTAGAGCCTTCAAATAATTTGCTTCAAGAGCCTTTCATTAAGACATCAGGTCATTAATTTTGTCTTAGGTATGTTGCTATAAGACATCCGTGTGGCTGTTATAACTATGAAGCCCAAAAAAAGCTAAGGTTTGCAAAGGTTTAAGAGAGAAAAATGCTCATAAGGATGATCTGATCTCAAGTTGAAGGCCTGGAACATCAGGCTTGTTGACTAAGGTCAAATGCTCCCGTGTAAAGCAAGGCGGTGGCAATGGTTCTTTGCCTTTCCCTTGTCCTTTTGATCCTTTCTCCCAGATAAATCTGAATCTGCATAAGGAAGCATACAAACCCCAAAATATCATTTTCAAAGCTATGCCATGCTCGGCAAGGGTCTCCTTCCCACATGTTCAGAAAATTCTTTCTGTGCTTGAGATTATTTTTACTGTCTTCTTCATGTATCATCCCACTATGAAAACTTCAACAAAGCCAGAAAGATTTGGTAAAGCTTAGATGACCAACAGATACATAAGCACTCAGGTATGCTAAATGACCAACTTGACCTATCCCAGAAAGAAGCAATAATCAAAACACCAGATTGCATGTTGTTTGAATCCATGTTATTGTAGCTCAGATGGAAAGCTGCTTATCACACAATGTAAGATCATGTTACTATAAAGAACATACTGAAAGGATATGGCACATTTAACAGCATTGGAGTATTCCATATTAAAGTTCAATTAAATCAGGACTTCTGCCGTCCAAGAATGCCAAGACAGAAAGTTAATGGACTGAGGTGGAAACAAAGGGAACAAGGAGTGCTTAATTATCTTCTAAGCATTTGATTGCACAGTTTACCTATTTACAAGGCTCTCATTGTACAAATGCTATTAATCCCAATCAAAAAAGGCCACATTTCTGCAGCTGGAAACTGCTGCTTGATAATAAACGAAATCCCAGTTTTCTCCACTGACTCAAAAGTTACTCTGGGGCAACACTGGGTGTCAGAAGGGGAATTTCCAAGAAGCAGAATCACAAAGTGAGCAGGCAAAATTAGTATCTAATTTTCATTTTCCTTATGGATTTAGTAGCACAATCCAGAACTTTTTTTGCTTTGTGTTTCGACAAAAAAAAAAAAAAAAAAAAAAAAAAAAAAAAAAAAAAAAAAGGAGGAGGAAAAAGAGTGGTATGTGTAAGCTGCATGGCTGATCTCCATACGGAGCATAAACTTTGTTTCAAAAATAAACAGGTCATGGCAAAGTTTTTCAGAATATGCTTCTGCAGTGAAGTAGGGTATTGAAGAAAAGTTTCTAATACTGCATAGAAACAAACAAGCAAATAATGAAACATTACGACAACATCTTCAGAAGGCGGAGTTTAATAAGTTTAAGCACTGTACTGCCTGTGTTTGTTACAGGTATGCCTCTGTAATCTACATAATTGACTGAAAAATGGAATGGGTCATCTTAGAGCATTTAATGGATTTGGTAAAGAGTGATGGTTAAAAATAAACATTGCTAATAAAAAAGGGTAATTATTCATAACAGCCAGAACTCCTGTTTACTCCAGCAGGAGAAGGGGAAGCTGCACTGTATGCCACTTAGGAGAAAAATGCAATTTCTTTTTCTTGAGCTTGAATCTTTAGCTGTCTCTCTTCTGACTGCTCCACGATTTGTCACACTGGTCCCTATCTGAGGCGGGAAGGAAGGCCATCTGCTACTCGCTCCATACACAATTCCTACTAAGTAGATAAAAGGGGGAGGCACAGCTGCAGACCTGGCCAACAGTAAGTTTCTTTATGTCAAGAATTCTCATAAATTAAGAACTGCAAGCAACAGTAACCCTTACTTTGGGAGTTTGTAATGTCAGTGAAATTGGAACTCTTTCCTAAGCATTTCAAGAGAGAAGCTAATTTACCAGGCTATAGATCAGATGGGCAAAGTGAACCAGCTCAGCTGAGTACCTTATTTTACAGATGATTGATTTTTATTTTTTCCCCAAGGAAAATATGGTTGAATTAATTTATCTGTATTGCAGTAAACATCTGAAAGATTATAACAGAAGAATTTATCATTCAAGAGAAGCTGGTACAAAAAAATACAGTGAGTTTAATGGGGATGTGACTAACGGAATGCAGACAACAGGCTTACACTGAAAGAGGCACTGCTGGGCTAGTAGGATGTTATTACTTGAGTTAATTGAGGATGAGTCCTGGTTTAATATCTTTATGAAAAGACTATGGCACAAAATATAAGAGGAGAAGATTTCATCTGTATGACAACAGAGGTTGGAAGCCTCTGCAAATACAAAATAGGATTGGATTGCACAGAAAATAGAGGGTGAATCCAATAAGTTTAAGAACGAGTTCAAGGAGTTTAAGATTACAGTGTTTAAGACAGCAATAAAAACTTCTGCTGCAAATATGGAAGTTCACATTCTGAAGATAATGAGGAGAATCTATAGCTGTTTGACACAGGATGGCCACAAACCAATAATGTGGCTTGTGAAGAGCTGTGAAAAAGGGACAAAGAAATTTAAAAATATATTTCAGTTCAAGATTTCCAGAAGACAGAAAGGGTAATTTTAATGATGCTTTATAAGGCACTAGCAAGATCTCACCTGGAACAGTTTGTGCCATTTTGGTTAACATACTTCTGGAAGAAGAATTCAAACTTACAGAAACTTCAAGTAGTCAAAAAAGTATGAGTATTTCTGCTATGAAGGAAATACAGAGCTGAGTTTATCAATAGAAGACCTGAGAGATACTAAAACTACCCTTTATAAAATAGTGCAGAACAGAGAGAAAGAAAGGTGAACAGTTGTTAAAGTAAGGGATAATGTTGGCACAAAATCAAATTACTGCATCTTACCATGGATATATCAAAGGTGGAAATTATTGTAATTCCAGATAATAAGAGAAATTAAATTTTATAACAACCTTCTAATAGACTTTTTATTCCACTGATTTACATTTTTTAAGATGGACATTGCTCCAGTTATTAAGGAGAAGGTATAATACTGTGCCCACAAGAGCAGGCAACAACTACTCTTGGTGGCCTAAACTGACTCTCTAGAAATGACCTTGTTCGGCTGCATTCTCACTTTGATTCTCTCCCTAGCTGTCAGCACCACATCACCCCAACTGCAGATTTGGCTTTCCCTGTAAAGAAGATTAATACGTCCATTTCAAAGGCAATCAAATAGGAAGTTTAAGTAACAAGCTTTGAGAGTGTGGGAGATAACTGGGGAAAGAACCGTAGCAAGCCAAGTCCAAGCTTTGTATTTAAGCTGAGTGGCAAAGACTGCCATTTTGTGGCCAAAGGCATTGAAAATGCTGTGGCCTGGTCTGTTCCAGGAACAGCAAGTGACCTTCAGAGATCTGCTAGTCATATGGGGAGGCCTGAGCAGGAAATGGAGGCTGGCACTGTGGCACCAAGACTTGAACAGAGCTGCTCAGGAGAGACATTGTAAACACCCTGAGCGAATTAAACCACTACTTTAATCTTTTAACATTTTAATCACTTCAAAAAACTCCACAGGCACAGATCCAGGTGTGCATTTATGACAGATCTATTAAACTGATGAAGAAAGACGATTTGCTTCTTGGATCTGCTTTTCCCACTTAGCACATGATTACTAATACCACTTGAGCCTTTAGTTAAATCCACAATGTAACATCTAGTTTAACCTTCTACCTTGCTTAGCATCGCAGTATGTATGCTTATTTTTATGCCCTGATAATGGGGAAGGCAAAGTGACATCACACTTATTATACACAAAACACGGCCCCTCTAATTTTTAAACGAACTTCCCTTCACAACCTCCTATGCCATAAACTTTTAAAAATTTACTTTAGCTTTCCTGTGTTTTAAACTCTAACAGGGTTTGCTGATCCAGTGCAAGATCAAACACAAAGTACTCTGATCAGAAGCATGTCAAAATATTAAAGAACACGGTGACAGCTTGTACCGCTTTATCAGTTAAAACCACATTACACATCAACCACAACCTGTCTGGCTTGCGCATTTGATTAAGTTTCCTATTCAGCAGTGACTCATTCGTATTCCATGCTTGTCTGAATGACAAATTGAACATTGTGTTGTATTGCTACAAGATGTGTTAATAAACAGTGCTGGAAAGACTTGATCTGAAAGGTGCTGCGCCAAAGCCACTGCTAGAATAGAGGTTGTTCTTAAAGCTGCAAAGCATTGCTAGCTGCTCTTTGAGCCAGTGGCTCACACCTACAACCATAAACCTTCTCAAAAGACTGGCGTAAGTGGTCTGACTAAACAGGAGAGTGGAAGAGTGCAAATGTTTCTTCAGTACAACATTGCTAGAGCAAGCATGCTGACCTACTGAAGACATCCTCCATTCCTCCTAGCTTTTAATGGCTGCAGAGTAAAGCCCCACCCCTCCCTTTCCCCACTCTAAGAAACACAATGCCAAGCTTCGTAGCAGACTGGAGTTGGAAAAATTAATTCTCTTTCCCCATTAGACAGAAAGATGGAGTGTACATATGTCACCTATTTTTTGTGTGCTTTCCTTATGTTTCCAAGAAGACAAAAAGCTCCTAAAAATACAGCAGATTCTTAGTGCCAGTGGAAGCAGTGAAAGATGACTTTACCTGTTCTATCTGCTATGCTATGTGGTTTTGCAACTATGCCACTTTACTGACAGTCACTATGTATACGTATACATACTATGTATTGGATATTCATATACACTATTTATATGAATACACGTAAAGCGAATCTTTTTTTAAATAAATGTTTATGTAAATCTCTACATCATGAGTAGCTTTATTATTTATTCCACTTATATTTGAGAATAATTTTGCTAAATATAGCCTTGATTTTGCAAATAAGAAAACTACTCGAGGTATATTTGTCTGCTTGGTTATTGCCCAATCACTGTATTAAATTTAGTGTTGCCTTCTTTCCAACATCAAATCTTTCACTTTAATAGGAGTTATTTTTAAAACTAGTTAGTTAATTTTTGATGCACAGAGAATAAATGAGGTTTAGGACTTAACTATTAGAACAAATACATATTTTATTTACACTTTCTTATCATTTTAGGTGTTGCAAACCTGCTGAAATAGCAGAAGACACCGATACATATTGGCCTGTTCATTTTTTTTTTTTTTTTTTAACTTCATAACTCTAGAGGCTGAACTGCTCAGTGAAAAAGTGAAGGTACACACATCACACTGACAACAACAAAGAATGCAGAAGCACTGTTAGCTGCACAGGTGACAGGTTGCTGAGGACAAGATGGAAAGCAAAAAGCTGTAGCTGCAAGCCTGCTCTCTACTGGTCAGAGAGAGATGGGGCAGTGCTGCTCCCAGAGCAATACACGGATGCAAGCACTTGGCAAGAGTCATGGCAATGTTAGCATGTTATATTGCAGTCGTCTTAGGAGGGGAGAGAAAGTGATCCCAAGTCTCAAAACCCTCAAATTATGACTTATAGTTTTGATTCTTAAGTACTGAAAACCCACAAACTGAACAAAACATTTCAGGGAATAAAAAAAAAATATAAAGAAAAAGAAAGAAAGAAACAAGAAGAAAAAAAAAAAAAGGATGTTAGTATGTCTCATCCAGATCTGTGGGTTTTGTGAATTCCAGAATATGGTATTTGTCTATTACCTGCCTTAATTTAATATCTAGAGGTAAAGAGGATGATAAAAAGTGTTTGCCATGAACCTACTGGCATTTCTGTTAAATCATGCCAAAATAAATTATTCATTAATTATTACGAGTGTAAACACGCACTCATCCTGATCAGTCATATGAAAAATAAAAGTTGACTATATGGCATTCCTGGAAAGCAAAACCTATAGATGTCCGAGGATTAGCCAGTATTTCTATTTAACAAAGAATTTGAAGTAATTGAGAGCCCCTGTTGCCAAACTGTTAATGAAAGAGAAGTTTTTACTTGTTTAAGTCCTGGCCACCTGACAGAGTCAGTGGAGATGCAGAGGAATCACAGCCAATTTCCATCATCCTCTTGGGGTTCTAGAACAGAGTGCGGAAACCAGGAGAATAAGGTACCTGCTATGTGGACTGCTGACAGAGGGTCCAGGCTGTGAGAGACTACATTTGCCCCGTGGCTGTTTGCAATGAACAGGGGGTAAAGAAAGAAGAATGTTCAGTCCAGGCAAATAAAGACAAGCTACTGATGAAACTAAATTAAAAGTGCAGCAAAGGAAACATAAAAAAAAAAAAAATATCAAAACAAAACAAAACAAAATCAAGTGAAAAGACCAATACCCATGAACCAAGGAAACTGGCTTTTCTTTGTGCCTAGCAGAGTATGGAAATGATTGGAACATACACAGGGAGCTCAAAAATAAGTTTAGTCATTACATTTATAAACAGTAGCTCTGGATTAAAAAATACCCAACAAATAACAAAAACCCCACTAGTAATTTAGCTCAAATGATTTTTACTATGAAATACAAAAAATATTGAGTATGGGCAAATATATATTTCAAAATGCAAATGCAGCAAATATAATATTCTCAAGGAAAAAAGGCCCAAGGGCCTCCTTTGATGAGTCTGGCCTCTTCTCCACCCTCATTCTCCACCACAATTTTGAAGGCCAAATAACTGTAGGTGCATTCCCGCACTCACAACTATTTGCTGGAATATTTAATGCAGTCAGATTATTATAATTCTGATTGCATTTTTGTATTAGTATTTATTTATTTAGCATTGGTATATTTGGCACTGAAATCCTAAACAATTTCACTTCAGTCTCCAAAATTGTGGGTGCAAAACCAGAAGTTTTGAAAACCAGACCCCAAGAAATCATACAACTTAGCTATACATTATGGACAAAAATGAAAAAAAGTAGTCACATACATAAACACTAACAAATTAGAGATAGACAAATGCTCATTAAAATGTTAAGATGAAACCTATTATAATCCTACATACTTTTTAGACAAAATTTTATGGTAAAATACTTCTCCATTTCCTGCAACAGTCAGGCATCATCCAGTTACATATGTGATATCAGAGCTTTTATTAGTTATTTAAGTTTAAATTTGAAGATAAACACATTGACTTCTTAAATAAAATGTTAAGGTTTATATACCTTCTCCTTTTGAAAAGCCAGTTTTCCTTTACATTCTCATACTAGTATCTAAAAGGAAACTAGTGAATGTAGAAAAAAAAGAATCAATTTTAAAAGCCATAAAATTTATCAAGACAGAACTCAGAGGCTGTAGAAAAAGTGCAAATGGAATAAAAACCAAACAAAACCAACCAACAGACCCAACCTGATTGTTTTAAGAACTAAAGAATAAAAGCAAAGTAATCAACAAATAGAATTGCAGAAGAAGATAAAATAATTGCAGTTCCATTCTGGGCTCAGAGTATGGAAGTGTTAAGTAAGAGGCATGTGTTGCTATATTTCTTGAATTTTGTGCCAGCGATGCAAATAGACAACTCCAGAGTTGCCATCACAGCCACTGATTAGGCCCTGTGCAACTAGTTTTGTGTAATGTTTTAAGCCCTTCAGCTCTACTTAGCCATTCATCCAAAGTCTCAATAAGACCATTCGTAACCTTCATCAGAAATGACCAAAAAAACCCCTTATTGAGATTCTTGATGAAACAGCTCTGAAGAGAAGCCCAAACAGAAATGGGGTGCTGTTTATACCAGACAAGACCAGACTTTCGGGTGCTGCCATCACTAGAGCAAAATACAAGACACATGACATGCCATACTATGGTAAACCAACCACATTGACAGCCCTGGTTTTAGGTAGTATTTACCACTTCTTATTTCATGCAGGATGGGATATGCAGCAGGGTTGGGGCTAGCAGCTGTGTTTTGTTCTTGATTTATGCCATTTCCTTTCCTACCAAGTGAGAAGAGGGGCCTTCCAGCTGGCTAGAGCTACTGTAGACATCTAGAGCTCCCATCAATGAGGTGGCAGAAAATACATAAAATGGAATTACCGTTCTCTGTCTGCTCGGAGTGCTTCTTCCAGATACAGGACTTACTGAGCCTGATGTGTCCAATTCATCAGCAGAGGACCATGAGGACAATTCCTAAAGTTCATAAGGAACAGAGCTCAGAAATACAGCAACTAGCAGTTCAGGTAAGCAAACAAACAAACAAACAAAAAAAACCCTTGAGTGAAATCCCAGCAGAGTTATTTCCAAGCAAATAAAATAAAGCAGTTAAATTTTTTACCAAATTTTATAAGACTAAGGCATTACATGTTTTCTGTGATAACCCTGAGGAAAAAGAAAAGCAAACAGGTAGTTAAATTTAATTGCTTTAAGTGACGCATTTTTCACCAAAGTCAATAGAGAGGAAAAAACAGTTGCTCTTTATTGGCCTTTAATTACAAGAAGAGGCTGGTACCACCAAGATTTTACTTAAACAGGCAGAAATTCACTAGAAAGAGGGAAGAACTGAGTTCTTATGCCTTAGTAACCTAACCTTAGTTAGGCTAGTAACCCTAACCATTCTATGATTGAATGTACTTTGCTAATCCAAGACTTTTAAAGCAGGTAAATAAAGAACCACTTCGAAATCTTTACTTTATACCTGCCACTGTTGGCAAAGATATATGCAAATACCCTGAGACACATGATAACTTGAAGAGATTTAGAGTATAGCTCAAAGCTCAGAAGGCACTGTGAGATTCATTAGCCTATTACATTATTTATTTTATGCCTTTTTTTTTTTACAGAGTGAGCATTATCTTCCTTGCCAGTGACAACTGACACGCTATAATTTTCAGTACTGCAAGTAGAATAATTATCTCATATACTTTGTCAGTTGACTGAATCAGTAATGGCAGGGTAAACAAACCAAGATGTTCAATACTTATTGCTACACCAAATAGCAAAAAATTACTGGATTAAGAAAACTATCACAAACTATATGTTTACATTATGTAGCGTAAGATTACTTTATGATATTCAAGATTACATTTGTCCATCTTGATAAGTACTGCAAACAGAAAGAGTGCAGCCAACAACACTGACCAGAGAAAGACAGTCAAAACAGCAGGAAATGTGTGTCCAGCATACAGCAAGGAATAAAAAGTTGTGACCTACCAGCTGACTACTTGAAATGTCTAGGATTTTCTCTAGTTCTTTAATATGACGTGTGACATCCTTCAAGAGGAGCTTCAGTCTGTTTCCAATGACATGAACCTTTTCTTTGGCTTCAAGACAGTCCTCACCTTCAGCATTGACTAGCAATTGGCAGGACATATCTTGCAATGATGCCACCTTCAACTGAGACTCCAGCAGTTCACGTCTGATTTGCTGTTGCCAAGGCAAGTACCAAGTATTTTTAATTAAAGGTTTTTTCTGTTTGCTTGTTTTTAAAAAAAGGAAAGGAAAAACTTTCTAACCTGCAGGGAGATAGACAGGTGGACAGCAGCCTAGTTCTTGCTTGAGATTTTATATCACAAGTTATGCTATTAATGGAAGTGAGCAGTGTCCCCTACCAAAGTAGTTACTGACATTGGTCCCACAGCTGTGTGTTAGCATGCAACGTACAATGCTAACCCTCAAATGAAAGGTAAATCTGATTAGGTGTTTTTCTGACAATGCATTTTGGGAGAAAAAGGGGTGATTGTATCCCTACCAGTAGAAGTCTGTGATGATCCTGCAGTGTATCTGAGTCCAGGTTTGTATCGATGGGCACAATCTCATTTTTTCTTCTGTCAATATTCTCTAACCAAAGTAGCAAACCATGGCTCATTTCATGGAAATCCTGCAAGCGATGAGTGATGATTTTAACAGTGTAGTAGAAAATTCCAGTCAAATTCAGTTTTTTAATTCATCCTACTGGCTAAATAACATCACTTACAAGGAATATATTAGAATACTATTCCAGAGATGCAAAATTTAGTAAATCTTGTGCTGGAAATACCTGCTTCAGATAGTGCAGGTGTATCTTTCAGACAACACATGCTGAAGCTGTATTTTGGCCTGCATGGCCATCTAGTTTCAGACTAGATAATGAGCACACCAGATAACAATACAGTTTACATTTTTGATATGCAGGATGCTGACAATTTAAAGTAAGTGCCTGGCAATTAATACAGACCTGGCACTGCATTAACGCATCCTGTAATGAGCAGCGCCACTCTTCGATCATACTGCATACATGGTCCCAGCGCACATTCATTTGAGACAGGCGTTCCTGAAGCTTCTTGCTGTCTTCGCTGTCAGACTGAGTGAACTCTGAGCTACACAGATTGATGGATAAGATGATCGCTTTGCGGTTATCAATCGCTTTTTGCAGCTCCTTGATGGTAAGACAAAATGGGACAGGGGAAGAAAGGATGGAAATCAGTAAAATGCGACTTTCAGAAAAGCCAACTAGAGAAGGCACCACAACAATACACTGATTTACCATCAGCAACTGCAGAACAGTACCTTACTGTAACAGTCTCTTTACTCTGGATATGAGATTCCTGTGCTCACTCTGTGACTTTGCAAATGTTCACTTTTTAACATCTACTAAAATTTTACTGTGAGCATAAACTGGAACAAGCCAATTAAACTTGTAAATTCTTAAAAGCCTGAAGTCATAGTTCAATTTTGAAGATCTGGCTCATGTTTCAGATATTCTAAAGACAGAGTAGGCACAACAAAATTTACAGAGATGCAGGACAACTGTACTTCAGCTCACAGTAAAACTTTTGCCCTCACTTCTCAGTTTTGCTGATAAACATAAAATCCAACATGTTTTCAAGGGGAAACTGCTGTCAACAGTATTTTAAAATAAAGGCTTTTACTGAGGGAAAAGAAAACATACAAAGAGGATAAACAACTTAATCCAATTTATAGAAGTACGACATGTATAAAAACTCTGATTTGTTTATACTGGAAGCCACAAAAGAAACCCCACCTCTTTTGGTTTGGAGGGCACTAATAGGCTTTCCAAGAGTGAGTGTAATAAGAACAGGATTCTTATGAAATGCCCCCTTTTCCACCTATTTTACAGCATTTACTTAAAAGCTTCATGTCACAATGACCTCTGTAGTACTTATGGTAGCTAAATTTGGATTACAGTGAAGATCAGCATTAATATGCTTTTGATGGATTGCTGTTGGAAACAGTCTTTACTATCTGTCCACCTCATTCCTAGCATGGACCACAGTGCATTTTGACAACGGCTCCCATATTTTTGTGTCCAAGCTTATAAGATGATAGTAACTGAATGTGCAGTTGTGGACCACCACATCTGCAGATCTTCACAGCTATAAAATATACAGGAGAGCACAATGGCAGCATTCGGATCCTGATGCTTCTGAGATAACAGAAGAATAATCAGGAATGTTGAAAAGTGACACCATTTTTTTCCTCTGTTATACTGGTGACAGCAGTGCGCAGGCTACAACCCCTCTGGGCACTTTCTCTTTCCTTCACACAAAGTAATATGTCCCGGTGAGGTGTTTCTTTTAAAGTAGCTACTTTGTTACCAGTTTGACTAGAAGAGATTTGATTTAACTCTGTCCTGGTTTAGCAGTAGCAGTCAGTTTTTCTACTGGTGCAGTGCTGTGTTTTGACTTTCGACCTGAGAATAATACTGATAAAGCTGATGTTTTCAGTTGCGGGTCAGAATGTTTACCCTGACCAAGGACTTTGTGAGTCTCCTGCTCTGCCAGGGAGGAGGAGAAGCCGGGAGGAAGCAGGGACAGGACACCTGACCCAAACTAGCCAAAGAGGTATTCCATACCACAGCACGTCATGCCCAGGAGGTAGAACTGGGAGTGGCCCGGAAGGGCTGGAACATGGCAGGATGGGGGTGAGGTACCGGTTGGTGAGCGGTTGTATTCTCTTGCTTGTTATTTCCTTTATCATTATTACTATTAGTGGTAGCAGTAGTGATTTGTGTTATACCTTAGTTATTAAACTGTTCTTATCTCAACCCGTGGGAGCTGCATTCTTTCGATTCTCCTCCCCGTCCCTCCAGGAGCGGAGGGAAGAAAGGTGTGGGGGGGAAGTGGACTTTGTGGTTCTGATTTACGGCCTGGGCTTAAACCACGACAAACTCCAAAAAGTGATTCATACCATCACTTTAGCAGTTACTTCAGTTATCAGCAGTAGCCCACTATGTGCAGAATGGAACACACCAGCTGCAACTACTGGCAACCTCTTCAACATACCTGTTGCACTCGGATCTGTCTACAAAATAACTCATGGAAAAGAGAAATAAAACTCACTTTCAGTTTTTTGATTCTGAGCTCAATAGTTCGTATGTCAGTGCTGAGATCAAGGTGGCGGAGCTTCTCCAGTTCCTCTTCAGTTTCTCCCAACCAAGCCCAAATGCTATTAAGGTCAGAGTTAAACTGCTGCCATTGCTGAAGGTTCTGCTTCATCCTCAGCTCCTTGCTTAAAGCTTGAGCCTGGATTAATTCCCATCGTTCAATTACACCTGGAATGATAAACACTAAATTCAACAAAAGCAAAAGAAAACCTCTAGCCACACACACAATTGCAACAGTTGAATCCCGTGCAGGACGAAAAAAAAAACGTTCCATAAAACCTAACCAATGAAAAACCATACTGAAAACTAAGATTGACGAAAGCGATGTTTGAGAAAAAGAACGTAGAATTGGGAGGATTCCAGACAGCAGACAATTTTGCCACTTTCTAATATCAGACTTCTATGAACAGAATTAAGTTGACACACGCAAGTCTCTAAAACAGATTATGCTCGTACAAAGACATCATAAATTAGCATAAAATCAAACCAGACAAGGAATCTGAATACGTCTAACTAGCCACATATTTATTATTATTTTCATTGGTATTTGTACCTGTCACAGTTTAATGCTCACACCTCACTATATCTGCCTAAGCTACTGTCGATGCATTGGATACATACCTGTGCTATAAAGAAATAAATTTCTTCTTGTTAGTTATCTTGAAATGCTATGGCAGAAGGACAAGTTGTATCATTCCATCAACTTAAAATTAAATAAAACCCACAAATAAACATCAAGCTAAGAACAAAGACATTGCCTTTAGAGTCTTTGGAACACATTCATGTTTTTACAATGCAATACCTCCTGTTCTACAGCTGATGCTTAAAATTAGGCAAATGAATACTTCTACCAGATGAATATAGATTTCTGTACTGTAGACAGAAAATATTAGAAATGAAAGCTAATATTAGAAGAAATGAACACTTACTTATGTGTTTTGTATAGCAATATAAGCAAACTTATTTCATCAGAAAACATTCAACAAAAACACGTTACATCCACAGAGATTCTCCAAAAGGCTTAGGGTTATGTCTTGTGATATGAAGGGGTTTTTAAAATGCACTTATATGCCTAATCTCTTTATAGAATGTATCCAAGGAATACTTACTATTCCTATTGAGACATATAAAACAGAACATGGTAACAGAGTCATGTAAATATACCTATATATACATATAAATAATACATCAGTAAATAATATCAGGTGTTTATTCAGAAAAACTTTGCTTGTTTGCTACTTTTCGTAACTGCTTTGCATCAAAGAACTAAATATTACTTACCAGCCGTTTGTGTTTCAGTACTGTTCAGGTTAATAAGTCCAGAAAACTTTTCTTCTTCTTCCTTCAATTTATATCCAAGCCTTTTTACTGAGTCTATGCTTCCACTGCACTCACCTAGTAGCTTCATCTGTGTTAACAAACAAAAATCCCATTTCAATATACAGGACTATCTGCATGGAAAATTCAAATTATAGTTTAAATTCCAAATTTTCCAAAAGTCGGCGTAAGTGTGAAGATAAAAATCTATTACTCTAACAATCTGTCCTGATACTATCAAAGAAATGTATATGAAGGCAATAAAGACTTAAAGCATAAGTTCAGACTAAAGAGAAATAACCCAGTGCCACTGTGTTAAATTGTGCTGGATGACTTTAGGAGCCATCTGTTCTAAATGTTAAGACACTATGGCAAAGATGCTAGAAGATGTGATAAAGAAAATAAAGGTATGTGTGGAAATACTATTCATCCAAGCAGCTAATCTTTCAGTTCTGTCAGTAATAAAATTTGAACTATTTACAGAGATTTTTCTTCCAGAAAAACCTCCCTGAGAAAGTTTTTTAATCACAGATTTCATATATGCAATCTTGCTTACATGATGTGTGTTTACAATTCATCAGCAAGATGAATACTCCGCATGAAGCTATAAAACCTGCTTTTAACAGCAGAGGAATTTTAAATGAGGATATCACCATTAGATGGGTAAAAACGTATGTGAGAAAGTACTTTTGGACATCTGCAAAAATGTAATAGGAACACAAATTCCTGAGAGTCATGTTCCTGCAATCTTACACTATTATAAACACACTAACACAAACAACAATAGCATGTGGTTAAGGGTGGCAGCCCTATGAGAAAGTCTGAGAAGCAGTAATGTCCAGTTGCTCTGTTGTAACAGCTATATCTTTCAATAGCAAATCTAAGCCTGCAGTGCTTATTCAACTTGTGCTCTAAAATACACGCACATATCCTTTGTAACTGGAATCCAGCTCTGGTCCTGTAGGTGTTTTGCTGCGGATGATATTTTCTGTTTGCTGTATTTGGAAACGACTGGTGTCTAAGGCCTTGTCCAGCTGTCGGATATGTGCTTCCAAGGCACCAGGTTCTCCTGTACCAAAACAAAAAAAAGTGACTGTCACCCAAGTTTTCCCAAAGATTTTATCGTCTTTTGCCAGGAATATCAGGAATACTATATATGTTAGACAGGAAAGAAGAAATGTGATTACAGCAGTATGAGTGGCAAAATGTCAAAGCGAACCAATTACATGAGAGGGTGTTAGCGACCTTCAGAGGACAGATGACTATACCAATGAACACAATTGCCATAAGCATACTGTCAAAGAGTTCAGTTTAAAGCAGGCTTGCAAACTATTCTGAAGTGCCCTTTTCCCTCGGAGAATTCCTCACCTCTCTGAAGGAGAAAGTTTGTGGCAAAGTGTGAGAAGCAACCACATTAAGCAGCAGAATTTTTAGTCTTTTTCCAATTAGGTGTTTGACAAAATTATGCTTAACATATCTGCAAGATGGTATTATTCATCCAAGCCACCTGGAACTCACACCAATGTTTTTGAAGCAGGACTAGCTTGTATTTTCCTTACAGAGGTCAGTTGAATTCTGTGATGTAAATGAGCTACAGCCAATTCTAATCTGAAGCAGACTGCAGCCTAGAGGACCACATGAGGTCCCTCTTATTCATATTCACTGTGCCTGATTTCCATCTGTTTACAAAGACAGTTTGAATTTATTCATAAAGCCACAATTAAAAACACGCATAAAGAAGAAGAGCTTTCTGTCCACCAAATTACAGAAAAATGAAGTCTCTGGAATGGTTGATATTTCTTCATACAAGAACACTGCCTTTTCCCAAATGGACAGAACAAAGTGTTCAATATTGCTTTTCCCTCGCTACTTTCAAAATCTATTTTTCAGAAAACTACACACATTTTCCTGTATGTACTGCTATGATTTATACTCTTAATTAAGCAATATTATTTCACTAATTTTGGGGAAAAAAAAAAAAAGGTCAATGAACCTTTAGTTTTGTGCCACAGAGAAGTTAAATGTTTGCTATTTCAAATTTGCAATCAAATAATTATTTCAAAATATGAAAACTAAAATAATGAGAGAAAGTACTTATAATTGCATCTAGTCCCTCTGAGAGTCATCTAACAAATGAAACACTAGGTTTAACGATGTGTAAAAATGCAACATGAGGAAAACATTCATCTTCCAATATAAAAGACTAAGATAAAGACATTTGACTACAGTACCTCACCTTGGTATTTTTATACATGGAGCAACCTAAAAGTTTATATCTAAGTAACAACTTAAGTGCAAAATCAAACAATTAGGTTTTACTCTACATCTTTTCCTTCTGCCTTGCTTTTTGTGGAAATCAAAGTAACCTACTGATCAGTTTAGTCTAGTTAGCCAAGGTGGCAGGGCCAGTACTTCAAACATCATTGTTTCATCCATGCACCAAGTAATACCTGTAAGCACAGTAGTAAAGCAGGGTACTTCTATGTTAACATGTCAGTGCTGCCATGTAAGAAATATTTATCTTGTAAGTTGTGAAAAGTATAGCAGGTGATAAGAGAAGAGAAAGAAGCTATGCTTGTGCACTGTGGTATTCGCATCTGGCTATGCTTAGTCTTTTTTGATGCCTACCAGAGATATTTTTGAGTGCGTTTTCTGTGAGTTTTACATAGGCCTCAAGAGTTTCAGGTATCTCTACATCTGAAAAAATAAAAGCACAGTCTAAATCGACAGCTCAGAAACAGCTGTCTCCTTACAGCAGGAGTCCTTTTCATGGGATGAAATATAAAAATGTTTCCAATAGCAAGTATCCTTTCTGGAGAAGGAAAAAAAGATGTAAAACTGAAACACAGGGAGCTGCTACAAAGTCTCTTCATATCCAGGCAAACCTGACTCTTTCCAGAGCAATGACCTGGAAAGCAAAAGGCAGCCACAAGAACAAAGTATAATACACCACTATGTCTTCCCAAACATCCAACTGGGTGTATTTGGGCATTTTCACTCGTTCAGATTTATTACACAAAGCACACACACTTAGAAAGGATTTCTAACTTCACTGGAGAGCAAGACCCAAGATCCCACCTCAGGCTAAGCACTCAGTTGCTAGAGCCTTTCCTGGCTAAAGACTGAGTCAAGATTTACTTAAGCACTTGATGATTTTGTCTGCAGATCTCTCCCACAGCATTTCTTCATCAGTCTGTCCTGCACTTCTTGCCATATCCAGTATAGTTTCTTCCAGTCAGAATAACTTATGACGCACTGCTGTTAAAGATGACATATCCCATCTGGCAGTCCACAAGCACAGAGACATAGCCAATTACCTGTCATATCTTTAGTGCCTTTGCGATTTTCCAAGGCTGTAATCATCCAGAATTCTCCACTGCTGTGTCTAAAGCCAGAAGGCCACTGGGATCACTTAGGGAAAGCTATTTAAAATCTTCAGGGGCTATTTAAGATACTTTTCCATGAGCATCCTGGCCAAGCAACAACATATGTAACATTTGCTAATGGCTGGACTTGATGATCTTAAAGGTGTTTTCCAACCTAAACGATTCTATGATTTGCTTCTTTTTACTAGGAGAGAACAGGACACACAATTTGCCACCAATACCTGCTATACCAGCTGCTCCTCTCAGGTAGAAGTCCTTCTCTTGCCCACCATCTTCTTCATCAGAGTGCAGTGTCCGTGAAATGGCTGTCTCCAGGTCTCTGCTAAGGTCATAGTCATGATCCCACTCCAAGGGAATGGAGTCCACGCTTGCAGGTGTATCTCGCCCTGATCTCTCGCTTCTCACCGGCTGGGAAAGAGGCAGTGAAAGGTTGGAAGAAGGATGCGGGGAGAGAACGCTGTCTGCAGATTTGTCATGCCAGTGTATGCCAGAGAGATCTGCTGATTCATCCAGATCCACTTCTCTGTCAGAGATCTCATGCTCATCATCTGTCAGCTAGAAACACAATGCAAGTAGAACTAATCAATGAAATGTGCAGAGGCACTGCGTGGTCAGCCTGGGTCAGTGAAATAAAGTAGCATTAGGGAACAGTCACACTGATGGGGTTTCCATATTGCATTCTTTTGCACCTACCCTTCATTATTTGAACATGTACTAAAAAAGCAACAAAATGTCCATAATGCCACCTCATTTTAATTACATGAGGCAACACAAAGTCTCATATTAAGCAGATGTCTCCAGACTTCTTACTGATGCCACTGTGATGTAGGCATCAAGTTAAAAAAAACTCTGGAATCAAGTCAAAGGAAGCATAAGTGACCTTTATTGTGACCACTGCTCTCGCTATATTCTTTCATATTTTGAAAACCCTGGGTCTTGTTCCTTTCCTTCAGAAGGACTTGAACTACCAAAAATCATCTTGTTCTTACTTATTCAGCTGTATGTTCAGTTCTAGAGAAAAATGTCTATCTCTCTTGATGGGTAGAATCATTTTATCATTGCTTTTTAAATAAAACAGAACTCGGTAAACTGCCAGTGAAACTATCTGACAGAGCAGGGAGTGTTCTTATTATCTGCACCACACTGCTATCCCCATTATTAAAGTTTTATAAATCTCTAATTTACATGGATTTTCATGACGATTCACAAATATTCCAGATCTGAGCGAGTTTGCTCTCTGAACAGGACACAAGCATGTAATGAAAGGAGGCAGACGGTCAGGGTTGTAACAAAATTAAACCACAGGATTTTTGGAAAGTTACAGACGTTTCATGTTAGTTCATTTCAACATTTCAACATCTTTCTCTCTCCTCCTTCTCACACTTCTAAAATAATAACAAACCAAAGAACTACGTATATATGTAAGTATACACACAGGAAGGCAGATAAGTTTCTTGTGATAGCGTTCCACACGCCCAAAGACCTCTTGACAGTAACGGCGCAGTTCATCCAGTTCTTCTTCAATGACAGCTGCATCCATCGGCTCAGTTTTCTCAATGAGTTGCTCACCCTGCAAAATTATCTGCTCAATTTTGTTGTTGTTCAGTGAAATTTCTTGTTGGAAAGCCTGCATAAAAGAAAAGCTTGTGCTTTATCAATGAAATCAACATTACAACAACCTAAGTTATTAAGGATGCAAGTCTTTGAGCTTTTTCAGCAAGAATGGTGTGGGTAACAAACAGGGATTGTTCCAAATATTCTGGCATGAGCAACAATAAGCAATTAAATTTAGAATTCCACAATCTTTCTAGCCAAAAACAGTGATAATTCATGGTTTACCATCTCATTCCTCACTTGTTGTATTTGGAAAGAAAGTTCTCTAAACAAGCCATGTCCATGACAAATATCTAGAATGAACACAGATGCTAAAGCTAATACGCTAAAATCCTGGATACCACGACATTTAATATTTTTCCCTCCAGATAATGATTTTTTAATGCAGAAATAGTTGAAAAACGTCGTAATTCTTAGGTGTCAGCAATAATGAAGACTTGACATTAATAATTTTTATTGACACTTCCTCTCATGATGAGGGAATGGAGACTATCACCCTCGCTTTCTTGAAAATTTTTCACAGTACAGAGAGCTTCCATTTTGGCAGAAAAGTATTACTGAAACCTGACATAGCCCATAACTTCTGAGGCTGAAGTAGCAGCCTGCAAGTAAGGACTGTATCAGGCTGCATTTTTGCATTATGTTTCTAAAATTCTTTTCCCACCATGAAAGTTTTTAGCCATTTTCTCATCCCTCCTCCTGTTACTACTCAGTCGTTCTTTACCTTAAGTTGCTTTATCTTTGCTTGGACATCACACTCTGAGAAATGCTCAATGTTGGTCAGCTGCAGGTCCATCTCTGTTAGCCATACCAGGATGCTATCACGTGCTGTCTCAAACTCCTCACGCTGGCCAATAAAATGCTGGGGAGTGGAAAATGGAGTGGCATGAAATGACGAAACAACCCCCAAAAAACCCAGCAGTACTGGTTCTCCAAAGAAAGATTTCATACAGCTTTCATACCCTTCAAACCTAACCTCAACTTGGTACAGCTTTTTTCATTTCCTATATGATTTCTGAGGTTCCCTTTTCAGTAACCTTATATACAGTTCACCTGTGAAAGTTACTGTCTATGAAGGAGGTGGTGTTTGAGGTCAGCAAAAGGTTTCCCTACAGACATGCTTTGGTTATTTCAGACAAATCAAACTCATAAACTCCATTCCTCATCCAAAGGAAGAAATCCCCTTGAAACCAAATGCATTAAGCTTCTGGAAGCTTCTGGAGTACCCTTGATTCATAAGTATAATAGTGAAAGTGAAGGGCTTAAAAATGGAAAAATACTTTTAGCCTGCGCAGGATGGAGGTAACTCGCTTTTGTAAGTTGTCCCATCTCTGGTTCCCTTCATGAACCATTTGCTTGAGGCTGCAGTCAGAGTCAGTACGGTTCTCTCGGGCCAGGCGGCGATATTGTTTATTGATCAGTTCCAGCTGAGTCAGACTTTCATGCACTTGTCTCTGGAAAGCCTAAAGCAAATAAAAAAAAAAAAAAAAGACACCATCAGATTTTTAATTACTGAAATCAGGATATATATACGTAAGTCCCTTTATTTTGATCCTACTTCTACACTCTGACCTGTGTTAGCCGACAGATTTTGCTATAAATACCGATATTCCTGATGGCTATCCTACTGAAAGGCTGCCTTCTAATTAAAATGGGGGGAGGAGAAGAAATTAAAAACCAAACATCGTTCACTGAATGAGAAATTGCAACATGAATACCCACTACAACAGCAAAATCAACACAAACCCCCCTCCCTAGGCTCCCCTTTCTACTCAACCATATGCCTTTGCATTTGAGAACAGAAACACAAACAACGAATATGAAACATGAAAAAAAAAAAAGATCCAAAATCCAAGATTCCTGTGGCTTCACTGGATTGCTAAAGTGCAAATGTTGAAGAGATTGAAGCAATTGTTTATTCCAACTTAAAAAAAAAAAAAAAAAGTAAAAAACGGTACTGAAGAAATAATCTCTATCTTCTGGTATATCATATATATATATACACATATATATAGATACATATATATATCACTGGTATACAAGTAAGTTTTGTCTTTAAATTTCATGATAAGAAAATTTCATGAACATCCATACCAACTTATGCCTGGGCAAGTGTCTGCACCATGTACGTTTGGTGCTTCCTCTACTGTGTCAAAAGCCTCGGTCATCCAGCTGGGGACCTGTGAGTTTCATGCTGTGACTAGCAATCACAAAGCAAGTTGGAGAAAACACCTTGTAAGGAGCTGACTGAATTAATCCCCTCAAAAATAATAATAATAAAAAGATGACTAATTTTTAAAAAACTACTCATTTTCATGTTGTCACAGAAATAAAAAAGCAATAAATCTAATGAAGACTTAAAAACATAGACTACTCTTTTGAATACAAGTAGGTTTTGTCTCCCATTGTAATTCTGCAAACTTGCTCTCTGATATTCCTCACAATGCAAATAAAAGCAATCTCTCCCAAAACTAGATGCCAGCCTTACAAAGAACTGGACAAATGGAATAGGTAATACACTTCTGTACAGAAATTTTAATTCAAATCAGCCAACACATGAGATTTCTACATAAACAATATATATTCTTCATGTTGTACCAGTTAAAGCTAAAAATGAAATAAGCACATTTCTGCTCTACTACCAGAGACAATAAAGAAGCTGGTCTGAAAAAAAATTTAAAACAGATGTAACTGTAGAATGCTCTCAGTACAAGTATTCCCTTCATTAGATGGCCATCAAATTGAGTAGGGGATAACCAACAAGGAGAAAATGGCCATGCAACTGGAGTGAAATCCTCAACAGAACAGAATTAACTTAAAATTGCACAAGGAGGCAATTCTCATACCAGAGGCACAAATACAACTATATTTACTTGGATCATGAAATCTTGAAGTGTGCAGTTGTTGTTTCACCTGTTACCAAGCCTCATCCAGCAAAAGAACAGCTGTGCATTTGTCTTCCAGTTTTTCAGCTCGGCTACACAAGAATTCATCTGTTGTGTTCCTTCCTGTAACGTGTTTTCATTTCTCCATAAACTACCGGAGAGGAAAGAGTCTGATTTTGTACACTGAAGCCAGTGAGAGCCATCTCTGACCTCTGTGCTCAGGAACTGAAATGCTCTTACATGTAGGGGAAAATAAAATTAGAGAAAAATGTCTAGCTGAATTCAGTTATGTATATGTGGTTGACTTTATATTGACTTCACAGTGAAGTTGCTGCATTCCACTGAATTTGAACACCACAGCTTTTATTACCGGCATTCCTGCTTTTTGGTAGGTGTAAAAACTAGGTGCTCAGATTAAAAAAATAAAAAAATAAAAAAATAAAAAGAGAAGGAACCAAACTGCATGGAAAGCAGGCTTCTGGAGAGGCTGCTAAACTATTCTCTTACAGCTAGCTCCTGCTGACACTCTGTAGACAGTAAAAATTCCACAGGTCTGTAGGAGACAGAATGTCACCATAAAGGCTGAAGTTCAATGAAACAGACTTGGGGCAAAGCCACATCAGTAAAAATCAGACAGCAAAGACATTTTTGGTAGTTTCTCATACAGAGATTCACTAAATAGACTTAGATCCTGATCACTGAATAAAGGGACAATGGGAAGGAGGTCTGAAGTAGAGTACTTGTGTCCAGGAAACAAACATTTTATACTACGGCAACCTACCTCACTGTAATGAAGTGGCAGTGTTTAGCAACAAAACCTGGCCAGTACATTCAGAAATGTGAGTGTCCAACACCTGAATCAGCGCTTCACAGTTTATGATTTTGAACTAATTATTAAACTGAAATTATTATCTGATCTTAGATATTGTTTAAAATTTGCATTTCTTCTTCACTGCAAATACTTCACAGCACCTTTTGACAGAATTGCCTGAACAATTAAAAACATTTTCCTCTCTCATCTTGATGTACTCCTTGTAAATACGAAACTGAGCAAATTATTTTTACCTGTGACTAGCCATATGCCATGTGTGTCTGCTTTACACACAGATATACATTGTTACTACACATTGGAATTATGAGACAAGCCATCACATTGCAGTAGACACAATGGAGTTATGTAACAAACTCTTAAGCATTGACTGAAGTGACAGCTTGTCAGCTTTGAAGAATGCACTTAACTTTTAAGTCATGGGGGACACTATGCGGACATACAACAATACTTGCATGAACATGAATTTTGGGTATAAGGATCTAAAATGGGGATATTGTACATTGTACAAAAAGAGTTCTGAGGGCTGGTTTCAGAGAACTGCAGAAAGACGAGGAGGTTTAAAATCAAAGCAAAAGCTAAAACATGTAGCATGCATTTGAAGAGGTACTCAGTGAAGGGAGATTTATGAAGGCTCTGAAGTACCTTCTGGCTGGACATATTTAGAAGTTGCAGAAATAAAAAAGGTGAGAAAACTAACTTTGGTGAACAAACAGGAAGTGAGAGTGGATTATCAGCATTTTCAGTTGCCACTTTCCACTGTTTTTTCATTGTAGAAACCTGCCACTGAAGGCAGCTAGAAAATCATCAACTGCACTATATTAATACAGCATCTTGTGCACGGGAAGGAAGAACACCAGCTGGCTACTGCAATGTGATCAGTAAATATTAAATTTCAACTATTATAAATCACCTCAAATTTCTTGAGTTCTTCCTTAGCAACCGTGTAAACCACACCAGAGGAGCTCGGGAAAGCAGCTGTCATCTCAGAGGTTTTTAGCCAGGCTTCAAATCTAGAGTAGTCATCCAAAAACTTTTGCCATAGCCGCCACGTCTCTTCAATTCTGCAATAGATAATGGAAAACTAGGGAATGCTTGGACTGAAGGGCAGCTGACCTACAAAACTTTAACATCTACAACAGCAAACTAGCACTATACCAGACAATAGCTGGCTCTTAATCTAACTCAGACAGCCAGGCTGATAAACAGACCACATGGAAAGCTGGCTCATTCCAGGCCAAGCTAGATTAAGATGATGGTGTTTTTTTAAAATGTGTCTAATTTTGGAATCAGTATAAAAAGAAAGTTGCAAGTATGTAATAGGATCTCTAAAAACCTGAGCACACGCCAAATAACTTCTGAAACACAGTCCCAGTGTAGGTACCTAAGCTGGTATTTTAGAGATTAGAAATTCTACACTACTTTCAACTGCAGAACTTTTGCTTACAGAGTGTTAAAGATGTTGCAGCATATATTTTAAAGTTCTCAGTCATTCTGCATTGCAAAGAGACACAAATAATTTTTTCTGCATTTGCCAACAACTAGTAAAAAGCTACCTCTCAGTATATAATGTAAACATATTTTTAGTCAAAAATAAGAAGTTAAAAGTTATTCCAATGTTTTAAAAGCCCAATTTTACTTTAATTGAATATGTAAAAATAGTGGCTGACTCTTGATACTGAAATCAAATTAGTGTAATACTGAGACTGTAAACTCCTCAGAACTTCAACACCACTTTATGCAAAAGAACAGGATCTTTTTCAGAACAGGTTGTGTTACAGCAAAACTTTGTCTCTCCTGACATACAGAATTCATCTTTTACAAATGCCCCTTTCTCCATCCCTGGCAGTGTTCCAGGCCAGGTTGGATGGAATCTTGGGTGACATGGTTTAGTGTGTGGTATCCCTGCCCATGGCAGGGGGATTGGAACTAGATGATCTTAAGGTCCTTTCCAATGCTAACTATTCTATGATTCTGTGATTCTACGAAATCCTAGATATGCAGGTCTGAAAAGGACCTGATGCATGCAAAATTCATAGTTTGTTGATAATAGGTTGTTTAACCTGAAGTTTGACATAAAGATCCTAAATACTGATAGCTCAGTTAACTTACTGGTAAAAATCTGTGAATGGCTTAAATGTGTACATTGCAAAAAAGTAAAATAGAGTTAAATGTAAAGTTTCACATTAACTTAAAATAGTTCTGAATTAATTTGCTAGACACAAAAGTATGAAGAGCCTGTATATTTTCAAGACAGACTGTCAAAACAAGTAATCTGAATTTATATATATATATATATACACTGTACACGAATTATCATGGCAATAGTATAAAAATACTTAAAGATCACAACCTGTGGATATAGAGCAGCACGACTTGACTTTTTTTTTTCATAAAAAAGATTTTATTATATATGTTAAGAATATCCCACAAGACCAAATATCATACAAAGTTCAACTCAGCATTTTGAAAAATCATAAACTTTACCTAGAGCTCTTGATATGACTACGTAAACACTATAGAAACTAGATTCATGACTTAAAAAGATACAGGAAAGATCTTCATAAATACAGTTCAAACAGTTATATGTATTATGACTGGTCAGCTCAGAGTAGAAAGCATTGGCCAAATGTTGCCTACATCATTATGGCTGTCAAAATCACACAGCTATTGGTTTTTATTCAGTGTATGAACTTTTTGTGACCCCCTACGCCTTTTTATTCCATACTGCAACCCTAAAAAACATAAATCCCAGCCTGTATTTATGTTTGTGGAAAGAAATCTTAATTTGTATTAATTTTAGACTTACTTAAGTCGTCTTTCCATTGACATTGCACAAATGTTCCTCCACCTTCTGTCCAGGTTGCGTGTAGCCTGCTGGATAGAGTCACACTCTGCTTCTGTGGCACAAGCATCACAGTCGTGAAGGAGCACTTCGCTTAGATTGAGAACAGATGCCACTCCAGTGCTGTGTTTCTCTATGTCCTTTTGAAGTTCCTGCAGGTGAAGAATTAATTCTTAAAAGAAATTGCAAAAACACAAATGCATTTCTCTTCTACTTATTAAAAGAAATTAATAAGCTTGCAAACAGGAGAGAAACATCCAATGAATACCTATTAAGACACTGCACCTATGCAAGTGGTGTTGCAATGTTATCAATGAAGCCAGGAGAACCTGGCAGCATGCACAGCTCTCCCAGGGACTATGAACACCAAACAATTATCTCGGACAAACAGCCAGAGCTCTGCATGCTCAGCTGAGCATCTTTCACACACATTTAATCAACATCACCAATAAATGGTAGAATTATTCCCAGCCCTTTCCCATTATCACAGAGAACGTAAAGCAGAAGTTAGTAAGAGAAGTGTGACAAGAAAACATATTCTTATCTATTTCAAGGGTTTAGTGGAGGTACCCTTTGTGAACTAGCCACAAAGTGACATGTTTGACATGTAGACTGGCAGCAGCACATGTTGAACGGTGCATCTCTAGTAGGAGATATTTCTTCCTTAAACATTCCAATTCTATGGCATTCTCATTGGAAATGGAAAATTCAGGACAGCTTCAGAAAATGCACTTACACTGTCCTAGTACTCATATGCGATCAGTATTAGTCTTTCTGTAAGTTTCTTGGTTTCAATTGCTTATTCTACACTGATGATAATGTTTCCTCTTGAAGCAATGTTTCAGCTTCAGTTTTGAACTACAGTTCCAGTTAAGCCACAGAAATAATCAGCTACTGCTGTTGGTTGAGTGCAAGGAAAAGAAACCCTGCTTGACTTCTGCCTACATTTGCAAAGAATCATCAGAATATTACAAAAATCAGGATGAACAATAACAAAGCCAAGACAACATAATTCCAATAGTAACAAAGAAGCACTAATGCAACTACACCATAAAGTGATATATTGCATCTGGAATACTATGTTCACTTCGGATTCAGGTGAAGAAAAGAACTATTAAGGCAATAAGAGATGTGGAAGTTTATTCTGGAGAACAAGAACTTGGCAGCTTGAGGATGAATAAACTGCTTTTTATAGTTTTGCTAGTGAAGTCAACTATAACATGCAAAGGAAAATAGTCTCAACATACTGTGTCTACATACATTTAAGATCTAACCAGAGAACTTTTCTTACTATGATTAATATGATGTTCTGAAAATATCTTCCAGCAGGAAATGGTATATAAACATAGAATCTAAAAACCTGAGCAAGTTTGAAGTCGAGCAAGGTCAACTTGTATCAACCATCTGATTTGGTTGTTTGTAATAACTGAGGTCGCACTCAGTGAAGTAATTTATTTCCCCCTTCTTATCCATGAAACAGAAGGCTATTTTGACATGAGACCATCAAGTGGAAAATCACAATGTTTTCTTCCTCAGAGCTGGCCCTTTCACTTTCACTTGCCTTGAAAAATATTCCTTCATCATGATGTCCAAGTGCTTATTCTTCTTTCTACCCATCCTGCAGTGCTAGATAAGGGTATACACTATAAACAGATGCAATACTCTGAAACATACACTCCAGACAGCTATGAGACTTGAGGTTAAGCAAGTTCAGGTAACATAATCTCCTCTCTGCTGTTTTGGAGTAGAGCAGTAGTCAGAACTGCCAGTTGGTGATCCTGAGGATTCCTAAAAATTAAACTTCTTTATTCACCTACAGAACCTTTCTACAAGCAATATCTACAGGGTTTTTTTTTTTTCATCATAGCCTTATATTTCTTTCCCAGATTTTAAAATTTTCTTTGTTAGAGAACATTTAGCCCTCAAGTTAGCTCACAAAGGAACATCACTTTTACGCACTGCTGTCACCCACATAGAGGTTTTTTTTTTTCCTTTATCAACCCAAAAGGAAACACCCTTTTCTCCACATTTCAAGGGATAACAGACTGAGAAGTAAACAAACAAGTAAACCTTGAAATGTAGTTTGTGACCCTAGGGAAATACTGCAGTGAAGTTACCCTACTTCCCCCAGCATATCCAGCTTTAACTGTATCTTTCATTTCACTACAGAGACCAGCAATCTGCAAAGCTGATTCTTGGTTAAAGTAGATGCTGAGAAGTAGGTAATGGAGACACAGAATGGAACTTCGCCCTCCTCTTTCACAGCATAATGTTTTAACATAATCTTGTATAGGAACAACTGGTAGCAGTACACAGCAGGACATCAATGGAATCAAAAAAAATCATGGAAAAAAAACATAAGATCACTAAAGGAAGACAAAAGAGGGATGAAATAATTGAGAAGGCGGCCAATGTACTGGCCTTCTGACATGTGGTGGATAGTGACAGAGTTTCCAACTTATAAAAACTACTGGTTTTTATTGAAAAAAACTACTGGTTTTTATTTATTTTTATAAAAACTACCGGTTTTTACTGGCCATCTATTGAAGGTGGATGGAGTTTCTTAATTATTATGATAATCATGGCTTGCAGTGTTACCAAATCAAATTATCAGCAAGTTTCCAAACATGGAATCCTCCCAGGGTAAGATTCACCTCTATTTCTCCTCTTTGGAGTTCAAATTAAACCACTCCCACTTCTACAGAATATTACTGCACACTGTCACTGTGTGTGAATCACCAAAAGGCAACAGCAGAAGGTGGAGATACACCAGTCTCTGTGCCCAGAATAAGTCCCATAAGAACTAGGTTTAACAAACTGTGGGGATGCTGGCATAGGGATGCTACTAAAAAATCTCAAGTATATATCTACCTTGTTGATAGTAATGTTTAGCCCTGCCCAGCACTTTACTGTCTCAAAACTACCAAAATTAGTGAGCCTTTTGTATTATAAATTATTATTCCCATGTAAATTACATATATAATTTTAACAAGCAATTCTACACAGCCATGTACAAAATCAGTTTGGGTGCTGGCGAGAACTCTGAGAGGGTTCTTGGGTTTCAGTATCACACTTAGCTTAAAAAGAACTGAACAGTTTGTACATGTCATAAATAAATCATCTCCACAATATTCGGGCACTCCTCTTCCCACGCATTTCTTTCTCCTTTGCAGAAAGAACTCAGGAGAGCATCTAACCGATCTGCACTGATGCACAAGGATGGTATCTTTGTCAAGAGCCAACAGGAACACAACAGAACAACAGTTCTCCCCAGCAATGTGCTTCTAGGTAAAACTGCACTGAGGAGAGAAGTGGAACAGGAAAGAGAAAGTACAGTAAATCTTCTTAGGAGTAACACTAGTTTTAATGCCAAACCCTGGCTGCTCTAACATCTTCTGCCCAGTGTTGATTATTTTGTTCTAGCATTGCATAAAGGCTTTTGTGTGCTATAAACCAACCAATTTTAACTTCACATGTATAGCTCATGCATCCTTGCGTGCAAAGTGATTCTCAAACAAGCTGCAAAATAAAACTGAGTTAGAAAGGTTGCTAAAAAATAGTCATTTTCAAGCATGTGCAAAATTTGCAAGGCCTAATAGGTGTCAGTTTTGCCTCTGGGAACAGACAATTCAAACAAACAAAAACCGCAAACCCCAAAGGAAAAACAATTGCAATAAATTGTTCACGTTATATCTCTGGGTGCCTTACCTTTCTCAGAAAGGTCAATCAGCTCCCGGTGGATTCGATGTCAAAGCCAGCAGAAAGCTCTATAAGTGACACAGTAAGTACCACTTGCCTTGATATTTAAATACTTCTTTGCCTCATGCCCTATCGGCACTGAGCTGGATATGGGCAGCCCAAGGACTCTCTGCTTTGGTTCTCCCTATGTCATCGTGCACCTGATAAGTGTGTTGTATTTTACCTGCTGTTCATTTAGCTTCCTTTGTATCTCCTCAGAGTCACAAGTTTCATAGACGATAGGTTTAGATAGCTCTGATTCAATGTGGGCAAGCCATGACCTCAGGCTATTCATATTTTTATCCAGCTGCTGTACTGCAACCAGGGTCTCCTTCAACTTCTTTATCCTGAAAAGTAAAAGAAACAACAGCATAAGTACACCCTGAAGGAGAAATCCCACATCATCTGTTTCAAAAAGTTTTCAGAGAAACCTAACTTAGATAGCAAGTTCTGTTCTGAAGTCTTCCTTTAATATGTAACAGAAGAACATTATATGTACAAATAGCCCTGCATGCATAGGTTCTGGTTAAGAAAAATTAAGAGCTTACGAATATTTTACGAATTGAAAAAATATTTTCAAAGCTTCTGTACCTTCATCAGTTGAGTTAAATGTTTGTTAAGAAAGGAGAACATTTTTAATGAACTCACACTAAACCCCAAAACAATCTAAGTAATTTAGTTGTTTATTTAACCAACAGATGACAAAAGTTCATCTTAGACTACAAATAACGTATCCATTTAACCAGTACTGATGGTAGAGTGCACTGAGTGAAAAGGCCTTTTTCACCCCAGTGATTTCTAAGCATTGTACTAGTATCATAGAATACTTCGGGTTGGAAGGGACCTTTGAAGGTCATCTAGTCAAACTGTTTAGTGTTTAGTTTATTTCAACTAGATCAGGTTGCTCAGGGCCTTGTGCAACCTGACCTTGAATGGGGCATCTCCCACATCTGAGGACAACCTGTTCAAGTGAGAAGACTTGGTCTTTGAATAAATAAGTTTTAGAGAGAGAAATCCAGCTGAGAACTTAGTGAGCAATCCTGAATCTCAAGGGCTGCTTTAAGTTTTTCTTGGTCTTAATGGACTTCTTCAGATTTAAACAGATGAAATTGGAATGTAACTGCATGGTGACTTCTAAGCAGTACTTTTCTTGAGAACCTGACCCTGCAACAGGAATGGCCAGGAAAAATTAAATAGTGGGGGTTTTCTACTCAAGTGAACATTACGCTTAGAGAGTGAGGAAAAATTGACTAGACCTTCATACTATCTCAACATTTTTTCCTTCAGACTGTTCCAGCTGCAAAAACATCTGTCAGTAATTCCTTCCTTCCTATCTCCACATTATATAATATACATTAGTGGAATTTTAAATTGCTTCCAAGCCTTTTGCTTTTTCTTTTCTACTTATGTAGTATCATAAACAATTTTGAGTAAGATTCCGTTTTATGCTTCTACTGCTCTTCCATGTAAGTGTTTCAACAGATTGACTAAATCAGGGTGAAAAATACAAGACTAGATTCATCAAACAAACAAAATGCCACTTAACTATCCTATAATTCAAACAGAGCAATTCACATTTTTTCTGTAATAATAACCAGCAAAATTATCAAGTGCTTCCATATTTATATCCATAGTTGCAGTTGACCATTAAGAGTCTAACAAGGGTGTCATTTTCTGACCAAGGAGAAATGCAGAGATCTTAGCATCAACTTAAAAAACTTGAAAGGTTTTTTTTTTTTTCAAAGTTTTTGTCTCTTTCTAGCCCTCTCTTTAGATCACAGATGGTAAAATCAAACATGCTTAAGAACAGTTCCAATGCATCTTCCTTGCAAGAGTCTCATGACCAACAGCTGAATGGCTGTGATGTTGGTAAAAATCTTGGTAATTGTTAAAAATCTGGGCAATCTGAAAATCTGGCTATGAAGGGACTGAAGTCAACACAATGCTGAAAGACTATCCTAGTCCCCATCAACAGGTTATCACAAAACACAGCTATGTGTTTAGGCTTGGAGAGATACTAGGAGAACAACTGATGTCTGGGGACACCACCTCCTCATCACCTATGGTTGTGCATACAACGCTTTGTTGGTTTGGACCAATTAAAACTTGCTCATCGGGGGAGCAAGAACATTGGTTATCACTCTTCTTGAACTCACATATAACTTTTCAGTCTCTGACATTAATTTAAAGGAGCGAAATCCTGTTAATTTTCTGATTAAATTTTCAAATCTGGATGCTGCTGATCCTTTGCAGGCAAACTGGAGTGGAAAAGGGAACAATGAATCACCTCAACCCTGTGCAGAAACAATGTCAGTCCATCATCTGCAAGCCCAAGCTGTGGACCAGGTTTTTCTTGTTTGCAGTTGAGTTGTGCACTAAACTCTGTGTCGGACTTTATTATGTATTTTGCCTGCAACACCTGATAAAGGGCTGGTCATTTACAAAGTGCCCTCTTTGCCTCAGGCAGACTGCACAGGAATACATCCCTGCCAGAGAGGAAAAGAAAACACAACCCCAGCCCAAACAGAGATATTTTCAGTCACATGACCTAAGTTACTCAAGAGAGAAAACAGACAAAAACCATGACATACTAAAAGAACATTACAATGAAAACCAAAACCTACTGATAAGCCTGCCCTCCTGCTAAACTGCCACAATTCCCTGCACCTAAATTCCAAAAGGTTTTTTAAAGAAGAAAACAAAACAAAACCAACACAAACAAAGAAACAAAACAAAAAAAAACACACCAAAAAAAAAAAAAAGGATGACTCCCTTCCTGCCTCCTGCTACATTTACTGTTAATACTGTTCTTTTTTTGTACGGAGTCTAACATAATGGATTCCTTACCCATGGTACAAATAGAAGCAAATAAACAAGTGCTTTTTGGAGTATGCTGGGCTGAGTTTTGCCTGAAATGCAATACAGTGTTGTCTCTAGCTGCTCTGAAAATGTATCTGTGAACAAATCTCTGAGTTTTCCTTCTCAACTTTAGCTGGCAGATGCCCATGCTCTTTATCTCATTGAATACCTTGCCTGAGTACAAATAATCCCATAATGTGTTTGCAACAAATGTCTTTCAAAAATATGACAGCTCAAAATCCTATATTACCATGCAGTGGCAGGGCCCGAAAGCTACTGAAACTAAAAGCTCTGCTTTGAGACTTGAATGGTTTATAATTTGGCCCATTCAAATACATGGCATCACTAGTCAACTGTACTTTTGACCTTTTGAGATTTTAGTTACAAGGTTATGTTTAAACACCTGATTAATCCAATAATTATAATAATTCAATAGTCACGCTTCTGTTGCACCACTATACATGCTGCAGCAAGATCCCTGAGAACTCTTCTCCTTGATAATAAAGATTCTGCATTGAAATAAAAGGGGAGCCATGACATGGTTATTTTAAAGGTTGTTTTTTATGTAACACACACACATCAGTCTTGCCACATTTTACTAATAGTTAAGAGAAAAAAATACTTCATTGTTCGGCTTTATGGTTTACTGACAAAAACTCATCTGAAAATTTGAATGAACTTATGATGCTTATGTTTCTGTGTTCCAGTTGCTGTACTTTGGTTTCCCCAAGCAAGTAATAACTTTAAAATGTTTATTTTACAATTAGAAAAGGCAGTGGGAGAACAACTTCGAGCTGAAATTAAGCACAAATAGCTTAAATCAACTAGTTCTAAACTAGGCAGCCTTAGATTCCACTTAACCTAAACAGGAACAACCCTGTAAATACTTAACAATGCATCATATAGAACTCATAGCTACTGCATTAGTCATTTAGACAGCTGGTTACTAATATTAAATTTTAAAAGCAACATGAAAAAAGCCAATAAGAGCATGTTAGCTAAGTCTGCACAAAGCCAGGAGAAAGCAGAATTTTTATTTCTTTTTTCTAAAATATCTACTTGGAAGTGAAAACAAAGTTTCCAGAAACACTCTACGAAACAGTGAAAAAATATTACACTGTTACAAGAAAGTTTTTTTTTTTAAATCAGTTAAAAAATAATATTTTTATGACTAAAAAAATTAATTGTCCAAAGTACAGTAGTACTACAAAGCAGGCCAGTAGTAATACCAGTTGAAGTTGCTCTTCAGATCAGAGTTTCCCTTTCAAAGAGTAAATTGCTAGAACTCTGAAAAACAACAGCAAAACTTCTAGAAAAGATAGTGTGAAGAGAGAGAAAAAGAAGCTAAATCCAAACCCCAAGAGATGCAAGCTGAGTTCAAGTATTACATGCAGTTACAAAACAATAATTAATGTTTAAAGGAGAGACCAGCTTTGATAAGTTAAGTCTGAAATAACTTTCTTTACAGCCCCTATCCTTCTCTGCCTTTTGTTGTAGCCATGCCCCTTTGATGACAGAAACAGTGAGCAGGAAAACACAAAATCTGCTTTCTCATGTGTGTACATGCTCTTGTATTTAGAAACAGCAGTAAAACCAATCTAACAATTTTTTTCAGACAGCTAAGAGATTTTACTAGTTCTAAGTCTGCATCAGTAACAAAGAATTATTCTGGGATCCAAAATTACCAGCTGCAAAACGAAGTATGCTGTTATCACTGTCACCTGTTTTTAAACTGAGCAGAAACCAGGAATTTCTACCTAAGGTAGTGATTTCTACATATCAATATTTCAATTAGTTTCCCAGCAAGACAAGATTTCAAGAAAGAACCGTATCAATCAAAAGCAAAAAAAAAATAGCTGCCTGCCTTGTAATATCACAATTACAGTCTGGGAGATCTGAATCCACGCTGTTGTCCTCTGCCATCTTCACAGCATGCAAGTCCTCTGTCACCACCATGAAATTTTCCAGCATTAAAAAGAAGAACTTCCACTCCAAAAGCCTCTACTTTAGGCGGGGGGAAGAAAGGGGCCACACTTCTCTTTGCTGGTGAGTACTGTACAGAAGATTTTGCACGCCAAACAAATGCTAGCAGCCGTTGCTTGATAACATGAGACTGAATGGTGACAAGTGGTCATGTTTCTAAATAAAACTTGCATTCATCAACATGTGCCAGAACTGATTCTCAGGAATGTGGATTGTAAGTGCTAGGGGAAAGGATGAAAACACATACAACAAAGCCTTCTTTGCAAAGCCTGAGCAGTTGCAGCAGTAGCACTGCTTCCTGGCTGTAAACATCTGCAGCATTTTTTGCACTGGAGTGACATATCAGAAAAATCCATCTGAAAGGACGAAAATGTTCCGGAAGGACAGAAACAGAAGTCTCTGATGCAGTTACCTTTCTCTGTCTCTTCTGTAGTTACAGATCTCAGAACAGAGAGGCAATTTAAAAATGTGGGTAAGGAAACAGGATGTGAGAAAAAAATTAGAGAAACTTAATACAAATGAAAGAAGAAGTTTCACTGCAGAGCATAAAATCAACAGGTAAATATTCAGACTGGATGAATATTACCATACTATATTACTAAAGCATTTCAATAGAGAACTTCCTATTCATTCACAGCTGTAGGAAACAAACCACTAAGAAAAATGCTCTCAGCAAGGAATGACTGTAGCTTCGCAGAAAAGCACACAGACTCTAATAATTTATTAATGCTTTCAGGGATCCAGAATATGAAAAGATGTATTTTATTCTCAACATCAGAACAATTAAACTGCATTTACTGCAGAATTTACTGCTGATTGCAGCCAAAATCATGTTATACGATACATTCTAAACTCCAAAATATTTTAACTGCAACACATATATAACAATATATCATAAAGAGTCTCTGGAGCCTTCTAAAAATTATCTTGGGAGATGCAAACCATTTTGTCCAGTGGGAATTAGACATCATATCTGTACTTCGTACATGTATTAATCAAAAACTTGTGCTTTCAGCCTAAGCTACAGCTGAACTAGAAAAATTTCCATAACTTAGCGTAAAACCTCTCCAACATTTACTTTCCAACTTCAGCAAAGCAATGTTCAAACTTTGCATATTTTGGTTTTTTTTTTTCACTTCAGTAAAAACTGGAATGGAAAGGGTTATATGTTTAAGTGCATACAATAGTGCTGCGCACACTAGTTGAGAAGGATAAACTGAAATAATCTGGAAGTAAAAGCAAATAAATATTTTGCATAAATTAGTTCAGAACTAGGACTTGACACCTTGCTTCATGATAACAGAAAAGAGAAAATTTAAGTGTCTAATATTGCGGTTTGTATCTCTCCACCTCAAGAATTGTACAAAATCCATAATCCTTACCTGTCCCTAGAGAGAACACTAACCTCTAATGCTGAATAAACAATATAGATATTTTAAAGATGTGGTTTGCAGTTTCTGAATGCAATCACTTTTTACAGGAAACTTCCTGAACGTATTATTTCAACATTTGCCCAAGTAGGTGTTTCAAAAGGCAAACATAAAAATATGGCAAGTATACTTTATGTTCAACAACTGGTGACATATCACATTCTCTGAAACCAGCAGGCTCCTTCACTGTAATGCACCACTTCCTGACTTAATTGTCCTGTAAGAAATATTCAGTGTTCATTACTTAAAATGATCTGCCTATAACAGGAGGTGGAGACACCAGAATGCTTCTGCTTACATGAAATTTACTGCTCCCACACTTACAGATTTCAGAGCAGGAATGCAATAAAACCACATGAAAAAAAAAATGGATGAAAATAGATGACAAACTAAACAAATCCCTTTGCTGCTTACAGTACTAAATTACTACTAATTCATATGTCTTTACATCACAGAAATATAAAGTATTTGTACATTTTATGAAGTGCAAAATTGTGACAAAATTATAGTCAGTAATGGGAGAGAGGCTGTAGCACAGCTCATCAGAAAGTACTGAAACAAATAAACCATTTTTTTCACATATCAAACAACAATCATGTATTTAAGTTATGAAAATTGCTGTTGTATCTTTGACCATGAGTAAAAAGAAGCTAACCCCAATGTGCATGCATCTACCTGATGGTTCTCTTCTCCACCAGTGAAAAAGTAATCAGGCAGAAAACCTAAGACTTAGTTTAGGAAATGCTTTTCTCCAAATCCAAAACTACAAATACACTGTTTTGATTCCTCCACCAAGAATTTTTTAGAAAAGCTACATTTACAACCAGTTTTAAGCACTAATCCAAAGTAAGATGTCACTGGAGCAAGGCTAACTAACTCTGAATGCAATTGATCCTGTCATTTCTGCAGATAATGTTTTGAAATTGACTCTTCTTGAAGAAACTATGTCGGGTATGGTACAGTAAAACAGGAAGGTGAATTTCACAGAAATGCTTTGATTGTTACGAATAAACTAATTTCACAGTTAATGATGAAAAGGCAGACAATAAAAAGATTATAGAATCATGATGTCTAGCATATTAATCTGTTCCATATAGTACTTAGAAACAAAGTTTACCTGGCTGCAATAAGATCTAGAAGATGTTGCCACCTGTCATTGATCTTGCTAAGTTTATACTCAATTTCTGATGCCTTACTCTCATGGCTGGCTTTAGCAAGTCGCTCTCCCATTTCCTGGAGCTGGAGTTTGCTCTTCTGTGTTACAGCAATTTCCTCTTGATAATCCTGAACAGTAAAGGGAAATCAGAAACCAGGTATTTATTCTGAATACACTGTGCTCTACACTACCAAAGGAACCATATGCACAAATGCTGCTTTTCTGGTGACTAATACAGTACAGAGACAGCCTCTTCAATATTAGATGTGTAACTGTGAACAACTTTATCATATTACTGACACATTACGGTCTTGACAAGTGGTCTGTGCAGTGGGTGGGGAAATGGCTAACTGGCTGTACCCAGAGGGTGGTGGTGATGAATAGCTCCTGTTCCAGCTGGCAACATGTTACCAGTGGGGTCCTTCAGGGATCGATATCAGGCCATGTGAAGAATGGCTGACAGAACTGGGTTTGTTGAGTATAGAGAAAAGAAGGCTCAGGGGAACCTTATCACCATGTTCAGGTATTTAAAAGGTGGCTACAAAGAAGATGGAGACTCCCTTTTTACAAGGAGTCACATGGGAAAGACAAGGGGTAATGAGCAGAAGTTACTGCTGGGGTGATTCCAACGGGACACAAAAGGAAGATTTTTCCCAATAAGAAAAATCAGCCATTGGCATAATCTCCCCAGGAAACTGGTGGATTCCCCAACACTGGAAAATTTTAAGATTTGGCTGAACAGGGTGCTGGGACATGTAGTCTAGGTCATGCTCTGATTAGAAAGGTTGGACCAGATGATCCTTGAGGTCCCTTCCAACTTGGTATTCTATGATTCTATGACTGATCAGAAAAATGAAAAAAAAAAACCAAACTAAACCATATATATATCTGCTATAGCTCATATCATTACAGGCAATTCTGATTGGACACTCAGTAAACCATTTAGATGCCTCTGACTTCGCATTCACTTGATTTTTAATCTCCTGGGAGGTCCTACCTCAAGAAAGATAGGAAAGGCTGCACAGCAAGAGAACACACACAGTCTTACTAAACAGCCCAAAGCAAAATATCCATTTCCACTAATTCAGTATCCTATTTTCAACACAACCCAACTAAGCAGTTAAAAAACAGCATGTAAGTGTATATGCACTGCACTATACCTTTTTAAGTTTCTCAATCATTTCTTCTATGAGGATGTCACTATTTTGAGAAACCTTACTTTCCATTTGTGTCAGCCATTCACAGAGTTCCTTGTTCTTCTCACTGAAGACAGCCCACTCATTCAGCCTCTCAGTAACTTGTTGTCGACGTAAGGATACCTTAAGACGTTTGCAGACAGTAAATACAAACAAAATAGTAAATGCATTTAAGAGATGCTTGAAACACTTTGTGCCTCAATGTGAACTCCTCTAACTCCTCTGGCCCTGTGGAAGTGTTCCAGGCACATTCTTGCCATTAAAGCAAACCGCAGATGATCTTAAGATCCTTTCCAAACTTAGACATTCTACGATTCTCTGAAATTGCTATAGCAGTGGTACCATCTCAGACTATGAATAGTAAAAGACAAAGACGGACACTGAAATCAAAATAGCAGCAGAGTGTGAGCAACAAGCAATCTCTCCAGTTTCAGACACTTGTACTACTACTTACTTCCTCCCTGTTGTAATCTGCATCGTTTCTGACTTTATATCAGAATTTCAGCTGAGATGAAGTCTGCATCCACCCTTTCATCAGCAAAAGTGATGTGCTCTTTAACTGCCATGTTAGGTTTAACAGGGGCATACATTTCATCTCACATTTCCCTTTTGCGGTTCTAAACTTCCTGGCAGCTTTCCGGATATAAGCAATGGTTGAACAAAGTATTGCACTAGGTTACATCCTGAAACACTCAGTATGCACAAAACTAAGACAAAACTTTTTTACTTGGCTCCCTCCTTTACCATACACATACATGCAGTGACTACACCATAGTTTTAGATGTATTTACATTTGCTCATTCAAATGCAACTCACTCAAAACAAGTTCTGTGATGTTAATTGTGAAGCATTTTTCCTGCTTTAGGGGTGTTTTTGAAGCTTTCACAGGTACCTTACACAAGATAACTATTTCAAAGTTAGCCCCAGTATACCTGGACTGCAACCTCTACTTAGCCACAGAAATAACATGAGGATAATCTGAAAAGCTGTGTGAGAGAGACTCCACTACCTGGATTTCTACGTGCAAAATGGAGGAAAGAAGCACACTAATAGCATGTTTCACCTGAAAATTCAAACAACACTCTTCATTTTGCAGACAAGTCATCCTCAGACTAGCAGAAATGCAGACAACAACGTCTGAAGAAGCAGAAGCTACCAGCAGAACTGAAGGTACAACAGAGCTAGGAGGGGACATCCTTTCTGACCACAGCTCCTTCACCAAAGCACAATAAACTGTATTACTTCTGTGTTTTCCCCAATCAAACCCTGTCACAGTGTAACAACACAAAGCATGACTTTGTTGTTTTTCCAAAGCTGCATAAATATGACCTCAGGGCTATGACAAAGTTCAAGAGATCTAGAAATGCTAGCAATAACTGAAGGAAGCATTTCAACGCTTGTTTTCCCTGATTCAGCACAAGTTGTTTTGAATCTACATGTGCTTTCATACGGCTTTTTAAAAAGCTGTCACTTGCATTCAAGTTTTCTCCCAACACTTTTGTAGCGTGCATACTCATATCAATGCTCAGTAATAGTACTTGCCTGGTGGCACAACTCCTCCCACTGTCTGTGCAGAAGCTCTATGCGCTCACTGAAGACTGAGATATCATCTGCACTGATATATATAGACAGGGACTCCTTCAGCAAAGAGAGCTGTGCAAGGTCATCTGTCCATCCTTCAACAGCATTCTCCAGCTCCTTAAAAGAAGTTCAGAAGGAAAAAAGACCAGTTTGCTAACAAATAAAAATCTGAATGTAAAGAAGCATGAAGACAAGCATTGCTATGCTGCTGAATTAAAGCTCAGAAGCAGACCCACAATTTCAAGCAGACTGTTTCAGCCCCATTTAAAAGAAAAAGCAAACACCAACCCCACACATAACAATATTTTCATTTATTAGAGAAGTAAATCCCCAGTAGGTAATATGTCAGTCTTGTAACAAGTAGTTGCAAACTAATATACTACTCAAATCTCTCTAAAGTTCAAAGGTATTTGAGAATTCCAAGTATTGGCTTGGACTTCTCTGTATTGAAAATATTTTCAAGTAGTAATCCATTTCTAAACTGAAAAGAATATAGCATAGAAGTGTTACCTAAGACCTCCCCAGTAATGTCCCCTCAAATAAAAAGCAATAAACCATCAGTTTAGATACCATGAGTTTACATTTTTAGTTGGAATTTCTGTAAAGAAAACACATCAGCATTTAGTGCTTCTACACTACTTTTCAGACATTGCTCTGATTTCACTTTGAGCAGATCTATATTTAACCTGAGGGATTCACATTATAGTGAGATCACTCAGGTATTACGATGACCAAATATTACATGGATAGTTTCTGTTACAGGGATGGCTGACTGATTTGCATGTCACTAATGTGAAGCCTATTAACAATAGAAGAGGTTACTGCACAAAGGCAGGCAAAGATAAGACAACAGTCAACAGAGAACAAGTGCTTTACCTTGCAACGAATCTGCTCTGCATGCAACTCATCATGGTGTTCTGGTAAAGGCTGAGAAAGCTTTTTTTTGAATGATCTTAGCTTCTCCAGGGAGTCTGCTATGCCCTTTTCAGATTTTTCCCAGTCCTGAAGGCAGAATGTTTATTAGATTTCCATCAGATCTGGATTACACTTACATCAGTTGATTTGCCTAACTAACCACTCAATGGTGAAAACTTTTTCATAACAACAACATGCACTGAAATCCCCCTCTAAATAATACTCGTAGTCTCAGAGCTTGAGTCATGTGTACAGATGTGTAGGTTTCTGCTAGAAGAAATGCACATAACCTCTTGTTATTACAATGTTGTCTAGATCCAACTCCATTCTTTCGGAAAAGCCTCTCCCTGCCAAAACTATTTTCCACTTCCTTTCTTGAATGCCTGTATTAAACATGCCACTGTTCTTTGACAAAAGCTCCATTCAGGTGCATTCAGAAAAGAAAAATGGTTTGGAATACTGCAAATTCAGGTCAGACTAAAGTACCTGCAGTATCTCCTCAAAACAATGATTCCAGCAGCTACACCCAGCTTTAGTGTTTGCATACTTTCCAAAATTTGTAATGTGTCCAATGCAATCAAACCATACCAATTATTTGACAAGTTTTACATGCCTCACCTGGATGTTAAAGCCTATTAAAAAGGTATTCACAGACAAAAAGGTCTCTCAAAAACCCATCAACCCAAAAAGAATGCCAGCTGTGTGATACCAGAAAATATGGAACTTGTTTCTCTTAGTCTTCTGTTTCAAGATATTCTCCTTCTACCACTGCCTTTCTATCTCTCCTCTCCTCCCTTCCATATCTACGCCAGTATTTCATGATCATCTTCAGGACAGAGAATTACAAATCACAGGTCTTGCAAAAAGACTCTCTTTAGTGTCTTCTTTCTTTTCTCCTTAATAAGTATTATGACCTTATGTGACAATAGTCTGTGATATTCTTAATACAACACATACTCTTCTAGAATATACACTTGTGCTTCCAGTTTGGTCAGAAGACCAATAAACCGCCATGTGTTTACCACCAAGATAGCATAATGTAATGAAGACTTGCTATCTGTGAGATGATTTGGCAATTGGTGTGGTAATTTACCTACTTTCTCATCTTCAATCATTAAGTTTCATATTTTCATTTAGACATAACACTACAGAAACTTTAGTCTCTCTAGGTAACAGCTTTCATGGCTAAAACATCCTGACATAATTCCAACATGAGAAGCCAAGGTATGATGAACAAAGCTTGAAAGAGGAAGAAAAATTTACTTATCTGAACTTTTCCAAAATATTATTTTCTTGCACTGCTTTGATTCTTGCTATTTACGAACAAACCTAAAGTGTCTGTAATTCTGTAATTCTATCAGACCATTGAAACTACTCTAAAAGCACTTGTCCTATTCTATTAACACATTCAAGTCCAATTTTCATTATCCTCTCTAGAATGAGTAACAGGGAAAACCAAACAGACCAAATTTAAATTCCAGCCTATCATCCTTATTACTTAAAGTGAAGATGGCACACATTCTGGACATTGCTTACAAAGTTCAGGTCTCCCTTCTCCAAGATTCTGGAAGTTTGTTTAAACTCAAGGCACTGGAAGGAAACATAGACTACTACATTGCTAGACAAATCTTGACACTGACATGTAGAAGGAATAAGGTAGGTCTAATTTTCAACACAGTATTGTGGTAGGTTGACCCCGGCTGGATGCCAGGAGCCTACCAAAGCCACTCTATCACTTCTCCCTCCTCAGCTAAACAGGGGAGGGAAAATATCACAAAAGTCTCATGGGTCAAGATAAGGGAAAGATCACTGACCAATTATTGTAATGGGCAAAACAGACTTAACTTGGGTTAGTTTAATTTATTACCAATCAAATCAGAGTATGATAATGAAAAATAAAACCAAATCTTAAAATACCTTACCCCCGCCTGTCTCTTCTTCCTGGGCTTAACTCTAACTCCTGATTTTCTCCATCTCCTCTGCCCACAGTGGCACAGGGTGTCAGAGAATGGGGGTTGTGGTCAGTTCATCACATGCTGTTTCTGATGATCCCTCCTCCTCAGAGGAAGGACTCCTCACACTCTTCCCTTGATCCAGTATGGGGTCCCTCTCATGGGAGACAGTCCTCCACCAACCTCTCCAATGCGAGTCCTTCCCATAGGCTGCAGTTCTATATGAACTCTTCCTGCATGAGCCCCTTCCAAGAGTGCAGCCCTTCAGTCACAGACTGCTCCAGTGTGAGTCCCTTCCATGGGTGCATCCTTCAGGCACAGAGTGCTCCAGTGTGGCTCCCTCACAGGGTCATAAGTCCTGCCAGCAAACCTGCTACAGTGTGGGCTCCCCCCTTCACAGGGCCACAGGTCCTCTGTTAAGTCTTCTGGTAAGAAGCCTGCTCCAGTGCGGGCTTCCCATGGGGTCACGGCTTCCTTTGGGCTGTTGCTCTCACATATTCTCATCCCTTTCTCTAGCTGCAGTTGATGTAGCACAGATTTCTCCCACCGCCTCTTTTTAAAAATATATTATCCCAGAGGTGCCACCACCATTGCTGATGGGCTCAGCCTTGGTCTGTAGTGGCTGTGTCTTGGAGCTGTCTGGCACTGGCTCCACTGGACATGGGGGAAGCTTCTGGAAGCTTCTCAAAGAAGACACCCCTATAGACTGCTGCTACCAAAACCTGGCCATGCAAATCCCATTTCAAGTATGTCATCACTGTGCAAAATAAAACACATTTTTGCTCTGTGTTGAAAATAGGACTGGTAGAATTATCCATTATTGGTGGAGTTCTGGAAACATTCATTAAAAGATACCAACCAGTATACAAGCCTGCTATGAAGTACTACAACTCCTAGTTTCAGAGGTGGCAAAAAGAAATTGTGAATTCGTGTAGTGTATGTGCAGTTCCTGGATGTGTGCTTATCCCTTGAGAATGCTTTTCTTCATCAGGACTTACAGTGAGAAAACATGAACTTGCTGAAGTACAGAAGAAATTACACACTTACTTTCAGTAGTAAGGCAAGCTGTTTCTTTTGTTGCTCCAGCTGGGTGCTAGCTATCTTCCAGCGCTCCTGAATTTCAGTAAGCTCTGTCTGCAGGGCTGCCTCAGCTTCACTGTCAGCAGAGAGCAGCAGTTGCTTCCCAGCTTCCACAGTGAGGATGTAACTCCCTTGCTGCCTTAGTAGAACTTTCTCTTTAAGCTGAAAATATTAACAGTTTTCTGCCATTTTAATTATTTTAAAATTAAAATTTTTAAAGAAATTATTTTGATTTCATTTTAATTATAATTAGGAATTCAGTATAATTCCTTCTCAAGCCCATACTTTAAAGGATTGCTTACCTTGGCTTAAGCAGAAGCTACTGCCCAAATGCTTTACCCTAACCTGCAGCAGCCCTTTAGAAAATTTCTCAAAAGATAAAGACATGAAAGACTTCTTTCTCCACAGCAATATCAGTATCTCAATTGCTCTTAAAGACAAATAGTTCCTCTAGAGACTATAATTCTTATAAGCATTATTATCATATGTACCATCCAGCCAAAAAGCTTGAAGACACCAAGCTGCTAAATAGATATTGTTAATCTCACATGTACATATGACACTCAAGGTATCCCTTTTGTTTAGGTAGAATACATTCTTCAAACAGGACATCACTGTTTATTTTTTTCACAACAGTTTCAGTGTGACATTAGCTACAAAGCAAAACCAGAAACAAATAAGCCTCAAGCGAGAGGATCCAGTAAGGTCTTCATGTTCCTTGTGAACTCCAACTTCCAGTTCCAAAGAAGAACTAACATTCAGCATTACTTTCTGCAAAGCAGATAGTTTTAATCTGATACATTTTAAAGAATTTTTTAAATTATGAAGGCTGTAAAGAAGGTGGTGATTTTTTTCCTCTTTCAAACACACAGGACATACCTGCACTTCATCCAGTAGTGCTCTGGCTTGCTGCAACGGGATAGGAACATTGCGTAGCCCACTCACAGGCTGACAGGATATTTCCACCAGCCACTTGCGCAGCTTCTCTGCCATCTCCCTATAGCGTTGCCACTGATGAATCTGGCTGTCAATGATCCCCCTCCTCTGCTGTACCCGGCGAATTACTCCTTGCCATTGATTACTTAAAAGAGTCAGCTTCAGATTAAATTCATTCCTAATATAAACAGATAAAGATACATAGTAACCTTCATACTTTGATCTATTTTTTAATAAAATAAATTGAAGGGAAAGGAAAGATGTTTTCTGGCTGTCAGTTAAAACACTAGGAGAAAAGCACTGAAGTCTCATGAGAGCTGACTGAGGATGGGAACTTCACACTGCATGTACTGGGAGAACCAAAAGGCTCCAATTATTGAGACCTTAAAAATATAAAAATCAAACCTCTAATGTCCAAAACTCTTCCACCTTCTCCCCAGAAATATACAAAGAAAACCCACAGGTTTTGTCAGTTTGGATTAGCCAAATTCATAGTAAATAATGGAGATTGCACAATTCACCCCCAGATCTACTACTCAGTTCAAAGCAGGCATAAGATAAACACAGCATTAACAAAATTCTCACATCTCAATAAACAGCTCATCTTATATTAGGACCATGATACCTTTAGCAAATTCAATGCATATGCACAAGTGTGAAGCCACTGGTGTTTCACTGAGTTTCATTCATTTGATCATTAGTGTTTAAAATAAAATCTCAGCAATGCATTCCTATTCCATCATATTTAGGCTGCAGGTCTTCTGAAATGGCAGTAGGTAACCCTCTTGATAGAGGAAAATCCCCAGCTAGATACATCATATGTAACTCAATCTGTCACTGCAGACTCCTTTGGTGAAAGTAACATTTTGAAAGTACACCAAAATAGACATATGTGTAATGTGCTTGATAATCCAAGCCAAATCTTTGTCAGAGAAGCAGCCTCAAAGCTGTTGTATTCCCAAATGCATTCACACATTCACATAACCCATAGCACCTACAGAACACTGTCTTATTTAGGAACTCACTAATTAATAGCTTAACCACAGCTATAGTAAATTCTATTTCAGTAGAGCATGATCTGAATACTGACATCTGCTACCTTCTCTATTTGGAGGTCTCCCACTACTCTAAGTATTATTTCACATAAACAGCCAAAGTAACAGAACAGGAATGTCTACCTGTCATCCACCTGTCCTTGTTCTAGAAGGTGCTGCCCATCAGAGATAATTGAATGCAAAATCTGCTGGCGGCTGAACATCTCTGCCTGGAATAGCTGTCATGCAGGAGACAAGGATGTTAAAACAAGATTTTACACTGTAATTCAAAACCAAGATTTTATAATTTAATTCAATCAAGCCACACACAGGTAAAAAAAGATTTTCCAGGTATTTACTCTTATTTCAAATTAATTCAATTGGAGTTTTGTCACAAACTTCAATAGAAACATTTAAAAATATCCTTTGTAGAGTTACTTGCCAGTTCTAGTAATTATTATTAGTTCCTTGAGATTTAAATTAAAACTATTAAAAAGCTAAATGATATCAACAGAAGATAGGTTTTATTCTTTAAATAAAATTGTGTGATTTGCACTATAATTTACAAAAAAAATCAGATAGGGTATTAACTGCACGGACAGAAAGGGCACTTTTTATTTTCTGACATGTTTAAGAACATTACAGTCATTTGCCTTGTTAAATTGAATTTATGCATAGATTTTGTGTGATAGTGTTACACAAACTCTGAATACAATTTTCCACTGCCAACAGAACTTGAAATGACATAGAAATGGTCAGCCACGTGTAGAAGCTAAAAATCACTTTTCTTCTTCTTCCAATTTTTCCAATTTATTTTCCAATTTTCCCCATCAGTCACAACAAATTTTCACAATACTTCTAAAACTCCCTTATTACTTTAATATTACTTAAGATAAAAAATACCTAAGTACTACTCAGACAAGTATAACTTAAATACTGCTTAAATTTACTTTTAAAAACATATTTTCTTTTAGTAATGGACCATGTCTCTAGATAAGGTTGTTCAGGAATCTTATGTCGATGAACATACAACCAGGCTCAGGAGTAGATTGCCTCCATGTTCAAAAGGTTTTCAGAGAGATTAAGCAAGAAAGAATACTGGTATGAAGCTTGGGATCTTTTTTTTTTTTCTTTTGTAAGGGATGGTGTTTGCAGTTGACAGAAATTTACCCTTGCCTGAACTGAGAGCCACTATTGCCCAAATCAAGATTACACTCTTCTTATTTGTCTTCCCACCAGCTTGTGATGTACCTATCCCAGCATCTGCAACTGCCAGCAAAATAATACCATTGCCACCTGCCCAATTAAATCCCTCAAGCACACTGTATGTAGTTAAGGACTTCTAGATGACAGACTAATTTTTCAAATGGGATTTTTGCCTCTCTGAATCACTGAGTTAATTTTGAAAATGTTGCCCAGGTCATAAATTCTCCACTAGAAAGAAATAATGTTGTCTAATTTCCTTGCAGAAATACTTGATAGTATTCTTTGAATACCTTGGCTTTTATGAATGACTGAGCCTGAACTAGAGGGAAACTAATTGCTCCATTATCTCATGAACAAAACCACAATACTGTGGGGCTGAGAATTTCAGAAAGCTGAGAAAGAAGGCAGAAATTGTACTTCCTGACACATCTATTTCTGTCAAGTTAGGGAGCATGGATGAAGACCAGAAGACGACAACATCCACCAGCTCTGTCAACAGACTGAGATTGAACAGAACACAACTGGTAAAAAAAAAAAAAAGCCAAAGCAAAATGAAATCAAACCCCAAAACCTAAACAAAAGCAAAACAAACAAAAAAACCCCACCAAATCCTCAAAAGTGACAATTTTAGTATTTCTTGAATAGGATGGGTGAAAAAAAGACTGTCAACGATAAAGAACTCTGCTTAGAGTGGAGGTATTCAAGCCCCACCCAAAAGCAGAGAGATTTCTGTAAACATCCACTTGCTCTCTGCGTGTACACTGTACATGTACAAGAGGGATACCCCATCATGTGGGACCACTTGCTACCCCAATTTCTTCTTATATGTAGAGCAGTATGAAATACAGAAATGGGAATTCAAAGGAGAAGGAAAGGAGAGCAGGTGCTGGAACACACAATGTTGGCTTGCAAAAATCTGGAGAATTGCACTAGAAAGACTGCGAGATCATCTTGAGAGACTTATCTGATGCAGACGCCAGTGTTACTGCATGATACTTGAAAAAGGCACCACCTCTATATTGCTGGTTTGTGAATTTCAGTGGCAAGTTATTTCTACATAAGGCCACTGAGGTGGCTGGGTTTCTTTTTGTATAAACATCAGCAAAATTATGAGTCAGCAGTGGAAAGGTGGTTAACAGAGCTGGACGCTATGTTAATATCCATTCCAACAGCGTATGTGGAAAAAGAGTATTATCTTATTATCTTGAAATACAACACAAAAGAACCTGGAAATTCATCCCAAGAAGTTTAGATTTGGCCCTTTCAGCTGTGAGGAGTGGGAAGAAAATTCTTCATGACTGTTAGGAGGCACTGCAAAGAATATTGAGTACTGAAGATTATATAAAATGCAAAAAAACCTTATCTAAAAAAAATGTGCCTGAGTAACACTCTATCTGAGCTATGTGCTGAGATCAAGGTTTCAAGAGAGAATTAAGCTGAGATCTCACGACAATTGAATGCTGCATGATTGCCGCTAACCCCTTTCAAAAATTATAGACATGACTGAACGCAACAATAGTAGGAAATTATGCACTTAGTAATTATTTCTGGACATTCAAATCTCAAACACATGGCATGTCTCAACTTGCAGACACTGTCCAGTTAATGCTAACAGCACTGAGAGAAAATGAAATTTATAACATTTGTGAAAGCAAACACAGTTAAATGCTAAAGTGAATGTATACTAAAGCAAGCAAAAACGGTTGTGAATTACTTTCAGCATCAGAAATTAATTCAAACAGTATGCTGCGAAATGTAAGGCAAGGAGAGGGAAGGACATGGCTCTCCCTATGGCCTGGCCTGAGTTTATGTGTAGGTCAAATGAAAAAGTTGTGGGAACTGAAACTCCTGTGGCCACATGGGAGCTTTGGTATGAAAATTGACTTGTCTTACTTGATCTTTACCAGAATTCTTGGCAGCAACAATATGGGTGGAGAAAAACTGTGCATCACTTGACTTCACAGAAGAATCATAAAGGCATCCTCAAGTAAAAACTCTGAATCAGTTTTTCCTTGCAGCAAAAGCTGGGCTAGTTCATTTGTTAAAAAGAAACAAATGCCTCCAGCACACAGGGAGGACTGAATCAATTTGCTCTCCAAGGAAATGTTACCAAATGGAGGCCCCATGATGAGTTATATAACTCAGTATTTGACAGAAAAGTCTTCCTCTAAAATGCACTTCAGATGCTGTACATGTTGGCATTTTAATAACAAATAAAATTAGAATAAAATGAAAGAACACAGATTTTTATCCAGTTAGGACTGAAAACAAAGGGCCAAAGTGCATGAGAATAGTTAGGCTTTATGGGAAGACCAATAAAAACTTTCATTTCCTTGATACAAAGTAATGTGAGGCAGGCTAAATGTAAGAGAAAAGCACTCACAGGCATACTTATACATTATACACAAATGCAGACACATACTCAACTCCTCCCCCAAACCAGATATTATTGACATATTTGCATGTTTCTGTTTTTAAGTTAAGATATCCTCAGATGGTGCAGGCAAATGTAACTCAGTTCAAGGTGTACTATTATAGTACTCCACAAAAGAATGTGCATTCCATTTAGGTATAAACAGTATGTGTTGTAGTTACGTATAAATACACTTGATGACTTGCCTCATGTGCCCTCTGTTGCTCTAAAAGGCTCTGGTAGTTTCCTGAAATCTCTGCTGCCAGCTTTTGCTCAGTCTGAACTAATAAATCCATCCAAGTCTCACATTTCTCCAGGAAGGTCTGCTGCCGCAGCAAGAAAGACTGCAGCTTACTGAAAGAAAGACAGATAGATTCATGTAAAGTCTCCTCCTATCACACACCGTGTTGTCTCGCAATAACTTTTCCAGCAGAATTACTAATCAGATAGTAACACTTTTCCCACTTAGCTATCTCATTCAGTTTACTTAGTCAAACCTTTGAAAAGTAGCAGTCTGCCTTATTTCAAATTCTGTTAATTTATGGCAAAATCAACATCTCAGCTCACTGGTTTCACTCTTTACCTGCAAGTACACCCCAGAAAGGGAACTTTGGTTAATGAAATATCTGAAACGTTTCATATATTCTGCAAAAGGTGTACTTTCTAGCTGTTGTAATCTAAGAAAACTATACAATAACCTTTAACTATTCCCACCTGAATCTCTCCGTAGTCTGAGAGGAGATCTGAGACCAATGTCTGTTCAGATTCTGCATTCTTTTGATTTCTTTATCATTCAGAGGAAGCCTGTAACCCAGCTCATTAAGACGGTCTAAATCTGGGGCCATGCTGCTGAATTTCAACATCTGACTCTGCAACAGACAATAAAAGTGATAACCAGCATGTTCACAGACTGCAGAATTATGAACAAGCACTCAGTTAAATTTGGAATGGCCTTGGCTGCCACCAAGTGGCAAGCAGCTCCTATGCCAGGGAAACGCATTTCCAGTTCTCAGCCTCTGATCCCAGACCAGAAGACTCATGCTCATGCTTAAACACGCACAGAGAAGTAAACTGAAATTGCATTGGAGTGTTTTGCTAAATTGGGGATTTTCCCCTCAGAGCTGCAAAAGTAGGCTAGTTTTGCATAGTTTGAAGCCATATTTTTATGTTAAAAAAGCAAGCCTTTTTCCTTGTTTCTTAGCCTGAATGTCAGGCTGGCAAATTCCCATTGAACTTACTCAGCTCTTTATTTTTTGGGTTTTGTTTTGCAGTACATAAATATCCAATCCACTACATTAGGAAAACGTCCTGGGTTTTAGCATGCCCAAAGTGAAATTATATGCATACTTAATCCTGATAAAAAAATAATGGAAGATTAAAGCAACAAAACCAGCCTAGATGGCAATGTTAATCAACTTCCTGTCAGGGCCTCTGAAAGAAGAAGAGGTGAAAAAGAAGCCCCACAAAAAAAAGAGTGGAAGAGTACAAATGGAGATTACATGGTACACAGTACAGAAGTTTCTCCAGTTTATCAAGATAAAAAAAAATTGGACAACTTCATCTCTAAACTAAATACCAGTGAGATAGAAATTACAGAAATACAAAAAAACAAAACAAAACAAAACAAAAAACCTTCAGAAAAAAAGATGAAGGCAATCTCAAAAACCTGCTAAAATATCCATTCCCATTTTGAGTTTATATTCATTTTATTCTAAACAGTTTTCTTGTCCTTTTCTTCTGTACTCAGGGGTAAAGTAACATTGACAATCATCCTTTGGTTGCCACCAAATTTCTAAGTTCTGTCTTACACTTTGCATGAGCATCAGTCCTTTAATATATATAGAATGTATGTATGATATTTGTGCATACCCTCTACTAAAAACAGACAAAAAAAAGAAAATCAAATCAATATTCTGCATCTATTGGTCACCTTGAGTTCCTCCATTCTCCTCTGTATTGCTGAGAGATCAGATGAGTGACTGGGATCTTGCTCTTTTAATATTTCCTCTGCTTCTGTTATCCAGGCCTCAAGGACTTGCAGGTTCTTGGCAAAGGTTTGATAGTCCAGCACTCCAGCCTTGAACAGAAAAGGACCCACAGTTTAAGAACTTTGGTCACATAGCATCCATACTGATACTACACTCCAGCTATTCTCATTATAAATTTGCAAACAGCTGTATAGGCTAGAAGCAATTGGGACTGCAGCTTTGCTTACAGACCATGGAATTATTGTTTGTTTTATTTTTAACTTAGAACAGAGGACTTTTGATCACAGCAAAAAGGTAACACTTCAAGAAATTCCATAAATATCTCCTTGCCTTGAAATAGATAACCTCCTTTAACTTCCTTTTATGAAACTAACTTCTGCTTAATTTGTCAGCAGAGAGAACCACTAGCTGCTATTATAGCAATTTGAAATTAAAAAGTTCTCTTATGCCTTTTCTCCTCACAATACAAGTGATGCTATAAGCACGTTCTACACAATGCTGAATTTTTTGGATAAATCCTCTTGCCACCCAAAGAGAAGCCACTACCTTTGTTGCCTTTTTACCCATATACCTCCCTATGGAACACATTCTGACGGTTCATTTTCTGCTCTTTTTTGCTCTAGTCACTCATGACACAAGCAATTAGTAACATCTACTCATCAGGTTTTGACACAAATGGCAGATGTCAATCCAGTCACTGACATTAATAGGAACTGTAAAAATAAATCCTACACCAGAATTATTCAGAATCTCTCATTTGTTTTACTGTTAAAGAACTAGCTGGAAAGAGAGCTTGTCTTTAGAAGAGCAGTAGCTATGGATCCAGATGTTAGCACTACTGCAGCACAATGAAAGCATGGTGCTCTTGGCATTCCAGATAGTTGCTTTCCTCCATGAGTGTTATTATCTTCCCAGAATTTGGACCTTCTTACAAGGTTTATGTAGTGGACTTGGGAATATTCTATACTCTTGGCATATTTTTTGAGCATATTTTCTACTTTTTGGCTTCCAGGGAAGTCTAGGAAATGCTGGTGAACAGGTAACACCACTATCTTTCCCATCCACGTTTAGCTAATTTATGTGTTTTCAGGTACCACAGGATGATCATATTTGAGGACTGAAAACACTCTCTGCATACCTGAAGTACAGCTTGTTGTTTGCGGAGAGCTTGTTCTAGGGTTGACAGATTCTGGTTCAGAGAAAGATGATCAGACTGTATAGCTGCTGCTGCTGAAGCTTCCACCTGGCTTTTTAGCTCCTCTCCCAGCTCTTGAAGAACAACCAGTGACTCCTGTGCTGTCTTCAGATCTGTAAGCACATCCTGAGGCAACACATTGAATAAAGGTACAAATAGTTAACCTGACACTCTGCAAACATCATCCTCCCTCTGATTTAAAGGAGAAATTAAATGGCCAAACTCCACCACTATATGAAAAACTTGTATTTACTACTGCATTTCAATACCAAAGTGTCCACTCACACTCTGTATCAAAGGGAAATATTATGCAGAATAAAAAAAAAAAAATGTCAAAGTACTGGTGCATAGAGGAACAGAAAGAAGTGACTGCTCACCTATGTTTGAGAAAGCCTGAGTTACTGATGAGGCAATACTTGTTGAAACAAATCTTTTGAATCCACTGACATGCTGGTCCTAAGCCGTGGCAGCCCTCACTGTGGGCTGATTCATGCCTGACTAGACTTCCTTTTTTTTCTGCTATGAATTACCAAGAGGAATGAAAAAATAACTTTTGTAAATGGCCTAACATAACAGCTAAAGAACGGGCCATCAGGAAATCGAGAAATTATTTCATTAAAAATAAACAATTTGAATAGCCAGTCCAGATGACTATGGCAGCAAATGCTTGAAACACTTATTAATGTGTTAATTTTGATCCTTGCAATTGTTCTGCTTACAGTGAGACAACTGACATTTCCATGCTTTTGTTGCTGACACCGAACAGTAACTTAAAATCAAAAGAACCAAAATGAAATCATAGATAGGAGGTAAACTATCCTGCTGTCTTGAGATATAGTCTTGAAAAAGAAAGAATCTCAAGGTTTCAGAGTGAATAGTGTCTTTCCATAAGGAAGGATAAAGGCATTCCCAGAACATACTTTTCATTAAGAAAAAATGAACAGCCTTGTCTGGTGGGAATACAGTCAAAGGATCTTGTGTTTCTGTTACAAGGAACTCAATAGATTTGGTAGAGATATTTTCCCAAGCAAGAAACCCTTTGACAGGCAGAGACTTAAGACTGAACCAAATTATATAATTTATCCACCTTCTCCAGACATACGACTTCAGATACAAGCTTCTGAAACAACACCACAACAAGTATGGAGGGATCACATGGAACACGTGAGAAACTCATGATATTTGGGTAACAGATGTAAAGCTCCTGTGCCTGAGATGCATCAGTAAAAAGAAATGTGTTTATATGCAAGTTTCCAATACACTAAGTTTAGTAATGGAGAGCCTCTTGTATTTTTAGCCCACAGAGCTGTGAAAAACTGCAAAGCTCAACTGAACATACATTGCAGTCCTGAATCCAGGCAGTAACCTCATCATCGGCAATGTCTTTGCTGGTGGCAGTCTTCAAGAGTTCATTGGTCTGCTCTTCCCACTGACGGACTGTGGAGGAGCACTGCTGGTAACAGTCCTTGTACCTCTGCCATAGCTGAAGGAGGCCCTTACCGGCACGCAGCCGCTCTGCAATCTCTTGCAGAAGGTTGTTCCACCTGGTGAAGAGATTGAATGAATGATTGAAGCCTAAGAGTCCACAAGAACTATCGCTGTCCCTCTTCCTCTCTACTGTTCACTATGGTCTTTTGGCTTTAAGAAATTTGGTAATAATCAAGATCCAGACATTTTGGGGGGGAGTGGGGGGGTTGGGGAAGGAATCTTAGAAATATGTTGACAGGCTCTTCTGATCTGTCAGAGAAAGTCTGATCTGTGCAACATCTTGGATGCTGTATACTGATGACTGAGGCCAGACAGAGCTGGAGTGCACTTTTTGAAGTGAACATCCAGTTATTTCTACTTAGCATACTTTGGTTCACTGCACAGAACATCTATGACTGGCCATGAATGGCCAGTACCAGATTCCTCCAAGGACCCAACAGGCCCAGGACAGGTATAAACAAGAAACCATTTATTCTGCTACAATTTCCTCCCAAGTCCTGACAAAAGTATTTGAAGTCATAAAACTCTGTGTAACTCCCTTTTAAAATACTCCCACACTTATTAAAACTTTTTGTATTTTTTTATGCAATTAAATATCTAAGTCCCTCTTGAATTCTTGGCTCTAATGGCAACCAGAAACATGCACTTTCTCAAATATGTTGTGCAATTTCCTTACTAAAGGAAATCACATTATTTTTCAACTACTATTATATGATAAACATGGTGAAGTGAAAATTCCATCAGTCATCTTTGAAACTCTTAAATCCCACAGTATCTTTTTAAAATGGGGTGAATAATCCCTCCTTCCACTTCCAGATTCTAGTGCAGGATGAACCACAAATTAAAAGATTCAGTCATGATTGTGTTAAAAAAAAAAAAAAATTTCCACCAAAGTAGTTTTTGGTTTTGGATTCTATTTTTCCATAGATTCTCTGAGTAAACCCTACAGTGGTTCTGGCCTGGATTCAAAGTTGAGGAAGCCGTTTGCCAACCTACTGGTGAAGGCTTAGACCTTCTTGACTATCAGGCCCTTCCTACAACTAGAAATAGCAACCCAAAAACTGGGGAACCTGAAGCATGCACAGCAAATGAAATTTTCAGACAGGATTCTTGAATTTTAAGTGCAGTGTTATTTTCCAGCACAGTATTTATGAATCTTAGTTGGCAGCCATTCATGGAGCAAAACTACTGACAGTGCTGTCCAAACGCTTTGCTGAAGAAAATACTGTTTCGTTTATTATTTGTAGTAAATGAGATGGTTCTGCTTCAGCCCTTGGCAAAAGGAATAACCCCAGCTGTCCCCACAAGCTCCCAAACCAGAAAACAAAACAAAACAAAAAACCAAACCCAAAATAGAAATTATATAAAAATGGGTCAATGGATAAATGCCAATTTACCAAGAAAAGTAAAGTTCAACAAACGGACATTTTGTACCTCATATTCACTTCTTTCAAAGTGTTGGTAAGTGTTTCAGTCACTGGTGATTGACAGTCTTTCAACAACTGGTTGGTCACAGAACCAAATTTTTGTAAGCTATTTTCTTGCTTTTCCAATTCATCTTGTAGGCTCTAAACCAGATAAAATAGTAAAAAAAACCACAAACAAAAACCATAAAATATGAGGTATTACAATTCTATGATGTAGAAATATTTCAAAATAGTATGTATCAATTATATCATATAGATTATGAATGCAAAACTTGATTTTATGAGTGCTTCATCTAAATAGAAGGTTGTTTAATATAAATACTATTATTAGATTTATTTGATTCAATATCAAGATACAGTGGCAAAGAGTAAATTTTAATCTAATATTTTCACAAAAGAAGAAGATTGTAAAAGAAATTATTCTAAACAAGTACTCTTCATTGAATCATAGAATGGTTTGGGTTGGAAGGGACCATAAAGATAATCTAGTTCCAACCCCCTGCCATGGGCAGGGACACCTCCCACTAGACCAGGTTGCTCAGAGCCCCATTCAAACTGGTCTTGAACACTTCCAGAGATGGGGCATCTTGCACAGGAGTAAGTGCATTGAACTGATTCAGAAATAAAAACCTAACTGGCATAAGAAAATAAATTACATAAAATTATCCTGTTTAGAACAAGATGAAAAAAGCAGCAGCATCATAAAAAAACTTTATTCTTTAAATAAGGCTTTTTAACCTTAAGTATTTTTGTGCATATTATTACGGTTTGAACAGCCTAGCAAATCTCAACCCAACTAAGTAGTTTAGTTAAAAACTTAATAAGCAAAAAAGTAATTTTCTGTACCTATTTTTTTACTGACTCCTCCTCTGACACATAAAAAATGACAACCTAGAAGAGTGGCTGTAAAGTGCATTAACGGATGTTCTTTAAATCTGGGCTTGAAAAGTGCCACTCATAATTTGGGAATTTGAGCTTTATATATGTCTGGATTTCAAGTCACACAAAATATGTGAATGATGATGTAAACTTAAATTTGCCAGCAAATACTAACAACACAACTTGCTGTTACTTTCAGCATCTGGAAATGTTTGAAAAAATATTTTTGATTCCAAAGACAAAAACTTTATTTGAAATAAAAAGCTATCCTGTCTCATAGAACAATACTTTTCATATTTTTAATAATTTATTTTCTGACAGTGGAAAATCACTGAACTTCTGAGTATCTCAGCTTTTAGAACATTATTTTCTTTGATCTTCAATCTACTGTTACCACATGGGTGCAGGGTGTCAAAATGTGATCTCAACATGCACCCATAGCTCAGAAGCCTGATGAAGGAGAGTGAGAAACTTTTAATGGTGATTAGAAAGAAAACAACCATCACCATTTTATTTTTCTGCAAAATGAAAAATGCAGAGAATGACTGATAATTTGATAATACTGATTATTTGATAATGTGTTTTTCTTAATGTCATGAGATTTTAATGTGCCAGTATGTCTGTACATACTGGTACATTTTGTTTGGTTAATTTCTTATGAACCAAAAAGCATAGTTCTCTGCATCTATGCAATAAAGACAAAATTAATCCTTGAATCCATCCTTAGTATGTTGACAGCCATGGTATTCTTCTTACCTGAAGGTTATCAACTTGGACTTTCACAGCTTCCAAAGAACCCGTAAGAAGATAAAAACGGGACAAAGAGTATCTGGCTTCTGTCAAGTAACTATTCAGTTCTTCATAAACCACTTTGTAAATGCTCCACTGATCAAGAACAGACTGCAACAATATCTTCAGTTGGCTAACCTAGGAGGAGGGAAGAAGGAAAAAAAAAAGTAAATTAAAATCACTCAAGATATTTGGGGTTTGTTTAAATTATTTCCTTTCCTTTGATCTCAGAGACTACTTGATCTACATGCCCAATCTTAGACCTGTTGCAAAATGAAGATTTTGCACAACCATCAGCTCGGCTTACGCTAGGTACAGCATAAAGTTCTGCCTGATTTTATAAAGTTAGGATTGCAGGGAATGAGAATATATAAAGTTCATTCTACTTCAGTCAAAAGCAGGATCAAGAAAGCATCTGTGTGGTGGAAAGGGTAGATCTTTACAGATTATTTGGTACCTTTCCACTAAATGTCAGGAATCACCTAGAAAGCTTTAATTAATAGAATTAAAAGCATCCTTGGAATAGGAAACATTATACCCATCTTATGTGAAGTGTGCACACAAATTTGGGGATGGATGGAAACAGCGACACAATTCAAATCTCTTCCCCTATAATACAGAAATATAATTTGTAACTTTATCTAGGTGTTCCTGCTCTGGCAGGGGGATTGGACTAGATGATCTTTTGAGGTCCTTTCCAATCTCTAACATACTGTGATACTGTGATACAGAAGCAGGCTACTATCTGCAAACTGCTATTTCTCCCTCTCCTCCACGCCCTGTTCCTGGCATTGTAATCTGCCCCTTGACGATTGTTTTACCATATGTTCCAAATTGGCCCAGGAATGGTTAATTTCTTGCAGTGTTTTCATAACAGCAGAAGAGACTTCTTCCTTCTTGTTCTGTATCAAAGAAAGACCACTCTGTTCTACACTTTCAATTTCTTTTTCTTTTGTTCTTATTGATTCTTCTAATTCCTGAAAAGAAACAAAAGATACCTGAATATTTTTGTTTGTTTAGTTGGCTAGATAATGCCTTGAGATAGAACAGATGCTCATAAGCTCCCTATCTTTAAAAAATAGGAAAGTCACACTTGCATACTTTGGCTTTTTATTCTCAAGAGAATCATAACTCATCAGCAATTTTATTTAGTATTTTATGTTCTCTTTATAGTTGCTTGCCTTTAATATAAATAGAAAGATGTCCTCTATATTAAACTTGTGTGTAATTGTCTGCTCTCGTGTAAGAGTCCATAACTCATTAAAAATAGGACAGCAATTTGAATACATGGGAAAATTGTTGTGTGTCTTAGTTTGCCCCAGAACACTGAGGGAGCTTTTTAATTAGTCCAAATCTGGCTCAAGCTGTGGAAAAAAATTAATTTTGCCACCCAAGGAAAAAGACAAAATGACCTCCTAGGGAAAGATGTCAATTTGCCATGCCTTCCCACAAGAACTAGAGTGTTTATTCCTTTGCCAGGTCCCACCAAAGCCCCTTGTCTGAGGACAGCAAGTCTTCCCCTTTTCTAAATGACAAATTCATTAGAGTCCAGCCAATGACAACAAACAATAGACTGCAGGAATTTTTCTTATTGTCTCCACAAGGTTGCATGCTTTTGGGAGGCATTAAAGAGCTCAATAGCATTTTGCTTTCACACACTAACTGAAGAAAATGGGAAGAAAACGAACGGTTGGTGTAAAAACAAGTGAAGAAAACAGGGCTGAGTACCTAAGCACTAAGGCCACGAGAACTTGTTAGTGGCTTGTTTTGCTGCTTCAGGCAAGTGCTGACTGTGTTGTTAACTTAAGGTGACCCTAGATTGGTCTTGGAAAGGCTGATTAAGAGTTTGCCAGTTTTATCACATTTTATCAACAAGTGCAGAAGCTCTGCATAGCTTAAGTAACATACTTCAAATGTAACATTTGCTAGTCACAAAGCCTGTGATCTTCCTCATGCCTCAACAGCATGAGAATGAAGTTACAAAATTAAGGAGAGAGGACAAGATGACTCAGTGAACAACTGAGTTATACAGCCCATATCATGATCGCATAACCTTATTCCTACCCAGGAAACTACTTACTCACAACGTGTTGGAGGGAGATCCAAGCAAGTCCTCCTATGCCCTGACTCATGTCAAAGCTGTGTAGTGTCAGGTAGTGCAAACACTGAGTATGAGCAGAGGGGGGGGGAAGTATTGCTTCTACATTAATTAGTGTACCTTTTAATCTCAGTTATATTTTATTTTCCTGCAAGCCTTTCCTTACTATGAGAGATGGATCATTAAAGAAAGAAAACAACACAACAAAACTGGGCAAACTGAAGACCCATGCCTTTCCAAAAATTACTCTCCCTATGAATCCAAAGAACAACAAGTGAACTGTTGCCATAACAGACTTTACATTTTAGAAAGCGGTGGGAGTATTTGGAACAAAATTATGCCTAGTCTTGTAAACACTTGCTATTGATAGAATTTATCCCCGCACACATACAACACACCTTTTTATCTATACATATAAGTGAGAGAATTTTTGCTGTACTGTTTATTATTTGCATTTTTTCCTGTATTATTTCACATTTCTTCAAACCATGGCCTTGTTCCAGACTACAGACTTGGAGTAACACATCTTTTGTTTACCACATGACAAAAAACCAAACACTTTTAAGTCGTACACAGTAAATTTGCTTTTCCAAAAGGCATTCAGGTTTGTACAAGGTTGCTCCAAAATTCAGAATACAAAGCAGACAAAAGTTTCCATCACCAAGAACAGCAAATATTTCTGGTTCTCTGTGAAAAGGGGTTTCTTATTCATCTGAATTAAAGACACATTGCTGTTTCTGATACGTGGTGGGAAAAAAAAATGGTTGTTTTCACTTATTAATATGACACTAAGCAGCAACTAACATTGGTTAATAAATAAACTGCAGCTTCTGTAGTAGTTGAACCAGATACTGGGAGTGTCTGATACAATTATTTCTTAGACATTTTGTTTCTCTGCTGATCAAAGTCTTGCCATTTATAACTGACTCACCAAGTGTATTTGCTCACTTCCCTGACCAAAGGAATTGTAAAGGTGATAAATCAGATTCAGCTTTGAACTCCAGCCAAGCTCAGCCTGCCCATTATGTGAAGCTACACTAAATCACCCTTCCTGCAGTCATATGGGTTTATTGTGCTGAAACCCTAAAGAAATGTTATTTGAAACTAAGCACTGCAACCAATTGAGAACTTAGGCCAAGAATTTCAGAAAAAAAAAACCCAAACAAACATCTCTTGCCTAACCAAGTGCACTTTAGGAATGAAATCTCTCCCTCACAGAAGTAAATAGGAATTCTGTCACTGACTTCACTAATACAAAGATTTCACATGGCTTTATCAAGTGTTGTTTCTAACTGCTGGAAAGAAAATAGTGTTATTTATAAGGGGACTATACCTGACAGTCTTTCAAAGCATTCTGTACTGAAGCCTGGTCTCCAATTTTCTGTTGCTGTTTCAGCTTCTGCTCTTGGATTTCAAACCAAGTTTTTAGGCACTGCACGTTATTTTCATATCCTGTCCAGGACTCCTGCAGACTTTCCAACAGCTGGATCTGCAAAGAAATATGAGTATATATAGTTCCTCATACACTTACCTTTATTTTGGGGTCAATTAAATAAATCAGTGAATAGCAATGCTAACCACTGCCTTCTCAAATTCAATGCTTTCAGAATTTAAGAACAGTATATGTATTCAAATTTAAATATACCTGCTATCTGTAAAACAGTTCATAATAAAAAGCCTACTTTCAAAAATAATTATGTAGAGATAACAAAATATTATGACACACTGAAAGATGGTAACAACTTAGCAGAACATTTTTATGAAGTAGAATTCTTTTCAGAGATCAAGGACATCAGGATTTTCCAAATAAAACTAAGCATGCAAACATATAGTTTATATTCCTTGCTTATAACTATGGTGAAGCAGATGAAGATTTATATTACTTCCTTTCTCAACTGATTGGTTAAAATTTATTAAGCTTTTTGTGACTATCCTAGATGTTATTCAGTGGCAAATGAAATAGCACTTCAATTCTCAAAAAAACCCCCAATGAACCAAAAAGCCAACAAATCAAAACAAAAAGTAAAAAAAAAAAAGGGGGGGAGGATGACCCCCATAAAACAAAACAAAGAAAGAAATAACAAAGCAGAATTTGAAAATGGCAGCATTGTCCTAAAAGCATTCACATCACCCTAGGGAATGAACCATCTTAATTAGCTGTAATCTGAATTAGAAATGGCTGAGGATGTAGTGGTCAACAGCCTTGGCCACACTGATGATGAGATAGCTGGGAGTGAAGTAAGGAAAGCAAGTGGCAGACTAGACATCCTTAGAATAACATAGGTTGTTTTTTTCAGGTAAGAATGATCCCATCAGAAGCTGTACTGAAGGAAAAAAGAGTCCAGAAAGCTGGTTGATATTCAAGGACAACTTCAAGTCACAAAAATGACAAATGCACAGAAAGTAGATTACAAAGAATTGGCCTGAAAGCATGTCCTGGCTATGCCGGACAGATGTTATGAAAGCAGTCTTGGCTGGAACTAACTAGTGAGAGACAGAAGCTCTTCTTGTTACTCTTCACAAGTATGTTAGCAACTAATCAGAAACCACAGAATAGTCTGAGGTACATGGTGCCTTTATATTGCTCTGATCATACTGACCTATGCGTCCCAGGTCTTCATATTAACTAACAAATTTAAGCATACAGAGGTACTAGGCATGATAGAAGAGTTAGAATTGGGAGCTGCTTAAGTTAGCTGGACATATAAAAATCCATAGAACCAGAAAGGATGCATCTGAGAGTGTTGATGTCATTTCAAGGCTGCCGTCTATAAAGTTTAAAAGGTCATGATGGTTGGAAAAAGTTGCTGGTGACTGGAAAAAGGCTATACCCCAAATCCTGCCAGGAGCTATTTCCACATGTATAAAGAACAAGGATGAGGAATAAGCATGGTCTCACTAGGGTCAAATTGTGCCTGACCTAACTGATTGCCTCTGCTGTGATATGACTGACTGCATGGACAAGTGAAGAGTTGTAGATCCCGTTCACCTTGGCTTTTGCAAGATTTCTTATATGGTATCCCAAAGAGCAGCTAGTTTGGTTTGATTTTGGCATTTTTTTCTTTACCTTTTCTGTTATCAGGCCTTGCAGAATCTGCCAACGTCTGTTCATTGCTCCAAGCTGTTCTGCAAAATCAGTTTTGTCACTCCGTTTACTTTCAACATCCTGGCTGCTAATCTGTAGCACTGATTGGTTCACAAAGTCTACCGTCAATTGTTTGCAATTTAAATCTATCTTGAAACCCTAGCAGGAAAAAAGGGAATAAAAAAACCAAAACGTAAGTACTATAATTTCTCACCTTCCTGCAAACCAGAGGAAAAATGTTCACAAATGAAAACTTCACCATAATTTAACTAGAAGTTGCTTTAGCAATTGACCAGCAATAAAAACATTGTCACTTTCACCTAAATATTAAGAAACAAAGAAGCAACACCCTGCCTTTGGAATAATGAATCTGCCTCACCCAAATAATAAAAAAAAAATAAATCTGCAAACATGTTGACATTGGTCTCATGGATCAGATTTAAAAAAACCCACCAAAACCAACTTGGTTTTGGTTTTTTTGTTTGCTTTTTTTTAACATTGTTTAGTCTCAAAAATTTTAATACAAAACCAGCTAAGAAAAATATTCTTACATACAAAGAAGAATAATAGCCAAGAAGTAATTTTTCAGAAGACTCATGAAACAAATATGACATTGAAAAGAAAGTCACTGTATGCGCATCTATTACAAGAGTGCTACTGATCTAGTTAAAGAAGTGAAATTGTGTTATAACTTTATTCCTCAATAGTTAAGATACAGCATCATTCATTTTTGCTTCAGATACTGATCAAAATTATCTTGATGTGCAAACTACTGGACACATTCCATTCAAGAATAGGCTACATTCAAGAATGGGCTACACTTTGAGGAGAAGGTGATATTATGCAGAGAATTTCTAAAACAATTTACACAATTTGCAAAGTGCTTTGTGGGCTTGGGTGAAAGACACATCTAATAAGGTTAAATCACGTGCGTATTACCTTGGATTTACCTGGAAATTCAGTAAGCATGCTAAAAATTATATTCCTTCCATAACTATTCCTCCCTGGTTTCTTTTCCACAGTACCAAATATTAACCAATTCTAACTTCTATACACTTCTAATCACTTCACTATATAACGGTTTGGTTTTTGTTTTCTTTTTTTCCTTAAATCACTTACACTTTAAATATATATATAGATATACTTAAAGGCAAAACATTGAAAGGCGAATAGGTAACATTTCCACTCACTACCTTATACTTCTTGACATAATCCTGAATCGGTTTCTGTCCTACTAAATTTTTTATATTCTCTTCATCCTGCTGAATGATGTTTTCCATCAGGGAAATCCAGCTCATAACTTCAGTGATAGCATGACGAGAAGGAATTTTTTCCATCTGGAGCTGTAGAGATAACAGACTTAAAATATGTGTGTTGTGAAGAAAATGGATAAGAATCCCTTACTTTGCATTACCATAGTACATTTCCTTTACCTGCTCTAATTTTATGTTATTCTACATCCCTAAGATACCACTGATGCTTATAAAAAGAAAAAGAAGTGAAAAAAAAAGGTTTTAATAGGAGATAGATTGTATAACTGCATGCATCTTAATAAGAAATGCTTATATTAAAGGCTTTCTATTTCTATTTTTCATTGTACAAAGAAACTGGACAAACTCAAAAGATTCCATTTCTGAATTCCTAAAAGTTCTGCATTCTTATTCCATAATTCTGTATTAGGCTCATGTAAAAGATAAAGCTTAAGCTACACTTTTCCAGTCCTTGTAAATAGCTAATGAATATGTCCATGGAAAGGAATTTTATATTACTATTCTTCTGTGGTGATTTCCAAATAGAGTGATATTAAATAGCACCTGTTTTTTTCTTAAAAAACTCACTTTCAACATTTGGTACAGTAGTGCCTGCTATTAACAGCTATTCAGAAATGACATTTTTAGGTAGACATACACGTTTTGCATTCCAAGATAGTTTGGACAACTACAGAATGACATTATTTTCTTTAATTTAATAGACTCAGTTAACATTTGTTATCCTTTCTCTCTCCTCCTAAATCACAATTATATTACTGACTCTGAGAACACTGCAAATTATAAACTGAAGAAATGGCTTACACTGATATCCGCCTAGCAACTAAATACTAAACCAACTTTTAGACAAGTGTAATTCACTATTATAGCATTAAAAAAATTCAAAAACTACACATCTAAAAACCTCGTGTTCCTACATACACTAACAGAAACCTTACACAATCTTTTTGCCTTGCACCGACTTGAACAGGTTTAAATAAAACTACTGTCCAAACCTGACAGGGTACAGGGATGACTTTTTTCCAAAAACCATATCAACATGTTGAAAAAAACCTCATCTGTTCTTTGGTTAAAATTCAACAAATATAACTGTGAAAGTCTGAAATTAACACCAATTGATGTTAGACAGTATAGGTAGGCAGGATTTAGATACAAGTGTAAGCTTTTCCACATTAAAACATAAGTAACACTGTTCCTATCCTGCCTCACATGGATAAACTGCGGAAGGGAGCAACTATCTCCCAAAGGCAGTTCCAACCATATAGTCTGAGTTTTCTGGAATATCAAAGGCCATCATGGGCCTTCCTTACCTGGTGCAATTTTTCTTGTACGGCTGGGATCTGTGTGAGCAGCTCTGTCCACTGACTGTCAATGTAGGACAAACCCGCACGCAATGCTGCTGTATCCACCTTCTTCAGCCTGAGGAGCTGGTTTCCAGTACTCAGAACAGAAGATTTCTGGGATGATTTAGCCTCCACTTCTTTTGAAAACTCCTATGAGCAGAATAATTTTTGTGGAAATATTCAACTTCTTGTTGTACTTAAAGCTTTACCTCAGAAAGCTAAGAATATCCTTCCTTCCCTTTTAAAAAAATATACTTTCTATTAGCAGTTACCTACTTCAGACCAACTGAGGAAAAAAATTGTCTTCAACCATAAAACTATTTTCTGTTTTCAGAATCATCAAGCTTTAAATGATTGCAAATGGCAAAGAAGTACTTAATGTGCATACACACCAGGTTTTTGAAGGACAGCTACAGAAGCAGATTGGGACTTTTTTTGCATACTCACTACTTAAATGATGAGAAGCATAAATGTTTATTTGTAACTGGAAAGAAAAAAAGTGTCCTAGGTCCATGAATGACTTACCAAAAAGGAATTCAGGTGATCTCGGACTGTTTCCAGTTCCTGAGGAACTGTCAAAGACTGCTGGCTCCAAAACTCAAGCCGGTCTTTTGCAGATTGTAACCAACGTGTCAATTCATTTGATTCACTCTGATACCTGTAAAGACATTTAAAGAAAACTGTAACAGTCAACACCTTTTTTGCCTCCAACTAAGGAGTGTCTCCTCCACATGTTAGAAGAAGATACAATATGCCAGAATTGATGTAAAAATAAAAATATTTCATTTCCTTTATCAAAATTCAGAAAAAAACCCCATGATTTAATTTTAAAGATAGGCTTGGTGTCAAGAAGCTCTTATTTCAGCCATTATATCCACAATTCCTAACAGTGCCTTTGTATTGGCTTTTAGCAAAGTCTAAGTTTAATGAAGGACTAGTAACTAGGTTACAAATCTGTTTGGGCAAACTGTAACACCCCCCTACATACATAAACAGAGTTTGCTTTCCAGTGGTTAATGCCCCTGCCAGAACATGATGAGGCTACTCGTGCTACCTAGGTAAGCACACACCCTTTCTCATCAACTTGTATGCATGTGGGGCTTCTAAATTAGTCATCTAAACAAGATATCTTCTGACTTCCTCCCACCAGCTGTTATCTCATACATGTTCTATAGCAAATGAAAGAGTATGATACCAATTCTATAGAACAAAAGTAGGATACTGTAGAGAAGTCAAACTATCACATACATCTCAAAGTATTTTCTTTTAAATGTTGAATCTAATAGTTCTGGGTTCAAAATTACTTTGACCTGAACAGCAAAGGTGGAGAAGTTTATACTGTCCATTACATCAGCATTACCTTGTCCAGTGCTTCAATATTGTCTCCAGCCTCTGAAGCTCCTTGCTAACCTTACTGGTGTTACTTAACCAGTGTTCTCCTAGTTGGTCCAGTTGGCTTTCAAGATCTGAGCAGCTAACAGAAAAAAGGAGCCTTTTTCCATCATCTAGCACTTGGTATAATTTAGGTTGGTATTCAGTCAGGTTAGATCTCAGATGCTGTAATAACAGAGGAGATGGTTAGATAGCTTTGCAGATCTCTGTTACCATGTTTTTTTAACATTTAGTTGTCTTTCACTGTTTTTTGTAGCAAATCCAATGTCACCATGGCACATCACATTTTTTTCAATCTCAAGTTCTAGAACACTCAGAACCATCACGCATGTAACCTGCTCAAAATCTGAACGTGCTGGCACAAACCCCCCCACTTCAAGATGTCTAGCGATACCTTCTTATGATGAACTCCTCCTTGGTGTAGATAATTTACACTTGAAAATAACAATGTCAAAAGAATCTTTGTGGGGCAATACCATTTCTGAGAGAAACTGATTACAATGTCAGAACATAGTCTACGATCTGTTGAAAACTACTACAATGAAAGCTAAAGGTGTTCAGTATCAAGTTATAGACAGTGACTATTCTTCAGCCCTTCCAACACCTATATTCAGCTCTCTGGTCATCCAACTCTTCTTTCACTGATCTACTATACTGCTACCCATGGCTACAAAAGAGATGGCTCCATCCTTCTAAATCACTGAACACAGAAGCCAATTGTTATGGCACAAGAAAGCAAACAAGGTACTGAAAAAGAAAGGCTGTCAATAGTCTTAGCCTGAATCCAACCTGGAGCAGAGACAGATCTCATTTAAATGGTGATTTGTAGGTGGGTAAATATAAACCTGCCAAATTCCACTATCACTGCACAAATAGTATGGATTTTAAAAACATTTGTATATTTCACTAAGCTTGAGCACAAAATGTACATGCATTCCCATTTTTAAGTTCTGATGAAAATAATCTGAAGCATACAAAACTAGTGGTTTCATGATGAAGTCATAAGCTTTCTATCACTTTTCTTATTTTGACTTTGATGTAAATAGAGCTCTAATAACTGAACAGAATGCCACCAGGCGCAGGGAGGAACAAGCAGGTTGTGTTGCGGACCCTGTTGCTGGTGTCCCAGACTGCTGACCAATATGGTCGCCTCCAGAAGGAAGGCTTGCAGTAAGGAGACTGTAGCAACTCAGACAGAGACCCTGTCCCAAACCGTGGCTGTTCAGGTCTCTGGCTGCAGGGAGTGCTAGAGCCTGCTGCTGCCGAGGGAGGGAGGCCAGCATTCCACCTGTGTGAGGTGTGAGCAGGTAGAAGATCTGCTTAGCTTGGTGGCAAAACTTAAGGAGGAGGTCGAGACGCTGAGGACCATCAGGGAGTGTGAAAGGGAGATCGACTGGTGGAGTAACTCCCTGGTGTGCCAGCCGGAACGGTTCCAGGGAGATACCCCCCAAAAGGGGATGGACCCCCTGCCATCTCAGACAGAGGGGGATGGCCTGAGACAGCCCCTGCTCTGTAGCTGTCACGCAGAGGTAAGGGACCAAAAAGACGATGAGGGTTGGAAGCGAGTTCCAGTTCGGAACCGTGGGCAACCTTCCTCCCTTCCTGCCCTGCTTCCCCAGGTGCCCCTCCGTAATAGGTTTGAGGCCCTGGATCTTGAAGGAGAGGTAGGTGAGGATGTGGTGCAAGGCCCGCTACAAGGTCACATAGGAAAAGGCGGTCGACTTCGCACCTCAAGACTGCCTCTGATAAGAAAGAAAGAAAGGTCATTGTGGTAGGCGATTCCCCTCTGAGAGGAACAGAGGGCCCGATATGCAGAGTTGACCCTCATCATAGGGAAGTGTGTAGTCTGCCTGGAGCCCGGCAGGGATATCACCAAGGCGCTCCCCAAACTGGTGCACCCAACAGACTACTACCCACTGCTGGTCTTCCAGACAGGTGGGGGGGAAGCTGCTTCCCACAGTCTGAGGGGGATGAAGAAAGACTACAGGGCCTTGGGGCGGATGGTGAAAGAGTCTGGGGCTCAAGTGATCTTCCCCTCACTCCTTCCATCTTCCAGTGATGATGTGGGACTGAATGGGAAAATTCAGTCCGTAAATGATTGGCATCGAGACTGGTGCTGCAGGCAGGGCTTTGGGTTCTTTGATAACGGCTGGTTTTATAAGGCACCAGTCCGGATGATGGCACGTGGGAAAGGTTTATCTCACAGAGGCAAAAGGATGCTGGGGTATGAATTAGCAGGGCTCATTTGGAGAGCTTTAAACTAGATTTGAAGGGGGATGGGGTTGTAGCTGGGCTTGCCCCGGTGGAGCAGCACTCTAGAATTGATGAAGACTGGGAGGCCTCCTATAATCCTAGGGTGAAATCGGTGAGCTCAGCTCGCTCCTTGAAATGCCTGTACACCAATGCGCACAGCATGGGAAATAAGCAGGAGGAGTTAGAAACCTGTGTTAAGTCACGAGATTTTGATCTGGTGGCAATTACAGAGACGTGGTGGGACAGCTCACATGACTGGAATATACTCATGGAGGGCTATGTCCTTTTCAGGAAAGACAGGCCAGCCAGGCGGGGTGGTGGGGTTGCTCTTTATGTGCGAGAGCAGCTGCAATGTACTGAGTTCTGTCCAGGGACAGAGGACGAGCGAGTTGAGAGTCTGTGGGTGAGAATTAAGGGGCAGGCTGGCAGGGGCGATACTGTTGTGGGTGTCTGTTACAGGCCACCAGATCAGGGTGAGGGAGTTGACAAGGCCTTCTACAGGCAGCTGAGAGCGGCCTCACAGTCACAGGCCATGGTCGTCGTGGGGGATTTTAACTTCCCTGATGTTTGCTGGAAGGACTACACAGCAACCCAGCCACAGTCCAGGAGGTTCCTCCAGTGTATGGATGATAACTTCCTCATGCAAATGGTGGATGAGCCAACCAGGAGAGGAGCGCTGCTGGATCTCATCCTCACTAACAAGGATGGTCTGGTCGAAGCAGTAAAGGTTGAGGGCTGCCTTGGTTGCAGCGACCACGAGATGGTGGAATTCAGGATCTTGTGTGGTAGGACCAGTAGAATAGCAAGTAGAATTGCAACCCTGGACTTTAGCAGGGCAAACTTTGGCCTGTTCAAGCAATTGCTAGGGGAAATCCCATGGGCAAGGCTGCTTGAAGGTAAAGGGGCCCAAGATAGTTGGTTGGCATTCAAGGATTGCTTATGCCGAGCTGAAGATCAGAGCATCCCCACACGTAGGAAGTCAAAGAAGAGGGCCAGGAGACCTTTGTGGCTAAATAGGGAACTGCTGGGTATGCTCAAGTGGAAGAGGAGAGTTTACAGGTCATGGAAGGAGGGGCTGGCCACTCGGGAGGAATATAAGGCTGCTGCTAGAGGATGTAGGAAGGCAGCTAGGATGGCTAAGGCCTCCTTGGAATTAAATCTGGCGAGAGGGGTCAAGGACAGCAGAAAGAGCTTTTTCAAATACATGGCAGATAAAACTAACACCAGAGGCAAGGTAGGCCCACTGATGAACGCAATGGGTGCCCTGGTGACAGAAGATACAGAGATGGCAGAGTTATTGAATGTCCTTCTTTGTCTCTGTCTACTCTGCCGGAGGCAGTCCTGAAGAGCCCTGTACCCCTGAGACCTCAGATGAAGTCAGGTCAACGGAGCAGTTTGCCTTAGTCAATGAGGAACAGGTTAGAGACCAGTTGAGCAATCTGGACATCCATAAATCCATGGGTCCAGATGGGATGCACCCACGGGTGCTGAGGGAACTGGCGGAAGTCATTGCTAGACCACTCTCCATCATCTTTACCAAGTCTTGGGTAACGGGAGAGGTGCCTGAGGACTGGAGGAAAGCAAATGTCACTCCAGTCTTCAAAAAGGGCAAGAAGGAGGACCCGGGTAACTATAGACCGGTCAGCCTCACCTCCATCCCTGGGAAAGTGATGGAGCACCTTATCTTTGGTGCCATCTTAAGGCATATCAAGGATAAGAGGGTTATGAGGGGCAGTCAACATGGCTTTACCAAGGGGAAGTCATGCTTCACCAACCTCATAGCCTTTTATGAGGAAATAACACGGTGGATGGATGATGGCAGAGCGGTGGACGTGGTCTACCTTGACTTCAGCAAAGCATTTGACACAGTCTCCCACAGCATCCTCATAGCTAAATTGAGGAAGTGTGGCCTGGATGATCAGGTAGTGAGGTGGACTGCAAACTGGCTGAAGGACAGAAGCCAGAGAGTTGTAGTCTATGGGGCGGAGTCCAGTTGGAGGCCTGTATCTAGTGGAGTGCCTCAAGGGTCAGTGCTGGGACCAGTATTATTTAATATATTCATCAATGATTTAGATGAGGGAATTGAGTGTACTGTCAGCAAGTTTGCTGATGACACTAAGCTGGGAGGAGTGGCTGACACGCCGGAGGGCTGTGCTGCCATCCAGCGAGACCTGGACAGGCTGGAGAGTTGGGCAGGGAATAACTTGATGAAATACAACAAGGGGAAGTGTAGAGTCCTGCATCTGGGCAGGAACAACCCCAGGTTCCAGTATAGGTTGGGGAACGACCTGTTGGAGAGCAGTGTAGGGGAGAGGGAGCTGGGGGTCCTAGTGGACGGCAGGATGACCATGAGCCAACACTGTGCCCTTGTGGCCAAGAAGGCCAATGGCATCCTGGGGTGTATTAGAAGGGGGGTGGTTAGTAGGTCGAGAGAGGTCCTCCTTCCCCTCTACTCTGCCCTGGTGAGACCGCATCTGGAATATTGTGTCCAGTTCTGGGCCCCTCAGTTCAAGAAGGACAGGGACCTGCTGGAGAGAGTCCAGCGCAGGGCAACTAAGATGATTAAGGGAGTGGAGCATCTCCCTTATGAGGAAAGACTGAGGGAGCTGGGTCTCTATAGTTTGGAGGAGACTGAGGGGTGACCTTATTAGTGTATATAAATATATGAAGGGGGAGTGTCACGAGGATGGAGCCAGGCTCTTCTCAGTGGCAAACAATGATAGGACAAGGGGTAATGGGTACAAACTGGAACACAAGAGGTTCTACTTAAACTTGAGAAGAAACTTCTTCTCAGTGAGGATGACGGAACACTGGAACAGGCTGCCCAGGGGGGTTGTGGAGTCTCCTTCTCTGGAGACATTCAAAACCCGCCTGGACACATTCCTATGTAACCTCATCTACGTGTTCCTGCTCCGGCAGGGGGATTGGACTAGATGATCTTTTGAGGTCCCTTCCAATCTCTAACATACTGTGATACTGTGTGATACTGTGATATGTGTCTGTGTGTGTACTTCCATATAACATATATACACACAAATAAATGTACAACTCTTAGTGAGTAGAATAAAAAATTCAAAGATAGTAATAAACTAATTATGATGGATTTTCAACCTAAATGTGGCCATAGCAGAGTCCAAGAATCTGGATTTGAATAACCTAATTTATGTTATTGGGAAGAGAAGCAGAGGAAAACTAATTTAGGATCAGGAAACACAAAAAATGCTTAGCATTAACGAAAACCAAAATAAGACCCACACACAATAGATTTCTTAAGTCTTCCTCGTATCATTGCAAAAGCAGAAAGCCATCTGGTAAAAGAACAATATACATAAATTCAGAGTAGACAAGAAGTCAATTTGCAAGAAAAATTGGCAGATATTTTTCTGTAAAGCAAAACAAGAAAAAAAACCAAACAACCCAACAACCAAAGTGTGTGGTGCAGAACAAGACAAAGACAAAACACTAGACCAAAATTCTCATTTTGACAACAGACCAAAAAAACAGGATGTGGTAGAAAGCTTATATTTAAATTACTAGTTTTTGTTCCATTTGAGGAGGAAGCCAACTTAGGGAACTGCACGTTATTCAGCCTCACCTAGCTATCTGGAAAGATCATAGAGCAGATGCTCTTGGAATCCACTTTCAAGGACAAAAAGGACAAAAAGGTAATCAGGAATATTCAACTTGGATTCACTATCTTGACAGCATTTATGACAAAATTACTGTCTCTGTGGATGAGACTGACTTCACTATGGCCTTTGACATTGTCTCCCACACGACCCCCCTCTAGAAGTGGAGAGGATGTGGGCTGGATAAATGTACTGTTGCATGGTTTGAAAATTAACTGTGTTACCAGTCTCAAACACTAGAGATCCAAGGCTTAATGTCTGGCTGGCAGACATCAGCTACCAGTAGCTGGCAAACATTACTACCAGTAATGCGTAGAGTACTCCAGAGATTACTGATATTTGAGCTCAAGCATTTTCAAAATCTTCATTAATGGCAGGGATGATGACAGAGAGTGGTCCCTTAGTAAATTTGTTGGGGACAGTAATGCAGGGAGAGTGGTTGAGACAAAAAATGGCAGACATAAGTCCACAGACACTTCGATAAATTTGAGGTTGGAGGCAGCAGAAACCTTAGGAGGCTCAAAAAGAAATATAAATTCTGTGCCTTGGGCAGGCTAACCCTGTTTCTCACTACAGGTTAGGAAGGAAACGGCTAGTATATTTAACCTGGCATCTTCCATTACCAAGACATTATGAATGAGGCAAGCCACAGCACTGCCCTACATCAGGACTATAAACACCTATATAAGTTATTTTATTATCTGCATGGTGCTGATGAGGCCACACCTAGTGCATCTGATTCTGCTTTGCTCCCACCTCCCACCAGTTCAAGAATAAGGAAGTAGTCAGGGTCTTGTGTAGAGCTATTAACATGTTTAGAGACCTAGAGCACATGCCCTTTAAAAAGAGGCTAAGGGAGGTGTGCTTATTTTAGACCGACAAAGAGGAGCCAAGGGCCAGTCTAGCAAAGTCCTACAACTATTTGGAATATAATTAAAAAGATGATAGAGGTAAATATTCCTCCAAAGTGCCACATAATATAAAAAGGACAATGATGACAAGCTGAAAGTTGAAGGTTTACACTGGGCATTAAAGAAAACCTTTTCAGTGTAAGTGGTGCAGCACTGCAGTTGGTCCCAAGCTCAGCTCTGGCATCTCCGTATTTTGAGGTTTCCAAAGCCATTGCTGATCCAGGCCATGGCAACTGTCCTTCAATTTTGGGGCTTGACTAGATGAGCTTCAAAGGTCCCTTTCATCCATTTTTTCCACAAAGAATGCCTAAAATGCACCAACCTGAAAAAGCATAATCCGCTCTGTAAGCCTGTCCTCCGTCTCTTCCACCAAACCAACAGTGGGGATGCTACCTTCCACAGACTCCAACTGCCTGGTAAGTTCCTGGTAATCTTCATCCAGATGCATCCAGGTCTGCAAGCACAAATTATCCATGTATATGGTGAATACTGAATCTGGGTATCTAGAATTTTTATTACCCGATTTCTCAATCTGAAATCCTATAGCTGCATGGTTATGAACGTACAGAAATAACGGCTAAAGCTAAGCAGCTGTTTTAAACGCAGAGGAACATAACTTGTGTCATCTGAACATCACAGCAGTTAAATAGCAAATATTACATGTAGTCTATCAGTGCCTTGTGTGTAAGACAGAAAGGACTAATGCCCATCAATTCTGTTCAAGCACAGGAAATCAATGCTATAGATTATATCCTGGTGGTTGATCATAATGGCGGTACAGAAAAGACCACAGAAATTCTCACCTCTAGAATGTATTCCAGCTCCACACCTCGTTTATGAGCCATCTTTAATACAGCTGACGCTTGTGTCATTAGCTCTGAACGTGGCTGAGTTTCCTTCAAGAGGGCAAAGCTACACATCTTTCTAAAGAGTGTTTCTGTCAGGATCATGTGAGACTCCAACCCCTGAAAATATTCCTGAGAAATTTGGGTGGAAGGGAGTGGGTAAAGGCAAAAAAGAGAAAGTCCAATTATTATTCAATTCATTACCAGTAACCCAACATTATAAGACAATAGTTGTACAATCAAGAATCTGTAGACATAGAATTGGATCAACTTATCACTCCACCGACATTTCACAAAATCCAACACGCAATTTAGAAAGGACAGTTGCCTTTTTAAGGAAAGAAACAGGTCAGTCATCCTTTCCATGCAAATGCCATCCTAACTCTCATTCCTTAAATGGAAATAGCTCAAATAAGATATGCAGCAGCAAAAAATTCTGCCTAATAAAAAGAATGTGGAAAAGTCTTGTTATACTTCGTAGGTGCTATTAGAAAATGTAAATTTTTGTTGGAAAAAATTGAGTGGTGGATGAAACAGCTGTGTAGCATGACAGGACAAGAATAGAAACTTGTTATCAGAATAAGGAAGAATATGCAATCTACCTGGGTTCACCTTCAACAGAGCATTTGAAAGTCATTCAGAAAGAACAGTTCATTGATTCCGATTTAAAATACAGAAAGTTTTAATATATTCTGATTTAATACTGGCTCACCATTCTGAAAAGCTCCTGAACCCTTAGGAACAGAAGGCTAGCAATTTGCTTTGTACAAGCTTACAGTCATGATTAATCTTGAAACATGTCACAGTTTCTTACCTTATGTTTGTCAAGTAGCGATCGAACCTCTTCCTTAGAAGCAACAATCATTTTCTGGTCACCAGCCATCTTTTCTTGGCCTGTTTCTACCAGGTCAGCCAGGTCCTGCAAAGCCCGTTCATACTGCCTCTTAAGAGCCAGATTCTGGTTCAGGTCACTCCGTCTGGATCCAATGATCATCATCAGCTCATCATACTTATCCTTGGGGGTAAAAAGTAACAATGATGATTCTATTTCACACCTTACACATCTTCCTACTACTTAAGTGTACTCAAAACTGAGTCTAACTGAAAGTATGCAAGAACTTGACAGGTTCTAGTAAAAGCAGAACATTTCTAGTTTCAGGTCACACTTAGCTATCTATCCCCTTTCATCCCCCCTCTTTTTTTTTTCAGTGACAGATCTGAGAATTAAAACCCAGATCATGAGACACTGCTGAGAACAGCAGCCAACCTTCTGCAGACATTTGTGTTAGCATGTTAATCTTTATCTATTTGAACAGTCAAGAGCTGAAAGAAAGTATGCTTTTATGCTTTTATGTGATTAATACTGCTAATAATAGAGATGGTTGAAAATCTGATAAAGCAAAAGTAGAAAAACTAGGTGAATCTTCTATACACAGTGAAAGGATTTTAAATATGCTTTCCTGAACTGCCTTATGAACAATAAAAAGAAACATACTAATAGCTTTGGTATCACCAGACAGGTCTAGAATGGAAGTTATGATTCATACCTGAATCTTAGACAGCTCTTGCACAGAAGGTTGGTCAATTTGTAGCTTTTCTACACGCTTCTTTAATTCATTGATTCCAGCATCTAGTTCCTTCAAACCTTCTTCTGCCTGCAGTATGACCTGTATATATTGAAGATGACATCATTTAATTTTAGGGTTTAATGACAACACTGTAACTGCCATACAGTAATATTCTTTTCTGTTTTCTGTCCAAAGTATTAATCATTCCCTTAATCTGCCAAAATTCTGAAGGATACTATAAAGAAAAGGTATTCATTCAAAGCTAGGAGAACCCAGTTTGATTCTTAAAGTTAAATACAATACAGCATTATTACTTTTTTAATAACAGCTGGTTTAGTATCATGTACTATGTTACACCAAACCTTGCTATGAAGCTTCATGCTTTTAAGTACACAGCATAGGCACAAAAGGATGATTAGTTGTTCTAACACCTCCTTTTAAAGCATTCTTTTTATTAACAGTCATTCCTGTCATATCTGAGTAACAAGAAATCAACCATCACAGCAGAAGACATGGAGGATAGCGAAGAACTGTGCACAGTTCCCTTTCAGGACCAAAACTACTGTCAATGAAAATTACTTACACATCCCCTTTGCACGTGGAAAACTACAACTTAAGAACACAGATTGGTATTTGCAAACGTATGCAGGTGATAACTTGACTTTTTTCAATGGAAGCGATAAGCTTTCCTAAGTCTTTCAGCCTAGGAGTCTGCTGACATAATGCATGCAGCTATAACAAAGATAAAAGTACTGTAGATTGCTGTAATTAGTCCTTTGTAAAGGTCCTTTTCTTGGATACTGTCTACCCAAACATGCCTAAACTATATACACAAGTAGAACACCTGACTCATAGTAATGCAGAGTATGCACAATACAGGCACTAAACTTACACTCCATGTAGCTAAGTTACATGGCTGATTAATGGCCTTATTTCTACCTTCCAATTGCATCTTGAACAAAAAGCAATACTTTTAAATTTTGATGTTTTATCAGCCAAGGTAGATGTTCAGAAACAAATCAATTCTGTTGCTTTTGTTACCATGCTGTTTTCCTATTTGGTAGTAAAATTAATGATACAGGAGATAACCTTTTGCCAATCTTTTGCATCAAGGAAGAAAGAGAAAAAAGACACAGAGTGCCAGCCTTCTTATTCATACAGGAGACTTAAAATTCCTTCAAAATTTCATTATCAAGTAAATAAAGCCCAGTATTTCAGTTTAGCTGAAGGATAAACCTCTTCTTCTTAGTCGTCTGCTGGCATCAGACATCAGCAGGTCTTGGGTAACAAGTAACATCTGCAGAAAATAGCCCTAAGCATACTTCTTTAACTTCTCTCATTTGCAAAACAGAAACAAGAAATCAGGATATATTTTGTCATATTAATAATTAATTATTCATCAGGTAATTCCTGATGCAGAAAAAAACCAATCATTGCTTTAAATTAAAATGAATACTAGTCAAGATACTAGTATAAAGCAGTGCAGAAAAAAGGTGCCTTTGGTTTTTAATAAAGTGTAATAGCTGAACAATTTAGTCAAACTAGACTTTTTTTGGCCCATTGTACTGCCCAGTGTATGCATAACTAAGTCAGGCAGGGAGACAAGAAAGACACTGTGTTGGTTTTTGGTTGGATTTTTTTAAATTTATAAACACATAGTACACTCTTGGAAGCACTCATTTTCACATATTTTATGTGAACATATCTGTTCTCGCCCCCAAAAGAAACTGTTCTGTAGAATCTGTTTAGACTTCGAATAGAAATTTTACCTCTTCTCCCCTCCCAAAGTAACAGATATTTGGTAATACCTGCATTTGTTCTGTTTCTGGTCTCTCAGCTGCCTCTGCTAGTTTCTGCAAAACTAAATATTTGTTTTCAGCCACGGATGTAAACAGGAGTTTCAGATCATTCTGCAGGAGACAACAACAAATTACAGCCAATCACAGCACAATGAAACTGAAAAATATGTTATGCTCCAAAAAGTTTAAAGTGTTAAAATTTTACAACAGCAGCACTAATTCAAAATTGGAAGCATCACAATTAGCCAGTGCAAAATGTTTAACGTTGCTGAAAAGCCATAGCTAGATATAAATGCTAAAAGCCAAAGAAACTCCTATTCAAAATAAAGCACAGTTCTGCTTTTGCCTTACAATTAAATAATTAATTAGCAATGATCATCAGCTTCATTTAACAAAGAATCTGTTTTTCTTGTGTAGTTTATTCAACCACATACATTTGTAAACAAGTTAGGCTTTACTTTTTAAGGCAAGTTTTTTCATTACAAACTTGAGCAAATATAAAAAGAAATAAATAGGGCTTCAACACACTGTAAGGCTAACTCCACATTATAACTTTTAAAGTACCTTACCAGACTAGACACACAAATATTATTCAACAATTTTGTCAAGTTATAATCTATTAATCTTTTTATTTATGCATTCATCACAACAGAAAACTATCAGGAAAATTATATAAGGGGTGAATTAATGATATATATTTTTTTTTCATGCAGTAATTTTTTAAAATACTAAATATCTAAAATACAACAATAATGCACACGACTCTAATCAACTTGTCTTTCTTCACCAAAGTAAGGCCTTTCATTGAAATATATGTTTATTTTCATTAAAACTAAGCCACAGCGGAGGCTGTATATAATAATAATATGGAAGAAGGTAAAGACCAAGTAAGATTTGAAAGCATTTCTAAACGCTGTTTTAAAAGATTTCTAAAAGTGCATACTTCTCCACTTCTTTTTTTTTCTGCTGTGCTCAATACAGACGGCTTGAGATACAAGCTCCGACAGAGTAACAGGATGGCTTAAACGTGATCAGAAAGGTGGGAATCAATACTATGTTTTCTACCCTATCTCAGCTAATAAAACCAGTGTACTCTATCATTTATGACATTATAAAATGTATAGAGTGGAACAGTCAAGTTGCTACTTCTCCTTTGAGAACAGCAGTCAAATACTTCCTTTTATGTAATGCCAGCAGGGTGAGAAAGCATGGGATGAACAATCACTTTAAAGTAATCGCATGAGTTGCAGAAGGCTTCTATCAAAGAGTTTAATTTTTGGATCAGATTGGGGTACCAAATTTTGCAAAGCTTAAGAATTAGTTTGACTTTTCAGTAAAAACCTGTGTCAACCTTGTTCTTTGATTTGGCACCAAAACTTCTTGCTTTGAGAATCACATCCTTTATATTCCCATTTGACGTGTACCCCTCAATTCCTTGAAATAGGCATCATACCTTGAAAGTCACTATCTGCTGGAGCTGTTCTTTCATCTGATGGCATCTCTGGTTTACTACTGACTCCAATAACGTCAGTCTTCCAAGTAGACAATCCAAAGTGTCTTGTATAATACCCCTATTATCACGATTCTCAGGAAATAACTGAGCAAATAAATTCTTGTTCTTATCCATTTCTTCTGTTATTTCTTTGATTTCTTTGACAAGAGACTGATTTTTTAGAAAACAAAAAAAGTGAAGAAAGTGACAATCAGGCATTCTGGAAAGCAGACAAACATACTGCCATAACCATTGTCAATTTTGCACTGATACAGTAACTTTTTTATATTGTTAACATAGACACACTAAGCAAAGTTATGCAGCTACACTCTCTCTGATAGTAAAAAGCCCCCAGACTGCTCTGAGGAAAATAAGTGTTGAAACAAAATGATGTAGAATCATAGAATGGTTTGGGCTAGAAAAGACCTTTAAAGTTCACCCCTTCTGCCATGAGCAGACATCTTCAGCATGAGCAAGTTGCTCAGACCCTGGTCCAACCTCATCTTGAATGTTTCCAGGGAGGGAACATCTATCCCTTCTTTGGACAACATGCTTCAAGGTTTCACCACTGTCACGGTAAACAGTTTCTCCCTTGTATCTTATATGAATGTATCCTTTTTCACTTTAAAACCATCACCCTTTGTCCTATCGCCGCTCCTTCCCTGCTTCTCCTGTCCTTTTCCTCTTCCCCTCCCGCCCCTCTTTCATGTTGATGAATTTGTAGCTATTTCTGTACCTCAGAGCATTCTTCCCTCTTTTTCACTTCATTTCAATTTCAACAGTATAGAATCATAGAATCATAGAATAGTTAGGGTTGGAAAGGACCTTGAGATCATCTAGTTCCAACCCCCCTGCCATGGCAGGGACACATCACACTAAACCATGTCACCCAAGGCCTCATCCAACCTGGCCTTGAACACCGCCAGGGAGGGAGCCTTCACAACTTCCTTGGGCAACCCATTCCAGTGCCTCACCACCCTCTCAGTAAAGAATTTCTTCCTTAGATCCAATGTAAACTTCCCCTGTTTAAGTTTGAACCTGTTACCCCTTGTCCTGTCACTACAGTCCCTGATGAATAGTCCATCCCCAGCATCCTTATAGGCCCCCTTCAGATACTGGAAGGCTGCTATGAGGTCTCCACGCAGCCTTCTCTTCTCCAGGCTGAACAGACCCAACTTTCTCAGCTTATCTTCATACGGAAGGTGCTCCAGTCCCCTGATCATCCTCCTGGCCCTCCTCTGGACTTGTTCCAACAGTTCCGTGTCCTTTTTATGTTGAGGACACCAGAACTGCACACAGTACTCCAAGTGAGGTCTCACAAGAGCGAAGTAGAGGGGCAGGATCACCTCCTTCAACCTGCTGGTTACGATCCTTTTGATGTAGCCCAGGATACGGTTGGCTTTCTGGGCTGCGAGCGCACACTGCCAGCTCATGTTCATTTTCTCATCAACCAACACCCCCCCAAGTCCTTCTCCGCAGGGCTGCTCTGAATCTCTTCTCTGCCCAACCTGTAGCTGTGCCTGGGATTGCCCCGATCCAGGTGTAGGACCTTGCACTTGGCATGGTTAAACTTCATCAGGTTGGCATCAGCCCACCTCACAAGCGTGTCGAGGTCCCTCTGGATGGCATCCCTTCCCTCCAGTGTATCAGCCAAACCACACAGCTTGGTGTCATCGGCAAACTTGCTGAGGGTGCACTCAATCCCACTGTCCATGCCACTGACAAAGATGTTGAACAAGACCGGTCCCAACACCGATCCCTGAGGGACACCACTTGTTACCGGTCTCCAGCCAGACATTGAGCCATTGACCACAACTCTTTGCGTGCAGCCATCCAGCCAGTTCTTTATCCACCGAGTGGTCCACCCATCAAATTGATGTCTCCCCAATTTAGGGACAAGGATGTCATGTGGGACAGTGTCAAACGCTTTGTACAAGTCCAGGTAGGTGACGTCAACTGCTCTACCCCTGTCTATCAGTTTTGTAGCCCCATCATAGAAGGCCACCAAATTGGTCAGGCAGGATTTCCCCTTAGTGAAGCCATGCTGGCTGTCACCAAGCACCTTGTTGTTTTTCATGTGCCTTAGCATGCCTTCCAGGAGAATCTGCTCCAAGATTTTGCCAGGCACAGAGGTGAGACTGACTGGCTTGTAATTCCCCGGGTCATCCATTTTTCCCTTCTTAAAAATGGGGGTTATATTTCCCTTTTTCCAGTCATCAGGAACTTCACCTGACTGCCATGATTTTTCAAATATGATGGCCAGTGGCTTAGCAACTTCATTTGCCAGCTCCCTCAGGACCCATGAATGGATTTCGTGAGGTCCCATGGACTTGTGTACGTTTAGGTTTTTAAGATGGTTTTGAACCAGATCCTCTCCTACAGTGGGCCTAGGGTCTTCATTCTTACAGTCCCTGCGTCCGCCTTCCAAGACTTGGGTGGTGCAGTAATTAAGAAAATGGTGTTTGTTAACACTTAGCAAATAAGTTAAACCTAAGAAAGACTCTATATTTAATTCTCTTCCAACCAGGTGAAGTTTGGGTCAGGTGCTGCTTTCTGCAACAGTCTCTACACAGTCAATAAAGTTCTACCACTAGCAGGATAATGAAGTTACACAGAGATTATGACAGCAACAGTCACTTATCCAGGATTCTAGTATTTTCTCTCTACACACTATATAAAAAGCATCCACACGGGCAATTTAAAGAAAGTCCAAATCATGGATCCCTTACCTCTTGCTTGAAGAGGTATGTTTCTGTTTCTTCCTCTGGCAACAGAGCTGTAGCAACAAAGACCTGTTCTTCCACACCATTTAGCCACAAGGACGCAGCTGTGACACCATCATACAACTTCTGTTCAAGATGTAGGCTTTCTTCTGCCCGTCCAACCTGGGCAAAAGGAAACAGAGAAGTCCAGAGCAGAAGTACAAAATACTCCTTCTAACATCTTACATCTGAAAGGGCAGGATTTCCAGGTGGGAGCTAGAGGAGTTTTCATTGTAAATGTGGCTCTGCTGGAGGATAGGTGTAAAGACAATTGAAAGGTTACCTCAGATGACACATCTTCAAAGACCTGATTCAATCCAACCAATACAGGTGACACGGAGGATTTAGCTTCATCCTGTCCTTTCTTATACAAAGGCATTCCAGATATCAGTCTGTTTGGTCTGTTATAAAACGGCTGAGAGAGATGTACTAGTTAGGATGCTTCCACCATACACAGGGCACGAAATTCAGCAATACAGATTCTACTGCTAACTGAGGATATCACGAAATAATGCTCATGGTTCTTCCATGACTGTTCTGTGTCATGAATATCTTGAATAAAAGACTGATCAACAGCAGGTTCACTAGAAGTGTAGGATAAATAATTGTGGCTAGAACTAGTAATTACTTGGGTTTTGCTTTTGGTTTACTTTTTTAAAAAAAATTAATTATTTTTTTAATGAAGACAAGATATTTAGAACTTTGGGAGCAGGTTTCAATGTAATTTTATATAAAGAATAGACCCTAAGTGTATTAGCAATAAAATTCAGGATGTATGTTAATATAGATTTTGTATTGTCCCCGGTTTAGTTGATTAATCCCTGGGTTTTTCAGTAAAAATTCTGCGGCTGAAATCGCTTGTTTCTTTGTAACATATCCACTAAGGTCAAGAATTGAGTGTAACCAATACATTCTAACTGCAAATATCAGTTTTTCCTCTAAGTTGTTGCCAGAGTACTGTCAATTCCAATTTGTTACAGAATTATCCTGTGTTAGATAAGTCGGTCAAAATTTTGTCTGAGCCCTTTCTTTCTTTCTAGTGTACTCACCTGAGTGGTAGTGCAACTCAAATCATTTGGAAAGAGAACAGTGCTAGTGCCAATATTCAGTATTTTTTAAAGATGTCACAAAAATAAATTGTTCTATATTCTTTGCATTAACTACATCACCTTAATATATCTTCTATGAACATACTGTACCTCATACTGTGACAACTGCTTTCATAGAGAAAATGCAAAGAGACATTAAAAATAGCTACCAGCTGTTCTTGTCCCAGAACTTTCTGAAGCAGTCTCTGCTTTGTACGGAATTCCTGGTTCAGGCTTTCCCATTTCACTTTCATCTGTTCTTCAGATGATGGCTTCTCACCTTCCAAGACCAGCTCCTCAGAAAGTGTATCAGGCTTCTCACTTGAAAGGGAAGATGCGTAAAGGTTTAACAAATACAAAAGCTCTAACTATATAAGGTGTTTACTTCATCTTTCAATTAGGAAATTCTACATTTAAATTCTATGATACTTTTTCAAGTTTTGATTTTTTTTTGACTCCAGCATCTCCTCTCTCAAAATGCCAGAAATATGAGTTTAGTTTTGGTAAACAGTGAGTGAAGTTCATCTTTAACTGTTCGATTTTTGTGCTGTTTACATAGTGTAAGATCATGTAACAGAAGGAAGTCTCAAAGAGAGGAGATAAGAACTTTCTCGCATTATAATAAACCACAACACTGATATAACACAAATGCTGAGGAAAACACACTGAGTACGGCTTACATTCCCTATGCGTTAAGTCTTGGTTCTGCTGCCTCATGAACTGCCTTTATGGTCTAGACTTTGGCAGACTACAACGTTTTAGACATTAGTTATGATTCACACACCAGTGCTGGACCATAAAGTTATAGTAACTGACCTACTGCTTGTCTACTGACCCCTATTAGTTTGTAATTTTAGTATGATGCTTGATAGCAAGAAAAAAAGAATTTCTAAATGCTGGAAGTGATCTATTAGCAGGAAACAGCTTGTATAACTATATTATCAGACCCCCGAATTGTAAACCATGACTCCAGTATAGTAGGTGCTGTATAAAAATGATAAAACAAAAATTACAGGATTATATGCAGAAGGGGATGTAAACTTAAGAATGACAAAGCACAGCCATAAGAATTTACTTCGCAGAAGAACATATGAAAGCACACCTTATACATACACCTTCTGGAGCACCATGCTGTGTTAAGATTTCTTCTCCACGGCATGCTACTGACCGAAGCAGACTCTTCTGCTCTTCCAGCTCTTGCTCGAGTTCCTAGCATAGCAAGTTACAAACCCAAAATGAATCTTAGACAGATTGTTTTTGCTTTGGTAGGATATGTCTGCATTTTATAACTGTCATGCAAAGATAGCTGAGCTATTTCTGATATGGCTTGTTTAAGCACAAAAAGCAGTGCAAAAACTCTACACAGGGACACAGAAAAAAATGGGTACATAAGCTGTATTGTTGAACTAATTGACCGATTGTCCTGGGTTCAGCAGTAGCAGTCATTTTTCCTGCTTCTTAGTAGCTGTTGCAGCACTGTGTTTTTGACTTTCGGCCTGGGAACAGAGCTGATAACACCGATGTTTACTCTGACCAAGGACTTTGTGAGTCTCATGCTCTGCCAGGGAGGAGGAGAAGCCGGGAGGAAGCAGGGACAGGACACCTGACCCAAACTAGCCAAAGAGGTATTCCATACCACAGCACGTCATGCCCAGGATGTAGAACTGAGAGTTCCCAGAAGGGCTGGAACACTGCGGGGTGGGGGCGAGGTACCAGTTGGTGAGCGGTTGTATTCTCTTCCTTGTTATTTCCTTTATCATTATTACTGTTAGTGGTAGCAGTAGTGATTTGTGTTATACCTTAGTTATTAAACTGTTCTTATCTCAACCTGTGGGAGTTGCATTCTTTTGATTCTCCTCCCCGTCCCTCCAGAAGTGGAGGGAAGAAAGGTGGGGGGGAAGTGAACTTTGTGGTTCTGATTTACGGCCTGGGCTTAAACCACGACACCAATGCAATGCAGTTTCGAGAACCTAACCTAGCAAGGGTGTCTGTGTATCACAATACACCTTGCAATGTATCTTAGCTTCTATAGAGACAGTGTTGATCACTACTTTAAAGAATTACTGTCATCTCTTTAGAGTAACTTTAAGGGCTGATTCAGTTTAATTCTACTGATGGACAATGGAAGCACAGAGTTATTAAGTGATCTGACCATGGTCACCAAGGAAATCTTGTCTGCCTGGCTCTAACAGATTTTAAATAGTGAGCTCAGATGTATCATTACAAAAGCACTGAGTAAGAAACAGAAGATTTCAGTGGAAATATTAACAACAATGGCTCAGCTATAGTGTTAAGCACATCTGAGATGGCAGTAAAAGAAATGCAAACCACCAACTTTCTGTTGCTGCAGGGTGCTCTGCTGTTGCTGTGAGCGAGTAGTTCTTGCTTGTGCCAGCCATTCTTGGACATTGGGGCTCTGTGAGGAACCGAAGTCTAGATCACTCTCCTCCTTGTCTTGTAATGATCCCTGCTTTAAAAGAAACACAAAGACTTTTACAAAATCTTTTTTATACTGCTAGACAGCTGGCAAGTCCAGCTTATCAACCCAAACCCACATGTAGTTCCACCTTCCACCTCTCAAGCTACTGGCTCTCATAAATTCTGAAGCAAGTAATGACTCTATTTCTGACTTCTACTGGTTATTGTAACAAGCAAGCATCCCTAAAAATGTAAAAATAAACATGCATCACTGCACCCAGATGAACCAAAGATCAGAGACTGATGTGTTTCTGAAAAGTCTACTTCTAAAAACCAGCAGTGATCTGTAACGGAGGATGCAGCTTTAACTGGTGATTCAGGGAATCAATGGGTTGTTTCTGCCAGGTTTTTAGTTTAATTAAAGCCTTTTTTTTTTTTTTTTTCTTTCTTTTTTTTTTTGTCTAACTGAAAAGAAAGAAATGCTGGTTGACAATCTGACCAAAATGTATTTATCAATATGTACGTAACTCCATCCATGGTTGGCAGAAACACAGCCATGTAACAGAAGATTATATGACATGAAAAGTAAAGACAATAAGACAGATGAAACCACAGAATGTTATAATAGAACAACAAAAGCAAGAGTCCCTTCACTTTATGCTTCTATCATTATATTTTTCCAACATGAGTGATTAAACAGGCTTTCTGTTCAAGCAAAACAAAAAAGCACAAATGCCTTAATAGTCCCAAAGAATGCTTTATCAGCTTCTTGACTTCTGAAATGCATGTTGGTTGTAAATTAAAATTATTTAACAGACAATGTATTGCAGTGTAGGGATTTTAACATACTAGTTCTAATGTTAAAGCCAGACTTGTAGGTCTGGCTACTTAGATCTACATGCCTCTCTGTGCCTGCAGGCACACAATGACTGTAGAGTTTGTGCCTTTTTTCATCAGTATTTAAAAAAAAAAAAAAACAACAAACAAAAACCTTCAAGAGCTAAAGCTGGGACTTAATTCCTCTCCCCTTTTGGTCTATATATCTCATTTATGTAGGATTCATGTTTTCTCTGTTATTCAGCTCTTATTCTAAATAGAGTAAGAGCACATATGGTTCAGACATTACACGAGGCTCTCCAACACAGAAAACACATTCTGCCTTCCAGACAGCCTTTGTCTCAAATCAAGCAAGGACCATCAAGGCCAAAAGTGGCTGAGGAAACCTATTTTGCCTCACCTGGTACTCCTTATAATAACAGCTGGGATGGATCTCTGCCACCAGCATCCCTGGCATCAAGCACTGAAACAGCAAAGTTTTGCTAAACAGTAGAAGTTATGTGCAATATTTTAATTTTGGGGAATGAGGAGTATACTGGAAAGGACTGATTAGTGTTACAGGATATAAACTGAAGATGAACAAAACAAGCACATGGGTATCTAGAGCTGGGAAGAACCATTAGCCCTTACTCTATGAAATACCTTTGTTTCGCTACAGATTGAGTTTGCAGGTAAACTGTGACACTTGGTGAGAACAAGTTTCTAGAAAAGCTGATGTGGTTGGTGTGTAACCGATATGATTATAGGATATCAGATGAGGCAAAGAAAATATTATGGGAGGGATAAAGAGGATCTGGATTTATTTTTTCCTACTAAAAATGAGGAAAATCCCCTAAACCTTCAGTAAATTAAAAAAAAAAAAAATAAAAAAAATCTGCTTCTAGGGACAATACCTGTTCACCTTGTAAATTCGTTTAGAGACCAGTATCTAGTTCTTCATTGCATTTGGGCAGCCTGGTCGATTTCAGTCATATTTTGAGTTTCCTCTTCTCTGGGAAGAGGGTTGAGAAGCTATGGTCTTGGAGTTATACTAAGGCAAAGAAAGAGTAGTCCCTCAGTTTCTGCAATAGCAGAGTGTAAAAGGGATTGTGGCACTGTGGATGCAATGAGGTTTTCCAAATATGCTATCATACATGCTTTTTAGATCAAAGTTATTTGTGAACCAGATTTTATCATTCTCACGTCACAGAATATAAATTTGAAAAAAATACACTTGTATTTTCATTTGAATTCTGTCTGAAGAAACTGTGTGACATGTCCTTTAGAAAGCCAGGGAAATAAATGCTTGAAGCTGTCATTCCTGGGGACTATGCACTCCAGAACAGAAATAATAGGAAAATCCCTGAAGAAAAAGTGACAGAATTGATCTTTCAAAGGAGTTTAGAATTGTATAAACTTATCTTAAACATATTTGCCTTTTGGAACTTAAATCATCCCTCCCACAGACACTCTGTAATAAAACGCAGTTTTTCAGTTTTGTTTTTGTTTTGTTTTTTTTCTGCAGAATCCATTCTACTTCTTTGGGTATTTTTAAGGAGTCTATTTATTTTTATTGCCCCTAAGTCACAGAATTTAGTAGATAACAGTAATAATGCAATGTTTTGTATATCTTTCAAAGTGAAAAATGCTATATTTGGAAACAATGGGTCTGGAACTCTCCTGATCCAGCCGTTTTTGATTATTTTCACTGCTTCATTTTATGAATAAAGAACTTGGTCTCCAAATCATTTTTTCCATGTTGTTAGAGACATTCATTAATTAAAATTGGAAGAAAAACTGAAACTGCTCCAAGGAAGTCACAGCATCTCACAGTGGCTTCTAAAAAGCTTTATGCCACAGGAGTAACAGATATGCTGAAATAGTGATTTAAGGAAAATATAACGCAGTCTTTACAATGTTCTTTGTCTCGCAGTGTAACTTGGGAAGATCCTTCCTTTTATGGGTGCAGGTTGCTCTATGCCTCTGGACAATTACAAGGTTATCAGTAAATCTAGAGACATGTATAAGTCTGAGTTTCTGAGTGAGCAACAGCACTGTCAACATATACTGTTTCTCAGAGTTCATAATGGCAGCAGATAAGAGTTAGTGCTTTTTTGGGCATCCAGTGCTCTGAGCCTCAGTTCATAAGAAATACTTTATGCCTTACTGTTGTAAACAAAACATCATACAATATCTCATTTGAAGAAAAATTGATCAATGACAATTTGAAAATGTTATATTGCCTATATCTATTTTCTTCCAAGATCTGTAAGTGAAGTAAAAAAAAAAAGGCTTGCAATTCATACAGAAACTTAAATCTTGCATGCATCTAGCATCTTAAATGATTCATATTCTACACTCAGAAATTATTTTTTTATTTTCAATATTAGAAGAGCATTCAAAAATCTTAAAAGTTTAAGTAAACTAAACCACACCACTGTATTCTAAAATGCAGCACATTTTAAAATGAATCAAAAAAGGTTGTGATGTCTTTTCATTCACAAGACATCAGAATATACTGTAATATGCCTACAAGCTGTTCATAACACTTTTCATTTGCCTAATCATGAGGTTTAATATGCAAGAACAACATTAAAGTTACTTCTTCTTAGAGGCAATAGGAATAAATACCTCTTTATTTCTCTTCCCCTTTATTTTATTTTGTGTGTGTGTGTGTTTGTTGAGGTTTTTTTGGTGAAGCTATGTTAAGTTTTATAGTTATCCAGTTGCTTCGGACTAAAAATAGTTCTTAGCATGTCAAGTGACTTTTCAAGCTAACCTTTCAGTAGACTTTAATCTGCATTACAAGCTAGAAATCTTTGAAGCTTATCATGTTTAATTTGCACAGCAAAGCCTAGAAAAGAAGTAAAAAAAAAGGGGGAAGGGAGTCACACCAGGGCAAGCAAATTCAAAACCACTCAGTCACATTACATGGTAGGGTTTCTTGTACGCATTCAGTTCTCCACATGCTAGTTTAACCTAAAGAATGACCAAAACCAACTGTTAAATAAAGCAGACTAATGCTGCTAGAAATAGAAACCTAGGACAAGACTGAGGTTAAATGCATCTTCCTTTTTGTAATACTTTGTTTGGTATAATGATGCCACTAAGTATTAGCCATATATATATACATATACATATAATACATTCAAAATGTTTCTTTATCTTGATGTTGTCTGTTCATTGTGTTGTGCATGCCGCATGGAGGAAAGCATGTATTTAGGATTGTTCTTTTGTTGGGGAGGAGATCCTGCCTCAGAGCAAATGCAATCTAAAGGGAACTGGGAACAGGAATAGAGTATATTCAGATCAAGATAATCATTTAGTTTCTTCACTTCTGTCCTATCAGTGAAGACAGTGAGGTTAGGATAGTTTCACCATGAAGCAGTGCTGGCAACTTAGAAATGATTAACTAAAACTTGCTGGGCAGTTAGTTATTTTGGGGTGTAATTCCATTTACTAACTAAAGATGAATAGCTCAGTCTAAATCAGTAAAATATTTCTAATCTTTTCCTCAGTTGCATAAAACTGCTATGAAATCCCCCAACCTCCTGCCCACCATGAAATCAGCTGAAAAAAGACACTTACCCGAATGTTGATTTGTTTGTCGTGGAGCACTCTCTGCAGCTCCAGAAGGCTGCCCTTCAGTGTCCTGAGTTTCACAGCCAGCTGCTCTGCCTCGTCCTTGGTATGAGCCTTCCCCTCCATAAGCAAGTTCTCGTTGTGCACAGACAACTCTGACAAGGCTACCACCTTCTGCTCTATTTCAACCAGCATGTTCTGCAGCAGCAAAAACAAAGAACCAAAATCATACATTTCCCAGCACCTGTCACGCTTTCCAGCAAGACGACCTGTGGCCTACCTCACTCGTTACCAAGCTAAGGGCGAGTCAGATTATCATTGCTTTGCTTTCCAGTCCCTTTCAGAGTCCTTAGGAATATGCTTGCAAATGTTTGCCTTTGCCATTTCTGTTTGCAACCTTTTTCAAAACAGGAAATTAAAAAGTTATTTGAAACAAAGGATTTGTTGTAGAGGAGATGCTCTTTATTTGCACGTTAAAGGAAAGGGTGCCTAAGATGCTAGACTGATATCCATCATAAGAAAAAACAGAGCATGCAGCTAGAGTTACTTTCCTCTTCTTTCATGTACATTCAGTGCAATGCTTCCTACCTCCTCCTTTGCGTTGCTCTGGCTAGGTTGATAAGCTTCTCTTCTCACTATTTGCTCTTTCTGATTGGTGCATGATGGACTTAAGGATTTCTGTATAATCGTCTTTAGTCTAAAGAGAGACTTAAAGTGACAAAGCTCTGGCATGTTTATTCTCAAAAGCTACTTCCTTGACATTCTATTAACTACTTGTGTATTACAGACATAGTGCATATTTTGATCTTCCAAACTCAAAGCTCACACAATTCTTGAGAAAAAACCTAACCTGACATCAAACGTTTTTGCTTCCTAGCAACCATCTAGTATAAACTTACAAATATTTCACCTGAAAGAATGCATAAAGGATAAGATGGGCAAAGTCTCTAAGAAGTGGAAACAATACAGAACTTTATATAAAGCTTACTGTATTAAGATGTTAAGAACAAGCAAAAGAACAGCAGTATTAACTTTTCCACAAAGTTAACCGTCCTTTTTGTGTTTTCTATAAATTATATTAAAAAACCCAAAAGCTGTTTTAAGTTCACAGGGCTTATTTATATACAAAACCAGCTCCTAAGGATGAGTGATGAAAGAACACACAAGACTTGAGCTGGCTGAAAATTCCAATAATGAAGCTGTGTCAGTGGAAATTTAACCTGATGTTGAATTCATTGTACTTACGGGAACTTAACTCCCATTTACCCTGAAACAGTCAAGATCCTCAGATGATAAGAGGCCAATATCCTTTTATATGAAAGGGGATCTTTTGTCCATCTGTCTCTTGTCTATGTTGCAATTTTAATTATAATGGTCATATAGTTCTAAACTCTCATTTAAAAATGGAAAACTCCCACTAATTTGAGAAACTGTATGTTACAACTGATCCAAGTCTTGTTAGTAAAAGTATATGCAATGACTAATGCAGCAAAATGTTTTTCCTCTGTTGTTTTGTATTTCGGGCTGATAACATTAACTACTGAGGATTACAGCTTACTTTTGACTACAGCTAGGGATTAGCCCTGAAGAAAACACAACACTGTCACAGGTACCGCTGCTAGTGTGAGTGTATTCTTCAGCTGGAAAAGGAGGAGTAGGAAAGTACAATGCAGGTGTTTGCATGCCTAGCAAGGGAGCTGTTCAACAGCTCTAGCTGTAGTGGAGCAAAAACCATAACTGCAGTGAACACAAATGTTCTTGCAGTCCAGATATCTTGGTTTTCTACTGCTATGTTTGCATGTGCTTTCTAAAGCACTATGCAATCTTGAATAAGGAATTAAGAACAGGCTATATTTTACAAATAATTGATGAAGATAATTAAGCATACAGGAGGTGCTAAGGAGCTCAGAAAATTCTTTCCATTAATATGCCGGCTCATCCCACTCGATAATTAATTGTCTTAACATTAATGTTCCATATTTGACTTTTCACTCAGATAAAGCTATGTCAATCCTGTTTGTCTAAACATTCCAGGACTGATAACTTTACCTGACAGTCTACCAGCTGTGCTTCCATGTCCATAGGTTCCTCAGGAGCAACCAGAGCACTGTCAAGTGTTGCACGGGTATTTAGTAGCCAGTGGTCAAGCTCATCAGCTTCACAACGGTACCTTTGAAGAGCCTGCTCTTGCCGCTGTTCTTCCAGCTGCTCATTCAGTTTTTCCTAGAGGTACAAAAAGCATGTCATTTTATAAAAGAAATACACTACAATAGTCACTCAAAAAAACCCCAAAAAAACCAAAAAAACCCCAAAAAAAACCCCCAAAACCCCCATCCTCTCTTCCTTTGTAACTTCAATGTATTATTTTTAAGCGATAATAAGCCCTTTCTTTGGTAAGTTGGAAACCTTGACAAAATATTATCGCTTTCAATTGATGAGCATGAGTTTCTGGTGACTGAAATTCTCTTTCGGTTCAGCTACTGTATTTCTACTTCTTTCAGTAAATCTCTGCTATTATAGTCTTCTAAAGGTGAAGTCTCTCTGCCTCCTCTTGCTGCTGTCCTTTGGATTCCCCCCTACATTGATTCAGTTTGCTCAACTAGCAAACTGTTTGCTTACAGAAAAAGATGCATGGGGGCATAGCACTGGGAATGAGCTGCAGGGAAAGGAGAGCAGCTTTGCCTTTTGTGGGAGTTGCAGGATACCTTATTGTCTCTGAAGAGAGGCACAAGATGGGTACTTCAAGTACCAACAGAGTACTGGTGTGTCTCTGGTGTAGCTACTGAGCATAAAGAGAAGTATGAAGAGCTGTCTACCTTGTCTAGCCTCCTGAAGGATCCCTGTGCCATGGGGTGTGGAAGGACATTAAGGACCAGTGGCAGCTGCAACAGCTTTACAGCAATACAAAGGCCCTGGCTCCATCTATCAGCTGGTCTATCAATTGGACAGATAGGGAGTGATCAGCAAGACTTGCTCACCCTTTAATAGTTCCATATGAATCTGAGAACAGGCTGAACAGGTGGGCCCAGTGGGTGGAGATCAGGGGCACAAAGTCTAGTGAAAGACCATTAACAACCCTAGCAAGTTTACTGATGACACAAATTGGGAGAAGTGTCTGATAAACCAGATGGATCCCAACAGGCTGAAGAAAGGAGCTGACAGGAACCTCATGAAGTTGAACAAAAGAAAGTGCAAAGTCCTGCACCTGGGAAGCAACAACCCCAGGCAGCAGTATGTGCTGAAGGTCATGTAGGTAGAAAGCAGCTTGGCAGAAAAGGATCCTGGGGTCCTGGGTGGACACCAACTTGAGCATGAGCCACCAATGGACCCTTGTGGTAAAGAAGGCTAATGGTGCCCTGCGCTGCACTAAGTGTTGTATTGTGTCCAGTTCTGGGCTCCCAAGAACAAGTGAAATATGGAGCTTTGGAGAGAGTAGAGAGGATTTCAGGAGTAAGAAACGGATAGAATGGGATGGTCAGAGGATACCTGGATGTATCAGATAATGTGGAACCTAAGCATGCTGCAAGTAGTATGGAACAAGAGAAGAAGATTGCACCAGATCTGGCTAGGATGAAGTTAAATTCACTGCAGCCTGTGGAGTGCTGTGCTTTTGCAACTGTGGCTAAACCTGTCTGATAACAGAAATGTTTTGGCTATTGTTGAACAATGCTTGCACAGAACTAAGGATTTCTTTCCAACTGCCCCTCACAAAGGCCAGTAGGCTGGGGAAGGGCAAAAGGTTGAGAGAGGACATAGCCAGCACAGCTAAACTGAACTGACCAAAGGGATATTCCATATGAGCTCATGCTCAGCAATAAAAGTCCAGGTGAAAGGGTTGGGGGAGAGGGGCCATTTGTGGTTATGGTATTAGTCTTCCCAAACAACAATATGGTGAGACCCTACTTTCCAGGAAAGTGGCTAAACATCTGCCTGCTGATGGGGAAGTAGTGAATAAGTTCTTCATTTTCCTTTGCTTGCACGCACAGCTTTTCCTTACCCCACTAAGCTGTCATTATCTCGATCCATGAATCTTTTTGTCTGCCTTCTATTTTTTCCCCATTCTACAAGAGAGGAGAGTAAGTGCTTGGCTTCTGGCCAGGGTCAACATACCACACTTCTATGAGGAAATTCAGATGTGTATATGCAAGGCAAATCCCTCACACAGGGATGTGTTTGCACAGCTTTTCTGAATGCTTAATTTAAATGGGAAATTACTAATTACATGTTAGAATAATTTAAAGAATAACGATAGTTGTTAAGAGCCTCATATAACTCATAGCTGAACAGTTCTCAAGCTCTAGATATTTATATTAGGATCATAGAAAGAACAATATTAGCAATCCACACCCTCAACAGCAACATGTTTTCGTTACCTGTTCTATCTGCATTGCTAAATTTACATTCCTGCACCTGACAGATTTCATCTGTGAAATCAGAGCTACAAAGTGCACAGGTTATATTACTGAATACTGTTTAATTACCACACATATTTGCTATTATAGCAAAGTAACTGTCAGAATTTTAACAATAGTTGATAGCAGTGTATCTGACTCATGCTTTACCTTGAAATTATTAGTTGGCATCTCCTCTTAAGTACTACCAAGCAGATTGTAAGATCTCCTTCTAGTCCCTTACTTTTAGAGAAAAGTAATTTTTATTCCGAGAAGGAAAATTGAATGCAATTTTTAAAGAATAACAAAGATATTTTCTCTGGACTTATTCAGGTCACTGTACAGAACTAACGCAGTTGATGCACCCTGGGACTCCCCTGTACTCCAGTGTTGTGGTTTAACCCCAGCCAGCAACTAACCATGGCTTAGTTCCACAGAGTCAGCTCTCACTTAGTCTCCCAGAAACAATTGATGCTGGAAATAACAAAGGCAGCAGTTGCTGTGTTTGTGAATTCACTGCTGCAGTTCTTAGCGGGACAGCAGCAAAGCTGCCCTGCTATGTTCCAAGCAGACAAACTAATGTAGCCAGCATTAGCATGACTGTATGTTCTCATCTATATAATTCACACAGCAACATTCCTATACACAAACGACTTCTTAAAAATCACCTTAGTTTTGAAAGATTTTTGGTAAAGCTGGTAGACAAAGAAATAAAGCGGTGCATCTTTCATGATAAAAGTCTGCATACCAATCACTGGTAAGATGAGCACAGACAACAATGGAACAGTTTAGAAGAGGTGTTACTTCCTGTAAGGCTTTCCCTCTTCTTAGAGAGGTGGCTCCTTAAAATTTTATTGTAGGTAACATGACTTTTGATACCTGCACTTCATTACTTCTCCTGTGGAGAACAAGGAATACCAAGGGAACCTACTGAGAAAATGTCAATGTGGATATTAAAAACCAAATAAACTTATATATATATATTACATAACTCTTGAAGTGTGTTTCCAAGTTCCTTCTGGTTGCTTACCACCTAGCATTAAGATAAGGGGTCTGTTAAAAAAGAATGATAGCTTATTAGTGAAAGGAATTGTGAGAAATGAGCAGAACTAAATTTACTTTTTCAATTATCATCACTCAGTGGTGACTAAGAACTTCGGTGAAAGTACAGATCTGCCAAAAGTGGCTCTCAAAATCTGGAACATGACCCACTTCTATAGTTGTACCTCTAATAGTTGTCGTTTTCCTGATGCCTTCATTCGAATTGTGGCCATTCGTTCTGCCAAGACTGTGAGAGTGGATTGCAATGCCAGCTGATCAGCAGCTTCTGCATCCAGTGGTTCTGAAACCAGCTCCTGGGCTAATGATGTCTGAAGCTCAGTGATTTCTTCTTGTAACATCAAAATCTCATCCATCAAAGCCTATTTAGAAATGAGACCAGAGGAAGTATTTGCTGCATTTATCAGTGAGAAGAAAGTATCTCAGGAGGCTTAATAAAAAATTCAAGATAGCTGTCCCAGGGGAGCATAAGGAACATAAGAGTACAGGAATATATCACTGCTGGTTTGGTAGAGTCTGAGTCCTGCTTTTAGGTGATTAAGCCAAGATCATACATCTGACAACTGAAATGTGGATTTAATTACTTACCTGGAATTTGAAACATATCACCAAAAGGAAGTCTTTTTGAAATATTATACATACAGATCTATTCTTCAAAAAATTTTATGCAGGGTGTTCTAGTAGATACAGTGAAGATGATGAACAAGTTAGTGAGTGTATGTTTGTGAGAGAGAAATAGGGGTGTGAGTTAGCTTCCAGCCTGAAACTTACTAATTCCACAAAGAACATCCAGCAATATATGTAAACATCCAGGGATTAACTCCATGGTGTAAAAGAAGTTACTATCACCATTCTTATCCCATAGATCAGTTTCCAAGATACCTACAAAAGGATGCTGCATTACTAATACCTTAGAGCAGACACTCTACCTTCATGTCTGACAGTATACACATTGGATGCACAGGACATCACAGACAGTGATACAAAAGCCAAAAGTTATCCTTTTCAGGTCATGGAGTTCATACTGAAATGAAAATTGGCCCTACCACATAGTTGCAAGCTATCAAACAGAAGGCTTAGTTGATTACAACTTGGACAGATGTCAGATTGGTTAGTTGACAAAATATTCTCTTATTCAGGATGCCATTTCTCAAGACTTCCCTTGGGAGGGATTTTTTTTTATGCTTTAGATTGCTTTGTTCAACAAAGCAAAGATTGTATTTAGATCAATTTAACATGCATCAGTATTGGTTATGATCTTAGTAAACTTGGAAACATCATAAATAGTCCAATGTATGCTAGCAGCACTGATGCTGAAGAACGGTATCTGTAGGTGTCAGTGAACACCATCTTTGACAAAAGATTTTGCTGAAAATTTTGATTGGACAAACTCTTACTATTTAGTCTACTTTTTTAAAAGGCTCTTTATTAAAAGAATCCACATTACATCATCTTTAGAACTGCAGGAAGTCCAGAAAGGCAGTTAACAGAGAAGTTTCATACAACTAATGCATGTTTTTGAGGCATCCAGCTGTGAAGAATGCTGCTTTCTAAAAAAAGGGAACTAAAGATATGTGCGTAATGCATGCCCTCCCTCTATTTGTCACATGTAAATTTTTACCTGATGTTCAGCCATCTGGCTCTCTGGGCTTTTGGCTGGTTCCAGACTCTCATTTAGTTTGATCTCAGTGCTCTCCATTTTTGTGGATATAGACTGGAGTGTGTCCTGATACTTCTGCTGACGCTCAAGAGCTTCATAGAGGGTACGCTGCTTTTCACTGATCTGAAAAGAAATGGAATGTATAAATTCTGACCTCTGATAAAGAATTTACTCTTTCTTCTGCTTCTTACATCCCTAGGCTTACCAGACTAAATCCAAGAACTTGCCACAAGTTTTCAAAAGTATAAATTATAAAGGACTATTAATTTTAGATTTTATGCACTCAAACAAGTGGATATGCACTATTTGCTAGATGTATAGTTCTTAATATCCCATAATAGCTAATGTGCCTCTGCAAAAAATTAAAATTTATAGCATGCAATCAAAACCTTGACCATTGTCATACTTCACTGAATTATTATGCTGCACTCCTACGTAGAAATGTGTTAAGCTGACTCAGTACTTGAGGAAACTGGATTCTTAGGCCTTTTTTTGGCAGCTCATCCAGCATGAGTGGACTTCCCTGTTAGGTTATGCAATGTAGTCTTAACAATAGTTGCCTTCAGAAATATTGGCCATCAGCCTTAAGGACTTAATGGAGGTCCATCCAACACGGGCTTCCAAACAAAGAACAAACATAATATAACATCACAACTAACAATTCTTGTTTATGCTTGAAAACCAAGAATTGCAAAGAAGAATATTAAATAAACTAGTTCTTTGCATTTTATTCCTTACAAACTATCTAATTTTTTTGAACCCTTCAGATGAAGACTTACCACATTTTTCAGTGTTTCCCAAGAACGCTGTAAATCATCCAGTTTGGCACTAGCAGCTGTTTCTAAGCCTGGTTCATAAAACTCCTGGGTGGCTGAAGTGCTGGGTTGAATTTTAGCAGCTTCTGTCTGCAACTGTTCAGCAGATAAGGCTTGGTAATAAGCAATGTCCTACAAGCACGAAGCACATTACGGCACTTTCAAAATGAAAGATACTATGTAACATTCCCCCATATACTGTCCCATTGCATATGTCCATTAAAATAAAACCCAAAAAAGGCCAAATCCACCATAAAACCTCTGAGCAACACAGTAAATACATATTAAAGAGTAGAACACTGAGTATGGCCTGGAGCTTCACTATGAAGACCACTGCAGATGCATTTTTTTCATGATCATATTAGCTGGGAGACACAGGAGGCAACTATGGACAGACATGGAAAGGCTGGGAGGGGAGTGCTGTAAGTGGGAGCATTGTTCTAGCATCATCGCAACAGACAGTGGGTTATGGCATGGTAGGTGACAAAGAATGTCATTCCAATGAACACAGAGAAGGCAACAGAAGAACCAAAAATGAATATCTTGAAGGGCTAGTCAACGATGTAAGAAAGAGTACAAAACACTAGCTTATAGTAAGCTTTCAAAGAAATAGATACTCTCGGCTAACTTACAAAAGACAGTGGGAAAAGGGACCAGAATTGCTATGAGAAAGGGTCAAATGTTCAAACTGCCATTGAAAATTCAGGGTGGAACTGTTTCACAGCAGACATTCCATATTCAGTGCATGGGGATTCCTTCAACTATTACATGTGACAATTAAAAAGATATACAGAAAATTTAAAATTAAGGAAACATGCACAGTATTTATATTTAAGTCAGGAAAGCAGACTTAACAACAAGGATTATTTAAAACAAAACCATGTAATAAGAGTTACCACATCTATTTGGAAGGTGAAAAACCCTGCAGCCTTCCTTCCTCTCACTTAGTAGCCTCACTTCGTGAACTATGTCCAGACCATGCAACACAGCAGCTATTATCCAGTTTCCTCAACAACTTTGCATTTGTAAATGCCCCTAGTTGTTCAAAATCTACTGGAAAGTTTACTTGTTCCTGACCTTGTAGGACAGGGATGAAAATTCAGCATGTTGAGCAATATGACTGAGAGAAAACTAAGTGCCTTTCACCTGGCAGCTTACAGAGCTGTGCCTACCAAACAGACTGCAGACCCTTTACCGTACTGCAAATATAAGAGTGTTTGTATAAATACGAATTCCCAAAGAGTGAAAGAAGTTAAACAGAGTTGGTGGCTTTTCTCCAGGGCTTGGTACTGGGGCCAGTTTTGTTTAATGTCTTTGTAGCAAGGTGGGTGTTGGTCTCTTCTCCCAAGTAACAAGTGATAGGACAAGAGGAAATGACCTCAAGCTGTGCCAGGAGAGGTTTAGATTGGATACTAGGAAAAACCTCTTCTCCCATAGATTTATCAAGCATTGGAACAGGACACCCAGGGAAATGGTTGAGTCCTCGTCCCTGGAGGCATTTAAAAAACTTGTAGATGTAGTGCTTAGAGACATGGTTTAGTGGTGGACTTGGCAGTGCTCGATTATCGGTTGGACTCAATCTTAAAGGTCTTTTCCAACCTAAACGATTTAATGATTCTATTTTATACCTGAAAGGAAAGTGCAAAGAAGACAGAGCCAGGCTTTTTTAAATGTTGCCCAGTGACAGGACAAGGGACTATGAGCACAAACTGAAACACTGGAGGTTCCCTCTGAACATCAGGAAACACTTTTTTACTGTAAGGGTTACTGAGCACTGCGACAGCCTGCCCACAGAAGTTGTGGAGTCTCCATCCTTGGAGATACTCAAAACCCACCTGAATATAGTCCCAGACAACCTGCTGTATGTGGCCTAGCTTGAGGAAGGGCATTGGAGCAGACAACCTTCAAAGGTCCCTTCCAGGCCCAATCGCTCCGTGATTCTGTATAGGTGTATACAAGTTAGGTACTACACAAGACTGTATCTGGGATACTAGAACTCTGAGTATAATTAGGATCCTAACTTGGAGCAGAATCTTTATTTCCCAATGTAATTTCATTATCTTATCTAATACTGTGTGTGAACAAAAAGAAACAACCTCTGGAAGAGTACAGGAACAAGGTCACTCCCATCAAACTGTCCAAAGGTGGCAGATGAGGTACTTCTTCCGAGGCAATAATAAAGAAAATTGAACAATTTCATGATAAAAGTTATTTCTGATGTCCAGGAGCTAATAGGGAATAGGTAACAGCTTAGCCCAGCATTCGTTAATGCGATTTCAGAATCTTTTACTCTGACCACAAGTGATCTTTCCATGTCACAGTGAAAAATTGCACCAGTGCAGGCAACTTCTCATTTTGCCTTCTCAGCAGCTACTCTCCAGCCCTTAGCTAGCCCTCTCTCAAGACCAATGGAAAAGCTGGGCTTCTGAGACTTCTTAATCACGGTTTCCAGAATAAAAAGTTTTTTTTCATAGAAAAAGAAAAGCAACCCCTTCCTTCATCCTTTCAACTACTTTCTGGAGTATACATGACAGTTTCTTTTTGGCAGAGCTTTCAGATAATGGTAGTGTGAATCCAGATGTTCTTACAAGTAACAGATTTTGTTGCCCCTAAAAGGCCCTAACATACCATGCCCGCTTTTGTGAAAATTAGCCAAAGAACAGTACTCAGGCTTTGTTGTTAGGATGTAGGAGCAAAGGGTGTGTTTAGATTTCAAAGGATATTTAACAAGGGCTGTTGCACTCTAGATGAATCTAGTTTTTGTAAGGGAAGGAGAAAGAATGATTAAGTAAGCTGTGTACAAGGAGATAAAAAGATATTTAACAGTGACCCAGTCCTGAAGACCTGAATCACAGCATCAGCTGTGGCTTCAAAGCTTTCTGACAACACTTCAGCTTCTCCAATTCAATTGTGCTGCATTGCCTCTCTGGAAAAAAAAGTTTTTAAAAATGTGCCAAATTTTAAACAACTATACCTTTGGGTAAAGGGGAGAAGTTTTAACTCCAAAGGCTTCTCATTCAGCACTGCAGCAGATGAAGTGTCTGATTTTGCTATACATCAAAATAAACTGCATTGAAGGACTGTTATCTGTTGCTGAAATGTATACGATGAAATTCCTCAGCCTTCTTACAGTTAACATTTTTATAGTTCCCCACCCACCCCATTGTTCTTAGAGGAGTTTCAGTACAAAACTAACAACATGGGCACCTGTTAACAGTGCTAAATCTGTCATTTTCTTGTATTTATGGTCTTGCTTTACTCTATTTCAATACACAGAACCAGTATTTCCACTAATACGCAGTTGGCATTTGTTTTATATTTTCATTACTTGTTAGTAATGTGAAAGAGTGCATAGATGTCTGAATTCAGATTAACCACATTTCACCATTAAGAGACACTAGGAAACCATGATGAAAGACTATACAAAGATAGGCATGAATTTAAAAAATAGCCTTAACATCAAACCTTCTCCTCCTCACCCCCTACTTCATGAAATCTTTTAATTCTTTTCCAAAGACTAAATTAATGTAATTCTTAACTTTCTACAGCTCCTGTTCACATGTTTTTTTCTAGTATTTTGCAGGTTACCTTCCTGTGAGAATTTTTTTCTGTTAATGCTGGCTACTTTTTATAACAAAAGATTTTCAAATTAGTTCTGCCAAGTCTCAGTGAATTCATAATATTTTTTAACTTACATTTAAGACCCTTATTAACTAATCTCTAGTTTTTTTGGTTTGTTTTTTTTTTAACAAACCTTCTTTCCTGAAGTCTCCCTTGGCATTCATCATGGTCAGCACTGGCACTTCCACAGCTTCTTTAGTTTCAATGTCATGTGAGTGCGAACCTAAGCATTTTGTAAGCCACTGCATTTTGGATCGTTCTTCTGCTTATTGTTTAGTATGTTCAGATCATTTCGACACTAACCACACTGAAGAAACCTTAATCTGTAAGTTTTTTAGATTGTAACACCATCAATTTTATGTTTTTCAAAAATATTCTGCTAAATGGAAAACATCATCTTCTTGTTAAATTTTGCCCTAGTAAATCACAGGTTCTAAAATTGGCATTTTGATGTCACCTCATGGTGCAACAGCATCTTTGCTGGGTTTTCCTTATTATTTGAGACACTGGAGCCGTTAGCCTGATTTTACATTTTCAGAGAAATGTAAGGAACTGATATTGGCTTCATTTATTGGGAAGCAAGATGCTCTTGGTCCTTTAATTATTTCACTAAGATTTTTGTGCTGAAATGTATAGCTGTCTTTTTACTGTAAGTAAAATTTACTGGAAAATTTCTGATCATATGAAATAACAGAACACTAGAACACTAGAAAAATCCTTCTCATTAATTACATAACTTTTTTATTTTTCTGTTGAAGATTTTGTCACCAGTCTTATTATTCTACCTTAGTATTCTTCCTTATGTCAGTTCATGAAAATGAATTATCCATATTTAAACAACTTCTGTAGCACACATGTAACTTCGAAATTAGTGGAAGGAATCAGTGAGCACCTTGCTCAAACCTTTCTAATTCTACTCAGCCATGCAACACAATGCATTCTACCCCTTAAGTCTGCAGTGGTCAATTTTGGAAGAATTCGCAACTGAAAAAAACAACCAACCACAAAGCCCACAACATGATGAACTCAAGAGAGGTGGTGACTGCCCCTAAGGCTCATCTCTAAACTTCTAAAGCTTAATATTTTTCATGTGCTTTCATGTGCATGATGCTCCGTGCGCTAGGTTCATTGCTTATTAGAAATGCAAGACCCCTCAGTTTTGATTTAAAAATCTAACTTCAGTGATTTCACTGATCTGCCACTTAAAATAGACTGTCACAGAAAGCATGGAATGAACAATACATGAAAAAAAAGAAAAGAAACAAACCATGAAAGTTAATATTTTAAGTGGTATTAAGATATCAGCGTGTGACTTCAATGTTACGATGCCATTAATACAGTAAGATATGTATGGACATAATGCAATGTTTTATTATGTGGAGTACAAAATTGCATTTCTTCTCAGGATGCAAGATTCCATTAAGTACTACTGACAAAATAAAAATAAGGTTATAAATATAAACCAGTAGTGACATGCAAGAGCTTTGTCAATTAAAATTTATTTTTAAAAACAGCAAATAGCTTTAACACCAGATTTATACGTTTTAAACTCAGAAGTCAGTATATGTATCCATTTTGAATTAGAACCTGAAGGTTCAGTTAGGTTAGAGGTTAAGCCTCAGTTCCTTGGAGCTGTAGGTAAATACTATTTCAGAAGATTAAATAAACCACCTGTGGAATGGAATCAGGCATGTCTGAGATTAAAGCTGAATGAATGCCAAGAGGGAGGTACCTGGTTAACAGAAGCATCTGTATTAGCCACAGGTGAAGGAGAGCGACAAGCAGGTGGAGAAGAAATCTCACTGTTGGTTCCCTCCTCCCCAGACTCTTCAGTGACAGGGGAGAGCAGCGTGTGACAGCGACCAGCAGTCATCTGCCACAGGAAAAGCAACCCCAGAGCACAGGAAGAAAATCAGTTACCTCAACTTACGTTTGACTTGGATCAAAACAAAAAAACCCAACAACACATGGCCAGAATTACCACGACATTATTTGGTCATACTTCATGCTCTTAATTTACCAGTTTAAAAATCTTGTTGAATTAACAGTATCATTTACTTGTCATACTTCAGTATAAATATGCTCTCCTGTACCCTAGTGAATTTAAAAGAAATTGTATAGCAAACAACTCAATATAGTAAATTAGGTTTTGGCTGTATGTCTTCCAATACAATCACTGCTGCATATGGAAACACTGTGGGGAGCTACAGAATAATGCAGTATTGGCCTCGGTATCCAGGCCTGGCTAGAACAAGGAATAGACTTGGCATATAAAATACACACAATCCAGTAGCAACATACTATTCTTGCTTCCCCAATGCTGTTACACAATGAAAAATCCTGAAATCAGCACTCTGTTTTCACTCAGATAAAAATCTCAATGCCATCAGCAGCATATTTGTAATGAGATCCAGTTAGAAACAAACAAAAGCAGAGTAATTTAAACATGAGGCCTATGGCAGTACTTAGCCAGCTTTCATTTCCAACACATTCATCTGAAAATATAGCAGCATATTGTAAATTATCACATCAACATTTTAAGATAAGAGCTTTAAAAAATACACTGTGTAAAACCTATCCACTGCAACGTTATGAAATAATATTTAATCTGGTTTTATCTCATTCCTGCAATTCAGTACTTTTTCAGTGTTTGATCTTACATGCTGACAGCTACAAAAAAAGCACTGAATTTGCATCTTCTTACAGAAAACTTCCACTGGTATATGTCTGCTAAATAACTTCACCCTTTATGAAGAAGTCTTGAAAACCCATATAAAGCAAACCACAGGAAGGGGAAGCTGCAACTGGTTTAGTTTGCCACACTTCCAGCCATTTCAAAAGCAAAATGTATATGTAACCTGTGGCAATTTGCTACACAGGAGTATTGCAATGATGCAAAAGCAAGCAGCTGAGATAAACAGTAACAAGACCAAAGCATTCCTTACCATAACCACCGAGGGATGAGCAGGGTGTGCTGGGAGCAGGTCTGAATCCAGCTCCTCCATTCCCTCTGAAAGCCCCTCCACTTCTGTCACTGTCAGCAGCATGGTGGCATGTTTTGCTTTCATTGTCAGCATCTTGCATTTTGAATTCAAAGAAGCAATTTGCTCCTGGTATCCTTTGATCTTCTGAGCCAGCTCCTGAGGAAACATTTTTTTTTCCCTTATGTAGAGGCTGCCCATAAAGGCCACAGGACTCGCAGCATTCCAGCTTTCCTGGCAAATGCAAGCTCTCCCCTCCAAGCCCAGCCAATAACATCACAGCACTGCCTCTCAGGAGCTCTGCATAAACTGCCGCACTAGCTGACAAGCAGGATGTTGATAGTGGAGGGAACAAGTCAGGCTGCGTTGGGCTGCAGAGCTGAACCGCAGAACCGAGAGCTTTGAGGCAAAACCGGAAAAATGCTGCAAAGGCTCTGTGTGCATGATAATCACAGAGGGAAGGGAGGGGTACCTCACGCTCGCATCCAGCCTGAACCTGACGTGAAGTTTAAAAGCTTCAGACTGCAGCAAAGGGAAATGTGTCTCCCTCTTCCTGTCCTATTTTTACCCCGTTTCTATTTCCATTTATCTGAGGAAGATGAAGCTTCTCCACATAGTGCATGCCACGGAAATGAGGCTATGTGGTAACCACTGTAAAAAATGCCCCATTCAGCTCTCGACAGAAAGAATTAATTGTTCAAACAATAACTCACAGTGTCTAGCAAGATCAAATGTGATAGGCACAATCAGTCACATAATAAGATTAAATGCAGACTGGATCACTTTTTGCCACTGTTTGGATAAGCTATGGTTTAATCTTGTTATGGCTATAAAGAGGTCTATCTGTATGGACAAACACCATCATAAATTTAAGTTTAGTTGGAGAAGAAAGACGGAAACGAACAACCTTAGAAACTGACTTGTCTTCTCTCTTGCCCTGTACTGCTACCCAGTTTGCTGTCCAGCCCCAAAGCTTTCAAATAATATACTTAAAGTAAATAAACAAAAAAAAACCACCAATGCTGGAAGGTTTTCACATTTCTGCCAAAGTTATTGTTCCTATTTCCATAGAGATTCAATAGTATGAATTTTTATCTATAAAGTGAAAAAGACATTTGTATAAGCTTGCCTTCTAAATCAGTGATTATTCATTCAAATATACTGCTTTATTTTTTTATCTACTTTTATTTCTTCAACAAACACAAGTTTTCAAGGAAAAATAGGAACAGAAGTTGCAACATCTAGTAGGTATAATAAAAAAAAATTAAAATCTCTTTTAAAAAGTAAACAAAAGTAATGCTTCAGGCTGGTGAAATGAAATTTTTTTTTGGGGGGGGGCTGTATAACATTTTCTGGAAATTATTTTTTCAAAATCACAGTGCAGAACAGTCATAGTGAGGAATACAGAGATTGAAATGGAAGCAGCACCAGAACTGAGGATGACTCTTTACTGCCTGGGTTACAATGGCACCTGGTCACTGTCTGCCATGTGAATAACAAAAGGAGCTCTCTTGAAGCTCCAAGAATTACCTTGGAGACTAAGCAAAGTCTTGAGTACAAAACATCAACTAGATCAATCAAAAACCCAACTGCAATCAAATTAAGCCATAATTTTAACGTCTAACAGCTGGAATAGTGCTCTCTGTGGCAGGTACCAGTCATTCACCAATGCTAAACGAATGACAACTCTGGGACAACTCTGGTGAGGCACTGGAATGGGTTGCCCAAGGAAGTTGTGAAGGCTCCATCCCTGGTGGTGTTCAAGGCCAGGTTGAATGAGGCCTTGGGTGGCATGGTTTAGTGTGAGGTGTCCCTGCCATGACAGGGGGTTTGGAACTAGATGATCTTAAGGTCCTTTCCAACCCTAACTATTCTATGATTTTTTTTTTTTTTCTATGACTCAGTAAGAAATTATCATCATTCAATATACTCAATTCCATCATTATTACTGAGATGCAATAACATTTGTGGCATTAATTTCCAATGCACTGAGTATCTAACATACTCAAAACAAGGAAGAGGAGGCAAAAATGCGATTGTGAAAAAAAAACCAAAATGACTTATAAAAGTAATGCCTTATGAAATACTGTATTATCCATTAAAATAATTCACAAGTATGGAGATACTTGCCCACTTTTTATATGAAAGTCTAAATAAGCACAGGTCAATAAACAGTTTCAGAGTGTTACATGCATAGCAATACAAGATTCCTATAAATCAAGTTGTATTTTGCTTCTACTATCTTTCTCTTAGTTTAATTCGAAATATAACTACTACAAACATCCCTTTCAGTTCTTGTCCATGCAGGCTTCAACAAGGAATCTGGAACTGAAGTTTTCTTAAATTAAAAACACCTGTAATAAGCATCTTGATAAATTTGCCTTTCAAAGTTCTTTTTGAAGTAATATAGGGTATGAAACATACCCTTTATGCTATGCATTTCCACAGGTTTTTGGCAGACAAAATATGAGCCAAAACCATGCCTCTCAATCTTTCAAAACTCCTTACCCCTAAATGTGGAAAGCTTGCAAGTATGAAACCTGTCCACTCTGGTTGATCTCCACATGTGCAATAGAGTAAAGCTGCTGTTTTCCCACAGACATTTAGAAAGACTCATAGCTACTGAACTTGTTCAAATGCAGATGAAATTTCAAGCTGCCCCATGTTGAATTCCTTCCTCTCTGCAGCATCATTCCTTCCTCCAGGAATATTACCCTGTACCAATGAAGTCACTTTCCTGTGTTTTCTATTCCAGAACATTTGACTAGAGAATAGTAGCATTATTAATTCAGTACTAAAACCCCAGAAGTGTTTGTTTAACCAAACTGCTCTGCATTTATACCAAGTAACTTCTGGATAGTAAATGAGCAACGCATTTAACATTAGGTTGTATTACACTATAGCACAGCTTTAATTCTCACGTAAAGAAATGGTGCCATCTAGTGCCAAAAGTAACACATATAGATCAACGGTACATCTTTTATTCCAAGAAATACCTGACAGCAGAAAGGGAAAGGAGCTCAGGAGCTCCAATGCCAGTACAGCGAGAAGGCTGCACGGAGACTACCCTGACTCATTCAAGAGCTGACAATCAATGGGTCTGAGGGCAGGACCTGTAAATCCACAGGACAAAACTCTTCCCAACAACTTTAAAAGAAGCCTTTAGAGTCAACATTGCAGAGTTTCCCTCCAAATCGACTGTGTTTTTCCTGTGATTCATGTCCCCTAGTTGTTTTTTTACAGAATGTTACTGGCATGGAAATGAGTAATTACTTCAGGATATACCCATATATAGATATGTATTATATATATGAGGATCACTGAACTAGCAGTGCTCACTTGATTAACTGCTCAACATTAAGTTCTGGGACACTCCTTAGTTAAGCACCTATGTTAACTGTCCCTCAATTATGCAATGCTTTAGTTTGCCATAATTTTGCCTGGAGATTAAGACATATCTAACTGAACAAGCAAATGAATGCTCCACACTGTACCAATAGCATAAGTTTCCTACCTGGTATTACACCTATCTGCTCAACTAGCCTTAAGCAAGCCTGAGAAGCAACTCACATAACTTATGACCATTGCTTATGAAAAGTTTTTTTGGATCCCTGAGCTGCCTTTGACCCCAAGCTGTTGCATTTTGCTCTACCTACCTCATGACGTGAAATCTGGACCTGAAGTTCCTGGATGTTGCCAGTTGTTATTGGTTTATCTTGGATCTCATGATGGGCACTCTCTATCATTTGCTGTAAATGTTTCATTTCTTGCTCATATTGCTCATACTGAACCACTGCTTCCTAGAGAGAGGGAAAAGAAAATTGAGTGTCCACATGAATAGAAATATTTATTTTGTCCAAGCATATCTGATTTCCTTCTGAAGTGCAGCAAACTTAATGTATATGGTACTTGTATCTGAATATGCAAAGCAGGAATATAGTCAGGGAAAAGTCCATTCAGAAATATTACACTTAAGTAGCACCAAGTATCCTTAATCACTGAAAATGTCTTGCTATTAAAACCTTATTCTTCTCTTCTTTGGAAATACCTTTTACATATTTAATTATGAATTCAAACAATCAAACAAAACCTAGTTTTCTTGTATTTAACAAAACTTGAAAATGAAAATATAATAGATGCTGAATGACTCCAAAGTCAGAAAGAAAAGATACATACATTTTAAGTTAATACTAAAAAAAAATATCCTAGAAAGCTACTTAATTAACTCAACAGTTTTTATGCAATCCCAAGTGTTGATGTTATAATAATATATTAATTTCATGAACTGGATTATATATATTATAAAATTAACCTGCATACAATTTATATTAGCTATTTGTCCAGTTAAACCTAACAGTATTACAAAAAGCACAAGATCAAGGACAGAACTGAGATGAAAGTCTGATGAAAGTCTAATCAACAATTAACATGATCATGACTATTAGAACCCTCAAAAATGTAGAGAAATGAAAACTTATTGGGGAACTTCTTAATGGCATCGACATGAAAAAGAGGAATGCACAGAGATATAATTCTCTGTTTGCACCACAGTTTGTATGGCACTGTTCAAGTTACCCAGAGTAATTTCTGGGATGGAGTGTTACTTACCTGCATGATGTTGCACTGCTGGATGGCAGTGTGCTGCAGGCGGCTGGCCTCCTCCTGGAGCCTGAGGGCACTGTGGCATATTGGCAGGCCGGTGACCACCTCTTCAGGAATCCTCAGGGCACTCTGACAGACTTGTACTGCATGAACTTTTGGCTTCAGTGACTCCATTTCAGACAACAGATGCTAGAAAAAAAGTCAGTGCCACAATAAGCCAGTTTTGCAGATCTCCCACAGAGAATGATGAGTTCAAGGACTAAAGCAAACAAATTTAATTATCTATTCTCTAAATTGAATATAATCATAACACACTTTGTCTGGAATTATTAATTCTGAAATGAGCATTCTTCTAAATATTAGTTAAAGCAAAAAGCCCATGTAATAGGAATAAAAATATTCATTAAAAAGCATAGTAATAACTATTTCTAAGTATCTAACTACAAAATATTTCTGTTAACATATTTGACAAAAAATATCGTTAAAAAATCCACAAATCAAAGCAGCATAGGAATCATTTATGTATACACATATTTTAATGTTAAAATCCAACTCCCTGCTAAGACAGAAGTACATTTTCAAACCAGCAAATGAATCCTATTGTATTCACAGCCTTCTTTTGAAAATAAAAGCCATGGCTGAAAACGTTATTTAAAATGCAAAAGACAATCAACAGAAAGAAACTCAGCTACACAGAAATCTTGTTCTTTGAATAACCACTGGCTGGGCGCCCCTGTTAATAGTCTTTATTCCATTCACATCCACTCAAGCTGTCTGTTCATATGCATGAGACAGGTCTATGTGATAAATTAGATTTGATTAAGACTGATGAACAGATTTGACCAACATTCTTTTTATCTTCACTAGGGGGTGTTACTGTATTTACAGGTAAAAAAAGAAAAATTATTAAAGAAAAGAAAAAAAAAGAAAGAAAAAGGCAAAGTTATTGAAAGGGGCCTTAGCACATTAGGAAAGGATTTCAGCTAGACAGTGTATGTGGCAAACAGAGATAAAAAGACTGGTCATCTCCCTTCCCCTATACTATATGCATTAAGACAGCTAAGTGGGTCTAAAGTGCATGCTGATGTGGTTTACTCTTTATTTCTGTGCCTTCTTTATTTACATGATTGTGGTTTACTCTTTATTTCTGTGCCTTCATGACATATGGTGGATAATCTAAACAGAGATTTGGTATAAAGGCCTATTCTTCAGCCATCACAGGTGAGGCCTCTTCTCTGGCAGGCCCGATATGCTGGCAAAGCTGCCTTTATTGCGCAGTCAGCACCCAGAGGTACCCTGGGGGCTGCATGCCAGCCCGGCACTCTCCAGTACCCACTCTGGTCTGGTGAAACAGGTTGGCAGTGGCTACAGCCTCTTTCTGTACAAAATAAATCTGTACTGTGAGACCTGCTAGAGCCAGAACAAAGAATACACATAAAAAACAACGTAAACTCCATATTCCTTTACTCTTACAGTGGGTGATATGTTTCACTTACACTCTTCAACAACAAATTGTGAAATCTGAATGCAAGTCCCTAGAATAAAGACTGCACATTTTAATCAAAAGTGAAAGCTCTGCAAATTTACCTTCCATCCAAATGTTTTTCCTGGAGATTTTAACCTTAAAATGTATCTGTTGACATTTCATTTTAACAGCAGACTAAGACAGTTATATCTCTATATTAGCCTGCAGCAAAAAAACATTCCTTAAGCAACTCACAAAGCTATAAAATGGGTCATTATTTTTGTCGTGAGACTGAGACCAAAAATAACAAATTGACAAATCTTGATAGCAGTCTAAGCACTATACAGAAAGCAGCAATATGGCGGTAATTCAACTAAGCATACAAGAAAGGTAACTGAAGTTAAGGATGACTGAATTTTAGGAAAACTGAATTTTCTCTTAGCTTTCCAATTGACTATTGGGGGACACAGCAACACACTATCTCATTGCAACTCTACCAGTAAACTGTTAACAACAATCTAGACTTCCTTTTCAAGCACTTTAAGAAACTGTTGATAAGAGCACTGGATGTACTGAACTTCATTCATCACTGGATGAACTGGCCATTATTATCATTACTATTAATACGGATTAAACTTGGATTGGATGTACATTTCTCAGAATCACATCAAGCTAAGTACAGACTCAGAAAGGACTACGTTTCAACCATTCCCTCTGAGGGAACGATTTTTCCTGTTCCTTTGGCAGTTCTAGTCCCAAATTATCACTCTCCTAAGAAACACTACAATCACTCCCACTAGCATTCATTATTATATTATATAGTGTTACCTCGCACTATTCAAGTGCTAACTTTGAGGTCCTGGCCTTTTACCTGTCTGTGAGAGAGCTGTTCTTTTAAGCTCAAATGTCCAAGTTCTGGAGAGGTCAGTGTGGCCTGGGCTTGCTCCAGAGCAACCTGCAGGGCTCTCAGCTCAACTTCAAATTTCTTCATGTCCTGTAAGAGAACACACTTGATTCAGGGATAAACAAGGAGAGGAAAAAAAAAAACAACAAACAACAAAAACCACCACCACCACCACAAAACCACCCAACAAACCCAAACCAAAAGCAAAACAAACAAACAAAAAACCCCGACCCCTCCCCCCCCAAAAAAAAACCAAAACCAAAACCCAAACAGCCCAACAACAGGAAAAAAAACCCCAACACTACAAACATTTATGCCTGGATTTTGTAGCTATGTCCCTTATATACAGCACCAAAACTAATTTATAGTTTTAAAAATTCATTTTAAAATATTGTATAAAAATACCAGTCATATAACAGTCTAGAAAAAGAGTTCTCAAAGCCAGAGTTATTATTTTAAGTTACTTCCTCAATCTCAAATACAGCATGTACTTTCCAAAGCTAATTTCATGAAGTTCAAGGCCTACAAAGGAACTCAAGATGTCTTCTAGTCATCTTCCTGTAATAAGACAGGACATAACTGTCTTATCTTTACAGACTATTCTTAAAGACCTCTAGCAGTGGAGTCCCACTTATCTCTACAGACAACATACTCAACTATTTCAGTACTCTCCTTTTGCACATATATTTTTCTGACGGTGTGAAATTAAGTTACCTTTTGTTGAAATTTCAATCTTCTGCTTACAACCCCATTAACAATGTGAAGAACAAATTATTTTTACTCTCTCTGAATACATCATATGTTAGGATAATCTTTTATGCATCTTTTCTATAAATATATACACATATCGCAATCACCGCTATCCCCTGTTCTTTCTCCAGTTAGTCCATGTCTGTCTTCAAGTGCAAAACTGGATACAGCTGAAACCTCATTAGTGACCAACAGGTAGAACAAAAGGACTAATTCACAAACCTTACAATTCTATACTTTATTTTCTGCATGGCGTTTGGATTTTTTACAATGTTGTGACATTGTTCATTCATTTTTCCATGATCTGCGTCATTGAACTTGAGACCTTTTAACAGGGTGCACCAAGCCAGTTAGTTCCTCATTTGTTGGAACACATGCCTGTTCCTCCCTATTTAAACATGACAATTATCCCCTGTCTCTGTCAATTAACAGCCTGTATTTTTTTTTCAGGTATATCTGGTATTTTCTAAGCATCCCAAAAGCCATGATCTCTGAACCTCCACTCAACCATTCAATATTAATGAAAATCCTGAATACTACCAGATCCAAGGGAGAATGCTACAAACCCCTACAGCCCAAAGACCTTTTGAGCTGTGAAACATTGATAACTACACACCAGAAAAGCTTTCTAGCCACCTTTACACCTGCTTACTGAATTTTCAACTAGATAAGCTCATTAACTTTGTTAGTAACAATATCATGTGAAACATTAAAGTCAAGATATATGACATACTGTACATTTATATACAAATCTATAACTTTCATATTAAATTAGACATTTTTTATATGGTTTTATTTCTTCATAAATCTATGTTGGCTTCTATTCGTGTCCATATTTTCTTATGAGAATTTAGAAATAGTTTATTTAATTGCTCCAATATTTCTTTGAGAAATGAACCTAGTAAGTTTCACTTCTACTACATTTGCCTGTGTGCACATCTTTGGTTTGTTCTATAAAAATAATAATAATAAATAATAAAAGCCTTCTGCTCATATATTGTGGTTTACTGTAAGAGCAAGCAAAGCACAAAAGACTTCTGTGCTTTTCCCTGTGTCTTGCACCAGTTTACCACACCCTCAGGCACTTCAGAGGCATAATTCACATTTACATTAATCCATATGGAAATGCTGAGCAAAAGTGCTAGTGACATGAAAAAGCATGTTCATTCTTTTTATTGCACTCCCCTGTAGAGGTAAGTTGTACATTATGAAACCCAGGTCTGGTCCAGTACTGATCTGAATTAATATAAGCAGGCTTTAGATATCTTTAAACATGAGAATAAAGGAAATGGCACAGTGTTTGAAGTACCAACACAGACACTTTTCAAGTATCTAAACACAGGTGCTCAGTGCCATTTGAGAGACACCATGATCCCCATTCGTCCCGAACGGGCAGATAAGACAGGATCTGCAGGAATCTTGCCCCACCTGGAACAGCACCTGAAGGCATTATCTCAAACGACACAAAGACACCTAACTTTAGGCAACACAATCACGCCCTTTATAGACCACAGATAATCTGCACTGCTATTAGTCTCAGAAACATGATGCACACAGCACCCTAGCTGTCAGCTAGCATTTGAAAAACTGCTTTCATATACCTTGGCGGCATCTTGGAGATTTGGTAGCTGCACTTTGAGAACCTGCTGCAATTCCTCTGTCCGCCGTCCCAGTTCCAGCACTTGCTGTGACATGCCTTCAGTACAATATACACTTGCCAGATACTCAATCCTCTCACTCATGGCCTCAAGGTCACCCTGAATCTCTCCAGACTCATCAAGCATGGTCTAGATGGAAACATGAACAAATTGAATGCCAAAGTTGATCTTAAATGTATCTTTGTGTTCCCATTCTAAAAACTCTTCAATTTGTACACATCAGTAAGCACATGATTAAGTTCTACTGATTTCCTGTAAGGCTTGGGCAAGATGCTTAATTCTGAGTGTATGCTAAAGTGTTTCAGCTTATGGAGACTAGGAAACAAAAGAATAAGTCATAAAGCTTCAGCAGCTGTACTTACCAACCCCTTCATTTTAATGTTTTGCATTCACTTTGGAATATACACTAGCCTGTAAAAATATAACATACACAATCTGTAGATAGAATTTGTTCTGGGAGACTGATATACCTAACAGGAAGCAGCAGAATGCGCTTGGGTGCAGTTTTATAGCAGGGCAGTAGTCATTAACACTGCCTAAAACATGGCTACTGAAGCATTCTGTGGCATGACATCGTTTAAGCCTGTATCTCCATCAATTTTGAAGTAGGGAAAAAGCCATAGAAAAACAAGTCAGCTCCCAGCTATCCTCAGGATAAATTGCGTAGAGGTTCCTATTCAGAAAAAGAAAATGTGACATTCTACTTTGCCCCAGTGTAAGTGAAGACAGTTGAGAATTAACTAATGTACATATAAACCTCATAATTAATGCAGTCTTATTTTGTCATTAATGAGACATAATAATCTTATAGTGCTTTGATTTGTTCCACATGGTCATGTGACAGTGGGCAAGCTTCAACCTTAAAACTGCTCTACTGATCCCACACTTGCACATTCCACACACTGTTACAGGGACAGTAAATGACTCTGGTAAGGGATGTCCAGGAAGCAACTGGAAGAAACTGATCCACTGGGTATCAGTTTAAGAACATTTGGTGTGAAACTCATCAGGTGAGAACAAAGGGTACCCCGATTCAGTGTAAAAAAGAAAAAAGAAAAAAAAGAAAAAAAAAAAAGCCAAACCTAAACTGGAAATTTTGTTTGGATAACTAAAATTTTAGAGGAATATCAACTGCAAAGAGGTACTCAATGTGACAGTATCATGATGTATAGAAACATTACCCAATCAAAAGCTACTATGAAGCCAATGTACTTGAGTAAATATGGAGATTAATTTTGAATCGTGTAGTTTTACTCAACAATATATCTTAATTTCAGTCATCAAAGCAATTGTACAAAAAAATTAATCATCTTTGAGACATGGGGGAACAGTCAAAGAAAGCATTTAAAGACTTTTTTTTGCTCAATAAGGCAAAAAAGGTCTAAAACCCCCTCATTGCTTAGAAATTAACTTCTTCTACACACTGCCCTTCAGACTTCATAGCTCATATAATCACCTGGTAAGCTTTAAACTGATCACGAAGCTGAGAGGAAGAATTCCATGTTATACTACCATGCACTAGAATATTTGCTTTCTCAATCCATTTTAATATGAACTCCAGCATCTCATTGTATTCTTCCAAGTGTGAAGCAGCCTGGATATAAAAGAAAAACCCACATAAGGCTAAGATGCAATTCTGTACAGTTATCAGAGAATGACAAAATTAATTTTATTTATTGTTTCTAACTTGAGGATTGTTTTAACAACTTTTCCTTACTGCTGAATATACTTTAATTACTTTTGTATTTATGGAATTAGAATACGTCTGCTTCCAGTAACGTGTATCTATTTCAGGGAAAAAAAGGCACTATAAGAATGTAGGTCCCATTCGGAGAGTGCGCTGATGCCCAAATATATCCTTAGAGGGTATACGTCCTGCACGTATTTCAGCCTCGCATGTAAGTTTCAAAATACTTTCTTGCCCTGAAGTTTATGGCTTACTCCAAGCCTTCTTTATGTCATTCTTTATTTTAATTTGTCTCTTTCCATGTCATTTCCCAAATCACCTTTTTAAAAATATAAAACAACAAAAAACCAACCAAACAAAAATAAAGCAAACCAAACAACCAAACCTGCTTCATCCAGTTAGCCCGTCATATTTCCAAAGAGAGAAATGTTGCAATTTCTCCTGTGTTTTGCAATTTCAAAATAAAGGAAAAAAGCTCTACTTTCCAATCATCAAACTTCTGTTCAGCAAAGTACCCTTCAGCTCCAATTCTCACTTAAAAGGAGTAATGCCACTGATTTTCATGCATTTTTCCTTTATGAAGCATGGATCAAATCCTAGATGACTGCCTTACTTATCATTTTATATGACAGGAAGTGGATTTCTTCCTGCTGAACAAAAATATTCTTAAATCTATTCACCAGGTACCTTTGATTGAACTCTGATAATAATTTTCTATGTCTTTTTAAAAACAACTTTTCAGAAGAAATTGAAAAAAAAGATAATGAAATAGTTTTCATTTTCAAGCCTTACAGAAGCTTCTTTATGCATGCAGAAAAGAGAACTCATTTATCAGGGTACTGATGGCAGAACCATAGATAACACAATTCTTAGCTTTTAGCTGGATTTTTTGGGGATAACAACAATTAGCAAAAAAAATCACAGAATGGTTTGGATTGGAAAGGACCTTAAGATCATCTAGTTCCAACATTCTTCTTATGCTGAGGACACCAGAACTGTACACAATATTCCAAGTGAGGTCTCACAAGAGCGAAGCAGAGGGGCAGGATCACCTCCTTTGACCCGCTAGTCATGCTCCTTTTGATGCAGCCCAGGATACGGTCGGCTTTCTGGGCTGTGAGCGCACACTGAAGCTGGCTCATGTTCATTTTCTCATTGACCAACACCCCCAAGTCCTTTTCCACAGGGCTGCTCTGAATCTCTTCTCTGCCCAACCTGTAGCTGTTCCTGGGATTGCCCCGATCCAGGTGTAGGACCTTGCACTTGGCTTGGTTGAACTTCATGAGACTGACATCAGTTCACCTCACAAGCGTGTCGAGGTTCCCTCTGGATGGCATCCCTTCCCTCCAGCGTATCAACTGAGCCACACAGCTGGGAGTCATGGGCAAACCTGCTGAGGGTGCATTCAATCCCACTGTCCATGTCACTGACAAAGATGCTGAACAGGATTGGTCCCAACACTGACCCCTGAGGGACACCATTTGTTACCCATCTCCAGTTGGATATTGAGCCCTTGACCACAACTCTTTGAGTGTGGCCATCCAGCCAGTTCTTTATCCACCAAGTGGTCCATCATTCAGTTGATGTCTCTCCAGTTTAGAGACAAGGATGCTGTCCGGGACAGTGTCAAATGCTTTCCACAAGTCCAGGTAGATGACGTCAACTGCTTTGCCCCTGTCCATCAGTTCTGTATCCCCACCATAGAAGGTCACCAAGTTGGTCAGGTACGATTTGCCCTTAGTGAAGCCATGCTGGCTGTCACCAAGCACCTTGTTGTTTTTCATGTGCCTTAGCATGCCTTCCAGGAGAATCTGCTCCAAGATTTTGCCAGGCACAGAGGCAAGACTTACTGTTCTGTAGTTTTTCTGGGTCTTCAATTTTCCCCTTCTTTATAATGGGGGTTATATTTCCCTTTTTCCAGCCATCAGGGACTTTGAACTGCAGGGGAAGCATCTTTATGAATTCATTATCAGGGCCATTGTATCTAGCCTTTTCTATTGAAACTGTTGAATCTACAGATTATATCCACCCTCTATGGATTGTGACTAAACAACAGAAGTTCTTAGTTTTGGTTTTGTTTTGATTTGGCTTGTTTTATTGTTTTGGGGGTTTTTTGTTTGTTTTGGTTTTTTGTTTGTTTGTTGTTTTGTTTGGTTTTTTTGTACTGCTGCAAATATAGGTAACAGTGATAAAACAGATGCCCTGAAAAGTACAATGAGATTTTATTTCCTGGCATACTAATCTTTGTGAGAAGGCCTATAAACTTTTCAGGGCACCAGAGGAACCAGCCAGCAGATGATTCATCAGCAGAGGATGTTAAACAACAAAATTATTCCACCCTCCTGATCTAACCTGTCTGTACCTCTCTTTGAGGAGTGATGTAAGCTCTGACTAATAATAGTCAGATGTACCAAGGAATGTCCCTTCCTGCATAACTACAGGAAAATAAATGAGAAGTTTGCATGATCCTTCTGGTTCTGAAAGGAAACAGCAGAAAGAATTTGAGACCATACCTGACTGAGCTTGGCTGCTCTGTACTCAGCCTGCCGTATAGTCTGTTGGTGCAATGCAGTGAGTTTTGCTATCCTGTTCGCCAACTGCTTAGCCAGTGGTGTGTTCTGTTCTGCAAAGTCCTGGACTGATGCGTCTAATTCCAACAGCTTTATATTGCAGCTGTCCAACTCTTCACCAAGGATCTACACAGGAAAACAAGAAAATCACTGATCTTGGAAGTGTTAGCCTTCTGCTTGATTATTTCTAGTCAAACTCACAACTTTTATACCCTGTCCAAAGTTTTCACAGTTCCGTTTTTATTCTGGCTGGAAACCAACAATCCTTGTCTAAGCATGACGGCAGAACAGCAGGATGTTTGGTCATCTTCTCGATGTGTGCCATTACTCTTACTTCTCTGACTTCCTAGCTGAAATGAATAATAATTTTCCCTAACATAGCAAAAGGCTGAGTCACTTCACAATGGCATTAACCATTTTTAGCCATCCTTTTGTGTTTGTTTTTGGAACGAGTAGCCAGCACACATTGCCATGACAAGGATTTTTTATTGGAAAGGGGTTTAGTTTCGTTGCTGTCTTAAAATATAGCCTTACAAACTCAGAAATAAGTAGTTATTCATTAATGGATGATAAAAACCTTGCATTTGCATTTGAAACCTACAAAAAGAACCAAGAGTCCTTTCATTATGCTTAACTGCACCGCTAATACTTTACCTCATTGTGTCAAATGATATGAGATAGACTATGACCTTTCCAGTACAGACTGGAATAAGGAGCAGCCTGGGAGCCTCTCAGACTTTCTCAGATTTCAGTAATACTCATTATTCAGAGGGAACAGCATAAATTTGTCTATCCGACTTGTGTTTACTCTCAGCTACTTCCTCCAAGTTCTCTTACTTACTGAAGTCTCTGTAAGGGCTAATTTACAAAGAATATAATCTAAAAAAAAAATCTCATAAGTCAACCTTTATTTCTATCCACTGTTCTGTTGAACTACATTTAAAAAATGTGTCATGCAATTCCGCACATACACAACTGTGCTACGAAGTGTCCCAATTCAGAAGAATTCATGGTACAATCAAATAAGGGAAAAGTGTTCTTACCTTTTGCTCAATTTTAGCTTGTGCTATATCATTTGTTTTCTTTTTCAGTTTGGAAAGAATGGCATTTAGTTCATTTGCTATCTCCTGAATTTTCTGACCAAACTCTTGATTCAATGTTTTGATCTGCTGAGTTTCTCTTTCTTTGGCTTCAATCTGTCAACAAGAAGATTTAAATTCAGTAACCAGAAATCTCTCCTCCTGAAAGGAAATTAACTGTCATTTAACTTACTTTAATTTAAAGGAAGAAGGTAACAAAACTATTCCATGTTATTGTAGTTTGACCACACTTGGATCCTGTATTTCACTAAGTTATAAAGTGTGAAGTAGGGCTACAGACCTGCAATGTATTTATCTACTATGTTTTACCTGATCTTGTACATTTACAAGGGCCAGCCCAACTTCTGATAAATGAAGAGAGAGTTCAGAAGGCAAAATGGTATAAAGTCCCAAATACTTATTCTGTTGCTGTTCAGCCATTTTTTCAACAGCCTGACGATGAGTAGTTACTTCAGCAAGGAGAGACTAATAACAGAAAAACAATATTGTTATTTTGTTATGCAACGGGAAAAACATCTCTGTAAACTTAGCAAAGCCAGACATTACATGCTGTTTGCAACAAGGCCAGTTGCTTTCAATTTTTTAATTAGATCACTAGTAAGAATTTATCTTGGGATTCCCTGGATTCTCATTTATGACTGACTGTCCAGTTCTCTGCTCCTGTGTGACCACAGGTATACTGAAAATGTCAAGTTTTCAGCACCTCCACTTAAATTAGATTATTTTTGTTCAACATCTTTGTTGGTGACATGGACAGAGGGATTGACTGCGCTCTCAGCAAGTTTGCCCATGACTCCAAGCTGTGTGGTTTGGTTGATACACTGGAGGGAAGGGATACCATCCAGAAGGACCTTGACATGCTTGTGAGGTGGGCTGATGCCAACCTTATGAAGTTTAACCATGCAAGGTCCTACACTTGGGTCGAAGCAATCCCAGGCACAGCTACAGATTGGGCAGAGAAAAGATTCAGAGCAGCCCTGCAGAGAAGGACTTGGGGGGGTGTTGGTCGATGAGAAAATGAACATGAGCCGGCAGTGTGAGCTCACAGCCCAGAAAGCCAACCGTATCCTGGGCTGCATCAAAAGGAGCGTGACCAGCAGGTCGAAAGAGGTGATCCTGCCCCTCTATTCTGCTCTTGTGAGGCCTCACTTGGAGTATTGTGTACAGTTCTGGTGTCCTCAACATAAGAAGGACATGGAACTGCTGGAACAAGTCCAGAGGAGGGCCACGAGGATGATCAGGGGACTGGAGCACCTCCCGTATGAAGACAGGCTGAGAAAGTTGGGGCTGTTCAGCCTGGAGAAGAGAAGGCTGCGTGGAGACCTCATAGCAGCCTTCCAGGATCTGAAGGGGGCCTATAAGGATGCTGGGGAGGGACTCTTCATTAGGGACTGTAGTGACAGGACAAGGGGTAATGGGTTAAAACTTAAACAGATGAAGTTTAGAGTGGATATAAGGAAGAAATTCTTTACTGTAAGGGTGATGAGGCACTGGAATGGGTTGCCCAAGGAAGTTGTGAAGGCTCCATCCCCGGCGGTGTTAAAGGCCAAGCTGGACAAAGCCTCCGGTAATACGGTTTAGTGTGAGGTGTCCCTGTCCATGGCAGGGGGGTTGTAACTAGATGATCTTAAGGTCCTTTCCAACCCTAACTATTCTATGATTCTATGATTTTGCTGCTTCCCTCCCCGTCCCAAACTCCTGAGATAGAGTGTGGATAGGCAGAATGTGACATTTCTATAGTTCCCCCCTATTTCAAATGAGAGGAGGAAAATCACTAAAAAACATGCTAGTATGCAAAATTGGACAAATGCAAATACTTAAATATAATCTTAAATATCTTTAAAATAAAATATTACAGCCCATCAGCTACTTCACATTTTATGGAGTTGTCTAGTAGCTTACTCAAAAATCAATGAATATTGTCTAATTTGAATTTGTGGTGGTTTTGAACTGATTAACATTCACAAGCAGATTACAAGATGAATATTGTAATTTAAAAATTGATAAACTTGAAATACCTGCAACTCCTGAAGTTGAGTGTCCACTTCTACATCAGGGCTTAATAAATATTCTTTTGTTTCCTGGATCCAAGACTTCACAATATTAATCTCTGCTTCAACCTCCTCACGCTCCTTCAGCTCCTGTTTCACCATCTTCACACCTTTTTTCACTTTCTGTTGCATACTTCGGAAACAAACAAAAACTACTTGTGAAGAATTAAGCAATGTCAAAAAACATTGCTTTGTCAAAACATATTGAATAATAGAGATAATAATTATTATCAAAAGTAATAAAAAGTGTTGCAACAGACTACTAAAGCAGCACACTTAAATTTCTCATGTTCATTCTTCAGTTCATGCCTTTTAATTAGAGTTTCTTGTATTTTGACATCAAGCGCACAATTCTTTTGAAGAAATCCAAATTTTTAGAACCTACATCTAAGCTCACCACTACAGACCGCCCTTATTGTCAGTGGAGGAAGCAGGCAATTCTAGGCCATGATTTAGGATGATTCATCATCATTCTAAAAGAAACTTTTAAAATAGGTCAGGAAATCTGCATCTTATACCTGTCTATTTCTCCACTAATTAGAGAGTGAGAATTAATCCATTCAGATTTGGATATCTACAATCTAAACCAGCATGAGATAGATTCCACTCCTATTGATGGGATTTGCATTGGCAAAATACCTGGGATAAGGCATGGATCAAACACCTGAACAGCATTTTAGATCCAGGGACCTACCTCCACACTTCCACTAAAGCAGAATTTCCATACTTTTGTCAAGAACTTGGATCTCCAGTAAAAAACAGAATCTTTTTTCATGACAGCTCTGTGAAAGATCTACAGGACTACTTGTAACTTTTAAATACATGACATGGATCTTACTGTAATGTTCCCATATTTAATTTGTGTTTGTATAACCTTCCATAGGCAAATCATGGCTTATTTACATGAACATGAGATCATCACAGACCTTATTTCTTAAAATCCAACTCTAAGGGAAGTCCAGAATTACAGAAGTGCTAATATCTCCATGTTTTCTACAGAGCAATCAGTTATGCATGCACAACGAACTTTGTACAGGCTAGGTGTAGGCTTTGCACATTTTTCATCCTCTATCTCTTTTCTTTTTCCCACCAAGGAGACGCAGTTAACAGCATCTTAATGTACTTATGAGGTGGATATGAGCCCTGAAAGTTTGCCGTAAAATTTCCTCGTTTTACATGGCAGAACAACATTTTAGACTTAGATAAACACTTATATAACCACAAAGCGAAATGCTAAGATACGTTTCACATGCTCATGCACCAAATTCCACTGTAAATTTCATAGGGTACCTACTTTTGGTACCTAAGTGCTTCCAACAGGGGAAACAAAGTGGTAAGCTAATCTAAACTTAGGATACAAAAACATAAAAGCTTACTGCAACGGAAGTGTTTAAAATCAGTTATAACTGTAATATAGTTTATACAACTTTTACATAAGTTACTATTATTATGCAAGGGAAGAAGTTTGTGTTCTAAAATGCATACTCCTATTGACTGAAATAAAAAATAATGGTAAAAACATATTTCAAAATTAACAATAATTTCAAGTTAAATTGGTACTTAATTATAATAACCAATATTTCTTTTAAGCATGGTCATTGTTAATGACAACAAAAATGATAGTTGAACTCTCATTAACGAATTGTAAGGTACCATTTTACTAGCGAATCTTTTAAAATATTGCCTTACTTGTGACATCGATCTTGCATTGCTTTGATTTCTTGCATGACTGGTAGTTCCTCTTGAGATGGAGGCTTTACTTCCACATCCTGAAGCATGCTGACAGTCTGCTGTTTGAGCAGGCCCAAAGATGACAACTGGCGCTCCACCTCCAGAAGGAAACTGCTGTGGTAATCCAAGAGTTCCAGGAGTTCTGTCTTGGATGCCTTTTCTACTGAGCTTTCTGGTAAGCGACCTTGTAGCTCATCTATTGCTATGGTGGCTTTCTGAATCTATGGAAAGGAATGTAGTCTTGGCAATAATGAAAATAAAAAGAAGCTAGCAAAACTGATACCAAGAGGTGCTAAATCCAGTGCAGTACATTTAGATGCTGTAAAACAGTTGTGGTATAGGGCTTGTGCAACAGTCTCTATTGCAGATATAAATCTATACTCTAATGATAGATCTAGCTAAGTGGACTAGGACTTGGTAAGGGACTTTTTCGCAAGTGATGAATGGTTGCTTGTATTTTTTAGCATTTAGTATCTTTATTGCCATAGGACCTAGAGCTCTACCCCAAGGTACACCCATATTTGGCATATGTGATACATTTAACAAAACTATTATCCGCATTCCCAGAGAACCTGAAGTCTGAACATAAAATAATGGACAATGGCAGATAAAAAGAGACAGGTAGGATATAAAGAAAAGAGACACATGATCAGTGAGCAATGACAGGCAATGATAACATTGCATAAATTTAGAAATAGCAACTTTATACTCTTCAGGGAAAAAAGTAATTTTAAGAGGTTGAATTAAACTAGAATAGATCATCTGCAGAAGGGAAATACAGAGGATAAGATTCTGAAGAATCACCAGAAACCAAAATAACTCTGTATTTACTATACATGTATGCATATAGAAGAAAAGTGCAAACCTTGGAGGCAGTGATTCTAAACCTAGGTCTTCCATAGTTCTTTTTAGTATGTTTTGAGAAAAATTACTGCTATTCCTGCTATCAGCTTTTGTTACTAGAGGATGATTAATAAGGAAAAAAAACTTAGTACAGTTAACAAATAAAGATTTACCAAGACCAGAAGTTACCTTATCATTAAAGCCCTTCCATTCCTGCACTGCACCTTCCAAAATTTTCTCTTGTTCTTGGGCTACATTCCGGAGCCGTGTCCAGCGCTGCCAAACTGTTGTCATGGATCTACTTATAGTTGCTTTACTGGCATCATTGCTAACTTTTTCCAGCTGTGAAGTCTTTTCTTCTAGGGCTGTGATCTTCTCATGGAAAGAATTCACTACAGACACAAGAGTCTGAAAAAGCAAGAATAAACAGTTTTCCACTTTCACAACACAACTCATAACTATTCAACACACTTGCAGGCAGATGAGCTTTTTCCATTCACTGAAGACAAAGAACACGTACTCTTTGCTGAGTGAGATACAGTTAGGTCTCACTTCATTTTTCATAAAATATCTCACCTCATTTTATTTTTCATGTGCCATATATTCATGTGTCTCACTTTATTTTTCATGTGCAATGTATTATTTACGATTACTTAAGGGACTTGGTCCAAAATGTAAGTCTCTGGAAGCAGCAGAAATCTGGTGTAATCAGATTTTTTCTTTCTTCCTTTGCTAGCCTCTCAAAAGGGATAGATAGTATTCAGGACCCTTCTCATAGCAAAGAAAGACTTTACTATAAGAGTCTAAAAAATGAAAGAAGCAATTCAGGGGTTTAAGCATACATTTATGTCATATTTATATTTAATGACATTTTAGATGTCCAAGGGTATCCGGATATTCTTATGAAGCTGGCAAACATGACTTTACTGTTGGGGAAGATTCCAGCCTTCAGAGACACAGCTGGAGACCAGGCAGGACATCTGCAGTATCACTAACTGTCTATATTAAGGCAACTGACTAACGCCTTAAATACTAGAGTGAGAAAGTAATTCCTTTAAGTTACATTTTTAATTTTAGACTAAACAAGAGTTAATATTAAACCTGAACCCTTCCTGTCCTAGTAAAACTATTACATGTGATCCAAAGTAGGTGGACATTTCTATTGATCTGAATTTCTGTAGGGTACACAATTCTGGGGCTTATGTACCCAAGGCTTTCAGGAACCTTCTGGCTCCTTCCAGTTCTCTACAGTCACAGGCACACAGACAGATATTAAGCTGAAAAGTGATTAAAAATATCTGTCTTGGTCACCCCACAAATAAAATGTGTGTTCCACATAACACAAACCACCTATTGGTGTGTTATGACACAGTTAAGTGCTACAAGAAAAGATCTAAAACCTCAAATTAAGGTTGCCACAGGTAGGGACCCACATAACATACATGTATTTTCATGGAAGGAAATATACTTTTCAGTACCTTACCTTATGCATTAGTAATTTCTCTTCTGCTTCATAAGACAAAGCAGCTTTAGCTACTGAGAATTCAGATAATTTTTTCTCAGCCTCATTCATCACTTCAATAACCTTCTGTCTTGCTGTCTGGTACTCCTGCCACTCAGAAGTACACCTTAAACAAATATAGTTCCAGAGAGAACAATTTAATGCAACATAAAACTATTTGAAAAAATCAGCAATATTATTGCACCTAGTTTTCAAAACCTTTTGCACCTTTTCAAAAGAAAGATTATTGAGAAAGAGCATACATAGAAGCATATGCTCCTGATTTTCAGCTGTGCCTTAAAGACACACTTGTGCATTTAAGAGTCCTTGTTTAATCTTTTCTCAGTGACTTTGCCCAGGATGCACTTTAAACCTACCCAAATTTTTGGAATCCAGAACATTCAGGACTAATAACCAACAGTTATGCTGGTTAAAAAGCTATTTCTGTTTACTTCAAAATGTCTACTTCAATTTTATTTTTTATTGTGTAGTTCTTGTGCCAGGTGGAATAAGGGACAATTACGCCCCACTACTTTTCTCAGTACTGTTCCAAACTTTATATAAATTCTATCATAGCTTCCTCAGGATCACACATCTAATCAATCAGTGGCAGAACAGAAAACAGAATCCAAGAGCTCTGAATCCCAATATCCACTTCTGTCGTCAGTAGCACAAATATTTTACATAAATTAATGTTGTGATTTTTTTTTTGTTTTTTTTATCACCAACAAGGTGATAACATGAAAGAAAAATTTAAAAGATTAATCTACCTTTGCAACTGCTCTTGCTGGGTTTTGGCTTCTTGTTTTGTCCCTTTGGCCTTTTCCTCCAATGCAGCCACATTATGCATTAGCTGCTCTCTTGCTGCGGCTTGGATAAAGGGCTTTATCTCAGACACAAGGTCTTGTAACTCCTTCAAATGATTACTGAACTGAATTTCTGTGCTGAAAAATTCAATGTGGCTCTTTAGGTTCTCCTCAGAGTTCTCAACATCAAGACCATTCCTTGCTAAATGTAGAAATTCCTGAGCATCTTCAAGCCAGTCATTTGCTATCTGCATCACTTGGTAGTATCTTTCGCAGAGGCTATGTAATTTACTCAAGGTAGCCTGAAATAAAAAGGAAAATTATACAGAGGGTTACAGACATAAAACAGCAACAACAAAAATATCCTCTGCTGTGAGTCTGCATTTTGAGTGTGCTTGCTTTCTTTTCCCTTCACTATATGTAACATACAGGTCCAGAGAGACTACATGGAAGTAGGTTTTGCGTGAGTTTGCACTTCTACATGCAGATATAAATGCATATTAAGGAAACCTTCCCCAATGGACACCTCCACCCTCACCCCAAGCCATCCATGTCAATAGGCCACAACCTAAGTCACTAAAGAAACCCGAAAAATGGGATTATTAAAATAAATCTTTTCATTATGATTACAAACATCAAGCCACAGAGCCATTTTTTCAGTTTCATGAGCGAGAAACTAATGACAAGAAGGGTGCACTAACCTGTCTTGTGTGTATAGCTTCTTGAACTTCACTGTCTAGTTCTGTCAGCTCAGCAAGAGTGTCTTCTAGGTCAGCAGGTATCAGCTCCTTTGCTAACGTGTATCTCTCTTTCTCTTTATTGCTTAGTGCATTCATTATTCTCAAGCTTGACTGCACTTCTTCCTGATGTATCTGAACCTTTCTGATTTCTTCTTGGATGCTTTGCAGTTTGAGGTCCAAACTTAATGTTCCGTTAAGTTCTGTTTTCACCCATCTCAACCAGTCAAGTGAGCGACAGATTTCCGTCTGGAAGTCTATGCTTTGCACAAGTCTGTTCTCGCACTCCATCACAGTATCACCAATGGCAGCATGCAAAGACTTCAGTTTTTCTTGCCAAGACTGCACTTGTTGATTTGTTGTCTCACACGCAGATGAGTCAAACTGAGGAGAAATTGCTTCTAGATGTTCAGTTATTCGTTTCAGAAGACTCCCCGAGTCTTGCAAGCTGCCCACCAGAGAATGGTATATTTTCAACTTTTCTTCTATTGGGAGCGTTTCTTCATTTACTTTAATCTGTTCTTTCTTCACTGCCTCTAGTTGTGCCTCAAATTGAATACACATTTTCTCATGCTCCTGGCATGCTTCTGTTGTGTCTTCCAACATACTGATTTTCTGTTCTATTTGCCTCTTCAACTTGTGATACAGTGTGACAAGTTTTAACATCTCATCTGGTTGCCACGGCTGGCCAGTGCTTCGAAAGGCTTCCTTCTTCTGGTTTAGTTCATCCACTGCTGCACCAAGGCTCATCACTTCACCTAAGAGACCTTTGTAGGCCTGCTGTAGTGACACAGCTTCTCTGACTAAAACAGCAGCTGGAACTTTGTCCATGTTAATAAACTGATCTTCTAGTTCAGTCAGAGCTTTACTTGTCAACTCAATTAAAGAAGCATATTCTTTTCTAGCATAAATTGCTTCCTGAACCTTATATAATTTTTCTTTTGCCAGAGCAGTGACAGTATTGAATTGCTGAGGGAGAACGTTAAGTTTCTCATCTAGATAAGAATGATCTACTTCATTAAGTGACAGTAGGATTTCTTGGCCATCTCTTTGCAGTGCAAGTAACAGATTTTCATATTCTGGAGACTGCTCAAGAATCTGTTGGTATTTTGCCAACTGGCTGCACAATTCAGAGTTAGAATTCATTACATTGACTTCTGGGAATGTGACAATATCAGCTTGTTTCAGCCAGTGGCAAGCTTTATCCAAGTCTTCTTTGAAATATTTCCTTGAAACCATATTTTTCTCCAACTCTAACAATCTCTGGTTACACTTCTGTAAAACAGTGTCATACACATTCTGTAGTTCTTGCAGTTTACCTAACACTTCACTCTTCTCTTGTTTTGTTGTTTCTTTCATTAAATCCCTTCCTTGAGCCCACAACACTGTGACTTCATTTTGATAGGCCTTTAGGTTAGCCTGGATATTCTTACAAGTCCTGATCTGCTTGTTCACATCTTCTGGCAACAGACAAATGTGTTCCAGAAACGTTACCTTCTTCTCATGCTGGTGAATTTGGTTTGTAGCCTGAAAGACTGCCATGAGAAACTGGGTCTTTTCAGACAGTGCTTTATTCAGGTGCTTTCTTCTTTGGCCAACCAGATTGCTGAGACAAGCTACGTGATGCTGTGCATCAGAAAGTGCTTTCTGCAGCTCCTGCCTTTCATTGAGCCCTAGGTTGGTCATCACCCTGTCAGCATCCTTCACAAGTGTCTTCAGAACAAGTTGCTTGGCTTCAAGCTCACTGCAAATGGTAAGATGATCCATGAGAAGACTCTGAGCCAAATCTGGGGGTGGGCTCTGTTTAAGAGCCTCTGAGATACCAGGCTGTTGCTCCTCTGCCCATTCCATTAGTTCCTGAAATTTGGAATGCACCAAACTGAGCTCTTCTAAGGTTGAAACAGAAACTTGAATTTTCCTTTTGACAAGGTCCTCTAGCTGAGTCCAGCGTTGCTCGAAATGACCAAATTGCTCCTTTACTAATTCTTTGTCATCAAGATTCAGATGTTCTATCATCTTCTGTTTCTGATCTTTCAAATCTTCCAGAGCAAATCTTCTTTCCTGTAGCGCCAGTGCCAGTTTTTGCAAAGCTTCAAGGTGCACGTTTGTACTTTCAGCATCAGATCTATTATCAAAATGGACAGGACATAAATGAATTATTAGATCCTATCTCAGGACAGACTTTTAAAATCAGTCATGATGAATTATAAGCCGACTATGACCTGAAATCAACATGATTTAAATACCTACAGTTTCCAGATTCCTTTGAAGGTACAAGTCCTGAATACTCATTAAATAGTTTAACATTTTTATTTCTCTCTCTTTCATCTGAAATATGGTCGTCAGGCTGACCATACAAATTAACATGAATACTACAGAGCATTCTCGTTATATTGCACATATGAACAACAGCAAGTAACTGAGATTGTTCCACAACAATGATAGCAGCAGTAATGCACTCACAATTCTACACACAGCTGGTGTGTTTATGCTACACAAAGCAGCTGCAGCCATTTAGCAGCAGCAACTAAGCTTTAATATTACAGCCTAATAGATAAAACACAGTATCACAATGAAAAACACATACAAAATGCAGTAAATAAATTAAGAGTTCAAACAAAATAGCTAAATTCTTGAAATATCAGAAAATGCTATATTCTGAGACAGGATCAATCAGTACTGAAGATATGTCTTCTCAAACTCTCTTTATTTCAATACAAGTAATTGCCCTATCATTAATATGTGAGGCTTGCTTTTAATTACGCATGGAAAAAGAGATTTCAGCATCTATGCACTAAGTCAGCTTTGTGAGTGCTACTCCTTTTTTACCTAGCCAGGTTGTCCCACTCTTTTGTAAGCTTTTCCAAGAAAACTTCAACTACGTTCATGCGATCATGGTAATCCCCTGTCCTCTGCAGATCCTCCTCCCTCTGTACGAGCAAACTATGTGCCTGAAGACAGAGGTCCAGCCACTGATTGCTCAGTTCTCCTATTTCCTTGTGTTCAGGAGAATCTTGTCCTTGTGTTAGTTTGTTCATCTTCTCAGCCACAGAGCTAAGAGCTGACTGCTTTGACTGCAACTTCTGTCTGAACTCCTGAGAAATAAACAAATCAAAAACAATATGGTGACAGATATTCAAAGCTATAAGATGGAATTTAAATAAAAAGTCTGAAACAAATTGTGCAAGGACTAATTAAGGCAACTGTTAAGCAGATGTAACTGGAAGATGTGCCTTCTCCCCATCTTCTGAGGTCATGACAGGTTGGTTACAGACAAGAAAGCAAACCAGAGCAGTTTTCAACTGCCAGTGATAAGCAGAAATCATGATGATCAAGTCCCACCTTGCTGTACAGTCTTCCAGACTAGCACAGCATCCACCTTACACTAAAACATGCAAGATAGTCTGGATCTCCTGAGAATTCATTTTATCAGCAGTGGTTCTAGTTAATTTTCTTCCTTTTCCATTTGAGTCCATTAGGAAGCAGAGTCCTTGAGTCAGTGAGCCCCCACATATACATACTTTGCATTGTTCCTACTTCTATAATAGCAACCACTATGCTGTTACTAATGAAACAAAGCCAGTGACGATCTAGGTATGATTGCTACTTGAGTTAATAAATTCCAGTACAAGTCTATCTGCATACACATTTTTACTGAATAACAAGTCACAGAAAACCCTAGAAAAAGAAAATACAATATACTGACAACTGAAGCTAATGAAATATTTTTCAGCCCTATCTAGGGTAAGTATTTTTTTTTCCCCAAAGTCTAGTTCCAATAACTAACTAAACAACCATGCCCAGCTCCAGAACTTTGCTGGGATGATGGAATTTACACTGAGGGCTGGCAGGGGTTCTGAAGGAGAGATGCTACTACCCAGCTCTGCCTCATTCTTCTTCATGACTGCTTCAAACGGAGTTAGGCATCTTCCTTTCCCAGGACAAATTCAAGCAAAAAATACACTCTGTGCCACATCTGACAGTACAGGAGGTGCCTGCCTTTCATAATAATCTACAGTTCCTGAGTGAAATAGCAAAGAAACAGAGACTTCTGCTTCTTCCTGGACTCTAATGATTGCTAGTGTAACAGCTTTCAGTCCACATTGTGTTGAGGTATCTTCAAGAGCTATGACTTTGTTCACACACTTGTGCAGAATAGACATTAAACGAAGTGCTGTTTACTCTTCACCTAACTCCTTGCATGGCAGAAAAAGAATGCAAGCAAACTGTAGATCAAAAATGCAAAACCTAAGCATTTCATCATTTAATAAAAAAAAATAACCTATTTTCCTGTTTCTTCTTGTTACTTTACTGATGTTTATGATACATGCAGAATGGCCATAAAAATTCTCTCTTCTGTAATTAATGAGTGAAGATCTGAAGGCAACTGTCTCATTATTTAGGGTAAATTAAATTGGGTTTCTGTCATACCTATTCTCCAGTAGTTTTCAGAGTCCAGAAACACTGAATAGCTTCCTCAACTAATTTTGAAATAAATATAAATAACTTAGAAGTATTGAAAACAAAGAATTAAGCAAGCATGAGCTGCAGAACTTATCTTCAGGTCCACTGTGATTGGCAATTAGCTTATTAAAAGTGAAGACAAATCAGACCAGTATGCAGAAAATTGTATACTGTTAAAAAAAGAGACAAAGCCAGAAAAATATTAGTGTTTTGCTTTCTGTGTCACCCTGTAATATTAATAAGGAATCACTCTTTTCTCTGACTTCTCTGCTCTTGCTTAGAACATATAAGCAATTATATGCAGTAGTGCATTTTTGACGATTTTTATCAGCTGCAGGATGAACTTCTTATGTTCTGTTCTTAACCCAAAGCATCCTTACCTTAACCTGGAGTACCATATTCTGGGCAATGTTTAGCTCCAACTCTGCCCGTCTCCTTTTTAAATTCTGTAGTTGCTGATCTGCATCCTGGAAATATATCCAGAGCTCAGCCTTCATTTGTTTGATCTCCTCCCAGCCTTGAGCCAAATACTGTGAGTGCATTATCTGTTGCTCAATCTGGAAGAATAGAAATGGAGTAGGCATCTATTTTTGGAGAATGAAGGATGAATACCATTCCTCCCCCAAGCACAACGCTGTACTAAAGCAAATTTCTGCTCTAGATTCTGAAAGGGCTAATATTACCCACAAAAAGAGTCTTAAACTTCAAAGTCATAAAAATCAGACCTATCAAAAGGAAGGTCTTTGGGAAAAAAAAAGAAATGTCATTTACCATACAGATCAGCAAGTATATTTTCAAATGTCCTCAGCCTTCAGTTAAAGCTTAAATTAGTTGTACAATTTAGTCTATTGCATGCTAAGAATATTGCTGGACTGTAAACTACATGCCTTTACAACGACCAAATAAAAGCTTGAACTAAACATTTTCATGTTATTTGCTCAGCCCAGTTATTTTTCCTATATGCATTTTGTAAAATGCAAATAAGAATGCTTACCAGATCTGAGCCCGTCAATCACCTCAAACCAATAGTCACACAGCTTCTTTTGCTCCAAATACAGCAGTAGGGTACCTTTAAGGTTTAGACACTGAACCAGCTTAATATATCTCAGCACTGTACTGTCTGTGATTTCATAAAAATGTTTCACTTCTTCATACATAAAAGGAGAATCTTACTCTGATGTTTCGGATGATTTTTCACTGTTCAGTATTTGGACAGCCATTGTTTTACGGATTACTTGAACTTGTAAAATTTGGTTCTCTGGAATGGAATACTGTTACTATATATATTAGATTTTTACTCTTGGTAGAAGTAGTTTCAAAAGTTTGGTTGTGTGTGTATATGTAACTAACATTTTCATGTTTACAACAATGTTCATAATGTTTCTTTTCTAATAATTTATGTTTATAATTTTATTGTAACATGAAGTACTAAGCTACTTGAAAACTTAACATTTAGGCATGCTTCATAAATTAATATGCTGAAATAGATGCACTCCAATTTATGAATTGAACCATCAGATTTTTTTTATTATGGTTACAATTAATATACTCATATGTGCTAATAAGAATTGAATAGTATTGAATAAATAATAACAATAAAATATGTCTAAGCTTTAATAAAATACAGAGAAGAACAGACTGAACTGTGGTTCATGAAAACAAACAATTCAGATCAGGTTTTCTTCCACAGAAAGTTATTTGTATGGCTTTAGACAAACATCTTGTAACATTGCCTAAGTACCTTTCGCAACTTTTTCTGTGTGTCTTTGTATTACTACCTGGATGGCAACGTTTGGATTCAATAAAAAAAAAAAAATTAAAAAAATATTAAAATCATAAAAGCAGAAAGAAAACCATTTTGAAAATAAGTACTTAAGATGATAGTAAGATGACATTTCTTCAAACCATTACCCAATATGACCTTTTTAAAAGAGGATAGATCAAGGCAGTTAAAGCTCTAAACAGGATTAAAAGCAGGTTGTTGTGGTTATCTTGTACCGTTTGTTTTGTTTGTTGAATATCTGTTGCTGTACTCTTCACTGTGGCATCTGACAGATCACACATGGAACACAGAAGATCCAAGTATGTATTGGCTTGCTCCTGCAGAGCCCGGAAATGTTTTACCTGAGGGAAGACAATCTTCAAATAAACTCTGAGACTGTGGAAATTATACTTTATTACAATCACACATTTTAGCATTTTTTACTTTAGCTTATTATTTCCAAAAGATGAAACGCAGACATAAATTATTTTATTAGGTACGGCTGCTCTGTCAGAATTATGGACAAGAGCAACCCTTAAAAACTTGATTATCATCCTACATTGCCTGTAGGAGCTCACCTCTCTCTATGAAGTTTCCTCATCACAAAAGAAAATTATTACATTGGTGTTGACAAGCAGGGCAATGACATACCTCCTAGAGTCCCAGGAAGGAGGGCTGAGTGACCACCTAATGCAGAGAGTCAGTGCTGGTTCCTTGTGGGCTACACAGCCCTCTGAAAAGGTCAGAGGGTATCTAATTTCTATTAATATAAAAATTTTACCTGAGGCCACCTTATTAAGGAGAACTGAGCATTTTCAAGTGCTGAACTTTTACCTGTTTAACTGCATCTGCCAAGCTGAAGGGTGGCCAGGTAGCTGGCTTTAGCTCTGATTTCACTGTAGACAGCCAAGTCTGGCACTGCTGTAGGGTGTCTTGATGATTAACATGTTTTTGGAGTTCATTTTCCAAACTCTGGTACACCTAAAATAAACATTTTGTAACATCACTGCATTTTCACACACCATTATTGGCTCTCTTCTCCAACCTTGAAAATTACAGATAGAACAGAATTATTAAGACTGTGGTTATTTTAGCTCTTATACATAAAACTATCAAGGGCTGATATGCTCACTGCATCTTGCTAATTTGTGGAGAAAATGGACAATAAGACATGGCTTCTGGAAAGTAAAAATAAATTTCAAAATAAAGAGTGTTGTCTCTTATTTCTGTATTCTTGTTCATCATTTTGCCATTATCTAGTATCAGGTTTTACCTACCTCTATAACTATGCTTTTTGGAGTTTTGTATTTTGTTCTGGTTTGGGTTTTTGTCAGTTTTTGGTTTGGTTTGGTGGGGTTTATTTTTGGTTTTGGGTTTTTTTGGGTTGGTTTTGACTATTCTGGATTGATCTCCTAATTGGAGTAAAAGAAGGACACAGCTAGCCCTTCTTAACTGTATATTCTGGTTTTACTAAGAGAAGATTTCCTAGCATATACTTAAGACCCATTATTGTACCTATGCAAACTGCTGACACCAAGAGTGCGATTTGCTTCCTAGTTCTTGGAGCAGGAATAGTTCTAATGTCTTTGCTGCAGCTTCTCAGAAGCTAGTGTAACTTGAATGTAATGAGGGTGTGGAGAGATTGAGGTAAGAACTGATAGGAAGTTAGTTTTGCTGGCTACAAGGCAACATTCAGTTCACAAGAAATTTAGCTGTAGCACAGTAATGATGAAGTACTACATTAGGAACCTGTAGGCTCAATTTAAATGAAAATTGTAGAAATTTTTACACCATTTAAAGAAACAAACACAGAAATAATAATGTGTATTGTTCTTAAATGACATAAAAACATGTTTGAAACAAGACTTACTCTTTGGGCTGTACTACATATCGCAGAATAGCTGTCTTTTGCCCCCTGAAGATGGCTTTGTATGTTTTGTTTAAATCTTCCTTGAAGATGTTCTGTGCATTGACTGATCAAGTAGTCCCCTTTACTCTTAAGGTTGTTCAAACGATCTTCAAATCCTGCAATTTCTTCCATGATAGCCTAAGAAATAGATAAAATACTTTGGAAGAAATATTTCAAACATAAAACATGTTCTGCATCACAGCTTTTTACGTAAGCCTTTTTTATTTTTTTTTTTTTCTTCCTTAAACATGACTTGTCTTTAGATTTGGAAAAAGGTTTTCAGACAAACTGCATTGTTATACTCAAACTATTAGCGTGCATACTCTGTAAAATCATTGTCAAAAGTCTGTACATAAATAGAATGTACAGACAGAAACATCAGTATCACTTCATGTGTAAATATCATGTGCTCATGCCCCGAGACTACCCTTAATCTTCCTTTGTTGCAGGCTTTCCAGGCCTCCACCAACTTCTTTTGTGCCTAGTAACGAGGACTAAACCTGATGCTGGATCATGTCTTATTCCATAAGCTCCTCCACTGTAAACAGTTCTTTCCATTGACTTTGGCACAACCAAATTTTTATTTAAGGAGGTTACTTGAAGAATAGCACTAATCACAATGAGGGTGATTTCAACATTCACCTTTAGAATCTCAGTTTCAGTGAGTGGTGGGGAGGGTTATATTTTGCTTTATTTTATGTTCTAGAAAGCATCAGCTATCAATGTAGTGAATGATTATAATTAATAGCAACCATAATAATACCTTTTAATAAAAGCAATGGAGGAAATGTTACTACCTAATGGGAGGCAGGGAGAATTTTGAAAACGTAAAATATTTTTTTTTACCTTTAAAAGTGCCAGGGCAAAAATGCTTTAGGAGTAAAATTAACCAAATACATTTTTTGCGGTCTATTTCCTGGGACATCTTAGCAAAAATCTGACACAGAATTCAGACCAGTGTACAAGAAAACTCCTGTGCAGATGCAGTCTCATCCAAGTTAAGTCCTAACAACAAGGTAGACTTGTTAACTGCATTAATGACAGTGATGATTCTTTACACAGTTAGCAGTAAGAGGAATAAAACTGATGGCTTGGCTTCATGAGCGAAGATTTGGGAAGGGCTTTACCCACGCTTACTACAGGCACGATGACCAAGGGCATATGGTATAGGCAAAACTGGTTGGAAAAAAGGCAGCTTAAGCAATCAGGAAATTTCTGAACAGGACTGTCATCTCCTGGGGCAATCTCGAGTGACCAATGTCCTGAATGCGAGGTTGGATCTGCAGCTTCCAATGCACCTTGTCACCTGCCGTTCTGACCCTTGTCAGTCGCTACAGGGCTTTGCAAGTGTGAGTAAACCCTTCCAGCCTGCACGATGGATGTTTTAGGTGAGGCGAATAGGTGAATGACAAATAAGTAAAGCTCTGGAGTGTAGACAGAGAAGCAGAGAAGAAAAATTTTATTACACCACACAAAGAAAGTTTACCCAGCAGCAAACCCACCTTGTGGTTAGCTAGTTGCTGAGTGATTATTTCAAGACTGTTACTCTCCATGAGGTCAGGGCTGACCAGCCTGCTGGACATATGTAATAACCATTTCTCCCCTTCTTGCAAATCACTGTTGTAATCCTCATGTTCTTTTACTCTTACCTCTAAGGTTTCAACGTATGCCTGCAAGTCCACAATAAACAAAATTAAATATTAATGTAAGTACAATAATAAAAAATAAAAAATAAAAAACAAACCAAAACAACAAACCACCAACACAAACCAAAACCTACCAAAAGCTTGAAAACATGTAAGAGCTATCTTCTACATTTACATTCCTGTGAGGGACTTTCACAGGATTAGACTATTACGGAAGACATAAAAGGGATTATTCTGTAGTAGTGAGCAGTGTTTTCAATTCTGATGAAATACTATACTTTGAAGACTGCAGAAACCCCTAAGGATTTCCTTATTTTTTTTAAAAAAAGGAACACTCTCTTGACATTAAGTTCTCTTAGAAACAGTTAGTACATGATGTTTGAGACACTTCACGTGATCTATCAAATGTTATGGTTGGGCCCCTGCCGCTCACAGCCTTTGCACATATATATTGCCTGTGATTGTGGTAGGTAAATTAAGAATGTACATATTCAGCTAAAATGTATTTATTCTTTTTAAGAGAGATTTTTTGTAAGATCCTCTACATTAAAGTCATCAACATTACACCTAATGCAACTATTATCAATTTTGTGATATAGATCAGAGGAATGTTTCTAAATTTAAAAATAAACAAACAAACAAAAAAAAACCAACAAAAAAAACCCCAGCACAAAACTGAAAAAAATAAAATAATCTGCTATTGGTGGACAGATTTGCCATTAAAGGTACTTAGGTCAAACATAAGGTTTGCAGAGCTTATCCTTATTAGGAGTATAACCTATTAAAAGCTTTAGGAATAATCATACTTTAGAACATATTTAGTACTCTTAAAGATCTAATACTTCTACACACATGGACTAATGAATCAATGTTAATTAATAATGTCCTTGGCTGAATTAATTTATATCCATCTTGCACTTAATTTTCTCAGCGACTTCCATTCAACAACTAAACTAGATTAAACAGGGTTTGAGTGAGATCTAGCAGAAACAAGAGACAAAATGGTAGAATTTAAGGGCATCTGTCTCTTCAAAAAATTCAAAAAATGTATTAAAAAAAATTAAAAAAATGTATTTAGAAATATATTCAAAGCAATTAAAAATAGTAGCAATAGTACAAACTAGTTGCTGATATATTTCCCCTTAGTGTTATGAAGACTTTATCTACCACATTCAAAACTCATTCCAGTCATTCGTTAGATTTATTTAGGTAGACGTTCTTTTCATATTCAAGAATCTCTTTCCTCCCTATTTCCTCCCATTTTATCCCACCCACCCCCAAAAAAAAAGTAATTAAATCTAATTGGCTCTGTGTACAGGGTGTGACACGACAGCATGAAACAAACAGTCAATGACTTAAAGAGGGGAATAAAACATAGCAAATTGAAAGAACCTAGAATTTTCTTCCTGACTTATTACCTTTGTTGTGCTGCAGAGTTCCTGGTAACTGCTCTGAAGGTCTTGAATGTTGTTCTTTAGAGTCTCATCATTCACCAGATCAAAAAGCGCTTCTCCCTTTTCAATCACTGATTTTATTGAAGGCTCATGGGACAGAACAGTTTGCTGTATGGACTACAATGCAAGCAAGAACTAAAATACATCCACTGAACACTGAAGATCCATTTCACTAACTTCTCTTTGATCTGAAGCACAGCCTTCTATCATGATATATATTCTCCCTTAGTAGATGAGAAGAGTTGTGCTACCAGTACAGGACTATATTTCTCCGCCATGTCTTAAGAGAAAGCAATTTTGCAGGCATTTAAAAGCAATTGCTCTTTCTGTGAGTGGCTAGTAGCACAGATGATAATCTGCAGCTGGTGAAGGAAAGGGAGTTAATATGTGTGAAGTGGCCAGTGCTAGGGATAAAACTTGTGCAGAGAAACAAATTCTGCGAATAGGTGGGAAAACAACAACAAAGCCATATTCTTCATGAGACAGTGTGCAGATGAGTGTGCAACCTGATTTGTTATGTCATTGTGCCACTGACTCAGAGAGCATGACACATGCCAGCATCTATTAAATAACAGTGAGTTACCAGCTCCCCAAATGTGCAGGAAGCAAGCACACAGCTATGACATACGATTATGAGTACTGAAGGCAGCAGGAGGTAGTTGATGCTGTGCAGCTACTGCTCAGCAATAGTGAAAATATTGGTTAGCAGCACTGTTTTAGCCACAAAGTTACAGTGCTAAATGGGCTGCTACGAGGAGTTAGCTCCATCCCAGCCAGACCCAGTACACATCTTATGAAACACCTGTAAACCTGAAGTATTTTATGAATAGGAATTTTATGAAAACATCATTGGGAAGAGAAATTAGGTTTGTTGTAAATTTTTACTCATTTTTATAACTAGAAAAAAAAAAACAACAAACCAAACAACACAAAAAACCACAAAACTTCATTAAAATCCTAACTAAGCCCAGAGGAGGCCACAGCAGCTGACTGTCTTAGATGTCAGTCGAGCTAGGACATCCAGAAAACTGATTAAGTCAATATAAATACAACATCTGCAATGAAGAAAGATCAACTGATTTCTATCCTTGCTTAAACCAGTCAGCTCTGTTGGTACCAACAGAATTACTCGTATGTGTACTCATAAAAGAATTCTGCTCCATAACAGGAAATATTCAGATGTAGAAGCCTTATTAGGACATTCACATTTCAAATACAGGTGATCATCCAGGTTTGTAGATAGAGATATCATACACAGGTTCCCTTTGATGCCTATCTGGACATCCAGATCAGAGACACCTCATATATCTATTAAGAAAACTTGAACAGACACCTGGATTAGAGTCGCTAGGTCAAAAATGATTCCATAGTACAATGATATAATCCCTTTTTACCTTGTATTTGGACAACTGGGCCTTCTTCTCATAGAGTTCACTCTTTGGCTCCACGGGAGCATGTAACATGGCTTGGTACTCCATGACCCACTGAGTCTGTGCCTTGTACTTGTCTGAGAACTCTTTTGCCAGCTGAAGACACTTCTCTGAAGTCATGTGCTCTTTCCTGATGGAGCCACCCAGCTCTTCAAGCTGTTCCACATGATCTCCAATTTCTTTTCTTAACTGGTCAACTTCATTTTCCTCCATGTACTTTATAGCTCGCTCCCCCTTCTCACGGGCAGATTTCAGTAAACTGTGGCCTATGTCCATATCACTCAATAGGAGCTGTGAAGGAAGTGTTAGTTAACAGAAAATGTATGAATTTAGATGAGGACACAGAAGGAACTACTAGGAAAATTTAATGGACTTTTCCTTACAAAATTCCTGGAGTTAAGGTGTGGTAAACTAGAAAGCAGCAAAAAAAGCGGATACTTCTGCTCTGCACTGGGCTTGTGAAGATAAACACAGAAACTGAGGGCTCTCAGGAGAAAATCTGAAATGGATTAAAAGTTTTCCTTCAACTTTGAAACATGAGTTTTACTACTGAGTTATGTCAATGAGGAGAAATAAAAAGCACTTCTTGTCACTGTGCATACTGGTATAAAATATAAATGACAGGATGCCTTGCAAGGTCTTATGGAAGGATAGGATTGTATTATTTAGGACTATTCATAACCTCAACAAACAAACTGTAGGAAGTTTTATGATGGGTCATCTTTATCCTATTAGCGTCTCTGGGCAAGTTGAAGTCAGAATTTTGAGCCGCTGTTAAGATGCATGTTAAAATGTAGAATCTTTCTAGTGAACAGAAATAAAAATTACATTCAAGAAAGCTGTACCTCTAGCTTCTGCACTTTTTTCTCCATTGCTGTTTTATCAACCATGTCGAACTTGGTGATCACATTTCTGAAGTTCTTGTTAGTAGCTCCATACCAATTTGTGTAAGCACTAAAAGCCAATTCTGACTCTTCTATACAGCGTATTTCTTCTTCCAGAAACTTTATTTGCTCCTTCAAACAAATAAGGTTGAGGAAACAAGAACCACCCAGATGTTTATCACTGCTATTGACTAAAGATAGCAATAAATTATTATTTATTAATAAAACCTGATAAGAATTAAATAGATTGAGTTTTTTCATTCTAGTGGGCAATTCACACTAGGATCTTGTCAGGTTGTACATACAGCAACTCACTAATGTTAAAACTGAGTTAATAATAAACAACGAAAAGGTACTTACGTTTCATAATTTGAATTGTGACTTGAGACACTTATTACTTAAAGTGACCTGAAGACTGCTCATTACAAATTAAAATTTTCCCCTACCTATGTGTTTCAGTGATAACCTTAAAAAAAATCTCTACAGGTTGTTTAGCATTCAAACACGAAAATCTGAATTTCTCTCCTGAGCCTGCTAAAAAAGATAGTAACAACATCTGATGAATACTGAATATCTTGAAAGGTCATTATCTCTATTACCATTATCTAATTCATTTAGTCCATATAAGTGTGTGTATATATATATATGAATATATATGAATATTTAATTAAGTCTATAGTAATTAATACTGATAAAGTCATTAAGAAAGTCTGTTTATATTTGCTTAACTGTCAATTTATGATGTCACAATGAATTAATTTTTATTACTTACTAAGACATGAAGAAGAAGAGTTTGATAGCGTGATGTAAGCTGCGTAGCCTGGCTTCCCATTCTGCTTGAAGTGAGACTTTGCTCTAGTATTTGCTGAGCCAATACCCCAACTTCCTCCACATCATCTTTGTAGATTGTAATTTCTTCGTGCCACTTCTACGACAAAGACATTATCCAGCTTATATGACTGATTCAAACATCTTAAGCACAACATGAATTCATTGAAAAGGAGAGCAAATACATGGTTGTAAACATGGATTTACAACAGGAAAATAAACAGATTCTGATGAAGGTTAACATAACAAATAAGCCAGAAGTTTTACCCTATCATATTGACCGCATTTCATTGCAATAATTTCAATACTCTCCCAAAAATAATAAAAATAGAAATGCAACGTGGAATTCCTATAGAATTTGACTGAAGTTTTAAAGATGAGTGTGAAGTGTAACCTCAAATGTCTTCAAATATGCTTCCTTCATTTACTCAGAACTATGTCTCCTTCTTGCAATGACTAAAGAAGAATTATTATATGAAATATTATTATATTATTATACAGCAAAGATTCCACAACACACCTTGTCACATTTTACTTGTCACATATTAATACTTTCCCATTGTCCTGGTTTTAGCTGAGATAGAGTTAATTTTCTTCCTAATAGCTGGTACAGAGCTGTGTTTTGGATTTTAGTATGAGGATAATGTTACTAATACACAGAAGTTTTAGTTGCTGTTGAACGGTGCTTACTCCAAGTCAAGGACTTACTTAGTTTCCCATGCTCTGCCAGTGAGAAGGGGCACAAGAAGCTGGGAAGGAGAATCTGACCTGAACCAGCCAAAAGGATATTCCATATCATAGAATACCATGCTTAGTGTATAAACTTGGGGAATTTGGCCAGGAGCCACAGATCACTGCTGGGGGACAGGCTGGGCATTGATCAGTGGGTGGTAAGCAATTGTATTGTGCATCACTTGTTTGTCTTAGGTTTTATTCCTCTCTCACTCTTTCTGTTATCTCCCTGTTCACTATTATTATATTATATTTTACTTTATTTCAGTTATTAAACTGTTCTTATCTCAATCCACAGGTTTCACCTTTTTCTGATTCTCCACCCCATTCCACAGTGGGTGGAATGAGTGAGCAGCTGCATGGTACTTTGTTGCCAGCTGGGGTTAAACCACCAATCCAGGACTTAATCTTTGTTCTAAGTTGTGCCTTCACATACCACAAAGTATATGCATGCAAGATCTCCAAGATTTCAACATTGGCATAGCCATACCCATAAATAGTAAAATACGAGGAACCTGGATCCAAAAAGCATGAAGCTCTCTTGGATCCATCATTCTAGGCACTACCTTAGAATAAATTACAATGCTTCCTTGTCATTTTCACAGTGCAACCAGGAACTAATATGGAAACCTCACATGGTATTTTGTTTAAGGAATGCCTTAACTATATTCTTTACCTTCATTTGTTGAAGCTGCATCTCCTTTGTTGCTCTACCAGACTGCCTCCCAGTCCTGATAGCAACTTTTCCCTCCAAGTCTGTTAGCCACTCATTAACCTTCTGAAATTTTTTCTCCATTAACCTCAGTCTGCTCACAGCGACATTTAATTGGCTTCTTGCCTCAGAAAGTCTGTGTTGATAAAGTTGCCAATCCTGCCGTAAGGATTCCAGGGCTCGGTCTTCTATCTGAGGAATGCCCCAGGGAATCACCTCCTCTCTGGCACGGACAGCAGCATTCAGTAATGCTTGCCCTTCTGCACAGTGGACCTGCAGCTCCTGTAAAGGCAGAGTTACGAATACATACCCTATATTAATAGTTTCCATGCACACACGGCAAACAATGTCCTGGTTCTACTTAAGACAAAAGCAGTTACCTCGCATTATCTAGACACTGCCTTTAGTTATCTATGGTTGAACATATATTACTAAGTTCCTGCTAAGTTTATCATCAGTTCTGAAACATTAGCTGCCTGTGCTGGCATGAGATTAATGCAATCCATTCAGCACAGCCTTACATTCAAACCTTCCCAGCTCTGTGGCAAGTAGACTGTAGGACTGATTCTAAAATTTAATCTGTTTAAAAACAAGGAACACGGTGAAACATCAATCTTTTACAATAAACAAACCTATTGTTTCAGACATAATTCTAAAATAATTCTCAATATCCTTTTCTGGACACATGTGGTATCGGCTTCAGATCATAGAATCATATAATAGTTAGGGCTGGAAAGGACCTTAAGATCATCTAGTTCCAACCTCCCTGCCATGGGCAGGGACACCTCTTACTAAACCATGTCACTCAAGGCTAACTAATTCATAACTTGGAAACTACTGAAGTATTAGATTCATCTTTCACTGTCACTTAGGTGATTCAATAATAATCTTCCAACCTGAACATATGAGCTGGCCTACATGACTGGAACTTCCTGAAAGTAAAAGTACCTGCACTATAAGCTATAAAAGATGAAAACCCAATGAAAAGAATAATTTTGATATACTTATGAAACACAGGGAAAAGAAGAGGTAGACCGACATCTAAAACAAATTCAGTACTTGCAAGAAACAATTATTATGCCTGAAGAAAGGATTATTAGTATGTCTGGAGATTTTACTCAAAGCCTGACACTTCTTTCTGGACATGAATGACATTGTTTCTATTGACTTTACCAGAACCACTTTTGAGCAGCAGAGTACTTAAATATAATGTGATTCTAAGCTGTTCTGGAGATAATAGAGATGCAATTTTTCTCTGGAAATTAATGTTATTTTGTTATTTCACAAGTAGGATTATGTTTTTACTTAGACTGTCAGACATTATGCACCTGTAAGTCTCGGAGTGTTGCCTCCTGTTTCTGAGCATCACCATCAAGATGTGATAAATCATCAAGTTTTTCCTGTTCTTTCTCCAGCCATACTTCAAAGGCCTTCAGATTTCTCTGGTAAGCTTGATGTAAGTGAAGCAGTCCTTCAGCTTTTGTTACTGCCTCCTGTATAAACCAAGAAAACATAAAACCTAGACTTTCATCAAGGGGAAAAGTTTGTATCTGACGCTGAGCTGGCCTAAAATTCAAGAGTACTTGGATTCTGAGGATGGTTTTATCAATTACAGGGAAAGAGGGGATAAATGTGGAGAAACAGATACTTATCCTGAAAGATTCTTCACATAAGTTTGTGACTTCTGGGATCTGAAGTTTTGATATGGGATCACTTTTAAATAACACTGTGTCTAATAACAAGACCTTAATTTTTATACCAATTTAAATTAACTTTACTGAAGTCATTAATAAGGGTATTAGCTTAGAAAGTGCATATTTTTTATCACAATTTTTTTTTTCAATGGAATAATAATATCCTATTAAAAGTACCTAATATCTTTTGGTTTGAGGAGTAACTAAGTCGTTTGCAGGCAGTTCCTACAGAGCACAGTGAGAAACAGACTGGAAGTCTTCTGTGTATACAGGTAAGCAAGCTACAATAATTTCACAACCCAGCACTAAAGTATTGCGTGTCTGAGCATACATTAGGCATTATTTAATAACTACAGGAGAATTTGGGTTAACTGAAGATAATCACCTACCTTTAAATACTTTTAAGTATCACCAGTTCTTTTTATTATTTCTTCTTTATCCTGTATCTTACATTAAAACCCATCTTGACCTTTATCTGTCTATGCCCTTACCTCTTCCAGTCCTACAATATTAACACTTGTCAGTAAATGTAATACTTATCATGCTGGGTCTTTTGACAATGGATTAAGTTTCCTTGCTAATAAGGTTTGTGTTTAATAATAAACTTCTGTAGTTGTGAACCATTTGTGAATTACCTGATCGACTGGTTGCATTTATTGCAAACATTTATGCAAACCAGATTCAGAGATGCTTCCAACTTTTCAGTCACAATAGGCAAAATCACATCTGCACAGAAGTCAGTGAGACTTTTGACATTAAATTCCTCAGACTATTCACCTGATGATTTTGCCAGATTCAGATTTTTAGAACCTTTCTGAAAAGACCTGAAGCTTAGTGGTACAAATTGATAAATCACCCTAATAACTTTCTCTTACATTGACTTACAGCTGTCCCTAAACTTGTACTCCTCGCTTAGCTGTAAAATCAATTATCAATAAATAGACTTTCTCTTTTTCCTTGTTGCCAACAAAACAAGAGTGAGTGCTATCAAGAAAAACTGTACCCTCGTTCTGTCTTTGAGGAACTTATACCGCTCCTGAAGGTCCTGGAGTTCAAGCTGAGTGACATAATGCTCAGCCATCCCACTTCCTTTCACTTCAATTGTCTCCAACAGGCTGCTGTGACTCAACACTTCTTCATTGAGTAGCTGCAAAAAAGAAAGAGAATAATACATGTACGAAAGGGCAGAATTAAAACAAGACCACAAATAAATCTTGCAGTTACTCTGACTTTTTTTGTTGCTTATAAGGGCTTGTTGCTGGTTTGTTGTAAAGCAAACACACCTTTGCTTTGCTGAGGGCAGCTGTTTTTTCCCTCAGTTCAGAATATTGCATTTCAGAAGCATTCATACTTGCTTCTACTTTATCCATCCAGCTGGAAAACTGACGAACATCATCCTGGTAATTTGTCCATTTGGAGAGAGCTCCTTCCAGTTGACTGTAATGTAAAAATATGTGTCATGATTGTGGATGTTCTCATGCTATATAAGCAGTGAGATATAGTCATATACATATGGTCTAGTTATTCCAGACAATGTTTATAAGAAAGATACCTAACAAGCTAAGCAAGAGAGCTATTTAAAACCCTATAGGTTTTAACTAGGAGCACTGTTTGGCTGATACAGAGAAATTAAGCTTTCCAGACTTGGAACAGGACAGACTTGGAGGTCTGTAAGTTATGTAGCTAGCTGATGTATTCTTGCTTTGGTAAATAAAATACAACTGAAAGCATAAGATCCAGATTCAGAAATTTTCTGTCCTTTTGCATACATTCAAAAGTTGCCGTGTTCTAATATTTAGTTACTTTTCTTGTTTTAAATTGAAGTATTTGCATTCGTGACACCCTACCAAAGAAGGCTCATTTTCCCCTTATATTTCTTTATTCTATTACTTTGAGTATAACTATTGGACACTGTAATAACAGTATCTTCTGAGAAATGCTGGCAAGTGGAAAACCAGACACGATCATGACAGGCAACTATTAATGTCCGTGACAAGATATTCTCATTTCTGAGAACAATTCAAGGCATCCAGGGTAACTCGAAGCAAAAATTACAACAAGATTATGTACATGTAATCCACTTTCAAGAGTATACTGACAATAGCTGTTAACAGTTTTCTTCACTTTTTCTTCTTCAAATGAATATGTTGCTTATGGCCTCTAGACCTACGATGTTAGGCATATGCAGTCATTTTATATAGATTTTACTCTTGTAATAATAAAACTCTGGGAATTAACTTTCAAAAAAATTTGACAATACTTTATTGCTAAGCATCATTCTGTACCGCATACCCTTTTTACCTCTTGCACTGGATGCAAGCAGACAGAAGAGAAGCCCAGCTGTCCTTCAGGGTTTGCAACTGCCGTTCAATCACTGGTACTCCCTCCAGAGAAGTATTTTGCAGAACAGATTCTCCTCTTGTCAGAATAATTTTCATTTGGATTTCTTTTTCCTGTTTTACTGCTAGCAGTCCCTAAAAGTGAGTGGGTATTATTTTACTTTCATCATTAATTAGGCATGAATATACTAACTGGCTTTACTGGAAAATGAGCTGATCAAATTTAGCAGCTTAATACAGTCAATTGGAAGAGGGACAGTGGGGTTCACACCTGGGTTACACAAGGAAAAAGAGACTTTCAAAGGGTAGGATCAGGCTATTAAAAAATATCATCTTAGTTGACAGGGAAGCTTTCATGGAATCTGTGCAAGTACTTAGAGCGTATCAGAGAAGGTACTGTTGACTGGAAAAGCTGATCTTCTAAAGGGAGTGTCATTTAGATCGAGAAAACAATGCAATGACAAAGCTTTTTCAACTATTAGTGTGAAGTATTGTCTATTTGCATTTTTCTTAACGTATCTAAAAAGAGCAGGTTTTGGAGTCTGTTGTTTCCATACCTCTAGCTTTAGCATCCGGCTGTCCAGAACACTCTTGTCTGCAGTGGGATGACAGTAGGAATCCAGCATGTGAACTGCATCAGCCACCCAGTCCTCGAGGTCTTTGATACTGTGTGAGAACTGCTGGTGCTCTGCTACCACCCTATCCATTCTTGAAACTTTTTCCTGCAATTCATACAGCAATTAGTACCAACAGCTATTCAAAGGACTGTTTATTCCCCATGCCTACTTATGGACTTTAACGCTTCATAAACTATACTCAGAAATTCTCTTCATATATTGATAATTAAACGTACAGTTACTTAAGCATGGAATGAATTTTGCACGCAAACATACACACACACATCGTCCAAACTTAATGTACACATGAAAATTTCAGAAATGCTTTTGTCGGGTTGGTTTTGTTTGGCTGGTTGGGTTTGGTTTTTTTAATTTTTGGTTGGTTGGTTGGTTTGGTTTTTTTGGGGGGTTTTTTGTGTTCTAAGTGTAAAGCTTCACCTAATTGTCTTCTCTCATCCGAAGTACATGACATTTTTCTGGTTTCACTTTTTCTTAAACATCTGGTAAATCACACCTAAACTCCACGTAAGAGTCGCAACTGAAGAGAACTTTTTTGTTTTCCTCAATGACTTCCACTGGTATAACTGTTCTTTTCAAAAAAATCACAGACACTCATACAAATCAAAAATAAACGCTTAAGTTACATTGCTAAAAGGCCTGAGGAGAACAAGAGTACAGAGCAGAGTGCATTTCACACAGTAACAGAACTGAAGTCGAGCCAGTGAAACGGGTACAGGAAGTTACTGAGAGAGATCTTTCTCAAGCATCCATGGCTATCTGAAGAATTTCAGAATTTCTCTCATAGGCTGGATCCTATGTATCCTCTGCCTCAAACTCCTCCTTCTCATCCTGCCATCTCCTACAAGTTCTGTTCACATAAGCCAGTGTAACTCATGCATCTTTCCCATTTTGCAGTCATGAATATTTATTACAGCCATGTACACAATCATTTTCACTAAGTCACACAGCTCTAGATATGCTTTATAATTTTGATTTCCACAGAAAAAGTAGAAATTAAAAAACTGGCAATAGGCCAAACATAAATACTTTCTGAATTGAATTGTTATCCCGTAACACGCTTCCTATATCCTTAATTATTCTCATTACTATAATAACTGTAAAACCTAATTGAATATCAAGCCTCCTTTCATGACATAAACTTTGTAAAAAATAACGGTCCTAATACAAAGACCTTATCTGTTTAGACAATAGAAACAGTAAAACTATGAAACAGTGAAGAAGTGTCACACACCATTCAGCAAACCAGTTAGACTAAAATCTCAGTTCCTAGCATGACTCTTTAGAGTTTGGCCTATGTCTCCCCTTGAACCCTCAAAAGCAGCCTAAGAGGTAATTTTTTTAGACCAATTATTAATTTTAGATGAAGATGCTTACAATGAAAATAGTTAATAATCCTTATAGGATGCAATGAAGTAATAACTTTTGTGTATTCTGTAACAAAACAAAACAAAACCAAACCAAACCAACACAAAAGCAAAAAAACACTCCTCTCCCATAAATCTTGAAAAATACTTGTTTCAGGTGCCACTAAAATGTCTTCAATGTTTGAAATAATCAAAATCAAGCCTGATTATTTTATAATGAGGTGGGGCTTACTTTTTTAACCAAAGCACATTTAAAAACAATTAAAAAAAATCATAATTCCATTTTGTTGACAGTCTATGGAATTACCCAGGTCATTACTTCCTACTCTTTAAAGCTAGCGTGAAAGACAAGACAGCTCAGACATACCACAAAGCAGACAAGCAAGACAGCTGCAGTGTTTCATATTTCTGTCTTTCTTTTTCCCCACATACATCAAATGAGCTGCCCAAAAGCACATACACTGGGTGCATTACCTTTGTCAGATTGCTTAGAGTAAGATATTGAGAAGACAACTGAGACACTCTGCGCATAAAGCTTTTGCTGACAGCTTGCTCTTCCCACAGCTGCTGAGCTTTCTCTTTTAGCCTGTTGAGCTGATGCTCGTGGCAGCTTATTTCCTCAAGGACAGACTGTAAAGCACAAGCACGTTACTATTAAAAGTGGATGCAAGAAAGCAGGACATGGAGAAACATGAAGGCCCCATGAAAAATAGAAGTGACATATGGCAAGCTTGCTGAGAAAGGCACACCATATGGCTACAGCAATGAAGCAGCATGTCATAAGAAATGTGAAGATGTGAAACCTGATGGAACAGGATCATCAACAGCAATCCTTGAAACTAGTTCTCTTCTTATTTGGAGGTCAGGATGCTAGAATGATCAAGCTTTTGTATGGAATCAATGAAGACAGGAAAGTCTGGCTGTGTTAAAAAGGACTTATGAAAAAATGACCTGCAACTTTTGCTGTTCTCTCCTCTTGGAAGGAAGATCATGGAGCCGACTGCTACTTCCTTGTACCATCTTCTCAGTTGTGGTCAGCCACTCCTGCAGAGGCTCAGCAGTTGCTTCAAAGTCCCTCATCTGAATTTTTAAGTTCTAGAAAGACATGCACAATTCTATCAACAGTCCCACTGCACTGGGCATAACTGTAATGCACAACATTACAGCACACGAAAAGGATATACAATTGCAGCCAAATACTACACAACTCTTCAAATAAACAACACCAGCTGTGCTCCTTCCCATCCCACAGACACTGAAAGAAAAGTCTGAGAGAGCACCTCATCAAGGGGCAAAATAGAGGCAACAATGTTGAGGGGAGGCTGAAACAAATTTCCTCTAAACTGAAAGCTTTAGAGATCTTACGAGCATTGACTCAACGTAAATCTATCTCACACAGCTAAAGCAGTCTGAAGAAAAGTTAATTTGGTATATGAGTTACCTAACATCTGCCTGCAGTCATTCACACTGGCTGCCACTATGCCTAGGTGATGCATGACTATGTTCAATCCAATCCTGGGGATCATTTCTGATTATATTCTTTTTTAGTTTTAAATTTTGGTTATAAAAATGTGTGCAGGAAGGCATAGGTATGCATTCCTTCAGTGCCTGCATATTCTTCTCTAGGCTTTAATCATGATTATTCTGCATGATTAAAAATATAGCATCTTAAATAATTCATATGGAATAGAAACTTAAACAGCACAGTTCCTGTGCCCTAGTTATCTTTTTTCCTCAGACTTAGTTGTCTTTTTAGCTATAGCCTTATCACTTAAATTAAAAATCAGAATGAAAAACTAAGCCTATGAGACTCAAAAATGCTTGGCTCAAAGAGATTAACCTCTAAGAACATCCTCTTCCCATGGCAACCCTGAGATAAAGAAAGGTAAGCCCCTGCTACCTGAGAATTTTCTTTGAAAGACTTTCCTACACAATGTATAAAATGTACTTAAATTTTTTCTCAGCTGGCTAGGCAGCATTGGTTCGAAACAAGAACACCTAGGAACTTTCATTCTCCTCTGCTATGCAGGGAATTCTAGCTAAGACCTTTTGACCTTAAACCCGAAGACTATTGAAAAAAAAAAAACCCAAACCACGGTTTTAAGATATTCACCCTCTGTGCTGGTTGAATTGTCAGTTCTGACCAGAGAAAAACACCGGGATTTATTTTAAAAGTTGCTCAAATAAATCATCACATTTCACCAGTTTGCAATACAAGAGACGTTTACCCGCTGTACTGAGACTATTCAATCAGCAACAGTCCTTAAAAAGAAAATGTCTTTTAATAATCCACTACATTTGATGAGACTTGTGCTAGTGAATTTGAGCAACTGCTGTCTTTGCTACCTTCAGTTACTCTGAAAAACACCTTTTTCCATGAAACACCCCACTTAAAGTGAAATCAGGTCACAGGAATATAGGTAAACAGAAGGAAAATGTAAGCCAAAGAACAGGACATCTTAAAAACAGCTACTTATTAATTCTGTCACATCATAAACACTCACAGGTATATACAAAATCTAAACTATGCTGCTTGAAACAAAAAGCAAAGAGGAAAGATCCAGTCTTTCCCCACTGTGACTGGCTCAATACCTCCAATGCAGATTCCTTCTGGTGGAGGGTGGTGATAAATTTTTTCCAATCTTCTTTAGCGGTAGCACATTTGTCCTGGATAACTTCAGCCTTTTCTTTTGTTAAAACAGAGCACAGGAGTTCTCCTTTGGATGCTACCAAGTTAAGTTTTTGTTGCCCATTCTCACTTTCCGTTAAGAATTCCTAAAAACAGTAACAAAAGAAGCTAATTGGTGAAATTTGGGTTCCAGGAAAGGTCAATGGCAAGCTTCCAGAAAATTTAACAGGGATAAGAATTTACTGCTTCTGCTCATTCACACGCTAATGCATCTTTTGGTACATTCCATTTTAATATCTTTAATATTTATGGGATTTAGGGACAACAGCTACTTAATCCAGAAGTGCCATGCATCTAAATAATGTATATATTAAGTCTAGTATCACCTGTATGTTCTGCATTTCATGAGACAATTACTGGTCATTTAATTGGGTACTATATTTCTTTCAAATCTCTATGGTACAGAAAACGGTAACAGTTTCATTTTGGGGAACTAGTATCCTGGCATAGGTAGCTGCAGGCATCAGGGCCCACTCTGAGATACATAGGACTGTTGGATTGTATTTGTCCATCCATGGACAATAGCTACACTGGACTTCCAATGAGCATTGTAGAGGTGTGGGCCGACACTTACATCCTCAGCAATGCCTAAGGCGTGTGATTTATCCCTCTGCGTCCTTAATTTACCTTCCCTGTTTGAAAGTATTTTTCTTCACAGAAATATTCCACAATGCTGGTGTGCAGGAAGTGTATGGAAAAATGCATGTGCAAGAACTATACATAAATGTAAGGAAACAGATGGATTTTTAGATTTCAATGTACTCAGGTAATATTCTTCTAACTTCTAATTATTAAAAGACCATGTGACCTTTTAGGACTCAATGGAATTTAGCAGTCTAAAATACCAATATTTTAAAATGTTATTATCATGATTATGTGACACAAAAATAGTTTTATATCCATAATCATACCGTTGCCTCCACATTCAGAATTAATAGGCTTCATATAAAAATTACTAAGTCAGGTTCTGATTCTGTGTTACGCTAGAGGTCTTAGTAGAGAATGCAAAGAGTCTGTTAGCCTTGAGAGATACCTGGTTCAAGTTCTGATTATATAAAAATCAAAGATATAATTGCCTTGTGACTTAATGATGTTAAATATGCTAACAGACAGAATATATAACTTTTAACAAAAATAAAATTTTAAGTTTATACAGGTTACCAAGACATGTCTAGAAGTCCTAAAGCAGTTTCTGCATGTTAAAAAGAGTTTATTTCACTACAAGCAGCTTTCAGGGAGGAGAACAAGGTAAGGTCTTATGCTACGAAGGTGCTGCAATGATGAAACAAAAAAATCTTACCACTGCTGAAAAAAAAGAAAGCCCAACTTGCTGGAATTTTTACATTTAATACCAGAAACCACTAGGATTTTTTTCCCCTGATATTTTTTCTAAATAAATTTTCTCATTTTGGGGTAGCCAAAGATTTGATATATTAATACAGTATTGTTTATGCTTTTAAGCAAAACCTTTGGCAAAAGAAAGTAAGTTTACCAAAAAGAGGAGGAAGTGATTTGGGGTTTTGTATTTTCTGAGAACCTCATACAAATTTCTTCTGTTACACTAGCCAAATGTTTGACAGTTTCATTATGCAATTCTCATTTTGCTATTTGCAGTTGAAATTAAAGCTACATTCTATTCATAATAGTATTTATTTCACTCACTTCATTAAATAAACTTATAATTGGCACTCTTTTCCACAGAGTGGGAAAGAGTTCGGGCTTGTTTTAGCTTCATGTGAAAATATTATTTTTAAAATGCTTGTTTGCACTGCATACATTTTAGCTGTTCTTGCAATGTAATGGCTCTAGTTTCATATACGAGAAAAAATATTTACATAACTTTGAAATAATTTCAGGTGCTAAGTCCTGATTCTGATATCATTCTGATTTTATAGTACTCTCTGACTTTGAAAACATATTTTTTCTTATAATAAAAAAGAAATAAACTAGGAAAAGTAACATGAGAGACAATGACTACATATGAACTATTAAACTAAACAAACGATTAAAAATAAGGTGATTTTTCATTGTAATTAGTCACCTTTAATGATTACACAGCAACATTAACAAAAATTATTAAGCAAACAATTCAGCCTGAGCTTTACATAAAACGGATTGTGTTTCCCTTAGACTAATATTTTACTGCTACAGTTACCTGTATTTTCTGCAAGCTTGCTGAAGCTTCATTGATATTTTGAGGCACGTCAAAGCATTTGGCTGTGGTGACTTTTGCATTGACCAGCCACTGCTGGAAGTCCCTGAAAGCCGTCCGAAATCTTTGCTGCAAGATCTGCTCTTTGCTCTGACATCCTTTTGAAGCTTGCAGGCAGAGGCTGGGTTTATCACATCAGAGAAGCAAGAGAGAGGAAGGAAGGGAGGAAAAGGATGACTCTGTTAGGTGACAGTGCTATTACTTGGTTCTCTGAAATACAATGGTAAGGTTAAGTTAACCTGGATTCCTCCTACTCATTTTAAGCACTTAACTGAGGCACCAGGAAATCCATTAGAATCTTTCAGTTCCATTAAAGTGAAGCATATAAATTGGGATGTAACCGCCACAGATATGACAGGTGGAAGCACTTTCAGAGAATGACTCAGAACACCTAAGCATGAACAGTTTTCCAAGCCACAGGCTGCGGAACTACAGCGATTACAATTCTAACTTCTGTGGCTTAGTTAAATTTGAAATGTCAGGAAGGATCAATCAAAGCTGTAAAACCCCTGCAAGAAACAACGGAATCTTGAGTCTGAAATGCAGGTGTCACACTCCAAGAAAACAAGCTAGAGTGACCTGAGAGAAAGCAAGAAAGCAACCAAATGCTAGCTCCCCTATTTCAAAGAACCAGCTAGTCAAAGAAGAGTAAACTGAAGGACAAAGTTAAGAAAAAGACCTTAAATAGCTGGTATAGCTTGTTCTTCCTTCAGACAAATAAATAAGCTGTACTGCTACCTCACAGTTTCTTACAGAGATTCCTCCTGTAACAGGTCAGGTGTGGATATACATTAATTTCAGCTGAGTTTAGTGACATAGCCTGGCTTTTAGAAAAAAACCCAACAATGAAATTGCTACTTTTTACAACCTGTATTAACGAAAAAAAATCAAAATAATGATTCTAATAACTGTATACCTCTGTTTCTAATTCTAAAATTCCAATTAATGGCTCCCTAAAAGACAGCTCATGTCCCCTCCCACACACATGGAATTTATTATCTATAAACAAGAGGAATGTGTACCTGTTATACTCCTTAATCAACCCTGAAACTTTTGAAGAATAAGAACTCAAATCTCTGGAAAATCTACAAAGATCATTTAACTGAGTTTTGAGCTCATCTGTCATATGTTCAGACTTTACCAGAGCATCCAATGTTTCCTGTTAAAACAAAACAAATGAAACAATTACAACAATATTAAACCAAATTAAAACAAGGTTGGTGAGTAAATGAAAAACTTAATCTTTTGAATCTAAATTTATGAGAATTTCAGTTCAACTTCATTTATGATATATGCAAATTCACTTTCAAGAGTATTTTAGCAGTCAAACCTACAGAAGCTTATTTGAAATTATGAGCTTCTAAAAACCAAATTTCTGGAAGGCTGTCCTGGGTTCAGCAGTAGCAGTCAGTTTTTCTCCTTCTTAGTAGCTGTTGCAGCACTGTGTTTTTAACTTTCGGCCTGGGAACAGAGCTGATAACACCGATGTTTGGTCTGACCAAGGACTTTGTGAGTCTCATGCTCTGCCAGGGAGGAGGGGAAGCCGGGAGGAAGCAGGGACAGGACACCTGACCCAAACTAGCCAAAGAGGTATTCCATACCACAGCACGTCATGCCCGGGATGTAACTGGGAGTTACCCGGAAGGGCACTCTCTGCTCGGTTGGGCTTGTTTCGGCGGGTGGTATCGTATTCTCTTCTCTTGTTATTTCTCTTATCATTATTATTAATGGTGGTAGCAGTAGTGATTTGTGTTATACCTTAGTTACTGGACTGTTTTTATCTCAGTCCGTGGGAGTTATATTCTTTCGATTCTCCTCCCCATCCCTTCGGGAGGTGGAGGGGGGGGAGCAGAAACTGCGTGGCTGACTTGCTGACTGGCTTAAACCACGACAAAGCCTCAACTTTCTTAGCTCAAAATATTCTCAAAGAAAAGTTTAAAACATACATTTCATTTTAATAAATGAGCTATGGTATTGTCAGTTAGCTGTACAGATATAAAAGTACATACAATTAGGGAACAGCAAACAATACGTGTTTATATATATATCATGTTTATATATATATAATTAGCCAGTTGGCTTGAGTTTAGCATGTTCAATAAAAACTGTTTTAAGCCGTATAGTAAAAAAAAATAATTTATGCACAAAATATTTAACAGCCTTAACTCTTTCACAGAGGGCTTCATAATGTAAAAATACAGCTGCTTACAATCTCATGAGAGTAAGTGGGTTACTGCCTGTCACTGCTGCACTGGAAAGACTCTTGCTTTGCAGACAGCTAAGCCAGCAAAACCAAAATGCTTTTGTTGGCTTAACTTACATCACTGGAAGAGGTGTGATAACCACTCCAACAAAAACAGTCCTTGTTGACGTCCACAGCATCTCCACTGCAGAATCCTGCCAGCTACTCGAGCATAATGAGCAGCGCAGACTTGGCTCTTTATCTCACTAGAAACTAAATTCTTCAGGCATTCCTCTGAAACTCCCAGGGAGAGGAGACAATCCTCTAGCTAGTTACATTCACCATGGCAGAGGTTCTTCAGTGCAGGCAGGCCAGAGCATTTGGTAAGTACTGATTAGCTTGTCTAAATCTAAGTGTCATTCTGGAAGAAATATAAACTTAAGAAATGGATCATATGAAAGTGAAGACAGATTTTACAGGGACATGTAAGTGGAACAAGAAGTCCCCAAATCATGATTCTGAAAATATATAAAAAAATACACATAGTAAACAGTTTGCAATAATCTATCCACACAAAACTGAATGTTTGGGAAAGGTACAAATGATGTACAAGAAAATACACGCAGAAAGTTTTCAAAATACCACAATCTACACTGCAGACATAAAAATGCTCACTGAGTAGATTTTTCACTGTAAAGTATCAACTAACTGCAATAAAAAGATATCCCTTTATGTTAATCAAAAGTAAAAGGACATATTACAAGGGTGTAGCAAGGCAATTAACAGACTTAGCAAGAACAGCAAATGTACAAATGCCAGAGATTCAGCTGATGTGCCTGTTGCCCTCAAGCAATTTTGTACTTGTTTCATATCTCTTTTTCTGAACAGTGAAATTAATATTTTAAGATTTATATAGTGGATTTCAGAGCAAGAGAGGGAAAAAAAAAAAAAAAAAAAAAAAAAAAGAGAAAGAAAGAGATACAGAGATACTGCCTCTCAAACTGCCAGGAAGAAAAACCAGAACAATCCATTTAGAGAAAAAACAAAACTACAAACATGCACTGGCTATGAATCACAGCTTGATTATATTAACAGTATTGAACTCTGTTTGCATTTATACATCCCAGGGAAGCCCTATAAAATTAAGCCTACAGACTTTTCAGATGTATTATGTGTACAAACTTTCATGTGTTCTTGTGAGTATGAAGAAATACTCTGCTACAGCAGATTTTCAGGTCTCCTCTGATTTACGTCATTTGTGCTTGTTTTATGGACTTTATCTGCTTAAAGTCATTCATACACCAGAAATCAGTTCAACCATAAAATATACTTCAAAGAGTCTCATTGCCAGTTTGTTTCAATACCATATAAAGGAGCATTTGAATTAAATAATTATGTAACAGCAATGAAACTTGGGGAAAATGTAAACCAACTACTTTTTGTTTATCTTACTTTATGTTACACTACACACAAGATCCTTTTTAAAAGCATTATGAATAAAAACACAATGGCTGTTACTTAAACATAAAATGCCACAAACTGCATAGGGCAGGAATCACCATAATGAAATACTAACAGCTTTTATTTTTTGTTGCTGTTTTTGGTAAAGAAAACATGTTCTAAGGGTAACACAGGGTTAGAATTGCCTGTTTTCAATTATTTTTTTCCAGTTCCAAATAGCCTACCTCAATAACTTCTAAAAGGTTATTCTGATGATGTACAGCCTTAGGCATAACCTATTAAAAAACAGGAACATTAACTTCCAAAACAGGGTGCATTTAACTGTTACATTTTTCCATACAGAAACACTGATAGCACTGTTTCAGCCACTTGGGATTTCATTTTGAATCTGACAATTACCAAAATAATTTGCTTAATTCCAACTGCAAGATCTGTTGCTTTTATGTTGCACAAACCTAAAGGAATGGAGCTTGAGTACAACAGAACAGCAGAATGAGCTTGCTAATTCTGAGAATTAGGAGATTCATTTTTAATTCATGGCCTTGGCTCACATGGCAACAGAACCACTGTGAGACAATGGAAATGGAAAGCTGCAGTGCTATTTTATGTTCACAATAGGACCTATCCCTGGGGTCCAGAAATGGCAGGATTACTGTCACATTTCCTCTAACTATAAATAAAATTACATATTAGGGCCGTGCATTGTGAGTCTTGAGATTCCTCTACATTTTCCTCATTAGCTAAAGTTTATAACTGTCTAATCTAAATAAAGTGTTGTTACAGTATATACACAGTATATATACAATTAATAAAAACAATATCCTTCTCCATTTATAAAATGAAAAATGTCTGGTAGTTGTTCATGTATGGTGATGACAATTCCATGTCTTCCTTTCCTTTGTAAAAACATATAAACATGGAAGACTTTGCATATCTGTACCATCATTTGCTCCAACGTAATGTCAGCTTTGTTACTCCTGCAGACATGTACTGACACTCAAGCAGGTTCCATAAATCTGTGCCAGATTTGAAAGGGGAAGCCATAGAAATAACTTGGCAAAGGCACTGGAGGAGGAAGTTTATAATCTCAGTTCAAAGAGAAGGTGTTCTGGGTTGTGGTTTTTTTAAAAGTATCTTCCACCAAGGGGTCAGAAAGCAGGCATCACAGGCCTCCCTTTACTTGAACTGCTTAATTTCAACACTACTCTGAAAGGGAAATATACTGTATCTCTTCTCAACACCTGTGCTTCACAGTAGTTGAGATACATACAAACACGTATCTTGATTGTTGTGAAAATATGTATCTATATTTATATACAGTGTGTGTGTGTTTGTGATACATACACGTGATTTTTTTGTTGTTGTTGCTGGAAGACAAATAGCAGCAGAAACCACCTCTATTTCTCTAATTCCACTGCAAAGTAATCAGCAAGTGTACTGGTTTCTGGTATAACTCCTTTAAATACTGGACAAGATCTCAACATGCATGACACAAGGATATTTCAGGAAATACAGAACATGAGCTCAACACACTCCTGACAAATTATAAGTAAGAAATGGTTCCGGCTGCTACTTGGGTTTTAAGAAATGCTTCCCATGTCCCTGTTCAAGTGCTTCTCAAGTTTAAAACACTGAACAACTTGGAAGAGAAGCTCCCAACTGGCGTGCTGTAGCTCTTTCCCGTTCTCAGAGACAAGCCCTGTTTTTCCCAGCTGAGATCCAGGCAGTATTTGCTAAGCCTTGTACAGCAGGAGCCAAGGCGAGAAATGTCTTCTGGAAACACTGCTTGTTGCGATGACAGTTACAGAAAAAGTTTGGAAAGCTGGGATTTCATAGAAATATTTTTCACAAATGCAAGTTACTATTTCCTCTGTGACAGTCCCCACTGGCAGAAGCTGTCTGCCCCCAGTAGCCGCGCACTTACAACCGAACAGCAGCTAGGAAAAGAGATGTGGCCTTACTTTCTCCTTGCGCCAGCTTTCCACGACCTCGCCGTCGGTGTGCGCGCTGTCGAGGAGGGCCAGGCTCCGGGACCAAGCGGTCAACAGCCCGCCAAGCCGCTCCGCGGCCTCCTCCAGCCGCGCGGCCTGCGCCGCGAACTCCCGCTCGGACAGGGTCCTCTGGCTCAGCACGTCCCGCAGGCTGCGCTGGCTCCGCAGGGCGCTCTCCTCCCACTGCTCCCAGTCCGACCGCAGGGCCTGCATCTCGGCCGCCAGCAGCTGGCACCCGCCGGCCGTCGTGCCGCGCTTCGCGCCGGGGGACAGCGTCTCCACTCGGCCCAGGCGGCCCGCGCCGCTCTGCCGGGACTCTACCAGCTCCTGCAGGGAAACATCGCCATGGTTACCCTCCGAGCTGCCACCGCCTCCGCCGCGGCGGGGAGGGCCGTGGCGTCCCGCCCGCACCGAGCAGCGCCCGCACAGGGCGGGAGCAGCGGTCCCCGGGGAGCCGTCAGGCTTCGAAGGACTGCCGGAGGACGGATGCAAAGAAAACTCAGGCGACAGAAAGAGTGTGCGGGCTGTACAGTGGGTAAACAGCTCTCCTGAAACTTTTGTAAGCTGAAGTTTAGGGGAGAAAGAACAAACTTCGTTGAAAATTCTGTTTAGGTTAAGATCCACAAGTAGTTAAGTGCTGTAATCTGTACAACAGCAGCACGAGTATGTAGCTGCTCATAGTGTTAAAAGCACAACTGTGCTGCTCAGAAAAAAAGCCATTTACAGCCGTGATCTGTGATGTGCCAGAATTGGTTGCACATGTCTCTTCCCCCCCCCCCCCCCTTTTTTTTTTCCTCTCTCCAGAAGTAAATTCTTTCTCCAGTGTCCTATTTCAATCTCACACATGCTACAAGGGAATCCGGAGAGTTTTTAGTTTAAGAGGCTGGAGAGTATAAATATCATCCCAAACAACACATGGCCAGACTAATGGTATTCATTCTTTTGTTAGTCTTATGAGCTAGAAACTACTGTCTCCTTCCTTTCCCGTTTTATATGTGGGGAGTTTGAGCAAAAAGGAGACTGAAAACTATCTGAGAGTGTACAACAAATCTCCCATTTGATCTTGGGTATCCTGAATCTTCCTCTAGAAGCCTGTTCGCTGGCCCACTCCTACATGTTTAGGAGCAGAGTAAAATGTTGACAGCATGAGTATCTGAAAGTAAACATCAGGCATGAGCAAAACATTCAGTCTGCTTTAACACTGCATGCAGAAATACGTGACTTAGGCACTCAAATATCTCAGAATAGATGCTGGAGTAAGGAAAGCACACATAAGGGAGGCAACACATTTCTGCTGTGTTTGGAGAGAACAATCCTTGCACTGCTTTATGCATCTTCATTTCATGCAACTCCGGAAAGGTTGTTTCTGACTGATTCAGGCAACGCTGCTCATGGAGACAGCATCCTCAGCAATGAGGACAGAGCAGTATTCATTAATCAGCTAAGCCACATTCTTCTGTGATGCCACTGGGCTTCTGACCTTGCAAATTGTTTCCATGTGTGTTGTGCCTAATTCAGGTCTGATTGTACTTTTACTCAATCAGTTTAATATAGGAAGGGAAGCAAAAATAATCATAGCTCAGAAAGCTTGCTTTCAGTTCACTGAAATGTAATCATCATCGTTAAAAAAATCATCATAGGATCACAGAATGGTTTGGGTTGGAAGGGACCTCAAAGATCATCTAGTTCCACTCCCCCTGCCATGGGCAAGGACGCCTTCCACTAGACCAGGTTGCTCAAAGCCACATCCAACATGGCCTTTAACACTTCCAGGGATGGGGCATTTCCTATTTCAAATACACAAAGAGTAAGATCCCACAACTTACTGTCTCTAGCCTATTCTAGAGCATAGAGTCTGAACTGCAGATGAAATCATGAAAGGTAACTTATCTTACATTGATTTTAGCCAGCTTTTTCTGTATAGTTGATGTATCTCCAGATGCATCTGACCAGCGATGCAGCTCTTCCTTTGCAGACTGGAGCCAGTCTGTGAATTCATGCACAGCATCAAGGTATAGCAAATGATCCTTCACGATATCTTCCACTTTCCTCATTTTCTCCTATCATTCAGATGAAAAAAAAAAACAAACCAAAACCCCCCCAAAAAAACCCAAACCAAACCAAAACAAAACAAAAAAAAAACAATGTTAATAAATTGCTTAAATACTGTTCTGGCTTTAAGTAGGATTGGTTCAAGCACAGGCATGTTCTGCTGGAGAAAAGATGAAGCAGTCTTCTGGAAATATATGCAAAAATGCACTTTAACATGTCCTTTTACAACGTATGCATTGTCTGATAGATATCAAAGCTTCAGCTGTGACAACTCTTTCTCAATACATCCTTGAGAGGCTTTTGCAGGTCACCCATGAGTTCTCTCAGGGAGCTGTGTGCTACCAGAAACAACTCTTATTTAGGAGTTTCAAGTCTCTACAAATGCGAAACAGAGTCACAGATATGTTTCATACGAAGACCACAAAGGAGGACTTCTGCTGTTCAAAAGTGCAAAAGGTTCTTATGGTGCAGAGTCCATTCTAATCACCAGATCAGAAGATCCTCTGCTGAAGAGGATGCTTCCCCTGACACAGGCATACAGCGGCTTCCATTCTTAACTTTTTAATGTAAGCTTAAATCAGGGCGAGTTTATCCTAACTATGAAAAGGTGAAATAGCATACTGGTCCAGCATTGCCTTTGGTCTGGCTGAACGTATTTCTTGCTATATTCTTGTGAGCTAACGCTCACAAATGTTTATCAAAACTAACCAAAATGAACTGAGCTAATCAAATAGGTTTCTACTCCTATATGAATACTCTAGATCTAAGCGTCCTTAAACCAGTTTTGAACTAAACCACTTAGGAATTACACTCCAGTTATTTTTAACTTCGAATAACTCAACATTTAACTAATGCTTTTATAAATTAAGTTAGACTAATAAGCCTTGCTGTTCTCTCTGAAAATAATCATCATAATTTCTCAGAATGTCTCAGACCAACTAGACAATGGATGGCTACTAGCTAAACAAAGATGACCTAAAGTTAATCCTCAGAGTTTTTACATCTTAACCCATTTTATGGAACAACAGAGTAAGAAAATGTCCACATGCACTGGACTCTAAACAAAATAGATGGTCCTCTAGGGAAACAAAAGAGCCCCAGGAAGGGCAACATGCACCTCTTCTTTATGTTGCTTGCACCAAAATATAGCACCAGTAGAAGGGGAGAGTGGAGGCAAAGTGCAGCTGTAGTTGGTCTCTTCTGGTGGGAATGGCTTCTACCAGCTGCAGTCAGCTCTGTTCTCTCCCAGGGGAAAGACTGCAAAGCTTGCTTTCTTGCTTAAGAAATTAAATTTATCGATGCGTATTGATTTTATGAGAATGCTGCCATGCTCACAATACTCTTTTCACACAAGTTTAAAAGCACTGTATTGAGTGAGTCAGTAATCTTTACATTGCTCCAGGTTTAACTCTGCTGAAGAAAATGGAGTTACACAAGGATGAAACTGTGCTCATTCTCTAGAATTTATATTCATAGCTTACTATTTCCAGTAAAAAAAAAAAAAAAAAGAAAAGCAAAAGTTCACCATTAAAAGAAAAGAGTGTTTGAATAGATGGTAATTAAAGAATTCATATGCCCTAGGTTTAACATTTTTCCCAACAGGTAATTTTTTAGATATTCCACTAATTTTTACTTTGGTCCTTTTTTTTATATATACTATGGATTAACTACCTACAGGCCATCAGCACTATTCTCAGTACATGGGAACCTGAAGCACACTTCCAAGAAATTAGTGTCTACTTCAGTCTCAGTTAACCTTTTATCATGGAGCCTTTCCCAGATGCAAACTTTCCCATTAGCTGAAAAGGTGGTGATTGTAACTTGGAGCTCTTGTTCACTGTCATGATCTGGTTAGCAGAAGATCTCAGTGACCTCATGTATCTTTTCCTTAGAAACCAGAGTACCTGTGTAGCATGTGCGGTGCTTAGTGGCTTGAAGTATCACAAAGTATGGGCACATATCTGACAGTAGGATTTATCTTTCTGACAATATGTTTTCTGCTCAGGGAAGCATTTCCCTTTCATTCTTCCCTTTCTAGGTACAAAAAAAAAGTGCTAGGAATGAATGAAAAATAAGTAGATGAAAATAAATCTGGAAAGATGTCAGAAATACTGTTGTATATAAGCAACTAGGAATAAAATATATGGCCTTCACTTTTCAAAAATCAGAACCATACCAATTTCAATTCCAAATACATTTTTTTGCATTCCAATGCAATTCCAATTGTAATAAACTGTTTCCAACTTTTTGTTAGACTGAGCTAGAATAAAATGAAAGATTATTCAAACACAGTCAATCCTTTAGTTACTAAAACATTATGAAAATAAAAACTTTAGCTATATATATAGATGTCTAAACATTTTACTTACTTGAAATTAAGATTTTTGCCTTTATCTTACCTTGGCTACCGTTGTGATGTCATTAAACTGTGTTTTTAGTTCTTCTTGAGCTGTTTCTCCAAAAGACTCATCCTCTGTTTTTTCATACAGTTCCACAGCCTTTTCAATGAGTTGCTGTAAATCACTAGAGTGATTCTCTATCTCAGAAACAATAGCCTGGAAGTGGTCCAGCTGAGCAAACTTCTCCTTCAGACCAGTCTGTGGTTCTAAAGGCTGTTCCACTTTGTGATCCAATTTCTCTAACCACTGCTCCAGCTGGTTTTTCCTTTCCAGATATTCATTCCACTGGCTAATGACAGAATCTAGGCAGCTTACATTAAAAGAAACATATACAGTACAGGTAAGAACTTCTGATTAGTCTGGGAAAAAAAAAAAAAGACCCTGCTTATAGCATAATGTTATACTGTCTCTTGCCATGTATAATATGTTTAGAAAATGCTTTTTCTTCCAGCTTGCTTTAGTTTTCTATGTCAGTTTACATCCAAGTTAGTAAGGAATGTAATTCTCATTCCACTGGACTTAACGATAGACATGAGTTTGCGAGGATCTTATTCAAAACATAATGGTCTAACATAATCTAAAGACAAGAGGAAATCATCTTAATATGCAAGAAAGATTATTTGGCGTAGATATTAGGATTTTTCTTCTTTTTATTAAAAAAAACCATACTGAAAGGCATAATTGAGAAAACTTCCTAGAGTTTTGTCAGGAAGAGGTAGATAAATATCTGTCACATGTTCTTGGTCCTGCCAAGTACATGTTCAATAACTCAGAAACGCCTTTCTAGGTTTTTCTCTGTATGAATTTCTAGGATTTCTATTTTAAAATTACCATCAAGTACCATCCATATGAAATTTGATTAATCTTATAGGATCATCTGTTTTATAGAAGTATGTGTTTTTTCAGGCAATTTTGATTCTCTCTGATAAAGCAAATTTCCCCTCACATACTAGTAATGAATGAATGGACTCCTATGTGCTATAAGGTAACACTCTTTGTAAGCAGGGTTTGACCTGCGTTTTCCAGGGAGTTTTACCTCTGCCAGTTCACTGAGGTGCTGATGATATCATTCCATACACCCTTCAGCGTCTGTAGCTCAGTTTGTATCACCTTTTGTCCTTCCTCACTGCTGCTTTTAAGTGCTTGTTCTCCTTTGCCAATGGCCATGTTCAGCTTAACTTCACCATCACCTTTGAGTAAGAGGATCTCCTGTGAGTCAAAATAAGTCAAAATATCAAATTTAAGTGAGAAGTGAAAGCTGTTATTCTTTCAAAGGTGGACACTACCTTCTGTGAGCTTATTTATCCTTGACAGCCATACCCAGTATGAATTCCTATGCACCTTTTCCTTTAAGTTCCTGTCCCTTGCTATGTGCAAGTGATCCAGCAGTTTTTCTCACAGATATACAGGCTTTTCACTGCATTGGTCATCCTAAGAGATTGTTCACATTGCAGTATTTAAGGAGTAGGACAAGCACTGCACAGAAAGACAGTCCCACATAGCTAGAACAAATTTCAAGAAAGCCCATGGAGGGATGTCCGACACTGATGACCTTCCTATTAGGATGTTTATCTCACCTGTTCTTGAAGACCACCTGTGGCAGATATATTACAGCCTCCCTGTGTCAATTATTCTAAGGCTTCCCCTCCATGAGGAAGCATTTTTGTATCTGAATACAAATCTTCATAGTTCACTATTCTTTATTAATGTAATACCTGGCATTTGCCTGTATTAAACTTCATCCTGTTTTTCATACTGCACCTCCCAATTTGTCAAAATCACTTTAAATTCTGATCCTCTCCTTCATAACTGTAGTAAGAATAAAATACAAAAACGTTTCTCTTCCACTAATGTGGCCCACAGCCAATATTAAACTCAATGAGTAATCTCTAGTTGTATCCTTCTTTACCTGAATTTGTGTCAGCCGTCTCTCTAGTGTGTCTTTGCTACCAAGAGTGCTCTCTGATGATGCCAGTTTATCTTGAATCTCTTTCAACCATAACCACATACTCTGCAATGCCTCCTCTAGAGTGAGATGCTCTTGGAGTGCAAGCTGACATGTTTGTAGCTTCTTCTTGACAGTTTTGACCATGTTTTGATAATTAGTGAGATGCTGAGAAGCCAGGCGCACTTCCCTCCCTGCACCATGGCCTTCTTCATTTAAAGTCTGTGCCATTTGGGACAGCTTATCAAAAGATTCCCTGAAAGAAAATAATGACACTGAAAATCATTTTCAGAAAGCATATGATATTGCTATAGCAACTATGAGAAGTTATGAGTGTTGCTGACACAATCACCTATGAGTTCATAGTTAATAGACAAATCAGCTGGGAGAGACTGAAAGGAAATATAAACAGTGTGTGTTGATTAATATCTTTACTTGTGTACAGTGTAATTTCTTGCAGATTTTGGCACTCAGAATGGTCACACTGAAAGCTTTGTGTTGCACATTTAAATTAAAAGCTAACTTAATTTTCTTTTTGGCTGTCAGACTTTCCAATTCTATATGAACTGCTACATTTTTGTATGTGCCAAAGCTTCTGAGAACTCCACAGTCTTTTGTCAGGTAGGAAGGCATAACAGAAAGATCAGGACATTTGTCCTGGTTTAGACACTGACTCTGGGGTTTAGTACAAGGTAATCAGTAAAAGGGATTAAAATTCTGGGTTTATACAGCCTCGGTTAATTTCCATCTACTGAATCACCCTTCCTGATACCCTGTGATTACAGGGAATTTTCATCAGACCAAAATGTCTTGTTTCAGTCTCCATGGGATAGGTAGTGACTGGGTGTTTCCTTTTAGCATGTTGTGTGGCTGGAACAACTGACTGCTATTTATGTTCTGTCTTCACCAACCTAATAATAAAAAAAAGAATTTGAAAACCACTGTGCACTAAAAAAGGCAATTACTTCATCATCTGTTGGCCAAGTCTCAGTTCTAGAAAGATTTCACAGCCAATGTGGATGCTATTTGAGCTCTTTTATAAAGTTAGCTATATGTGAAAGGGATTTGTGCTAACCTGGTTGATTCTGAGTGTTGCAGGTCAGAAAGAAAATTTTAAAACTGATATAATGATAAGTGCCATTGTTACGACTGATTTTACAATCAATATTGTTAAGATTTTTTTATTATTATGTTTTTCAGTTTTCATTTATTCATGCATTAAGATAAGTTTTTTAATGAGAAATGTATAATCATTGAATTTTGGAGATGGCTACAAATTCCAGTCCCCTTAAAACTGGAAGTATCTGGATTCGGCCTCTTTTAATGGAGCATGTTGCGACACCTTTCTCTTTATTTCACAAACATACTTTATCCCAACAATTTAGTTTCACTGTTGCTTTAGCAGAGGAAAAAGTGAGAATATTTTAGGAAATGTATTTCACACTACCTTGAATTCAGTAACTCTTCCAGGAACTTTTCAACTTTATGCACCTCCTTTTTCTTCTCAGGAATAAGCTGTTTGTTCTCTCCTAATGCTTCTGCGCTTATTCTTTCTTCCATGTCACGTATCCACAAGCCAAGTTTCTTGTGCTGATCTTCAAAACTATAAAACAGATAAATACTCCCTTAAAATTTTTTCTCAGGTGAAGTTAGTAGAAGTTGATTCAGTTCTTTCAATATCCACAAGACCAGGAAAATAAAGCTAGGTATCAATTTTACACTTTGAGAATAAGAGTTGTACACAAAATGTAATTCCACAGTGACTACTAATCTAAAAATATTCAGCGACTCTCTAAAAATGTTCAGCAAAATCATGGGAACTACAGTGCGAACAGAAGCCTCCAAAATTTAAAGGGACAGTGCTTTTATTTATTATTAGGTTCAGTAAAGGCAGACCAAAAGAAAGCTTTTTCCAAATTCTTATAATGATATAGTCTAAGTTTAAAAAATGGGTAAAAGTGGGCTTCTACTCAGTACTGACACTTACAACACCTTAAACGTTGTGCTTTTGATTTCTCCAACAGAATGTAACAAGCACTCAGAACTTGGCAAAACAAGTTCTGGCCCTAAGTTTTAAAACCTTTCCCTTATATGAAGGCACACCATCTCATCTTGCTGTTTTATCCATTACTGCTACTATTACTAACTTTGCTTTCAATTAGCAACAGTTTTGAATCTAATTAACCTAAAAATATTCAAATTCCAAAAAATCCAATCCTGAGCAATAATTTAGCAGAGTTTTCTTATTAGGTCCTTAGGAAATATGTCTATGTGGAATGGGACAGGACAGACACAAGCTGTGTGAAAAGCATTCTATCTTCAAAACCCAGGGTAGAACTTGAAAATTCATCACACCTTTTCCTTCCAGGCAATTGCATTTAAATTATGGAGAATCCAACTGCTGATTTGGGATTGCGTGAGTTATGCAGATTTGCATATATGATCCTGACGTGGAATTATCTAACCAAAATAATACCCTTGGTGCAAGATCTCCAAAGGCTGACACGTTTTTATCAGAGAACTTTATTCTGTCTTAGATATTTGTGAAGAAAAAAGCAAACAGGACCAGGGTAGCTGAAAATAATTTCAAATTGTTCCCTGTATTTCTGCAGCCAGACAATTTCATGCAGTCCACCTGTGACTGATAGTACTCGCCTTTCCAGGTGTGAAGCGCAAGCTTCCAGGAACTTCTTATCATTCAGACACTGGTTGAGGAATTCCTGGAAGTTCTGGTTAGACTTCAGTATTTGCTCCTGAATATGGCTCACAACTGGTTTAGGTAAGCAAGCAGACAAACTTTCTCCTTCCTTGCAGGCAGCATCTAACTTGTTCTGTCCCTCACTAAGAGAATCCAGCACACTCTGTGTAATAAAAGAATACAGTTTAAAAGGCATAACTAGATTTATTAACTAAAGATAAGTAATATTTCTATTAGAAGTGGTCAGTTTTCCCCAAGAGGATGAGACATGTCTAGCTATGGAAAAAGTTCTAAGCAGATAGCTCAACTAAAAATTCATTAAGCGGTGCTACAATTCACAAAACTAAATTTTCCTGCTTCGTCCCAAGGTAGTTCTGGTTTTGTCTGGACAGTTTACTCATGTCCTGAAGATGTTATACATTTCAAGAACTAGGGTTGTTTGAAGTAGGTGTGCTGCTATTTGTGTATCAAAAATCTGCATAGATAAGCTTTGACAAGACAGTGATAATCTGAAAGACTGAATAAGCAACCATATAAGAAAACATAGGAAAAGAAGAGAAAGAAGGCAAAAAAAGGGAAAAAGGATTGAAAAACAGAAACAGGAATAGCTTAGTTACACATATATCTTCCAGAAATTAAATTCTGATCTCTCAGAACAACGAATACAGTTTCCACTGTATTCCCTCTGCAGTACATATTGCTGTCTCCAACCATTCTTACATTACCTTTTTGGAAACAAACCCAATAAATATTATAACATCTACTAATTATTTTAGAGATATAATTGGATAAATATAGCTAAATTGCTAATTAATATTTTTTTAATTGTTCACTATACCTGCAAGTCATGTAGCTTTGCCTCTATGGCTTGGCTGTCTCCAGACCTATCAGATGACTCTTTTACTGCAGCTTTCACACCAGAAAACCATTCCTGGAATTCTTGCATTGAATCTTATTTAATAAAAAAGTATAGAGAAGAGAATATTTTTTTTAAGAAGCAGCATTATCCACAATACTATACAGCTGTCTTCCACAGTCCTATTATTCTTCAGGAACAGTATGGGAAAGTTAATAGGATGAGTCTCATTACCTTCAATGACCTTGGGGAGTGGGATTCATTTCACAGACACGTAGATGTTTCCACTATAAATATCCAAATTTGAACAGTCACACTAGCTTCCCTTTATAGCCAATGGGAAAAGATAGGCATTTTCAGTCTATAATATATGTCCCAATTTAATGTATAGATAGTATCTGGATTAATATCTTATTATACAAGACTTAAAATTGCCTACTTCTCTCCACTGACTATTCAGGGATCCCAAGAAATACTCCAGTTGGGGACATTTAAACTATAAGCATCTCCATTTGGTTATATAAATCTCTTTATGTCAAATACACAGTGTATCTGTGCAATAGAAGTACATACTAAGAGTGAAGAGAGGTGGAACTGGGCTTGCCTCCCATGCATATTACATAGTTAAAGGTGAATTCTCTTATAGTAAAATGCTTTGTTTCACAGCAGTTATCAAATGAACATTTGGTAACAGGACTTTTGAAAGGCTCCATACAAAAATAAAGTTGCAATTGCAGTGACATCACTGGAAACTCTGGCAGATTCCAGAATGATTCATGGCTGTGGGGTAACGGTTCCTATTAATAAGACTGAAGACTCACCGAGGAAATGTTTTTCCAAGGACTCTTGCATGCTAGCCTGTGTTCTGCGACAGAGCAGATTCACAGCTTCATACTTCTTTATTAACGAAGTGACAGTGCCACCAAGAGTTTCCAGCTCTACAGAATGGTATTTGCGACACAGACTGTTGAGGTTCTCACGGGTTGAGTCAATAAGGCTCTGCTGAAGCTGAAGGTCTTTTTGTGTTTCCTGAAAATGAAGTTACAACACAGATACGACATTTGTAAAGAAACAGAAGAGCCCTCTCTTTTCCTCTTCCCATATGCTCTTTCCTCCTGTGGTCTATTGCAATGACACAATGAAGGGAAGAACTACTGGTGCACATTTCCTAAATTTTTCAAGTGAGATGAATCCTTGAAACTAAAGAGCCATCACAGAAGTGAGAGAAATGCTGTTTCTCATGATTCACTACTCTATTTCTAAACAAATTTCAAGGCATACTGAAGAACAATAGTTATTTTAAGCTAAGTCTGAATATACATGTGAGATGCAACAGGACACTGGTATTTGGTGGGATTTCTGAGTGAAAGGGAGTTTTCATCTGACTGGAGAAGAACATTTGTTTGAAAACTAAATTGTCCAGAAGATGGTCATTAAAATGTGCTCACACTGAAAAAATATCCATGTGTTTTGTCATGTTATGATGAACATAATTGTATTCAATCAAGAGAGCTCTAGGATGGAGAAAAAAGAAGTGCTATATATGAGGACTAAGGAGGACTTCTGAGGTAGAAGTTCGTGTTAAAATTAAGCTCAGTTCGGGGTCTTTTAATATAAGGTACACATTCTTAACCTGTATTACAAAGGAGTAAGCGGACTTGTAAACATGCTGGAGTAATGACTGATTAGTTCAATGTAATAAAACCAGTTTTTGTCACAACAAAGACTATAATATTCATTATAATGTTTGAAAAGTTTTGTATCAAATCAGAAAAAAATCAGGTTAACAAATAGATCAGAACTTCAGTTCACTGGTAGAACTTAAAGAGTATCACTGCACTATTTGCTAAGATTTTAGCAGCTGTGCAGGACATATTATTAAATTAAAATTAAGTATAATGCTTAGCAAAACTCTGCTAAAAACTAAAGATCACTGCATGAGAAAAAGCATATTCATTTTCTTCAGCACTGACCTTCACTTTATTTAGAGCATCAGGATCCAGGTTACGTGCACAGCGTAACAGTGTTTCTTCCACTTCTGTTAACCAGTCTGTCATCTGATCGATAAACTTCTGTAACTGCATCTTCTGAGTATTAAAATCTTCCAGTGTCTCTTTTGCGGTCTCTGACATTTCTTTAGCATGTTCCAACTTCTGCCTCAAATCTGATTCTACAAACTAAAAACAAAATGTTAGCTATTAAAGCATTTAAATAAAGCATTTATTATGGTGAATGTTTATTGATATAAATAGAAGATAGGAAAGTGACACAACAGTCATTTTGCTGTCTTTACATATATGAGTAAAGATACTTACATAAATAAAACATGTCAACCATTCAGAATTAAGTTTTAGATATACCGTAATCCAAAGAAAGGATGCTAATTTATAAAAATCTAGACTGCAAACTGTTGAAGTTATCCACTTCTGAAAAATTAAGCAGTTGCCATAAATTTGCCATATATACAGAACATCACCTAAACGCAAATAGCTCATAAAAGCATACTTTTTTCTTTTTCAGAAAAAAATTAATTAAAGAAATATGAAGAAAGAATAGTTATGATACATATAAATAATGTAATATCATCTGTCACCTTAGAAGAAAAAGGCAGTACAGGAGATACAGAAATTTCAGGAGGAATTTTAGTTATTTGAGCATAGTCTGTGATTACCAGTATCTTCATTTTACCTGGAGATCTGCAGGAGGCTCTTGACTATGGATCAGTTCTTTGAGATCTGAAATTTTGGAACTAAGCTGCTCCAACTTCAGCTCTTTAGCCTTGATTTCAGACTGTAAAAGAGATGTGGTCAAAGTTGCATGCCAAACTACAGAAAGGTTTTAGACCTTCAGAAGGATGCTCCATCAATTGCAAGAATTAAAGAAAATGTAAAAAAGAAGTTTAGCAACACCGTTGTTGTACTCAGTTTCTTCCCTAAAAATCTCCCATCTCTTCTCCTTTATTAGACATAGTTCAGAGATATTTTTTTCCCCTCCATTAAAATAACCACACACATTTTTAAAATTCAAAGTGCACTAACAGCCTTTGTTTCTTAAAACCAGCTGAATAAAGATGGGAATGCAATTGTTTATTTGACTGGAAAAATCTGCTGTGGTTGTTACGTTCCACTTAACGGCATACAGCATATAATGCATGTGCTTTCTGGTTTTTATTACAAGGAAGTGAGCTCTCAGAAAAAAAATTAAACACAAAAATAAGTTTTAACCTCAAAAGGGAACAAAAATGTTCTGCTATATATGCACTGACATATCTGGACCTTGTAGTTGTTATGGTTATATAGATCACAGTTATAAAGAAATATTCTACTTACTAAAAAAAACCCCAAAACTAATAGCAAAGTGAACGAGAAAATAATCATTTATATAATTATAGTTTTTAAGTATTAGGCAAATAATTGGTGTGTTTATCCTATTACCCAAACTTGCTTTCCCCCAAAAAAATTCAGACAGATCACTCCAATTAAAAGATTGGACAGCAGATTTCAGAAACTACTGATTTTTTACTTAACTTCAGCTGAAGGTATCTAAAATTTCCATCAGTTTCTCCTGGAACAGTTCAGTCCAATGCCATGCTTTTTGAAATTTTTGTGCTTGTAAGAACACATTACCATGTACTGCTAGAGCCAAAATAACTGTGGAGCTTAGATTTAGTAAGAAATGTGCTGTTTGTGTTTCTGTCAGAAGCAAATGGCTTCAAAAGAGGACTGGAATGCTGTCAGCTAGACACTGGGTTAATGGTATCACTGCCTGAACAGGGGATATGGTGATCTACAACACAGCCTTGTCTATATGCCTGATACCACTTGAGATTTTGGTCTAGAACATTTTTAATACTAATTTATGGGTAAGCACCTGGAAGTCTTTCAGGAGAACCTCCATTTTCTGACTGTTACTTAAGTTGCTGATGCCTTCATTCAGTTGAGAAATGGACTTACTGCACCATACATCCATTTCATCTCCAGTTTTGAGGATGTCATCCCACAGAGACACGCTTACACTCAGACGGTCGATGTTGTCTTCAATTCTTTCAGATACCTTTCAGGAGAGGAGATGTATCAATACCATTCATAAATTAATTTTAGATTTATTTTGCAGCCAATTGTAAGGCAAGTGCATAAAAGATGATTAGTACATCTAGGCATAATAATTTTCTTAGAATTAGGTCTAAGTTCTGAATTCTAATTTTGATTTAGTTACCCAGATCATAAAATTAACAAAAATTATATGTGAATGTTTCTAAATATTTGTGTATTTTTTACTGGGAAAGTTTTATGTTGAAATAAACTTCATCTTTAAAAACAGCTAGATTTATGTAATTTAAGAATTTCCTAATGAAATTGTATAAATATGAAAATATAAAATATTAGCTTTTACATTATATTTCTCTGCTATAATGTCTTTCTCAACATACATCTTTTACAGTGTAGCTTAATACAATTTACTGCCTAATTTATTTAGTCCACTTTAGTAAAGTAATGCTTTGTAAATACTTTAATAAAGTAATATATTTGGTGGGAATCCAATCCAAATTTACACACAGAAGTGTGCACTGAGCAAATTTATACTAGTAACATTCATACATTATTTTAAGACTTTGTTTTAAATCTATCAAATTGATGTCACAACTTTGTCGTACAATGGATGTCAAATCCCTATGATTAACCCTTTGAGATATATACTTCAAAATAAACTTTAGTAAACAATTGTACTCTAAGATCCTAAGAAAATACTAATACTGTAACCCTAGCCCAACTTAAAAACTGTATCCATTGTATAAATACCAGATTCTTACATCTAGCCATTTGTCCACAATACAGTTCGTGTCTGTTTTTACCGCAGTGGAGTCACAGCTATGTACTCTTTTCAATTCTGCTAACAAGTGTTTTCCTTTATTGATGAAAGTATCCAGCTCCTTTTGTTTATCACTCAGTTCATTCTTGGCAGCTTCGTGCTATGAACATAAATATTTACTTGTTTAATTAAGCCTTGAAGAAAAAAAGAAAAATTCAGTTCCCCAGGCACCCATCCCTAGCCCTGTGGTATATGTTATGCATTTGATAATTCTCATGCAGCATACCATCTTGTATTTTACTATGCCACAGAAAGAGGAGCAATGGTTTTCTCACAAGCATAATCAAATAGTATGATTTTTATAAAAAAATAAATAAAGCAGACAAGCAGGAATAATAAATTCTGATTTTTTGCCACGTGGTAACCAGTTTTCTTTAGGACTTAGGACATTTTTTAGAAAAAGTATTGTTATTTTTCCCATTCTTCAGACTCTACGTGTACATGTATAAATTGAATAATAAGAACCCCCAATTGACTAACTAGTATCTAAAATCAGTTCTGGAATTATAGCAGGGTAAACAGAGGGTGTTGCAAACAAAATTTAGAATTGTTAAAACCTGTCACTCCTAGATAGTTTGGAAAACAAAAGTACAAATATATTCAGAAAGAAATTAGACAGTATCTTCAGAGCCACAAAGCCTGCAATTCTAGATGTAGGGAAATCTTTTTAAAATGCTGTCATTGAAGATGTAACAAAATACTGAGAAAGGATCATAGTAAGCATCTCAGTTTTTTCTTTAAGAACTATTAGTGATCAGCATTAGATGTAAGCTACTAATCTGGATGCAGTAGGGCCATGTGGCCATGCCTGTTTGTTATGGTAGAAGTTGTGCAAATTATTTATTATGCTCCAACTCTTTCATGCCTAGATGTGGCCAGTATTGGAACAGGGAATTCTTCACTCTCCAAGACCCACATTAAGGAGAGGAATTATATGGAAGTTAAATGCATTTCTTTGTTAGACTGTTGAGCTCTGATCTGGCTTTCAGTTTTAGTTAAAATGTCTGTTATCAAAATGCCATAAATAAACAGTTTAGAATGAGGTTTATACAGATCTCACTGAAGAATTTTTAATCAAGAGCTCACTAGGCTTCCAAATGAAATTACTCTCTGAATGAAAAGAAAGAATGTAACTCAGAACTGGTTATCCTGACAAGCTGATGGATAGCAGAATTTAGAATTTTAGAAACACCAGTGAAATGAATGGAGTGCAAATATCCAAATTCCTTATCTCAATGGCTCAATGGCCAGTATCAACATTGTACTCCATGGAATAAGTCATCTTAGAGAAAGAGACAGACATAACCCTTCTTTTGTTGACTTTATTCTATTAAAAAAAAATACCCAATATGGAAAAACATTAAAGTATGTTGACTGGAAATATCCTCTTATACTATCATAGTAATATATGCACAATATATTTTATATAAGGACCAGATAACTTATGCTTTCCATAGAAATCAACATTTTGCATTTCTCGGTGTTAAAACTGTAAATAGCAACCATCAAAAACACATTAATGGATCTTGCCAAATGCTTAAAAAGTATGGTATTATTTCCTCCTCAGAATCTGTACTATTTAAACCCTGAATGTCAATGTGACAAGATTTGACAGTAGATTCAAGGAGCTTAAAACACAGACCAAGGGCACCTTTAAACTTTAAAAAAAAAATCTAAATCCTTTAAATACCTCAAATGAAATATATATAATTACCTTTGATAAAGTTCGCTTGATGTCTTCACAGTCCTTCCAAATGGATTTGATCACTGAAGCACTATCAGCACTGTCTATGACTTTCATTATTGTTGTCTTCAAGCTCTGATATTCCTTCATCAGATCAATAAGAATGCAAGACTGCTCCTTTCTGTAATGTGAAAAGGCTGTGTTAATATCATTTGCTGTCATGTTTCTGAGGGAAAGAGAATATGATGTAGAGATTCAGCATGGGAAAATGAGGACGCAGTGCCAAATGTGTTTTGGGCAGCTAATAAAATGTTAATATTTAGGTTTGACAAATCACTGTGGGTCCATACATCACAAAACACTTCACTGAAGGGCCAGTATATAGATCACGATTGCATATATATTAGATATCAAAGCAACAGACTTGAGCAAAAGACTGATTGTTGCTGGAATTCAAGCCTCTCACTTCCTAAGTTTAGCAACTTACTGACTGGAAACCACACTGTAATGATGCTGGCACTCACAGTTCATTTTCTTAACTTGCTCCTTTAACATACAGTTTTTGTTTTGTTTTGTTTTTTCATAAATAGAAGCCCAAGTAAAGACAGACAAAATTTATGTACATTGAGGATGATGCAGTACTGAATGAATCCAGCACTCAACTTTACCGTGCAAATTTAAAAAACATTTGACATTTTCTTTAAAGATGACAAAGAGGGAGATAAGACAAAGAAGAGGGTAAGATAAAATTTTCTTTAGTTTCTTTAGTTCTTTATCAACTTTGATTGATATACAAAACTGTCATATCACTGATTATACATTGATGATTGTTATGAGCATGGTCCCTTGGGCAGACAGAGAGATTTAAATCTAAGAATGATTTAGGACCACTGAATGTCGGATTGTCAGAAATACATATTCAACAGAGAAAGAAAATACATGCTAGAAGGACAGTATGTGTCTCAGTGGATACATTAGGAGAGTAAATAATAACATGCAACTAAAACCTCAGTATATCTACAAGCACTGCCCTGAGGACCTGTCTGTGGCTTTATTAATAGTACAATCACAAGTATCCTGGTTCATACTGTTTTACCTTCTACTCAGTATTTAACATAGAAGCCCTGTTTTTTATTGGCATTAACATGACAAGAAGATATTAAATGCAAATAACTAGGTCTCTTTCCCCCACTAAAAGAACTCTCTCATTTGTCACTTTAAGTCTAAGATCTACTTACTTTTCATGTATAACTTTCTTGGTATCCTCCCACAGAGATTCTAAGCGATTTATCTCTTTGTCAATCTCAGAAGCAAGTGTAATGTCTTTTTGGGCTATTTGTTTCGCTTTGTCCATGAGCCACTGGAGTTTGTGTTGGTGAGAATTTAATTCTTCATCTAACTGGTTAAAGATCCTTAATCTGCAAGTTAAAAGGCAGGTTTAAAATTTACTTAGCTTCACTTTTTTGCAAGAGAAAGGAGGACAAAATAAGACTGAAACAGTTGCTATTACTTACTATGCACCAAGTTCCCTTTTTCTAACATTTCCTACAGTATCTTCAGAAAACAAAGTGTTATCTGGATTTTTTTTCTGCTACAACTAGGCTCAGAATGTAATTTTACTACAATTTTGTAGAAATTGTAATTTTTCTACAAAATCTCTACAATTATATAGATATACATATACCTTCACCTCACACAGTGACTTGGAAATATACTCAAATATTTATATAAATACTTTATCATAGTGTTTTCTATTCCTTCAGCACATGTACAGTCTATAATTCTGTAAAAGTACGAAAAGTTATATTATATGGGATCTCTAATAGCTTTTTGGAGCTATATGGAGAAATACCCAAATGTTTCATTTGGACAAAATAAATTCATGAGACAAAGATTTTCTGAACTGTTCTTGCAAGATAAAAGATTAGCGGCACTTGCTAAGTGTTCTGCTCATGTTCTCCCTCCATCCAAATGGCTCACTTATTTACAAAATTTTATTAAGTAGATGTATGAACTCACAAATGCCTGGCAATTTTCCAAGGCGGAAAACTCACACATGCCTCCAATGCATCATAAAAAATCTAGAGACTGCAAGCAAATGAAGAAGCACCAATCTCAAGCATTAATGCTGTTTTTACCTTTGCTGGAGAGCTTGTAGTGTTGCCTCCTTCAGGCCCTCCTTGTCAGCTTTTTCCTCAATATCGTCAATGCTCTTCAGGAGCTGTTCTTTATGTTCCATGAAAGATCTTCGCAAAGCTCCAAGAGCTTCTGCCTCACTCTGTTTGGTTCCCAGCAGGTTTTGAACTGTCTCTAGTTCCAAGCACAGATTATCCACCACAGCCCTGCAGGAAGTCCTCTGCTCAGAAATGCTATGTTTTAGATGATACTGGGCCTTAGTAAGGGAGCCATCCAAACTGATGGCAATAGATTCCAGCTTGTTAAGGTTTTGAATTACATGATTGAGTTCCTTCTCCAGTAATTCAGATTTAGCTTTATCTATATTTCCTGTTTTCTCCACTGTCTGCCTCAGCTGGTGGAGCACTCTTGATGCAGCACTATGGAGCTCCAGGAATACCCGCAGCTGATCCAGAGCGTCTTGTCTTTGGCTAGTTATTTGACTTGCCTCCTGAAAGATCTGAAAGCAATCTTCAGTCTTTCCCTGCAATGTCTGCTGGTCTTCTGGGCTACTGAAAGAACACAATCTATCTACATGTTCCTTTAGACTCTGTAACTGCTGTTTCTTACTTTCGACTTCCATTGAGTGGTTCTATGGGAAAATAAAAAAACAGAGATGGGTTTCTTCTTCCAATCAAAAGCTCAGAAAAAATTTTCATACTAAACTTACAAGCAAAACAAGTACTGCTGAGGGTTTTTCAGTAAGAAGAGTTCAGTTTTACAGTTTTGCTTTTAACTGGTCAAATAACAGAAATCTGTATGTGACTGCAAGACCATGTCTGTTCTCAAACAACTAAATGACCTCATGCTAGTTTTAGATGAATATTTAGCTGAACACACTGTACAATTTCTCTGTCTTTAATATTTACATCAAAAGTTTACCTTATTGTGAGATGCAGCTAGTTGTTGATCATCTGTGCTTATCTCTGAAGTGGCTTGTAGTTCAGCAAGAAACTGCTTAATCCAGTCTGAAAACCTGAGCAGGAGCTCATCAAACTGCCTATGCTCAGCAACAAGAGATTGAAGGAAGTTGATCCTATAGAATATCAGATGTAAATATGAAAGCACTTGATGTAAATTAATCATTTCCCATAATCAGAACCACAGCTGACTGGACAGCATTAAAATCAATGCCAGGTGGAAGGAATGAAGGAAATGTTCATTTATGTTACAAATGTGATGACTGCCTTGTTAGTTTATTAAACGGGCAACAACACAACACCTGAAAGCACCATTTCGGCTCTCTCCTGTTTCTACTGTTTTTATTCCTATCAACTGTTAGAAGTGCCCCAAACAATCAAGGTATGTTCTTCAACTTTTCTTCATGGGGGATAGTCCCAGCAAAGAAAATGATATTGACAGAAGCTAAACTTCAGTCTTCAGACATAGCAATTCTGTTTGCCCTATAATCTGCAACACTGCATGTAACATAAGATTCTCATCAATTTAGGCAGGGGTTGAATAACTGCATGTTCAACTTTCACTGAAGTGAGGGTCAAGTCTGCTCAGAGGAACACAGTTCAAACAAAAAGTGGGTCCAGAGGAGTACTCAGTACCCAGCAGAACTAAGCTTCTAAACCTTGACCTTAGCAAAAGCCTTGTCATTTAACTTTCCATTTCCCTTAGAAATTTCTCTACATGATTTTCAACATGAAATGCTATGTACAAGATCATTATATTGTAAAACTATCATATTGATAAAGCACCTCAAAGATTATGCCATTGACCAGGGTCTATTACTTAAGCTCCTTTACAAACAGTAAAATATGTATGTTCATCACCAAAGCAATTGAATCTAAACATATGATAACATACCGTTTCAGAAAAGGAAGCAGTGTTCCTGAGCCTAATATGAGCCAGCTGTCTAACAACTGAGTATTTATGGCATATGAAAATCCAAAGTGGGTTTAAAAAGATAATATTGTGGCTTTGCACAGGAGGAAGCATATAACTGAAAAGCCGCATTATCTTCATTCCCTGCCCCACACTCCTTCAAACAGAAATTTTCTATCACAAAAAAATAGTGAGAGCTTATACCAAAAAGACAGCATGATAAATCTGTGGGATTTTCCACACCCCATTCCTGGGAGCTCAGGGTTCAATATTAATCTTAAACCTTTGTTTTATTAATGGTAATACTGTAAAAACTATAATTCAGTACTGAAAATCCTCATCTGAATATTGGTTACTCTCATTTAACATGTAAAAATCATACTGAAGCACAAACCTTTTATCAACAGTTTGTGGTAAAGCTTTCCACCTCTTATCCAGCTCCTCAAAGTTTTCCTTTATTGTTTTCACACAATGTCTGGAAGCCGTCGGGAATAGCGACTCATTTAACAGCAATAGGTTTGCATAGACTGAAGCATGGGACTCAGTATCTGCCCGCAAATCCTGGGAAAACAATGGAATGTACAGCCTTTAGATTAAATATGGCATCACATGTAAAATGATAAAAATTACAAAAAAAATCATCTATGGATTTAGAGTACACCACTTTGGGACAAGTGAATGAGTACAGTCAAATCCTTGGAGGAACTGAGGTTTATTAGGACAAACACATATTAGGACTCAAGACCCCTCAGACAGCTAAATCTGCAACTGTAATTCAGTAAGTAAAAAAACCCATAGGTGAAGTTTTTTCTCCTTTAGAATCAAGTGCAATCTTTCCACACAGTTCTACAGTATGATGAAAATGGCTAAAATAAAGGCTAAATTTTACAACGTATTTTGTATGCAGCAATAAAAAATTGTAAGGAATTCCAATTTTAAGGAAATGTCACAAATTGGCCCAACCAAACACGGAAACCAAAACCCAAAGTAATTTTCCTTCTCTTCAGTAGTATTTAAAACTGAAATTATGGACTCACTGGCTTCATGGAGGATGCAAAATATTTAAAATTTGGCTAACTGCTTTATATTAATCTAAAAACAAATGGCAAAAATTCCAAGGGAAGGCACACTTTAGAATAGGATGAAAGTCTTGTGTGTCTTAAAAGAATCAGAAATCAAATTTCCTTGTGAATTCAAAACCATTGAGCATTTTGTCATCTGAGCAACTTTCCTCACATGCAAGAAAAAGAAAGTAGCATTGTCAAACAAAGGAGTTTCTCCAGAGAAAGGATCCTCTGGCAAGCAGACTGAGTGGATGATAACTTCCTCATCCAAATGGTGGATCAGCCAACCAAGAGAGGAGCGCTGCTGGATCTCATCCTCACTAACAAGGAGGGTCTGGTCGAAGCAGTAAAGGTTGAGGGCTGCCTTGGTTGCAGCGACCATGAGATGGTGGAATTCAGGATCTTGTGTGGTAGGACCAGTAGAATAGCAAGTAGAATTGCAACCCTGGACTTCAGCAGGGCAAACTTTGGCCTTTTCAAGCAATTGCTAGGGGAAATCCCATGGGCAAGGCTGCTTGAAGGTAAAGGGGCCCAAGATAGTTGGTTGACATTCAAGGATTGCTTATTCCAAGCTCAAGAGCAGAGCATCCCGACACGTAGGAAGTCAAGGAAGAGGGCCAGGAGACCTGCGTGGCTAAATAGGGAACTGCTGGGTATGCTCAAGTGGAAGAGGAGAGTTTATAGGTCATGGAAGGAGGGGCTGGCCACTCGGGAGGAATATAAGGCTGCTGCTAGAGGATGTAGGAAGGCAGCTAGGATGGCTAAGGCCTCCTTAGAATTAAATCTGGCCAGAGGGGTCAAGGACAACAGAAAGAGCTTTTTCAAATACATAGCTGATAAAACTAACACCAGAGGCAAGGTTGGCCCACTGGTGAATGGGATGGGTGCCCTGGTGACAGAAGATACTGAGATGGCAGAGTTATTGAATGCCTTCTTTGTCTCTGTCTACTCTGCCGGTGGCAGTCCTGAAGAGCCCTGTACTCCTGAGACCTCAGATGAAGTCAGGTCACTGGAGCAGTTTGCCTTAGTCGATGAGGAATGGGTTAGGGACCAGTTGAGCAATCTGGACATCCATAAATCCATGGGTCCAGATGGGATGCACCCGCGGGTGCTTAGGGAACTGGTGGAATTCATTGCTAGACCACTCTCCATCATCTTTACCAAGTCTTGGGAAACGGGAGAGGTGCCTGAGGACTGGAGGAAAGCAAATGTCACTCCAGTCTTCAAAAAGGGCAAGAAGGAGGACCCGGGTAACTATAGACCGGTCAGCCTCACCTCCATCCCTGGGAAAGTGATAGAACACCTTATCCTTGATGCCATCTTAAGGCATGCCAAGGATAAGAGGGTTATGAGGGGCAGTCAACATGGCTTTACCAAGGGGAAGTCATGCTTCACCAACCTCATAGCCTTTTATGAGGAAATAACATTGTGGATGGATGATGGCAGAGCGGTGGACGTGGTCTACCTTGACTTCAGCAAAGCATTTGACACAGTCTCCCACAGCATCCTCATAGCTAAATTGAGGAAGTGTGGCCTGGATGATCAGGTAGTGAGGTGGACTGCGAACTGGCTGAAGGACAGAAGCCAGAGAGTTGTAGTCTATGGGGCAGAGTCCAGTTGGAGGCCTGTATCTAGTGGAGTGCCTCAAGGGTCAGTACTGGGACCAGTATTATTTAATATATTCATCAATGATTTAGATGAGGGAATTGAGTGTACTGTCAGCAAGTTTGCTGATGACACTAAGCTGGGAGGAGTGGCTGACACGCCAGAAGGCTGTGCTGCCATCCAGCGAGACCTGGACAGGCTGGAGAGTTGGGCAGGGAATAACTTGATGAAATATAACAAGGGAAAGTGTAGAGTCCTGCATCTGGGCAGGAACAACCCCAGGTTCCAATATAGGTTGGGGAACGACCTGTTAGAGAGTAGTGTAGGGGAGAGGGACCTGGGGGTCCTAGTGGATGGCAGGATGACCATGAGCCAACACTGTGCCCTTGTGGCCAAGAAGGCCAATGGCATCCTGGGGTGTATTAGAAGGGGGGTGGTCAGTAGGTCGAGAGAGGTCCTCCTTCCCCTCTACTCTGCCCTGGTGAGACCGCACCTGGAATATTGTGTCCAGTTCTGGGCCCCTCAGTTCAGGAGGGACGGGGACCTGCTGGAGAGAGTCCAGCGCAGGGCGACAAAGATGATTAAGGGAGTGGAGCATGTCCCTTATGAGGAAAGACTGAGGGAGCTGGGTCTCTATAGTTTGGAGAAGAGGAGACTGCGGGGGGACCTTATTAGTGTATATAAATATATAAAGGGGGAGTGTCATGAGGATGGAGCCAGGCTCTTCTCAATGGCAAACAATGATAAGACAAGGGGTAATGGGTATAAACTGGAACACAAGAGGTTCCACTTAAACTTGAGAAGAAACTTCTTCTCAGTGAGGATGACAGAACACTGGAACAGGCTGCCCAGGGAGGTTGTGGAGTCTCCTTCTCTGGAGACATTCAAAACCCGCCTGGACACATTCCTGTGTAACCTCTTCTAGGTGTTCCTGCTCTGGCAGGGGGATTGGACTAGATGATCTTTTGAGGTCCCTTCCAATCTCTAGCATACTGTGATACTGTGATACTGTGATCCTTCCTTGACAGATAATAGGTTATACCAGGGCATTATTTTTCTTGAGCCGGCATATTATATTTGCAAATAACATTTTTCCTGTCATTTTCTTGTCTTTGATAGATAACAACAGTGATAATGTAACACTTCCCTAGGATATTTCTGAAGCCCAGAATCAAGTGACTTGTCAGACTACAATTGAGCAAGTCCATCCTTTAAAAGACACAGAAATAAAACAGGAAAATGTAGGGGGACAATCCTTCAGTTGAAACATACCTGCAGTGACTGCAGTTCACTTTCCAGTTTAACTCTGTCAGCAGAAACATACTGCTCGGAAGGCCCGGCTGTAGCTTCACACCCCTCCAACCAGGTCAGGAACACAGACAGCTCCTTCTCCTGCCTAAAAAAAAATCACAATTCAGAGTTATCAACTCAAATCACCCCTCAGTCTTACACACTGACCACAAGAAGGTCTCTGTGTCCATCATAACAGACATGAGAATCTACTCACTTCTGCCACTGAGCCAGAAGAGTTTCTAATAAGGTCTGTTTCTCTTTAGCATTTTCCAGCACCTTTTCGTATTTCTGCTGTAATACTGTAACCTCCTGAGCAGCTTTTTCTCTGTTGGCCACCTTTCGGGCACAGGCTGAGAGGCCAGCCAGAGTGTTGCTCAGTTTTTCCACAGTATGACAAAGGTCCTAATGAACATGTAAAAGAAACAGAAGTTAGATGCATAAACAAAAGAGCTATGGTAACAATGATGCAAAAAATTCTGTACTTCTACTCAAAGTTTGAAGTGATGCTACATCCACCAGATCATGAAGTCGCTGCTTAGCTTACATTTCACTCAGATCTATCCTAGATACATGCCCCAAGCACGTCAATGAAGTAGCTTGTAGTAGGGAAAATCTTTCCTAAGAACAGTGTTAAAGATAAAAGAGCAACAAAAGGGTCAGATCTTCTGAATGGACATGAGACGTGACCATTTAGGACAAAGCTCTAAATTCCCTAATATTTGTCTAAGATTTGCTCTAATTTGTACATGTACAGTAAGTACAACAGCTCAGTCCAACATGTAAGGACTGCCAGACATGCAGCCCGTGTCATGACATGAGAGAGGCAGGGAACAATTACTGTGAAATTTGTCAGCATTTGTTTTTACAGAAATGGCATCTGAAGTTGACTAGACTTTACAGTATCACCATTTCCAGGCAGATGGGAGACTTCTTCATATGGAAATGATTGAAATGTAGTACTATGAATGAGAAAAAACACAAAATGAAATTTTTATTTTAGAATTAAGACCACTAAAGTTCCAACTCAAAAGTGCGCAATAATAACAGTAGTAATGAGTATAATTACAGTCATGAAAGAAAGCATATATAGGAGGAAAGGTGAATTGTACAGCAACAACACGCTAATGTTTAAACTAAACAATAAACAGTAATTTCATCTTGATCCCATAGGAAGGACAAGAGTTTGCATTGCATACTCAGCATATTCAAAGTGTTTAAAAGCCAGTAACAATAATGATTACATTTGCTGTCTGAATAAATTCTCCATATGTAAAATATTTTTCCTCAATGAGTATCAAGCTTTTTTGAAGCAGACAGGCCAGTTCTTCCTTGAATATAGCCTTTACAAGTAGTTACCACTAAGCTCAGAAGAAATTACATGTATTTTACTGCAAGAACAGTATGCATAAAAGTTTTTACTATATTTTCTTAGAAAAAAAATTAATGATTCTTAGGGGAGAATACATTACAAACTTACAGATAAAAATGCTACACCAAATTCCAAGATTTGGGATGGATTTTTAGTAGTCCAAACACCCATGGATTTCTGGCATCACAGATAAAAGTTTGTCAGTTGAAACTCTGTCCAGTCTATGCACTGTCCAAGAGAAATTACTTCCAAGATGACTTTTTTTTTTTTTTTTTAAATCACAGATTTCTATAAACTAAGATCCAAGCTTCATTAAAATCTTTGAGGAAAAATTGTCTAACAGATGTTTCTTGATGAGAAATCTTTTATTTTCCATAACGTTTTAGATGCATAAAAATAAAACCAAGAAACTGAGGGATTAATTCAAAGCTTTCCTTTCTCTAGAGTGGGGAAAAACCCGTCCAAGCCTGTCTCAAATGGTGCAAAGAAATAGCTGAGGAAGAATATATAAGCCTTCCCTGTGGCTGTCCAGTGTGACAGGCAGCCCTTGCCTTCTCCTGCCACCACCCTGGCTGGTGTAATATCAGGCAGCCCCTGGTCTGGAGGTTATTGACATTTCTGTGAGGAGATTAATATGGCACTGTTTCCCTGGACGTGTGTCAGGAATCTCTGGCCACACGCTCACCGTGTAATCCTGAAGGGCTGCGTATGTTGCTGATGATGAAGAGCATGATGTAAGAGGTTCAGCTAGCTTAGCTTCAAATTCAGACACTGTCTGCTGCACCTATGAAGAAAAGGCAAACCAGAGAGTCTAAAACCAGCAGGAAATACATAACTGATGCCTTAAGTATAATCTTTTAAATATTTAGTGCTAAGAGAATATTATATCCTAAGCTTTTGCAGTGATGAGTGCCTTTGAAGTCAAAAGATGCTAACTGTGCTCAGCTATTTAGGACTGGGGCAATAATAATATTTAAATTATTTTCCTTATGACTTACTAACAACCCAAGATTGAAGTTAAATTGTTTATAAGAAGTATGGATGTGGTTTATTTGTGCAATATAAAGGATAATCACTTAGGTTTTCTAAAAGAAAGCGTAATGTTTTGAGCATGTATACTTTAGTGTCTTCCTGAACCTGCCTTTTAATTTATTCAAAGCACAAATTTACACAGAGAGGTCCTGCAATTACTTTACGAAGTTACTCATGTATTCCATCCTATAATATTTTATATTCAATTTTGGAAAAATAAAGAGTAAATGTATAAATGGCTGCAAACAATCCATTAGATTTTGCATTGTCTACCTGTTTAAGACTTTCTTCATATTTCTGCTGCACTGATGCATTCCCTGTGATTGTTCCTTCCAATCTCTGTGCATGATCTCTTAGCTCTTCCCAATACCTTTTGACTTGAGTCAGTTTGGCTTTAATATGTGCACATTCTCCAGAGGTAACAAACTGGGAAAAAGACTTGGCTTCCTCTTCTAGCTTTGAGATTCCAGTTATTTTACCATCTATTTCTTTATTAATAACCTAAAATGTAAAGTAATAGTAAATAAAGAAGCATAATAGGATTTTAATTATCAGAATATTATTTTCTGCTTCATTCTTTTACCTGAGCTACTAATATTCTTCATTAAAAAAGTAAACAAGAGGAGAGTTCATTGACCACTTGAAATAAGTAGTTACAACAGTAACTAATTAATATGACCTGCAAATTCCATTTTTCTTCTTGAAATTTGCACTGGAAAAGGTTTAGAAAACAGCTCGCCCTAAAAACAGTATCTATAAAGAGCAATTAGAATTGGCTGAAGTGAATATTTTCATAAGCAGACAAGATGGTTTGTATTTTCACAGAAATCAATACACAATTCTCTTAGAGATTCGAAATAAATACAAGATGAGAAAAAGTAAGTGTATAACTGAAAACAATATCGTTAAGGAGCTGAACCCTAACAGGTGATTATGAAATAAAACATGCTACAATTTAAAAACCAGTTAAGATTGTTTTAATTTTCTAATTTAAAATTCTATGGCTTAATAAAGAATAAAATAAATTACATTATGAGGTAGGCTGAATGTGACCCAGGCACAGGATTAAATAAAGAACCACATTACCGTATAAATAGGAAATCATGAAACAAGGGTGATGCTACTTTCGGTACTTTTCAGCTGCCTCCTACATCAGTTAGTAAATGCATAAAGGCAAACTAGCTCTGGCTTTACATTTTGTCAGCTGCATGCCAGCAACTGTTTCCTATTATTTTGCACTGGTTTTTATTGCAAAATGGAGGCAAACCTGAAAGCTACAACACCCAAGACAGAAACTTGGACTGTTTCATATTCAGCGGCTATTTATTAAGTAAGCATCAGTAAACTTGGAAATAAGATTTTTTCCACAACAGAATTCTTTTAATTTCTCCTGATTTAGCATGTCCATGGAGTTCTTCTCAGAAGCCATGAATAACACTCATTGGGAGGGAACTGAAAGGGCAAAGAGTACTCTTTGAAATTGGAATACGCAATAGCATTCCGACTTAAAAATGTTAAGATATGTATGTAAATGAAGTCAACTAAAATCTTCCTGAAAATGCACTCTCGAAAGCATAGAAAGTGCCCTCCTTCTGCTATAATTGTGCTAAAAATATGGTATTTTTCTTGCTGCTATAAAGCTCAGGAGCGGCTTACTGCAAAATTCAGTCTAGAATTAGCAGGATGACAGTACAGAAAAAATGTGGTGCTGGAAGCATTTATAGTGTCTCTTTATGCGAGATATTCTGAATTAATTCAGATTAAAAAATATCTTCTTTTTGCATGAGAATATGGTGCTGAGGAAAAAAACTGTATTTGCAGCCCTGAGTTTGAAATTATCTAACAATGCAGCAGATACAAATGAGGCAGTGCTTTTTTACTCCCACGCTATCCTGTTAAATTCACTCAGTTACATAAAAGAAGGTGGATAATTGAGGCCTTCAAACTCTCAGCAAGTCTGCCACCAATGGTAACTGCTTGAGAATACTGTCATTTTGTTCCATCAGGAACTTTGGAGAAATGTGTAGGTGATAATCTGGCTCTGCTGAAGTCACTGGGGTTTTGCAGTCAATGTCACCAAGAGTAGACTATTATCACCACTATGTATGATAACTATGTTCGGCTGACCCCAAGTTTTTTATCTGTTCAGCCAAGATGTCAGGGATTTTTTTATGCATATGTCTCATGTTGCAATATTCCTTACTAAGGTGTTGTACTAGAAATTATGAACTAAATATGCTGTTAGCGTGGTGACACAGAGTAACTGATCAGAAAACATACAACAAAACATAATTAATTCTTCAAAATCACGAACAAAGCAGTGCTGCTGAAGAAGACCTCAAGCTATGTCTATACACGGAGGTTAGATGACTCATTTCACGTATCACAGTTCATAAAGCCCATTGGTTCACTTAAGTTACATCCTAGGCCTTATCTGGAGGATTTTCTCTACTTCATGTCTGTTCACTCAGACATTTATAAACATTACCTGCTGACCAGTTTCCTTCTGTCATGACATTTAAATGAGGAAAAGTTATGGTGGAATTTTCAGAAACTTGCAATGCAGTGTAAAAATTACTGCTTATCTGCATATACAGCAAAGAACAGCTTTTCTGAGAAATTGGCCTGAATGGGCTAGTTGGGCTTAAGTAGACTCCATTTAGACAGACAAGAACTGTTACACTGTACGCATATTAATATAATTTGATGTACTTATTTTCTATCTTAAACATTGGAATCCTATCCCCTAAGTAATGAAAAGCAAAATAAAATGACAATGTATGCCAGTGGGATAAGTGTGTATATGTTACTTCACAAGGAAATAGGTTTTGAGTTGCTATGGCAACAAAGTAAAAACTCAACTATTATTTTATTCTTCAATGATGAAATCAAGAGATTTTATTTATTTGGTGTATGTAAAGATGTGATCAGATTAAGAACAGGAAAACTTGCTGCCAAACTGTTTTCTGTCACATGAAACAAGTGTCTTATGGGATACTTTGGAAATACTAGTGTCAATCTGGTCCATGACTGCAAGCAGCTGCACACCTGTGCTCTTTCTGAAGATCAAGTAGGTCACAGAATAAAGAAAATGATGGTGGTCACTGCATAATGAAAAACTCTGTCCCCTTAGAAACATGCAGGTTCAGAGAAAGTACATTTTTATTTGCAGTATGATATCAAGTCAGCCCTTGAAATGCAATGCTTGTAAGACAATGTGCACCTTTAGTTAGCAATAAAAAAACTAAACCACTATGTATCTACAAGAATGTACACAGAATTTAAGACAATGTAAACATAATAGAAATAAATGGTATGTAGTTTTGCAAGCTACCAAGAGCAATAGTTTCTTTATTGTTTCAGCATAAAAGGTACATAAATCAAGTTATATCTTTAGCTTGCAAGATTAAAACCAAGTTCTATATCCACTGGCTGATGCATGATTTAAAATAAAGAAGCTTATACACTTTGTATTTATGTAGCTATTTTGTACACCAGTTGAGATTACTCAAAAAATAAGAACAGTATAAATTAAATATTTTAACCATACACAAAAAGGCTCCATATATGTAAATGAAACACTAAAAGACAAGGCAGCCTGTAAGAATTTTTCCTTCGGTTTATGTAAAACTTTACTGTTAAGTATATTTGTGGACAAAGCATGCCATCATTATCATGGTAGTTTTGAGACACGTAAAATGTCTATTCTGCCCTTTGGCTTCTAGCAAAATGACAGACAAATGGGCTTGTAATGCTAAACGTAACAAGAACTAATCACCTTGATTTTGCTGATCTGTATGTCCAAAGGAGATGATGATGTTTCCAAAGTTTCCAGTTCTTTTTCTTGTTCAGCTATCCAGATGGACAGAGCTTCAAAATTACTGCCAAAATGATCCCACTTGTTTTTCACCATTTCCATGCTTTTAATACTAAAATTAACCAAATCAATTAGAGAGAATAAACAGTTTAATATAACGAAGCTGCCCATATTCTTGCTAGAATAAAAATGTAACTTACTAAATCTACAGGAGGGTAATTTTAAAAACTCCAGTTTTTAGAGGACTGAGTGATGTGCCTAAATTCAAACTTGGTTCTTCTCTCTCAGACTGTGCACTCAAACAGTTGCGTTAGCCATAGAGAGGACAGGAAGAGGTGAAACAGTACAGCTTCACTCATCAGCTGTACATCAAGAATCTCATTATAACAGGAAGAAAATGAAAAGTTACATAAATACGATTTCGATGAAATAATATGGAATTATGATGAGATGTCTAAAAATTGAGATAATTGAGTGCATAGATGTTAGTAATTTAGTCACTAGAACAGAATGAATAAAACCAATATATTGTGGGTGTGGATAGAGTCTTGACTGCTTTATTATAACAGTAATCTTCCCATCTTATAGGAAGCTGGTGTTTTCTGAGGCAATATTAAATATCAAGCCAAAGAATCAACAACAGATACCCAACTACCTCAAAGGTAATAGTTATATTCTTTGAAACATACATTATAGGTATGTTAAACAGAGACAGATTATGATGTATTCTCATCTATCTTGGACAGCAAACAAAGCACCCTTCCTTTTGGTCACAAGTAAGTCTAACATTTTTGTAAGGCCTAGCAGCACTGACTTCCAGTATACAAGTTTCTGCCCCTTTCAAATCATTGTAAAGAACCCAGTGCTAATGCAGGCCCTATACGCAGCTTGCAAAACATGCATTTTCTATTTCATTGAAAATATTAAAATTTCATCAGATAAGTCTGAATATTATGAAATTCCAAAATACATTTTCCTTTGAAATATAGCCTTAAAAACCATTCCATGTCAAAAAGTTTTTGGTTTAATTTCTTTTTTCCACTTCATTAAAGCTAGAGGAAGCTTTAAGAAAATACATAGTCTAAAAACGTAAAATTTCTTTTTTTTTCTTTTTTAATTAATTAAAAAAAAAAAGGCAATGTCAACAGCCATTTACTGACAAGAGTGTATTCAAGTTATTTGTAGGAAAATAACATGCAAAAATATTTCTCTCAAGTCCAGTCCAAGAAAATACAGCTGGAAATCAGAATTGAGGGACCAAATCAGTGGCACAATGACTGAAAATCCTTTGCCTTTGTATCTGCCTTCCTTATCATTGTAAGGAAGCTACAGACTGTAAAGAATATAGTCCCAAACACACTGCACAGCTATGCATTATCTACTTGGGAAACAGATGGACTAAGTTTGCTCTATAGCTAACTATGGATTGCTGCTCATATTTTAATTTCCCTTTTCCCGTTCATTGGCATCATATGTACCGTATGTATTTGGAATACCTGCACTTTAAATTACTCAGCCAAGATTTTTATTGATTATGTGAGTTACAACATAACCTTACATGCTTATCATATGTTCTATAGATTCACTATAGAGAGTTGTAGATATTTGCATGTTTTGCAGAAGGGATTTATTTTTTATTATCTGTCACAGTACCAAAGACATTCTCTATAATCGATACAATCAACTAAAACCTATTTCATATCTATATTAAAAGGCGATATCAATGATGGCTTTCATTTAAAAATAGATTACATTATTTAAAAAGTGAATATTCATAGTTGGACAGGTGAATTTCTTGAATTGAAAAGTCACATTAGTTTTCTCTCTAATGTTGGAGAAAATTATGTATAAAGTACTCATTAAGATATAGTATAAATCATGGAGACATTAATGGACAAAAAATGGAAACATGTTGGAGAAAGTGTTATGTAAAATTTAGACCACCAATAATCAGAAAGTTACATCTGCTGCATAGGCTAGTTGTTCTGGTTTACAACTATTCTTTTACATTGGGAAAAATGGCACCAAATTAGTCAGATTATAAAACAATGGTCAGTAGGGGGAAACTAATCATGGGGGCATTGCTGTTTTCTCATATTCAGATAGAGGTGGTAATACCTGCTTAAACTTATACATCAGATTATTCTCCATAGTAGTTCCAGTAAGACAACTACAGAATTGGCACATGTATCCATGACTTGTGTATTGGATTTAATATATGCAAAAATACTAATTGCATCCACACATATGAATGCGTGTGTATATAGATAAAATAAGAATAGCAACAACTGAAGTTGAGTAACTTGAGTTCAATAACAGAGTTACTCACTTGAGAAAAGGGATGAAATTTTTACAGATACAGAAAGCTCCAAAATAGTTACAGGATCTAACAACATTTTCTTGGAGTCTGAACTTCCAATTTTTAAACAAAATTTGGCATATGATGCCTTTGTTCTTTGCAGCAGCAGAAGCAGCTTTTGATATTGCCCATGAAATAAAATTGGGGCATTCAGCTAAGATGAAGGCACTTCTTGACATTCCTATGAACAAAGTGGAATACTGAAACTGAGGCAAATATCATAAATGTGCTGTTCTCATACTTGCACTCTTCCTAAAAGGGTCTAGTACCTCAAGAATGAGTTTAATTAACCCTTCTTCTCAAGACTGGGCCTTAAAGATAAGTGACAGGCTAAACATAACTAACTGTTTTTATAACCTATGTATTATAAAAAATTGTTTATTTGCACATACTCTTATGACATATTTGGTACTATAACCTGGTTGCTATGCCACTGCAAGGTGTAAATGACAGAGTTGAGACAACACAAAATGCTGATAAGGTATTCTAGAAATCTGATACAATCCTATAGTGGATAATAAATATTAGGACTTGTTAAGAACATACTCTTCTTCAAGAGTAGCTTCCACTTTTTTCACTTGCTCTTGGATTGATTTTGCCTGCTGCTGAAGGAACTGCTTGTTCTTTGAACCAAGCTGTATCTCAGAAGAATTCTTCACCAGATTCTCAGCCTGCATTGCCATTGCTTCAGTCTGTTTAGAAAGTTCCTGTAAGGGTGCAAGATACATTAATACAACTATGAACAGTTTCATATATATACACAAAATATTTTTCCCAAATGTTCATGCTTGGAAAAGGTGTATGTTTCCTACATACATGTTTTAAATGTCTAGACACATAAAAACAGTATCTGAAGAAAGTTACTTTCATGTTGCAGTTAAGAAATGTTTATTCAAGCAAACTAGCTTGAAGAAAATTTAGCAAGGGAAACTGTATGTCCAAAAGTTTTAAGCTCAACCAATCCATTTATTCTGTAGCTTTTCAATAAATTTATTGGTGAATTGTGGATTATATGCATCTTTATTTAATCTTTAGATCTTAACCTTTACAGAGAGGATTTTGCAGTATTTCGTAGCTTTAACTCTCACTTTGTTTAGCAACTATTTTCTGGCACAAACATTAAACCTATACACCAGAACAATGGATAAGCATAACCAAGATATGTAGCATTTAGTATCAGATTAATCAAATGGTAAATCAGTGTGAAAAGCATGGCACTTAGGAAAGCAAATCACTACAATAACTTCTACATTAGTAAATAAAATGGGCTGGATAATTCTGTGTTACTAAGGACAAGTGACAAGTTCTGGCTCATGTCCATGTTGTAGAAACCTCTCCTTTTTCTCCCAGAGAAAAAAAAAGTGACAGACAGTCCACGTAACCTTGCCGAACAGCATTCTATTGATGTTGATATGCCAGTGCTTGACACTGTTTAGTTTACTAATATAGATGATTACTGAGCATAAAATGGGACGTCCTCAAAGTCATTTTAACTTCCATACGTGTGCTTCAGATGCGGATCTTGAAAAATTCTTCATATTTTCATAAAATAACTTTTTACCTATAAACAGTTTATGCAGTCTCTCCTCTGTATATGCAATTTGTGCCAGCATTAATGGGAATCCATGCAAAGACTGAAGGCAATATGCTCACTACATGTTAACAAGCAAGGCAGAAAGATATCTTGGTTCCTGTATTTCACACAGTGAATACCTTTGTCTGATCCAGTTCTGAGGAGAGGCTCTCTAAACTGCTAAAGTTTAAGATACGTTCAAGTGCAGAGCTTGCTTGATTGAGATATTTTACTACTGTTGCTTTGTCTCTTTCAAACTGCTCCCATTTATTTATGGTGACCTACAAAAAACAAATAAACAAACAAAACCAAAACAGGAATAAAAAGACAAAAATAATCAAAGAGGAGAAAAAAAGAAGAACTGTAAGTTACTGAAGAAGGAAAAGATATTAAAAACTGGCATAAAATAAAACAATTTCAACTGAAATGCCATCTACTCAACAGATGAAACTGTTCTGAACCCAAAAAAAAGGAAACTTTTCCATTAATTTAACTGATTCATGCTGCGCTGTGCGAAAAAGGTGCCAGAAATATTCAAGTCTTATATTTGAATGTCTTAAAAGAAGTTCTGAAGTAATAAATGCCAGTGCTTATGCTTATGGTGACAGGTAGTCAACAATATCCAAAAGTATCTTGAAGTTCTCTAATGCAATAAATTATAGTGAAATAGTAGGAGAAAATCTCAACTCATAGGAAATACACATAGGAATCTATTTGTTCTTTTCTCATAATGTAGAATTTTGATTAACGTGCAGCATTTAATTATCAGTCACAAGAATAAACAAGTATTTTCTTGATTCTGAAGTAAAACAAAGCCTAAGTTAAGACTTCATTTGGAATTCCTTTGAAAAAAAAAATTGTTTCTATGATAAACTCTTACATTAAGAAGCTACTTGAGCTGTATTGATCGTTTTTCATTTTGTATTTATAATGGGAAATAGTTTTGATGACTTTAAACATTTGCTTGGAATAGTGGGCAGCTGGATTACCATTCTGCTTAGAGAAATGTAAAGGACAACTCAAATATGGGTGCAAGGAGCTATAAATTCTCATCTCAGTTCAGTCAGTGATTAGTTACTCAACGTGGAGCAATCCATTTGATTTCTCTGTGACTTTTTCTTTTTTTCTTCTTTAAATTTAGGATGACAGCATGTATCTCGCACAGCACTTGTGGAGTATTGTGTGCAGTTCTGGTGTCCTCAACATAAGAAGGACATGGAACTGCTGGAACAAATCCAGAGGAGGGCCATGAGGATGATCAGGGGACTGGAGCACCTCCCATATGAAGATAGGCTGAGAAAAGTTGGGGCTGTTCTGCCTGGAAAAGAGAAGGCTGCGTGGAGACCTCATAGCAGCCTTCCAGTATCTGAAGGGGGCCTACAAGGATGCTGGGGATGGACTATTCATCAAGGACTGTAGTGACAGGACAAGGGGTAACGGGTTCAAACTTAAACAGGGGAAGTTTAGATTGGATATAAGGAAGAAATTCTTTACTGAGAGGGTGGTGAGGCACTGGAATGGGTTGCCCAGGGAGGTTGTGAATGCTCCATCCCTGGCGGTGTTAAAGGCCAGGTTGGATGAGGCCTTGGGTGACATGGTTTAGTGTGAGGTGTCCCTGCCCTTGGCAGGGGGGTTGGAACTAGATGATCTTAAGGTCCTTTCCAACCCTAACTATTCGATCATTCTATGATTCTATGATTCTAAGGGCTCTCTATTAAAGGACAGTGTTACCTTTAGTAATAGGGGAGACAGCCCATCTAAAAATTAAGTCACACATATATTATTTAAAATATCTATTATGACTGAATATTTGGGACTTTTAAACACTTAAAAACAAAATACTGTTTCTTTATTAATTAAGCAGCTTCAAGAATTTTTCATGGAGGTACTGATCATGAAAACCCAAGGACCAAGATTCAGAGGTGAGAAAGTGAGCTCAGACTTTTTACATTAAAAGATGTTTGTTTGGTCTTTTTCTACTATGTTGAAAAAAAATAAAGAAGAAAGCATGGTTTATTATTTCCATTTGTAAAGGACCCACCTGCAGTTGCTCTTCACGCTTCTCCATAGTCTGTTGCATGTTCTCCAATGTTCCTTCTAACTTTTGTAAATCCTCTTGCATTGTGCTGGGCAGCCCACCATCAATCTGCAACTGTTTAGCTTGGGATATCTGTTGCTGCACATCTTGCCTCTTTGCACGGAGTCTCCTTGTCCTTTGCTAAAAGGGTTGATCCAACAGGAATTATTAAACTTTTTAGTTTCTTTGGGAAACTGGCATAATGAAACCATTTTCTGCTTCTGCAGGTTTATGTAACGAGAGCAACAAAGAGGTGAACTGTGGCAAGTATCCTTGACAGTCTTATATACTCATCAAGTACATGCCTTGGGTTCCAAAATGTATATACACCTTTTGTGGCCATTTATGTAACAGTATGGCTATTTATCCAAAGCAGTCTTTCAGAAAGCAGAAGCCAAAACACTTGAGTAACTGTACCAGTAACCACAGGTGGATGTATTCCTTATGATTGCCTGGAAACCTCTAGGTCTACTCTACACTCTTCGAGGCACAGGCTGTAGCCTCAGATTGACAAAGCAATATATCAGCCTTTATTAGAGATCATTAGGGGGATGGCCAAATTGCATAACTCTTCCCTTAATGCATTTTGCTTTGTAGCACTATCAGAAACTCCTAAGACAACATCACATCTCTTTTCCTAACATGCCTGACTCATTGCCAGCCTTGCTAGATAAGCTCACAGCTCCCTGCTCAATCCTACTCTGGTATCTTCAGGTCCTTGTCTAAGTCTGTTTTTTACCTTAACAGACTCCATATCAAAAAAAGAAGAAGAGTCTGAGAACATAATGAGAAGTTAACCATTCCTACTATCTCTTGTATGGTTGGATAAGGAATGTAGAGTATTGAAAGAACAAATACAAGCCTTAACACATACAGTAGCCTTTACAAACACCAAAGAGTGCAGATAACACATGGGCAAGACATAGTATTGCTTGGTCAGAGAGTTAAACATGTCTGACCTTACAGACACAGGTGTTAATATAAAACACTTACATAATGCCCAAACATTGACAGTAAATTTTTCTTCCTAGCTTTGAGCATGCCACAAAGTTAATTTATTTCCCATGTTTAACCCCATGATTCTTGCTGTACACAACCCATATGATTTATTGTTACTGTAGCCTGTAGATGATTTAATCTATTATCAGTGTATAAAAAGACTCCTGTTCTGCTCCTACAGACTGGAGGCTCACCTTTTACTGCAGAAGCTACCTATAGGAGGAGATAAGACTAGAGGTATATCTTCCCTCCTGCATTTAGAGTTGGGGCTACATCAAAGCTCCTGAAGTAAAAAGGTTTCCAAAACCAGGAACGGGACTAATTTACCATAAGCAAATCTGACACACAAACGTCAAGTAAATGAAGCTTGGCTTTCAGGTGTTCTGTGTCCAAAAAAACAGTGTCAAATAAAAGAATATTCAATAAAAACTGAAAACCAAGCTCATGTTCAAGCATTAACATTTAAAAAATACTAAGTATTTTTTTGTTATAAGAAATCAATACTAGGCCATATGAGGCTGTTTCCTGTATAACTATTTCAAGTTTAAATAAAAAGTGTTACCTTAATGGACATAATAAAATCTTTTAATTACATAAATTTAATCTTAAAAAAAAAATAAATGGATATGGACATGAATAATTGCCTTACCTGATGATGAAGTAGTAGTTGCTGAGCTTGTAATAAACTTTCTGTATCCAGGATCTTTTCAGCCTCTGCTTGGGCTTCTTTTGAATTGCTGATTAATTCCTCAATTGCACTTTTAACTTCTTCTTTGTACTGGACACAGTCTCCAACAGTGCCTACAGTCTTTTCAACCTGCAATTACAAATAAGTTTAAGAATTTCATGTTGAAAGGCTCTGTATTTTAAGAGCATATTTATATTTAGAACATTTTTCAAAAAAATATAATAAATTGTCTAAATTCAAACCAATTTTGTCTCCAGCATTCTTGACACCTTTAGCTTTACAGTGAAAGAGTGACTGTAGATTTAAAATGTGACTGAGGAGATCTTTGTTTTGTTTAGATGTACTCCCTATTATACTGCCATATGGTAAATGGCTGTCTGTGACAGCCACATACTAGTGATCACTTAGAAAGTACACATTGTCCTCATCCTTACAAGCTGCCCCAGATTCTGAAACACGTGAGCTACCCAACTCACAAAAAATCTTGTTACCTTTTGGACCCTCTAGAGCAAAACACTGGTGAATCACAAATATATTAAAAGTGCCTGTTACCCTGATTTTATGGACCACAATATGGTGAAATATCCAGATTGCAGAAATTTCTGATGAAAAAGATATCAGAAAGTCCTTCCCCCCTTGTAAGATTCTGCTAACTACTTGCAGCTGATTCTCAGTACAGGTTCTGTTCCTCAGACAGTTTCTGTGTTTAAAGTTTAAATCAGAAAGTATTCTAGAACTGAGAAACTCCTTTCTTTCTTCCTTCCTTCCTTCCTTTCTTTCTTGTCTATATTAACTTTGGAAGGTCGTTCAGATCCAACCCATTCTCTTTCCTGTTTTATAGATGTTTAGTCTTCACTGTCCAAAAACCATTGCTGAACTCTGGAAATACCCAGCATCAATCCTTGTCTAAACAGTTTCATTCAGCTGTAAATTTAGCTGCAAAGAGTATTCAGACTTTTAAGATTCAGCAGCCTCTTAACTATAGTTTAAAGTGTCATTTAGATTCAAAACAAGTTTAGATTCTAGCTTTTATCATCTTTTTTTACCTTCATGAACTTGTGTTCCCCTTAGTTCTGACTTTAAGAGGAAATAAAAAACAAAAGTATTTTAACATAGCAAAACAAAATAAAAAAAAAAATTAAAAAGACAGTATCTTAAATTTTTTTGCAGTCACCTGGAAATCAGAACATTGATTGCCTTGACTTCCCAAATGCAATTTTTAAACCATGGATGTTTAAAGAAGTTTCAAAAAATATATGGAAAATAAATCATTTGGAGCACCTAGAAGCCTCCACAAGAACTGACATTAACAATGGAATTTGAAGTCTGATGTCTTTCTCTATCCTGATCTCCTTTATCCTCATTATCATTCAGACCTCAGAGAACTGCAGCTTCTTTCTGCAAATTTAGTGCGCGACAGACATCCTTAATGATTTGAAACTACCTCACAGTAGTTCCTTTGTTAATTCAACATAAAAGATACATAAATGAAGACTAAAGTCAAGTTATATATCCAGTAGATGATGTACATGACAGTTTTGCCAATGTTCAGTATGAGCTTGTTTTAGAAAACTACCTTTCGCTTCTAAAAATATTGACATTTTGATTCCAGATATATTTACTATGATGCTTTCCAACCCTGCAAAGGCAAAAGCTCCATTATAATAATGTCAGTATTTTTTGCCTGTTACTCTCAAGGCTTTGCTACCAAGGGAGTACAAACAAGTTTTTCATTGCTGAATCCTTGCATTTTAATTAAAAAAACACAGCAGGGAACTTATGCCTGTGAAGCCACAATTGATGTAATTTCATGTGACACTGTAAATGAAGAGTTTGTGTGTCCCTCGTACTGTACCTCAGCCAGCAAATCTAGGAGTCCCCTGAAGTCACTGGAAAGTTTACAAAGCTCATCCTCTGTCTCTTTGGCCTCCAAATCAGGACACGCTGCGGTCAAAACAGCAAGTCTAGATTTCAGCCAGCTGAGATTTTCTCCTTGCTTCTTAATATGATTCCTAATTTCCTATGAAAGAATCAAAAGTAATTTTCTTCAATTAAACAAAATATACTAAAGAGTGGCATTCATAGTATCAGTTCAAAGATTAGTAGTGTAAACATACTACCTTTGTTTTTATCTTTAAACACTAGAAATGTAGTATTTTTCTATTTGGATACCCTATCTGATTCTGTTCCAGTCAAAGGCTACATGCATTTGGTCTACAGGCTTTACTCCACTACTACTTATTAGACTATTCTTTAATAAGTAGTAGTAGTAGAGCATTTTTTTCCCTACAAACAACATTTTTGTCTGTCTAAGATGGTAGATACCATGTACAGATATTTGACCAAATTTCTCAGTTACCATTTAAATCCTAAATGCCAACATTCCCAAACACAAAATTTCATGTGGTAGGTTTTGTTTGTATATTTTCCCTATTTAAATAGCTCTTCCCTGCCTCTTTTCACTCCGTATTTCATTTATATCTTTGTGCCAGCTCTGACAAGAAGTTGCCAGCAGTGAAACTGCATGAATAAATCAGAATTTTTGAAGCAGAATTGTTTCTTTGCACAGTTAACGTACTCATAACTTTCACACAATCTCCTACAGTATGTGTAGTATTTCTGCTCTTAGTATGTGAAATTAAAGAAAGAAAGAAGGGTTAAGCTAGGTCCCAAATGACACAATAGATTATTGCTTAAAACTAATTTAATCAAACAACTCAATCTTCAACTGTTCTACCATTTCTGTTACCAGTCACCAATGCAACAGTGATTGGTAAAATATATGGAGTATCTTTGCCCCTCCTGTTATACTATTGTAGAAGAGAATTTTTATTATGGAAGATTTCCATAAGTGTAAGACAACAACTTGATCCTTCAAAAACCCCCAGTCTGGAAATTTTGGGTTTTCTTTGCACAGCACTTTTAACAGTGCATGCAGCAGGATGAGAGGCAAGTAATTTATCTGCTTCTATATTTCGGATGTTCTGAATACACAGGTAAGGGGACCTTCCGTTATTAAAAAGCAGGAACTTGGGTCACATTTCGCTGCAATGTGGAACATTCTTCTGGAAATGTTTTTAAGAATACCATGAATCAGCAGAGCTACTATGGTCTCCATAGTAAAATAATTGCACTATTTCAGAATACAGTTTTATCTAGAGCCCCAGTATCAACGACCATAGCTTTGTTAGAATATAAGCCAAGGGCTCACCCCCATGGATGCTTTACATTGCTTGTATTTGGCAGTATCATTGACACTTTCCTTTATCTTCTTTAGCTCTCTTTCTGTTGATGAAATCCAATTTGCCAATTCAGAAAATCTGAAACAAAACATCACATCATGCAAAACAAGAAAAGACAAAAAATGCCACAACCAAATGGTAACCTTTTAAGTTTAAGCAAAAGAGAAAAAAAAAATCAAAAAACACTCAAAACCCACTATAATTTGTGGAATGACTACAGGAATTATAGTTTTCTACTTGAAGCTGACAATAAAGTATCATCATTCTTTATGTGGTACTGATCTATGTTGACATTTAGAGAAGTGACCATGCATAAGGCTCTACAAGACCCAGCTAGCAATTGAGCTGAAACCTTTTCCTATAGCTCTTCCAGGTGTCCGAGTGCTCTGTTAGCCTTATGTATGTGTTGTTTATCTGGGATTTGAGCTCCTTCAGGATTCTTTGGCTGCTTTCCAATGTAGCCCTCACTGGATCAGTAACTGGCAGTTTCTGGCACAGTTCTTCAATCCGTTGTAGTCTTTTCTCACACAGGTGGTAAGGTCCCTTGTCACCAAAGAACAACTGACCGGAGACAAAGCAGAAAATACAACAAAAATACTAATTGGCAGAAACCACAAACATATCTGGATATTTGTTATAAATTGTACTAAGCCCAAACCAAAATTTTTGTTAAAAGCCCCAAGTATTGGTATGATTTAGTAATGCACAGAGTTTTTGATGGATTAGGAGTTCGTTAGAGCCTCCGTTTATTATTGACATTGAAATGTATTTCTGTAAATGCCCACATGGTGGTATATAATTCGTACCATGTGTTCCTCAATCATCCTTTCATTGCCTTCTCTCGATAACACCTTGTTCTGTCGAGCTAGTTCAGCTCTGCACTCCTCCGCTGTGACAAGGAACTTGCTTTTCTGTGCTTCAATCTTCAAGTGGATCAAATGATATGGGGCTTCTGTTTGAAGATCCTATGCACCCAGATGGGCAATAAACAAACACAGAGATAAAACACTACTGCCATTACTTCAGTGTGAAGTTACTACAAATAAATTATCTAAAACCTCTTAATAAAGAAAATAAACTTTTATATGCATAGACAGATGTGGGGGTTCTCTGTATTCATTTAAGTAAATAATCAACTCTGACACCAATATCTCTAAGTTTTTTGGCACCAGACTACGTATGCACATTACAAAGACATTTTGATTCTTGGCAAGATATACCAAATATTTCCTGTATAAAATAATACAGCAAACAATAATAGCGAAACTATAGTCACAACTGCTTCCAGAGGTTCCTGTTTGCATACTAGTGAGAAAACACCCACCACACCAGCTCTGAGCTGCAACATGCTATAGCAGGCAAAAAATTCCATAGTATATGGGTAGTGTTTATTCAGTTGTTAGAATCTTTGGCTGAAGACACAATTAAAAGTGATAGCCTGATTTCTTACAAATTTATTTAATTTTATTTCTTTTTTAAAATTTTATTTCTTTTATTAAGGTTGGTAAAGTAACTGAAATCATCCAACATCAGCATAAATAAAGCTAGGACCTATTCTCAACAAATGTTCTTAACACAGGTGTCATTATGGCTGCATGTAGGGGAAGAAATTAAAGTTTCATAATTAATTCACATTTCTCACTTGTGACCACTTAACAGGGCTTTTTTAAGAGGATATTTTTTAGGTGCAACTGTAGCCAATGTTGTAAAATACTTTTAAACTTTTTTTTTCCCTCCCAATTGCACAGAAAGCTAAATAATACAACACACTTTTTATTTACCTTGTTTTTTTCAAAACATAGGTCATGCAGAAACATTCCAAAGTTAATAATTAGAATTTCCAGAGATACCATTCAATGTCACTAACCTTCCACTGCCTATGGAGTTTTCTCACAGCTTCCTGCAGGTTGTGCTGCTCTTGTTCTGGGAGGATGTCAGTAAGTTCATCGCATGCTTTTAGAAAGGCATTTAGGACCCTCTGATCCAACTGGTTGAAGAATTCCTGAAGTTGAGGTGAGAAGTGAGAAGGTGAGAAGATGAAGCTGGTTACTGATATGGTAACATGCCAAAATGAAGTTCCCTAGCACACTCTGTTACTTCTGCTGCACTGAAGAACTGAAGTTTGAGCTAGGAAAGGCCTATTTCTAGCTATTTAAAGTCCAGCAAATTAATTTATTCTCAGCCGGTACACTGAGATGGTATTTTAACCAGAATACATTTTAAAGCTACACGCATAGGAAATGGTTATAATACAGACACAGATATTGATCTGGAAAATAAAAAAAAAAAAAGAAGCAGTGGATGCATGAGACTGGCAAAATTTAGCATCCTCACTCCCAATGGCTCTACTTGCAAAGCTGATCCTTATTTCTAGGGATTCTTCTCTCTTCACCTTCCGATTTCTTACATTCACCAGTAAGAGGGGTGACCTTTTTTCCCTTCTGTTTTTCAATCTCAACATTACTTTGACCTGATCTGTGTAACTTGTATATGTGAAAGAAACCCACATCAATTTTAAAATCAAGTTGTCTTTTCATTTGTATGTCATGCACTCAGAGATTTCCATGAGGAAGGTCAGAGAATTTACTCACACTATGTTTCCTGAGAAGTTCTTCAGGATTTCCTTTTTCTTTTAAGCAACAATTGGCAATCTGTATTACTTTCTCCAGTTCTGCTCTAGATTCCTCAAATTTCTTCATCAGACGGCTATTTGCTTCTATGTTTTTTCTCCAGTCACCAGCTTTCCTGACCATATTCTGAGTTATAAGCAAAGAAAATGAGCTGGCACTTTCAACTGATTTTTACTTGCTCTTTTACCATGATCTGACAAAAAATGCATGCCATTGGTGTCACTCTTTCAAATATATGTCATCCACAAGTGCTTCTCATTTTCATGATCCCATTTTCCCCATTTTTAATACTTATACTAAGGCATGTGCTAATGTCACCCTTCATTCAACTGAAAATGGGTAGCTATCTAATACCGATGGCTCTGATACCTTCAGAATGGCTCTGCCATTTGACTAGAGCTTTTTTCCTAAAGCCTGCTTTCAAATCTCTAAAGCACCTGGCATGGCTAAAAGCTTGCTGTTCAATTTTTTCTAGTAGCAGAGTACCTCCTCCTACATGAATGTATATGAAAGTGGTTTGACCTATGGATTCAACCAGTTCCATGCTGCAGGTCTTCTGACCTGGAGGAGGTTTGTACAATTATCACACTAGTGGGCCAGGTAAGAAACCAGGCAGAAAGACACTTAAAAGACAACAAATTTTGAGGCTAAGTTGCTACTATGGAATCCTCTTGTTTTGCAGCCTTAGTCACAGCTCTTCATTATTCTGCCCCAGTGAACTGAATTATCCAGTAATTATAATTCCACAAGCAAGTAACAAAATTAACTAGGAGAAACGAACAGTTCACCAGTTCAAGTGCAGCAAGGTAATTCCAGCACTGCTTATTAAAGACACGCTTTACCATCCTCACTGATTACAAACCCCAGTGTAAGGAATTGCAATGATTTCAGCCAGTGAGCTAATCAAATCTGTAGTTCTCAACTTACATATCTTCCTACGTCTTTTTAAAATTCCCTGATAAAAAATTTGTGTATAACAGTAGAATGATATAGGAGTGTATTCCTTACATGAGAAAAAGCTTGTTTCCAGATCCATAAATATTTTAACTCTGGTTATGCCACATTTTGCATGATTATGCTATGTTTTATAGGCCTATTTTCTAACACAAAAAGAGATAAATCACCATCCATCTTTATGAAAACAGAATGCTTATTGTTTAACATGGTAAAACTACCAAGCTACAACTGTATCTGTTTCTGTTATTGTCAGCTAAACTTAAACATTTTCTAAATTGTAAATAATTGCAAAATTCCACTGATCTTTAAGTAAAACCCACAAAATACAATAGAAAATTTAAAATCCACCTTTTAGAGCCAGCTCTTTACTGATAGATGATTTTCTGCAGCTTAAAATTCAGTTTAGATAGCTTTATACCGAACAATAATTGCCTGAAACAAATCTAATAGAACTCAACATCTCGAGATCTGACTCCAAGATAATAGTTAATTTCATTTTAGAGAGAGGCTAGAATGGGGCTGAATACCCCTGAAAATATCATCATGGCTAGTAACAACACAGAGCTCTACAGGTAAGCAGGATTATAGCCCAAATTACAAATCTTTTCATTAACAAATGCAAGTAAGTATTTGCAACTTTCTGTTTTCACAATCCACTGCATTTTCTGAGGAAATACAAAACCCAGCAATGGCAGTATTTACAAAAGTTTTCATCTTCCATGTTTTGTGTGAAAGGAGAATTATGATAATATAAGAGCAAGTAATTAGCCAAAGTAACAAAGTTAGGAGAAACAAACACCATTGCAGCCCTAACAGGTGGATTTCAGATTCCTTTTTCCAAAGGAGCATGAGATGTGTGAAAATTCTTGTTAAATCCTGGGTTCCTCTGAGACAGTCATACCTCTAAATAACTGCATGGAGAATATGACCATCAGTCCCCTGACCATTATCACCTAATGCAGACAAATCCTTAATTAATAACTTGACACCACAGAGAAGAGCTCTCCATGACAGTAGCTGCAGTGGGATGAAATAGAGATATGGTAGGATGGACGAAGAAGCTTTCAAAAATATGCACCGAGGTATGACATAATTACCTGAAAAGTAATCTGAACTTGTGTAACTTTCTTCTGAAATGTTGTCTGATGGAAATGCTGTAACAATTCACTCGAAGCCACACGCTGCAGGATACTCTGGCTATTTCTTTCAATCAGGGACAAATCCTTCTTGCAGTTTTCTTGATAAGCTACCAAATCCTGAAAGAAAAAGACATATATCCACCCTGGCCAGGAGCACAGGAGAGGAAAATCTGGCAAAATAACAGGAAGGTATTTTTTGACAATAAGAACAAAAGGGAGAAGCTCAAAGCACCACAACAAATAGACTACACAAAATATTATATGGAATAACACAGATCACACAATTTTCTCCTTATGCAGAGTCCTATACCCAAATAGAGCTCTAGCTATCTATAAAAAAAGACATGTACCCAAGCCTTTCAGGTAGTTTTGTTTTCAACAAATTAAGCTTTCATGTCAGCTACTGAAATTCCGATTACATTACAGATAGGTTATGCTTGTTGTCTGAATATGAAGTAACATTTACTCAGGTTGCAAACCAAATTGGTAGAAAGCAAACTGTAAATACTCAGAGGCAGCAGGTCTTTGCAAGATGCTTTTGAAACTTACTTGCGCTTTTTGTTTAAGAACAGTTGTAGGCTGTGCTTCAGGATCCAGGATAGAAATTATTTCATTGACTTTTTCAAGAGATTCATAAAAATGCGTGATTTGTTTCTCCAGTTCTTCCAGTGGAGACAGCAGATGCTGGCATTCATACAGCAGGGCACACGAATACTCCTTAACCTTTTGGCCATTTTTGAGAAAAATAATTATTAAAAAAGTTGCAAAATTCAATAAATAGCAGCTTCCTCTTCATGTGGGTTTATATAGTCACTACCTGACTCTTTTAAGACATATCAATCCTGATCAGGTATTACTTCCTAAATAAAAGAGTATTAAATATAAAGATGGTAGTCTTAAAGAAGTAACATGTTCTCCAACCTGAATCTATTGTTCCTATAATCTATAACTATGTATTTGCTCAAATGCACGCATGTGAGCACTAATGTAGGGGAATTTATTCATTCAACAGCTAACCACACATGTAGTAGAAAAAGTATTCTGCAACCTTGCTCAGCTGCTCTTTAAGCCTTGTCAAAGTTCCAAGCATGTCATTCGCTTCGTCTTGGGAAACTTCTTTTGTAACAAGTTGCATTGTTCTTGTAACCACTTTGTACTGAGCTTCCATTGCAGGCAGTTTCTGCTTAATATTCTGAAACAAATGTTTCAAAAAATATTTCAACAATAGAATTTGTGCATTCATGCGAGATTATGATGATTATCATGAGAGATAAAAAGATACATATTCTAATTATCAATAGTTTTTATCACTAATTTTAGTGAACACTGGATCAAAAGTAATAACGGAAATGTACACTAAAATAATTTTATGCTATCAGAATTAGATAGTTACAAGGTTTTCTCTTATTAAGGAGAAAGGAATGGAAGGAAGGCACTTACTTCTAAATCTTGTACAAACATTTTGACATCAAGGAAGGACACTTCTACAGGGACTGAAAATTTCCTATTGCTTCCATCAATAAAAGCTGTCAAATTGGTAACACCATCCAAATATTCCTTCTTCATTTTGTCCAGTTCATCTGCTCGAGCATACTAAGAAAATGTAAAGCAAAAAGAGAATGCCAGACTCTCATTTGTTCCTAACCCAGAATCAACAACTCAATTAATTTCTCATTGTCTACAGTATCAATTCTGAAAATTCAGCAAAGAGAATAGAACAGAAAAAGCCTAGAAAAGCTGAAGTGTAAGGGAAATTTCAGTAAAGGACTGCTGGCTTGAGGAAAGGGACACACAGGTCTTAGAAAGTGGAAAGAGCTGTATGACAGAAATGGTAAAAAGCCAGTGAGAAAACCATATAGCCAGAACACAAAAGAAGCTGTATAAATAGAGGAAGAGACATTTACACCCTGGACATTTCTGCTTCCACACTGAATCACCCTAACTATCATCAGCAAATAAAGCTTGAGAATGTTCTAGTCAACGGTTTGGAAAAGTTACAATAAAAAAGGGCAATCATTTGCTTCTCTATTTAACAGCAATGGAGATAATCATGCCAGTAAAGAAAATAGATTCAGCATCTTCAAATGCTTCAAGATCTGATATTTAAAATCACTGGAAGAGGAAAATATCATTAGATGCATATTGACTACAGCAGAGATATTGCTTGTTTATGAGGCATGAAATACTTCCGTGTGTTTTAGGTGTAATTTAGCTCACATCTTTGCTTTTTAAAAAGCAAATATAGGAACAACAACTCTTTTCCAATCCATTGAATCTCTTACATGAAATAAAAGGGGTTTTTTTTCATTTTTTATCAGTGCCTCCGTATATACAAGAAAAAAGTAATGTCTGACTAACTTGGGTAAAACATTTAGTTAGTTAACTTGCATTGTACCTGCTTGTGGTCACAGTACAGTAATTGAATGCAACATTCATTAAAAAGTGGTAAAAATATTCACTTTCACCATTTTCACTGTTCAAGTTTACAGAGTTTTTACAATAACAATAGCTATATAAACCCAATCAAAGATCAAGACAGGAGACAATAAAGAAAAACTACTGCTTATACTAGCTGTAAATGTCCAAAAATAAAAATAAAAAGCTGTATAAACAAAAATATAAAGAAAGGAAATCCTCAATAAAATAAACTGCTGTCAGGGATTCCTTTCTAATTTAAATAATGATGAAGAGTTAGGCACTTTAGTTCTCCTATAGTCTTGCTTGTGGAGCAAATGGAAATGGAAATGACAAAGTAAATATCTAGAAGTAACAACAGCAAAACCACATACCTGCTTAACTTGCATAAACAGTTCTCTCCATCTTCCATTTAGTAATAGAAGCTGCTGTTTAAGGTCTCTGGAAATGGTCTCATCACATGTTTCAATCAGAAAATTACCAGCATCATTCATGGCTGTGTGCTGTTGGATCCAATGAGGTAAGTGCCGGAAGAAATCCTGACGAAGAAAATAAAAACACCTTTCTGAAACCTTTTCAATTATTCTTATCTTAAATCATGATATTAAAATTTACTCACCAGCTAATGGCTTGATAAAACTCTTTGAACAATTATCCTCTGAAGCTCTTAAATACTGAATATGCCATAACAGAACTTTAATGTGTGTGAACATAACATGTGGAATTAAAAACTATCACCAGTTTACTTATAGCTTATTTTAATCCAGTGAGTAGTTTCAGTTAAATTAATGGAACTCCTCCTTAAGAGAAAGCTCCATAACTGAAAATACTCTTAGGGCTCATCTAATTTCTGTCTCGTCTTGAAATAGACAAGACTATGTCTGATAGTAACCTCAGCCATATACAGACTGCAGAGAGATTCTTCCCCATATGCAGCTTTCCAGGGTCTGCTATCACAAAAGACCTGAGAAGACTGATTCTTTGTCACTGCTTTATTCCCTCTCAGAGTAGACGACAGTCAGGATTACTACAGGTCAAGAAGGAAAAAGCACATGAAAAGAACTACTTGCGTCCTTCCTCTCATGCACCTATTCCCATAAACCATTACCTTCCTCAGACCCTGCTGGGGAGTCTCTCCATTTCAGAAGGCAACATAAAACGTGTAAAATTTGGACAAGTTTGGAAGGTACTGTGAAGCACACCATATTCTTAATTAAAATTAATGTAGCTCTTTTTAACCGCCACATGAGGTCAGGAAGTGCTCTATGAGCTTTCGATACAGTTGTTGGAAAAAGGTGTGGAGAGCGCAGTTACAATGGGGTCATGACGAGAAGTGCTTAAGAAGTACTGCAAGTAAATAAAGAAGTTGCAGAGGGAGCAGTTTGTTCATTAATACCTTTACTGTTAAATTTCTAGTATTTTGCAGTAGAAAAACCCAAGCACATACCAATCTTTTTGCATGATCCTCTGTGCTACAGGTTCACAATAAGGTTTCTGAAAACAGAAGCCAATGAGAAAGCCAGCAAACCACTTCCTTTTGCAGAAAAGAATAGTGTACTTGCTGGTCTTGAATCATACAGAAATAATGGAAAGAAGAAGAAAGCATAACAGCATGGTAAGGGGCTACTATGGTCTTTACATAGGATAGAATACAGTGGAATTTAGTAAAGTGGGTAAGGTTTGCCAATGACCATCAAAGAAATCTTCATATCGTATTACTGATATGTATTTTACAGAACAAATATTTGCAGATGTTTAAAAAAGCTTTATGCTATATTCCAAAAAATAGAGATTTCATCTGGCATGCCAGCTGATGGAATGTATGACTATTAATTGTAGAAAACAATGTAAGTATTGCTTTTTTGGTTTAATAACCAAATACTAAAAATGATAACTCAAAACTATGCTTGGAACTAAGTAAACATTGTACCTGTGGAGTGCTAGACTCAACATTACTAATAGAAGTATCTTTTAAAATATTTATCTCTTTCCACGAATTATGTTATCTCTCAGTAATCTTCAACAGCTTTGAGCCAATGTGATTTTAAGAAGAAATGAGCATTTTGGGCATAATAAGGCTTTCATGTCAAAGTTTTTCAACAGGGCTTTTTGAAATCCTTCATTTATCAGAAACGTAACAAGTACTTGTTGGATTTAATTTGAAATCAGAAGCAAGTATATACTCTATGGATATTTTCAGATTTCTGCTATGAATATCTTTAAAGGTAAAGTTATAAAACTGATCAGAGAAGCAAATATTTTAATTTTGTTCATATATATGGATATAAAAATATTTAATTTTAAACTTTGCCAAGTCACTTACATAAAACATACACACGGAGCTAAGATCAACCTGATCAGCTGAGGTCACTCTTTCTGCTCAGTAATAATAACTGTTGGTATTTATATTATGCCAGGCTATTGAATTCTTTTCACAAGCTTATTTTTATTTTAAAAGAATATTCCATCTTTTATATTAATTTAAATTAACAAACTTTTACCAACAATTGTAAGTTCTTTCATGTAAAGTGAAATGGTCATTTCTGACCTGATGTCATTTTGGTATCTTTCAACCATACTCTGGTGTTAGAAGCTAGAGAGCTGCTACATTGGGATTGGGTGACAGTGTAGCACCTATAAAATGCAGCATTATCTAAGGCAATCTGGGTAATTACTGAAGTTCCACAAACGTAAATCTCAGTGCTCCAGCACTCTACTATTAGAACAGAAAAAAAAAAAAAAGAAAAAAAAAAAAAAAAAAAAAAAAAAAAGGACAGCAAAACTATCTTTATGATTGCTGGTCCCAAAAGGAACTACCTAGAAGATTTCTAAAATGCCAGGGAAATGGATTAACTAATTACCCATCAAATAGAACATATTAATCATCTTGTCCTTTAAAGGCAAAACTAATACTGAAATCTGTCATCCATGTGGTAGAAAAATTCATAGAGGAAATAATTTTCTTTAAGTGTCTTTATATACAGCACATCACTATGCACTTTGGTGTTAAAAGCTGAATTTGCCTTTCAGTGAACCATGTAACATCCCTACCTCTGAGCAATATTGCTGCCCTATTCATTTCCAAGATGCCTCTATGTTGTCACAGATGATGTCTTCCCTCACTACGTGTGTATCTGTATATGTCTGTACACTATGTGCAAACATTGAAACACCTATGATGAATGCAGACAATATGCCAGAAATTAAATAAATTATCTCTCTCGTATGACATTTTATAAAACAACATAAGCAAATGCAAAAGCATATCCTACATTTCAGAACTTATAAAATAGGCAGATATATATGCTATTAGTACATACCTTTTTAGACGGTTCAGGCTGATTCAGCATTTTTTCAGCATCTTCCAGCCAAGCTTGCAAACCTGCCACAGTGCTGCTGTATCTGTCCCAGTTAGCAATTACTTCTTCCAACATGCTTCTTACACTTCTGACCTCTACTGAGAGGTTCCTCCACTGTGCTGTTGTTTCATTCATGAATTTCATGACATTTTCAACTTCTTCCACTGAGATGCAGGACAGACATTGATTATTTTTGCTCATTCTTATTTCTGTAAAGCTTAATTTCATGTTAAGCTTATCCATTTTCATCATAAAATATAATTACTGCAACTTCTATTTCAATAGGCTTTTTTATACAAGTGCACAGTCACAGCCCAATTTTAGTGCAAAACTGCAACTGAGAAATTAAACCTGTGAATTAAAGACTGAGGAAAGTACATAAAGAGAGTGCTTTATTAAAACAGCATATTTCACACTGCATATTCAGCATGGTGTTCATTTCAAATCTGCAGTAAAAGAAATCAAGGGAGAAAGTTTCCTTAAAAAAGCAGAAAATAATAGAGTTGTATAATGTACAAACACATAGTATGTTTGCATTTAAAAGTACTGAATGAAAGTCTGATCTTCTGTCACCAACTTTAAAACCAAAGTGTTGCTGCTTTCTGCCATTTAATTTTCACTATTTTCCTGGCAGCAATAAAGGAATAAATGTTTCCTCCTTCCAGACGAAAAACACAGGCAGAAGAAAAAGGACCCAAGCAAATCCTAAAACTTCATAAAACATGCAGAATATAGATAGTTCAAAAAACATTTTTTTGCTAAGGTGTCTTCTAATTTGCACCACTGTTTCTGAATTGAGAGAAGTGAATAGCAGCCCTTTAGAAAAGAAATTGGTACTGGATTCTTACTTTTATTAATAGCATTGAATAAATCTATTCATTTTAGTATTTGTAAGAACACTTTGTAAAAAATGTTTACCTTTATAAAATTTGAGTGTCACCATCATCAACTTAAATTTCACATTTTAAAATTAAAAAATATATTCATTTTCTCTCCACATCTGCTAATCACTTCAGCAGCTGTAGCAGTCCTCCACAGACACTGCTGTGTTATCTACCCAGCAGAGATTAAAGTTGTTTCATGTCTGTAACTATCTGGGTCAAATATTGCCTTCATGTATTCTCACTGAACTCAGCAGTATTCAGGAATTACAAGAGATAGCTGTTGAATCAGCTACATATTTTTCCCATGTATATCATATTTAAAGTATCATTTGGGCTCCTCTTACAAGTTTTCATAGTTGATGAAGAATTTTCAATATATCAGGGGATACTTTTGCTACTACATTACTGGGACCTGCTCTCTGTTTGCCTTTTTCTAGTGAAGCCAAGCCAGGGAGAATTTCCAGGCATCAATCAGTACATGAACTTCCCTACACCTAATTTGTTCTCTGACACACTTCTGGACCAAATCAACAGAAGGGGCCTACAAGGATGCTGGAGAGAGGCTCTTCATTAGGGACTGTAGTGATAGGACAAGGGTTCAAACTTAACATTAGTTAAGGGAGAGAGGCTCTTCATTAGGGACTGTACTGATAGGACAGGGCTCAAACTTAAACAGGGGAAGTTCAGGTTAGATATAAGGAAGATGTTCTTTACTGTGAGGGTGATGAGGCACTGGAACAGGTTGCCCAAAGAAGTGATAAATACTCGATCCCTGGCAGTGTTCAAGGCCAAGCTGGATGGAGTCTTGGGTGACATGGTCTAGGGTGAGGCATCCCTCCCCATGGCAGGGGGGTTAGAACTAGATGATCTTAACATCCTTTCCAACCCGAACTATTCTATGATTCTATGGACTTCTCCCGTTAGAAAGTCTGAACATGACCACTCTCTTCTGGAGATGAAAAAATGTAACCAGCTTGAGAGCAGGCTGCTCTGAACTAGATGGCTTCATGCTAGACAATATGTGAAACTGCCACCAGAGGCTGTAGCCTCTGGTGAACTGCAGCTGTTAGAAAGCTCCACTGCATGGAAGAAACAAATACTGTGAGATCTTTTTAGAGGATACTTATGTGTGAAGAGATCAAAATGGTGTCCCCATGACAATAGAAACATGGGCATTTACCTGAGCCATTTGCTTTGGCATACACTTCAGCTGCTCTTTTCAAGATCTGGTAAGTAACTTCATACTGCTCAAAGAACTTACTATTTTCAATTACAGACTGAAAAGAGAAAAATTAAAACAGACAAAATAGATATTAATAATGACAATAATTTCCATCAAATTACATCAGGACAGTAATGACAACATGTAACTGCATTATTCCTCCATTCATTCTTGTCATTATTATAAAATAATATATAGATTTCACCTTTTCAAACTAATGGTACAGGAGAGTGAGACTCAAAAATACAGTTTATTTACTTTGCATATAGAAATATTTTTTTAATCCATTCTTAGTCTGTTAGTTGCTTGAAACTTGCTGAAACTCAGTAGCATATGATACTTTGAATGTACAGAAACAGAGCAATTAACTTAGAAGTTATTTAATGGAAACCGTTTTACACTGAAATTTAAATGGAATCATTTTAATAAAAGAGAAAATTTAATCCATATAGGTCACCACAAAAATCAAATCCAGTTGAACTTTAAGAATTGTTCCTGTATCAAGCATTTACAAAAAGGCAGGTCTCACTTTAAGAGATGAAAAACATTTGAATTATTCCTCAGTTTTTCTTCATCTCCTTTGTAACTGGTAAAAATACAATTGGCGAAACACTGTACAAAGAGATCCTGCTTTTCCAAAGCGTGACACAGAACCTTTCCTTTGTGAGCGATGGTTTAGCTCTGTAAACTGCTATAGCACAATGAGTAATTTATCTGGGAATATGTTGGTCACAAATTAATGGCTCTTTATCATCTATGCCTCATTATCCCTTACAGAAAATGACACTGACATATTTTTTAGATGTCTTTCAGAAATGTTACCTCCTTTAAGTGCAATATATAATTATATCTCTATATTACGTGAGCGCATTATATCTTACATTACCTCTGTTAAAAAAACAAGAAATATATGCCTTTTTGCAGGGCTTGTATATTTTCTTACCTAATGTACTTATCTAGAGTTTTGGAATGGTTTTGGAGCTTATAGTACCTCCCATGCCTTCTCAGACACAGATCTACGAATATGAGTCAAGTACATCTCACATAGGTCTACATCAGCTTTGGGATGTCAGAGTAGACAAAATTCTATGTGTACTAGTGTGATTTTGGTAAAATCAGGTTTTTAATGAGGTCAAAGTTCATAGTACTTTGAAGAGAACAGATTTTGTGTATTCATCAACTCACATTATATGGCATGAAAAACAGTTTAAAAAAAAAAATTGTCAGCCAGCATATATCTAAAAACTTTCTATTTTAAAACCTTTTACAGCTGCTATGTCAAATCACCACATCTATCTAGTACATAATTTAGAAATGTGTTTATAACCAAGGAAACCAGAAATCCTGGACAATCAGATTTTTTCTCTGCCTCACTGTTAAAAAAATAAACCCCAGCATGCTTAAAGAACTACATATTTTATCATGAATTATGTGAAAAAATCTTGACTTTCATTTTTGCCAAACCTGTACAGAGAGACATTTTATCCTGAACTAAAACCTGCAAGACTTCATATGCGAAAATAAGACTCTATCAAACGACTTATATAATACTGATCTCAAGAGTAGTAAGAAATATTTTCAAAAATTAAATATAGACACCTTACTGATTAACATTGTTTCCCATCTGACAAAATCCTTTATATAAAATATGTAGCTTTTCTCACATCCATATAGCATACACTGCTAAAAAAGTGTCAACACAGCAATGCTAAAACACAGCTGTGTGGGTTTAAATCCATGGATAAATTCCCAGTATCTCCATGACATCTGAGACTTTAGTATAGTATATTCTTCAGGTTGACGGTGCACAATTTGTGCTGACCTTCAGTTTTATGTTATATGACAGGTGAAAAGATGGGATAAAGTAACAATCATCACTTTTCTTTTTAAGCTACAATATGTAAATATTTTCCAGACATATGCTCTATTCAGATCCTAACTACGCATGTTCCTAGAACGCTGACATTGCTCAGTCTGCTTTGGCAGACAAACACACATATATTTTTATCTCCTACTAATACAGTCACTGACTATAAGGTACTGACTACAGCTTTCCTACGTCAGACTCCTAATTTACTGAAGAGTAAGACTTGGCTCTCAGTCCTAGAAAACTGCTACCAAATAAACCAAAGCAAATAAAGTCTCTTTTCATCACTGGACACCTGGAAGGGCAAGAAACCAAGGCCATCAGGAATAAAGCTGAGCTCTGTTTAGACTCTTGTCCCTGCTCCCTCATTTTGACTTGATGCAGTTTCAGAAATGATGCAAAGGAAGCATTTTCTTTCCCACAATGACCATCTCAGCATTAGTGGTCTGAAGTACAAGAGTAATTCAGGCAATCACAAAATAACATACGAATTTGCCACTTACTGTTCATTTTAAAGCAAAATATTAAAAAGTAATATAAAATAATAATCCAGAAGCCAAACTATCCACTTCCTCATTATTTCCCTTGTCACTTTTAAGTAGTTTAGACTGCAATGTTCTTACAGAGCATAAAAATGGATTATAAATCTAAGCTATTACACATCATTCTAGCAAGCTCTTATTCTAAATAGCCATCTGAGTTTTGCAAAGCTTGTCTAAACTAAAGCTTAACACCTGAATTTTATATGTCCCTAACTGCTAAAGTTTAAACATAGAAAGGGAAAAAGTGGGAACAGGTCTTTAATTCTCACTTCTATTGAGTTTGCAGTTTTCTTCAAAAGCAATAAAAACTAGCAGACTCTCAGGGCATCAGTAACTTTTTCTACACAGTGTCCTGGCTCTGAATGGTTCTATAACTGTATGAATTCTTTCCAAACTGAATTTTCCTGTGCAATTGTGCTCATATGGATTAGATAGAAGGCGGAAAAAGTATTTAGCCCAGCACTGCTTTTGAAAGAATCCCTCATGCCCTAACGTAGAAGTGCAGCAGCGGTACTGTTCTACCAGCCACTTGGCACTGAAAGTTTGGATTTAACAAGATACAGCAGTGTAAGACTGAAAGGGAACATACTCTTTCAAAGAATAAAATAAATCCCTTAGCAGTATAATATATTGAACAAGTACACAGAGGCAGCATAAAACCTCTTTTTTTCTCTCTTCATTTGGAAGACTTAAAAAAAAATGTACTGTGGGGGACTGCATTTCAAAAACTTCGTCTAACTCTACACTTCATCTGTGAACAGTCATTATAAGTGCATCTATGCAGTTGTAAAAGATGAAATTAAGTTTTTTGTAACTGTTATCTAAGACAATTAAAAATCTAGGAGTTGGATATGCTTGATAAATTGATGGTTGAACAGTTAAGAGCTGGGACATTATTTCTGCTTTTGAAGGGGTGGTACAAAGATAATAATATTAATTTTTAGCCTTTTAACTAAAGTTCTCCATGGGGAAGACAGATTCACCTCTGAAAAGATACTCCACAAAAATGCAGTCATAAAGTTTATAACTGTCAAGTCTTTTTCTGTTTCTGTTTTTTTGTTAATTCCTAGCAATCTGGAATACAGTTTAAAAATAATTATAAAAAGAAGAATACAACCCCAACTCACAATATAATTTTGAAGAAGTAATTCCACTGACTCTCGCCTTCCATATTTGATAATCCATGATTTTAATTTTGATTCTGCAAGAACTAGGAGTGACAGTAGACGGTACTTCAGTTCCAGAAACTCCATCTTCAACAGATGGAGCTCAGATGAAGAGACAACAAAATTAAACCTATAAAATGAATCACACTGTAGTAAAATACAGCAATATTCATTTTTGCAGGACAGACTGCAAGCTTTAGTTAGCTAAGATATTTTTCCAATATTTCACCTAATTCAGAGTCTATAAACATTTAATTATGCATGATGATAATTCTGATGACTGCTTTTGAATAGAAAAATAATTAAATTTCTGTTTATACACAGAAATCGTCAGTTTACATCTGTAACTAAGTTTTGCAAAGTCATTTTTCTTTTCTTTTTTTCACATGCATCCCGGCTGTTATTACATAACATTTCTTCCAGGGACAAGTAATAAAAAAGTATTCCCTTCCAAAACCCATTGCTTATTTTGATTCTCATCAATCTGTACAGCATCAGGCTACTCAGTATATTTTTATGTCTATCTTAGGAGGTTTTTTCTTCCAGTTTTTTTTATGCTTGCCACTTAGAAACATAATCAGACAGTGATTTCTACATGAACAGATTAAAAAGCAAACCGGTTCCCTTTCACAGAGAGTTTTTATTTCAGATTGAAAACCTTACCTCTCTGCCATATCCTCTAATTGGTCAGGTGGAACAGGCACTCCATTAACAGACCTGGCTCCGTGGATCTCATGGAATGCCTTTTTGTGACCGTCTATGTTTTTCAGCAGATCCTAATTTGATTTTAAGAAAGACAGTGATCAAAGGGGGGAGAGGGGAGGGAAGGAGGGAGAGAAAGGGAGAGAGAGTGGGAGAGAGGAAGAAAGGGAGAAAAGGAAGGAGAGAAGGCTCACAGTAGGCTATCTAACTAATAAGCACAATTTTAAGCCTGCACTGATGACTCAATGTAGTTAACTGTTTGATCATGTTTTCACATTTGCATGCAAGGTTATGCGTACCACAAAAGCATTTACATCAACTTCAACATTCACATAGGGAACCCCCTTATAAGATGCTCTGCTACAGCTGTGCCTAACAATTATGGCAGATTTTAAAACAGAGGATACACTGCAAAGCTTTAACAAAATAGCAACTCTTAACTGTATTAAACATATCTGCAAATCCAGTCTGCAAATACTCACAGTAAATACTCAGCCTGCAAAACATCACAACAGCATAATCTTGCTAAATTTACTATTTACATCTTTATAACAGATAACCTTTATTGAGTATAAATTCAAATTTTCATCAACTAATCTACTTTGCTATATAAAAGCAGAAAATCCACAGCTCCTTATATAAGTACATATTAAATATTTAGTGAACTTTTCACTCTCTCACCATTAAAAGACTTCAGGTTCGCTCTCTCTGTATCACACGAATGAATGCAGAATGTGGTACCTGACCTGTATTCCTGTGATAAGAATTGTACCAGCAAAAGCCTTACAGCAGAGCACATTTCAACTGTAACTAAGCAACATCGCTTCAAACGGCTTCCTGGAAACTACACATTAAAATGAATGACTGGCAGTAGTCTTTGAAGAGATACTGTAACAATAACGTGCCAAGTCTCCAGTGGCTGAGAGGGCACAGAACAGAGTTACTTTACTGCATACAGACAGCTCTTGGCACAAAGTGCTCAGATGTCTATTAGCAGAGGAAAATATGCGAAGGTCCCCCTTCCTCACCTAAGGAAACAAAACACAGGCTTGTGTATTGATCACAGATGTCTGCTTATTCCTATGTGCTGAGGAAGGATTTCTCTCCAGCCAACGCCCAGTGTTTGCACAGCGGAAAGTAAAGGTAATGCGCTGGTTCAGCTCACCAAATGGTCACACTATCCCCATCAATCCACCTATATTTTCACTGTTTTCCACTTCAACCAACACCTTGTTGTGAAGAAAAATGAACTAAGCTTTCTCAGATGCAAGTAATGCACTGATTTTACCATGGTGAAAACTCCAGTAAGGGTAGGTAACCTGTGACTAACACGCTGCTACATGAAGGAAAGACTTGGAACAAGTATCTAGGATAGCTGCATTGAAGACCTCGCCAGGCAAAAAAGGATGCCCCTAACATGCACTGTGAATCAAAATAGAACCCAGTAGTTTCATTCAACATCAACTGGAAGGCCATGAAAACTTTTATATAGTATTCTCATGAAGTGAAATCCTGCTCTGCAAAAGGACCCTCAACAAGCACAGACATTGTTCTTAATTTTTGGATCTTGGTGGCAATATTAAACTCAGCTGCTTGCCTGATCATGAGGATTGTTCAATTACACTGCTACATTTTGTTTTAGTTCAGAATGGCCATAAGCTATGAAGTTCACTAAAATAAACCATTGCTTTGTTTAAATCATAAATGAGACAAAGATATAGAGAAAGCGATGATGTTATCTGAACAAAACCGTAACAAACAACCCAAACCATCTTCCTAGGAAAAAAAGATTGAAATAAATACACTAATGCACTTCTGGTACTATCCAATAATAGCACATTAGGATTCATCAATGTAAACCTGAGCGATGAAACTACAATCGATTTTTAAAATGGCAGCAATAGGAAAAAAAGAAAGCAATATAAAACAATACAGTCTTACTGCTGCAAGTGCACCCTTTCTCTACACCATCTTTTTCTTTTTCGTATTTACTGGTTCAGTTTCTTTTATAATCTCACCAACAGTTTCGGTCTATATTTTTCTCATATATTATGTAAGTACACAGACAAACCTCAGTTTTTATTTTAAATGAGAATTTAATCTCTGCAAAGAATAATGGCAGAGTTACTTAAATTCATATGGAAAAGTTTCCTGATTGCCACAGCAGAGGGGACTTCTCATGCTGACTCATCACAACACCATGAAAAAACACTTCATTCTAAGTTTTCCCCCAGTGCATATCACTTGCACTGACTATCAGTACACTAAGTACGTTTGCCTCCTCCTTCCTGTTTCACCTAATCAGTTCATATTAGTTGAACAATGTACCCAACTTAGGAGCTTCCTATGGAATTTTACCCAACATAAATCCTAGAATAGAGGAAAAGCTGAAATATTAATACCTGGTATCTTTCAGCTGGAAGAAGCAGGAACATTCAAAAGCAATTCTAAATATTGCTTGTAAGATACACAGATAGTTCAAGTCATCAGTAAAAGACACATAGATTCTGTAACCATCAAGATGACGCCACCCACAGAAACCAGAAATAATAATCTTTCCTTGTATAGCATGGATCATTTGCAATTGGAAATTGTAAAGTAAGTATAACACAGAATGAATGCATGTAGATCTACCTTATGCTGCTCAAGCTTCCGGTGTATTGTATTTGCTGTTTCCTCATGAGCTTGCTGAATAGTTACTTCTTCCCTCAGAGCAGCCTCTGCTCTATACAGCCAAGCACCTATTGTTCCCAAAGGTGCAGGAAGAGATTTATCAAGGTGAATATGCCAATCAAGTAGCTAGGAAATAAAAGTAAGATGATTGAACATCCCTCCTTGCTTAATTATACAAACAAATATCTTGAGGAAAATTTAGACTTTATACTGTAAGACCAAACACTCAATAATAGAGTATGTTTGAGACATACCCCTAGGTATATTACTTCAAATTAATTCTGAAATTATAGCATTCTCATAGGCAACAAAATTTCTCTAAGGATTCATTGATTTAGGTATTTTCCTTTCAGAATGATAATTGAGTTATAGAACCAACCACATATAAACTGCAACAACTGACAAGCTAAAGATCTGGAATTTCATCAGTTCATAGGCACAGCAAGGGATGTGAGACCTTCTTCCATCCAACATCATTTATTTCATGCTTTTACATAAAACCTTTTTATTTCTGTTTTGAACATATTTTCTATGTGTAAAGGACTGTGGAGTTGAGAATATAGCAGCAAAATATCACGTCTTTTTGGCAATCCCAGTTACAGGAGTGAAAAATTAATAAAAATTATATTAGAATATTTGCGAACAGATCCTCTGTTAAATATATGACATTAAAAAAAAATCCATGAATATACACTGAGTAATAATGATTTAATAGCTTCTTATTTGGTACAAACAATATAACTTGCTTGGGATTTTTCATTCAATTATTACAAAATTAGTATAAAATAAACCCTTAATATTAATTTATCATTATTACACCCAGATCAAAAATAACATTAAAGCCTCATTTATTGATAATTTATTCAGTAATACCAGAATTTTTTTTAGTCATATTAAAAAAAATGTTATATTAGAATCAAAGTATCTTTATCTTAAAGCTCATAGTCTGAGCAATGTTAAAGCTGATAGTGCAGTAAATATTCTCAAAACAAATGCAAAATAATTCAACAGTGCTAGAAAATCGGTCCATTTTTAGGTTCCTAATGCCAATAAAATCAGTAGCAAACAGATGTCTAAATGATTTTAAATTCTCATCCTTCATTTAATAAAAAATATATAGCATAATAATTTTCAACTTACCCTGGAAGAAACTCTGTCCCATGCTTGCTTCACCATAGCTTGATCAAGTGATAATTTACCATCTTTCCTTAATGACTGGGTTACAAGTTCAATCTGTTTCCTTTTTACCTCATATTGTACTCTGAAGTGCTTAAATGACTGCACAAAGAGAAAATAAAATCAATGTTGTAAAGAGTTAAACAATTAAATTCTTCAATATTTATGGAGTACTACAACCTAGGACAATTTTGTACTGATAGAACTCATAATCTTTCCCAAAGAGGAGTAGCAGTAAGCTTATATAATTACACTGAAAGGCATTTTATTTAAGGTATATAGAGACTTCAGAATCCTCCAGCGAAATATAGGTAGGACTTTTGCATTTCCCTTCTGTTATCAGATGCCTGAACACTATATGAAAGGAAATAATAACTGATCAGATAAACTAGCAAACAGATTAAATGCTACTTGAGACATATACTGGCTGCTTCTACAGAGCAACCATGCTTCAGGAGAAAATATAGGCCAAGATTTATATTGCTGATCTAGACATTAACCTTTGAGAGAGGGGTTAAACATTAAGCTCTAAACCCTGTCCTCTCCCTTTATCACCTCATCCAGCCTTCAGTTACAATTCCCATCTGAGCTATATCATGCAGGATCTGGAACGACTGTACAGACACATGCTCACTTCTAAGTAGGACAGTCCTTCACACTGCTAGAAAAAGCTCTGTGTTAGGCAAACCATCTGTGCACTGTTCTACGTAGGAAAGCTGGAGCTGACATTATAATTCCTCCACCAATAAAAGGCAAGACAATTTGTGTCCTTATTTCTTTAAACTACAGTATATTGACTTGCATATATACAGTTTGTACAAAATACTGCAATACATGTTACACATAATGAGGACAGTGATGGCTTACCATGCAAAATTTTCACTACTGCTTACCTGGTATTTCTCCTGTAAGCTTGTTTCTGCCATTTGTGCTCGGGCTAAGTCTCTTTCAAATTGTTCTGCCCACACTTTTAGGTCTCTCAGCATCAGTCTGTCTTCCTTCTATGATTTAGTACAACCGCACAGAAGAAAAATATTGCAGCCTATTTAGTAGAAGTGTCAGATACAGTCCAGAAATTAACATCTTTCTAGCAAGTTTAGGTCATTAGTTGTAAGGAAAGACAATGGAACGAGTTCAATTCTCTTATCACTTATCTTCATATAGGCTGACTGAAAAGCACTTCCTGAGTATAAGAGAACTCAGCATCTAGATGTGAGTCTAAGAGTGGTGAAATAATGACAATTCGGTACATTGCAGTGTTAGAGATATTACTTCTAAACTGACATTAAACTAACACACAAAGTCCTTTACATATACCTCAAAAGGTAGTTTTAGTCTTCCACATATTTGCAGTCAATTTTCAGTAAAAGTTAATTGAGCTGAGACAGGAGAGGATTTTATCATCTACCACAGTTTTATTCCTGATTGACTTCAGGGCAATCCTTGACATCAAGCTTCAAGCTCAGAAGTTGGCAAAATATTTTGATAGAAAATGTTTTAGCAAAGAAAATGAAAAGAAAGAAAACCCAATTGTATTCAGTTTCTTTTCCTTACATGTAATTTTATGGCTGTGAAGAACAGCCTATTTGTTTTACAGTTTTGCTTTAATGCTTCAGTCTGCCATAATATTGATGCTTTGCAATGCTGCGAAATTCACTGTAGGATTAAGTGACATGGTAGTAAATAGAAAAATAGTAACAGGAAATCTCAGGTCTGTGAGGATGTTTTATGAGAAAGTTTTTTTGTGCACTGTGGAAGCAGGCTAATCAAGTAGAACACAAGTGTCTGTCTGAGATTTCCAACTAACGGACCATATGTGCTGGCTATTAACAGAAGCTACTCTTTGAAACAAAAGAAGCCATATTACTGCTAGAATTTGGCTGAAAAAGATCTATTACAATGAAAAAATGCAGCTGCACATCATGAGTTAATCACCTAAAATGAGTGATTAAGTTTCAAGCATTACATGAAAGAAGAAAAAATGGGCCATGTGATAAAAAAGAATAGCCACTGACTGTAGGCAAGAAACAAAGTACTTTTTTGTAACTTTCTCCAGAGAAAGGAGTCAATTATGGTTACTTTCTTTGAAAGCTGCCTCAAATATTTAATGTATAACTTCCCTTAATAATTTTAAAAGCATTCAAGTATTGCTTTATTTCACCTGAGGAAAGGGCAGGATACTCAGATAGGAAAGAAACCCTTCTTCGATGTACTTCTGCTAATTCTCTTGCTGATCCTCTGCTCAGTACAGTGGTGGTTATTTGGACAGAATTTGCACAAGAGATTGTGCTAGATAGGTTCTAGCTGGGTAGTTTCAGCAAGGTTAACATGGTATTAAGAGCAGCTGTGCTGGAACAAAGTTTGCTACAGTTCATGCTCCTGTCTTCTGACACTCGCGAAAAGTTGGTACCTGAGAAACATGATAGGACACATATGACACTTCCCTGCTCCAGCTATTTGTAATGCTAGGATTTCCTTGACTGCACAAACAGTCTCAATAAGCCAAAACTCCTACTGCTTTTGACTTCTCAAATCATTTAAATAGAGAGAAGAAAAATAAAATTCCTACTCTTCCGATCTGATAGTTGGCTTTATGTGTGGGAAAATAACATCAATATTCTTTGAGACAAACAGCAAAGCCAGGAATACTCCCTCATGAGGAGAAAAATACAAGAGACAATTCTTAACTCATCCAGCCATCAGAAACTTTGGTATTAAATGCCCTCCATTCATTAGAAGTTATAACTTTGGTGATATCTCTATTAGTATTCAACTGTCAGCTCCATAAAGGCAATACCAGACTATGCATCTTATAGCATCACAGAATCTATTGTAGTTTGAATCATAGAATCATAGAATCATTTTGGTTAGAAGAGACTTCCAAAGGTCATCACCCCCCCTGCAATCTTAATGGATTGAATGTCCTATAACAATCCTACTAACTGAAACTTTAAGTATGCCAGTCTGAAGTCAAAAAGAGAATAAGCATGTCACAATGTTCTGTACCTTACTTTTAGTTCACACTATACATTTAGTTTTGTAAAACACTGGCTTTTACTCCTGTATAGCTCATGCTCATATTACTGAGAAGCACCTCCTCAAGGTCAGTCTGCCAGACCATCTGTGTGGCTGCAACTGTTCATACCGCAATGTAAGCAAAATAGGTATTCTGCAAGATTCCTGTCAACACAGCTTTAAAATTTAATAATGGCTAAAACGGTGTCTGACCAAATTTTTTTGAAATAGAGTATCACTGTGATCAAGAACACCTCTGGTACCTGGAGATAAAGAACACAGGAACAGCTACAGCTCTCTTAAATCACATACTATTTTTCCAACATTAAGTGAAAAGATCAAGTTAACAGGTGGCATTGAGTCTTCTGTGATTTGCCCCCACACTATTTAGTTAGATAGCTTTTTGGTTACTTTGTTTAATTGCAGAAAATGTAGGTGTTTCAGTAACCACCTGTTTGAATGCTGTTTAAAGACATCGTGCAACAATGCATGATAAGCATTTTATTTATTTATTCATATATTTTCACAGGTTTCCAGTTCAGTGCATCACTTATCACCTGCAAACATGGTTCTATGGTCCCTGGTTAACACAAAGGCATTTTAGAGTCTCAGTTTGGGTAACTGACGTAAAATATTCACTTTCTTAGACAGCAAGGCACCTGTCACCCACGATCCCCAGGTTTAATGAGCTATCATTCTTAAAATATGACTTTCATGAGTGCGTAGTGCTTCTTCCTCTTAGTGAAAAAAAAATTTGAAAGGATATTATTATAGATATGCAAACAATTTTCTAAAGCCTGCGCATCTGAAGTAGCATAAAGATCAGAACATAAACCATCCAAAAAAAGTTATCTAGGATAATTATAACCATTTGTGCTTTTCCCATCACTGATCTCCGATCACATTTATTTCAGTTTATCAAAGCCACTATGACTTTTTCTGCATAACACTTCCAAACAGCATTTTAAAGTATTAATTTATCCTGATACTATTCTATGAATATTCACTGATTTGCAGAAGTGAACCAAACTCAAATGCCAAGGAACATCAAAGAAGGTAATTAGAGAAAAGCATTTATAAGTTCCAATATGATAAGGTGGTACAATTTAAATTTACAAAGGAAGTTTTTGGCCCAGAATCAAAGTCAAAACATTACTTTTTTAACTTACATGCTGGAGTTAATTTGAAAATTACATAATAGAGAATGCTTCAGTGTTTGAAGGGCTAAAAATAGGCATCTGTGTTTCATGCTAAATTTATTTATGGACTGGAAAATGAGTTCTTTGTTAGGTTCTTTAATATGTAATAATAAACCAGGTGAACTGTTCAAATTCCCAGGCACAGGCAGGATAGAATTTTCAAATATGAACTTTTATATCTAAAAAACTAAGTCACCTGTTTTTAGGGACATTGAAGTATTGCATTTCCTATGTGCTAAAAAATCAAGTCCCTTTAAAAATGTTTATAAATTAATTCAATTAATTATTCTATTGCTTTTGAAAACTCGGGCTTATATGCATGTGATACTGGATGTGTATGTGTAACTGAAACACATTCACTGACAACAGTATCACGGGTGCATGGTGAATGCTGAACCAAGCATCATCTTCAGCGATGAGCCAATAATGCCTGTCTGTAAAAGCAGACAGTAAATCACTGAAAGAGCTCAAAAAGTTATTTTTATACCTTCTGCTCAGGAAATTCCTCTTATATTGGGGAACTACACTGGCATAAGGATGTTGGAAGTGACAGGATTATCTTCTGAATTACTTGCTCATCAGAGCACAAGAAGGGAATTACTTTGAAGGAGCATACTTCCTTTTTGTTAAATATATACCAAAATAAAGAAATTGACAGAACTTTCATCACTTCAGAACTTTCATCACTTCAAATCTTCACTAGCTTCAGCAGCAATGCACTGGGCCTGTATAAGTCTAAGAATGTACATCAAGGTCCCATTTAAGCTGCCCAAACTAATTTGAATGGGTTGGGAAGATGGGAATAATTCTGCTATCAGCATTAATCTACACTTCAACAAATATCACTAGTTAGATATACAAAGTATGAGATGAACCCTTGATCATACTTACTTGAAAATAACCTACAGTTTATATATAAAAAAACCCCCCAAAACAAAAACCAAATCCAAAGCAACAACAAAACCCACACACAAAAATGAGTGTGGAACCAAGGTAATTAACTGGATCAGGTCAAACTATAACCTTATTGACTGACTGGAGTGACACCTGTTATTTGTTTCATAGTATATTCACTTCTGCAGTCTTCCAGTTTCACCTCTGAATGTTCATTCCAAATGAATATTCAGTTGATACTAGAAAATTATAACTATCTAAATGTCTAAGATGATTAAAAAAGCATATTTTTTAAGAAATAGCATTTATATAAAAAAAGGAGCAGCACATATCATGCAATTACACATGAATGCCCTCTCCTTCCAAACCACAGTCCACATACGTCACTTACACAATCATCTATACAATCTAGTATCTACTCTATAAACCTAAAGACGTACAAAATAGCCATTTAGAATGAGATTAAATGAGTAGAAACAGCAATCTATAATCTATTTGTCATGTTTATATCTTTACTTCAGAAAAACAAAACCATAGTCCAAAAATTATTAAAGGAAAGTTTACTTGTTTTTCTATGATATTTTTCTGAAATTATTTGAAAATTGAGGCTGTTAGCATAGGCTCATGTAAGAAAGTAGACCTAGACTTATTATGGTAATCTACTTCCTTTTTTGAAAGATTAACATAAGGCTAGCAAACAAATGTACATAAACCCACATAAAATCTGAAGTCAAATAAGTGCAGGATAAAAACATGTAACATCCATGAAAGTGCAGTTCAAGCAACTATTCTGGAGTATATCACCCTTACCTTAAATTTCATAAAAGAAATCACAAAAGTTGGCATTGCTTGAAGTTCCTAGCAATATGAATCAAATGGGAAAGCAAGAAGGAGAGCAAAAAAAAAAAAAAAAGAGCAAACAAAATAAAGCAAAGCAGGCAGAAAGTCCACAGAGAAAAATACAAGAGCCACGCTTGTAAGAATACAAGATGTACTTAAAATATTACCAAGTTCCTGTGTCTGTATGGTATCTAGTAAAGTAGTTTTCATATTAGATCTGCAGCCTTGAAAATGCTTCTAGGGGTGGGACATCCACAACCTCTTTGGGCAACCTGTTCCAATGTCTTACCACCCTCATAATGAAGAATTTTTTCCTAATATACAGATGTTTTTTTCCTAATTCATTAGTTTACCTTTCACAGCTCATGTGCCAGAGTGTCTGTGGGTATAGCCAGAGGGAAACAGAGCATGGAGTGGCTGAGTCCTGCATCTCCTCCATTGTCTCTGCATAAATTCAGGAAAAGGCGGTAAGGATGTTCCTCAAAATCCAACCCCAGCACAGGCAGCAGACCTAGCCAAGGCTGTTGGCAGCAGAAACTGCATTGTGTGCCATGGTATAGAGACAACGGAGCTGCCTTAGCCTGCCACAGACCACAGCATGAGGCTTCAGTGCTCACACCCTCTGCTTCAGCAGCCTCATTGTTCAGTGGGATGCTATGGGATCAGCACATGTATGTCCTCAGACTGATGCTGCAGTGAGGAAAACTTAAAAATGCAGTGATCAGGCACTAGAATTGGACAGCAAAGCTGCAGCTGCCTTAGCCACACATTGCTGTAAGGAAGGAGATTCACTCCTTTCAAAGCTCTTCTATAGCTCTGTAGGGAATGCAAAGAAACACAGATAAAAAGTGCTTCCTCTTTCTTTCTTGCTGGGGCTGAGCAGATTGTCTCAGCAGTATTTCCTGTGTTTGCCATGAAGAAAGCAAACGATCAGGGTTAGGAAGTGAGTCATGATCACTTGGCATCACTGAGTATAGCCATTCTAATACAAAGCCAATGCACTAGAGCATACAGGAAACAAAAACCAAGAAAAAGACATAACTGAAAACAGTTCCTTAGAACGAACAGTTAAACAGCCTCCCAAGCCTAAAAGCCCAGAGGCTAAACCTAAGCAATCTCTTGGCCTATTCTTGTTCTTATCAAGAAACCAAGTGTGGTAGAAACAAAAGTGATGCATTGCTTCAGGTAACAAATTACTGCAATCTCGGTGTTATGCTTGAAAGCGTCTTTGGGAACTTTAGAATCCATAGGTTTGCTACTATTTACAATAGCTGTTTCTTCTCTTTTTGGCTCCTACTGCTGAAAATAGGAAAATCTCTGCGGGATCACCATTCTGTTTTCTCCATCTACTAGTAAACATCTGCAAAACTGGTCCTTTATTCTCACCTAATGTTTCCCAGGTTTTTTACTGTGCTGGCTTTTCACTTGAACTGCTCATCAAAAGGAAACATAGTAAACTTTTAAGAAAGCTATAAAATGGGTTTACAAAGCCCCCATAATTATAAACTCAATTGTATGCAAGATAAACTTACATCATTCTCTTGCACATCAGTCACTGTATGATGAGGATCAGGATAGTACTTCAAAAACTGGGCTACATAGGTCATGACGGACTTTTCATCTGGCTTGTCAACATCCACATCTAGACAAGTATAGAATACAGTAAATTAATCTTTAGCTGAATGGCACAAATGTCTAAACAGTATGAATTATCACATCTGGTTTAATTCATGCAAGTAGTTAAAACTCTTTTCAACTATGCACTAGGTACCTTCTGGATCAAGGAGCCTTGGAATTCCTAGTTCTGCTTCTGCAATTGTGAAGGCTTCTTCCAGGTTTTCTCTATTCGACCTTCCCTTCACTTTCTCCATATCTACTAAATCTGGACGGATAGCATGGATAATGGAATGAAATGCAATACCACTCCTCCAGCTTTGTCCGAAATCTTTGATTTCAATTCCAACTTGCCTGAAAATATGAAAGAAAAAAAAAAAAAATTACTTGCAACAACATCATGACTAAATGAAACAAGGGAGGAGACAGGATGGTTCACCCACTGGCTATCAATTATTAAACCTAAACCACTTGTGGTCCCTGTAATGTTAATCAGGTTGACTGCAGCTCCATTGCATAAATTCATTTCTGCCTATGAAGAACCAAGAGTTTTTTGTCATATATATACTGTATTTGTCTCCAGTGGACTTGCTAATGGCAATAAGCCAATGGTATTCTAAACAAATAAAGTGCATCAAGGTTCTCAAGGTTAATGTACAACACAGAGTCTGTGTATGTAAACAGCTCCATTCATTATTTTCTCCCCCTCACTACTTCGGACTAAGTACTTTGTATCTCCCTCCATTATGATTACTGCAGTTCAGCAATGTACACCAGTATCATAAAAACCAACCAACCAAACCCAAAACTTCAGTAATCTGGTGTCTTTCAAAATGAAAGCATGAACAGTGACATCACTGCTGTTCAGATGAAAATGTAGCAGAAATTTCTTTATATTCTTATCAAACTTATGCGTCAACTAAAATATAAACACAAATTATCAAAAAATACCAATATAAAATGATAAAGTAATCAGAACTGAATCACACTGACTGCATCTTCTAAAAGCAGTTCTGAAAGATACGGTGTTCTAGCGGCTGCAAGATTGTTTTTTTACTTTGTCTGAGCATCCAAACTTCCTTTAAGGACACACCTAGACACTAAGGTAGCCTTGTCATTGGGATGCTTACAGCAAGAGTAGCTCTGAATGAAGGCCTCATTCAAAGCTCACTGTAATCAGTGAAAGCCTTTTACTAACTTTACTGTGTTCGCAAATTACAATGTGAAGCAGGGCTAGGCAAAGTGTATCAGCCTTCCTCTAGGCTTCTATCAACTCATTTCACCTACTCTTTCCAATAATGCTGATGGTTTCATTTATGAATGTCTTTCTATTTTGTTTGTTTACATGTCTGAAACTGCAGCTGATCACTTTCAGTTGCCTGTCCCTTACCGACAACAGTGCAGTAGGAAGAATGCTGAATGCCAGATTAGATTGTACTGCACCACAAATTACTGTATTCTACCTATTTATTGGAGAACTGGAGAAAGTCTGTATCTTTACAATTATATTTCTTTTCTCTGATACACCATTCCATAACTAGCCATTTTCTCCCTTTATTTTGCATGACTGATCTCTTCAAATAGCAGTGATTCCTTGATTTGAACAATTAAATCCATTTTATTATTTTAAATCTTTGATTTTTATTTTCTCGTTGTGGAAGCTATCAAACAACACTTGTATCTTTGATCTAATTTATGTGCTTTTTGATGGCATTTTTGAAGTATAACAGACATGGGATAATTATGCTAAATAAAGGAGAAGATAGCAAGCTACAACTCAAAAATAACAGATTAAAAAGAATGAAAGTTCAGGGCAACTTCTGTAGTAATAAGTCCCTTATATCACAAACCTGCAGAAAGATATTAATAATTTTTTGTCCCCAGCCTCTCACCAGCAAATGCCAGAATTTTGTGCTCCTACAAACTCTGTCAGTGAAGAATGCTAAGCCAGTGTGGGACTTTCATTGTTACATCAAGTGTTTTGGCAGGTCTCATACACTGTCATTCAGAAATCTAATTCCCCTTTCAGTTCCTCATTCTGCCAAAGACAATCCAACTCATTATTCAGAATTGATAAAATATGATTGCTTGCAAAATAATGCAAATCATTATTTATTACTTATTTAATGGTGGTAATATTTAGCAGCCTGAGTTGCCAAAAAGAATATGATAACAGGGAGGTACGATATAAATATTGAGCAAAAGGACAATCCCTGACTGAGGGAGTTTAGAATCTGAAGAAGACTGCACTTGAGATACAGTTTCAGTTTATGTGTACGTTACTTACTTTGCTGCTGTGTATTGTATCCATTTTAACAAAGCCTTCCTGGCACTTCCTTGGACCTTGGTTACCACCTTCCGTTTGCTGGGGGGACTTGCAGTTTCTGAACTGACAACGCTCTCCACAGAGGAAGCGCTGCCTGACAGTGCCTGCAGCTGTGGGAGGTTGCTGGTAAGCTCTTCAATCTGTGGGGAAAAAAATATTAATGGACTGTTTGTAGATCATCTTAATTCTGACCATTTTCTTAAATAATTTCCTAATGCAACTGACAAAGTTGGGCAGAAGCTATGATTAACATGCTGTGTTTTATTTAACTGTACATTAAAGTAGCTTCAAAAATGCTAATGTATGTGCCCAGACGATGGTCTTAATTCAGAGAGTACAAGACATTTAGCGGCTATTGACTTCCTTAACACCCTAAAGCTAGAACAATATGCAAGTTTGTCATGTTATCTCTTACGACAAATTACCATTGAAACAGGAGACAACGGCTTAAATTCAGCTTGAATTCAAAATATAAAACACTTGATTAATTTCAGAGGAGGCTCATTCAATTAAAGAATGGAAGTGACCTCAATGATCTCATCTAGATAGCTCTTCATTTACCACTGTACTGTTTTGGCACAAATTCAGTTGTGGTCTTGCTTAGAGGTACCTTGCTAAGTAATAGTGAGCATACTGCAGGCAAAGAGGATTAGTAGTGTTTGTGGAGGGTGTATGAGAGTTGTTTGCATCATGCCTTTCATTAAATGAAAACCATTAACTTGATTCTTCTAAGAACACGGATTTGATTAACACTTTGGTTCTTTAACATAAAAAGGTTATATCTAAAGGATATTGCAACTTTGTCCTTGCTATGCTGTCTACATAAAAACAAAGTTTTGCCACATCACAGAATGTGTCTGCCATAATGAGAACCACACCTATCATGCATTTCTGCTTTCATTCATGTTAAAATGATGTATCTGCTTGTGACAACTAAAGAAAAGCTCATAAAAAAAACCCAAGTAAAACTGATGCAGAGAATTAGAGTTTCAGTAACTCTGAGAACCATAATTTTCCTCATTTATTTCATTGAGCTATAAATTAAAAACACAACATCAGTATCATTCTGGTTAACTTTTCTTCTGAGAAGGAGATCTGAATCATTGATGTGTCACATTGGTTGATGCTCAAAACAGCATCCCTGAGACATGAAAGCGACATCATAAGAGAAGTAAAGCCAAAGAACTCCACAAAGAAAATCAACCAAATTAGCTGGGTTTTCAATGGTTGAGCAGTGACTCATTTTGTTAACTCTTATGGACAGGATTTAGAAAAGCATTTTTCTCTTCTACCTAACTTCAACAGAATGCAAATGATCTCTCCTCTACAAATTCAACCCCCTCTCAATCTACACCATTCACAGCTAAATTTTATCCTGCATCCCCCAGTGAAATCAGTGTGTCTACATATATGGAAAATAATTAGTCTGACATTGAGAGCACTGGAATTAGATATAGAGCACAATCACCACTGAGGTTACTAAAGGTACTTGTAACAAGAATCCACAATTCTACTATCTTACTTTGTTGTTCTGCTGTGTCCTTCAGAGAAAGTGGAAGAATATGTTCCACTGATGAAGGAACCCCATCCCTGGCCCAGACCAATCTATTCCAAAGATAAATATGTAATTCTACCCAATGTGAAGCACCCCTATCATCAACTGTTGCTTTTTTTTTACTCAGGATCAGATTCTCAGCTACCTGTAAAAGTGACTTAGCTATGGTGAAGGACTGGAACTATACCATTTCATATGAAACAATGATCTGAACCATTATTTGAGCAACCTATACTGAAGTATAAAAAAATGTAGTACCTGAAAATATAAAATTATGGTCCACATCAAGCCAAGCACAATAGAAGGCCTGCCATCAGCAATATCAGTTGAGTTTATGTTGACAAGTTTAATCTATATAGGAAAGAAAATATGTGTTACTACCACACACAAAGAATGACAGTTATGAAATCCATTTCCAATAGGTTTTATATTTTTAACGCATTTTTGTAATCAAATAATGTTTCTTAATTTAAAAAAAAAATAATCACTGAATGGTGCAATTTCACTTTTTAGACAAGTATAGCTATAGCTAACGAAAGATTTTTAAGACCATTACATGCTATTTGTGGAAAAAATATTTCAAGTAGAAAGAACAATAAAAATTACATAGAACCATTGTACAAACCGGAGATCCTCTGTATATGGACTAGCATGAAAAGCAAAAGGAAAAATATGAAACAAAAATACGTTTTAAATTATTACTTATTAGGTAAATGCATTAATTTGATTTTATAATAAAAAGCACGTTCTTAGCACGTCTTGCAATACAATTAATAAGGAAAGCAGGGATTTCTTGCTATAGCTCTATTAGATTTGAAATAAAAAAAGAGAAATGAGTTTGAGAATAAACAAGAAAAGGAAAAGGGACCTTAGAAAGCATAAAAGAAATGTAAGAGAAAAAAGAATGCCTAAGTTCTCCAGTAGAGAGCCTCTTACTGTAAAGATATTACCACCACTGATTAAGGCTCCTTTGCAAGACAAACCTGACTATAGTTCTTTTAAAACAAGAAAAGAGTAGGAAAAAAAATGCTAATCTATAGTCTGAATAAAATATTACCCTAAAAGAAGCTCATAAGACAAATGGCAGTAAAGGAGCGGATAAAAAGTGTATCATAAACAAACTAGCAGGTAGATAATGTTCAAGGAACTGGAATAAAACAGGTAGTATAGGAAAATTAGCAAATACGCTAATACTTCAGCAAAACTAAGAGTCTGTCATCAATCACGATATAAAAATGAAGGGCTGCTAAAGTGTTCATGCACTGCAAGCTTGTTCATGGACAAAGGTTATGGAAAAACCTTGGAAAATAGGTTAAAGAAAAGCAGGACAATGACTAGGTGACATCATTTGTCTCACCAAAACAGAAAAAACTGCAGTTCTCTGAATCAGAAGCTAGAAACCCATTAAAAAAACACCAAAAGCAAACAAAATATTGGTCTTCTGAGCTGTTTAGTTCTTTTCAGAATCAGAACTCCACAGCCTACTAGGGAAGAGGCAGAGGAGAAATCCCCACAGGTTATATTTCCAATCATCACCAAGAAACCTGACATAACTCTGACAAAATTGACATTACTTGCTTCTCTACCACTCAGGAAAATTTTCTATTAACTACCTGAAGAAAAATATTTGAAGAATCTCATTTTCTTAGCTGGACCAATTCCAACAGAAGCTTTTCTTTTTCTAGAAAGCAACATTTTTCTTATATGTATTAAAGATCAAAAGATTTACATGGACTCAGATAAAGCTTCTGATTAGGCTACTGTTCACAAAAGCATAGCCTATCTAGTGTAGTTATTGTGTTACCTCTGTCCTATACTCTATTAAAATGGATCTAAACGTATATAATAAACTTTACAGAACCACAAAAGAAAAACAGTTTGGTTCGGAATTCCATCTGTTAATTGCCAGCTGCATTTTTGCAGTATGACAGTCTGTTTGGACAGTGAAGATACGAAGTTGATTAAATGTGTAATAAACTCTACTTATGGAAGCAGCCATGGAGGAAGGAGACCGTGTTGGCACTCCCCAAAGCACTGTGCATAGGCACCTGTCCCTGTTCTTTCACCCCTGAGTATAAAGCAGGGAGTACACGCAGCTGCTGAAGAGACATTTGTTGTCTGAACAGCATCCTCACCTCCTCTGGGAGTAAAAGCATGACAGACTGGATAGATGCATCATTTGGGGTAGATTCAACCTAGAGACCACCTGCTAATGCACACACAATCTACCTGACACACTGCATGTTTCCAACTCTTTCTAGAAGAAAATCTGGCATATTGATACAAAGTACATACAAAACAAAACAAAACACCAAAACAAAAAAAAAAACAAAAAAAAAAAACAACAAACAAACAAAAAAAACAAACCAAAAAACAACCCAAAACCAACCAAAAACCAAAGACAAACAAAAAGACAAGTCCAGGTAGAAACAAAAGCAATGCGTTCCATTTCTGACCATCTATCTTGATCTTCAGCAGGGTCCGTTACCTAGCTGCACTGCTATATTATATCTGGGATTTGAGCAGGGTTATTGAAAGTTCAAGTCACCCACTATGTTGTGACACATAAACTAGGAAAGCGTGGGTTTTTTGCTCTTCACCCCAGCTTTGTCTTAGGTTATACAGGTCTCACCAGATAGCAGCTCTCTTTGTATCTAAGCCTCCATGGTAAACATGTATATGATATGGTTTGTATTAACTGTACTACATAAAACAGTGAAATTGTGCATGAAAGCTGAATTTTGCGTCAGGAATACATTTGTCTTTGCTTTGGTCATACATTTTTCAATTAAAAAGAAGTTCCCTTATAGATTTCTTTCTACAGACTTCTAAGATTGTTTCCCATGTAACAGAAATATAATTAGGTCAAGATACCATAGGTTTAAAGAGAGGGAAAGAATATCTAAACCAAACAACTTGTGGTGTATGGCATTGTGCAGACAAAATTCATCAGGTGTTACATTTGCACTGATAAAAATTCAACTAAAATGGAAAAATTAGAACAACAAAATACCTGCAATCTAATAAAAAAAAAAACACCACAACAAAAAAACCCAAACCAAAACAAACAAACAAACAAAACCCAAAAATGATACAAGTAATTACAATACTTTTTTCATAGAGAGAAATACAGGGAAAAGCCAGGAAAAAAGTCAGAAGTAGACTACTTTTGTTTGATATTCATACCCAGGTCACACTGAGCTTTAAAGTTCTCTGTCTTTTGTTAAATTTATAAAATATTTTGTTTCATTTCTAAAATGGCCACACAGCACTGACTTTTCCAGTATCAATCCAGGAATTAGTTTGAAGTCCTGCCAAGCTAATAACGGGTTACACTGTTCTAAATTTTCATGTCTATACTTTCAGGGAGTAGAGTTTCACATGTACAACCTAGACGATAAATCTATGCTTTTCATTATAAATGAATGCCTCTAATGAACTGAAGAGCATTGTCCTTTGCTGAGAACAGCAACAGGAAAGTAGGCAACATGAGGAACTGGAGAGCACATTAAAAAAAATAAAGTAAAATATAAAAGTAAAGGAGACAATCCAAGGTAAGGCTAAATTAAAAAAAAAAAAAATTAAAAAAATATAAAAATTACCCTATACATTGCTAGATAGTAGCGTGGGATCTTGTCACTTTTACTTTCTAGCAGCTTTTAGGCACTGTGTAGAAACTGAAAACTGCAAAAAAGCTCAAAATGTGTAGAATAAGAACATTCAGGTGGATGCAAATCATACATTTAAAGAAAGAAAATAAAAAAAGAAAGACCAGGACTATGTGCTACGAAACCTACCCGTCTTCCTTCTAGAAACTTAAGTGCTGTGCCAATGTTGGCAACCCAATGAATTCTCTTCAGCTGACGTCCCTGCTCACAAGGCTTAAAAAGAAAGAACAGTGTAAACTCCAATTAGATTTATACCAATTTGCCACAAAAAGATGAAGTTTCAAATAATTCTAAGTATCCATGTACATACCTGATTTACATGTAAAAATGTTCCTTGGAACAGTAAAGTTGTATCTTGGCATATACTAACAGGAAGGACTAACAGATACATAGGGAAGTAAATTAGATACTTCTATTATGAAAAAGTTACATATGTCTTAACAACCCCAGGATGTAAGCTGTCAGCTTCAACCCATGAACATCACTAAATCAGAGAACTGTTTTTCTTATGTGGAATGAATTACTACTATTTTTATACACAAATACATATATATATGTATTTGAGAGAAGGCAACATTCTCTCAGTAAAATATTTTTGCTTGCAAAAAATAAGTCCAGGTGGTTGGTATCTTAAAAATCAGTCTGCAGTGAATACATTTTACCGAGAGGATTTTTATCCATTCTCTCTGGTATTTTATTGGCAATGAAAAACTCCAACTATCACAAACCCTCGCTGAACACTGAATTTTGCCGAACTCCAGACATGTAGGCTAAAAGAAGACAAGAGTTTTTTGAGTTAAATGAAGAACATATCTCAGGCTTCCAATACTCCACAGTGGAATTAAGTCCCCCAATTAATCTTATATTGTAATGTAAATATACAACTACTATAATCTAAAATCATGTTCGTAGTTACAGATGCATTTAACAATGACCTGCTATAGATTATGAAATTCCTCTTGCAGCTACTATAGAATATTTTATTCTGGTATAAATAAGTTTTAAATTAACCAGACATTATTATTCTCTTGTCTTTCATTAATTAATATAGGTAGGATACAATCCAATGAACTTCATCATAACAGACGGCATCATTAAAATTCTTTTCCTGTTTTACTACTGTTTTGACACAAGAGGGAGACTTTCTGTCTTAGATGAACAGAAAGTCAAACGGATATATTTCAACAGAGCAGAAACACACTTTGAAGTATAGCTTTTTTCCCATGTTACAGTAAGATCTTTACGGTAAAAAATTACTCACACCTCCATGGGAGCTCAGAACCAAGGTATATTTACGACTGTATTTGCTGTTGATGCATGCTGTACCTTGTGACACTGAAATCTGCATTGTTTCTCGTTTATATATGGATCCTATAATTATTTAATCTTTGTCTAGTATTGAAAAACTTCCTGACGATTTCTGTCTTGAAATAGAACCACTTATTGATCACGCTGAAGCTGTCTTGACTCCATTTCTTAATAATGACTCAAGAAACATTCACATGCTTTGGGGGGGATCATTATTTGGATTTAATAAAGCTGTTTTTGGGAACCACTATTGCCTTGAATCAAATGTCTATCGCTGCAAGGCAATTAGATGCTTCTCAAACAACTCCTTCTGCCAACGTTAGTAACTATTACGATCCTCAAGAAGACTGGAAATCCTTATTTGCAAAAATTCAGGAACCTATTTCTAACATTGACCCAAATTTTCCTATTCCAGGAAGAATAGCAATTCTATCCTCTGAATTGCATAAAATTCAGGAAGACAATATCCAGAAAGCAAAAAGGCTTCTTTGATGGCATGTTGATGCTTTAACGTGGGGCGAATCTGCGGTGGCAGTATATATTGCTAAATTACATACTTGGCTGTTGACTCTGCCAGCTTATAGAGGAAAAGATGCCCCAACCTCTCACAGCCCAAATTCCTATCTGATTTTGGGTGTCACCTCCAATCAAAGCAGGGGTGAAATATGAAAAAGAGACCAAAGTGTGGCATTTGCAAATTGCCTTCATGTGAAGGAACAGGTAACATCTGAACCCTAGAGGAAGCTGAATTGTTGCTTCTGTTAGCTGATTGCTGCTATTCTCCTTCAGATGCCGACACCCCATCTGCAAGCTGGTTTGGAAAATGTGAGAGCCCTTGGCCTAAAAGCCTTTCGGTTTTGTCCAGCACCACATGCACAAAACTAGCCTGGCTCCTAAGAGCGAGCTAATTTACCATGTACACACTGTGGCTTCTGTATACAACTTGGCTGTGAAAAAGCTATTTGGCACCATCCAAGGCTCTTTATAGTAGCAGAGCAGCTGTCAAGGTAAATAGATATAGGACCCTATGAAACGTGAGTGGCTGACATTTCCCCCATACCAAGAGAAAGCCATAAATTTAACAAGAAAAGACTGTCATTATTTCCTCAAGATGTATAGAAATAGCTTGCAGTTTAGACCTTGTTTGCATCACAGAATAATGCCCAGATGAACTGCAAAGACTAATACAAATAAGCAATTTTTAAGAACTACTAAGACAAATTAAACAGAAAATGCAAAGTATCAAGGAAGTCTGTAATAATCTTGTTTGTTTGTTTATTTTGTAACCAGATAGCCCACTCTGTGAATAAACTTACTTTGCTATGTAGTAGTAAGGTTTTTTCAATGGTATTCAAATATAGAAACATATTCCAAAGTTATATCCTAGAGAAGTTATGCAACTATCTTGTACATACAGAAGGAAGGAAGTTCTTACCAGCTTCTGCCCTGAAAGAACCTCCAAAAGGGCAATTAGCATTACCCCATCTTTGATATCTTCAAACAGATCATTCACCAGCATGGGAGGATTACGCTGAAAGAGAGAAGACTTCAGATATTATAAAGGCTCACCAGCATTACATCCTGCTTCCCTTCCTTTCCTTTGAAAAGAAGCACGAAGAGTGGCTGTTCCCCTTCTTTATGTGTTATAATGTTTAATATAAACATGTCATTCAACAGTTGCTTTGCCACCATACTGTTTAACTATTTAACATTTCTGGCACAGAACTGTAACACTAGATGCTTTCTGCCACTAATGATACAATGGGACACTGCTCCCTAAAACTAGCAAAGAAACACGCCAACAACAGCCTATGAGTCAATAAAATATGCACAACTTACAGGTGTACATTTCACATTTCAATCTACCAGCATATTTTGCCTAGTGTCACAGAAATTTCACTCTGTCTGAGCAGTACATGGAGCTGTGTGAAGAAGGAAGATCCCTAAAGCGGTGTAGCCGGTTGAGCAATGCTTCTACTTTCTCACAGCTGACAGTTGTTACACAAAGTTGATGTATTTTCTCTCTCCTCCAGGCCTTACAGACTTCCAGTACTGTTAGCACTGTGTCAGCTTCTACTAAGACAAATTGCTTGGCATATGTCTTTACATTCACAAACACAGCAATGATAATACTGAAAAAATATGTTAACAGATGATGTTTTTGGGATTTTGAGTAACAAGGTCACATCATTAAATTTGTATCTTCTACAATATATCCCAGTTTGTGGCTCTTGGCTGGTCAGTACTTCAATGATCACAAAATATCTGTTAGAAACAAAAAGTTTAAACTTGTTTCACCTGAAAAAAAAATATGAAATAAACACCCTTTAGCTCCCATGAGATTGTTAGCGTTCACATACCTCCTAATTAACAAAATACAAATATTCATACCTGCTAATTCCCTAAAATGACAATCAGACTACAAAATTATTGAAATTACTTTAGATTTAATAATTTACTTTCAGAGTACTTCTGAAATAAAAGGTGGTTGTACAACAACTTGATCTATTACTTCAGTTCTGTAGAAACATAGATTTAAAAAAGATGAACCTAACAAAAGAAACACTGCTCTTGAAAAGGTAAAATTGCTTTAGCAAATCGGGAGAATGCAAAGGTTTTCAGTTACCAGAATCAAACCATTCTGGCTTCATTGTTCAGCTTGGATGAACTAACATTTCAATGAGACATTATTTTGGCATAAAGTGAAAAAATAACTCCTCTGCTGAAAGTAGTTTTCAGCTTAGATTTGATGTGCTTTAATAGCCACAATAATAAAAGGGTCTATTTTCTCTTGCATATAAAATAAAGCAGCACTACAACTCATTACGAAGGTATATTTAATCATAGTCCTTTTTTATTTCCTAGCTATGCAAAAGATAATGGATCGTATTCGTACTTAATATAACACCAGAGAAATCAATGGAGCAAACAGGTCACTGGAGACTAATTTGTCCCAGTCTTGCATCACAGGCAGTTGACATAAATGCAATTAATTTTCCTCACCTTCTATGTTATCATTTCATGTTTGAAGTTCAGAGCAGCTTTGGTTTTTATCAGTATTACGACATGACATAATACTGAAGAATTTGTGCTAAAATAATTCAGCAATAAAAACAACAGGATTACATCAGCTGCCATCCTAATCCAACAGGAGGTGCAAGCCTAAAAAATCTCACCACCTATTAAATGCCCCACTAGTGAGGTTTGTCTCTTGAAATTTACTCTACAATAATGAAAAGAGACAGGTTCTTATAGGGGGAAATTTAGGATGCATTCAGATTGAAAGGTGAGATTTACAGTGCTCCATAACTCTGGTGCCCATAATGTGCCTGCCAGATGATGTGTTTTGAACATAACACAGCTCCCTTTCAACTTAAGCAGTCTGGCATCCTTACACTCAAGTCAGGGTACAGGCCAGAATTTGCCCCATGCCAACTCATGCTGGCCAAAAGCCATTTAGAATTCATATGCCAATCAAGTCTGGGAAGCACCTCTGGTTTCCACAGTGTATAGCTTCACCCTATAGATAAAACCTCTAATTACTCATGTCTAGCTCTTCCTCTGAACCACCCTTCCACTGCTCACGTCTCACTGACAAGTTGCAAAAGTAGATTTTTACCCTAACTGAGGCATGGTACTATTGTAAGGCTGTGAAAGTATCCCTGAAGATGTCACCCAACTAAATTAACACCTACAGTACTTTCCTTTCAACATAAATCAGTTACTTGTTTGGAGAAACCTAGAGGAAGTATGAGAAAGCATTAAGCAAGCTGAAAAGCAGCAAAGAAACTGTGAAAATACTTATACCAAGCTTAATAAGACCTGCTGCTCTGAAGTGTGAGAATCACAGCAATTGTCCACAAATCAGCAGGCTGAAATGTATGTTTTGTTTTTAGAAGGCTGCATATTCATAAACATTGCCAGTGTTTAGCAGCATACACCATGTACACCAATAAAACAGGAACAGAAGACAGGTACAACAGCTCTGTCACAACATCTCCTGTATGAGAGTCCTCTAATATAGAAAATCAGTTAATTATGCAAACTTCCAAAATATTCTCCATAATATGCTTTATAATATAATATTTTTCACTACCCTGAAGATGTTAACACTCAATTACAAAGAGGTAAGACCGTCTTTGTGCTTCATAAATAATTTTTTCTTTTTTTTTTTCACTACTCTGGCACACAGCATAGAATTTACCCTATTATTATTATGACTCCAGCCTCCCTCAGAAGTATGGCATGAGTCATAGTTTTAGTGGCATGTACTGAAGACAAGATTCTTCTTTTACATAAGGATTCCATAGATACAAATCTTATCCCCATGATGATACAATTCAGGAAGATACATACACTAGCTGACACTGAAAAGTTCATACACTCTTATTTATTATATATGGGACATCGCACAGGATGGCTCAAGCTGACTGTTTTTCCAGGCAGATCCTCTACTCAGATTAACATAACAGTCTCTGTTTGGAATGGATAAATACCTAGTCCTTGGCTGCATATATAATGTCAATTTAAATGAAAAGAGAAAGTGAAGCTTTGTGGTGTTTACTTAGTCTCCAGAGAAGAACTGAGGGGTTTAAAGATGCATTCAGTTAAAATCTATTGAATACTTTTTATTCTAGAGACTCAACAGGACTTAACACCTATTCAATTGGCTGCCTTAATGCACTGCCAAAATACTATCTGTAGATCAGTAAAAGCAGGGAAATAAAACTAATTTCAAAATTTGTAATCTTGAAAATGTTGAATGTACTCCGGATTTTGGCTTTTTGCATGTAAATGTATAACTCTAGCAATGCAATCAACTGCAATTATCTTAATACATTCTATTTTTGTTGGAAAGCCTGTGTGAAGAATTTAATGCAGTAAATTTTAACCCAGAATAAAATAACACTTAAAGAGTATATGAAGTAACCTCTTAAAACCCTATAATACTAAAGAAAAGCTGTTACCTGTAAACTTCTTGAACAAAATTCTTTGGGGGAGCTCAGAATATCAATGAAATATTGGACATTAAATCTACAACTTGGTAGGATTACATGAAGATTTCAGATGCCTTAGTATTTGATTCTGGTTTTTTTCCATAAGCTTCTTCAAGAATTCAAAACAGCAAAGGAGGCAGGTGGGATGAGGCTTTCAGAAACCTGATCTACTGCAAGGTGTCCCTGTCTGGCGCAGGGGGGCTGGAACCAGAAGATCTTTAAGGTCCCTTCTGACCTAGGCCATTCTACAATTCTATGAAAATAATCCTAACGATATGTTACATACTGCATTGCACAGATTCTATTAAACACTCATTTACTGCAGTATATCCTATCACAGTAGTGTGGTTTATCATGACAATGACATTTAGGAACATTCGTGGCACAAAGAGGGAGGCACGCTGAGTACAAGTAAATTCATGTGCTCTGTGGGAGGAATAGGAACTAATTGGGAATGACTCTTAAAGGTTAATGAACCAGATTTTTCCCATATTAAGTATTTATTTAAATAACTGTATTTAGAATTGATCACAAATGGGAACTAATGAAGGAATGCTTTGCTTAAACATCTTGTTCTTCAAACTTACCTGATTTGCTGCAGCATTCAGAAAATACTGAACATTGGTATGCATGAAAAGTGTTTGACTCACAAGCTTCAAAAAAATGAGATTTATAATAAACTTGTTATCTCAAGGCATTCCTCCTCTGACACAGTAAAATAAGTTCTGTAAAATCTAAACCTCAGATATGGAACCAATGTATATTTGCTAAGCGTCACTCTTCCATGACAAAACTTCTTCTTGCATTCATTTCTTATTTGCATCTTTGCTACAGAAATCTTTTTCTCACACTTTGTACTTCTCTCGTGAATAAATTAGAGAAGTTTACTATATACTGTATACTATATACTATACAAACAACAGTATCTGCATCATAATGAATGCCAATGCAAACATCAGAAACTACCTTTGCTACATTGATTTTCAAGTATTCAAAAAACTGCTGAAAAAATGTGTGAAAATCTATCCACATGCACAAACAGGAACAAATCGCTATACCTGCTGACTTTGTTTCTGCAGGTAAATACATGTGGTAACAGGAAGAAGACTGTAAAATTTCAGTTACTCTGTAATAGCTGGCCTACTTCTCCACCCCAATATAAATCCTAAATCCTTAACCACCTAGGGCTTCATGTTCCTTGCTGTTAATAACTATTTTTATGACTGAAGTCTGGAAGACTCAGTCCTAAGTTTTACATGATTAGTTTTGTCACAGAAATAAATTTCGCATTCTTTGTTTAACATCAGAGGTTACATGCAATACTGGTGAAAACAGAGGCTGTTGGAGGAGAAAACTGCCAGTCAGATTTTCCTCATCATGCAGTCTACATGGACATTAGTTTCAACTTATTCTGTGTCTGTGAGTAAGATACTGGGAGCCTCAGCTTTCCCATTTGAAAAAGAAAGATACAGAATTACTTAGTTCATTGGTGAAAACTGATGAGGGTCTTGTATGAAGACCAGGTTACGTTCTAAGTAAAAACTACCATTGCTGACAGTGTTGTGTACGAGCTGTAAATCTTGCTGAATCTTGATATAACAATTTGTCCTCCTTTCTTTGCTATAAAACACACAGTTTTGCAATTTCAAAAGCCTTAAGGTAAGGTTAACTGCTCAGATTTAATTCAGCATTATGAAAACATTGCATAATTATAATTAAAAATGTTCACCAATTCTTAGTTTTATTTTTATTTAATTAATATCCACCCTCTGCTTTTGTTTGTTGATGTGTGCATCCTTTTAATAGAAATACAAAAAAAGAATCGTAATTTCTTTCAGTATGTATCTGTTGTTCACTATTTATTGAGTTTACAACAATACTTTAGTGAGTACAAATACTGAAGTTACCCCTATACCTGGCAACAAAGATGTTATTTGATTGGGATGAACAAAATTTACAGTCTGTAGTCAAAGCTTTGAAATTGCTGTTTCCCAAAACTTTCATTGAAGATGACAGAGGCAATAAAAGGCATATGCCTTTGTTGATTTAGAGTCTTTCATCTTCTTTGCTCATCTAATGCCTTATCTAAAAAGCCAGCATAGGCAATGAAATGAAAAATGTTTAAGTAATTGTTGTTCCGAATGGATGCAATGTCTCCTTTTTGAAATATCTGGTGTAACTGTATTCTGTATTTTAAACTTAAGAGTTTTAAAAAATGTCACATAAGATACTCAGAAGCACACTCGAATTATTTCTGTGTCTTTGAAGGCTGAGACTGAGAGGAAGGAGGTCCAGTTCTACAATCTTAGAGAAATATGAAAAAATAACATGCTATTAGAAAACTTCTTGTCCTGTTACACATGCATATCTCATTTATCATTAGTAGAACTGCACAGATGCACAGAAGTTAAACTGGATGGCCAGAAGAAATATCAAATTTGTTTGATAGCTTGTGACCCAATATCTCGAAATGGGTGGCAGAGAAAAGAGATGATTTACACGTACTGAGTCTCACCAGATTCCTGAGTCAGAATCACAGAATGGATTCAGCTGCGGTGAGGGTGTCAGAAAGCAGTGGGACAGATACAGCCTAGTACTATCTGCTGACCTAAAATGAAGCTGCATTGTACTTCCTAGTTATCATACTTGCAGTTTTTTCCTCTGAGTTCATTCCCTGAAGGATATTGCTCTGTGGGTGAGGGCACAGCCTGCGCTTAAGGCTGTTTTACCTCAATCCTTCTTTGAGGTGTCCTGTAATTAACTGATGCCAAGTCCTTTACCTGTGCTCTGCTTTTGAAAGAACATATCTTTGAATTAGGAAACATAATTTTAAAAAGGTGGCATTCGTTCTATTGTAAGACCTAGAGAGAATAAAAATTTCATACCTCCCTACTACTCCCTTTAATCAAGTTCAATTCATAGACATATAGAATTGTTTAGGTTGGAAAAGACCTTTAAGATTCTCAAGTCCAACTATTAACCATAATCCAAGTCTTGGGAAACGGGTGAGGTGCCTGAGGACTGGAGGAAAGCAAATGTCACTCCAGTCTTCAAAAAGGGCAAGAAGGAGGACCCGGGTAACTATAGACCGGTCAGCCTCACCTCCATCCCTGGGAAAGTGATGGAACACCTTATCCTTGATGCCATCTTAAGGCATGTCAAGGATAAGAGGGTTATGAGGGGCCGTCAACATGGCTTTACCAAGGGGAAGTCATGCTTGACCAACCTCCTAGCCTTTTATGAGGAAATAACATTGTGGATGGATGATGGCAGAGCGGTGGACGTGGTCTACCTTGACTTCAGCAAAGCATTTGACACAGTCTCCCACAGCATCCTCATAGCTAAATTGAGGAAGTGTGGCCTGGATGATCAGGTAGTGAGGTGGACTGCAAACTGGCTGAAGGACAGAAGCCAGAGAGTTGTAGTCTATGGGGCGGAGTCTAGTTGGAGGCCTGTATCTAGTGGAGTGCCTCAAGGGTCAATACTGGGACCAGTGTTATTTAATATATTCATCAATGATTTAGATGAGGGAATTGAGTGTACTGTCAGCAAGTTTGCTGATGACACTAAGCTGGGAGGAGTGGCTGACACGCCAGAAGGCTGTGCTGCCATCCAGCGGGACCTGGACAGGCTGGAGAGTTGGGCAGGGAGAAACTTGATGAAATATAACAAGGGAAAGTGTAGAGTCCTGCATCTGGGCAGGAACAACCCCAGGTTCCAATATAGGTTGGGGAACGACCTGTTAGAGAGTAGTGTAGGGGAGAGGGACCTGGGGGTCCTAGTGGATGGCAGGATGACCATGAGCCAACACTGTGCCCTTGTGGCCAAGAAGGCCAATGGCATCCTAGGGTGTATTAGAAGGGGGGTGGTCAGTAGGTCGAGAGAGGTCCTCCTTCCCCTCTACTCTGCCCTGGTGAGACCGCATCTGGAATATTGTGTCCAGTTCTGGGCCCCTCAGTTCAAGAAGGACAGGGAACTGCTGGAGAGAGTCCAGCGCAGGGCAACTAAGATGATTAAGGGAGTGGAGCATCTCCCTTATGAGGAAAGGCTGAGGGAGCTGGGTCTCTATAGTTTGGAGAAGAGGAGACTGCGGGGGGACCTTATTAGTGTATATAAATATATAAAGGGGGAGTGTCATGAGGGTAGAGCCAGGCTCTTCTCAATGGCAAACAATGATAGGACAAGGGGTAATGGGTATAAACTGGAACACAAGAGGTTCCACTTAAACTTGAGAAGAAACTTCTTCTCAGTGAGGGTGACGGAACACTGGAACAGGCTGCCCAGGGAGGTTGTGGAGTCTCCTTCTCTGGTGACATTCAAAACCCGCCTGGACACATTCCTATGTAACCTTATCTAGGTGTTCCTGCTCTGGCAGGGGGATTGGACTAGATGATCTTTTGAGGTCCCTTCCAATCTCTAACATACTGTGATACTGTGATACTATGATACTGCCTAGTTACCACTACACCATGTCCCCAAATACTACATCTACACATCTTTTAGATACCTGTAGGGATGGGACTCAACCACTTCCCTGGCTGCCTGTTGCAATGATTGGCAACCCTTTTGGTGAAGAAATTTCAGATACTCTCATTTCATTTACCTGTTTCGTTCATTCTTATTTATTTATATTCATATTTTCAAACCCATTCTTGACTATACTTAAACCCATTCTTGACTATACTTAAAAAGCCAAAAATTATTTTTTCAATCTAACTGACGGACTTAGTTATTGAATTAGTTTCTGTTTCAATTACAGCATGACTTTTTAGAAGAAAAGCATACACTAAGATTTTACAGATTACCAGTGAAAAATCTTTTACTCTTAGAAAACTCTGACAAACTATCGCATCTTGTTTTATACTCCCAAACTCTTGGTTTCTCAGGTGTTCTCAGGTGTTCTCGGTTCTACCTAAGACAACCAAATCAGTTCTTCATTTCCATTTCTTTCAAATCACTACCCTCCACAGTGTCAGAAACCACTCCATTTTTAACCCTCCTTCACTCTATTAAAAAAAAAATAACATTAAGAATTAAAACTCAGTAGAGTTTCCTTTCCTTTGCCATCAGTAAATCTGCTTTTCAAATTTCCATAGTTAAAACATATCACTCTTTGCTTAGAAAAGATTTGTTTCTCCTGGTTTTAAGGTTTCATGCAGGTACTCACCAGTACTTTTTCAAAAATATTCAAACTCACCGATGCTGGAACATTTCTCCATGGTGTCAACATCAGTGACAGTGTTAGAGCTACAGATATTTTAATTATACATTTTAGGTTTTACCTTATATCCTCCTATTACTTTTTCCATTAATAATTTTTCTGGATTATTAAAAATAGGAACTATTAAACTTTCCTCAAAAAATTAAAGGAAAAAAATTTTTGCTAAAGTAGCCAAGAAATTGAGAGCCAGCTTGAAGTGAAGGCACTGTTAATTTTGAAGCCTATATATATGGAGTCAAATTCAGCACAGGGATTCTGGATTTATGGTGAGAAATAAAGACAAAATTCAAACCACTTTCCCAGCAGCTACCCTTTTTTTTCCCAGGCTCAACTTCATTCCTTGACTCCCAGCTCTTCCACCCCATAGTGATGCACAGGGATGGGGAATGGGGCTTGCAGTCAGCTCATTAACAATAACCTAATCATTGAATTTATGGGTTACAATTCAGAACATGAGTGCAAGGGGAGACCTGCGCATTTCAAAGACCCATCAGTATTTCCTACAGCTGGAATAAACTCAGAAAACATTATTTCCACACTTACAAAATCATGACTGGCAAAGATTTCAAAAGTTGAGGCTTTAAAAACCAAAAAGTTTGAATGGCGTGGGTCACTCCTCCTTTGTGGAGTCTAATCTCAATAATTTATGAACAATGCTTCTCCTGTGGCAGCGTAACAGCATAAACGGGAAGCAAAGCCAGCTAATCCATACATTTGACTTAGGTAGTGAGGAAATCTTGTGGGCAGACATCAATAAAAATACATTAGAAAAAACTTTTCTGTTTAAGGGTGAATTAACACCAACCAATTACTACAGGGTACCTCAGGTAACTAAAAGTGAGGCCAGTGGCAGGTTAACTGCTTGGTTTGAATGTATTTGATTAATCTTTACAATATCAGACCTATTAAAGAAATATATGCCTAGGTTACACAATTCAAAACATCTACCTGAGCGCTCATGGCCCAAGAGGAACTAGTACAGTAGGTAGCTATCCACAGCTCTCAATCCAGAGCAAAATCTCTTGTTGGAGGTGCCACTATGACTTTGTCTCTCCCCAATGATTACTCAGTTATTACTAGCAAATTATCATTACATGCACACACACACATAAATATACCTAACAATATGTACATTTATCTACTTGTCATTTATTATCAGATACTACTGATCGATTATTAATGACATAATAAAATTAGGGAATATAATAACATGAAATAAAAGTTCTTTTTCTCCTCAGACACACATTCACAGCCTGCTTCGCTAACACTTTAGCAAATACTTTCCATCTCAGTTGAGGTAAATGGAACACACATAAAGTGCTTAAGTTCTCTGCTGCATTGGAGGACTTTTCCAAATTCTTTCAAAGAGAACACAGGGACAGATCTCATTCCCAGTGAGGATCCACTGTCAAGAAGTCCTGAAGACAACCTTGTTCTTGCTGTTGAATTTTACAATGCAGTTCATTTCACAGTAAATTCCTCATTTACATTCCTCAGTAATGTAAATAAATGTTATTGCTCTACCATACAGCCTCATTAGACAAAATCCCATGATATAGCACTGTACGGGCTTTCTGCTTTGTTCTGTTCATTTGTGAGGGCATTATTAGGCAGCTCCTTACACAGAAGCTAAAACAGTGTTGCTGCAGCTATTCCTTGCTCAATTTTCAATTTCATTAATCTTCATGATTTAAAATATGCATTTCAAAAAGCACCTTTGGTGTTTAAGTATTTTAATTTACTGGACTAATTGATAACTATGGTTAGAGTTGTGCTGTGTGAAAACTCTAGGAAACACCAAATTAAATCTCAGTGCTTATGTTGTCAGATAAAGTTAGTACCAGTTCGAGCTCTATACTTTCAAAATTGTGCATAAATCACTGCCTTTATTCTGCTAAAACCAAAAAATGGGAGTTTCAAGTTGTGGTAAGAAGAAGCAAAAATTAGTTTCATGATAAACCCCAGAATGCATCACTGGATTCATGGAGCGCCATTTATGTTTGTAATCAGATCAGGATGACTCTATCAAACTACACAACAACTGACTCAAGTTTTATTCAAATACACCGTATGTAATAAGGCTAATATTTCAGCTTCATAGAAAGCAGTTTCAAATATTTTCTCTGTCTGAAATAGCACCTACTGTGCAACTTTTCAGTTTTGGTCAAAGGAGCTGTGTGGTTGCCCATAGACACCACTCATGCCGCTGCAGCTGACCGCTGTCATGCTGAAACGGATTCATCTTTTACAGAGTACACATAACGGGGATCCCTTTTTAAGTTTATGCCATTCTTCTCAAACAAGTCTGATGTTTTCTGTACTCCAGGACTTGTATAGGCATAGATTAAAAAGGTTTGATTTTAAAAGAAATTATTTTCAAAGCCATATATTACCTTAGCCAGATGGGTGTTGATCCACTTTGTGAAAGTCCTTTTCTGCACCGACTCTTGCTCATCTGAGAAAAGAGAAAAAAAGGAAATCAGTTTTATTAGACATTGCTGAATATTTTTGGATGTGCATGATAGAAGAATAGTATTCCCTATCGACAACAAATGCATTCGGCATTTGCCACAAATGCCACTACATTTTCTTGAGGCAGCTAATTTTGCTCATATCTATACATAACAACTATTTCATATTCTTAAAATAAAGCTCTGACACTTGACTATTTGAGGAATTCCACAGCAAGTCACAGCAAGTCTTAATGAGGCAATGACCTGTAAGACACCATTTCAAATCTGAATGCCTAAATAAATTTGAATTCTAACTCCGCACTGTGTTTACCCGTGTTTACCCAAGTTCTGAGCACCCAGAATTTCTCTGTACTTTTTAACTAGAATCCATGTCTCTAACAGTAAAGCTGCTTTTATGTAGAAAGTCAGCTATGGACTTCTTAGAAAAAACACCCTTAGCATGTGCATTTGAAAATACGTAGAATGTTGAATTAAAGATTTGAAATTGCATTATCAAGCTTATTTGTCCTCAGGGAGATCCTGCCAGGAAGAAGCCATTAGCCAGTTCAGGCAGCTTCTATACTGCTGCTTACTACGCCCTTAGTCCTGTCCTAAAGTACTTGTCTGATTTATAATGAATTTCACCAATTCCCAGATAGTCCCTCAGGAACTGTTGCCAGCTGTATAGACAAAAATAGCTCCTGAATGAGCTTCTCCAACTTCTGCAGCCAGGGTCACGGCTGCAGAGGGAAGAGAATCACAGCATTATAACCAATTCACAAAGTCCTGTCCTTTTGTTGTGGGGAATCAGTTTTGAGACATGGGATAATTTCACAACAGGGGCATTCAAGTATTTATGTTGGAGATTTTTCTTTCAAAAATGAAAGGAAATACCTATGCCACAAACCAAATCAAGTTATTACCATCATCAGTTCTAAATGAGCACTTTCATTTCCCTATCGAGAATCTAAATGAATAAAATTACTGTTAAATATTTACTTTTTATAAGAACACATGCATATCCCAAAACCTACAGATAGAAAATCTAATTTTAGCTACAGCCTCTGCTACTGACTTGTGCAGCACTGAACTGTGATTTAACCTCTTTCACATTTGTAATATTAAAAGGGAATATTCTTTAATCCCCTTTAGAGTTCTGTTATAGATATCTACTCAGTTTGATGCAGTACTAATAATAAGGTCCCTGATTTACTTAGGCAGTGCTGCTCCACAATGAGGGTACATAAAGATACAAAATGCCACACAGAGTTCACCAGCAAAAATGGCATTTTAAATGGGAAAATGATGGCTCCCTGACCACATACGAGCTTCCAGAAAGTGTATGTGCATTATGACTTGAGGCTATTTTCTTTATATACAAACAATATCACAGATATAAGAAATACCAGCGGATATATATATACACATATATATATACACACATATATATATATATACTCACCAGCATCTACTGCTAGATTAGCACACATCATGTCTAAGAAAGTAATTTTGCATTCTTTATTTTTGTTTTCTTTGATTTCATGAGGTGGGCTGTCTTACATAATTTTTAAAACATTCATTACATTCTTAGAATCTACTTGTTGCACTGACAGGCAAGTTATGAAAAATATCACTCAAAATACTTCACTATGCTTCATTCAACACTGAATATTTTTGGCAGGGAGCATCTTGACTTTATACCATGTCAATTGTTTCTACATTCTGAAAAAAAGAATTCTCAATGCATAGGTTCAAAACATAGAATCATAGAATCATAGAACAGTTAGAGTTGGAAAGGACGTTAAGATCCTCTAGTTCCAACCCCCCTGCCATGGGCAAGGACACCTCCCACTAAACCATGCCACCCAAGGCCTCATACAACCTGGCCTTTAACACCGCCAAGGATGGAGCATTCACAACTTTCCCAGGCAACCCATTCCAGTGCCTCACCACCCTCTCAGTAAAGAATTTCTTCCTTAGATCCAATCTAAACTTCCCCTGTTTAAGTTTTAACCCGTTACCCCTTGTCCTGTCACTACAGTCCCTGATGAATAGTCCCTCCCCAGCATCCTTGTAGGCCCCCTTCAGATACTGGAAGGCTGCTATGAGGTCTCCATGCAGCCTTCTCTTCTCCAGGATGAACAGCCCCAACTTTCTCAGCCTATCTTCATACAGGAGGTGCTCCACTCCCCTGATCATCCTCGTGGCCCTCCTCTGGACTTGTTCCAACAGTTCCATGTCCTTCTTATGCTGAGGACACCAGAACTGCACAAAATACTCCAAGTGAGGTCTCACGAGAGCAGAGTAGAAGGGCAGGATCACCTCCTTCGACCTGCTGGTCACGTTCCTTCTGATGCAGCCCAGGATACGGTTGGCTTTCTGGGCTGCGAGCGCACACTGAAGCCGGCTCATGTTCATTTTCTCATCAACCAACACCCCCAAGTCCTTCTCCGCAGGGTCATTAACAAGGTGTTTTCCCTGTGACGTAAGTAAATGTCTACTGCACTCTGACAAGCAATTACATATACAGGTAGCCCAATTAGTTTCGATGGAAATACTTGCACACTTGAATTGGGTTGTGTGTGAGTAGGTCTGGGAATGGGGATTAAGCACACAGAATCAGTCCAGCTCTAACTTCATTCACACTTCCGTAACTTAAAATTCCCCAGAAACCCCAACACAACACCATGCCAAAAGAAAAGAACCAGGCCTTCAGAAGTCAAACTTCTGACCAAAGAAACGAGTGAAAATGATCCCCTAATCTGTAGTTCCAATACATTTTGGTGATTTAAGACACAGCCTTCTGACAACAATTGGATATCAGACAAAGAGGTTCCAGCTTCTAAACATTTACCAGGCAAAGACATACTCAGTTTCAGTCATATCAATAATTAACAGAAATAGCCTTCCAAAATAATGTTTCAATGGAAAAAATATGAGCAATATATTCTTTATGAGCCCAACAGCAACCATTAATAATTTTACCATTGTAACATAACACACAAGTAATACATTGATTTTACAAATTTAGAAATTCTATTATAAATATGCTTTTTACAAAGTTCCCCGGAAGCAAATGTGTTATTTTCATTGAACTAATGTAAATTCTCTGCAGAGGCACTCTTTTCCATACCCACAAAACACTTGTCATACAGTTTGTTAGGCTCTCCCCACCTGCAAGGACTGTCAGCTCCTTATTTGCACCACTTACCCTGCCGGTACTGAAAGAACCCAGGAAGCAGATTTAATGCCGTAACATTTCTGCCACCAGCACCTTTGTAGCGAGCCATAAGTGCTGCTGCTGTGGCTGCTGCGTCTGCTGCTGCTGTATCTGCTTCTCCTGTCTCATGTAGTGTGCAGCGTTTCTTTAGAATACAGCCAGAATTAATTTTTAAAGCACAATCAGGTTTTTCTCCTTCACTGGAAATGCAGGCCTCTTACACAAATCTCTTCACTTGCTCTAATCGGAGAATTCACATGAAGCCAAACCTTAAAAGCATTGTTATATATTTTTGCAGAGATGCAACAGCCAGACAAAGCCAGCTGTATTGGAAGTAGCAGTTCTGCTGGTCTCACTGCCATCATCCTTCTCCACTGTTTTCGTGTGGAAAGATTTAATTATCCAAGCACCAGCCAATCCGCTAGCAGAAACTTCTGATGTCAAGAGCTTGAATAATTCATCCAGGGACTGGGACAACCCAACCACGCTGCCAATATCCTAAAGCAGCAAGATGTGTGGCTGCAAAAAGCAATGCAGCCTTCTCACCAGTGCTTTTGTAATAGTATACTGCTCAGTAAGCATAAAAATGGCTGAATGGCATAGCCCTGTAATAGGTTGTCATACATCAAAAGGAAAGCACCTTTTAAAAGCAACCACTTAGGTTCATCACGGCATACTCTATTTAGACATGGATGTCCTTCAGCTTTGCAATTGAAACAGTGAAGTGGAAGAAACAGCAAACAATGAATCTGAACAGACATGTAGGCCACTTACCTTTTAATCACATATTTGAACTGTTGTATAAGAAGGATGAAAAATGTAAAGATGCACAGAATTTTTGGGGCACCTAGATTGGCCCGAAACATACTCAAATTTCTGATAATATGCACTACTTTCATTAAATCAGAGAACGAGAGCATTTGAACAGACTTTGTTTTGTTCTGGCTAAAAGAAAGGAGCTATGAAACACTATGTGTGGAGAGTTATATGTTGTTCAACCACAGCAGCCAACATAGTACACACTATTGAGAAAAAATACGCCCATCTTCGTTAAGCACAATCTTCACTTAAAGCAGCTGTGAAAAAGCTTCCAGAGTAAAAGCAATAATATAGAAACTCTACTTATGAAAAAGAGCAATATTTTAAGCTACAAAGTTTAATAAACACCTCCATAACTGATGGATTACCCCATTCAGGAGTACCGCACAGAAGCAATACAGGCTCATTTCTTTTCCTTTAAGTCTCCAGTTAAGGTTTTTTATGACACAATGCCAGGAGATTTTTGCTTTTTAAAAAACAACAAACAAACAAAACCATTGGTGGGAGCTCTAAAGCTAATATATTCTTTGTAGGCTGCTAAGTTTAATAGCAATACTATACAATTTTAGAAGAAAAAAAGGATGAGGGAGCTACGGGCAGTGGAAGCAAATCAAGGAAGAAAGAGGGAGAAATTGGTTTCAGTAGCCACTGCAATGCAGCTGACAAGACTCAGCAGTACTGATCCAAAGAATGGGAATATATTTTTAAATGCCTCATACATTTGGGACTGTTAATTTTTTATATTTTGAGAAGAAAGAGAGGATTTGTCAAAGTGTGGCTTTTGGCTATCTGCTTCTATTGAATGTCTTCAGCAGAGACAGTGAGACAGTCCCATTAACAGATCCGTTATCTAAAGATCCAAGCTTTGAGACTCAGGTGCACACACTAGCCATAGGCTGCTCCACCACTGAGCACCAGCCTGCTCCCCATGTTTCTGCAGAAAGAAAATCCATGCCCAAAGGCTTCAAGTTAACCAGTCATCCCTTGCCAAATCCCTACTCGGGAAAATGATGTGTATCGGCACCCATGGGTTCACACCATCATATCTTGCTCAATCTTGAGATAACCTTAGTATGGAGGTTTAGAGGACAAAGGTTTTATGTCATTTGGAGGAATGGAAGTAGAGGAAAAAAAATCCCAATCCATACTGGTGGAATAGTTACAGGAAACTGAAGTGTGGAGAAGCAGTCTCACAGCTGCAGGAACACACTGCCTGCTGTGTAGCATGCTGATGGATAGCAGTTGGCACGCTGCTGAGAACTTCCTGCTGTTACTGTCTGTTTGAAATGTATTTACAAAATATGTATTTTGATTGTACACATTTCTTATTTATTCTTTAATTTCTAAGACAGAAGGTGTCTATCCAGCCGTTAGAAAGATATACAGAATAATTCATCACGCAAAGAATCACAGAATCATAGAACAGTTAGGGTTGGAAAGGACCTTAAGATCATCTAGTTCCAACCCCCCTGCCATGGGCAGGGACACCCCACACTAAGCCATGCCACCCAAGGCCTCATACAACCTGGCCTTTAACACCGCCAAGGATGGAGCATTCACAACCTCCCTGGGCAACCCATTCCAGTGCCTCACCACCCTTACAGTAAAGAGCTTCTTCCTTATATCCAACCTGAACTTCCCCTGTTTAAGTTTGAACCCATTACCCCTTGTCCTGTCACTACAGTCCCTGATGAATAGTCCCTCCCCAGCATCCTTGTAGGCCCCCTTCAGATACTGGAAGGCTGCTATGAGGTCTCCATGCAGCCTTCTCTTCTCCAGGCTGAACAGCCCCAACTTTCTCAGCCTGTCTTCATACGGGAGGTGCTCCAGTCCCCTCATCATCCTCGTGGCCCTCCTCTGGACTTGTTCCAACAGTTCCATGTCCTTCTTATGTTGAGGACACCAGAACTGCACACAATACTCCAAGTGAGGTCTCACGAGAGCAGAGTAGAGGGGCAGGATCACCTTCTTTGACCTGCTGGTCATGCTCCTTCTGATGCAGCCCAGGATACGGTTGGCTTTCTGGGCTGCGAGCGCACACTGAAGGCAGCTCATGTTCATTTTCTCATCGACCAACACCCCCAAGTCCTTCTCCGCAGGGCTGCTCTGAATCTCTTCTCTGCCCAACCCGTAGCTGTGCCTGGGATTGCTCCAACCCAGGTGTAGGACCTTGCACTTGGCATGGTTAAACTTCATCAGGTTGGCATCAGCCCACCTCACAAGTAGCTTGCATTTTAAAAAATACTTGGGTATAATCAATTACAAACCAAACAAATCAATATCTCTTATTTTGTTCTTGGTCAAATTATTCTCACACAAGCACATTCACCAGTCTCTCTTGAAGCACTTGTGTGGACTGTGAAAGTGCTTTAAATTTTGAAACCTGGAAACCCAAACATTTAGCCAATGCCAGAGAATGTGTGCTGAAACTTGGGCTGCTGGCTCCATCTCTCAGCAGCACTTTGACTATCACAGAATACGTTTATACTGTGGCACTTGGGAGATTTCCAGTCATTAAATCTAAGTTCATGCCCTGTTGTGCCTATATTCTCATATGCGCATGTCAAATGTTCCTGCTCCATACAGACACACATTATCTGCACTTTCCTGTGCTCTTGTTTTCACAGGAAGGAACAGAGCATGAACAGAGCACAGTGCACTGATTTAATCTTGATCCTTAGAAGCCAGCACACAGTCCGGACATAACCGTACTGCCCGTAACTGATCTTCACTTTGACTAGAAGGGCTTCCCTTCGCATTTGGAGAAGCAAACATGATTTCCCCAGTGAATTGGAAGATGTTCCCAAAATGTCATTTTTATGACTTTGTGCATCTTTCCTGTGCCCAGTCTTCACAGCACACTTGCTTGTATTTAGTGTTTTCAGTGACTAAAGAACTGTAATTAAATTGTTCTGTTGCCTATTTTGCCTGAATGGGCTGCATTTTGTTCTTTTCCACATATAGAACCAGAATGTATTCAGAACTAATTAATTAATGTATTTGCATTTTATGTTTATCACACTTCTGCCCGTGCTGCTGCTCTACGGTCATTCACGTCATCTCCACTAAATGTATCTTAATCTCCATGTGGCTGTAAATACATTACTCATTTTCATAGTATCTGCACTCAACTGTATACAGTCAGAAATAAAAAAAACGCTTATTAGAAAACCATTATGAACTCATTTAATTCATTTTTAAAAGCAGTATTCTGAAGACGATATTAACTAAAATCAGGATGCTCAACATTTGAGATGATTGTGCACAATGGCTTCAGCACCTTCTGAAAGACTGAGGATTCCCTGTTCTACAGGTGTCTGTTTTTTCACCATGTAGAATGGCATGGGAAATAGTGAACTTAGTGTTCACACACAGATGCCATTTTCTGCACAATACACAAGATGAAAACAGCCTGATACAACTGATCAGAGTCAATTTAGCATTTGTTCTTTTAATTAATTATTTTCCTTAATTTTAAACTTTAAAAGATTGCTTGGATGGTGACAAATCAGCTAGAAACCTAGGAAACCCAGTGAAGTTCATTAGTAAGAATAACTATTCAACATTACACTCAAATTTCAATCCACCCGTGCTAACAGACGGACACACCAGTTTAAGAATGAATTTTTTAGAAAGACTTAAAGATATCAAGATACTGATGAAAAATCATTCTCTTGCCTATAAACACTGTGTCTACTACAGTAGCATCTGTAATGACCATAATAAAAAAATATGACCTACACATATATGTGAGTTTTTTCCAGTTCACTGCAGTTCTGCAGTTGGCATCATGTTACCATTTACACATTTTGCAGTTCTTCGTTTGACATGAAAAGCTTGTGTATAATAACATTTGTGTGTCCGCTCCTCTAGAGGTTCTTACAGCTTGTGTATAATAACATTTGTGTAAGATAATTATTCCTTCTGTGCCTACAGTGAGTTCAATAGCCTAAAAGCAGCAGAGAAAATTTGACTTGGACACAGAAGGGCTCAGAATATACTGAAATAAATCAAAACTAATGGAGACATACTAAGCATACGCTATCCAAGATACTAAATCAGGATGAAGGAACGTAGCGTCTGGAATTTATACATAAATCTATGCAGAAAATCAAGTCAAATATACAGAAAAGACATTCTAAAATCATATCGCAGTTCTTTTCATACCTAAGCTAGTGAAGTAACAATGATTTATTAAAGGTTTACAAAAATGTAGAATCTTCTATTTATTCTGTGGAGAATCTGGGCATTTTAATTCTTAAGATCACTTTTACTATAGTTACACACATTGTAGACATGAAGCTCTACAAAAGCTTACCTAAGGGAAAGAATGCAATTACTACTTTTGAATGCTTGAAGGCATGAGGATTTTAAATACATTTAGAATTAAATTATGAATACTGACATATTCATAGAATCATAGAATGGTTTGGGTTGGAAGGGACCTTAAAGATCGTCTAGTTCCAACCCCCTTTCTGCTGAAGGACATAGATGTTTAAATAAAGCACTTTCACAATGGTTTCATGTTCATCTGATTTTCTTTGTTTTCCTAAGTGTCTCCAAGCACTGACTTAATTATACCACTGGTATTTTAAATGTGATACTTCTCTACCAAGTAATATTGACAAATTCAGTCACTTTTACATTAAGCAGTACCTAACTCAGAGAGTTTTCCCCCTATCTACCACTGAAACTACTCACAAAGTAAGCTACTTCACAGGTACAGAAATCAAAACTAGGGCTACTTTGATGAAGGAGCTTCCTTACAAGCAGATATAAGTAGGAACAAAGCTTGGAGTTTCTCAAAGACTAGTCTAAGTCTTTGGTATTTTCTGCCATCATTCTGGCAGGAAAATCACAACAGTGCTTGTAAAGTTTATCAATGACTCATATTTGGTAAGCACCATTACAGTGGAAACAGAATATCTTAAAAATCAAAGAAATTGAGCTGACTGAAGACTGGAAACAGATTAGTATTTCTAATTAGCTCAGAAAGCAGGGCTACATACTCTGGGATTAACATGAACTTTCGCTGGGAGGTGGAAACTCACTATATAATAGAAACTGAAGTAGACACACTTGTAATTCTGCTACAGGAATGATGTAAGCCACTAGATGTGACAAAAGAAAAATAAATTCTTACAATGCTATCAGGTAAGATATAATCAGCTGAACTGGAGAATAAAAATAATTGTACCAGACACAGTAGCACACACATGGAGTATTATAAAGAGTTCTGGTGATCCATGTTCAAAAAATGTGAGCTTCTGGAAGAGATACTAAGATCAACAGGCTGAAAAGATAACATAAGAGAAAAGTAAAACTATGCAGATTGCTGACTCTCAGTGTCGGCAAATATGTTAGAGAAAGAAATGAGCACCAGAAAAGGAAAAAACTTTTTAAATTAAAAACCATGCACGAGCACCAGAGCAGAAGGTTGCAATTGGATATGAATACATTTAGGCTGCAGTTTGAGGAATGTTTTCACCCTTGAGACCAACAACGCTCTGAAGCAATCTCCCACAACCTGAACAGCATTTTATTGGTGCGGTAGCCTATAAACGCAGATTACACATGACATAGAAGACTTTTTTCAGTGTAAGCTATCCTGTACACCTACCATGAAAATACAAACTCCCAAATGAGATGAAATTATCTATGCAAAAGTAGAGCTGCAAGTATGGGAGAAGTGCACATGATGCCATTCTTCATTGTGTTGCTGAATCTGTCCCCCTGTACTGGGCAGCATGTGGCATAGGTACACCTATGCTTTTCTAATGACAAAATGAGCTTCCTTTAAAACAGGATTTTGAGCCCTTATCACACAGTGTTCCACTTTATCTTAAAATCAATTGAATAGAAGAAAAGCAAACCAAATCAAAATGGAATTTTAAAAAGCACTGTAACTATGGAAAAGTTAGCATTGTTACTACTGAATATTAACAAACAGATCTTGCTGGTGAAAATCATATTAGAAAACCAGAAGCTGAAAAATTTAGGCCCACTGCTGTTTAGTATGTTCTGCAAATTTTCACATAATTCACTGTAATTACTTCTTGAGTCCATCTGTGGGAATCAGATACCACTGATATTATTTTTTTCTTAAATATTTAAAAACACACTCTGTAGATATGAACTACTAAAGTTTATTTCCTTTATACTGAGCTACATCAACTGATGTTAGCAGAATTTTACTGCACTCATGCAGAGAGAAAAATCATATTTGTATACTTTAGCTCGGAACATAAATTGTGAAATCTTATGCATTTGTATAGAATTTATATGTACAAACAATGAAAGACAAATAAGTCACACCCAAAACTGTGAAGTGCTCAGTCCCTAACTGAGCACTTTTTCCTTTCAAGTGTAGCAACTTAGGGTATCAATTTTACAACTAAGAACATCTTAGGCAAAAGCAGGATTCCAGTTAACCTCACAGAATCACAGAATGCTTAAGGTTGGAAGGGACCTCTGGAGGTCATCTGGTCCTACTGCCCTTCTAACATGGGACCACCTACAACCAGCAGCCCAGGACCATGTCCAGAAGGCTTTTGAATATCTCCACTGAGACTCCACAACCTCTCTGGACAACTTATCCCAGAGCTCAGTCACCCTCACAGTGAAAGTGTTTTCTTACGTTCAGAGGGAGCCTCACAGTTTCAGTTTGTGCCCATTGTGTCTGCTCCTGCCACTGGGCACCACTGAGAAGAGCCTGGTTCTGTCCTCTTTTCACCCTCTCTTCAGGGGTTTACATGCATTAACAAGATCTCCCTGAACCTTGCCTTCTCCAGACTGAACGAACAGTCCCAGCTCTCAGCCTCTCCTCATATAAGAGATGCTCCACTCCATTCCTCATCCTCATTCTTACAGTCTCTGCGCTCTCAGGGTTACATGAACATCTTTAAAAAAATGCACTGCTTTGACTACCTTGCCTGATAAAGTCCATTCACCATCAGTGAGTTCTTCTCATGAAAGCTGCATTGGACAAACCATTTTGAACTTCAATCACTGTCATACTCAAGTTAAACACTCAAATACACCACTGAATACACCTAATGGCCTAAACATTCAACGAGCCATCAAAGTGGTAAGAATCATAGCCTGGTCTGTGTTTTCAGCCAGGCAAAGGTAAAAGAGGCTGCCAAAACTTCAACACAAATTGGTGAGCTACAAATTTCAATTCTATTAGAATTTGTTTCAGTGAAAACGTGGTGCCTACAGACAATTCTATTACAGTAACTAAGGGCTGTCGAGGACTGGAAGGCTGTAAAACTGCTCAACCATGGAAAGATAAAGGGAGCTAGTAAAGAAACTGTCTGATCTAGAGCTACAAACAATAAAGAAATATAAACAAGCTTATGATTTACTGCAAGCAATGCTTTAACAAGCCAATGGAAATAAAATTATTTTTTGTCTATCCATCTACAAGCTATTTGTGATGCAAAGAGTCTTAATTTTAGATTAGCTGTTTCTTCACTTTTTTCTCAATGCATGAATGAATAAATAGGAACTTCAGAGTTATACATTTGGCAAGAAGCAGAGTTCTGGCTATCCCTGCAAAAATCTATCCTAATTTGTCCAAATTACAAGCCTTTCCAAATCCTCACATTTATTTTAGCACTTAGACTCTGACAACTCACCTTCACAACCCTGATGAAGCACTAAGCAGACTGCAAATATACTGGTCCCACAAAGTGGCTGAACGTGCTTCAGCTCAGGGAATATTGGGCAAAAATCAATCTTTACTGCCCATAATTGCTTCAGCTCCAAGTAATCCCAGAAAAAAGCTCTTCCACATGCTCAACGCCTATCCCCACTTTCTCTCCCATCACCATGATGGCAGCTAGATTTAGCTCTCTGTTTCAGACATAGAAGGGGCAAAAGTTGAGTTAAAGGGACAAAAGCTCAGTTGAAGGGAGGAACTTGAGGAGGAAAGAAGAAAGATGTGAATTATCTAAAGAGCATGTATCCAGAAGGTGGGAAAAACCTCTGAATGGCAGCTGGAAAAGTGAAACAAACAGGTTGAATCTGCTCATACTATTGAATATCTGTCCTTGAATATCTGATACTATTATAATTGCCAAAACAACTGGCAGAAGTTACATATGCCAGATGTAATTGTGTCTGTACAAACTTTATTTTCTTTCCTTCTATGCATGCGACAAGATCAGACTTTAATTAAACAACCACACAGGTTTCATCCAAATGCCCCCTACCATTTTTGGTGCATAAATATAAAATGGTCAATTAAGAAACTGTGGGGTTTTGTACTGTTTACAATTTTGCCTTCCAAGTCAGATCTAAAAAAAAAAAAAAAAAAAAAAAACCACAAAAGAAAGAAAAAAAAAATCCCCAAAGCCCAACTCTTTTGAATAAAAAATGTAAAAGAAAACTCATTAACAATGCTCATGAAAACAATTTAAACAGCTGAAAACAGATCTTAGGAGTGATGGACTTGATCATACATCAAAATCACAGTCTGGTCTCAGAATATCATCCCACCCCAAAATCCTAGGATGTAAGCTCATAATCAGCAACTGTGTATCTTCACTTATGACTTTCATTTGTTCATATACTATGCCAGTTTATTCAGTGGTACTGCACTTATCTGAATGACTCTGGCATAAAACTGGACATTGTCAAATTAAAATGTACCTGTCCAGGCATTGATGACTATTTGTAAAGGTGATTTTGAATGGTTCTGTAAAACACCACAATTAAGTAGATCAAACTGGCATTGTCACTACTGTGTCTCCCTTTAACAGTTCTTTCTGTAGTAGCAGATCATAGACACCACCATGCAGATGACAGAATATTTGTAGCAACTATGTCACTTAAAAGGACAAGAAGCAAAACTCGGTTATCGCGTTAGAATAATGAAGTCCCTGGTCTTGTTGTAGGGCAGGAGCAGCAGTGGCCGTGTCCTGACAAGGGAAAGCAGCCCCCCTGCCCTTGACAGCTCAGCAGAAACTGAGCTTAACAAGTTCAGTGGGGGAGTCTGTGCAGCAAAGTGTGAGACTTCTGGGTAACGCTGCCCTGAAGGAAAAGGCAGTGGTGGCCTGCAAGCAAATAATCCTCCTCATCCCTAATAGTCAGGAGCAAGCAAGGCTTAACATCAAGCATCTATGATACATGAAGGCTGCCCTTTAGACAAAAAGGAGATACTAATTTTGCATAGTGGCAATTATTTTTTAAAAGGCCTACTAGGCTACTACCTCTCTTATATCTGGTCCTGTTCCTCCCCCCCCTTTTTTTTTTTTTGTAGCAGTAAATTATTTTCTTAATCATTTACTTAAACATAACCATGATCTTAGTCATCATTCATACCCTAATCCTGCACCATGCAAACTAAAGAGAATTTAGCAAGTGAATGGAACACTTGTCATTGAAATTTATTAATTGTCATTGAAATTATACCTTGCATTGGTAACCGTTTCTCATGTGAAATACAAAGGTACACTTCCTTCATATTATTGTTTTACAGCATATTCATTTGTAAAGAGAAAATATTTCCCTGTCATGCAAAAAAGTTTTGCTGTTAGTGGTCCCTGATCAATAAACTTCTGCAATTACCACCTCCTAGCATGATTTTTTCCTAGAAATAGTATCTTTGCAAGAAGCCTGAAAACTGGAAGATAAACTGGGTTCATCAAGTAGACAACTCACGGTAAGAATTTCTTTCTGTTCCCCTGTGGGAACCCTATTCTAATTAAATTGACAGCATCATGATTTTGACAGATGTATTATTCTCTATAAAAATAAGCAGAAGATGGGATTCCCCCCTAGAGTAGTTCATGTGTACTGGATATCCAAAATTATATTAAAATTGTATGAAAAAGAAAAAATTGTAAGCATATTCAGAGCAGGTTGTTCAATAAACAAAACAGAACATAACCAACAACCACCATCACCACAAAATGCATAAACACAAGGACATCTCAAATTTCCCCAGGAACCATGCTGTGACTGAACACTGTTAACATTTAATATATTCCTTGTCAAATGTGACAACTCTTAGTTATATTTTTAATCAGAAAAATTCTTCAAGATTTTATCACAGCTTTTATGTAAGTGAATGACTGCAGACTATCTATGGGGCATCTGAAACACAGTGAAGGAAAACCCCACTCCACTGAAGCAAAATGATACCTTGCTAATAACAGTAATTGTGGCAGAACTTAACCCAGAAGTTTCATCAAAAATTCCGTACCTAAGGCACTAGCACACAGATTGCAACATGCAGCCTGAACACTTTAACCCAAAGGAGGAGCCTTATGCATACAGAATCAGTGTCTTGCATTACTTGTCCTGTAAGAAGAAATGAAGGTACGGGGTCTGGTTCAGCCTGGAGCAGACATGGCTTCAGGGGACCTAGCTGCAGCTCTCTAATAGCCATGGGGAGGCCTGTCACAGGATGGAGCTGGGTTTTCTACAGCATGGCAGGAGGATGAGGGACAGTGGGCAGAAGCTGAAACAAGAGATATTGTTTCAGCAAACGAAATGCTTTCTCACTCAGAGGACTGTCAGAGAGTAAATCAGGTCATTCAGAGAGGCTGTGTGCAGTCTACGTCCACAGAGATAAAGCCCCGAGCAACCTAGTCTGAGCTCACAGATGATCCAGCTGTAAACTGTAAATCAAACTACAGACCTTCTTCCAGCTCGCATATTCCTACCATTATATGGCACAGAGATAATGTCAGACCTCCTGACAAAGAGAAAATGGAAATTTCTTTTTATAAATAACTAATAGGAGCAAAACCAAATGAAGTTCATTCAGTAGACCAGCCAGCTGCACAGTAACCAGAAAACACACATAGACATGCTGCTTTAAGGAGGTTTGTTCATCCCATACTGGCATACAGGTGCAGAAGTGAAAGCAGTTACGAGATTGTTCAGTCATGCATACAGAAAAGGAGAGTAGTCACAACTACACACATTTAGACAGTTTTTGTTAAAAGTATTATTTTATTAAATCTCAGAATTTTCTCAAGTCCATCTAATTTTCACCTAATATAAGGTTCCAAGATAATCCTGACGAATACTCCCCACTGCCTGGAACACCAATGCGTAATCTCCAGCCCGGGAATACATAAACCTGACAGGCAAATTTCAGAGCCCTTGACATTCCACTGCTAGTAAGGAAGTAACAAGAACATCAGTCTCAAGGAGCATGTGTAAGTTACATGTGGTTTGATTTGCCATATGTTGCCAGAAAAAAATCTTTGTCTTGGTCCAATTCATACTCAAGAGGAAAAATGCAGTAAGAATACATTTTTAAGAACAAAAAAACCCCTCCTCCAGCTCATTCACACCTCACACCACGTAATGAGCTTCAGAAGAAACTCTGCAAGCTAAATATGCACGTGTATGTGAATTTTATAAGGCACTCTGTGGAACTATCTGCAGCTAAGTGAGATAAACAATAATGCCTACACCATAAACATAACTTACTGAAAGGATTCCTGTTTTGCTGAACAGTTGCACTGAACATTATACTGTTCTGGCTGTATTTATTCCTGCCTTTGGTCTGCCCTGATGCAACTCCTCTGCAGAATAGGAAGGCAGAGTATCGTAGCATTTACTGCACTTTTCTTTACAGAAAAAAACCCCCAAACAGACCCTCCAGACTTTAAATCCATTTTATTCTGCTGGAGCAGTGTGAAAGTAGGTTCCCCTAAACCAAGAATATGATCCAAAGATAAAGTCAATGCTGGCATGGTTTTTATTTGTTGTATTTCTCAAACATCTTTGTAATACTTATGCTGTGCTAGTACATGGTGATCGCTATCAAAGGCAATGACTAGGTAGCTAATTACAGTTTCAGAAGACATTAGCAATTGGTATAATAGCACTCATACATGTTCCAGTGGGCACAATACGCTGTTTATATTCATGTTTATATTCATGTTTATATTCATGAGCACAGAACCAGTAACCTCATAAACTAAGAGACAATACAGTAGGTAGAATATCCACATGCTCTAGGACTTACATCTACCTATGGTACCAGAGAAAAGTGGAGTGCAGGAACATTCATTGTGGAGGCAAAATGTCTTCTCAAATTTCCTGTGGGCTCTCTAAGTGTGAACTGAATTACAAACTCAAAATTCTTTCACTTCTACCTAAATGGCTGCACAAAGAAAGTGTTACAGAAACTCATTGGATATTTTTAATCTAGTCGACCTGATCATCCTTGAGGATATTTGAATACACCAAATACAAACACATATCCCAACTCATAAGGGCATGACAACTTGGCTGCATTAAGTCCCTACCATTCCAACCTTGGCTTCATTAGGAAAAGGCAAGGATCAGAGAAGACATAGGACAGCACCCAGGTGACTTCTCTTTGGGGTGATCAAGACCCCAGGAATCTGGGGCATGTATGTTAAATTTAGTTACAGACATTACTGCAGACTCCAGCTTTCTTGTCTTCTCTACAAGCTTTGCTTCATGCTCAACAGAGTCAGCAGAAAGTATTACTGTGTAATATCATACTTCATCACACCCACTTAACATGAAAAATATTGAATCACAAAAAAGGGCTTTGTGAGAAGCATATATCTTCTAAGAAATTACCAGAAATGTTCATTAAAGTAAAAATAAAAATGTGTATAAATCCACTGAAATTAACTTCTATATGTGCTTAACAACAAACTTCATCACTTGCATTATTTAGTTTTAAATGAGAGGATTAAAGCGTACCCTACATTTAGCAACATAACATCTTCCCTAAAATCTGTACATACTACAGAAACATAGGGTAAAAACACCTGAGGAAAAACATTGTTAAAGCAATCTTGTTTGGTTGCTGGGTTTTTTTCACTGTATCTAGGACATGTTTCTTCCTTTTGTTTTGTTTTCAGTTACCATCATACTAAAAAAAAAAAAAAAAAAGTAAATCTAACCCATATATTTGGTTTGTTTTGTACAACTGCTGTTTTAATTACATATAGCATATAACTCTTCCTTTTCTGTGCCATTGTTTCATGACATACTTGAAGCCAACTTCTAGAAAGCTTAGAAGTTCACAACCTGACTGTGATTCCACACTGAGCTATTTCACTGACATCATTAGGTTACATGAGAGTAAAGTAGAGCATGGTGAAAATCTTAGTGAGCTGAGTTTATGTAGATTGGATTATATATTCTTTGTAAAGCCAAATTAAATGAAAGGAAAAAAAGAGATTTAAACTTTACCTTTCTAAAATAATTTTGTCCTTTTGTAACTCTCTAGGAAGCTTCTACTGTATTCCCAAAATAGAAAACCAAAATTATCATGAAAATCCGCACAGACACAAAGTATCTGAATTTCATAATCAGTACACAAAACCCCTGTGAGGCCTTCCAGGATGCACAAGAACTCTTCTCAGTTTTGTCTAAAGATAACAGAATACTTGTCCTGGGTTCAGCAGTAGCAGTCACTTTTTCTCCTACTTAGTGGCTGGTGCAGTGCTGTGTTTTTGACTTTCAGCCTGAGAACAATGCTGATAACACCGATGTTTTTAGTTGCTCCTCAGTAATGTTTACTCTGACCAAGGACTTTCTGAGTCTCATGCTCTGCCAGGGAGGAGGGGAAGCCGGGAGGAAGCAGAGACAGGACATCTGACCCAAACTAGCCAAAGAGGTATTCCATACCATAGCACGTCATGCCCAGTATATAAACTGGGGGGGAGTTACCCGGAAGGGCTATATCACTGCTTGGGTTGGGCTGGGTATCGGTCGGCAGGTGGTGAGCGGTTGTATTCTCTTCCTTTGTTATTTCCCTCATCATTATTATTATTGGTGGTAGCAGTAGTGATTTGTGTTATACCTTAGTTAATGGACTGTTCTTATCTCAACCCATGGGAGTTACATTCTTTCAATTCTCTTCGCTATCCCTCTGGGAGTCGGGGGGGGGGGGGGGGGGCGGTAAAGGGGGAAGTGAGCAAGCAGCTGCATGGTTCTGAGTTACCAGCTGGGCTTGAACCACGACAATACTGAAAGACAAAACATGAAGACTGTGCTATGTAGATCAGATATCATGATCCTGATGAACTTGGTGAAAGGTAATTGCAGCTCACCAAAAATTACCACCCCCAAACATTTGCTTATTTTTAGTTTTAAATTAACTTTTAAAAAACACATTAAGATCTGAGTTATGAGGCTAAGTATCTTAATGGTTAAGATACATTATAGCAAAGCTGCCTCTCCAGTCTGAGGTATGGACCCTGTAAGATGCCGGAGCAGAAAGCGTGGCTTCCAAAGAGCCACATCCCTTCTGTTCTCACAGCAGTAGCCACTACCCTGACTCCACAGGGGAAGCAGCAGCTCCAGCTTGGACTTCAGGGCTCTGGCACAGGCAAAGTAGGCAGCACAGTGGTGACCTTGTTCCTGTCCAGCAACGTGCTGCCTTTATTTTATGTATGCCAAGTGAATTCCTGTTAAATATATGACTTCCTCAAGAGGTGTTAAAGAAGCAGTGTGCATACTGCTGGTGCAGAAGGATGCAATGGCAACAGGAAAGACAGCACAAGAGCTGAATTTAATTTCCTGTTTAGAAATATAGCTGCATGTCCATATGCTGTAACTGAGCTGCAACTGTGGTGCTGGCTCATGAACACAAAAAGTGAACCTGTTTACAACACTGATAGGTATTTCCTACCAGGCTGCAGCAACTGGTAAATCTTACACTAAACACAATGTTGTAACACAGGAACGACATTTGTCTCTTACTCTCCTTATGACAAGAACGGGACAAATAGCTGGCATTTATCTTTTAACACTTACTCGAACAAAAGAAAATGGATTTGTTCAGCTCCTCTGCAGTTTGTAGTAAGAATGTGTACCTGGCCTATCCATCACCTCTATTAAAGATAATAACTAGTTTCAGAGAAAAAGCAAGATCTGTGTCTAAGAAGTCAGCTGCTCATTTTGATTTGTGCATGTCCACTGTAGAGTAAGAAGAGGCTTCAGCCTATTTTGAGCTAATAAATAAATACCTACATGATGTCAGAAAAATTGAGTATTTGCTTATGATAATTCATATTATGTGGTACCATCAGCAGTTCATGCAATGGGTTTTCCTAATTTCAGTATAAAATGCTGATTTCTTCTATAATTTTTGCCAAGACAAACAAGCTATTATAAAATGTAGCTATTACTGACCAGCATAAAACCATACCCCAGAAAAAAATCCCATTAACAAAGAAATGTAGTACTGGGTGAATTTCTCCCACCTCGACACTTCTGGGAGAACCCGGCCTTTTGCTACTTGCTTTTATTTACTAGTGTGATTTCTAGCTGGTAAAACAGGCCCTTGACTCATGAAGGGAAGCCATACTCTGGATGAAGCACATACCTCTATTAAATCCTCCTAGAAGCAGCACGCAGAGCAGGGAGGGGCAGGGGGCACAGAATGGACTGAGTAGCCAATGGTGGATGGTGCGAGCTGCTGGACTTGGCAGCAGAGCTGGCAAAGGGGCCAGGCCCCTGCCAGGCTCCTCCTCAAGGGAGGTCTGGCTGTAAAACACCTGCAAGACCTGAATTGCTTCCTACCAATTCAGTGCTGTGTTTCACACCATGGTTATGCAAACTCTTCCTCTACCAGTTTGGTTATGAATTTCTCCCAGTGACAGTGTTTGCATCCAAGACTGCACCTCTTAATTTTGAATTATTCCTCTAGTCTGGGAAAGAAATATATCTTATCTATGACACAGTAGAAAATTTAAATGCTTTCTGGTCAACAAACAAGCCCAAACATGTCTAACGCACGGCACACAAGAGCTCAAATACTTCATTCAGCTGCTTAACGGGACGTAACATTCACAGCATTACAACAAGTGTTTTCAGCTCGCTTGGCTTTTATATCCTTGGCATAGAGATATTTGACTACTGATATTATTTCATACCAGGAAACTAGAAAAACAGAGACGGAAATGATTACGTGCTACAACCTGCTATCTTGATCTATGCCTCAAAAAACTGATAGCTGCATACCACAGTATTTTCTAATTGTTTTGGCAAAGGAGTTATACTTCCTGAAAGACACTGAAGATTTCAAGTCCATGATGCAAGTTCAAGAAGCATTTATCAACTTCAGCAGGTACAAACTGTGTCCTAATCTGGAGAGAGCTTAATAGCAAAATGCTGTGAAAAACTGTTTCCCATTGCTACTCTAGACTAGTCCAAACTTGTTGTTTGATTTAGGAAACATCAGCAGTCAAGCCACAGAGAAATAACTAAATTCAGGATTTTTGGCCTATATCCACATCTCATAAAAAAACCCCAGGCATCTACCAAATACACATACAAATTCAGGTTTCTAAACCTAGAAAATTAAATGCATATGCAAATGTATTTTGAATACTTTACATATTCAATAAATAATAATAATAACAATAATAATATGTAATCTATGGATTTACATACTTGTATGAAGTATGCATGCCAATTTTTACTTGGACAGGTTTAACAAAGATGATGAGCCCACCGGACTCGCTTCTGAGAATATAAACACTTTTGAAATCATTAAGTTAGGTTTTCTATACCAGCAGATATGCAAGGTAGTGCTCTGCATAGAATGTGAAATCAGAAGTCAATCTGATAACATCACATCATTCTTCCCTCTCCCTTCATGCGGCACCATAGGGATAGGCACATGGATAGTAGCAGAGTAGGGACAGGGAGAACAGCATGGCTGAGGAGTTCAGGGAGGAAGTGTTCATAGAATGGTTAGGGTTGGAAGGGACCTTAAAGATCATCTAGTTCCAATGTTTCAATTCTGTAACTTCTTCTGAGTGCTTCTCTAATACCTTCCCATAATGTGATTTGACCAGGGATCATTACCGACTGACTCAAGCTGCAAGATAATCCTGTATGCAAAAGTTCCAGTCATTTCTATGACACCAATTTACTGTATTATACTCTTCAGTGGCCTTATTATATTATGTTTAGCTTAGTACAGCACCTATAGAAAACTCCCATTTCAAATTCTAATCAAACATATTTATGTTTTTAGGATGCATATTAGCATTACGCCCTAGCAATACAAACATTTGGTAGGCCCCATATGGACACAGGTAAAACACACAGTGCCTGCTCAAAGGGTCTGCCTCGATCTTTCACACGAGTAGTCCTTCTGGTATCATTAGCTGTACATGCATAATGATACAGGCTAGCTTCTCAGTGCTCTACTCAAGTGAAATGGAGCGATGATGACTCACTCTGAAGTAATTTCTGTCCTTACATAAGTCTTTTCATTGGGTAAAATATAGCTCAAACAAACACTGGAAAAACAGGCAAAAAATTAGGAGAATAAAAAGCAAACAGAAATAAATTTACACTTGATTACCAGAGTTGCACTAAATATTTGTTTTTAATTTGTGTTTTAGAATAGCGTGGTTTGTGTTATATAATGAATATATAATATAGTATTAAAAACCCCATGATGTCTGTATTATTACAAATACTGCTTTCAAAGTAAATCTTAATGTGATTTTGCTAAGTGTTGAAAACATTCACAGTGCTTCCTAGATGGAACAGAATTGGATGTGGGTAAGGTTATGCTGTTTGGTTTTATGTGTATTTTTTTAAATTTAAATCGAAACTGGATATCTGTTGGAGGCAACAACTTAAAAATGTGCTAAAAAGAAAAAGAATAAATTAATCTGAACAGTTAGACTGGGAAGCATGAACAACTGAGTGTGGAAAATTATCTATCTTCTGCTAAATCTCAGCCAGTACTCTTATAAAAAACCAGCAAAAGAATAAACAAACATATAGACAATTGCTGTGGCAATTAAAAGTACTTAAGCTTTCACACAGAAATAGGGAATGCAAAATGGTGGGGTTTAGTAGCGTCCATTATAAAAGCAGGCAGAGTTCTAATGTGCTGTCACATCCTATAGGGTCAAAAGCGTTCTGCTTTCCTGATGAATCAATACAATTCTGCATGAAGACAATCTGAGAGGCAGAGGATATTAAAACCAGTGTTCTAGCAGGGAATGCACGATGGGACATTTTGCAGGTACCTTAATTTTTTATTATTAGAGAAGCACATGAATCTCTGTGATGTCAAATAGGGCTGAAGGTGCTCTTAATTTCTGAAAATGAGGCCACTTTTAATTAGATAAAGAGATACGGATATAGCTCTAGGGATCCAAATTAAAAATGTAGCTTTTAAAAAATAAATCGTGAGGTACACTACAAGTCAAATGTATCACAGCTAGACTAAGTAACCTTTAAAGTATCCCCCATTTAAAAAAATACCATTAGCAGAGCTGCATGTGTCCCTACAAAACAAACTGATTACAGCTCCTTTCCATCCCCCACAGCAAGTAACGTTTTAGGCAGGAATAATGAAATATGACAGTGTTTCTGCCAGTGCTCCTGGCTAATACCCTGGCTAATACCCTTCAGCTTACATGCACATGTTCATGCATGTATACATGAATGCACAACATAAATATGCGTGTGCATATGCACGTTTGTGATACAGCTATTTCAGTGACCATTTCAGTATTAACAGTACTGATAATAATAATAATAGCAACAACAACAACAGTAATAATGCCACCTGAAACATCCATTTGAAATGTAGTTTTCTGCAAAAAGAATAAATAGGGAAGCAGATAAATGTGTAACAGTTTTTCATCAGACTTTGCCAAGCTTTACCTCAGCAGTCAGGTTCTACCAACAAATGAGAACTGAAAGCTGGGATAAACCTTATAAGCCAGTGCCTGGGCTGTGAGCCTGAATAAAGTGTTTCTCCAGACCTCAGCTGAGTCATCCCACCAGCTGTTCCCAGATGTTCAATTTGCCATTTGGCTGAAACATTAATTCTTTTCCTTTTTGCTTGCTCCTGCTAACCCAGATCTGGTCCCTGCACCCACTTACCCCACATGAAGTTTGGCCAGCTTGACTTGCATTTCCTTTAGGGCCATGCCCTGTTATACATGCTCCCTCTCTGATTCCCAGCGTGGCTTCAGAGTGCTGGCTCACCAGCATCTTAGTGGCAGGATATCTCCACATGTCCTTAATTAATTCCTGATCACAGTTCTGGGGTGCCAGAATCTTTCCCATTGGAAGCAAGTACATACACCTTCATTGTATTTCTTGGCTATCTCACTTTTTTCACACAGCAGCAATTTCTCCACTAACCTTGTTAAAAGGCCTCCCTGAGATAGAGTTTTAATTATAATTATCATTATTGTGATACAATCATATTTGTATATGGCTTGCCTAGTGGAGCTTGTGTCACTGAACCTCCACACATTATAAATATCTTTCACCTATAGCTTAACGTAGATATAAATGAACTAAGATTTTCAACTGAAAAATCCTCTTTAGTCCCAATACAAATAGTTCTTTGAGTTCTCTTTTTTATGAATACAAACACCTTTTTGCATTGGTTTGTGGATGTTGAGGTAGAAAACCATGACCAAAACAGTGCTGTAGCATATGGGAAAAATACAAACTACAATACTGCTTTGAATGAAAGAATCTTTCCCTTCAAAATCTACTGACAAGAATTTCAAAGCTGTAAATTATAATTTATAAATGAAAACTTGAATTGATAATTTTAATTAAAGGCTTGGATTAATTAATAACAGTTTGCTTCCTAGGTGAAATAACCCAGTTTTCAAATTCTCCTGAAAAAATCACACTCTGTGTTGACAGTATTATAAAGAAAATCTGGAGAAACATAAATGATCCAGTAATGAGTCCGAAAAAAGCAGAATATTAGAAAAGTATTGACAAGGACTAGTCCTGTACAAGTAGCAATGCATAAATTTTGGACTATAAATTACTGCTACTACCTTATCTGGATGTTTTGTATTAAACAGTTTGTTGATATTTACAGATTTTTAAATGTGAATATGCAGAAACATTAAAATTCGTAGCTAATTTAAAGTAAAGAATATGGCTCATCAAAGTAAGAGCCTAACCTTTTAATATGGTGTTATTACTTAAAATAAAACCACTTTGGATATTTTGTAGGATCAGACTTAATGGATGCTGAGCTGCAACAATGTCTGGGTGGTAGGACTCTCCTTTAGGAGCCCCACCTCTCACTTCTGCAGCCTCACCTTTGGCAGCTGCCAAAACACTCACCCAACCCATCCTCCAGCAACTTTTCAGAGATCTCGCAGGTCCCCTAAGAAAGCATCTCCTAAGTTTTCACGCAGTCCAGGACTAGTAGTTGTGAAACATTTGTAGGACAGTCTCAACAGTTTTCCCTTGGACACACCCTGCCAGATGGAGAACCATACACATGGACATGTAGTCAAGACTGTCAGTGAAAGTGTTATCAGATCCCAGACAATTTTTTCTATTAACATTCTGGATGAACAGTGTGCTGGATTTTTCTGGATAAACTGTGCATTGGTCTTCTCACCAGCCAAATGATAAACACATTCACTCTGGAAATAAAGGCAATGGAAGCATCCTAAAGACTAAGCCAGTCTTTCTATTTCAGGGCAGATCGGTAGCACACTTTGGCAGGCTGATTTGGCAGGGCCATGCAGGTCAATCAGTCCCCCTTACAAATAACTGCGGATTAATCAGAGACTGCCTCAAGTAGCCTGAGGAACTATGGCAATGAAACTACTGCAATAAAACAAGCTACAATGAAGCACAGAACAGGTACAGATGTGAAAAAGGTAACTATCATTCAAAGTTGTGGAGAAAATGTACATTCTGCACTTTCAGCATTGCCATAGCTTTCAAGGTGAAAAAAACAAAGTTCTTTGAATGAAGTTCTATAGAATTCTAGTTGCAGTAAAATGAAGACAGCATATTTAGTCTCTTATGGCTACAACTAATTTTCTCAGAAGAGACATTTAACTCCAGTTAGCTATAGTATAGAATTTTCTTTTTCTTTGCTCTGCAGTATCACCCTTTTCTTCACATCATCTTAAAATACCAAAGACATTCTTTCTTTCCCTAGAGCCAGTACACACATCCATGCTCAGTCAATCTATTTATCTACCCAAACCCACCTTCTTTTTTGTGTTTTGTTGCTACAGTCTACATTCTGCTCTTTAATGGATGTGGGATGCACCTACTAAAACAATTTTACTCAGCCACCTCCTTGACAATGTGATATCCATTACTGATACCTTCTTTGGTATTCTTCTACCATTTCAAATATTTGTTTGTTTGTTTTTAAAAAAGCAAGGCTCTCCATAGATCTTTCAAATTGTCATTGGTTCCTCCATTGCCATTTATGGCAATCTCAACTTTCATATAGTTTATTTCTTTTATTTTGGTTTGCTTTCAGACTGCTCTCCCTACCTCAAATGACTGACTCAGTATCAAGCAGTTCAGACTCTCAGCTTTGACATCACTTTTGAAATAATCTTTCCCTAATGCTCAGAAATACAAAGAATCTGCGATATTCATTGCTTCAATGCAAATGTCGAAGACAGCGTCTTCTATCTCCAAAGTAATCTGGTGTGTTTACATAACAGTTTGCAAACTGAAATTAAATTCTTTGAGTGAAAACTTATTTTTTCATCTACACCACCTAACTACATAGTTGATGGCACAAAGAATTTGATTGAGGTGTTTCTGGATCATCCTTCTCACAAAAACACAAGACTCTGCAATTCAGCTAAGATTATCTCTGACTGACTGTCCTTTAAATACTTCCCTCAGAAATTTTACCACAGTCACTGGACCTAGTGGTTAACCGATGCTGGGGCAGGTTGCCAGTGCACACTTAATTCTTCTAATTCCTCCATATTGAAATTTGGCCAAACCTCAAAAGAAATTGTGACACCATAGCAGTTCCTCTGTTTTGGAGGGTTTTTGCCAGTTGTCACTGATCTGAAGAATCTAACATTACCATCTGAGGTGGCAACAGTTTTGTAACGTTCTCATGGCATTTTCTGCTCTCTTCAGGTTTCAGAGAAAAGTTTCACACTAAGAACTTAAAAGCAGCTATGAAGCCTAAATTATATCAGCCTAAACAAATACACAATTTAAAGCTGTATAGCATGCCACAAAATATTTCAAAAATACTACAAAAAATAGCCCTATTAAATTATCTGGTGGCTTACTTTCGTCAATGCATGTAGAAAATAGGGTTCTGCAATGGGACAGAATTTGATATTTTTAAACACGGGGGAGAGGGGCACAGTTACATTTGCCTTAGGTCACAGAGAACAACAATTTATGATCTCTTGAAGCAGGACCACTCACCCACACCACAGTCTCCCATAGGATGGTCTTGTTTTAAAAGAAGACAATATCCAGAATTGGTGGTGCGTAGGACAAAGCCAACTGAGTTACTTTATGTCTGCAAGGTTTCACCAATATTATATTAGCTCACAGCCTTCCTGGCTCTGTCCAGTGTTCGTTGTCTTTTGGTTTCATAAGCTCTAAAAATAACCATCATCTGAGGGAGAAGCTCCTTTGAAGAAAACAAACAAAAATCCAAACATAAATTCAACACAAGCGTTATTTCCTTCTGATGTTTTTGTCACGATTTCAAGTTCTTCATGAGAACAATGGGTGGAGTACCACGGCAACTGAAAGGACAGCTATGACCTCAGTTACAACTCTCGTCAAAGCAGGAGAGGAGTCGGTGCCTTTTCCACAGTTACGGTTTATGGTCTGTGAGGCTCTTTATGGGGCGTCACTTCCCAGTATTTTTATTTTTATTTATTAAATGAAATGTCACTGCTCATTACTATATGACAGAGATATAGGATGCATACAGAAATGTGCTTATCTTGTTTATTTATCAGTCATAATTGTTACATAATCATTATAGAAAAGCATGGAAATCTGCAGCTACAGGTACTTAGCTTCTGCCTGCATCTCTTGTATTTGATATACTCATAAGCAGGTCTTTACAGACTTTACTCCACAAATGCAAGAAAAGGTGGTTTGCCTCCCAAGCAGGGATGTTGTAAAAATAAATCCCTTAAAATTTTGGTAAAACTTAAATGCCATAATAGTGAGGATCATACAATTGCAATAAAATTATATGAATTTGCTATGAAAATGCTGCTGTTTCTTGTCAGCTGAGTTTTACTTCATTATAGAGAAATAAAAGGATGTAAATTAGTACTTAATTTAAAGATAAAATCACATCACTTTTACATTGGTTGTGTTCAGGCTTTTCAAATTAGACACTGTGAACTATATACTCTATTAAGTATTCTTATTTTATATTTGCAATGTAGTAAACATTTTTGGTTTAGATACTAATTTGATCAACTAGACTTGAAGCATCTGTGCCTGTTAATTCATGTATATGTGATACACATACATAGATTTACATACGAATTTGTTAGATCAAATCTCCAACTTCACACTGCTTAAGAATTTATTTTCAAATTAAAAATTTAAAAGTGGCCACCAGGAACCCAAGACTTGTTGAAAAAAAGTGCGCAGAGCACACTATTCATATTAACAAAAATCATTTGAGAAGTAAACTGAGTGTATCATACTGCAAACCATATCCAAGCTTCAACATTGAAGCTGTCCCAAAACCTGATTAGCAGAGGGTAAACAAGGAAGGAGATCTCTCCTTGATTCCCATCCATACAAACTCCTGTCACTAAAACACTGAACTCCACAACATGAAGTAGTTATACTTTCAAACACTTTCCTCTCCAGTATAGTTTTATTATATCTGGGTTCCATGCTAAGTCCATGTTGAGAAGTGCTGCCTTTGAACAGAGCAACTTCTGCTGTTTCAGTAAATTTGTTAGGTAATCTTGACTTGCAAAATGCAAATTTCTCTTGAAAGAGGTAAGAGGAACTTATTCGTTTGGACAACTTCCTCCTTTCTATGCCCCTGTGTGTTTCCTCTTTCATTTTCCCAGCAAGGTCTTGTGTATTTTTTGTCTGGATGACCTGAGGCAGCATGTATCCAACCTGCAACTACCTTTGTGCATAAGAAAAAACAGTGTAAAGCTCAGCTGAGAGCTTGAGGTCTGTCCCTCCACATGCATCCAGATTTTCACATCTGTTAACACACACACACACACACACATTTACCTCAATGTAAAGTTAATCCACCTGATAATATTTGCCAAATGGAGAAGAAATTTCCTGTAGCTTTTTTCTCTCCACTTCTCATTTTTATGCGCTCACAAGAGACATACCATCACTCAAGACTGAATTCTGAAAATATGTAGGTGATCATGACAGTGATCATATACTCTCCTGGCTTCACTATTATGGATTCTTTCAGTTTAGGTCACAGTCTTATCTGGTGCATCTTGTACTAGTTTCTCCAAAACGTCTGTTTCAGCTTTCACCAAACTATCTAGGTTCTTCCTCAAAGACAACACACCCTCTGCAAGATCTGTACATCTTATATATAGCAGTAAGAGGCTTAGAGTAGTCTAATGACTACATTTTCAATCTTTATTTGAGCCTCAGTCACAGGAAAATGTTTAGATGTATATATTCTCTTAATTTTGATGCTGAAATGGGTGGAAAAAGGGAAACTAGAGAAATTAGATTATACATTATATTGCTAGCCAACAACTTTTAATCTGATTTTGTCTTTATTGGTGAACAGCAAAGCACAGTCGGTCCTCTCAGTGGTTACAGGGAACCTAATGAGCTTAAACATCTTAAGCTTGGGATTCATTTGCCACAGCAATGTTTTCTCTTTAGCAAGAGGTTCATCTCAATCTTATTCTAAAGGGTTTTTTTTTTTTCTTTTGTTTTGCTTTCTGTGTGTGGGGAAATGGAGACAATGTTCCCTCCAAATAAAGCACAGCTTTAAAAGGGTAAGTCTACCAAAGCAGCTTATGTCCAGCATTGCTAGCAATCAGCCACCAGTTCTGTCCAGTCACTGAAGAAAAAAAGATTTCTGGAGAACAGATGATCAGCATCCTGCACCACTGGTTTGAGACAGAATGACAGAGGTCATGTAATTTCAGCATATGGCTTTCAGTGACAGGCTATTGAGTTGTATCTTTAGATATTAGCATCTCAGGTTAAATGTTTCTATGCCAGAATGTTAATCTAGATGACAATGCCTAAAAAATGAATCTGAACTAATAACCACTGCATGGTCTTAATTATATGCTAATATCAGCTATTAGAATGTTGCAGGATCAGGGAAGCACCACCCAGCATCCACCCATCACCCCGTAATTACCAAACAGTCAAATCCTGATAGGGAGCAAGCAAGTAATGATGGCATAGACATTTTGATTGTGCTCATAACTAAAATTACTAATTCAGATTAAAGATCTCTCCTTTTCGAGTGTAAGGATTTTGAAGCAGAATACTGAGACCGTAGTCAGAAATCTAGCTTTGATTTCTCACTGAGGTAAGTCCTCAGAAGAATGTAGATAGGCTTTTGCTAGCAGATACTGTATAGTGTCTCCACAATAAACTACTAGAATTAAACCAAACTTTAGGGCAAACATATTCTTAGATGTTGACTGAGACTGAGACAGCTCACAAGCAGCAACACAGTCAAAATTCTTGCCATGGTATTTTTTCCATTTAGAGATATAAGGAAGCTTCTCTCTTCATTTTCATTTTTCAAAGCAATGACATTGTTCTCAGCATCCAATCTCCTCTCCTCACTATTTTTTTGTTCAGCATTTCTACCTATCAGGAAGCTATATGGGTTCCTTTTGCTTTCATTTGACTTTTTCTTTCACTTCTATGTGTATCCCTGTGTGTTAAGTTTGTTCTCTTTCCTTGAGAACATTATTTGTAGCTTTTACTTAACTTCTAATTACAAGTTTATCTTGCTGCAAAGAAAGCATTAAAAGACTCTGTGTGTGTGCGCGCACACGTGCGCGCAAAATGAGATTTTATCTTTAAGGCTATTTAATCTGCCTCTCAGCTCTGATTTCTGTGCTTTACACTTTCTCCTTTGAGAACAAGAAGTAGCTAAGTGTCCAGAATTTTGATCAATCAACTCCATTCTTTTCCTTCTGTACAAAGACAGCTCAACACACATTTTCATGTAAGTCTGTTTATATCTTTCTTTTGCATTACCCGTGACATTACCATAATTCAGCTCGATACTTTTAAACTTCATCATAAACCTGTTAGAATAACATGATCTCTTTAACAAGTGGCACTAATGTTATGTTAATTAAGAATGTCACTGAAATCTGCAAGAAAAATGACAGAGACTCCAGATTTGGTCTCATTCAAAATACAAATATGCTGATAGCTTGCACTTCAGTCAGAGAACAATCATTGTATTGTCACACCTGTTGTTTTAAATAGCTGTATATTTGTGGCAACGAGGTTTGCTATTTTAACTATGCCAAGAATATTTTTTCATTATTATTATTTAAAAAAGCACTGCAGCCTATAAAATTTCCAAAAGTTTTGGTTACTAACATATAATAATGTAGGAAACCTGAAGAAAATATACTGTTGAAACTCACATTGTCACTCTTGAAACGTGTTGCTGAATATGTAAGTTGTTATTTTTAAGCGAAATTTCAAGCTACTTCTAATTCCTGATGACACAGTTCCCACTATTTTTGGCCTTCAATAGTCAATCACCAGCTACTAATAATAAATACAAATACTATTAGTAGCTACCTGTAGGTACATGTGCACCTGATTTCTAGATAGATGTGTACCTGTTTTGTAGATCCAAGCTGGTACTTAACCAGATCAGCAGAATTTTTAGGAACTGATTTATTATTCCTGACTGCAGTAAAGGCCATGCTGCATCCTACACTTTCATAGTAGTGGCTGAGAATGAGACCTTCTTCTATTTCAGTTCCCATCTGGAAAGTGATACGACCTGTTCTTTCCTCCCTCACAGGCTACTACATTACAGATTTGCACACCTCTTTCAAAATCCAACAACAACAAAAAAAACCCCAACAAACCTTGACTACTTAAAAATTAGCACAATGGCATACCATTATCTAATCTCATTCATAAATATATGCAATTTCCTATCCAAACCTTAAGACTTCTTACTGAAAAATATGAAGTGCAATTTATTTGTGCAGACAAAAGTTTCCCAAGGGAACACAGGATTTAAATGCACCCAAGATCTCAAATACAAACACACAGAGACAGTAAGCATGAGCTATTAGTCTCTTAGAAACTAGATGTAAACAAAACAATTAACTGTTCATGATTCCTTTTATTTATTCAAATCACTTCTGGCACTTGGTCACACCTCCAGCTTTCTTAGTAACCACACAAATGAAAGGGCAGGCTCAGAATTATGAAAGAATTATGCAATGAGGCTGTGTACAAGTTTACCAAAGTGTCCAAACAAAAGGCAATTCTGAAAAGCAAGACCAAGAAAGCAGATTACGCAACTAAAGCCTTCTTCCTTCCACAACATATTGCAATGGAGAAACAGCAGATTTTCTGCTCCTGAGACAGTCAGTCAACCAGAAAAAAAAAAAAAAACCTAAAATGAATTTCTGTCTCTTTGGGAAGCAGAAAATAGAAGCTTCACAGTAAGATTCAGAGTGTTATATTCAACAAAGGTTTGATTTGAATGAAAAAGCAGCAATCCAGTCTTCCATTAAAGCTGCTGGTTTTTGGTAGGATGGGTGTGTATTTTAGAAATGCAAACAAGGTTGTCACATGGCTTCACTTTTAAATAATGGATATGGCACTAAAGAACAAAATTAGTAGCTACAGGACAGCCCACTAACATTAGGTCATAACTGTTCATGAGTAAGTAGGTTTCTGAAACATCAACTATGCAGAGAGTAATAAATACATTTACAAATAACAAATTTCTAATTTCTCAACACTAATACCATTGAAGATTTTTAATTCACTTTATTTCTATGCTTATGGATCAGATTATAAAGTACTTAAGTCTTTGAAGAGGAAGAAAGGCATCTAAAAAGGCATAAAAGAATGCACATCATGTTCTTAATGACAGTATCTATCTCTAGGTGCTCAAACGCCTTTCAAATCTTATTCTTCCTGCATTGCACAACTTCAGTAATGCAAAGCAGCCAGAAATCCAGGTTAATTAGCTTTATGTCCTTTCTAATCAGTCTCAAACCAAGGTATAATTATCCATGTTTTATTACTGCAACTCACATCTGCTAACAAAGCTTTATGCCTAGAAGACCTCTGCTAAGACTGTGGCCTGTTCAAGTTTGTTTTTTCACTGATTTATGATTGATTGCTCATTGGATGGTCCCACCTCTGTCTCTCTTGTCCACAAGCTTGATTTCGGGCTTCCTTAAGCATCACCTCACCCCACCATATTCCAAGTTTCTCTGACAATGCATTCCACTGGGAAAAAAATGCTAACTGGGCTGCAGATTTCTGCAATGGATCCATCCCAAACATTTCTCTCCTCATTTGGATGGAAGCACAAGCTTTGTGACTTCCATTAAAAGGTATGTCTTGTCCTTCTCACTGTAATGAGGCACATCAGATTCACCCATGTGTGAATGGAATAGCAGCATCCAGGCTGCAAACAGCAGTCAAGTACATAGCCAATCTGACTACTAACAGAGAATGATTGGGCTGGTACAGTGTCTGGTTTAGTAGATCATAACTGTTATAATCAGTGACGCTGATTCTTGATTATCCCCTGAAAAACCACAGAATATCTGTGGACTACCCAGTAGACCTAAACAGGCAGGGGGGTTTGTTGTTATTAACAGGAGTCAAGAGAGAGAGACAATATGGCTGTGTCAGTTTCCAGTCTCAGTTCTGACTCAATACCGGGAATGGCTACAGAACTTGAACCTGGAAAAGACTAAGGACATTTTGGCAAATGAGACAGTAAAATAGAAATCCTGGCCAAAACAAACAGAATGAAAAGATGGGCCTTTACACAAGCTCTACAGTAATAATGATTTACTTTCATTTCCTTGGGAGACTGAAAGCACAGTCCAAAACCTGAATTTACCATGAATAACCATAATTTCTCACCAACAATCAACTCTCAAGACTACAGTCTCCATTAATAAGTGAGATTTTTCCTTTTTTTTTTTTTCATCTATTGGGCACTATCTATAGGCATCTATAAGCAAGTAGATATTCTGCTTTGCTTTGCTCCACTGGTTTGTCTTCCTACCTTCTTGAATATTGTGACCTTGTATATCAGGGTTCTTCCCCTCCAAGACCGGAAAGCTAACACTAATACTCTTCACCTACTATTGCGGTTATAGTTCATTCCCTTCACCTCATGGAAAGAAGATTTCTTCTTTGTTTTAATAAGCTTAAGATAAAGCCTTTACAGAACAGCTGCTGCATTCACAAGGTCTGGAAATGAGCAGCTCTCTCGCAATACTGCCTTAAGATGATGGATACTACACACTGACATACAGCCCTTGCACTATATGGTGAAGCTCTACCTCTCCAGGTACATCAGTGACTGATAACCTCCAGGCAGGCTGGTGGAGTTATGACAGCCTATGCAATTATGACAAGCAGCTGGATTGTATGAGTAAGGTGCAGAAAGCATAGGAATGATATTATGTTTGTACAGGCCTTCAGCATCTCTATAAGACAATGATAAATTTTCCCTGGGAATTCCACTAGCGTAGCTAAAAAGAAACTTGATGATTTGGGTAAACTAAATTTTAACTCTCATTCTGCAGCAATGACTATGTAGTTATAGATGTTACTAAATGTTCCAGATATCATATCAGGCTGATTATAATGACAGTCTTTAGCCTGAAGATTCATAGGTTTTGCAGGCTTGTGTCCCAAGCCTAACAGTGTTATAAAAAGGTTACATACATTCTCCATAGACAATTACACCAACGTGCATTGGTGAGGGCATAACATTAAAAGTACTAAAAATATGTAATAAATATTGAAATGTAATTACATAAAATCTAGTGAAATCACAGTAAGAGAAGTTCCACAAATTGTCTCTTAATATATTAATTATTACATCCTGCATAATGAAACTCCAAACAATATTTGACAATGCTATGTTAACAAAGACTCCTCAGCAGGTGAAGCTGAGAGAGATATCAGCCAGAGAGAGTGAGGAAAGCAGGTTGAGGTGTGGGGTCTTGGCCTCCACACAGGCTGTGCCAAGGCTGGAGCCCAGGAGGAACTGTCCTCATTGCTCAATAGTTATTCAGTATTACTCCTTCTTCCACACTTACCTTGGGGCTATTTATCCTGAAACATCAGGATGTTTTTCTTCTAGGTCCCTAACAGTTCCTATATTGAATTAAAATCATCACCAAGAACCCAAAATAAACCTGGATCTGTTTCAACAGACAGGATGGAGGCTAGCTTTTACAATTAGCCCTAGCCCCTTCACACACTTTTCAAAAAGAACATTATATGTCGACCAGCCCCAAATTGGTCTACTAACAAATGAGAAAAATAAAATATACACAAAACCAAACAACCATAATTTGAATATAAATATCACCCGTGCAATTAAGTAATCAACTATAACTTCCTGTAAAATGTAATATATTTCAAGCATCTCCTTTTACTGTGGGGAAATAAATTCCAAAGAGCTGGGGGGGTGGGGTGTAGGTGGGTTTGCTTTTTTGTTTTGCTTTTTTTGTTTCTGTTTCTTCTTTTTTAAATAGACCATTTATAATAGACCATTATAAACCATGGATTCTTAATAGGTTGTTGACACTTCCTTCATAAAGCTCCTTCTCATCTTAGATGAAAGACAGAACAAGTAGCCTGTTTTCTTGTACACAGTAACAGATGATTCACTTGGATGCATACAACTGCCATCTCAGTGTGGGTCTAAAATAGGATTCTGTGATATGACTCACAAGAAACTTTGTGACAGAAACTAAGATATTTTAAGTAAATTAAGTCTAAAGTGCAAAATAAAAACTACATTCTAGAAATAGTCTGTGGAATAAATCACTAAAAATCTTAGGTGTTATTTTTTTAATCTGTGTTTTATCTACTTGCAAGTATATTCTTTGAAGCATATTATCAACCTGATAATTAAAGGTAGTGAGGCCTCTGATTTCCACAAAAGGGCAAAACAGAATGACAGGAAAACAGTGCAATTTTCTCAACGAAATATTTTGCCTTTACACTACATAAGCTTACATCAATATACAAGCATGACCATCAAGAGTTCCTCTGCAAAACTATTTTAATGCTTAATAATTAGTAACTAGGGACAAGAGACATGTCCTCCTGTAATTTTCAGATCCTCTAGTATTAAAAAACAGAGATGGCACTCCAAAAGGGAAGGCTATTTATGATGATGACAACTTGTGATGTCCAAATTTAGTAATACACCAAAATGTACAAGATGTATTCTAGGAAAATACTACAGCACAGCTGTGAGAAGATAAAGCTTAATTTTTCAAGCCTGCAGCATGCTGTGATATAATACAGGGAATGAATAAGATGTCACAAGACAGACAAATGTTAAATGTCATAACCTGCATAGAAAAACCTGAAAGCATATTTTGAAGATATTCTGCATCCTGATACCCCCAGCTCAATGCTATTACTACAATAACTGTCTGCCTAACAGCCTTTCAGAATAAAAGGAGTGCTCTCAAAAATACTTATCACCGTAATACTTTCCTTCTCAAAAATCTTTATCTTCACTAAACCCTCAAAACTGACACATTATTGTTCCTATTTAGACTTCATGAAATATCACCCCTTTCACACCAGTAACAAATATGGCAGATGATATTTTCAGATAAAGTCTTAAGTGGAAACATTTTTTGAGCCTCACATAGGGATTTATCACAACCAACATTAAGCAGCTGCCATGTAGATGCCTACATATAAACTTGTCAAACTAGACTGAGCAGAGTGGAGCTGCTGAAGACAGGTTTGCACCACAAAACGCAATTCTCCTGACATATTTTGGATATCCACTGTATTTCAGAAGCACTATACTTTTAACCTCTGCCTATAAAATGATCCAAGGAAGATTTTCCTCTTGCATTTTGCCTCCTGTATTTTGTGCAATGAGTCCCGTCCTCAGTGTTTAGATTGAAGCATATAAGAAGAATATAAATTTTTGAACTGTGTTCCTCCAGAACCAAATGAAAGCGGTCTCAGTGTAAGACACTATCATCTCAACTGTTTTCTCCCCTAAACATATACTTTATCCTAGGTGGAAATTGGAAAAAACAAAAATAAAACCCCTACCAAACAAAAACCATGCTGACTTTCCTTAAATAGCAACTCAAATGCAAATATGTTTGTCATTTATGTCATCTGTGTGATCTTTAGTGCTCTGTAGCCTAGTTGACCATCAACCAAGTGGAAAGTGGACCACAGATTAGCTTACTAACCTGTGAGTACTGTGCTGGGATCACCAAAAGTGCATGCAAGAAAAAAATCAAGTAGGGATATTTTAATTTGGGAAGAAAAAGCAGGAGAAAAGTAAGCAATGAGATGCCAATGTTAACTTACAAAACATTAAAAAAGTATTTTAAATCACTAAGTTGGAAGTTGTTAACAAAGCAAAAAACTCTGAAAATCAAAAAATAGGACCATGCTTCTCTAAAATAAATGCTTCATTGCACAGACTGGCCCAGGATTGTGTTCTCATTGAGAACACAAAATGAAAGCTAACTGCAATAAAACAAAATCATAGAATGGTTTGGGATGGAGGGAGCTTAAAAATCATCTATTTTCTACCTCTGTGCCACAGGGAGGGACACCTTCCATTAGACCAGGTTGCTCAAAGTCCCATCCAACCTGGCCTTGAACACTGCCAAGGACGTGGCAACCGTAACTTCTCTGGGCAGCCTGTTCCAGTGTCTCACCACCCTCACACTAAAGAATTTCTTCCTAATACCTAACCTAAATCTACCCTCTTTCAGCTTAAAGCCATCCCGTGTCTTATCTCCACATGCCCTTGTAAGAATCTCTCCAGATTTCTTACAGGCCCCCTTTAGGTACTGGAAGGCTGCTATAAAGTCTCCCCAGAGCCTTACCTTCTCCAGGCTGAACAAACCCAACTCTCAGCCTGTCTTCACAGGAGAGGTGTTACAGCCCTCTCATCATCTTCATGGCCCTTCTCTGGACTCACTTATGCAGGTCCAAATCCCTCTTGTGTTAGGGGCTCCAGAACCCCCCATAATACAACATGATACCTAGAATTCAGCGCATACTTCAGTCATTTGTGCTGCTAGTAAATTGGTTTGATAATATCATTTTCCTGATGTTTTTGCAATACCTACATGTAGCTCAGAACTTACCTATCTTTGACAGAAACACATCAGATTAAAACTAGTAGACTCCTTAATCAGAAGAAACCTGAAGTAGATTCTCACAGGACTTGCTTCCATATGCATAAACCAGAATTAAATACTTCTAGCTATGGTGATTTTACAGCTAGCCTTAGCAACTTCCCTTACCCAATGTTAACTAATATTTAACCTGATTACCCCTGGCTGCAGCCTGACCCTTTCACATGTTTTTGTTGGAGTAAATGAAAACACATGATCTCTTTTCTTTCTTTTTTGACCCTTTAGTGATTTTCCTTGCAGCTATGTTTGGGTTTTTTTATGATCTGTCTTAACCTTCAAACATAAATCATATATTTCAGTATTTTGTTCTGAAATAATACTAACTTAAATTTTCCCACATTGGAAAAAAAAAAAAAGTAAAAAGAAGAAAAAAATTGAAAACCTGGTTAAATTTGTCCTGTTAAGTAACATGGGGGCTGTAATGTTATTCAGATTCCCAGTTCATTATTTAGATCTACCTGGCCTTCAGGTTATGCAGTCTACAGAGTCAGTAGTCAGAAGACTCTATTTTCCCTTAACACACTGCCAATGAGTAATGAATTGCCTTAGTTACAAGACTGACCTGTGTAATAATTTACACTGGCATCTTTTTTAACTCAAGAATCTTCAAAATACAAGAAAATGGCAAGAATCGAACTGGGACATTTCAGAGAGTGATATTGCAAACAAAATGCAGGAGCACCAGGACTACGTGGAATCAGCATATAACAGGGAACTGACAAAAGGAAACCTTAACTGGGGCAATATTTGTGATGTAGGCATAAAACTCAGCTGTGCAAAGTGTGCAACATGCCTGTCCTGACCAAGCACACCTTTTCAATTGAGCTCACATTTACAAATGTGATCTGGCCATTTGATTTTGCAGATAATAAAATGGTAAATTTCACTGAAATGGGAGACCCTGTCACTCCAGTTTTTGCCAGGACCAAAATTAATTTTCAGCTGGTTCAGGTCCAAGGTAAAAGAAGGAAGAGCACTGGTGGAAATAAAATTGGGAACATGAACACAGTGAAGCAAGGTAGCTTTCAGTAGCAGGTATATGTTAAATCAGCTTATCCTAATGTCAAACTGTGGCTCTTGGCACTGTTGACTTACAGTGAAAACAACCAAAGGAAAACACCGATAAAGGTACAAATATAAAAAGATCTACTGATTAGTTAATGCCTACTATTAGTATGGTTTGGGAAAGAAATGCTCGGATGTAAAAGGAAGAAAAAGAAGAGCTAAAATGTAAGGGGGAGAAAAGAGGGAGAAGGAAAGACAATCCAGAAGAAAACCAGCTCACAGCTTTCTGTGAATAGTGCTAATACATGGAAGGCATTCAAAATACAGATGATACTCAGCTGTAGGTAACTATATAAAACAAGGATTGGACTACAAGCTGATTTGACCTTTGTGTATTGAAGTTTTTCATGAGTGTATGAAGATTACTAGAACTGTGGTTCCTTTCCATCATAGAGGTTCTTCATGAATGACCATGTTGCTTGCTTTCCCACCCTAGCTTTTCCTACACAATAAAGTGTCTCTACAGGGAGTTTACAAAAGCCCAAGATACCCACAAGCCAACAGGACTTTAAGAGCCTAGAACAGTGTTGCAGCTGTTTAAGAACAGTGGTGCAATCCAGAAACAAACAGAAGATTGAGAATAATTCTTTTATGTTTTCATGTCATTTGTAGAGGCTTTTTAAGATAACAAATTGATTGTCTTATAACATTATATTGTTTAAATAGCTGTACTTTGTACGGCCTGGAACTGGTTTTGCTGAATGGGGTTAAAATGGATAACTGTCTCAAAATATTGGAGTTAACAGAGCAAATTAACTGGGGTGGCATATACATTAAGATCGTAGTGCAGACTGAATTTTTGCAATCCACTATAGTTAAGGCCAAAAATGTCCTTGACTAAATGGACCACCTGTGCTGCTCAGAAAAATCTCTACCCAGTACAGACTACTAAATGAGAAAATGGAAGAAACAAAGAGAGGGAAGGAAAAGGGAGAATAAGAAAAGCCAGTGGTTACAGTGACTGTACAACATCACCTTACAAGCTAGTAGCAGCAAGTCAGTATACAGGAGTGACAAGATCCAGAAGAATGGGACACTGACTTTCTTGGTTTTTCCTTTCTTTTTTTTTCTCCAGAACAGCATGAGCATGATTGCAGTTTGTGTGCAACAGTGTATTACTTACAGAAAAGGCTGAGTTTCATGATGGCAGAAATTACAAGGAAATAAGAGGTTTACTAGCTTGTTTTCCAACACTCCATGCTTTGATTTTTGTAGCTATTAAAAATGCTGTAATTATCTTCAGTGTATGACCAGCTTTAATGCTAGTGAAACTTGCACCTTCTGTAAGTTAAGCAGCAGTGTTTTTGTGCCAATTGGCATCTAATTCCTTAAGTAATCCCAAAGACAATCCCAGGAATGTAACTCAAATCAGTGGTGTACACTGGTTCTGCTTGGGTTTTGTGAGTGCTTTTATATGAACTGGGAAGGATAAGCATAAGGTACTGTAGAAAACCTTGAATTGTGCTAGCAAGGAATAAATTATGCAAATAATTACATGAAAGAATGTCATCAGTTCATTCTGTAGTACTATGAGGTTCCTCATGCTTAAGCTCAGGAATGGAAAACATCAGGTGTCATCTCTGTACTGTCTCATCTCTCTCTTTAGCCAATGAGGAGAGATAAGCACTTTAAGAGAATTAATTACACCCTTCTTACACACCTGCCTTAGTTTGCATTAGATCCTATAGCAGTCATGCCATCATTTAAGTTCCTGGAAGCCCAATTTTCCTGACCCAGGTGAGGTGGACTTGGCAGCCCCTGCGCACCAAGCAGGGTAGCATAGTTTGAGTGAGTGCTGAGAGAAGGATATGCAGTAGGCAGAAGCTAGTGGAAAGATGTTACATGCAGCTAAAGGTATGTGACTAACAAGAGTGAGATAGAGAGCAACTATGACTTCTGTGGATTTACACCTACCTTCCTGACTATGATTATTATGGAGGTGGCCTATCCACAGATCCACCTCTCCGCCTTTTCATTTAAAGTGGTAAAACCACTCTTTTCTGCAACCCTTGCCTATTTTATATGTTACCAAATTCCCAGAGTTAAAATACAATAGGAAGGATTTTTGCTTCAAAAACATACCCTTATTAATTAAAATTCAAGTGACAAAGGATCATAGTCCTTCTGGAACTGCTTGTCTCTCTCCCTTTACTGCAAACTGAGCTATAATGAATACCCCTATGTCTCAATTTTTATCAGGATGGCAGAGATGATGAAATTAGAGATGGCAAATCTTATTGTCAGTGCCCACCTTTCTCCTGTGACCTGCTGGCCTGGACTAAAGATCCTCCATACTTCTGGGCAGAGAGTACAATACCGCTACAAGCCTTTGACTGGACACTACAAGATGAGACAGGTTGTGTATCCACTTGCATACAAACCCACAGCCCAGAACGCTGCATAATTCTTATGATTGTTTGTCCCAAGTGGACTTCTGAGTCAGTGATATGCAGTCTCATTCAAAAACCCTGTGACAGTTCCAGAGTGTATTGCAACTGTCATAATCACCAAAGGAAAGTGGAAGGCTTTTTTTAAAACAAACAAACAAACAAAACAACCCCCCCTAAAACCCCAAACAAAGAAAAAAAAAACAAAACAAACCAACAAGAACCAACAGAAACCAACAAAACAAAACAAACAGAAGAAAACCAACCAACCAACCAACCAAAAAACCCAGTAAAAACCAAACCAAAACAAAACCTACCAAACCAACCCACCAGAACCAATTTCGTTGCTCACTGACAGTTTTTAGGACAGCTGATGTGACTGCATTCACTTACAGGATGTAAAACAGAGATTTCAAAACTGGTGCTGAGAATCCCAGTGAAGAGTGGCATTTTTCTGGTCTTTCCTACACTCTCGCATCACAAACACTGGAAACGTGTAAGCTGGGTATGAGACAGCAGTGTGGAGGAGGGAGCACAGCTTGCTTTACCTCTCCCTTTCAACACTGACAAATGCCCAGCACTGACATCTGTCAGCTCTGACAGTGTCACACAAGAAGTCTTCTGCCTCAGCTTACAGCCAGGTACAAAAGCAGGTGTTGTGAAGCACAACTGCTACCTTGACACTGACTTGAGGATCCCCCAAGCCATCTCCATCCCTATTACACTGTGAATACTGTCAGTTCTACTCTCACCTTGAGCTATGCACACAGCTCCAACTGCACTGATTCTGGGCTGCCATGCAAACACAAAATTTGTGTTCCTATGTTCATATCTGCTCCTATTTCAGCTGACTATAATTTCTGAAAGGCAGAGCAACCTTAATTCACTAAGGCTAACGTAGTCGCACTGCAGACTGCATGCTCATCCATAATGCAGGACTACAGACTAAAAAAAGACCGGCTCCAAGCACTCTAATCTTGGCACAGGTGATTTACTGAAGTATTGCTTCTGCAGCAAAACTCAGATCCCAGCAACACAAAGCTGAACTGATTTCATCTGAGAAGCAAAGAATGCAGTTATAGGTGTGACTGTAAACTAACACACAATGCCAAATTTGCAGTTAGTTCATATGCTTTCTTTTAAAATGTCTTCACTTAAAAGGTCACTTCATTATTCTTGCTTTATTTCCAAAAAGATGAAGACCACAAACACAAAGCAGACTGAAATATATATCAGATTTCAGCAGAGCAAAATACATAAAAATTAGAAACAATTATGTAAAATGCCTAAAGTGCAAATTAACAGAACAGCCATTTTGTCAGAGACAACTGCATGGATGTTTAGAAAGTTAGTATGTAACAAACTGATAATTAATAGGTCCACATGCTCTGTAAATACCACATGTAGCATCCTCCTTACTCAGTGCTTCAAAGTACCAGCCTGCATAATCCTCCCTGAACACAGTTCAGCTCCTTGATCCCTTCCTTTGCAATATGCCTCCATAACCTCCAAGAACCTCTGCCATTTCTCACATCCATTTCTTCATATTCCTTGGAAAGTCTCCGAGCTTCATAATTATTTCATTTCTTGCTTCAAAACTCTTTTTTTTTTTCCTGGAATTCTTCTTACGAACATGACATCTTTTACATATATATATATATATACACACAGAGAGAGTTTACTAAAACCCCTGCCTGTTAGGTGTGCAAGGTTGCTTCATTGTACCCTTGCACTCTCATTCATTTGCATCATCCTGGAGTGTCTTATCCTAATGCTTAAACCACACATTCTCTGGGCAGAGAATATTTCCTCACTATGTTTGTGGGCACTTTGAGCAACCATTTAGTAAGACTGCAGCCTAAGAATTAGCCAACACAAATAAAAATAACAAGGGAAAATAGTAACTGTACAACAAGCTGGGGAACAACAAGCAGAAGCATTTTGGAATTGCAAAAGTCCTGTAGCAGGTCTAGATAGGACACGCCATTCATCTTTGTTTGCTCCTTTATTTATGTACTGAGGCTACATGGAAGTTATGCCTGCTAGTAGTAGCTGGTGGCTTGGAAGCTGAGTTTAGATATCATGAACTGAAAAACAATAAATGGAAGGAAAAGCCATGTGAAAATAAAACTTCCAGATTTAGAAGATGCAGAGAGAGGCAGTAAGGGTTCTGTGCCTGTAAGTTTGTGTTGAAGTCAGTAGAAGCTGGTGTGTAAAGAAAGTAAGAGGTCAGGGATTTGTGGTCAAGTTTAAAAGTTAGGAGTGAAACAGTACAACAGCACTGATGTTTTGTTTCTAGTCAATATCATCATTTGAACAAAAACATACATTCTGAATGCATGATTTTAGCTGCAGTAACTAGATGTATACCTTCTAAAAAGATAAGACTATTAATGCTTTACTATAACAAAACCATAAAGAATACTCAATGAATACTGCAAAGACATCCCGTAGTATGTTATCGAAAAGGTTACCAACTTCAGCACTAATAATTAGCTTACTGAGTTATGAATTCTTCAATGTTTAACAACATAATGACGTATAGCTCTTGTTTAGAGGCAGCAAGTATTGCTAAACTAGTAAATATTAGTTTATCAGTAGAGCAGATCTACCTGTAGAGTTCATAGCTGAAAAATGGACAGACATAATTTCTATTCTCTTTTCTATGAGAGAACCGATGAACAGTTAGATCATGTGCAGAAAACAGAAACCAGTCTCATAATCTTAAATTCATTGTCCTGTCCCATGGATTAATAATATCTGCTGCTTTTAAACATCTCTATTAATGCTATACTAAAGGACTATTGTAATCAAAGTCCTTCAGATATACTACAAATATTTTCCAGTAGATAAGTTTGGAACAATTATTAAACTTCAGAAACATTGCCATGACTCTTCACCATAGCAAAAAACAGGAACCTCCCTTTATGAATGGGTGGCAGAGTGCACGAGCTCGAGTCAGTCTCTTACCTTGAAGTCGTTGCATGACATTAGCAATATCTCTTGATCTTGCCACTAGCCGGGATGAGGCCATGTTCTCTTTGCAGCGAGTCCACTTTCACTGACAGAAGTCTCCCTCCAAGCCAGTGACCTCAGAGAGATTTTAGGGTTCAACCCTCTGACTGGTGCAGTCAGATGCCTCCAGTCTAACGCCAGCCCTCACAGTGCCAGGGAACAACACAGGCAAGCAACCTCAGCACCTGAGAAAGAAAGAACAAGGCTTAGAGGAAACTTTTACCACCTCTGCAAACTAAAAAGTCTGAGTCTTAATAGCTGTTTTAACACATAAAGAAAGGTATGTTTTAGCCATAGAGTACACTCCAGCCAGAGACACAATGCTGAAAGCTTGCTTGGCAATCATCAGCAGAATGAAGCTACAAAAACAAATCATTAAAAACAATTGGCAATGCACCAGACATCAATGCTTTCCTGAGGATGCTTGTGGCTGTTGTTTGAGAACTAACAATGATGTTACACATAGTAAAAATAATATCATAATACTTTCTTGATGTAAATAATATTAGGCGTAAAGGAGGAAAAGGCAAAACACTTGCAAAATTCAAAAGCTGTACAACTCATCCTATTTCACCATGCTGTGAAGGAGCACATAATAGTAACTTGTTGATCAGAATAATCCCTAACTCCACTGGACTGTGTGCTCTAATCTGAAATATTGAGATTCATATGCTTTATTATTAAATAAAATCATATTTACATTCAATTTTCAAGTGTATAAGGATGTATTTGGTGTCATTTAACATCAAAAGCTGTGAAGTAGAACTGCTGCATGAACTTGATATAGTAAGATCTACATGACTATGAATCTGGTCTAAAAAAAAGAAAAGATCCAATTAGATTCTTCAGATAATGTTATCCATAACATCTTGTCTGCTGCAGAACAAGTACATGTTGTGTATGTATGCAGCTGTTGATACTGAGTGTATAGACACCAAGAATAATTTGATTCATACTACACATCCCAAATTCAGGATGATATACAGTTAATCAATATCACAAATATTAGTGGTTTACTGGCACTGTGCACTTTCCTCTTTCACTAGCCCTAACGTCTGTCAGAGAATAGAGTCCTTCAACTTCAGACAGACAAGCCTTTAGGCCATACAGCTTTAGGCATGCTGAACTGTCCCAGAGGAGCTATGTCAACATGTAAGGTCTGCCAGAGGAAATCACGTTTCAAAATTTCCTTTTCTGAGCCTTCAAAACCTTCTTGATCAAGGGAACTCCCTGCTTTCCCTCTTACTGATGTTTTTATTGTATGTTTACCTTGTATTTTGGATACATAAGCACTGCTCAGGTCAGCAGACCCAGGCTGGCTTTAAATGAGTGTGGCCGGGGGAAGCACACTTCCTGTGGATCATCGTGTAGGAAAAAGTAAAGTCCACCCGTGCACACAAGCTACACTCCTGCATGTCATTGCCAGACTGATCCCAGTACCTACTCCGACGAAGTTACTGCTATTTTTACATACGTCTACAGTTTGCACAAGACACACAGATGTTCCTATCCCCACTTTCTTCCCATGCATGCCTCCCTTCTTCAGAGATTTCCTCCCTTCCATTCCCCTTCCCCACCTTCCAGGCTTTGTCCCACTCCTTTTCAGGGTGCACAGACACCGTGCCTATCAGCCATCGTCTCACAAACATGGAAAGGCACCCTGGCAGCTAGGAAGCCTCACCTTGCAACAGCTAGGGAGGAGAAGGTGCCATTAGCACACCTCTTGGCTGCAACACAGGCTGAGGCTGAGGGTCCTGTAGCGTGACTGAGTTGCTTCACAGAATATTGGTAAGCACAGCTCTTCCACAGCAAACACCAAACAGTGCCTGACTTGGATGGAGCAAAAGGAGGTTTTCTGTTGCTCATGCTCACATATGCACATATGCCAGCTTCGTGGCCTTTGCTTTCTTTGCCATAATTAAATGAAACAACAGGTTGTCTAGCCCCATCCAACCCAGAAATATTTGTAACACAGTGGGTCAATGCAGCCTTGTTTCTGCAGCAGTGGCACTGCTAATATTTTGAGCAGTACAGCAACTTTTAATAGCAAGCTGCTAAACTAATTGTTGGGCAGAGATAAGGGGTATTAAAAATGCCTTGTCTGACTGTTTTTTGGCTAAGAGCAGTAACAATATCAGAACACCAGCCCACTCACACCATGACAGAGCTGGTGTAAATCAGCTGTATGTGAGCAGATTTAGAGGAGCTGTGGAAGATGCTGATCCAACTCCAAGTTAAAAGCGTCTGGGAAGTTGTAATGAAGATGTATGTTCTATCTACTCATACAGCAGGCTGAGTCACTGTGCAGCTATAATGGCAGACTTGCAATTAATAATTTATCTAGCTGATATTAAATTATAAGCTACATAAGAAGAATCTGCGGTTCTAAATATGGCTCCTCATTCAAAAGCTCCTTTGCAAGCAGTGGGAATTAATTCATTTAAAGAAGGCACCAAGTTAGTACAGGTGGGAAGGAGAGATTCTTGTGTGCACAGCCACCTCCGCAGGCAGAAAAAAAATAGCTAAGACATCATCGGGATAGATGAAACTAAGCTACATACACACTTCTTGCCTGTCTTCAGCCAACATCTAAAGCTCCAGAGAACAAGAAAAAACTACACGCACAGTCAGCTATTCAATGTAATGCAGAGGGAATTTTTTTTCTGATTTCTACATATAGTTAAAGCCTACAAAAAAAAGATTTTTCCTACTGAAAGATTATGTTCCTCAGTTTTGTAAACATGAAGACCTTCATTAAATCTTAACTAAACATTTTCATAGCTGTTACACAAAATAAATAAATAGAATGACCTTTTCATTTCAGTGCCAGGCAAAAAGACGTATCTCAGATGGATGTGTTGTCAAAAGGCACAGGTTTTTAAAAAAGTCTATGGCTTAAATCTCATAAATCTTAGCCTGAAATAAACCTGAGAGACTGTATGAGCTATTCGGTGATTTAGCATTCAACAAGTGATTATTCATTGTTGCTAATTATTAATTTCTTGGTCTGAACATACAGGGAATGAATACACAAGAGTGAAATGGAACAGTTTTGCATATAAATTAGATTTTTTTAATTATATTTGCCACTTATCTGGATTTAATGGATGAAGTTAGTTACACTGACATTATTTTCTTATATTATTGTCCTGGTACTCTGTTTTTAGATGAAAAGAGGAAACACGAACTTGTCTCTTTTGAAAGCCATTAGGCCTAGCAATCGGCTATAGTAATATACAGTTTACAATTCTCTGGATTGTATTGTTTCTCTCTTCAAGTGCTAGAAAAGTAGGATGCCTATTCTACGAAACAGAACAATAAAAATACTAGATTTATTATGGGCTAACTTTTCCAGGTTCCCAGTGTAATCCTTATTTTTTCATTATCCTTGGCAGTGCTTTGAATTATCTGCAATTAAAAAAATTAATATGTTTTCCCTTTATTGGTAAACCTAGAGTACCATTGGCAAGACCAGGTTGTATTTTATCTTAGTTCTTAAAATTTATAAAACAGACATGCCTGTCAACAGCCCGGTTCCAGAAAATCAAAGGGACATCTGCTAGGTGCAGACAACATATGATATTTGCAACAACGGCTGAAGATAAACCTGAACAATAAAAGGGTAAAAAATTCTCTGACTGTCCTTCATGTTTGCACAAATTGCAGATAGTCATTACACTGGATTGATGCCACATATAGCAGCTTGGGGATAATTACTACTGATGTGAAAGCATGGTTGTACCAGGAAAGAGTTTTAGACTTCTATAATCTCCTATTACAGCAGCAATGGATAAAGAGACTCCAGACAAGCAATGATAAACACTGATAAATAAGTAAAGGTATTGTTAAGAGCGAGAAATAGGCAGGTGGCAAGCAGCAAAAGGACTGTTCCTAATCTGGGACATATAAAAAGAGATATTTGAGAGGACAAAAACCACAGAGTAATAAATTCGAGAAACTCCTGCAGCTAGAAGTCAGATGTTACATAGATACAAGAAATACAGTGGAATAACTAAAAGAACTATAGCACTGACCAGAATCTAAAGAATAACAGAAATAAGGTCAAGTTCTGGAGCACAAAGAGGCAGACTTCTCTGGTAAGAAACAGTGGTACAGAACTGACCTAGTCAAAGAACACTTCCAGGAAAGAATTTCCAAGCATGGTTTACTGCTGTAGCACTAGGGGTCCCCTCTGATCCATAGGCTCTGCTTCTGAAACATAAGAGGTCTTGAAACTGCTGCCAGACTGATAGACACTGCTGGAATGGATGCAGTTCTGTGAGGCAGCAGTGATCCTCGTGTCAATCAGGAATAAATGATTCACAGAAAGGTAGGAACCAGAATTTTCTGGAAGTCATAATTGCATTTAAACATCAATCACAGAACTAGCTATTTTGGATTGGGCTTTAGTTAGAAGCAGGGTGGGGTGGTGGGGAGGGCAAAACAAATCAGAAAATACTTCCGACTAAGAAAATTATTGACGTAGTCCACACTATTAGAAGAGTAACCCAAAGCACGTAAGCAGGTCAGGAGATTATCCAAAGAGAGAGTGCTCAAAAATAAATAAAAGGGAAATCAGTTACAGAAGGAACTAGACTGAAGAGCACAGAGTCCCTCTCCCCTCTGAAACACACTGGAAATTTCTTTAAGTCCAAGGTCCAGTAACTATACACCTGTGAAAGGCAGAAAAAAACTGTTCCAGGCATAACTGGAAAAGCTATCAGTCAGAAATAAGTGGGAAGAAATAAAGGATAAGAAGGGAACTGCTCTTCCATAGCTCAGTCTCCACAGGGATGAAGAGAGACTTGCTGAAAGACCAGCTGACTTAGACTAAGGAAGTGAAGAAAGAAAGCAAGCAGTTCTTAGATAAATAAGTAAAAAGGAAGTAGAAAATAAGATCAAATGGAGATTAATTTGCTTCAGTTAGTGTTATACTGATTTTTTCACTGAACCCAATTCTGAAAGACAAAGGCACAACAGAAATGGAAAAAGCACCATCTGAAATAAAATCCAAGTTAAAAGTGGAAAAAAATTGATAAAATTAATCCCAGAATACTAAAAATTGTGGCTGATGGGTTGAGAATCCATTTGTAAACTTCTTTGAATAAATCTGTCAAGTTGCAAGTAATGTCTACTGGATACATTAAAACTAGGAGCTAGGATGAAGAAATGGGGTGGAGTGATCCAAATGATTCTTAAACTATCTTCAAAAAAAATGCAGTACCTCCTTACTGGTCTTCCAAAATCCAGGCCAGCAGAAGAGTACCTTTGCTAATTGTTACAGATGGTTGAGATACAAATCTCTAGCTGCTTGCTTAAACCCAACGTAGCCCAAGTCAGCGCGTACTGGAACTTTCCCAAGTCCAACGGGACATAACTGTGCACCATATAAGATCATGGAAAATGCAATTTTGGCTCTGAAATGTGTTTTTGATAGCACTGTCACTCTGTGCTTCCTTTCTCTACTGCACGGATTGCTTTTGAATAGAAAAAGGTGGAAGAAGAGACAGGTTATAACCTTTGACAAAGAACACTATGAAACAGGAATACTAAAACGAGATGTTCTCACTGACTGTTCAACCCCAAACTGACTTATGTGCAGTAGTTACCTGAAGGTATTAAAATCTGTTTGTCTTAGGGAGTGTAGGGAGGAAGAGAGAGACAAGTTTGTGTCCTCCTTTCTGGAGGTCCAGATTATTTTGGTTCCTCTAGTCATTGTTCAGCATTACCTGGAGCTGAACAAGAGTTCCTCATTTTGCACAAAGTTGAGGGTTTGCAACAGCAATTTATTAATTTGGAAAATTCAAGTTAATTTGCATATCTGGCATTCAAAACCATGGCCTATATGGCACACAGTTTATCTATACGCTTTATCTATAACTGTACTCTAGCATTTACAAATTATTTGTAAGACCTTAGCCATGCACACATCTATGTATGCATTTACATTTCAGCAAGTGAATGCTTTATTTTTTACTTTCTATTAGTCTTTTTTAGGGATAGGCAAAACTCCAGGGGTATGAAACACTGATTCTTGTCTAGAAAGCTGTAATTCCATTTGAACAGAAAATGCAAAGTGTTCTAGGAGAAAATAGATGGCAGAGACTTGTTATTTTTTCTAAAAAATATCAGAACATACATTGTTAGCTATATTCAAAGAAAGGTCGTTCATTGTCTTTCTGATATGAAATTTTATATACAGTGTATGCTACACTTTAGTAATCCTGCTATTGAAATTCTTCAGGAATATATTACAGTTTCTATAGATGTTGATAATAGCAAGAGACTGGGATCAGTAGCTCATAACCTTCTACAAACACAGGATATAATCCTTGCCTCATAGAGCTTACTATCTTTACAGACAAAGACAGGCCAAGATTAAGATCAGAGGTCACAATACGCAGGCAAATAGGACAGAGTGAAGTTTGGCTATAATGTGTAAGCTGGTTAATGGTAGGAGAACCACTGCTGATTTTTCTCTTTTAATACTGATATGGCATCTAGGATTTCCGTGGCATAATATTGCCTATGGCAGGAGGATCTTGCACTGATACATCTGTATGAGAAAAAAAACCCAGGCCACTAAAATAGAAACACTGAGGCATCTCAGGAAAGGGTGGTTCAAGCCAAGCCTGAGATAAGCAAGTAAGAATCAATTCTTTGTTATTTCTGCACATCTCCCAGGCAAGACAGCTTATCTGAAGTATAATTTGTGAGCAAGGGGCAAATACAGCTGCCACATGAATGGAAAAGCAGAAACTCCTCTGTTTTTCCCATTAAATCTGTGCCTTTGAGTGAAACAAAAGCAAAAGTTCAGCTGCTTCAGAGGTACACTGCTAATGTTATTTTTGTGACCTCTAAGGAGACAGAAGAGCACTAAAGTTTTGTCACTAGCCATTGTAATGGGTAAGTATAGAAATAATTGTTTATGTTTGATGTATGTACTTTCCCAATAGCCACTACTTGAAAAGAAAAAAACTGAACCACAACTGACTTCCTTTAACAAAGCATAACTGAGCTGCGTTAATGTGGTGTCTGTCCAAACGGCGAATACATGTGTATGTCTCTTGGGGACTGATCCACTGAATGCCTGTAGACCCACACTGATCACTCTCGCTGCACAGACCTTGGAAGCTCTCCAGGAATTCACACCTTGTGCAGTGCTTCACCCAGCAAAATCCTCCTCAAGGCCAGGCACTATCTTCTACCCTAATGCATTTATATACTGAAAGGTGCTGCTCCTCTTTTCCTGTGCTCCTCCACTCTCTCTGACCTAGTATTAAAGTGTAAGCTTGAGCAACATACTTGCTAGCAGGCTGTGTAACTCAGCATAGCTCTACTGCACAAGAAGCTGCTCCTAAGGTCCCAAAGTAAAAAAAAAGAAGAAAAAAAAAACAAACACCAAAAAAAAAAAAACAACCTTTGAGGATTCTTCTGTTTAATAAAGAGAAAGCAATGCTGCATGAAGGTGTACAGTCATGATGAGATTCTTGTGTCTGTACTAAGTGCAGCAGTCTAAATCATTACTGGCACTTATCAAAATTAATTAAAGTTAAAATAAAATAAAATAAGTCTCAAATCTGTAAAATGTGTTTGGGTTCATCAGTTATTAATACCTATCCATTCGTATTTTGTACTCAGCAACACAGAATTTCCACTGACAAGTGTAATCTCTGAAGGTACTACTAAACAACAAACCAAATCACCCCAGATGCTATGAACAGGAATTAAATTAACATCGGAGAAGTGGAGAGATTATTACTTCTACTTTCACACCCAGCAAGAGTTTACGCAGGTGGATATTGAATCACTCCAACATGCAGCACCATGTTCAGTCTGGAGAGCTCCTTTTTCCAGGGGAAACTTTGGTGCTTCAAGGAGTATGATAAACATCCCATGTGACAATGGATATGGACTCTTACCAGAAAATAAAAAAAATAAAGTTAATAACTCTACAAATTTCAACACTGCACCTCACAAACCAGTTTTGTCATGTCACTCAGAACACAACACTTAGCGCAACAAAGACATAGCACCCTGATATTCTCTGCCCAGTGGCAATATTTAACATAGCTCGTCAGCATTTATAGCTTGGGATCTGGTTTAAGTGTTTAAGTGCGGACAAGAATCATGAAAATAATTATCAAAAATGTGAGAAGGCAGACAATCCATCACTAGTACTACTACAGGAAAGTGTGTGCCTGTTAACAATCTTTCAACAGGCTCCGAGCATGAAAAGTGCTGGCAAGCAGCCAGAAACACCACATACTATTTCCCTACGAGCCACATAGGTACAAATCCCTCACAGTGATGAGCACTGGAGTTTCCCTCAGCGTCATGTAGGTGATTTACATAAGTAATTCCTCATCAGTTTGCAAATACAATTAGTCTGACAAGCACTTTTCCCCAGCATGAACATGGTTGAAAGTATAATTGTCAGAATCCTAGTAACAACCTTGCTGTTTGTATTTCAGCAGTTCTCACCTCCGGGAAGTTACCACATATACCAGAGAACACAGGGACTCTCGCATCATTGTTGTGGTGCACTTGTCCTTTTTGCACCATCACTGCAGAAAAACCAGCCTAACACAGGTTCTTGGAAGTGCATGGGAATACTCAGATCTTCCTTGAAGAACTACATTTTGGCCTGCAGTGTGTGACTGAGCATAAAACCGGGTATCACTGCAACACACACGTGGACTCAGGGGGCGAACCACAGCCCTCCTCCGGGATTTTCTACCCCCGTACTCAGAAAAGCCAAAACCTCAAATCCACGCAGGAAAACGCAGGCTCCGCAATCACGGCAGCGAGTTCCGATTAACCTCAAGAGAGTTCGGCTCTGGGGAGAAGGCAGCGGCTGGAGAGGGGTGCAGCCGGCAGAGGCTGCCCCATGGGGGGTCTCTTCTTCCTGACCGCGGTCCAGCGGCTCACTCTGGGCTTATCGAGGCGGCGGCCCCTGCTGAACGCCCGCAGCCCGCGGGGGACCGCGCCGCAACTCTGACACCCCCGGCCCCGCGCTGCCCCCGCCGTTCCTTACCTCTGACCGCTGCTCCGCACTGTACCGCTCTGCTCCGCGCCTCGGTGCGCCCGGCGTCGCTCCCTGGTTACCGAGTACGCCACGCCGCGCCGGCCTGCGGGGAGGAAGCAGGTGCGGGGGGGCGGAGAGGGCGGTGAGCGGGTCTGCGTGTGCGGGCTGCACCGGGCCCGGCCCCAGCAGCGCTTCTCAGGCCGCGGCCGCCTCCCAGCTACAACCCCCCGCCCGTGCCCCTGAGCCCGCTGTCCTTGCGATGTAGCGCGGGGGGGTCCGCCGCGCCCCGCCCCACCGCGGCTGCAGCAAGGCCAGGGCGGCTTGCCCGGGAGTGGATGCTTTGGCCGCTGCTCTCGGGAACCGGGGGATGAGACACCGGCCTCGGCCCCGAGCCTGAACACCCCCCGAACTGCGTCCTGGAGAGGAGCCAGAATACTTCTGAGAATGTATCGGGCTGTCGGTGCTAATTGCTATCACTACTCGTACTACTGTTATTATTGTTGCATTGCGTACCCTTCTGCAGGGCATTACCTTTAGCGTAGGCTCCAGAGCGCCGGTCGCGCACAAGGCAGAGAGCTGCACCAGCAAACTGGGACACCACCGGTACTTACATAACAGCAGCAGGACAGAAGGAGCCAGCAAAAGAGAGTCTGCCACTTCTGAGCTCAAAGCACGCTAGCCGTGCAACAGTGTTTGTGACACTGGGATAAAATGCGATTCTGCCTCTTCAAAAGACATTTCACAATCCCTGAGACTTGTCTGTGCTTTTTCCTCCCTTCATTTTTATTGTTACAATTAAAGCTAGATTCATACGGTAGAAAGATATTTTTCTGCTTAAGGGATTGCTCATCTCTGGTCTGTATCACTGGGAAAGAAAAACACTCATGTAGAGCAGAAGTTGGGAGAAATGGTGCCAATGTACCCCTTGGGTTTCATCTTTTTGGCAGTGCTGCAGTGATTCTACATTAGCATGCAGGGTGTTTACTGGGTGGATGGATGAAATCCGAGTTAGGCAGCAGTGATTACTCAGCACCATCCCTTCCTTTAGCACTAGTCATGTTCACATTAGGGCTACCCTTCTGACAGGAACACTTACACTTGTGTCACCTATCGTGACACAACACACAGTTATGGATCACAAACTTGGAGCCACGATACCATGAGGAAGAATCAGACATACCAGGAGGATTCTTGTGAAACTGAGGTGTATGTATCCAGGTCACCTCCAACCAGCCCACAGATTCTCTCTTCATGACAATGAGTGTAGCCAGGCATATGGGACCTGAAATTTTCTCCTCTTGAGAGTTGTGAGGGTTTTGTTTTGGGTTGGGTTTTGTTTGCTTTGGTTTTTCTTTGGTTGGGGCTTTATTTGTTTGTTTTATTATTTGGCTGGTTTTGTTGTTTTGTTTGTAGTTTGGTTTTGTTTGTTTGTTTGGGGTTTTTTGTGCGGAGAACTGCAAAGCCTTTTTCATTCAATGCTTTCCTACCCTTGTTTGTCCTCCATCTTTGTCATACCCCATGCTTGTTGCAGCCTCAAAGATGACAAAGGAAGTGGATGCTGACATGCCCCTGAGTTTCCCCTTTCCACATAGATATTTTTGATTAATAAATTCCTCACTTTGCTGTCTCTTTCAGAAAATGCCATTTTATTTTAACTTCCTAGGTTGAGAATATGAGTATTAACATTAGAGGGAACATCTTTGCTACAAAAGCTTAGACTTCATATAGTAATATTACTATTATTTGAAGCAATTCAGCAAAGAAAAGTAGTTGTTAGAATAAGCTTCATTCTCTAAATTGCAGCACTATCTGCTGCACTGCATGTTTTAAATGGTTGAGGTATATTCTGCCTATCAGTTATAACAGGAAGCCACAGAAACCATACTGATTTCTGTACAGCTGGTTTAAGCTTAATATGAAGAAAAGAAGATGTGGCTTTTTAAAATCTCTTCCTCTTTGTAGATTGCATGTGAATGTAATGTCACTCCAGTTCATCCAATTGTTCTTACACCAAAATGTCAACTCCAGCTGAGGACAGAGCTGGAGTCCACCTTATATGAAAGATGTATTCCAGACTAAGGCGACAGCCACTGTGAGCTTCACTGCTCTTACACAGATTTTTTTTGTTAGAAAAAAATTGTTTTCATTATCCTAGGAACAATGCACTACAGTTTATCATCATTACTTTTCTTGTTTTGCTTTTAATTGTTAAAAAAATCATGAACTGAAACTGTTGCCACTAGGGTGTTTGTCGATAGCCCTTCTGGAAGGAAAGGGGACTCCATTTGCTAGCATATAGCAGTTCTGGCAAAGGCTAACCTCAATTTTGATGCATGTTCTTTCATCATAACTGGGAATTTGTCAATAGAGAATCTAGAAACATATTCAGATATTTTTATTAATTTTTAATTCATGACATGTTTAAGCTTATACTTGATTCCACTACAATTTTAAACGTGCTTAACATTAAATGGTCATACTAAGTGAGGATTCTTTACTAGATGTTGGCACTGCTTAAAGTGAGAAATAGACATTACTTCCACTTTAGAGAGACAAGAAAGAAAAGTATAGTAACATAGGTAATTACTGGCCTCTTACTGTGTCCAAAACAAATTACTAAGCATGCAGCACACTTCCAAGAGCACTCAGGTAAAAAGGTCTCCACTAAGGACATGTGGGAGCCAGAGGAACTTCCCTGGTGGACAAGTCTAGCCATGCACTGAAGGGTAGTGTCCCTTCTTGAACAAACCCATCTTCTGAGTGCTCTAGTACAGCATTACAAACTGCAAGGAAGCACAGCCAGTGTTACCAATGCTGGCTCTGTGTAATGAAAGACACAGAACCACTGAGGACCACTGCTTTTAGCTGGGGCATGGATGAGGTTTTGGTAGTGAAGAATTCAGGACATTCCTCCTTAGAAGAGAAATACTACCTTTAAAGGTGGTAAAGTAATGTTTCAGTTTGCCTCTCTGTTGTATCACTCTGTGCTTGGTCCACTTTGGGTCAGTAGACTTCAAGAAAGTTCTAAACCAAGTACAGACAATCCAGAAGACAGCCGTAAGAATGGTGGAAGGTCTAGAAGGTGCAACCCAAAAGACTGAAATAGTTGTTTAATTTAAAGATTAGAAAGTGATGAAATGTATAAAAGCATTCAAAACCATGAAGGACCACTACAAACAGAAGGGATAATCCCTTCTCTGTGTTCACAGTGTATAGGACAAGAAGTAATGTGCCTACCTGGCAGTAGGTGAGATTTTCAAATCAGAACTGAAAATTTTAGGAGCAAATAAAGTTTTATATCACCTACCGTAAGGAGGAAGGGAAAAAACATCATGGGAGTTTTTAAAGTACAGACCAGGCAAGTGTCTTCCTGGAAAGCATTTTTATTTTTTTGATGCTTTGTCACGCTACAGAACAGGATATCTCTTTAGGTATCTTGATCGCTTCCGAGTCTATTTGTTGTGATTCTGTGAACGTTGAGACTGGTTTGAGCAACAGAGCATACCCTTCTTTCTGTAAGTTTTGCAGCAAGAAGTAGTTGCCACTTCCTTCCTGTCCTGAACTGGCAACCAGGGCTGATGTGTAAGATTAACATTGCCACACATCTCCTGAGAGATGTGTGCAATTCTACATCTGTTTTTCATGTACTGTATCAAGTATAAATGTATAGTCATGGACTCATAGAATCATTTAGGTTGAAAGAGACCTTCAAGATCATCAAGTCCAACCATTAAATTAGCACTGCCAAGTCCACCTCTAAATCATGTCCTTAAGTGCCACATTTACACATCTTTTTTAAATGCCTCCAGGGTGGTGGCTCAACCACTTCCCTGGGCAGCCTGTTCCAAAGCTTGGCAACCCTTGCCATAAAGAAATTTTCCTAATATCCAGTCTAAACCTCACTGGCACAGCTTGAGGTCGTTTCCTCTTTACCTACTGCTTGTTGCTTGGGAGAAGAGACCAACACCCACCTCGCCACAGCCTCTTTTCAGGAAGCGATAAGGTCTCCCCTGAGCCTGCCTCTTACAACAGTGGCCAGATTAAGTTCTAGCTGGACTTTGGCCCTTCTGGTTTCCTCCCTGCTTAACTTCACAAGATCCTTGTAGTCTTCCTGATTTGCCTGCCCCTTCTTTTGTCTGAGTTCCAGCCAAAGTTCTCTGTTCAGCCAGGCCAGTTTTCTTTCCTGCCAGTTTGTCTTTTGGCACGTGGGGATGGCCTGCTCCTGCACCTTTAAGTTTTCCTTCTTGAAGAAAATACAGCCTTCCAGCACTCTTTTGCCCTTCAGGACTTCCTCCCAGGGGACTTCGTTAACCAGTCTCCTTAACAGGTCAAAAATCTTCCCTCTGGAAGTCCAAAGCAGCAGTTCTGCTGATCCCTCTCCTTACTTCCCCAAGAATCTGTAAGCTGTCTGATTTTTATTACATAAAGGTCTTGTATATTGTATGTAAACGTATTTGTACATGTTTCTGTTTTATATTTAGATGTAACAAAACTTGGGTGAACATATTTTGACCATAAATTAAAGATACAATTAGAAGCCAGAGAACATGTTCCCTCTAACTTGAATTATACCAAATTACATGAAGTAGAGCAACAGACCATTTAAATTCCCTTGCATTGCACTGAAATGAATGAAAGTAATGCAATGAAATTAAACAAAAGTGAAGTGGGAGTAGAAAAAAACTCAGGAAAAAATAATCTGCTAAACAAGTACATAATACCATGGTATACAAGATGTTCTTTGAAGCTCTGTAAATGTACAGATTGAGCTCAGTCTAGCATATGGCAAGAGTTGAGCTAAAGCAAATGGCATTTATTTCTAATGTTAGTCATCTTATTATTGTTAAGAAACTCATTATATTTATTTGAAATTTATTGTTGTGCCAGTTTTTGACTCATTTGTGCATCATAAATTACACTAAATTGGAAAACTTCTCAAAAAACTCAAACTCCTATACAGGAATGAAAAGCGTATACCCAATGTTGTTTAAAATAGGACTAAAAGGTTATTATTTAAAGGTCATAAGCAAGCAGAAGTACTAAAAATCTAAAAATCATAACATTCTGTTAGGAGCTGCCAATTCCAGTAGCCCCAAGTCTGCCACAGCTCCACATCCAGCCAGTATTATGGCAGCTGGTGCACATACTCACTATATACATACGCACATGGCTGCACACACAGTTTAGCAGGGACTAAAGCCACAGGACTGACCTTATCCTGTTTCCTTCCTGGTTTATCAGAGGGAAAGTCTGTTAGCAGAAAATATATGCAAATACATATCTGTCCATAAAGTGTGAATCTCTCTGGTAGCTGACTATGCACTCAACTGGGCCAGTGCCTGGCCCCAACTGCTGACACCTGGGCATTCCAGCTCTTGAGTCCTACTCCACCATGTGGTACAGTCTCTCTTTTACACCAACACCAAGCACACAAGCAAGGACAAACACAGGGACATGCCATACTCCCCTCAAAGGGCTGGCTTCAGCCATTTGGTATCTCCAGAAGCAGACCTCAGGCTCCTCTCCTCTCCCACTTGCAACAGGCACACTCTCTGACAAGAAGGTCTCTCCTGCAGCTGGTCCAGACCTATGGATTTACTGGGTCTCACAGCCTGGTCCCTCCAGTAGCCAACTCTCATATCCCTGGTCTTTCCAGTGTTACAGACACTCCAATATTTGGCTCATTGGCTTCTTATCCTACCTTCTGGCTGACGGAGTTTGATCTTTGTCAATGATTTCGCCCACATGGGCATTCAACCTGTTGCATACTATGCAGGTTCTCCAGCCTGTCCAGGTGCTGGCAGCAGAGATGCCTGGGCCCGTGGTCCTGCTGCAGTTGCTGTATGCACCCAGACACATGCAGAATAGGGAGCCACTCACCCAGAAAAATACCCAGAAATGGGGTTTAATGAGAAACCAGGGCAGACTTCACCGATCAGGTGTAGGGAACAGCCAGGCAAGTGTGTTTACACATTTTGTCCCCTTACCCCTTTATTTTCCTACACTTCTCCACCCACTCTTGTGCCTCTAGGGTCCTGGGTGTTTTGGAGATATGCCTTTAAACAGATAATCTAACATGATAAAGTAACTTGACGTGAAGCAGTAGTACAGAGCAAACATGATCGGATAGTGCCACCACGTGGAATCTATTAGAAAGTTCTTTCCTTTAGCTCTAGGCTAAAAAGATGGTGCAGAAGCAGTGCAAGAAACTCTCAGCTACCAAACCTGAAGTTATTTTTAATTTCCTTACGTTCTAATAGAAGCAAGATGCCTTTGTCAACTGTGCCTTTAAACAGCACTGGGAAGAATTCCAGCTGGCACCAATCTGAAGCAAGCATGGACAAATTTCAGGAAAAGTCATAAAAACTTGGTTAATGGTCTTCTTGTTATGTAAAACTATGCAGAAGAATTCTATTTCTTTATTTGTTCAGAATAACGTGTGACCAGAAAGATAATTTAGCTTAAAATATAAATAAATTAAAACAATTACTTCTCTGAAGTACAATACTACCATCAAATGTCAATATTCCTTGTGGTAAAAACAATAAGAATGAAAACACAGAGTATTTCAGTGGTCACAGCAGAATGATGATTTGGAGACTAAATTGAAACCTGATCAGAAGAGATGTCTCACTTGTAATGTTGGGGACATTAGAAGATGCATAAGTGTCTTGTAAGGTCAACTCTGAAAGGACATCTAAACAGCAATAGAGAACAGGGTGTTTAATAAGGGGTGAGCAGCTTGGTATGGCACCTGAGGCAGCTACAGCACCTGGCAGGAACAAACCTCAGAAGGTTGATTAAATCAGTCAGTACCCCTTGGGAAAGCTTTTAAGAAGAACTGAGTTCCTTAGCTCTCTGCTTTACTTCAGTTGTAAGCAGCATGCAGGTCTAACGTGAGGCTTACCTCCCTGATCATGCAATATTTACCTCAGAGAAACCCTGGTCCCATGATTTTTTTATGACCTGTCATCAACATATTTAAGATTTTTACCTATCACTATCATTACTTTCCTACTGACTGACGGTCAGTGACTATTCTCTGTCACTGTCATACTTTCAGTTCGAAATCTATTTTCTGACTTCTACACTGGTTTTGATAAAAAATGTAAAAAAAAAAAAAATCTAAAATATGTTAAATATGGTAAATTACAAGGCATGTATTTGGGCCACTGTACACCATATGTGAGTGAAGGAATTTATCCAAAGTCTTTCCTGACCTCATTTTGAATGTATCTTAAAGTCATCAGGTAAGAGAAGTTTCTTGATATTCATGAGAATTTCCACGGGCAGAAATCTGTCATCTCCATGCAATTAATCTTAGCAGATATTATTTTCTGCCTTTTGATGTTGATGGGTAGTGCCAGAAATTCCTCTGAACAGCATCAGGATTCTTTCTATGAGGCATCCATGCTTTTCATCATGATAATTTTCATTCAGGAGCATGAAACTCTATGTCTTGTCAAATAAAACTTAATGAATAGGAAATTTGGTATTTTCTATGAAAAGCTGAAGAATGAGGAGACTTTTTTTTTTTAATATGTTGTTTAAAACAATATTACAACTTTTGCAAAAAATGCTTATTTAAAAGGTTTTCAAGAAGGAAAAGTATAACAGAATACAGAAGCAGTGAAAAATAGTGGTATACAAATCTCATATGTACTGAAACAGACAGAAATTTTACTACAGAACGAACACTTTTTGAATTGCTAGATCAAACTTAAGAATTGAATTTTAGTATTTCTAATTGGCCTGTGGAAAGGCCAAGCAATATTGAAAGAATAAGTTAGCGTGCCTATGAAATGTCTTTCTTTACTTTCCATTATTATATGTCACTCATCTTTTGGCTATAACTGTCTGTCTCCTGTTTCAGTGACGTGCTTTATCCTGAAGGTGGCTGCATTTCATGTGAGTCATTCATTCCTACACTGTCTTCAGTATTTTTTCACTGGATGTCTCCCATGTTCAACTGTGACTAGGAGTAAATTGGCCAGTTTGAAGACTACAGCTCTTGTGCACTGAAATACTTATTTCAGGAAAATACTATGCTACAATAATACAGAATGAGCTTAAAATTCATCAGAATAGTTATTCAGTAAATGTGCTCCTCCACTAGGACAAAAGTCATCAGGGGAGTTCTTTCTTGCTACCTCACTGGTTTGGGTGAATATTTTTTCCTGTCTAGAGCAAATAATTGCTAAATGATGTGCTTGGGAGGACAAGCAAACTTTTGGAAAAGTACTTCTCTTGACAAAAATCTCTCCTAACTGTGTCTCTCTGACCTCCGAAAAATAAGATTTGTATCCGAAAGAGAAGCACAGACTGGTGAGCAGTGGTGATCTATATTCTTAGAGTATTTTACTTTAAAAATAATACCTTTTTTGAAACTGGTCCTCCATCTTATGGGGAGCACTATACACTTCGATTTTAGTAGTACAGTTTGCAGATGACTGTCAGAGTTAAATTTATGGGATTAAAGCCCAGATGCTTGTAGCTCCTCAGCGCTTATCTCTGGAGATTTCTTAAATCTTGAGTTTTCCAGAGGCAGGGTTTGTTTTTTTTTGTTGTTGTTGTTGTTTACAACAGAAAGTTGTAAAGTTCAGAGCAGGTATAAAACGCTACCAGAACAGAATGGCATGATTTTGTGTTGTGTTGATGGGGATGACTATACCAGCCATCAATTTGACTGACATTTCTGAGTCTGAATTGCAGCACCCCAGAAATAAAAGGGCAACCTGCTACAGATTTACCTGGATCATCCATACTCTTGCAGCACAGACTTGCTACAGGCTCATGTCCTCTGGACATGGAAAAGAATTAGCAATATGGTTGCCAGTGGCTTACACAGTGAGAGAATGAGAGTTATGTAGAACTGACTGTATCTCCCTTTTTCACTGAATTCTTTCTGGTCATTCAGTTCCTGACCAGGCTTTGCCAACTCCAGGCCACTCTGACTTTCTGTTCTTCAGTATTTCAATATTGTAAGCTTCAAGGTTTCAGTTATTATGATGAAAGCCAAATGACAGTGAGACATTTATATTTAATGTTTTGGGTCTTTATTTTGATTCAGGAGCTCCCCCTGACTACTGCCAAAACATTTTTGTTTTGCCAGTTTCTGGCAGAATATAGATTTAAGTATAAGGCTCTAAAACGATGCTTCATTTTTAACTTCAAACCAGATAATGTATCCAGTGGTCCAACAATCTTGAACCCTCTCTAGTCCCACAAATACCTCTGCTGATCCAGCTTAACCTGGTTCTTTGGTTCTCCATCTGTGCCTTAACTTGCAGCTTTAGAAATGAGCTACCTGATAATTTTCAGAGTAAACTAGGGAGGACCCAGTATTGTTCCTCTCTGAATCCTTGGGATTTTTCTGTTTTCTGTTGTCTTCTGATGAAAACCATATTAAATGCTTCCTATCCCTTTTCTCTCATCTTGAAATTCCCAGCCCAACTCCAGTCGGCTCAACCTATCCCAAGAAAAATCCAAACAGATTTCTTTCTGTCTCTGAGGAGTAGGAGTATCAAATCTGCCTGCTTAGTTTGTTGACTATTCTTCAAAAAAAGGCAGCAGTAAGTGATTAATCAGACAGTCAGAGGGTATTTTCTCTGATATTATCTGAAGATCAGATGTAGGATGTCATCCCCAAACAAGAATCTTTCATAATATACTCCTGAGAGCTAGCAACACTCATTGTTTCAAAAGCCGTGATTATCTTTGCCTCTACGATCTTTGTCTTCAAAAATGGAAAGTGAAAGCACTCTTGCTGACATTATTCCTCTATTACTGCTTCCCCTTACCATTTATGACAGCTGTCTAGTTAAAGAAATCTCCACAGTTTTGCCTATTTTTTTAATTTCAATCCATGCCATGTCAGGACAGTCTTATTTATGCCTTAGGACTGTTCCGTGATCAGTCCAGAGCTCTTTGGTTATGATCAGGTGATCTTAACTGAAAGGGTCAGCAGTCATTTCTGGTGTATGCCTTTCAATACCACATTTTAGTCTTACTGAATACTTTCTTTCTTAAGTTTGACTGGCCAATGTCAAGGCATCATATTTTTGACTGCTTTACTTTTGTGAACTATATGCTTCAATTTTGTAAGCAATTTGTTCCCTTACATTTTCATCATCTCTCACAATTTTATATCCTGATCTTTTTAATTGCTCAGATCATCACTGCAAATCAAATAATTTGATTTACTGATGTTGGTTTCTGTATGTTAAATATCTGCTTCAGAAGTCTTACATCCTAAAAGTTCTCATTTCCCATTTCTGCTGAATTTCACCAGTGTAAAACTAAAGCATGCATTAAAATGTACACAGAATCATAGAATAGTTAGGGTTTGAAAGGACCTTAAGGTCATCTAGTTCCAACCCCCCTGCCATGGGCAAGGACACCTCCCACTAAACCATGTCCCCCAAGGCTCTGTCCAACCTGGCCTTGAACACTGCCAGAGATGGAGCATTCACAACTTTCCCAGGCAACCCATTCCAGGGCCTCACCACCCTCTCAGTAAAGAATTTCTTCCTTAGATCCAATCTAAACTTCCCCTGTTTCAGTTTGAACCTGTTACCCCTTGCCCTGTCACTACAGTCCCCGATGAATAGTCCCTCCCTACCATCCTTGTAGGCCCCCTTCAGATACAGGAAGGCTGCTATGAGGTCTCCACGCAGCCTTCTCTTCTCCAGGATGAACAGCCCCAACTTTCTCAGCCTGTCTCCATACGGGAGGTGCTCCACTCCCCTGATCATCCTCATGGCCCTCCTCTGGACTTGTTCCAACAGTTCCGTGTCCCTTTTATGCTGAGGACACCGGAACTGCACAAAATACTCCAAGTGAGGTCTCACGAGAGCAGAGTAGAGGGGCAGGATCACCTTCTTTGACCTGCTGGTCATGCTCCTTCTGATGCAGCCCAGGATACGGTTGGCTTTCTGGGCTGCGAGCGCACACTGAAGCCGGCTCATGTTCATTTTCTCATCTACCAACACCCCCAAGTCCTTCTCCGCAGGGCTGCTCTGAATCTCTTCTCTGCCCAACCTGTAGCTGTGCCTGGGATTGCTCTGACCCAGGTGTAGGACCTTGCACTTGGCATGGTTAAACTTCATCAGGTTGGCATCAGCCCACCTCACAAGCGTGTCAAGGTCCCTCTGGATGCATCCCTTCCCTCCAGCGTATCAACCGAACCACACAGCTTGGTGTCATCGGCAAACTTGCTGAGGGCGCACTCAATCCCACTGTCCATGTCACCGACCCAGATGTTGAACAAGACCGGTCCCAACACCAATCCCTGAAGGACACCACTCGTTACTGGTCTCCAGCCAGACACTAAGCAGTGAAACCAGTATCAAGCTCCTTGTGCTTACCGGTAAGTGATCTTCTACATCTGGAGTTGCTGCAGTCACTCTGTGCTTGGGTGCCTATGTCCACAACTTCTGGCCCTCACAGCTCAAGATTTATTAAGCTTACTCTCCATCATAGCAAGCCATCTGAGAGCTGTAAAAATTAATGATCTGCAATAGAAAATGCTTAAATTAATTATTCACCAGTTTCCAAAGGACGATAATTGCATTTCTGTTCTCTGTGGAGCTATCTGACTAGCTTGCTGAGGGACTGGAGTGCTCAGCAGCATGGAGGTTACAAGTACAGATGTTTTTGTGGGTGCTTGGGAGAGAAAGAGATCAGGGATTGTCAGGGATAGCTATGCGAGGGTGAAGGTGAGGGCAAAGGTCTGGATGGTTTTTATCCGTGAAGAGTGCTGGGATCTTTAGATTTGCTGCAATAAGGAAGGGATATATGGAAAGAATTACTACAGTGGGCTTTCATAAGAGCAAAATTTCTGTAGTTAGTTTGGGAGAGAAATTCTATGGGACTCATGGGTATGCTGAGGGAAATACAGCTTTGTTGACAGAGCACTTTTATCTTGCTCCCACTAAAAATTCATCAAGCACCTGCTTTTGGCTACTTCTCAGCTTATGGTGAGGTGAGACTGACAAACAGCTTGCTGCCAGCATCTTGTCTTCACAGCAATGGTAATGGGCCTGCTCTAATGAACTGCAGCTTGACATGCAAGGCGAGGATGACAGACCTGCCAAATACGCACCCTGTGAAATGCCTTTAAACCTTGAATACTGCTGTCAGGGGAAGGGCAAAGAAAATCATCAAAAGAAAAAATATTGATGACTGGATGCTTGGACTTCTGCTTTTCAATATGGTCTTTTCCTGCAGAGTACAGGAAACAATCATTTGCACAACAAAGAAGTGCAAATTGCCTAGTTTCACTGTATTTTTTTCATACAGTACCTAAGTACAACAAAGTTGTGACTGCCATATGTAATGCCTTGGGTAAACTCTAATAAGAATAATAAATAATAACAAACCCAGGTATACAGGAAATCTCCTATGGGCTGTATAGTCCTCAAAACCTTTACTTACAGTATTATGAGGTATTATGGCATTCTTCATACTTTTCCACTGATTAATCTTAGCTTTATACACTTCAGAACATTCTGACATGTACATTTTAGTTTTCTGTAGGCAAATCAAAAGTACTGTAACAGAGAAATACAAGTCCAGCTAATTTCCTCATGAGTTGCATTCCATATAAATCCAAGCTTGTTGGATTTATAGGAATAAATGGATACTCTGTGAGTATGGTGTGGCACTGTCAATCAAATGAAGAGAAGATTAAGCATTCATGACTACTGAAAGGCAATTTCCTTCAATTGTTCATCACGCCTCCATTCTTAACCTTCCCCATAGGATTTCCTTTTGCTCTAAAGTTCTGAAAAGGTTTGTTTGTCTAGGATATTTTTTTATGGTACTAGTAAACTGATGAAGGGGTCTATAATGAAATTTGTTGGGTTTCTTCATATTAATTATTTACCTATGATGTGACTCAGAAAGCAGATTTTTACTGTCATAAGCAATTTGCCTAGAAAAATTGAAGAAGAATTTTCAATCTGTTCGTCTATCAAAAAAAATGCAATCATGAAAATTAAGCAGTATACCCACAGTAAACCTAAATAAATCAAACCAAAATAGTATCTGTGTTGGTATATGATTTCACAAAGACTATTTTTCTGTGACTAGTCTGGTAGATCAGACATAGGTCTGGGAAAAATAATGAAGTAATCTAGGCGTAATGCATTAGACTGGGAGAAAAATCCTGTTATAAAGTGTATAAAGTGACTCTGATACTTTTCTCTCTCTTTCTCTTTTTTTTTTTTTTTTTTTTTTTTTTTTTTTTAAACGTTAGAATCTATAGAAGAATTAGCTTTGGAAACAGCCTTACTAAAACCATATGGACAGTAAAGATTTTGGTCTTATCATCCTTCTAATTTCATTTTTGGAAGATTTTTCAGATATACAGGAGATACAAATACCCTCTAAATGCTTATCAGCCCTATTATGATATCCCAGTATGTGCAGCAATGATGTGTTTGGATTAAGCTCTTATCTAACACACATAATTAAATGACAGCAGTGGAACTGTTTATGCTAAAATTAATATAAAAATGGGTCCTGGAAACATACGAACCCAGGATGCTATATTTCTTGACATGCCTGTGTGATGAAATGAAGACCATGTCAATGGTAAGTCCTTGTTTGTGCCTTAGCAAAAGGATTACAGTTAACAGTCTCTGTCCACTTAGGGACAGTAAAACTGCAGAGGAACTAAGCACTCACACAGATCCACAAGTCCACATTCAAATGATAGCACACAGGAACATTTTTTCCTGTTCTAAAGCTATGCCTTATGATGAGTCAAGTTCATTAAATTCTGTGTGACAATTTGGGACAAATACAATTCTGCTCCTAAACAGTTCATGTACTGTAAAGGTAAATGAGATACATACTGCTCACACCAGCAAACTGATGTTTCTGAAAGAGAAGTGTCTCTCAGTGTGAATACATATAGATATATCTGTGAATATTATTTATGAATTAAGTTAATTTCAGACCACCCTAGAGAGTGGGAAAAATAGATTCCCTTTCATTCCATCTTTTTAGCAGCAGGTAGGGCAGGCTACAACAGCAAGAGATTATATTTTTTATTGAATGCTGATATCTGGATGCAAAATTTATAGCTCAACTGTAGAGCTCTATCAGTTACTACAAAAGTGTTAAAATATGATTTTGCTGTCATACTGAATTGCATTTCGTGATTGTTTCTTTCCTTGCTCTTACTTGGTTCCTTTCTTCATGGGCAGTAGAAAAAGTAGAATTGTAACCCAAATTAACATAATGAGTCTACTAAATGTCATGCTTTCAGCACTGCTCAAGAGGTTCAGGGTGCAGAACTGAACAGAAAGACTCCGAGGTCTATTGTCTAGTCATTTTACATCTAGAATCAGAGGTGAAGACTAGGAAATGCTGTACTCTAAGGACATAATGGCAGATCTCTTTCTTATACTGTAAATTTGTGCTAAACTGGCAAATTTGGCCATTGGATAAATATTTTATAAACTTTGGAAAGCATATTGGTGGATTTCCTTTTCATCTGCTGAACAAGAAGTGATTCACAGGGTGCATTTTTAGAACAGAGAACCAAGAGGGTTTTTTTGGCTTGCTGAGTCCAGTCCTCTGGCCCTACAAGCAATCATGTCATATGTCCTCTGTAATACTTTATCAAGCTTCAAATTGGATGTTGAAGCTGGATGAAATTATGCCCCCATTTTACCCCACTAATTATGTATGAGGAAAGAGATCTTAGATAATGACCTTGTTTTCTTCTGTCTGGCATGGTTACTCACAATTTAGTCTCCTGATAAGAACGAAAGTTTGAAATTGAGGTCCAAACCACTAGCTTCATGTTGGGCCATCACAAAATATCATGCAAGCTGCCAGATACAAAACAGTGAGAGAGGAAGTTCCTGACTTTCTCTTAGCCCCAAAAAGCTCATCTTTGCCCTTCCCTCTTTCACCTCCTGTTTCTCCAGGGGTGACCCCTGTTACCCTGGTGAACAGCTGGACTTGCACAAGTCCTGTAATGTCAACTCTTAGCACCATACATAGTTATTACTTGGCTGGTGGGGTACAGTGCAGAGATGCAAAAACTGTCTTGGCTTGTGCCCACATGGTTTACCACTATTGCTTCCAGCAGGACCCACTGTCCCTTTCAGTATTAAGTATTTGAGACATATAAACCTGTTTCAAAAAAACCTTTTATTTCTGTCTCACCTTAATTTTGGCAAGTGCTGAAAAGCATTAACATAAAATAGATATTGCTCTGTACCCTTTTCAATTCCCTCCCTGTCACTTTCCCACACACCTATAAATACACAAAACCAGTCTTCAGTATCACAAATACCATGAGAAAGATTGGTAATCTGAAAGTGTCTGGCTGGCAGAAAGTGTCTGCCTCTTTTTATGTCACTCAGTCACCTTTCACTGAATTATATAAAGCTTCCATGTTAGGAAAAAAATATGGTTTAAGAATTTTGAGATGAATATTAGTTCTAAAAATTTTGTACGTATTCTGGTAAATGCAAAGTGTATTCATATTCTGCACAGTGACATTGTATTCCCAATCATATAATGGTACACAACTAGCAGTGAGGGACCTTCTTTTTATGTTACGTCCTTAGGGTTTCACACCTCCCCAAAATACTGAACGTCTGAAATTCTCATGCCTTTCCTATCCACAATTCTTTCTCTGAAAAATCTGGAGAAAAATTAGCAACATCTAATACATTCCTGGAAACAGAAGTCTTTTCTGAGATGATGATGTTACTGCAGCCATATTTATTTTAATTCATAGTAGGCTTATCATAGAGAAAGGTGCATTCTGATAGAGCCAGCATGTGGAAATAGGCTATTTAACCTGTAGCAGGTGCACTAAAGAAATCTGCTGTTTGATCTTGAAGAGGATTGAAATGAGTCATTAAAATCAGTAAATTCAAACTGTAGTTTCTGTTGCTTTATGGTTAACATTTAAAATGAATAGTTCAATAGGAGACAGGAATATTTTTCATCACTGGTCAAAGAACAAAAAATGTTCTTCATGCATCCGGCGAGCTGCAAAACTTACCAAGGACAACTATGAGGCTGCTGAAATATGAAACAATTAAAGGAAATCCCAGCCTAAATTCTAATCTCCAGATGGAAAGTGTGAAAAAAAAAAGAAAAGGTTTCACTGGATGCTCATTTTATTCTCTTTCATTCTTTATCTCTTTTTTAAATAAAAAATTTTGTGGGTTCACACAGGAGAATTCAGGATATATATACCTACGTTTCTTCAAGAAGTGCCAGCAACAGTAAGGAACGCAAAACCTGAAAAGTAGTTTTCAGCAAGTTGCTTTAAAATTCTGACACAATGGTCCTTTTTAACTTCTAGTGACAGTGTTATGACCCTTCTGTCTGGCAGTGATTGACAGTAGCTAAGATCTGTGTTCAATTTGTAGGGGTTACTGACCATACTCAAACATCATTACCATGAGCCCTGACTAGCTGAAAAAATGTGGTTTCAAACAAATTCATGTCTAAGTACCCAGTAAAGTATCTCTCCTCTCTATTTTTACTCAGAAAGCATCTAGCCAACCAGGAGTTTGCTGGAGGGCAAAGATAAAGAGAAGAATCATAATATATTGACAGGGAAAGAGTAAATGTCCTAGAGAAAGCAACTGCTGCCCTCAGAGTGGGCTGGCAATGGTGCTAAGTCCTCTCCCGGAGGCTGCACACAGCCAAGGAAGCAGGTGACTCTTCACCTACCAGTACTACCCTGTCTACCTACGGTTTGGTTGCCCATGATTTTTCTAATACATGATAATACCCATCGCATTTATTTACCCTGAAAGTTCTTCTCTTCCTTCAGGGTTAGGGCTTGTGCTGTTGTAAATTCAAAGCACCTCCCCTCACTTAATCAATGCAATCAAAACCTTAAAGGACAGAATTCAGTTCACCTTTTCAAGGAGTAAAAGACTGCTCATTTCATTGGAATAGAACTCACATCAGCAATGTATTTGACAGCTTGTCCTCTACATACCTCTGTCTCCCATCAGTCAGAAGTGACAGCATGTTATATTTGCCAGTATAATGAATGGTGATGAGAATTTTTTACCCATGAGGGTACCTCAAGTTATGATGAGTTAATTTTCAGGAAAAGATGCTTTTCAGTAGAGAAAAATGAAAACTTATACTTGGTATAATACTTGCAGTACTCAGAAATAAAATCAACAGAAACAAAGTTAGTCTAATATTTGACATAATAAATTAAGACAATTTTTATGATATATCAATCTGCTTTAGCTTTTTGGTGAGGAAGATTCCTCAGGTTATCTAGAGAAGCTGTGGATGCCCCATCCCTGTCCATTGTTCAAGGCCAGGTTGGACAGGGTTTTGAGCTACCTGGCCTAGTGAAAGATGTCTCTGCCTGTGGCAGGGAAGTTTGAACCAGACAATCTTTAGGATCCCTTCCAACCCAAACCATTCTATGATTCTGTCTCAGGATTTGATACACTGTACCCATTTTAGATAAGTTTTGTTGCACAAACTTGCAATTCTTTCTCTTTTTTTGCAAGAATAAATAAGGGGGAAGAGTTCGATCTGAGAGACACTTCTGTTTGGAAAGTCATTGCAAGCCTACCTCACCTTGAGTCATTTAAAATTTGCTGATAAACATTATGGATGTACAGCCAAGGTACCACTTCGGGTGGTCCAGCTTCTCTCATACTTTGCTGCCGACAGTTGTCCATATGAGCCATTTGTTTTTGAGAAAAACAAGAGAATCCCCATCTTGGAATACCACATCCAGAGAGAAACTGTCAAGCTGCTTCCCATTGATGTTGACCTTCTCACAAAGCATTAAGGTTCATATTTGATGTACTTGTTAATATGGAAGATTTAATTGTCTGTACAAGTGTCATGTCTGAACTCAGCCACTTTTCAACTACATTAAAGTCAGTGTTTAATTCTTTTCTACAGTGATCTATCTCAATAGACATATCCAGTAAACTAAAATAACTACATTTCCTCATTTTATAGTTTACAACAATTCAGGTTTTTTTGTATGTCCATCTACTTCCAGAACACAAAACTAACTGCAGTCATACAATTCTTTAATTTGTATATTTTTATCATCTGCTTTGGTATCTGTGTCCTGACCAAATTGAATAAACCCAGCATTTCTTATCAAGTTGTATCTCGTTCACAGACATTTGAAAATTGTATCATTTTCATTCAGGTGCTTAACTTAGTATTTTCACGGAATCAGCTTTGAAAGTCATCAATCTTCCATTAACCATCAGAGTTTCTCAGTATTGTTAAAAATATGTTTCATGCAAAAAAGTCCCAAATATAACAGACCAAAAAAACCAAAGAAACAATTTAACATTAAAATTATACCAGATAAAAATCTTAAGATTGGAATATTCCTAAATTTTGGAGATTCCTGATATTCATTGTGAAAAATAAATGTAGTTGATTCTGGATATTCACAGCAGAATATTTATGGGCATCCATTATCTGCAATATATTTAAGAGGGAAACAGTTAAAATCAAGTCTTACAGCATTTATCACATAAATCAAAATCTTATATTTTATTGATCCTCATATAGTCTCAATTAATTCTGGGTCTGTGTCATTAAATAGCTTGATTATTTTCTTTTGTAGAGGTGTTATTATTGCTATTTGTTATATTCAGCAGCAGTACTTACAATTTCCAACAGGGAATTAGCACTGCATTGTATTAAAACTGTCTAAACAAATAGCTCAAAGTCTTTTTGTGTTCAGGGAACTCATATTTTAGAATGGGGTGTGGAAAGGAAGAGAATTGGCAAAGGAAATTTGAAGTACACTCATTAAAATGCTAAAGCCTACAGTTACACTGTCAGGCCCAGCTAGTTCCTCAAACTAGCAGAGAAACAACAGCGAATACTTAAAACCCATCATGTCTACATTAATATACTAATGAAATGGTGTTTATTAAAAGCCTCTTGAAACATTTCTTCCTTATCAAAAATTCCCACCAAATACAAGTGCTTTTGAATGTTTAAGGAAGGTCTTCAACATAGAAAATCATTAAAGGGAAGACAAAGGAATTTTCATCTTTCTATCTCTGGACATTTTGGGGCTTGAAAAGTTTCAGAGAAGGAGGAGATTTGGTATTGTTCTGAACCAATTTGCTCTGGCTAAGGAAATGACGAGAAGGAAACTATTCCCCCATCTGGGGAACCATATGGTGTTCCAAGATAAGGCAAACACTTGCTAATTCAAGTCCACAAGCAGGAAACGTGATACATACATTTCCTTTCAGGCAAACAACACAGTTCCCTGGCAGCACGGAAGTATTGCTTCAACTGCTAAATCTCAAACATTCAGAAACCCATTGCTCCTCTGTGGACATACAATTCTGTATTTGTTATTTGGATGTTATGGATAGAAACAGTACTTTCTCTCCAATCACATGGCCACCAAAGTTTTGGGGTAAGGATTTTGTTTCTTTTTCTAGAATATTGTTAAAGTAGATGCTGACATTAGCTGGTGATTGCCTTAAAAAATTCATCTACATACTTTAAAGCCTCATGTTGGAAGAACCAAGTAATGAATAGATTTTGTATTTCTTGCAGAGTACAAGATTGTTTTCCAAATGTTTCTTTGACAAAGTTTTATCATGTTTTTAAGCTAATCAAGACAGCAGGAACTTCCAGGGCAGAATTGATTGATTGACAAAGTTAATTACTGAAGTCAGTTGAAAAGGTGTCTATTGACTTCAGTATGTTTCAGATCAGGGAGATATTCTCAACCATTTAATGGATGTACCTACACGGCAGACACGATCTGTTTCATCTTCTGATAGCAGAAACTAAACATGCTGCAATCTTTGGAATAAACTCTTACTTCTCTAGAATGAAAAATTATTTTTAATTTGTTGTGGTGCCTCATGATCAGATTTTCCTTACTTTTTCTTCAATGTATATTTTGATTATTATTCATTAAGAACGTTTTATTTCACACAAATCTGGGAATGGTTCATTTACTGAAACATATAGAGTGTGAGGTGGAAGTATATGTTATGCTGAAATTCATTCAAGGTTCTGTGCAACAGCTGTGGAGAACCCTCCCCCCAAAAAAAGCTTTTTTTTTTCTTCCTATATTTAACATTAATATGTATTAGCATCTAGCATTAGTGAATAAGATGATCTGGTTTTGTCTATTATATTATTGCTACTGAGCAGTGACCCCTCCAAGAATCTGTGCGTGATTTAAAATTAAAAAATAATATACATTAACAAAACAGGACTTTTGTTGCATAAAAGTACCCTGGGAAAAGACTGGAAAATAACTATACAAGAAGACTGAAAGAAGTTCCTTCATTTCCTTAGCATAAGAAACAAGAATCTATCGAATGCCATCCATGTTTCTTGCAGTGACACATATTTTCCTACTGGGAGATCATGAGCAACTCACTTCATTTTTGTGTCTAAAGACTAGGATAATGATACTGGACATCTTTAGAAATACTTGAACATCAGCTGTGGAAAAAATACTGTCATTAGTGTCCCAGAGTCTCTTGATGTCTGGAGGTTGTCTGCTGGACTCCAAATAATAACTATAATTTTTGTACAGTGGAACTACATGCAACTCTAAAATGGCTCTTTCAGAACAAAAAAGAAAGTGCTTTCATCAGCATGTACTTTAAGAATCCTTGCACAAAATGTACATCTCCTTGTTACTGCGGATTTTTCAGGGTATGCTTTAAAGGTTGTTTCACTGTTTTTGTAAGCCACCCACTGTGTAATGCTGTGAGTGTGAATACATTGCCAAGATGCAGGTCCTTTTCCATGCCTGTGTGACTTCTCAGCAGCTTCTATGGACTCGGCTTAAGTATAAACTTTATCATGGGTGCAGGCGTTTGCTTAGAAGGGCTAACTGTGAGAAAATATAAATGCTGTAAAAATTGTTAAAGCAGCTGTTCATAATGATATTTAATCTCTTACAATTTTATAAACCATCTATTGTCTAACTGCTGGTTCCCTGCTCTGGAAAATATATGGGCATCCTGTTTTCTAAAGCTGTCCAGTTTCCAGTCATAACTTCACACAATAGCATCTTAAATGTGATGGTAAGAATTTTAAAACAATGAACAAACTAAACTGTCCACTGCTTATTTATGTGTAGGAACATATAAATCTTTCTACAACTGCTCCAGGCTGGTGGAAGTGCGTATGAATAAAGCTGCATAGATAAAAACAAGGTGTACATACTTCAATTTAAGTCATGCTGTGTGAAATGCCTAAGTAGTCTAAGTCCTCTCTATATATCCATGCAAAACCCCTAGCAAATAATAATATAAAAAAAAAATAGCACACTTTTTTACAAGGCCAGTAAGTGACAGCCTGGAGAGTTGATAACATGCTTAACTGCAGATCTTGCAGGAATTCTTTCGAATTTAGTCTTCACCATCATAATTCCCCAGTACTTTTTAAATGCTAAAGGATGCATCAGAGTAAAACAGAAGAAGCAAACAAGTAGTTTTGCTGGCCCAAAGTGAGTTCTGCTGGAAAGAAAAATTAAAACCCAAATATTAACCTCCTCTTCCAGTTTAAATTCAGGAGTTTCATGTTATAGCTCCTGGCCTTGTCAGCAAATATCCTCTGTGCGGTGTGTCACAAGCATAAAATTTGAATTCTGATTCTCACTTTGCAAGGGCTGTTCCCTACTACTGGTGCTGCTCAGTCTTTGTAGACATGAGTGCCTATTTCAAACAAGTTGTCTGAGCTACTGCAAACATGCAGGAGCTCATATCTTTCAGGTGCCAGCTTCTATGAAGCTATGTAACCTCTGGTCACCCTCTTTTACAGTGGGAATCCACAGTATGGTACTTCAGGAGAGATAGGATGAGAAGCACTTAAAGCCAGCATCTGCTGAACTTCAGTGCTGTTGGTATCACATACAACTGTAAACAGAGAATCTTTATTTTACTTTATTTTATTTTAACTGGTAGTTTCAAAAGGAGGTTTGACAATAACTGAGTGAGAAATTCAGTTTGGTACCCATCCATCAACAACTTATCTCATTTTTTACTGTTTTAATATAGTCTTTATTGAGTTAATTTTGATTTGTACGTTAACAGTGGGAGTAAAGATGTTTCCATTTTAACCATGAGTGCATTTCTTGTAATTCCTAAAAGCATTTTCACTTGAACACAATTAAATATAATACATGGCTTTGTGACAATCCTATTTCTGCAGTACAGATAGTAATATACTTTAGGATCAGGAAATTTAATTTAAATAGTACATTTGATCATTATGACAGCAGAAGAGAGAAAAAGTGTAAGCAGATATTAATCAACATATCAGCTATTCTTCAGTCTAGCTTTACTCAAGTGTCTATCTAAAAATGCAAAAATATAATTTAATACCTTACAAACATTAAGGACAAATTTTATTTTCTTGAATCAGAATCCAGGGTGTTATTTTTCCAGTGTGTGGAATCATGCTACATATCAGCTGGCTTCCAGCATTTGTATATATTGCAAACTCCCTGGCACTAATACTTCACACATTATCACTTGACCTTATGAGCTATAAATGCATTCATGCATTTAAATATAATGTAAAATTTTGCCTTTTCTCTCCCTCAAGCCACTGGTCTTCTCCTCATTAAAATGTGTCTGCTTGAAAGAAGTCAGACTATATACTCTGCTGGAAAAGAGGGTCATTAGGGATGAGTATATTCTAACATCTGACACGGTGTTGTAGTATCATGTTACTGGTGTAACAATAATGGTGGTTAAGGACTTTGCATCATTCTCTTTATGAACTAAAATGTTACTTGTGAAAGGCAAGTACAAACAGTAACAGATGTCAAATACAGGAAAGTCCAATGTAGACAGCCATGGGACCCGATTTTTCTTCTGGAATCCTCCACTGGTAGTAGCCATGGGAGAATAGAAGCCACAGCAGCAAATCTGGTCTAGTTCTTTGCAAGTAAGAAAAAGATGAATTTGGCTACCTGTGTGATGACTAGGTTAAGTCTGTTGGCTTCCACTCTAGTGACTGTATCAGTGTCATTTCCAGCATAACTGAGTGGTCGCTTTGCATTCCCTTTTCTCCCTTTCACACACTTTGTACCCTTGCAGTCTAGCTCAAGCAGCAGCAAATACTCAGCTGTCCTGCTGGAAATGTGAACACACAAAGGCCACAATTTGGAGCCACTTGTGGAACTCTTGATAGCAGATGTGACAGTGATAGCTTCTATGAGGCTACTACTCTTCCTATTTTGATTGCTGCAAAAGACCAGCATAAATCAAAGTACCCCAGAGGGCCTTTATCCTGGTAGACTGGGCACTGCTAATAGGGACTCCGTTTAGCTGAAGGTGCAATTCCTTTGCTGGCAGATAGGAGGAACTGAATGTGTGACATAGAGCCAATATACATACTTTGCAACACTGGAGATTTTTTTCTTAGTAAAGAAAACCTTCAGGGTTGAAATCTGACAAAGTACAAGGAAAACAGGAGCTCTGGATTCAGGTGCAGTATCAGCCTCAAGGACGTACTTCCTGAATTGCTATTTTCCTTCTTCTGTTGCATCCCCTCTTCTTACTTTTCAGAATTTCACCCTAGCATGCATATACTTCCTGGTATTTTAATTTGTGACAATCAGCCAAAAGGTAATTGAAGATACTCTATCAACTGGATTTTTTTTCTTGCAGTTGGTCTCTTTTTTGTCATTTCTGTTGGTTTGTTAAACCCTAGTGATTTTAAAAGTGCAATGATTTGCAGCATACACATATCATAAGGAGCTCCTAGCACAAGGAATAAATGTCTTCACAAGAGATATATTCTCTTTATGCAGAGACTTTGGTTTAGATCACTAATGCCTGCAAAAGTTTGGGCCAAGTATGCTTCTTTCTTTTGAAATCACTCTGCTGGAGTCAGACAACTTCAAACTTTACAGGCTGCTGTTGTTGGAAGCAGTCCCAATGGGAGAAGAGGGGCAAAATCATAGAATCATAGAATAGTTAGGGTTGGAAAGGACCTTAAGATCATCTAGTTCCAAAATGTTTTCCTCCAACCTTATGATGCAGTTCTGCTCTAGTGTTTTAGGAAATAATTCCTTTCAGTGCTTATCCAAGTAGCAGGATATTGTCCTATTCAGAAAACTTAGACTGAAAGAGCATGGAGCCTTTTAGTGTGCCAGTATGAGTACTGCCATGACCCAAAACACCACAATCTATTTTTGATGACTAAGGGAGCAGTTCTCCATTCATATTACTATTGGGGACAATAAATTAGAATTGTATTCCAGTGATAACTGACTGTCCATTTTGATTTTTTCTTTTTACTCTCGTTGCGTTTTGCATTTAGTTAAAATGATATATAAACAATAGATAAAAATACCGAATAAGAATCAGAATTAGAAATAAGGCAAATTCATCAATATGTGGTGAGAGAAACGGAAAGAAGCAGAATGGGCTTAGCAAATGTTATCAGAAGAAGAGATGATCCATATATCTGACTTCATAATATATATAAACACAATTTTTATTTACATATATATATGTATATATGTAAAATGCCATCTTCATACTGAGTCTGCATCTCCCTATCTGGGATACACTGACTACATCTGCAGCAGTAACTTTCCTGCTCAAACTTCCCAGGATGCTTTATCATGCACTACCTTACTAAGTTTGGTTGCTTAACACTTGAATTTCAGAGTCTGAAGTCTAGCTTATCAGGGATACTGATCCATCAGTCAGGACTTGCAGCTCAGGGCTTTACCTCCTAGTGTGTGATATTGAAGAACTCAAATTGAGCAGACTTCTGTCCCCATCTTGATAGCGTTAAAATGAGAGCAAATTGTATGTGAACAAACCCTCTTTTCAGCTCCCCACCTATGTTTTCCAATCCAATAAATGGTTCCTTCTTCCAAGTTTGCTTTTAGAGGTTTCCTAGAGCCCTGCTACTTCTCTATTACTTTGTTAACTTTCCATCTTCTGACTAATATTTTCTTCTTTACTTATTCCAGCTGAATCCTTTAAAAAAAGCAAAAGTTGTACATCTCCAAAGCTACCTTTCCATACCCTTATGACCTCTAATAACAAAAAGCAGCTTGTCTTTCATTCCCATTTCACAGCCAAGCATATGTACTGATAGGAGCTAAAGAGCTTGTTTTGAAGAGCATATAATTCAAATGCCCTCAACAATTGGTTCTAGTATAAGTAAGTGGCATGTGAATTTGGACAATCCAATGTAAAGTAGTCTAATACAAAACCTAATAAAATAGGAAGGAGAGATGCATTCACTCATTAGTTTCTGGAAGATAAGACAGATGCTTCCTCCACATTGCAGGTCCCTGTTAAAAAATACAGAGAAATCCCCTGTGCTGCTTCATAGGAATATTGTCAAGAGAAAGACAATGAGGTAAAATGTGACACAGAATCAAACAGAAAGACGGTTCTGGTTTTGCAAATGTTTCATGTAAACACACTGAGTTTTTTCAAGTACGTTTATCTGAGAAACAGATGTACAGCACAGATATAAAATATAATACAAGTAAAAACCACTATGAAAGACAATGAGATCTTTGCGGTAATGGTACATCATCAAAATGTGTAAGATCTTGTTACCAGCCTTAAATCTAGCGTACCTCCAAGTTCTCCCTCCTGCTCCCCAGTGAAATGTTACATGATGCTACCAATTTAATAGTGAAGCCATACTTCCAGATTGCTTAACCAAAGATTGTATTTGAATGAGTAACTTCTTTCACAATGATGAAGAATAACAGTGATTTATCTGCATAGTGAATTTACAAAAATCAGGATGGTAAAAATCCTATACAGCTAGGCAGAGATTTTAGGACGGGCACCAGATTGTCTCTTAAAAATGCCGCACTCTGGGACCTCAGACAGACTCTGAGAACATAGTACACAGACAAAAACAAGTAATGGCAACACCAGTAAAACTCAGCTTCACCTAAAATAGGAACTGAGACTTTTTTCTTGGCCTCTTGGAGAGGGGCTGTAGGGTTGTGCATCCTCCCGGGCCCAGCAACATCCAAGTAACTTTTGCTGCATGGTTTCTGCAGCAACAGAGATTTCCTCTGACTAATGGCAATCTCTTTTGTTCCTTTTCACGTGAGATACTGATCCACCGGAAAATACTGTGATAGAGAGGTAGAAAATGTCACATTACTAAATCACTTCTCAAGTGCTCGAGTGGTCAGAAGCTGATTTAAGTATTAGACATAATTTTTATAATTATCATGGTGGCTGGGGGCAGTAGAGACTCACACATACCACCTTTCCTCAGCCTGAACTTGTTAAGATACCTACAAGGAAGAGGGTTATTGTCCTAACTACCAGGTCAAGGTCACCAGATCTTCCTGTTTCCAGCTTCCTTGACCCCAGTGTGAGCTGGCTTGGAATGTGTCACAAGACAGCAGCAGAACAGCCTAGGTCAGTGACTCAAACAGGACACAGCTTTCATTAAAATAGCGCTAATGCTGAGAGAAATGGCAACAAGGGTGTTGGTTTAACTGAAGAAAGATAAGATAGCATGTGATGGTGAGGCATTTGCAATGGCAGTTAACTATGTTTGAAGATCAGCCCTTCAGTGGCAAATGACAGCAGTGAATCTCCTTCCTCTGTAATACTCAGGATCCTTGGCTTCTCCTCTGAAGTCCTCCAAAAATACTCTTATACCAAACAAGAAATAAATCTATAACTTGTGATGTAATTAAAAATGAAGGCATTGCTCAGCTTCCCCCTTTCAGCTTCAGGATATATCACGTGTCTGTTCCCTCTCAGCTGTGTTTGAAAAGGACTGATTTGTATGCAGCTTTTCAGTTGGATTTCTTATGCATGTGGCAGTACTGGGCTGGAGTGACTGTGTCTGTGTGTTTCATTGTCTTCCAGTATCGCTACAGCAAGCCTGAAGCAGCCAGGCAAGAGATGCTGCACTGCACCTTCTAATGCCACTTATGCTGATGCCAAACTTGTAGGAAACCAGCATTTCCTCTGTGCTCCATCAGCGACAGAAGTCACGGTCATACAGCAAATCTAAACATACTCTGCCCACACTGATTTATCTAGGAGACAGAACTGTGTCTTAGCTTTATGCTGTGTTTTATTTTCCAGATAGCTGTTGGAGGTACCATTTTGTATCAGCTACTAGACTACTGTTGTTTTGTATAAACCCTACATAAAAATTTACCAAAGAAATCATATACTGTCTTCTGAAAAGGCAGAATGGCAAATTATTCCAAATTTAATACAATTATGCATATTTTGCCATCAGTTAAGCAAAAGATTTGAAAGCCAAGTAGAAGTTATCACTTCCGTTACTGAAGCAAAGGGCATTATATCAATAGTCAGACCTTACACTTAGGAAGGTAATATATAAATCCATTCCAAGGTCTTATTTGCAGCCCTGTCAGAGAGATAAAAGTAGATATTAACAAGGGACTGATTTTTTTCCTTGCCTTTATTCTGGCAAGCCCAAAGAAAAGAGTATTACTGTAGTTGGATGAAAGCAACAAACTATGTCATGAAGAGACCAGTCTTATTCTTGCACTATGTCTATTCAGAGCACTATTTCTTTCTTGTGTATAAATTATTCTTTTAAAGTGAGTCTGTCATCCTCAGGCAATGTTTTGTTGCATCCTAATTACTTCTTTCTTGCTTTCCTAACCCCTCCATACAGCCATTGATTTGTCAATGTCAAATGCTTAACTGTCTTTAGCAGGAAGAACACAGATCTGAGTTCTGAAGAAAGAGGAAAAGTTTCTTCAGAGTATTATTTAAATATTAATTAAACAAACAAGATATACATGTTTTGGCAATTATACCTACTGTATTGAATATGTGGGGCTGCTTATTGTCACATGAGCTGTTGAAGAAAAATGCCCAGTATTTATACAGAGCTTTCAATTTTACTATTGTAATTCACTTAACCAGGAGTCAAAAATCCTAGTGAACCAAATGAGTGGCTGTGAGTGGTATCATCTCCCTTACACAGATTAGTCTGGAGTATGGAGATGAAATGAGATGTCCACTATCACAAAAGATCACAAACTACAGTTGGGACTAACGAATGACCCTTTTGTCTTTGTAAGATTATCTTCATGTCATAACACTATCCTTTTGTCTAGGAAAAAAATAAAAAGAAAATATGAAAAAAAATTAAAAAGAGACTATCAATAACAGTACAGACAACTTCATTTGTTCCTGTTTTCACGGTATAAGCTTCACTTCCTATACAAACTTAATAAAAGGTACTTATTCAGATTTTGAAACCTATTGTGTAGTAGTTAAGTTTGCACTAAGCAATCCTAAATTATTCTCCTAACAGAAGTTATTCTGCTTCTATGATTTTCATGTATTGAAAATGGGGCAATTGTAACTTAAGATTTATCTGTTAGATAATCTCAACCAAAACTCCATCAAAACCACAAATATATACAGCATTGTTATGAAATAATGTCTAAGAAATTTTCAGCAAAATAATTGGGGGAGAAAAAAAAAAAAAAAATCAGTTCAGTGCAATGAAAAACCTTGTTTGGGCTCTGATACATGCTTCCTGAAGCAAACTACTAGGTAGTTTCTGCTTCTTAGCGGAGGCCTCTGCCTTGCTTCTGTGGTATCTTATTTGCAGAAGAAAATGAATTCCGTTTCAGACATTTAAGTTCACAATCCAGGATCTTAACATACACTTACAGCATATTTGACCATTTAACCAACATATGTTAATTTTAAACCTTTTTCTTTTTGAAAAAAAAGTGTTATATGGATGCCACCTCTCAGTTACCCAAGGGAATGGAATAATGAGCCAACCAAGCAGGCACATGGCTTCTGTGGAAGTTGCGTAAATTACCCAGACAGAGTATAAATGAAGAAGGAGACAGCTGTTGGCTCAGTTGATTTTGGAGTGCAGGAGTCTCTAAGCAAGACCTGGACCAGCTTGGTGCAGACTCAGCCTCCCAAACACAACTGTCTCATGTGGGACAAGCACCAATGTCTCACTTCACATTGAGTCTCCAGCCTGCATCATCTGTCATCAAGATGACAAGGGTCATCTAGAGCTGACTAATACTCCAGGTCTGTAATCATCTCACTTAGAAATTATACCAGAATTTATCAGCTTATGGTTGAACAGATTCTTGTAAGTACTACTTAATTAAGTCTTCTATACCACACTGAAGTTAATATTCATAGAAAAAGTTTGATTCAAAAGAGATCCCTGAAACCGACTGATGGTCACACGGGAAGTAAAAAGAAAAAAACCCTAAAATTTCTGGACTGTAGATAACTAATTTAAGAGTACAGTACTGCCAATAACCTGGAAAACTTGTGCTTTGTTCTAACCCTGGACATCTTCTGTTTTCTTAAATGTAGCACACATACTTTGGTATTTCCTCCTTAATTTTAAGAATTTTAGGAAATCCTAGTTAAGATTTCATGCCAGTCACCCATGCTCTCTTCATACAGCAAATTATTTTATACTCAGGCTCTGTAAAATAATCTTATCGATTAAGTAATAACTATAATGCCATATCGCACTGTAGCAAATTGTGATTTACTGTTTGGATGAGGTACATGCAGAGACAGTACAGCTCAGGGCTATGCTTTGGTTTTGTGAGGTTAGTTGAGAATGCCTCACCAAAGGATTGCTTGCTGCACATGTGGAAAAGATTAAAATTATGTTACAGTCTTCGTAATGCATTAGGAACCATAATGAAACTACGCAGTAACAAAGCTTCTATCTCTGTCTGCATAAAGGAATCTTTGTTTGTTTTATATAGTTATGCCAAAGGCATTACGTTAAACATGCTGACATCTCTTAGATGTTTCCTCCTGATTATTACAATTATCTTTATCATTCCAGTAAAAATCAACTGCCAGTAATATCGAGGGAACATCATCAACTCTGGGTTGGTTTTTGCAATACTGAGATGGCATATTCCACTCTTCTGTATTTTTATCACGATAAATTAACGTATTAGTAAACAAAACAAATGCACTCTGATGCAGGGAGATCATTTTGGACATCACTGTGGATAGTGAGAAATATGAATTTAAGAACACACTTAGCCTCATGCTTCTCCATCAACACAAATATTTGCAAAAAGCCACAAAACTGTGCTAGCTTTACTGCACTAAGCTTCTGAACACTTACGCTGTGTCTCAGTCTACCTTACTTTTTAAGCCTTTGCAAAATGCTGGTCCTAAGTGTTTACATCAATGTAATTCGCAGTTTTTCTGAGTTTTGAGTTTTTACGAATTTTCTCTTTAATCTTTTATCAGAATGCTTCTTGTTGGCTTTTTCTGATACCGTATTTTATTAGAATTAAGGTGGTTTAAATTGTTTAGCTTTCCAGCATATATTTCCAGCAGAGGGCAATCTTGTTCCTGGGTAGGTTGCTCGTTTTTGACTGATCCTCTAACAGCCGTCGCTTCTGCATTTCAAACCGAGAATTAGTCCAAGGGTACAGACTGCATTTTTTTTTTTTTCCCTTGTCATTTACTTAGCAGTTTTTTAGACGCTTCTGGAGCCTATTTGCTTACCTGATCTAAGTCTTAGAAACTGCACAAAATACTGTCAGTATGGTCTTGAGGGGTCATCTCTTCTACCTTCTTTTTTCAAGACAGGATTAACTATATTACAACAACTCCTGACTGATACTGATTTTTAAAATCTTTAATGGAAGTAGATGCACCACCTATCTGAACTATCTATTCTAATTCTTACCTGCCCTCACAGATAGAAACATGTTTTTACATTGCCTTTGCTCTACTTTTTATTTCATCTGCTGTGGACATAAACCCAACTGTTTAGATATTAGATAGAGTGCAAGAATTACTCTCTGTTGCTGCAGAAAAGAACCTTGCACTAACCCAAGCCAAATAAAAAAATTGCTCTAGCAAGCTGTGTCTGAATGCAGAGCACTGACATTTCTGACAGCCTAACTATCTTACTGACTTTGTTTGTTAGTTCTCACGTCCTGCAGCCTGATTTTCTTGCAGCTTTTTTTCCCGCAGATTCTGTGGATGTCACCATCCTCATCTGCTTGTTTCCTGGGCTCCACAGCTACCTGAACCACCTTGTACTGTCCCATGTCACTCTCACTCTTCTCACAAGAATTGTGTGTGACCTTTCTTAAACTTCTGCCATGACTAAGATCACAGCTGGTTGATATTACACAGCAACAGGTTCGTCCACCCATCTGAATCATGGACTGCCTACAAATGATTAATGAGAGGTTGTTTTGCTAACACAATTAGTGACAAAGATCAGGAAGATAGTAAGTCAACGCTTGTCAGATACAAAGGAATTGCATTTGTGAACTCAGCATGGCAACAGCAGCACAGAAGTTGGCTACTGATACCAGCTTTGGCTTTAAACTAAATTCTCTTGGAGTTGGTAGAACCAGCATAAAATAGTTCAAATCACTTCAAACATTCTGTGATGGAGAAAAGTGGCAGTTCTTTGGGCCTAGAGTATTTTTTCCTTTCCAAACTTACTGTCCAGGACACGTGAGGAGTAGTTGCAGCCTGCCCAGCATAGAGATATATATTTGCTATAGCTGTAGGAAGATGCTATGAGTTTTTTCAAACTGATGGACCCAGGCTGCTTCTGTTTTGTTTTGCATAAATGAGGCTGTGTTCTGAACATCTATTGTGACTTTCCTAAGCCTCACTTGAAAAGCTGAGACACTGAAACTCTAGTAATATAGTGTCTGAATAATTCTTATTAGTCAGGTTACTAGATTTGTCATTTGTAAAATGCAATTCATGATTTAATACACTAGCTGGTGCTCTACACTAAGCTGTGCAATGTTCAGTTATGAATTCGCATATGGGTTTGTTTAGTTTTTATACCAGATTTAACACTGAGCTTTCATTTCAGGAAAAAATATGGGCTGATACAGAGGCTCAGCTGGATTTTTCCATGTCTTAGATCAAACCCTCTACCAGTTGTCAAGGTTTGTCAGTTAAGGCAAGCTGATGGCATGTGCACAAGCACGTGTGCATGTTAGGGGAGGAATGCTTACACAGACAAGTTTTGAGTCACTGGCATATAAAATCACATAAAGAAAAGAGAGCTCACAAAAATGTGAGAAGGAAAGAATGAAAATGGAAATAAAATTAGAATTCTAAACTTTTGATTGAAATTATGAAAATAGCTCTTTTGCACTATACGACATGGTAGTATGTTCTGACACATCTTATTGCTAATACTGTCAAAATCAGTGAGTTTGCATTCTGCATGCAAGCTTGCATGGAATAAATTTTGTGTGTCAGGTATGCAATGCTTCATGCTAGTTTTGGACAGGTGAAAGAAAAGAAAAATGGTAGAATTACTCTGAGTTGCTGAAGTAAAATTGCAGAATCCTGGTCTAACGTAATATGGATAAAACATCCCTGTAGCAGGTTGAGTTTGAATGCTGAACAAGCCATCCTTGACTGACAAGCCATCTTACCTCTTCTAACAACTTTAAGATAAAACTACTTCATTATTTCCCTTTTAGTGAAGCAATAACAAAAAATTAACAACTCCAAAACATAAAGAAAATTGTCATATTTGAAAGTCACCCACTAGAAATCAAATAAAATGTGTAGGTATCATCTCACACTATGAGTGTTCTCTGCCTACTTGTGCTTAGCAATAGCATGAGCTGACCAGATGCTTGGAGAACTGTTTCTTTATTAGCTTTATCAGCTATTATTGGCAAAGATCAGTTCAAATTCAAGTCGTGTGCACAGCTTGACTAAAAGATGCTTCTCCATTTCTATTCCCGTTGCATTCAGTACATTGTCCTATCTTCCTCCACCCCACCCTGGTTCCTGTTCTATGATGCTCTCATTGAAGCTGCTACTGACATGATTTTGAAAGGTACTGCCATCCCTTCATACACATGGCCAGCTGAAAAGTTTACAAATGCATATTTTGTGAGTATGGGGCAAGGCAGATCTTGTGTCCATCTTAATTTTATACCTTGGGGAATTTATCATAAGGTTATAGGAACAATGCAAATCAGGATTTCCTGACTTTTGGGAGCAAAATGCTGTTCCAGCCCATTGCAGCCACAGCTGAGGGCAAGAGGGAGATTCCTTGGAAAAATGGATCCTCAATACAAACATGTTTCAAATTCAAACGAACGCCTTGCTGTCTCATGTGGTCCATACACATGAAAGGAAAATGAAACCGTCACAAAAGTAAGGAATTGACCTGAGTATGTCTCCAGTTCATCATAAGTGTTACTGTGGGTTCTGAACCTTCAATTTTTTTTTCATGGACACATCAGAAATACCATAGATAAGAAAGGTAATGTAGATAAGATATTCAATAGCTTTGTTTCCTTATCCTTTTATTTCTGGATTTGTATCTCAAAGTCTGTCCTGAGACAGAAAAAATCCTTTGATTGAAAAAATCCTTTTTCCCTCACCTCAGTTGGTGTTAGAAGTGAGAGAGGAGAAAATTGAGTGAGGTGGAGTACCCTATCCTTTTGGTTATGGTATAATCAAATAAAGTAAGCAGTGTGAGCAGCCTGAGAAACATACAGATCAAAACACATTTAGGCAACCAGCACCTAGGGAGTTATTGTTATTGGAAACATCCCTACTTTATCCCAATTTCTTTTTTCCTTAAAAGCAGAGGACAGAATGACATGAACGGTTCTCTGGAAACCATAAGATATTACAGTGGCCCCGTGGGAGACACTTTGTGTTGGTATTGCTCTGACTCTCCTGAAAGGCTAGTTCTGCCCTGCCAGATTAAGGAAGAGAAAAACAACTCCCTGAAAGTCAGCTGTTTCCTTCAAAATCCCAGGTGCAGCAAGTCCCACTCTGCCTTTGATCTTTTTCTCTGTTTGGTAATATTTTCTCCAATGTACCTCAAGGCCATGATCACTAGGCATTCTAAAGAGGAAATCAATGGGCGTAGATTTACAATTCTTCAACGTTAGTTTTTAGAACTGAATTACATTTCAGTGACATTCATCCTCTGCGGGGAGTGAACATAAAAGCATGTTTTGCCTATTAGTGTGATCCACAATCCCCACTGAAGTCACGGAGAGTCTGGGAATAGAAAGAATAAAGTGTCTGAAACAAATGGGTCTGGTGATATTTCTAGAACCAAAAAGAATAAATGTAGGTCCAAAAAGGAATGAGAGCATTTTGGGGTACTATATGGCAACAGCAATAGTCAGTGTAAAGCTAGCTGAGTTTCCCCATGGCATAATTTGACCCTCTATTTTTACATTCATATACAGAGGTAGAAAAATAAAAGAATCAAAGAAGTAAAAATAAAATAAAATAAAATAAAATAAAATAAAATAAAATAAAATAAAGAAGACATTATCCAAAGGGATAATTGTTTGTGCTGTACCTCCAGCACAGGGGAACAGCACGTGGGAAGGACTGAAGAGCTTCACTCAATACTTTTGTCAATTCCCCCATCTGCTTTTAACAGTGTGAAATGCTGATTTGATTGTGCAGCTGGTGAAAATTACGGCTAGAAGGATATAGGGACAAATCCTCACCATGGTGCATGGCAACCTCAGAGCCAGGTACACTGATGCAGCTTGCTGTGTTTCTGCTCACTCTCCAGGCTGCTGAGCCCCACAGAGATCCTCTTCGCCTCCTACCCGCTGGAACTGAAAGCCCAAATAGGAGCTGAGACGTCAGATGGCAGCACAGAGCCCTGTACCTGGGCTATTCCTGTGCAGTCTCAAATATAATACCCTAACTAGCATTCCAGCTGAGGTGCAAAAGAAATCAGCCTAAGAAAGGACTAGTTCTTGCTCCACTTACCTTTGGCCATGCATAGACAGCAGTAGAGGGTACTCAAGATTGCAGCTTTAGTACTTGAGAACTGCTGTCTTTAGGATACCCCTGGGATTTACTCAACTGAAGGTCACCAAGTCCTGGCTCTCCCTCCCCACCTTCAGGAGTATGGGTAGGAAACTGCAGTAACAGAATGTATTAAATCTATTAAAATGGCATTATAGGCTATTCCTGACCAAAAGGGACATGATAAGGCCTGCTGTGTCTCTGAAGATGTTGATAAAGGGCAGAATGATGACAAAGCTCTGATCTGCAGCCAGAAGTTGCAGTGCAGGATGCTGCCTGTGGGTTCTTGCAAAAAGCAGAAAAGGCAATCACCCTTTGACTTTAGCTTGCCTAGTCAAGAGTTTCTTAGATGTAAAAACGAGGGCTTGAAGCAAAATTATATTTTAGGGTCAAGTCTGATCCACCTCTGAACAATAGGGCAACAAAGTGTTCCCAAGAGGGAGGAGTGCTCTGCAACATTATCCTATGCATTATCCTCTCCAGTCTTTATTCTCCCATTTGAAAAGGATAATGGTTATAAGACTATCTGAAAGCAGAGGTTACAAGCAAGTAACAGTAGGATTGTATAGCCTTCCAAATATCATGGCTTAATTAGAGCTTAAATGTTCTGGGCCTCATGGAACTTCAAGGCTATCCTAAAAGAAATATAAGGTGAATAAACCTGGATAGGAGATTCATGGTGATGTCAGTAACTCATGATAAAGTTGGTCTTGCATGGAACCACACCTGCAAAGGCATGTTGGGTGAGCATACTGCCCCTCTGGCAGAGTCTGATGGGCAAGAGCAAAGGCTGTGTTTCAATTTAATGCTGCTTGGAGTCCCCACCCAGAACCCTGTGAAAACTTTATGCTAAAGTTTCTGGTGCTCAAGGAGCTAATTTTCCCCAACTGCAAATATGAATCACACAGCTAACAATTTTTCACTGAAGGGAGAAAAGTAAGAAGGTAGGTAAGGAAGGTAATAATAATTCTTGAAATACAATAATACCAGTAATTATTTACATCTCCCCTGCTGAAAAGAAAGTAAATGTTTGCTTTCCCCCTCCTGCAGTGACTTGCCTTAAGTTTAAGCCTCGGTAGGCACTGAGGCCTGACTTGAGCAAAGGCATCTGTGAGCACATACTAGGGTGTCTCTGCCTGCAAGCTGGTCCCACTAGCTATGCCTGGAACCTCTCCTCTCCCTCCACTGTGTGCTCTTCTCCATGGCTATCCATCAGCCACTTGCTCCCTTTGCCTATTCAGCACCTGCTGTGGCTAATTCTCACAGCTTGGATTCAGTGTCATTATTTCTGAAAAAGGACTGTTTGTGCAGCACTATAAATTCAGGGGAAACTCTGTTACCCTGCAAGAAAATGTTGAGCCTACTCTCATGTTGCCCTTTTTGGGCTCTAACATTTTGATCCCAGTCCTGGAGTTGCTACCTTCTGTTATGAGGAACAGTCAGGCACTGCGTTTGCTAGCCTGAGCTTCTGTATGCTGCGAAAGTTACTCACCTTTCTCTGTCTAATGAATACAACTTCCTTTTTAGCACAAATGCTTCACAAGCATGATAGGACATGATAGAATAAAGGACAGATAGAATAACCATGTTTTGAGCTGTTGTCTTGCTCTTTTTCCCTTGTTCCCTCTTTGCTCCACCAATAGTCAACATGGTCTTCCTTCTTGTTAAAGATCCAATTCCTTTTTAAATTTTGAGTGGATCTATAAAGGTTTTGTGTTCATTTCAGGCCTTATCCAGGATTAAAAGTGTACCTCCAAACTTTCTAGAACAGCAAAAAAGCTGGTACTCAATTGTAAAAGTAGGTGAAGTTTTCTGAAGTAACAGTCCTGTCCTTAGAAATATACAAGGAAATAATCTCATTGGATAAAACAATCCTAGCCATGTTTTTCTTTGTTTTCAGATCTCTTGATTCTTGAAAGCATTTATAAAAGAGCTAGAAATTTACTTTTCTTAATGGCAGATTAATGCATCTTTAAACTGGGCATTGGGGATGGGAAATATTCAGGTGACTTACCATTACTAATGGTTATCTCTGACTATAATCATTTAGGATATACTAATTTACATTAATTAGTATGAGAATTTAAAGTATCTGTTACTCAGCGGTACTCAGTGGTAAAAGGATGGAACATGTTCTCATTCTTTAATAAATATAAGGCTTACTCCATTAAAAACACGGTAGAAGCTACATCACTGTTGTAATAGGTGAGTTTGCAAACACATAAACATAGAATATCAGCATCTATAAACATAACGACAAGTTTGCATAAATCCACACCTCATACTGCCCACAGAAGCAAATGCTTGGCAGTTTCATAACACACCTTGTTGCTGATGGGTGGCTGATTCTGGAAGAGACTGATTTTTCCCTTGCGTTGGTACAGAAACTGGTATTAAATGCAAGCTACCTTCTGGATCTTGTTGAATTATGCAAATTAAAGAAAAAAAACCCCATCATAAAGTGAAAGCAATCTGAACTGCTGGTTTTGTGTTGTAAAGCTTGTGTATTACGTACAAAGATCTTAGGGTTTATTCATCTTTTAAGGAGGCTTCCATCTTCAACTCATTTTCTGGCAGGAAAATCCCTCAGAGTTAATGAAATAATTTTGCTGTGTATTGTTGTTGTATTTCAGAGCAGATAACAATAGCCTTCACGGTGTCCATGGTGATCGGACTGGTGATTGGAGGTATCATCTGGGCATTGTTTACTTGCTTGTCCCGTCGCAGAGCTAGTGCCCACATTTCCCAGAGGAACTCCTCAACCTTCAGCCGTCGGTCCAGACCCTCCTCCCATGGCAATACTACTGGCAGGACTGGATTTTACCGTAACAGCAGCTGTGAACGTCGGAGCAACCTCAGCCTGGCCAGCCTCACCTTCCAGCGGCAAGCGTCCTTGGAGCAGGCCAACTCTTTCCCCAGGAAGTCAAGCTTCCGCGCATCTACTTTCCACCCTTTCCTGCAGTGTCCTCCTCTCCCTGTGGAAACAAACAGTCAGCTGATCACCCTCACTCCCACAAATACCACCACAACCCTTGTAGGAAGCACCACCAACAGCCTGAGCCGACCTGAATTCCACTGGTCTAACAACAGCCTCCGCATCTGCCACTCCACACAAACCCCTCCTCCTGCCTATGAAACCATCATAAAAGCTTTCCCAGACTCCTGAGCTAGGTCCCTGAGGCAAACATGCATGTGCATTTTATGAGGAACCTCAATCATCTCAACAATTTTCTGTTCATGAAGAAGATCTCTGAGGAGTCTCCAGCTGCCATTGTGGAGGGAACACACATTGCCCAGAGGCGGGTAGTGGCGATTTCTTAGTGCGCAATATCCCACTGTCCAAGGGATCACTTGTCTTTGCACTGCTGGCTCTAATTTACTGCTCTGCCATATGCTTCCATATTTATAGTGTTGTATCTTTAACTGTAACTAGTGTATTTTTATTTTAGATGAAAGAAAATGGTGCCACAAGAAAGATCATTTCCTGAAGAAACAAGTCATCTTAGGGATTACGGATATACACGTTTCTGCAAATTTCATTATTCTGTTTCTCTAAATCAAGCAAGCAAACAAAAAAATTCTGGTTCTATGTATTTTTTCAAGGGTGTTAAATTTTCAGAAAACACCTCCCACTACCCACCTTCTTGCTATAATCACAAAAGAGCTTCTGTCTGAGGACGCATAGACACAGACCTTGCAATGTCACAATCCTGGTTATGGTTCTAGGCATCCTGTTCTGCTGATTACAGAGGATCTTAGAAGACTCCATATTAGAGTAGCTTGTATAAAATTCCCCCCAGTGTGGGGAAAATGAGGCTTCATGAAAAGAGAAGTTTTTAATAACTTACAAAATTCATGGTAACATTTCTAAAGAGTTTTGTGTCTTCAGCCATCGGAACAGGTAGACTCATTTTAATAGCTGGTAAGGCTTGTATGGGAGCGGAAGTCCTTGTGTTTCATTTTTCTAGTTCTGGTTATCCAGATAAGCAGCATGAATGACAACTATTTTTTTAATGAAGTTTCCCATTTTGCTATGGGATTACTCATTTCCTTAATTCAAACTGTTTTTCTCGAATTGCATGGTTTAATTATTCCTGGCAAATAATTCTTTGAAATCTTGTCTTTCACTAAAGCAAGATTTTAGACATCTACAGCTGAATACTGGGATTGTACAATTAGCTGGAATATGAAGATAAAGATGGAATATTTAATTGAGGTTAACATATATTCTTGATTCTTTTACTTCTATCATGTCAAGCTAACACCTGGCTTAGTAAAGACTAATTGCACTGATGTGAAAAAAGTCCAGGATTTGAAAATGACAGACAAATCAGGCCCGATTTAAGCCTCACTGCATCACTTTCCTGTTGTATATTTCATGTGCAAATAAAGAATTTCTACAGGTAGAGAAGCAATCCTACTCCTCATTTACAAATAAGCCTGTTGTTGCTAAAAGGGCTGGGCAACTATAGTTGCAGGACTCCTGATTCTTGGGGGCTGCTCCTGTGCTTCTGTACAAGTCCTTATCTGTCTTTTGGGATGGACAAGGATTCAGCAGCTTTTGAGAACACGCAAAATGCTTAGCATCTTACTTTCCAGGCTTTTGGAGACCGGCAGCCACACATCCCTTTGCTGAGCTCAGCATCCCTTAGAAAGCACTGATATTGTTCTCTCAGTCTTCCAGCCCAGTATCACCCCACTTGCAAATATTGCTGCAAACACTGAGCTTACAAGTGTTACTTACTGCAAACCACAAGTATTCCTTAATGTAAAGGCAAATTATTTTGCATGTATTTACTGACTGGCTTTCATTGTTTTATTTTCAGTGTGCAACATTTTCCCTTCTGGGAAGATATATGTCTTTACTAGAAAAACAACCATTTACAGTTTACAGAACACTTCACTGCAGACACTGTGAGTTTTAGTACACTGAGGATTTGCTGATAAGACTGCAAATCTGCATTTGGCTCATTGTAGAAAAACAATAGTCCTCTGGAGAAAGCAAGTTGTGTTATTTCATTCATTAATAATACTTCTTTTCATTTAGAGTCTAACTGAGTCCAGTGAACATTATTGCATGCACAAGTGTCTTCACAGTGTTCTAGCTCTAGAGTAGGTTATGCCACCTATTTTAGCATGCCTACAAAAGGCAGAATTCCTTGATCTACAGTGTGTGCCCAGCTGGCCAAAACTTCTTGTTCTTTGAAAGTGAAATCATTCTACAGTAGAACATTCCACAGTATGTTATTATTTGTATTACACTATATTTAGTATATAATGTAGAAATGGAAGCTTAAATGTACTGTATTTTTTTCCTCTTGAAATCTGTACTGGATATCAAAGCATATTTTTTATGTTCCCAGGATTAGGGAAATTAAAACCACAGATTGTTTGGTGCATAACTAGCATGGCTGTCAGATACATAACTATTAGTTTAAACTATGTCTGAAATTAATGTTTTGTAAGCACTGTGGAAGCTTTAGAATGTGAAATAAAGTTAAATGTTAGCATCTCAAGCTCATGCCCTTCCTTAAGGCCTGTGTTGATTTGCATAGAAGATTCTTTAAAGGGAAGGATATAATCTTTAATCATTCAAGTTGATGTAACTGGAAGTATGAATGAGGACTTGGTCCTGCCTCTGCTTCTGTGGGAGACACCCTGAAGCTGAACACATTATATGAAATCAAAATTGGAATTTGCCATATGAGAACAATTTTCAAGGATTACAAGTGAGAATATTTCTCACAAATAACAGTGCTTACAGATTTTTAAATCCACTGGTTTCCACGTACTTAGACTTCAATCCATAAAGTGTCTGAGCAAATGCTTGTTTAAAGCAAATGGGCAATCACTATAAAGTTCATGCTTAAATGGACTCATACACATTTTATTACATTAAGATCAAAGCACATTGCACAGGATCAACCCTCAAATCAAACTGTGGGATTTGGGAATCAATTGGTGTTTGATATGCAAAAGATTATACTTGCTCATTGTAATGGTCTTTTCTAGCCTTTTGTTTCAATTTAAAACACTGGAAAGAAGAGCGGAATTTAAAATAAAATTATTGCTACAGGTTTCAAGATTTCTAACTATTTACAAGCAATGAATGAAGTTTCACAATAATTTTGCATGTAATACGTTTTCACGGTAACAGGCAGTGATTAAAATGGTGCTCCCAGAATTCACACAGGGACTTATAGGGAGAGCTTTGACCAGCCTGCAGATATCACAGTATCACAGTATCACAGTATGTTAGAGATTGGAAGGGACCTCAAAAGATCATCTAGTCCAATCCCCCTGCCAGAGCAGGAACACCTAGATAAGGTTACATAGGAATGTGTCCAGGCGGGTTTTGAATGTCTCCAGAGAAGGAGACTCCACAACCTCCCTGGGCAGCCTGTTCCAGTGTTCCGTTACCCTCACTGAGAAGAAGTTTCTTCTCAAGTTTAAGTGGAACCTCTTGTGTTCCAGTTTATACCCATTACCCCTTGTCTTATCATTGTTTGCCATTGAGAAGAGCCTGGCTCCATCCTCATGACACTCCCCCTTTATATATTTATATACACTAATAAGGTCCCCCGCAGTCTCCTCTTCTCCAAACTATAAAGACCCAGCTCCCTCAGCCTTTCCTCATAAGGGAGATGCTCCACTCCCTTAATCATCTTTGTCGCCCTGCGCTGGACTCTCTCCAGCAGGTCCCTGTCCTTCTTGAACTGAGGGGCCCAGAACTGGACACAATATTCCAGATGCGGTCTCACCAGGGCAGAGTAGAGGGGAAGGAGGACCTCTCTCGACCTACTGACCACCCCCCTTCTAATACACCCCAGGATGCCATTGGCCTTCTTGGCCACAAGGGCACAGTGTTGGCTCATGGTCATCCTGCTGTCCACTAGGACCCCCAGGTCCCTCTCCCCTACACTACTCTCTAACAGGTCGTTCCCCAACCTATACTGGAACCTGGGGTTGTTCCTGCCCAGATGCAGGACTCTACACTTTCCCTTGTTATATTTCATCAAGTTTCTCCCTGCCCAACTCTCCAGCCTGTCCAGGTCTCGCTGGATGGCAGCACAGCCTTCTGGCGTGTCAGCCACTCCTCCCAGCTTAGTGTCATCAGCAAACTTGCTGACAGTACACTCAATTCCCTCATCCAGGTCATTGATGAATATATTAAATAATACTGGTCCCAATACTGACCCTTGAGGCACTCCACTAGATACAGGCCTCCAACTGGACTCCGCCCCATAGACTACAACTCTCTGGCTTCTGTCCTTCAGCCAGTTTGCAGTCCACCTCACTACCTGATCATCCAGGCCACACTTCCTCAATTTAGCTATGAGGATGTTGTGGGAGACTGTGTCAAATGCTTTGCTGAAGTCAAGGTAGACCACATCCACCGCTCTGCCATCATCCATCCACAATGTTATTTCCTCATAAAAGGCTAGTTACCCAGGTCCTCCTTCTTGCCCTTTTTGAAGACTGGAGTGACATTTGCTTTCCTCCAGTCCTCAGGCACCTCTCCCGTTTCCCAAGACTTGGTAAAGGTGATGGAGAGTGGTCTAGCAATGACTTCTGCCAGTTCCCTCAGCACCCGCGGGTGCATCCCATCTGGACCCATGGATTTATGGATGTCCAGATTGCTCAACTGGTCCCTAACCCATTCCTCATGGACTAAGGCAAACCGCTCCAGTGACCTGACTTCATCCGAGGTCTCAGAAGTACAGGGCTCTTCAGGACTGCAGAGCTATTTCTCTTCATAAAAAGAAACACTATTCTGTTATTGTGCATGTACACAAAAACAATTGCTCCAGTTCTGGTTTCATGTAGAAGACAAAACTTGACAGTCTGAGAATAGCTATGTTCCAGCCTATTTACAAAAGTAGCTCATGCTATGTTCCTTGACTTTTCCCTACTGAAGAACTGCTGATCACCTCTTCAGCCAGCTGCTGACTATCACACTGTAACACACTGAACATGCAGCATCTTTGCCAAATCAGATTTTGAAAGTTCACTTGCAATTTACCTTGAAGTTTTTTGAGTCATCTCAACATCCATTCTTAACCATAAACTGAAAACTACATTTACTGGAAATATCCTCTCGGAGGTGAAATGACACATGCCAGATCCTTGACCTATAGGTGCTTGATGAAATTAGGTGATGTCTATGATGCAGTACAGCTTCAGGGAAAAAAAAAAAAAAAATGGAAAGGAAAGGAAAGAAAACAATAATTGTAAATTTACCTCTGCCAAGTCCAGAACAGATTAAGGAAAACAGCACTGACATAACTTCACAAAACAGAATTCTTGAACTGACATAACTTCACAAAAAAGAATTCTTGAAATCAGCCCTACAAAGTGTTTTAAACCTCGGGTGAATTGCATGTATCTTCATTTGGGTATCTTAATAAAAGTGAGCTTTCAAAGGGGTTCAGTGTTTGGGGTTTTATGTGTGACTTTGTGAGGCATTATTTATTTACCTTTTCGAATGCTGAAAAGGATGACAAGACCCTAATCCCTTTTTCAGTGGAATATTAAGAGTGACTAAAATTGACTCAGTATTTTTCATCCAGCTGGGCTAGAATTTTGAGAAAACTGCTGCATCAGTGAACAGGTGAACTAGTACTGCCAGCAGCTCTTTTTGAAGCACACAGGACAACAGAGACTTTTCCAACTTGATTTTCTTCCTCACACTGCAGCAGCAGTGTCGGTGACTCCACTGAGGATCTCCAGCCCCACTGTGCTAGGTGGCGGCTGTGCTTTATTCTGTGCTTTTGCCCTCAAACAGTTTGCAGCCTGAGGAAGCAGATTGAGAGAGAAGTCTGGTTTGCACAGCTTGTTTCTGCTTTTAACTTGTATGGAAGCTTTTGGCTCCTATCAGATTTCTGACGACGTTACTGCATAAGGATGGCAGTGTCTGATCAGCGTGGACTGGATCGCAGAGCTATTTCAGTAAATATGTTTCCTGTCTGCTTTCCTGGTGATATTCTGCATCAGAGACATGTTTTCATCTATTTAGCAGCAGAATCAAGTGATTGTGCGCTGAGGGCTGTGAAGGAGCAGTTGCACTATTTTAGAGCAAGGAGTTCTTTTAAACAAGAGTAGCTTAATCATGAAAGGGATTACGCACAGCAATGGGACTGAGATAACAGGAAATTGGATTTGCTGATTTAGGACATAACTGTCTGATGTGCCTATGACTAGGGACAGTATGGAAAGGCATCAGAATGCAAAATTATTTCTATCTAGTTCAGGGTGGATCTACACCCATATTGATCCTCACTTTTTCATTACAATACATTGATGACTACACAGGAAAGGTGATGCTGCTTTCTAATTCCAGCTTGACAGGAACACAAATCACAGCTGTCAGTAATTTGCATTCTTGGGATATGTATGGAAAAGTTTCCAGTGAGTAGCTGTGCACTGAAATGGGATGAATCTTCAGCCTCTAGACTGACCAGTCTTGACTTGAAGCACACTGGAGAGACAAGAAGGAGCTCCATTCTCTGCCCATGCTCTGTTCCTGTGCTGTATATCCTGGTGATCTTTAAGAATTCCCTTTAAACCTTTTCTAGTGGGATTGTAGATTATTTTTTTTTTCCTCATTTAGTGCTTCTCTATTTAGTTCTATAGTAAGTTCCGTCTCTCTGTGTGTGATAAAAATACACAAGTCTTCACTCCATCCAATTCTTTTGTTGTTCTGCCAAGTAACAGAAAAGATGACTTTGTTATCTAGAGAATCACTTTGAGGAATTGATTGGGTTGCAGGTGATAAGCTCTCCAGCCCTAGTTTGCAGCATCAAAGCACTGCTTTTTTCTATTTTTTTTCCTTGGGTAAATGCAATGGAAAGATAGACATCTTCTTGTTAGCACAAACTGACAAACGCTATTCAGTAAACCCCTGAATTTTCATGCAAAATTCTTATAACTCTACAATGCGCTAATTCATAGTGCAGATATTTTTGAACATTTTGGGTAACATAAAACTGACTCTTGTGAAAATTCCTGCCTGCTCAAAACCTATTTTTAGGTGCTTGTGTATACACTAAATAAAATCTTTCAAAGAGTCTAAATCCTTCTAGGCATTGAATCACTTCCGGAAAGGAGATTGAACATTAAACGTGTTCTCACATCATGTAACTATGCCTGAAATATTAGCTTAAAAAAAATTCAACTCTCTGAGACACCAAAGCTAAGCATTTGCAGATTTTCATCTCTTCCACAAATCCAGGGAACCTGCTTGAGGCCAGAGATATCCCCAGTGGAAGTAAAGTTATACCGAAATTATAGAGGAGGGACTGAGAAAGCTCAGTGTAGGTTATGACAGGCTTCAACAAAAGTTGGAGAATGGCAGATTTACCATGACTTTGCAGTTAGTGAAGTGTGACTGTGTTTAATGTCCTGAAAAAAGCCTTAAAGGGTCTCTACTGATTAAGTCACCCCTAATCTATAAAAAAGCACACGCATCTGCATGCCTTCTCAGAGACATTTTATGGGTACTGAAGGCTAGATATCATCACATACATTTAAATACATTTACTCGGTTCACAGCAGTATAAATAGATGTCCCTGCTTCTTTAAAAAGACATTCGGAGGCTAGGTGATTTAAAAGCTGCTTCTGGTGTTGAGCATCACAAAGATTTAAAAACTGACCAAGAATGTTTCAGACACTCATGTGGAGCTTGACATTGTACTCAAAACCTAAGTCACTAGTGATCAAAACTTTCAAGGCTAACTTTATTTATCAGTGCAATTGAACACTGAATCAAAAGGAAGTAAGAAATATACTGTATTATATGTTGCTGTTCTTTAGGGATAGTAAATGGATTGTGAATGGGGTGTGATATGCATAAAATTGAAGGCCTTGCTACCCAAGACCAATCCATTAAAACAAATTGTTCAGACTTAACCCTTAACACTTCAAATGCTCTAGCTGATCATTGACAATTTATATTGCTCTGTTATTGACTGCAGTGAGATTACTCATATATTTAATAACTGCTGAATCAGAATACAATTCCATAAACCTCATCATTCTAGTTTAAGAACTAGTTTAAGCCTAATTTAAGAACCAAATTTGTAACTGACAAGTGAAAGTTTCTTCTCTCTGAAAACAGATGACTACTTTGCCTATCTCACCTGCCCGGTCACTCTTTGAGCATGTAATACATTCTGTGTAAGGGCAATCCTCATGCCCTTGTGCAGACACACGAAAGGCTGTCAGTGAAGGTAATGGTGAATCAGTGTTTTGATACTTCTTTCTATTATTTGATGTGAGAGCAGGGTTAGGAACTCCTGAATCACAGCTGTGTTTGAGTGTCAGCACTTCTGTTAATATTTTGCATCATCTCATCTCTCTAGATGATGTGCCTATGAAATAGGATGACAGCAAGAAAGACTAAGTAGAATTTTCTTCTAGTGTCTCACTCTGCTAAAGATTACTTCTGGGCACCGTTTGGGCAGGCATTTCAGAGATGGGTTTGGAAAGCAAAGCTGAGCAAAGACAGTTCTAGAGTCAGATAACCAATCTCTCCTTTGGCTGTTGAGGCCAACATTACAGCGATCCTGCTTCTAATCAAGACTGTCTGAAGACAAATTGTCCCCAGCAGGACAATCTCTTACAGACTTACACAAATATTGTCTCCAATCTCAACTGCCTCTAAACAGCATGAGGAATTGACAAAGTGTGTTATATTCTGATAGAACCTGAGAGATCACGCTTTGGGTTCAGCTTTGCCTGGAGCTTTCTGGATGACAAGGCAGAAAGGAGTCTGGAAGTTTTAGTGACTCCTGCTTATGGCTTATTTTTGGATTTTTAAATTTGTACATCACATGCATTGCTGAGGGACCTTGTAACCTTTTCACTAATAGGGCACTTTTATCTAGGTATCTTTTACTGTGTGCATAAACTGTGCAAGGAGAATTGTATGCAACCTTATGATTACATTACACTTATTTATTTGGTAGTGTACATAATAGGTAGGTATGAGTAAAATATGATTACCTGAACATTAAACAAACTCTTCAGCTTCTAAGCTGACAATCAGTAAATTTTTCCGAGATAGACAGTCATCATCAGCCTGGGAGAGGCTGATCCTTGACATTTCTCAGGCACAGACACCTGAGCCACAAGTTGTGCTGAGAATGTGCTTTCTGACCCATAGAAATCTGGATGGAGCACTGTGCATAAAGGAATGAAGGCCAAGACAGGGTTACGGATTCAGGTTCAGTTTATGCTACCCACTGTCTCAAAAAGGATAGCTATACTATTCAATGTACTTGTTCCAAGATTTGAGAGAACATTTGAGAGATGCTAACCTCCTTGAGCCAACTGTTCTGTTACTCCTTCACTCTGAAGGCCTTTGACCCAGTGTTCAAAATGTCAATGTGCACTGGGAAATGTCAATAAACAAAGAAGTCCCCTTCAGATATGAACTTCTAATCATTCTGGAAAAGTCCACATGGAAATTCTTCCACCTGATGCACCTAGAAGAAACCAGAGAACATATCTCAAAACAAAAGGTAGGAAGAATACCTGTGATACATGAACTTTGCTGCCCTTTCCTCACCTAGTGTTGTGTGATATAATTTTGTCTTGTGACATTGTGTGATTCCACATCAAAGGAATATATTTCTGTTAAACCAGAAAACATGTCAGGTAAGACAAAAAAGTATCTGTGACTTGGAGAGATGGAATTCTACTAAAGCTTTTCCTAAATGATTATTCTCTACCATTAAACAATAATAAAAAAATTTTCGTTATATGCTGCGAGTTATACAGTTATTTTACTGTGCAGCTACTGATGTAACTGCACCATAGACTTGAATCTTAGTCCTGATAAGAGAGTCATCAGGAGTAAGATTCAAGTCTAGATCAGTAATTTATAAGTTGATACTTTGTTGCAATTTGAGCACAAGTTTTAGCAGCTTTCAAAATGCTGAGGTCCACCGCTTAGGTTTAACAGTCAGCAACATTTTAATAGTAACATTCAATAGAAATAAAAATACTGCATTAGTTATTTTATCACCAGTACTGAATTTTTCTCTGGTTTCTATAGAAGGCACTTTCATTCATCTGTCAAATTCAAAATCACTAATAAATTGCAGAATATATTATACGCATACATAATGACAGCACATACGATGGCTATGAAAGGTGTTGCAGTGCCCAATTGATGTCTTTTATCTTCGTGATGATCCCTGCTTCCCAAAGTCCCTTAAAATCCTACTAGTATTGGATCTATTTATATGTACTTAATAAAGTGGAATATATTGACCACAGTGCAATGTTCACTGGAACATTCTGAATTTCATCATGTAAGACAAAAAGGATAATGAGCCATTGATGTCTTGGCCAAGAAGGCAATTAAACATGAAGGAGTTTATTATTTGTTCTGATGACCTGTGAAGCTGAACTAAGTGATAAACTATGTTGGGACTGTATTAGTCTTGTCCATGAACACTACTGAAATTCTTCCATAACTAATATCAAAACCAGTTAAATCCAAATTATATAATGAGGATGGTAAACTAACAGGTTGATACTTTCTTCTATATGGCTTCTTTGTGGAAACGAAATATGAATATAGATATTTTTTTCACAACCATACAACGTACATTAGGCTTAGAGTAGTGCTAAGAGACAGCACGTTACACTATGCCCTTTATACACATGGACAGTTTTAGAAAACCTCTCTCAGCTCTTTTTCATGAAGACAATAGTGGTAATTGCTTGAGACTGAAGCATTTTTAGCTTGCTTCTGCCGTAGCTTTTAGATGGTTGCTTTTTTCAGCTTGGTAAATAAAGAACTTGTGATGATTAGGTCAGTCCAAGGGATAAAGTTATCCTGGCATAATTAGCGTCTTAAGATGTGCCTTCCAGCCTGACTGACGTGGGTTTTTCTATATCCTGAGATGATGTGTCTACTCGCACAAGCTTCCAGACAGTGTGATAGGAGCAGCATTTGCTGGGGAACATAAACAGGATTTGGCCATGCAGTCTAGGATCAGGATCTTGTACTATATAGGGAAAAAGATCTATGCAAAACTTGAGTACCACAGTCCTTTCAGCATAGGTGTTGTGGTATCCACCCCATAAAATATTCCAATCATATATTTACAAATGTATGAATGAACTCAATTCTTTACTACTTCATGACTTTTTTTGCAGTCGGTACAAGCAGTAGGTAGGAAGGCAATGGGACTTTTAGCAGCTTAGCTGCAACGTGAGATGTGCTCCTAGCCACCAGCATCATTAGTGTCTTGGATCCCCCAAGCTTCCGATGAACTTGCAGCCAAACTCCGTAAGGTGTCAACAGTGAATCAGAAGACTAAGATAAGGTGCCCCGGGTATGGCTTGCTCTCAGGCTTTCCTTCTAACTTTAAAGCTCCACTGTGGCACTGTTGTATGGGTTTAACTTTTAACAGGTAATCTGAAGGGATTCTAGACGTTAATTCAATTTTGTATTCCTTGTGTAGGAATTCCTTTTTGAAGAGAAAAAAGGACATCAATAAGGTATCATATAGTACAAATGACAGGCCTGAAATCATGGGGAAAATGTAAGAATGCAGGTTTGAAGATTGTTCTTTATATCTGTTCAGGTAGTTAGACGTTAGTTTAGAGAAACTTACCTATGTTGGAATATAATGAAAAACAAAGTGATTTTTTAAAGGTGCACCATAGAGAATCTGGTTTTGTATATACAAGTTGATTTATGTAGAAAACCTCAAAACTCTCTGAATCAAAGAATTGGCTGAAAATGGGTAGGAAGTTGAGTCTGAATAGTAACAGGCTGGGGCAGCTGCAGGAGTAGGAGCACATATCTAGTGAGAAAAGTATTATCTGGTCCTTTGCTAAAGGTTGAAGACTGTAGCAGTCCTGGAAGGAATAGGAGGTATTTCAGATAGCTTGTAAAAACAAAACAAAGCAAACAAACAAATAAACAAAAAATCACCAAAAAAAAAAAACAAACCCAAAACCAAGATAACCAAACCAGATTTATAAAATAATTAACACAGAGTCATAATGCAAAAGTACTACCTGGAGACAGAAGGACTTGTGCAAGTAGTATACGTAGTAGGCACGTTCGTAAATACAATTTAGTTGTTGCAGGAGTTTACTCCAGTTAACAACTCTGCTCTGAGAATATACACTTGTGACTTGAAAGCAAGGCTCAAGAAGGGTGAGAGAGGAAATGAAAGTTCCTCTGTTCCACCTGTGTGACCTCAACCACAGCCTGGGAACTAAGGAGGCAAGAACTCTTTTGCTCAATGTTTCTGCTGCAGGAGGCAAGCCATGAGTTCACAATTGCAAAATATTTGTATGTATTTTATTCTTTTTACTGTCACATTTCTGAGTCTGTAGCACTGACTCAGACTAAAGGTATGATGGAACTGTGATTTTGAAATAAAACTTACTAAAAGAATGAACTGATGATTTTCTCCTTAGTTTAGGTTAGTTTATCACTTTATATTGATATTTTTTACTTTTCACATACAATTTCTTGATATTTCTTCTGTTGTCTTTTTTTGTGGAAGTTAGAAAAGCTATTCTGCTAGCTGCAGAATCATAGAGTTTCATCAATCTGCTCTGTAAGCTCTAAAAACTCATGGATCAATGTGATACGGACATGGGATCAAAGGCAGAGTTTCTGAATTCATCTACAGGAACGTAATGCACAAGGGATATTCTGCAGACCCAATGATTCGTAAGCCTCATGACTCAGTTGAAGTTTCCTTTTCTGATATAGTACACAAGTCCTAGAACAACATTTTGTTGTTTGGTTGGTTAGTTTTTTTGTTTGATTTGGGTTTTTTTTTCCAAAGTAAACCTATCACAGAATAGAATTGTTTAGCTTGGAAGAGATCTTCAAGATCGAGTCCACCTGTTAAGCTAGAACTTCTAAGGCTACCACTAAACCACATTCCTGAGTGCCACATCAACACAGGGATGGTGACTTAACCATTTCCCTGGGCAGCCTGTTCCAATGCTTGACAGCTATTGCCGTGAAGAAATTTTTCCTAATATTCAATCTAAATCTCCCCTGGTACAACTTGAAGCCATTTCCTCTTGTCCTACTGCTTGCTGTTTGTGAGAAGAGACCAACATCCACCTCTCTTCATCCTCCTTTCTGGTAGTTATAGACAGCAATGCTGTTCCCCCTGAGTGTCCTTTTCTCCAGACTCAACAACCCCAGTTCCCTCAGCTGCTCCTCATAAGACTTATGCTCTAGGCCCTTCGTCAGCTTCATTGCCCTTCTTTGGACATGCAGTTCTATTGCTGATGTAATTTCTCTTTTTAGAATACAATTACGTTATAAAGCCAGTACATGCTAAGCAGGTCCTCCATGGAATGAAGCAGATCCCTTTCATCTCAGGATTTGGCTTTAAGAGTTTTTTTAGTTTATTAATTTGAACAGTTTTATATGCTAAAAATAGTAATCAAATCTAACAAACCTAAAGCTCCTAAATCTCTTTTCCCCAGATGACGTAGCTATTTCAGGTAATACTTGATTTATATATATGCATCACACAAGTTTATAGGAAAATGGTGAGACAAACTTTCAGACACACTTCTGCTTTAAGCTCAATCTTGTCTAATTGGTTTTCTATCAGTCCCAAATATTGCCATTTTGTGATTGTAACTGGTTTTTTTTTGTTTTGTTTTGGTTTGGTTTGGTTTGGGTTTTTTTGTGTGTAAAGTGAAACATTAGAGAAACTAAAGCAAGAGTGAAGGGTAACTGAAAGATATTTGATAGCATATAAAAGGTTTAGTAAATGTGGAGTTGCTGTGCATCGGGAATCCTGCAACAGCCTTTGCAAAATACTGGACTTTCCAAGAGTTACATTATTATCAATAAGCTCCCAAGCACTGTTATTTTCCAAGTGATTTTCTTCTGAAAAGGTAGTGTTTCTGTCAGTAGAAGACAGTAGGAGTTAACAGCTGGGAAAAGTCCATCTGCCTAGACCTTAGAGAACTTCAGGTCTTACACTTAGGAGTCCTACAGAAAAGGGGCTTTTCTCCATCTGTCTGCTTATAAAGAATTATTTTATTTTTAATTATTTTCTCTTATCAAAACATCTCCAAATGATGTGGAAATAATACTGTACGTAAGCGTCAGTGAAAGAAGGGGGGGTAAGTTGGAAAAGATAGAATTTGGTTTGCCATCCGAAAACTTTCTGTCATCCTAAAATAACCTCCCTCAATTAGAATACTCTTGAGAAATGAGAGGAAAGACTAAGCAGTAAGGGAGAGGTAGCATCTCTTCTTCAACTTGTCTTGATTCAAGAGGAGGAGGCAGTGGGTGCTGCAGCACCTAGATGGGAAATGCAGACAATGGGTAGTGCAATTCAAAAAGTGTTTGGGACATCTGGGGTTGATTCAAGGCTGTGCTGGAGATTTCCTGTGTAAACAAGGGGAATGCACTCAATCTCCTTATGACTCGGGTTTTTTGGCTATAGAATAGGGAAAATAGATGGTATTGTAAGGCTAGATGCACTAAAGACTGCTCAGGTCAGTAAAAGGGCTATAGAGTGGGGTTTCTTATCAGTTATCCTGCCACCCCTAGAGAGGTTCTGAGACCATCTTAGCCAGTCCTACGGCATGTCACTCCCTAGTGACACTAGTGTACAACCTGTGAAAAGGAGAATGAAGTTACAGCAAGACAGATTTGCCAGCTATGATAATTAAGTATATATGGTATGGAATGGTATGATATGGTTGGTTCCAGGTAGAATGGGGCTTTGAACAACCTGATCTAGTGGAAGGTCTTCCTGCCCACGGTAGGGCGGTTGGAACTAGATGACCTTTAAGGTCCCTTCCAACCCAAACCATGCTATGATTCTGTGATTCTATGAGTCTATGGTTCCGTGATTCTATGAATCTATGGTTCCATGATTCTATGATTCTATGGTACGGTATGGTATGATGTGGTAAAAAAGTACTGATTTAGCAGTGATTTTCAATTTTTTTGGCAGTGCAACCTATATACATTTCCTCACAGCATGCTGCCGCCCATATAGCACATACATAGCAACTGACAGCAGACTTGTTTTTCTCATATTCTCAGATTTAGTCGGCGGCTCCCCTCCTCTCCTCCCTTCCAGGGATCGCAGCCTGCAGGACTCCTACGAGCATCCCCTCTCCAGCCTGAACTAGCCAAGGCACTCTGAAAGCAAACTTCGTCTTTCTTCTCCGGTTCTTGCTGCCAGCGGCAGTTGGGCTTTTCCCGCAGATGCGCCCTCGGCGGGAGCGGGGTTGAGCCGGGAGTGAAGCGGTGGTGGGTGCGGAGCCGCGGCGGGTGCGGGGCCGCGGTGGGAGCGGAGCCGAGGCAGGAGCGGGGCTGGGGAGCGGGTTAGAGTGGCACCCCTGGGGTTAGAGTGCAGGGGCTGGAGCCCCAGAGACGCGGCTTTTACACAGCCCAGGATATGGGTTTCTCCTCCTCGATCCTCTTCCAAGCTCTAGGGTGAAGTCCACTGAATTTCCCAGGGTCGTGCCGGCAGCACAACTCCTATACGCCCTAACTAAGGTATTTCTGAGGGGTGAGGGGAGTGCGGTGCTATCGATGCTCATCTCGCCATTCCAGAGCAGGATGGCTTCTTCGACCTCTAGTTATGTAGTAACAAGGGGAAAATTTCCTGAAATTAGACTACTGCAGGAACTCTGGCTTTAGTCACAGCTGTCATCCGAGAAACAAATTTCCAGGCATTTTTAATCTAATTCACTTAATTTTTATGTAACTGAATTAGAAAATGTGATTAAGCATCACAGAAACTTATTAGAAGTAAGAAGAAATGGTGAAATCATCTATATGGGTTTGGTACAATCGTTACTTACTGAGTAGGAGGATTAGAGGCATAGAAGCTCAAAGGAGGGGGGAGAGAGAAAAGGAAAAAAAAAAAAAAAAAAAAAACAGAAGGAAAGAAAAGAGGATAATGACCTCTTTAGCTGAAATTCCTGCCGCCATCCTTTGGCAGGTATTTCGGGCAGGCGCTGAACAGACACGGTGCAACACTGAACGGCCCTGCCCTGCCGGCCAGCCCGCGGGTTCTCCTCCCACTTTCCCCGTGCTTCTTTCACTGCTGTCCTCAGACCTCTCTGAGGCAGGGGACTCAAAAGAGAAAATAGAAGGCTTGAAACTATCTGATTGTTTGCCTCGTTGATTGACTATCTGTTGATTGCCTCGTTGGGGCAGTTACTCCGGCCTCGAGATGTGGGCTGGAGATACGTTAGGAGGAATATTGCCTCCCTTCCCGCTCACGGGGGCTCAGTACGCTATCCAGCCGCTCTCCCTGAGCGCTAGCGCAGCGAGTGCCGAAGCTGGGATCAGCGGAACGGTTACAAGCACCTATGGTGCTTGGATGCGCCAGGCGCTGCTTGGATGCGGGGGCCAACCCGTTTCCCATGAACACACGCAGGTTAATGGAAAAAGCAGAGACTGGTAAACACCTTGCCGCCTGTTAAAGTCAAGTTAAAGCCCATAGAAAGATTTGGGTTTTAAGACAACTGTCCCTGCTGCGCAGCCCCTGAGGCTTCTGCGAGCGACGGCCCATGAGACGACGCTCCTTATGAGACGACGCTCCCCAGGCAGAAGCCACTGACAGGGACGAGCTTGTGCTGGGGCAGCGAGAGACCTGGTCGGTATGTATAACACCGGCTAAGAGCTAGGGAGAGGAACAACTGTGGGGCCGTGGAGGGAGATCCGCAGGGAAGCACTGGGGGCGGGGGCGAAGGGCCCGGGGGGTGCAGGCACGTCCCCTCGAGGCCGCCGCAGATGCGGACGGGGTGCGCAGTGCGGGGAGCCCCTGGAGCCCCAGCCAGCCGCCTGCTCTCCTGCTTTTGCAAGGCGGAATCATGCTGCCGATGGGATCCTGCTACCCGCAAAACTAACTCATTAATATAAATCAAATAATGACGGGGCTCAGCGGAGGGGGGAAATAGAGTGCGCGGCTGTTCATGAGTTAAATATAAGTCTCTGACTGTCCTAAACAAAGCGACCGTCCCCTTGGGAAGGGTGACGTCTCTACAGTAACGTGATTGCTTCTTCGGAAGCAGAAACGTGTAAACGCTATAAAACGCGGCAGCGCGGCGGGCAGCTCAGAGCGTGCGGCGAGACAGAGCTCTCCTCTGCTTCCTCCTCCTCCTCTTCGTCAGCCGCCACTTGCTGCCGCCGACGCCCCAGAGCAGCGCAGCTCCTCAGCCGCTCAGCGGGGCAGGGCGCAGGCCCCCAGCAGCGCTCCGCTCCGCTCGGCTCCGCGCCCGCCCAGCCAGCCCCACCGACAGACTCGCGGCTCCGTGAGTAACTTTCTCTCAGCCGCAGCGGCAGCTTCTCAGCGGACGAGGAAGGTGTCCCCGTCCGCCGCTCTCGTCCGCCGCTCCTTTTCTCCCCTCCTGGACCGGCAGGGAAGGCGCCTTGGCCGTCGAGCCTCCGAAAGCGGGTCTGACCGCCAAGGCAGCCGGGGAGGGACCCTTCCTTTTGACCGCTAAAAAATTAATGTATGTTTTAAGGTCTCTAAGCCCCGCGTGCTGCTGCCCCCAGCGCCCGGCCGGGGGTCGCCCCCGGGGATGCCAGCTCTCCCTGTCCGCCGCAGCTCCCCCTTTACGGGCACACTGCTGCCGGCGGCACCTCCCGGGGCAAGGACAGGGATCGGGTTGGTTGTTCGGCGGCCCGAGGAGAAGCGCCGGTGCCCCGAGCAGGGCCGGTGGTGGCGGGCGGGTCGGTGGGTGACGGCTGCGCTCTTCCCTCCGCAGGTGGCAGCCATGGAGCACCGCGGCACCTCCCCGCTCCTCCTCGCCCTCGCCCTTCTCAGCGCCCTCTGCTGGCGGGCGCGGGCTGTGCCCCCGCGAGGAGCCGCCTTCCCTCCCGTCCCTCGGTAAGGGCCGCGCTCCGCTTCGCGTACTGCTCCGCTCCGCGCACCGCCGGGGCTTGCCCCACGCAGGGGAGGTCGAGGGGGCTGTGGGGAGCACCAGTCTTCCACTATGCTGATTTCCCAGCCAGCACACAGCGCGGCGCGGCTGTCCCTGTTGGGGTGCTCTCTCGGGTGCGCGTCTCCGTGCTCAGGATTGGGGTGGAGCACCCCTGGCCAACCCGGCCGGTGCCCGCCGAACCTGTCTTTTGAAAGCCCGAGATACGCGACAGCAGAGGATGTGCGTCGAAATGTGCTGCAGAAGGTGATGCACGTCCATCTAAACAGCCCGGGCTTTTCTTGCGGGAAAGCTTCTTTACCTCCGACTAAATGGATACTAAAAATTCTTCATCACAAATGAGGGGCAGTGGTCCGTATGGACTGATGTGTAGTTTTTGTGCTGCTGCATGCTTTGAATTGTTGAAGATGTTATTAACTGTTGAACTAGATTAAGTCAGATGGCAGAAATGTGCATTTTACATTTAGGCAAGATGAACATAAAGTGTAAAAAGACCAGTGGGAAACAGTATAGCAAAACAGCATGGTCACTGATTTTCAAAAAGTGACTTGAGTTGTTTTATTTTACACAACTTTACTTTTTTTTTCACCAAGCAGAAATCTTACATGCCTCAGATATATAAGTAGTACTAATAGCTATAATGACTAATAGCTAAAATTACAGGGACAGTAGCCTATCCTAGTTTTAGAATGGCTTTTGCACATCATCACATGCAGGGGTTTACTGTAGCAATGGGAGCTTGTTGTCTGCCACTGAACATAAAAGCAGCTAGAGGAAACATCTGATACCAAACTACTGCTACGCAGTCAGATTGCCCTTGACAAAACTTGACAAACGATAAGAAAGAGCAGGTTATGAAAATATGAAGTAATTGTAAATCAGTTTATAGAGATCAATTGCCACGATTAAGAGATTACATGTGAACTTTTTCTAACTTGCAATTAGCAAATTAATTTAAACATGAAAGAATAAAACCATGCATGTAAAGATACATGACTGTATTTAGTTTGAAGTTCTTGAGGATGTATTTATTTTCTCTAGAGATGGCCTAATACTGCTTCATACTGCATATCAATGCATGTTTTAAATCTTAATTGGAAGGTAAGTACTTTGCAGGGACTGTTTTCACTTTGCATGGGTGGAGGCTGGTAATTCCATCCATTGTTTATATAAAATATAGTTGTCACTTGAGCTGTAATGGCCATATGTTATGCACTGTTCACTGGAATAAATTATGTGCACCGACATAAAATAGAAAATATGCAGTAGAGGGAAGGATCTGTTATGTCAATTGCCACTGAGCATGCATTATACTTGAAAGTGATTTTTATTTTAACCAGACTACTTTAAAATGCCTCACAGGTTAAAGTAGGTAGATGTGCATTTTGACACAAACCAGGATGTAAGCTGCAGTGAAGTGTTGCACATCCCCAGCTAACTGTACATGGTTTCCTTCTCCAACAGATTGGGAAACAGAATGCCATTTGATGGAGCCGGTGAACCTAACCATGCCCACGGGTCATTAAAGTCTGAATCAGACATTTTGCAGAGCACACTACCTGAAAACGAGAAATTCTATTTTGATCTGTCCAGAATTATTGATAGGTGAGTTTCTTTATTGCTATAAATACAAGTGATGACACACTACTTGAATTGCATCAAAATATTGGTCACATTTTCAAACTGAGAAATAGAAAAGGAAGAATCAGTTATAGAAAAAAAAAAAAAGAAAAAAGCACATGGCCTCTGGTTGCAATGTCTGCAGAAATGTTGATTGCATTGCTGTTCTGGCATGATGAATTCACTCACTTCCCAGGAAGAGCTAGAAAGTATATTGTGAAAATCTGAAAGTTGTTTTATGAAATTAGCTTAATTCAATATGTACAGTAGATAAGGAAAGCAGTATGTTACAAAATGAACATTATCAAAATGATACAAACGCAGGCTGTATTGTAGAGTTTATTTATTGTCCATTTCAGAAATACAAGGCATGCTGATGGAATTTTCACCAGTGTCTACAGCCATCTTTTGGCTAAACTTGCTGTGAAGAGATATCTGCATTCGCTTATTAGAAAACGAGTTAGGTGAGGTGACACTTACATTAGGTAGATTTTTGTCCTAGCTGGCTTCCTTGGCAATTTTTTACCCCTCTGTACATAAGTTCTCAATTTTGTGATTTAGAGATAATGAAAGACATAATATAAAAGACAATGATATAATGATGGGGGAGCTGAAAATCCTATATAAGATCTTAGTGGTATTTGTTACTAAATGCATATGTTGCTATTTATTCCTGATACAGCTGTGAGGGGTAGAGTGACAGACACTGCACATAACACTGATGATAAATACTGGCAATGTTATAATGATTATCACACCAATTTGCTAATTTTTTCTTCTGGTAGTGTTTTTACTAGCTTGGCAGATGAATGGCAAAAGTAAATGCAAAATGATTGATTATTCACTACTTACATAACAACAGGGGAATGCTCAATGATATTAAGAAACTATTGGTTTACAGAGTAAACAAGAATAGAACATATTGCCAGATGTTTGAAAGATCTGTATTACAGACAGATTCAAAAAAGAATGAGGCAAATCCGTAGACAAGGAGACTGGATGCAACTTCCAGACCAGGATGTTTGCTGGGATGATAGGATGCTGGAAAGGATTGCTGTATACTTAGTTCCCTTTTTTCACTCCCTAAGCAGCAGCTACTGGGCTCTTTTGGGAAAGGAACAGTTGAATACTTTGGTTTGACCCAGTATGACCATTCCTTTGAGCGCCTACTTCATATACTCAAAACCTAAGTGAAAATTAAGTCCTGCATTTATGTCAATGCTGTCTTTGTTCCAGAACACAGAATGCCTGTTTCTCATACACTATAAGCTAATACAGATCATTTAAAGCAGAACACACCAAGGCTTTTCAAGATCGTGCATGAAAAATAGTCCTCCAAGTTTAGATTTCACAAGGTGTGTTTTATCTCTTGAAACCTCCTTAAAACAAATATCTGTAGCACGTTTGTGATGCTACACTTTTACTGAGAGGCAGGCTGCGTTCTCACTGAGCTCAGTATGAACAGTGAGAACTTACTGTGACTTAAGCCAATCTGCACCTGAAAAATAAAGTCAGTTTATTGAAAAGACTAAGCTGGGCTATGAGAACAGACAGGAGGGAGTCGTGAAATCCACACTCAGCCTACAGAATCTCTGGGATGGGGACTCTGGAAATCATTGAGTATGGATCCTAATTGCATGGAGCATGGCAGAGTTGAACAGGAGAACAAATTCAGTGGAAGATGTTTCTTAAAAGACTGAATACTGATCCTTAGAATTTCATTCTTGTTACTAAAAAATGTAGTCAACAATAGAAGCAGTGGCTTCTTTTCAACAGAAGATAGATACAAGGTCACAGTTGGAAATGAAAGCTGAAATGAAAATTTGATTTTATTTAGCTAATCAACATTATAAAGTTTGTTTCACTAATATAATTGTATCTTCTTTTAAATGGATATTGTCTATTAATTTTTTCTTTGTAATTGTTGCATTGCCAGCTCCCAAGACAGTCCTGTCAAACGCCACTCTGATGCTGTCTTCACTGACAACTACAGCCGCTTTCGAAAGCAAATGGCTGTGAAGAAATACTTAAATTCAGTTTTAACTGGAAAAAGAAGGTACTACAAGAAAGCAAATATATATTGTTTCTGTACTTGTATGGTATTAGGACAGAAAAGATTTATGCCCATGTATAGATATGGAGAGGACAAACAAAAGGCAATGAACATTAATGACTTTGCAACATAATTGATAACATGGTTTTCAAATACAGACAGCATTTTCTTCTAGACTGGAACAGACACTACAATCAGATTAGAATAAAAGAATAAAGAGGAGACTGCGTCTGGCAATTTTAAAAAGCTTCTGACAGATTCTTAAAATGGTTTTATTTATAAAAAAGACTCTTAAGGAAAAATCCACTGAGCTACAGAACATGAACAACAATTTTATGAAGAAAATGCAGTATTTGTTGTAAAATTATCTGTCAGTAAATGCATAAAATGCAAATTTAGAAGTCCTAAAAAGTACATATGTCCTAGTGTATAGGTGGGACATGTCAGCATATGTTTTTGTAGACCTTATATTCTGTTTGTATATACACTCCTTTACACAACTACTTTTAAACATCGCATGTCTTCATCCATTAGACATGCTATTTCATGTGATTTATAACACTTTGGTACAAGTATAACAAAATGTGCAATAGCTACAGCTAGAAGAAGGCTTTGCTTGCTTGTTTGCTTTTTCTTCTGAGAGCAATAAATCTTGTTTCTGACCCGCAACAGCCAAGAAGAGCTAAACCCTTCTAAACTTCGAGATGAAGCAGAACTTCTTGAACCTTCCTTTTCAGAAAACTACGATTCTGTAGATGAGCTGCTGAGCCACCTCCCACTGGTATGCCCAGATTTTCTTTCCTCTTGCTGTCTATTACTTGACTTGACCCATAAAATGAGACTATTCGTACATGAAACGTGGCCTATCAGAAAAGTGGAATCATCTAGGAAAGACCCATGTTCCATGAAATGCTACATGTTTCTATAGGAATTGTGTCTGAATATAATAATCATTTTAATAACAATAATTAAGTTATCCCATGGTTGCTGTTATTGAAAACTCCTAATTAAATGGCACTGTTAATAATGCACCTAACTCACTTGGGTGTTTCAACTTGCGTGCACTGCAGCATAAAACCAGAATTGACTCATTTTTAATTACAAAGATTATTATTTCTTCAGAGAACAAAATCAAGGATATTCCTTTTAATTAAAAAAAAAAAAAAAAGTATCACTTTTTTTTTTTTTTAACATCTGTTTTATTGGAAGGGATTTGCCCCTGAAACTAAAAGGATCAGCAACATGAACCCTAAACACTGAGAAAGCATTTGACTCCCATCTTAGGTGTGCTGCAGAGGGATCATCTGACAAGCAAATATTGTGGTTACTGCTTTCCATTTAGCTACTCCTGTTTTTCTACATGCCATTTACAAATATGTTACTTTGGTTTACCAAAATGTAAACCTTTCTACGTCACAGCACTTGCAGGGACATAAACCCAAAAGGGTAATGTAGAAGTGAATTGGGCTTATTTTTCTGAAAAGCATATTATGAAATTGATGATAGGATGTTTTTTGGCATTCAGCTGTGTTTCAGCTACAAGTAAGAAAGAAGGCTACTCTTGAAGACAGCATCTGGGGAGGAGGGGAGATACAAGAAAAGGTGTTTCTCCAAACTGTTGTTTCCTTCCATGTCTGAAAGGAAATGTTTTCCTTTCCACAAATGTGGCAGTTCCTCTAAAGTTCCTGAAAATTAGAAGGAACATGAACTGCTTATACCTTAAGGAACAAAATAATCGTAAGTGATGAGATTCTGGAAGGAAATGTTCTTTCTAGAGAAGATTATTGCAAAACCACTTGCTTCTGGTGCAATATTTGCACCTTCTAAAACTTCTGGCACCGACCAAGTGAGAGAGTGTAGTGGTGCACTGTGTCACAGGTGTTTTTCTGGACATGTTTTCAGTCTTTTCCTTTCTTATGGACTGTAGTGATGATCCAGATCTCCCTGGAGGTAAATCACCCAGTATTGACTGTTACCAGTCATTTTGTCCCAGTGCCCTCTTGCCGATGTGGTGTGTGTATCAAGCAACCTGAATTCGAGTATCCATTTCAAGGATACAGTTGTTTTCAAACTTAGCTATTCTGTGCTGTAGGAACATATCTGCCTAATCCTTCAACATTTTTTTACTCATCCTGCAGCCTTGTCTGCTAGCTGTAATGCCCACCAAGCTCCAGTGAATAGCTCCATCTCACGCCTGTTAGTCCCAAGTGCAGCAAATGTTTTAGATCAAGAGTTACTTCTTGTCCTCTATTTGCTTTTATACTTCTCACAATGCAACTGCTTACAAAATGTTTTTTGAAACATACTTCTCCTTTGCTTTTCAGGACCTCTGAAGGACACCTGGTAAAGCCTATGACAAGAACAAGCTATTTTTGAGTTCCACATAGTATTTCAAAGAGATGACTTTAGTCATCAAACCAGAACAAATATGTTGTGAAGTGAAAGTTGTGATATATTTGTTTCTTATGTAATAAAAGTTGATATTTACATTGTAAATACTACTCTAGAGTTCTCTACTGAAAGCTGTACATATGGATGCCAGTTTAACTCATGAGAAGTCTGTGAGCCCATATACTGTAAATCCTTTACTTCAATAAATTCATTTGAAAATGAGCGTGCAGCTGAAATGAGCCCATCATTGCTAATTAAATGGCTTATTTTAGGTATGGTACAACCAGATAAGCTCATATGATGATAGGGATACATTTCCAGATAGCTTCATAAACAAGAGTAAAAATGTGGGGAAAATGATAGGCAAAGTATGTAAAATGGCATTACAAAAGTCTCTGAAAGTCATTGCCAAGCAAAAGGGAATGCTTTTCTAGCAGCTTACAGTGCAACTTGAGAATATGAAAAAGTGTTAAAAGTTATTTGACTTTCGACAGCATCTCTCCCTCCTGTCCACATTTTTGATATCTTACAATATACCAATTACATTAAGACCGGAAATGTATCCTTCCTTTTCAGTTATGTTTTGGATGCTCTGGAGATGACGAAGCACACAAAGAATGCTGTCCCTTGATTCGTCTGATGCCTAAAGCCACCAGTTATTCTACATTTAGTTGTCTGTGGCTTTGATGATGAAACTATTCCTTTTACACAAAACAGATCTGAAGACACTTTACTATTTTTTTTCAGAATGAATGTAATTCACAGAACTTGCAGGTAATAATTGATTTTTTTATCATGTCAAACTATTATTGGTTTGATTCAGTGCTACACGCATCTGGAGCAGCAGAGGTCCCAATAAGTGCTGCTTCTGCTATAGTAGTAGAATAATATAGTAGTAGAATAATATAGTATTTTTTAACTGAGGTATATACTGTGTTCTATTAGAAAGACAAGCAAGTGAGCCTTCAGTCCCCATTTAGCTTTATATCATTGTAACTAAGTATGGAACTGGAAATTTGCAGCTCACTCACTATTGCTGCGAGTCAGAATCTGGTTGTACTTTATTGGAATTGTAGATTTAACCAATTGGATCATATTCTAAAGAATTACTGTTTTAAAGACCATTGCAGTAAGAAAAGTGTGCATGCAGAATATATGAAATGTATATTCATGCATGATACCAGCCATAATACTCCCATGACTCTCCTCCCACCTCCTAGAAAGAGATGGAAGTAGAAAAACTTATCAGACCTACTTACAAGCTCAATTTGGAATTTCAAGTATATTTATATGTCATACATATGCACACATAGTGATAAAACTGATTTATAAGTTTCAGTTACAAGTTTACTGTTCTCATTTAGAAGGAAGCTTCAAACATGATAAAATTTGAGATTTATGGAGACTTGTTCTCATAAATATGTAGGCTTCAGATCTGCATTTTTTTTTCCTTTTTTTTTTTTTTTTTAATATTGGTAACTGCATATCAAAAGAAAACCATTTTATACAGATCAGATGCTATAATTGCTATTTCTATCTAGCCTCGGCAGAATATATTTTAGCTTAAACTAATGAATGGTCACAAAATTTAGACATCATTTTGAAGTCTTCTTTTGAGAAGTGGTCCACTCTTAATTCCTATCTTAGGAAAATCTGAGTGCAGAAGTGGCTTTGGAAATACTTGAAGGATACAACCACTCTGATGTCACACTACTTAATAGTAGTTTTTCTTCAGTGTATTTGGAACTTTGTTGTAATTTCTGTGATAAGTGATCTCTAAAAAAAATAAGTGAAAAAAATTTCCCCAAAACAAAGCTGCACACAGTCTTCATACACAGAACTTTTTGTTAAATATACATAATATTCATTCACTCAATTGAAAGTAACAAAAATTGGACTGATCAAACTTTGGACTCCACAATTCCAGATTTTTTTTCCCTCAATTTGCTTTTGCTTTAATTTATTTCCTATTTACCAGTAAGACACCTGATAGAAGAACTTGTCTCTCAAGTTTAATGTTTATTCTCCCCAATATCTTAATCTCCATACAAAACTGTAGAACCTTAGAACATGTATTTTCTGTTACAATGGAGATGTGATGTATTACTGAAAAAAAGGGACGTTTATTAGGAAATCATATATATAAAATATGTATTTAATACCTTCAATGTAATAACTAAAATAATACTTTGGTAGCTTCCTCAGGCAGTTAGTAAGCACAGTCTAACAGGCATGCTGAATTTCATGTACATTTTAACAAAATATAGTAGTGAAAGGAGATGCTAACCTCTAGAATAAAATACATGACAATATTTGTGTTAAAAGATGGCTTTTAACTTGTCATAGCAACTTTTGACATTCTATAGGAGATATAGACCAGTTAATACACTAAAACTAGTTAATTGTGGAAGATGAAGCATTCTTCACCTCAGCTTCACAGGCAAGTGGTTATAGCAAGGTTAAATTATAAATTTGAAGAGAAAATTGCAATGTTCACCCAGTGAGACAAACTTTAAGTTTGTCAATGAGTCTTGACATGTCACCAATCTTACAATCCACATGCAAAATGTCATAAAAGTGGAATCAGTGTATTAATTAGGAGAATGAAAGGGGTAGACCTGAGAAGAATGTCAAGAGGACTGCTAGGAGGAAAAAAAATACCTGTGAGATTTAGAAGAGCACTGCTGGCAGAGAGAATACAACCACCTAGAAGGAAGGAACAGAACTGTGGAGGGTTATTAGGATATATGTTAAAAAAAAAAAAATTCATCATGTTTCCCCAGAATTTCACTTCTAACACAGGATAGGGACACCTGCCATCTTAGAGGGTAGAACTCATTACTTTTTTGTTTTATTGAATGAGGTTTGCTTTTCAGACCTACCTCATGGAGCTGTTAAAGTAAGGGTCAGAATCACCTTTAAGTGCATCTTTATCAGCACTGGAAGATGATATTTTCTGGTATTGAATGCACAGAGAGGATTTGCATGCTTTTGTGCATGTGTAGAGTCATTACGCACTCAAGAGCAACCCGCAGGATTGTGTATAAAACCATGAGAAATACAAAAGTTGACAAAACATTTTAAAATTATAGCCACTAAAAGTACATTAAAAATAAATAAAACCCTAACAGCTCCTCTAATATTTTAAATGGCTTTGATGGGCTACGAGTATTTGTTCCACCTGAAAGTCTGAGATAAATTTTTTGTTTAAAAATATGAAAATGGATAACTTGGACCCAAAGCATTGGTATAACTTCATGTATAAGAATATTGAATGCTTCCCAAAGACAGATGTTTTGGTAAGACATGTTTGTATACATGAGTCATTTATTTGCTTGCAAGGTATTAGGGAAAGGTAGCTGGAAAAGGCTGTCCATTGCCTCTTGTGATGCTACCTATGCTTTCTGCTACTTCTTTTATTTTTCCTTGTTTTTTCTCTCCCTCCTCCACTTACCCCAAGCTTACCCACTATTTGTTAATACTCTCGCCCTTGGCTTACAGAGTTAGTGTATGAATGTATAGCTATGTTTGTGAGAGGCACAACTGCAGTAGACCTTAAATTTGTGGTGCAGCAATCTAATAACTGCCATCCTTGGTTATGGAAATGAATACTGCAATGAACCTCGCACAATCAGATTTGCGGAAGCAACCTGTCCTACTCACATACAGCCCCTGACTTCTTGTTGGAGATTTCCCATTTGGTTTGTGACTGACGCAGAAGGCTGACCTTTCCTTGGACACATCAAACAGAACTGTGTCAAGTTCTTGCACATCAGTTTTTTGATGGAGAAGAAATGATTTATGTGGAGCCTGGGTGGCTTTTAGTTGTTTGCTTATTTTATGTATTATTGAACTGCTTTTTACTGAAAGTGGCCACAAGTATGTTTGACAGATGCCTTATCACCATTTGTTTCTATTCTAACTCAGTTCCTCATGTTTGTCTTTCAGCCAGTCCTTCCCATAATCACAGCCAGAACATCTGCACACTGTTTTAAGCAACCAATTTTGCTTCTTATTAGGGAGCATAGAAAGCAAACTGCTGTATTCTAGGAAGACTTTTTATGACAAAGCTAAGGATATATAATTAATGCAGAAAGTCTGAATCTTGGAAAGAAAGTAAGAAGAGTTTGAAAAATTCTGTTTGGTGTGGATGTTTTCAGTCCTGTCTAGTGACTCTGGAGCAGTGCATTGTGCTTGGCATTACAAAGCTGGTGCCAGAGCTCTGATCTTGAGAAGTGAAACGTAGTAAAAAAGAAGAAACTGGTAAACATTGAGATAAAGCAGGTGAAGATTATGTCTTCCAAAAAAGTACCTGGTGTTAAGCCTAATTTATATATGGCTTTTTGTTTTCTATAGATCAAAGACTCCTGCTTTGAGAAGAAAGGAGTCATCTCTTACTGTAAGATAACCTCACATCATGCAAGTCAATTCATTAACTTAGCAAATTCCATCAGGAGCAGAGCTGGGTTCTTTATCCCCTAATTCTGCTGCTGCATGGCACCTTCTGGATATAGTGGCTGTACTTATTTAGAACATTGTTTTAACTGGCAGCCAGTCACTGTCAACTGTGTGACAGACACCTTATCAACCATTTGTGACCATGCCAGTGTCCTCATTGTAAGAATGCTATTACTCTTCACAGGAAGTTGCATTCCTAGATCTGTTTATAGATTGCATTTCCCTCCCAGCCTTTGGTTTGTTAGGCTAAAGAAATAAAGTCCATCTTGTCTCATACTGTAAATGAATCTCCATTTCCAAGATCATGTTGGAGCACCATGTCCAGAGGGGTCAGGTTCCCGAGTGGGTTTAAGACTCCTAAATTAGAGTTTACCAGATGCAGCTTTGAAATTACTAAATTACTCTAAACATCTCTTCTTTATTGCAGTTGTTTTGGAAAAGTGATTTTGAGGGCCTCTGTTTAGAGGGCATTGGAAAATCTGTTTTTTCAGTCTGGATAATTTTTTTTGTTGCTTCTCAAAAATTTATGATTTTACAAAAGATGAGGAAGCAGAGTCAACAAGCACTTGAAATACGATATGGTTTTTGAGGTGAGTGAGGGGAGAGCCACTCAGTCCTATTTAAAATGCATGTAAAGGAAAACTGGATTCTTAAACAGGCAGGTGCCTAGGTTATTAGGTAGTTTCACCTAGATCTCTGAATACATCCTTTTACATGGCTATAGGCTGTATTTTTTAATCCAATTTCCTTAATTCTGCAATTGAGGGAGATGACAAATGCACTCCTCATGCTGCCTTTCCTTCATGTGGAATACTGGGCAGCTGGCTGACTGCAGCAGCACCCCTGTTCCTTTGTTGGCTCTTGCCAGCCTAAGGAAGGGAAATGAAGGCCAGTTTACAGCAAAAGCCTAGCAGGTTATCGAGGAGATTAGGATAAAGAGAGCTATGTGTCCTTTGACTTGCTGTGTAATTACTGGCATAGGTTACACACTGGCCTGTCACCAGAGCTAATTCTTCAAAAGGAAGAAGGAAGAGAGCCATGCAATCATTATTGTATTTATATAAATATTGTATTTATATATTGTATTTATATATTGTTATATTTTATATATATAATATATATAATTATATTTATATATTGTATTTATATATTGTATTTATATAAATATTGTATTTATATAACCGCATTAATGTATTTATGTCACGTATATTACAATATTATGCTTAAATGTAGTGCCAGTGATGAGGAGGGACTGACGGTCTCCTTTTGTTCATAGCTAAAGGATTACAACAGGAATTACCTTCTGGATCATTAATCTACTGCTGTGCAAGAATAAAGAAATTCAGCAGAGTGGACCACTTGGGTCATCGTTCTTTGATTTATGATTTGTTCTCTGTTCGGTACAGGTGAGAATACAAGTGCTTAATGTGCCCTTCTTTCATAGAAAAGGGTCTTGATTCTGTAAAGATCAAATTTAATTAGGCAGTGCACATTCTGTAACTTTCAGACTCCATTTAAATGTATTTTTCCCAAAGAATGGCTAATTCAAAATTTCATTTCCCTCACCTTAAACCGGTTGAATAGTTTTTCACATTTAAAACATTCTGAAGGGTTCTGGAATCATATGTGAGATAATTAGATTGCTTTTTGGCGATGGAACAAACAGAACTTCACCTGGTAAAGTCAGAATGACATTTAAATGGGACTTTTTCTTGGCTATTCTTTATAAACATATTTGCAGGATCTGATTAATAAATAAGTGCATGGCCAATAGACAACTTATCTCTGTAAAAGACTAATACATATAAATATTTTATTTCATATTTCTAATTACGTTGCCACTTAAAAATTCCCTGAGAGAAATCTATCAGAAATTCTGCTTCAAATACATACTGTGTTTTGTACTAATCTCATGTTTGCTGAATGATAAACTTCAGCGTAAAACCAGCATGATACATAATTCCAATACATACAAATTATTAAATTCTTTTCGATTAAAAAGTGAAGAAATTAATGAAGGAGAACCTCCCCAGCTTTTCTCTGTAGCTACAACAGTAGACCACAAGATTATGTAAAAGATTATGGTTTCAAGGACTTTTACACTGGGTCTGGTAAAATTTAAAGCAGATTTTAGGCTGCTATAATCTAGGTTGTTTGATTATACTTTGTAAAAGCTGTGCAATGATATAGGAGCTCTGTCGAGCTCAAAAATTACAGTCTTCCAAATTCAGCCCACAACACACATACAGCTTAAAGAGCTTTCTTTTTAGCTGGCTCTGTATCAGTTGAGGACTTCTTTATATGGTGGATTTCCCTAAGAATTATTATTTTGGTCTTCCTTGTATTACTGGACATAAAGGAATTTGAAAGAGCATCTCATTGTAATGTGTCTGCATAAAATCACAGTATAAGTTTGACATTACAAGAAAGAGATAACTTTGTAGAGTATTATTCATTGTGGGAGAATCTGCTGCTGAAAAAATAAAAGCAAGCCAAGCCCTTTTATCAAATCAAATTTGATAATTAAAGAAGTATTAAACTTTGGGTTTTTTGTTTGGTTCCCCCCCCCCCCCCCCCCCCCCAGTTTCTACAGTATCACCTTCAGAAGCAGAGGCTTGGCTAAGTCTAATTTTCAGAGATTTTCAGCTCAAATGTTGCAAAAAACTTTTTTTTTTAATTCGTAGATGCACTTAAGAAGAAAAAAATAATTCCCAATTTTATTTTTCTTTTATTTGTTTTCTTTTTATTTTTCTTCTATTGCAGCTTTTCAGAAATGTACGGATTAAAAAATTTATTTCAGACAATAATTTTAAGTAAATTATGCAAATATTAAGTTATCAAGGACAGCTTGTCTAGCTGAATTTTCCCTTTGTATTCTGCAGCTTAGATAGAAGCTTAAACTGGAACATACTGTTTATGTTTTGCACAAGTAAACAAAATCAACCCAAATAAAAGTAAATGGAAAAAGAGCTTATGTTCTAACTGTACTTGGTAGTAGAAGAAAGCTTTAAACTGAACCATTCAAACACACATTTAAAAATTTATTTAGACTTCTTAAATCTGGTTGTACTGCAACCCAGGGAAATTAATACTTCCAATCTTGTTTTCCTTTTGCTAGTATTGACTTCCAGCAAACGAGCTCCAAAAGACCAGATTTTGAAGAGTGTCTCAAATAATTTGATTTGGTTGGAGACAATTTGTTTAATTAATGAACCACTCATCTCCAGTCTAGAAAATATTTGGAGAGAATGTATTGCAAGCAAACTACTTTCCAAACACACCATTATCTTTTTGCTTTGATGAGGGACCCAGCATATCCATGACTCCTCTGAAGTACTGTGGCTTACAGAATTAAACACAACCTCCACAGCCTGTCAAGGCATGAGATACTTCTCTGATGTTGAACATATGTGACCCCTTTTTCAGCCATGCAATCGATGTACCCACGTCTTGGATGGAGGACATTGTTACTACATATGTAAACAAAAATGTGCAGAGGTTCATATAATTATTATGAAGATTATGATTTCACGTGCTTCCTGACACTTCATATTCGTGGTTAAATTTCTTTCAGTTATGGAGATCTTCAAGAGATTTCCATAATCCTACAGGCATAAGTAGCTGCGCATATAACTGCATGATGTAACTAAACCCTCCACTTCTATATTTGTTCATAGAGTATTATAGCCCTATACTAAGTACACAATGTATATATATTTAAAAAGGAGTCACGTATTGAATTGGATTTTTCTTTTTATTTATTTTTCATTTAAATACAACTTTGAAATGAAAGAATAGCTTAAAGCTGATATAAGTTTTCCCCATAATTTCTTTCCATAATTTTGTTTCTTTCTTTTTTATTCCATCAGGGGTAAACACATAGTAGAAGGAAAGCAGTTTAAAGAAAATGGATAATGCCTGTGGGAGACACTTTGTGTAAATTAACAAAGAATAAATTTAGGTGAGAAATTAGATGAAATTTCTAGCTACCATAGATCTGAAATTCTGAAAATATGTTCTTTACTGAATTTTAAGACAGTACTTCATAAATTTAGTCCTTTTATGAATCTGGTAATTTGACATGGTTTTCCCATGATAACAAAGACTAGGTCTTGGACATCCAAGGGATCAGAGTGCTATATTCCAATTCAACATATAAGAGAGTCACATATTAGCAAATAGTAAAGCTTTTCATTATGGATGTTTGCTATTTGGCAGTCTCTGAGTTTCATTTTGGCTGGATTTTTTGTGTAAATTTACAGATACAGAAAAACTTAGGTGGTTGACAATCTTACAGCTGCATTGGTTTTACTTTTCTAAAACTATCAGTAAATGCAAAGATGTGGAGAATAATCAATGTTTTGGGTTACAAAATACTTCAAGAGAAAGTGAAATCTCGTACATATAAAATATCACTCAAAACTAAGGAAGTCTGCATTTTTAGGTAGAGAAATGGAACACATTACCATTTTCAGTGTTGAATGATAAATCAAATACATTGGGAAAATGTGCTTTGTTGCATGCTTATTAAATTAGAATGCACGTAACGAAACACACATGTATATTCCCACACACACTGGTATACGTAGCTGGTTTTCTAACTCTTGGCAAGTCTTAGACTTTCAAGTGAAAATGACAATCAGACGAAAACCTTGCAGCATAAAGCATAAACATGATTAATCTAAACTTTGTTTTCTGCTACCTTCAGGTTCACTATATCACTGAAGTGTGTCATTATAGCATTAGATTTCACCTCACATTACTGTCCAGAAAAACCCTTTAAAAGGAATAGTATTTTTTTTTTTTTTTTTGATTTTTTTATCTCTTCCTCTTCCACAGGGAGGAATGCAACAACTGAGTCTGGATTCTCTGTGGACTTCGTAAGTCCCTACAAGGTCACAGTTACTTGTTGATAAAGAATATATGACTGACTCTATAGATTTACAAAAACTGAAGATATATCCTGATTACATATGATATTGTTCTTGTGAACCCAAATAAACTCTGACGCTTAGGAAATAGTGATAGATATGAAGATGGAATAGACCACTGATTCTAGGGGTAAGCCAAAAAAGGCCCATATAAGGAGAAAACCTGAACTGAATCCCATTCAAGACAACAAAAAATACTGCATATCAGGATCCAAATGTGCCATTTTGATATGCTGAGTCTTCTGTAGAGTGCTTTTCCTGAATCATTTCCTAAACAACTGTATTGAATTAGTATCTTAAAGGAAACAGACACCAGCTTTAGCCACACATTCTGCTTCTAATTGCATTCCATTTACATACTGCACCTTCATTGCAATCACACCATATATAAATTTTACATTGTGCCAAGTAATACCTTTAAACTTGAAATTTATGTCATAATATGGCACGGTACAAGAAAAATAATATCCAAATAGCATTTAATCATAGCAGTTGGGGTATTAAGTTAATTGAAGTCCATTTGATAGAGCTCTCAGAGAGATTCAGTACATTTAATAGGAAAGAAAAGAATTATCAGGTGAGTCAGTCGTCTCAAATTGTTTTCTAATTTACAGTAGTTTAGGATTTAGGACATGTTAGTTAGTTTAGAATGTAGTTCTTAAACACAGCCTCTGGCAGTACTGAGGTTCACAGTAAGACCCTACCACAAGATGAGAAATTATTCCGTATCTAAAATGGCCTCTTGACCTAGAGAAATATCCCAACCTTCTGGGATGATTCACATGCATAATTCAGAGGTGATTAGTTGCACTGGTTTCTATACTCTTCAAGGAATAGGAAAGAAATAGAGAAATTAAAAGAGGAAATGTAATTAATGATCAATGAGGATGGCTATAAAGGTAGGCCTGATGACAGCAAGCACCTGGGAAATCTATTAAGATCACAATTAACTTGTTATTTCATCCAGTCTGGAAGAGTTCAACTTGTTATAATGGCACTCCTGGACAAAGTATGATTTTACAGATGGTTTTATTACTTTAAATGTCAAGTTAAGTCCCCAAACTAAATAAAAACCCCCAAATGCCCTTTCCTCAGGTGTTTTTCTCAAATTTGATTCCTATTGAATCTGAATCTTCTCAGAGCCTTCCAATATCTGCTAGCATTAAAATGCTGCTCAACCACGCATACAGATGACTCCTCTCCTGCTTGGCAAGGATTTTCTTAACAGGCGGGCTGACGATAAATATCATCATGGCATTCCCTTAGGAGCACTGCATTAGCGTACATTACAAGAGTTTAATGGAGCCTGACTTGGATCACAAGGGCTGCCTGCCTCCTTTGAGATCTTAAAGTACAAGAGCTGTACCCTTTCAACGTACAGAAGAAATTAGTACCACTCACGTTTGACCATATAACATTGTCTATGCCATGATAATTCTTTGTACAAAAAGCTTTTATTCGATAAACTTATTTACTAGAATTTCAGTGCAAGAAGGTTTTTGTTAAATTTTATCTGGAATGTTGAACATGATCAAAAATTTAAAAAATAGAGAAAGCTGCATGTGGGAGATTCAGCTTTTGCATTTTGCAACAACTCTTTATTTCTTACATTTACCTTGTGTTCAGAAAAAAGTGGAAGGGTTGACTTTCAGTTTCTGAAGCCTCTATTTAAGCCATCTGAGGTTATCTCATTAGTCTCCAAATGCAGGTCAATGGTTTTTTACTTAGTGCAAAGACAGATTAAGGAACACATTTCAGTTCTATGGAGAATATATCTACTTTTCCTTCAGTCAGCCTAGAAAGAAGGTGAACTAACAAAGCAAAGAAGACACATTTATTTTCTCTTACAACATATAGCATGTAATTTGAAGGATTTTTATAATATTCTCAATGAAAATATATAAAAGGTTAAAATATATGATCATAATGAAAGACACTGATGATATTTCCCTTTGATAATTGAATGCATCAACCAGCCTTGCTAACTGCAGTCATTTATTCAGATTTCACTGGTATTTTTTATGTAATACAAATGTGTTCTTACCTGCATCAGCATATTGGAAAAGGAAAGACGGAAAAAGTTTCAAGCAAGCAAGCAACAGAAAAAAGTCCTTCAAGCCTTCTACTTGACATTTGGCTCAGCATTGGAAAGGAAATAAACACGTTATAGACATTTGGCTAAATAAAGCTACAACTACAGCTGTTATGTCTGTGGAAATGATGTCTTTGAAAATTGTCAAATCTCTGTGGCCAGAATCCAGGAATTTTGTAGTCTCACAAAATGCGTTTACATGATCCTGAAAGTTTCTTAGCTATTTCTGGTTCATACATAAAGAAAAGCTTGAGCCTGAATGCTTTTCCATGTAAAGTGTAAGAGTTGATCTATTAAAAGGTATTATTTCTCCTTACAAAACCTGGCTTATCTTACTTCCTCAGCCTCCTCCGTTTGCAACAGTTCTGCTACCAAGATTCTGCAGGGGAGTTAACCAATATGACATAAGTCAAGATTAAAATTAAGTATTTTGTAAGATGTATGTGGTTCAAACCCGAGGCATTTGCTTAGCTGAACTTCTGTAGAGGAGGACCAGGAACTTACACAATGAAATATAGAGTTTAAACATCATTAAGCTGGACAATTATAGGAAGTCTACAAATAAACTTTTCCCTTCAAGGTATCATATATGTGTACCTCAGAATGTATTTTATAATAGTAACTTTACTTGGTCATGTTCCTAGAAGGAGTATGATGCTTCTGGATACTGTCCTACTATCTGAATATATTTTTATCTCAGCAGCTGCTACAAATGCAGGTTGTTGATGCTCAGTGTTAATTGGCAAATACTGGTGAAAAATACAGAGAAAAAAAGAAACTTGCATGAGCTGCCTAATAAAGCTGCGTTTGCTTCTTGATGTGAGAGGGATTAAATAAGCAATTGCAGTAATGAAGGTGTCAGATGACTTTCAGAGAGAAATCATGACTTTTACTGTTTACAGTCTATCAAAACCAGTTGTTTCTGACTGTGTCTGATTAGTTTTCTTTAAGACTGTGGCCTTGCCACAGGAGGTTTCCTAGCACTTATTCTCTTTATTTTCTCCTTGTCTAAATACATTATTGCAATCAAAACTTTGATACTCCAGTTTTATGCTACTTTAACAACAATGATTTCACAGGAATTACAATCGTGTGAAACTGCGGTTGTGCACTGATGAACTTAACATAACATAGGCAAATATTGAATTTATACTATATGCACTTCATGACCAGGAGTAATGGGTTAGACCCTTTCCATAGCTTCCACAGGTTCAGGATTTTAGATTTAACCCATCTTTTATAAAACTTGAAATAAATTTTTATTAGTCTATTTTAAAAATGTTAAAATGTATAAAATGAAAATGTTGTAAAAAACATCATTACGTTATTTATAACTAATTGTTTTTATACATTCAGCATGCTGCTGGTGTTCACACTATAAGTGAGAGGTATATTAAAAAGTCAAAGAACAAACAGGAGCATTACTATTGATACCTGAACACTGATACTGCACTTTACATGTGAAATCTGTCAGTTTCAGCTGGGTAAAAGGAATTTATTTTTAATACATTGAAATGTCTTCTTTCTCAGTTTCATAAGAACTGAGATATTTAGGTGTATGAATCTCTCCTGGAATTTATAGTTAATGTAAGGGTTTTGTGTATATGTTTTAGGTGTGTGAACCTTTTGTGTTTTAATATAAAGACCATTATTACTTTAGTATAAAAATAACCTTCCATTCATAGAATCATAGAAACCTAGAATTATAGACTAATTTAGTTTGGAAGGGATCTTCAAAGATTATCTAGTTCAACCCCCCATACTATTTATTCCTAGAATAAAAGGTTTCACAAGGTCTTACTTTTGCTTATTTATAAAATGATGAATAGTTCAAATTTGGTTGGTGTCTATACCACAGCAGAACCCTTAAGAGGGGTTACTGTAACATCTTACATAAATTGCAAGATATGCAATAATATTTTGGTCTAAGTCATGGTCCGTTTTAACAAAACCCAAAAATAGCTTGTTGCAATGCTATTTAACATCATTAGACCTCCATTTTGTAACTGTGCATCCTCTAGTATCTTCTCTGTCACAAGCTGTGTTTGCACAGAAAAGCTAGAAGAACTGTTTTCAATGGAAATAAGATTTTTCTCTAAGCATTGCCTGCTAGTCATTAACAAGTAACATGGAAGTGAATCTTATTAAACTTTACACTCCCGTGTAAAGTTATTGTTAATTCAACTTGCCAGAAAACAATGTAGGAAGATAGGACCTCAAAGCACGAGAGATTTTTTTTTGAGAGAAATCTGTTTATCTGAATGTTGGCTGAGCACATCATATATATAGGCATGTAAACAAGGAAATGATTTATGATGTATGATGTATCTTAATCACAAACCAGCAAGTCTTATTTTATGGAAGACAAAACTGCAATTTAATTCCTTCAAAAGAGAAGAAATCTCAATCAAACACTATTGTTTGTGGTGACTGGTGACACTTACTACAAAAGATTAGTGAGCTGGATGTAAACTGGTTCTTAGACTGATCACATGTTGCAAGGGGACGTGCTCATTGCCAAGGCAGGGGCAGTGGCAGGGATAAAGCATTTTTTAGGACCCTGCCAGGGCTCTATGGTGTTACTAACATCCTATCTTCAGCAGTGCAGGATCTCAGCAACCTGTAATCTGGTAAAAGTGTTTGGCAGGGTATGCTTTTATTATTTTCTACAGATATTTACATATGCTTTTGAAAAACAGAGAAGCGACATACAGTGACAAAATCAACACACAGAGGCAGTCTGGGTTAGTCATGTTAATCCTACATCTTTCTTTTACACCTTCATGACAGATACTCCTCACTGTTAACTGTATATCCTGAAAAAATTGCAGGTCATAATAGTAATAATAATCATTGAGTGGACTTTATAACCTTTAGTTACATTAGCTGATAACAATGATTTCAATTAAGCAGATTATAATACTACTAGATTCTTAATAAAAATAAAGTTCTATTTTAAAGACTGACATCATTTGAACAACCTGGTCTAATGAAAGGTGTCCCTGCCCATGGCAGGAGGGTTGGAACTAGATGATCTTTGAAGTCCCTTCTAGCCATTCTATCATTTGATGATCTCTTTCAGGAAAGGCCAAAGTATAGCTAGTAACTCATCTGCTGATCCTGAACAATGACTACTTGAGTCCTGTGCTCTGGTTTATCACAGGAAAGAAGCTGTGGTAAAGAGCTGCAAGGCAGCTGGGTCCCTCACTGCAGGAGGATGGAGATAGGCAGCAGGTGCAGAGGTTCGCCTGGAGCCAGGTTGATGTGAATGACGCTGCTGTCCCTACAAAGTACCTGTTGGAAGTACTTTCTTTTCAGCTCTCTGAGGTCAGTGTTATAAGCTCAGTGACTCTAAAGTAGACAGGATATTTGATCATCAAGCTCCATTTCCTAGCAATGCAATCCTTTTCCTGAACAACACCAACTGTTGTGTGCTTTTTTATTGCGGCACATAAAGTGCCAATTGAATTTTTTTCTGCCAGAGATTTAACATTTACTCTGAGTGTCATATGCTGAATGACTGATAATATTAATTAAAAATAAACAAGGAGATTATCAATAGACACTGAAAATCTAATGCAAGATGATGGTTTTGCTGAATAATTCTGAAATAAATTTTTTCTATCATAACAGAGAAGGACAAGTAAGGGAATAGATATAGTGAGGGTAAAATATTTAAAGTTTAAAATGGTCAACAGCAAGAATAATTATATACATACATGTCCTGGGTTCAGCAGTAGCAGCCATTTTTCTCCTTCTTAGTAGCTGGTGCAGTGCTGTGGTTTTGACTTTCAGCCTGGGAACAACGCTGATAACACCGATGTTTTTAGTTGTTGCTAAGTAATGTTTAGTCTGACCAAGGACTTTCTGAGTTTCATGTTCTGCCAGGGAGGAGGGGAAGCCAGGAGGAAGCAGAGACAGGACACCTGACCCAAACTAGCCAAAGAGGTATTCCATACCACAGCACATCATGCCCAGGATGTAGAACTGAGAGTTACCCGGAAGGGCTGGATCACTGCGGGGTGGGGGAGTTATCGGTCGGTGGGTGGTGAGGTGTTGTATTCTCTTCCCTTGTTATTTCCTTTATCATTATTACTATTAGTGGTAGCAGTAGTGATTTGTGTTATACCTTAGTTATTAAACTGTTCTTATCTCAACCTGTGGGAGCTGCATTCTTTCGATTCTCCTCCCTGTCCCTCCAGGAGCGGAGGGAAGAAAGGTGGGGGGGGAAGTAAACTGCGTGGTTCTAATTTACGGCCTGGGCTTAAACCACGACAGTTCTTTTTGGTGCCCAAAATGGGGCATGAAGGGTTGAGATAACAACAGATCTGACCGAGGCACAATGCTGATTGATTGGCTCTCAAAGTTATTTCTCTTGATGTCCCAGTCTCAGTATGCTGTAGCTTACTTAGAGCCAGTATTTGCTGTGTTAGTGTTTATCAAGTGTGGGCCTTGGGCTAAGGTTCTTGTTTCATTGTACTTTATGGTAATGGCTTGCGATACGGGGGGGCTCCGGCAGCAGGGCGGGATGAACGTGGCCGTGGACTTGTACCTGGCCGTCCTGCTGCTCTTCACCGTCCTGGCCCTCGTCCTCGCCTCCGTCTTCGTGAGGCTGCGGGGAGCTGAGGGGGAGCAGCCCTGGGAGCCGGTGGCAGCCGAAGCGGCCCGGGAGAGCAGTCCCGTGGACCAAGAGGCGGCGGGAGCGGGGCCGGAGGCCAGCAGGGAGCGGCTGCTGGTGAAGTCAGGGCGGATGACGAGGGAAAGGAGGCGGCGCCGAGCAGCGGGAGGAGGCGGCAGAGGAGCTGAGTGCTGCGGCCAAGCCCAGCCCCGTGGCGGCCAAGAGCATCCCCCGGCAGCTGCCCACGAGCATCCCCCAGCAGCTGTCCACCGAGCCCCATGAGCCTGAGCCCCAGAAGGATGCAGGAGACCACACAGCACTTTCCAGCAAGGCAGAGGAGGAAGATCTGGACTCAGAAGAAGAGAAGCTGGTGGTGAGAGAGCTGGCAAGCACAGCGGCTACACCAGCTCCAGTGACAAGTACAGCAGCATCATTTGAGAGTTCTGAAGGTTTTGAATGGCCTTTGGGTACCCTTGGGACCTGCCTGCTGATTGTGATGTTGATCACCATGTTGGCACACACACACAGAGTGTATTTTACCCACAACCATTTTGTCTGATCCCACGAGTTAAGCAGAGTCAGGTTTGGGTCTTGTCTGGGGTTAGATGACGATATAGCAGGACGAAGAGGTTTTCCCCAAGACTGGACAGTCATGAGTGGCAGGGTGTGTGGGACAGTATGGGCAAGCATCTGGTCCACTGGGCCCCTCCAGTGCTTTGGAAGTGTCGGAGATGGAAGGCAGCTGTGTGGAGTCCCCAGTGACAAGTTGCAGAAACTGCTGAAGGGGAGGGTGAATTATTTTGAGCCTGGTGGGCCCATGACACTTCAGGCCATCAGGGCAGAGACTTAGCAATAGACACTATTGCCCAGGTTATTCACGAGTGTGAACACTGCACACGGCCTCTCCTGCTCTAAAAGACTGTTACAAGAGATGGAGCCCAACATCATGGACCGAATGGACTCAGTAGCTTTATAGGGATTGGTCCGTGCACTAAGATAAGAGTGCACTGAGATGAGAGTGAGGGTATATTAAAAATGTGGGATCTGAGCATGACGTGAATGGTATGGAATAAGGGGTGGATACTGTCCTGGTTTATCAGTAGCAGTCAGTTTTTCTCCTTCTTAGTAGCTGGTGCAGTGCTGTGGTTTTGACTTTCAGCCTGGGAATAATACTGATAAAGCCGATGTTTTCAGTTGCTGGTCAGAATGTTTACCCTGACCAAGGACTTTGTGAGCCTCATGCTCTGCCAGGGAGGAGGGGAAGCCGGGAGGAAGCGGGGACAGGACACCTGACCCAAACTAACCAAAGAGGTATTCCATATCACAGCACATCATGCCCAGGATGTAGAACTGAGAGTTACCCGGAAGGGCTGGAACGCTGCTGGGTGGTTGAGTTATCAGTCGGCAGGTTGTGAGCAGTTGTATTCTCTTCCCTTGATATTTCCTTTATCATTATTATTATTGGTGGTAGCAGCAGCGGTTTGTGTTATACCTTAGTTATTAAACTGTTCTTATCTCAACCCGTGGGAGTTGCATTCTTTTGATTCTCCTCCCTGTCCCTCCAGGAGCAGAGGGAAGAAAGGTGGTGGTGGGGGGGAAGTAAACTGTGTGGTTCTAATTTACAGCCTGGGCTTAAACCACGACACCTACACATCGGCATCCCAGTTTTTCTTTTGACATACCAAAGAGGTGGAATTTCCCCTTTGCCCTAGCAACCTAGGGGTGTGAGCACTTAGGAGTCCTCAGATACTGACAGAGCATGTTCAAGCTCAGATTTCTAGCAAATTGTGCTAACCAGAGGGATGTATGTGTTCAGTCAATGGCCAGGGAAAATTAATGTTCTTGAGCAATCATGTTGAAAATGCTTTGTTATAAGCAGGGTAATAAAAATTTCATGATACCAGAAAAAATGAATGAATATGGGAGGAACACAGATTCTGGGTACTGCTGAAAAGACTTTCCATTTATTTCACCCATTTTGAATTAAAATACAGACTCATTCAGTTTTGTAATAAAGGGCATTATACAGGCATCTATATTCTGGAATATAATAAAAATGAAGAAAATAAATCCTGACAGTGTTCAGAAAAGTGTTCTAGCCCTTGAGATATCCTCATGAATTGGATGGTCTAGAATAGGTAATGCCTTGGTTAGCACACACAGGCATTGCAGATGCTCTGTTGAGAGTCCTACTGTACATGGGGAGTGACATTCACTGCTGGCAAGTCTTGGACAGTCATTTCCATGTAAAGGTGCTGGAAGCCTTGCTTTTTCAACCAAAGAGCAGCAGTGGAGGCAGAAGTCTTTCAGTACTCATCCAACAGGATGCCTTCCACAGGAAGACTTTATTTAATTCATAAATTAAACATTAGTTTTCTTTCTTTGAGTGCTCGTAACTCTCACACTTCTGCTGGAGGACTATTAGCAGAGAGGATTTAACACAAGTGTGACAGTTACACTTCTGAAGTCTGAAGGACAAGACCATGGCAATCAAAATATCTTCAACACTTCACTGGGTGGCCATCAGATGACATTGACTTTTGGCCAATCTGGAGTCAGTCTCAAACTGAGAATTTGAGGGAAACTGCCCAATTAGTTGCATTCTAAATCTGTAAGCAGTGAAAACTGTACTGAACAGCGTTGCCTGAGAAAGCAGTAAGAAGGCCTTAATTGACATGGGGTTTTGTGAGAAGCATGAAATTCACTTTTCATAAAATTTGCCTGCATGGGAGATGGACCTTTTTTTTGGTCACCACCTCAGTGATGAATAATATGTTACTTATTAAAAAGAAAATCACTGATGATTATTGAGATCTCTGAAAGGAACAGACACTTTTAATTTGAAATGTTTTAGGCATGATACATAAAAATAGAGTGGAAAAAAAATCTTCAGTAAAAACCTCTCTTCCTCTAGGCAGGTACGGGTATAAAACCATGTTATTTGACATGTAAGCTGCTAACAGGCAACATAAAATTCTATCCACTATTAATCTTGTTATTAGTAACTATTTGGATACTCATTGTTTTTCAAATCTAATAATATTTTATATTGATATTACAGTGCATAGGTAAGGATATCAGAGCACTTTAAAGATATAAAGAAGGCTGAGATTCTTAATGACTTCTTTGCTTCAGTCTTCACTGGCAAAGTCTCTGACTGCACCACCCAAGTCTTGGAAGGCGGACGCAGGGACTGTAAGAATGAAGACCTTAGGCCCACTGTAGGAGAGGATCTGGTTCAAGACCATCTTAAAAACCTAAATGTACACAAGTCCATGGGACCTGACAAAATCCATCCACTGCTCCTGAAGGAGCTGGCGAAGGAGTGGCTAAGCCACTGTCCATCATATTTGAAAAATCATAGCAGTCAGGTGAAGTTCCCCATGACTGGAAAAAGGGAAATATAACCCCCATTTTCAAGAAGGGGAAAATGGATGACCCGGGGAATTACAGACCAGTCAGTCTCACCTCTGTGCCTGGCAAAATCTTGGAGCAGATTCTCCTGGAAGGCATGCTAAGGCACATGAAAAACAACAAGGTGGTTGGTGACAGCCAGCATGGCTTCACTAAGGGGAAATCCTGCCTGACCAATTTGGTGGCCTTCTGTGATGGAGCTACAGAACCGATGGACAGGGGCAGAGCAGTTTACGTCATCTACCTGGACTTGTGCAAAGCCTTAGACACTGTCCCACATGACATCCTTGTCTCTAAATTGGAGAGACATCAATTTGATGGGTGGACCACTCGGTGGATAAAGAACTGGCTGGATGGCAGCACGCAAAGAGTTGTGGTCAATGGCTCAATGTCCAGCTGGAGACCAGTAACAAGTGGTGTCCCTCAGGGATTGGTGTTGGGACTGGTCTTGTTCAACATCTTTGTCGGTGTCATGGACAGTGGGATTGAGTGTGCCCTCAGCAAGTTTGCTGATGACACCAAGCTGCGTGGTTCGGTTGATACGCCGGAGGGAAGGGATGCCATCCAGAGGGACCTCGACACGCTTGTGAGGTGGGCTGATGCCAACCTGATGAAGTTTAACCATGCCAAGTGCAAGGTCCTACACCTGGATCGGAGCAATCCCAGGCACAGCTACAGGTTGGGCAGAGAAGAGATTCAGAACAGCCCTGCAGAGAAGGACTTGGGGGTGTTGGTCGATGAGAAAATGAACATGAGCCGGCTTCAGTGTGCGCTCGCAGCCCAGAAAGCCAACTGTATCCTGGGCTGCATCAAAAGGAGCGTGACCAGCAGGTGGAAGGAGGTGATCCTGCCCCTCTACTCTGCTCTCGTGAGACCTCACTTGGAGTATTGTGTGCAGTTCTGGTGTCCTCAACATAAAAAGGACATGGAACTGTTGGAACAAGTCCAGAGGAGGGCCACGAGGATGATCAGGGGACTGGAGCACCTCCTGTATGAAGAGAGGCTGAGAGAGTTGGGACTGTTCAGCCTGGAGAAGAGAAGGCTGCGTGGAGACCTCATAGCAGCTTTCCAGTATCTGAAGGGGGCCTACAAGGATGGTGGGGATGGACTATTCATCAGGGACTGTAGTGACAGGAGAAGGGGTAACGGGTTCAAACTGAAACAGGGGAAGTTTAGATTGGATCTAAGGAAGAAATTCTTTACTGAGAGGGTGGTGAGGCACTGGAATGTGTTGCCCAGGGAGGTTGTGAATGCTCCATCCTTGGCGGTGTTTAAGGCCAGGTTGGATGAGGCCTTGAGTGGCATGGTTTAGTGTGAGGTGTCCCTGCCCACGGCAGGGGGTTTGGAACTAGATGATCTCAAGGTCCTTTCCAACCCTAACTATTTTATGATTCTATCATTCATAAAAGCTCATCCACAACACTCTTGGGAAGCAGAGCTAGCATCATTACAATCATCTCACAGAGGAGGAACTAAGCAGTAGAGAATATAAGTGACATATCTAACATTCCTCAAAGCCAGAAATTGAATCCAATATCCTCAGCTGCCAGTTCATTGCTGTAGCTGCCGGGAACCAGCCTTTTACGTTTACAATACACTAAAAGATGAAAAATGTCCACTGAAAAACCCAGCTCCCTAACTGCTTAAGTTAGAGTTACAAGTGGACAGGTCCTGTAGAGCAGAGCTTGGTGTTAACACACCAGAGAGGCATCCTGTTACTCAGCTCCACTCCTCTAGCTGGAACAAAAGACAAATACAAGCCGCAAAATGCTGATTCCTTCGTGCTGATGGCTGCAGCATGACTTGAAATGTAATATAACATCCACTTATTAGAATACTGAATTTAGCAACTAATCTGGAAGAATAGATCACTTAGTGCTCATACAGTCAGTGCATTTTAAAAGAACATGGACTGCTTTCCATGTCTGAAGATGACTTGTAACTGTTACAGAAAAACCATGAGCAGAAAGGATTGCACAGTCATCTAATCACAGCTTAGTGGATTAAAATATCAAGTGTACATGATATTCACAATGAAAAATTGAATTCCTCAGTACTATGTTTTGGCTACTTCAACTTCCTTGAATGCAAACATACATCAGTAGGTGCTCAGTTTACTACAGTTTCTTTCCGCTAGTTAGTGTAGTCCTGGCTACTGAATGTATTGGGTAGTATACCAGCTCATGTTATCTGGGGAACCACACTTTTTTTAACTCTTTCCCTTTAGCTGTTTTCCCAGCTTTTGGTTTATAAAAGAAAAAGGTAATATTTTCCATAGGATGGTCCAACTTAGCAAATGCTGTTTAATTCGTTCACTTAAATGAGCTAAAAAGATATAAATTTCCTTTGAAATCATCATAATAGGATATCTGTGGATTATCTTTTGTCATAATTCTACAGCAATGTATCTAAGTCAGATAAATTTCATTGAGTTATAAGATATTAGCAAACCAACTTTAACAGTAGCTAATACCTGAGACTGCACAAAGTTTGCAAATTATTTTGGAAAACGCCACAGTGATGATTTCAGATCAATGCTTACTGTCTCTCATTCCTTCATCAACATATAACTCACCTCACTGAGCCTCGTAACAGAGGCTATGTCCCACTGAGAAAATAAATAAACAAACAAATTGTCAAAAAAGCTTCAATACAATAACAGACACGATTTTGTTCTCGAATCTCTGTGCTCTTGATTCCTAAATACATTATACTTTCTTAACTGAAAACCTCTACATCTTTCTACATCTTGTTAAGTTAAAAAAAAATATAATCTGGAATACAATTTATCTGTATCTAGTTCTATGTGAACTTTTATCAGCTCTAATTGCTTTTCTGCTTTGATGTGCTCACAGTCTTTCAACACTTCCATTCCCTTCCCTCCCACTTGGGAAAATATCTCAATCCTCAGAATCTGACCTTTGGCTTATTTCATGAAGACGAAAGCAAAGAATTTATTCAAGCTCAGAGCAATACTAACGTCATTAACTAACTTCCCACTTTCTGTATATCCCTCAGTGGCTGCACAGAATACTTGATTTGCTTTCTGCTTGTGTATTTAAATGATATAGGACCAAATTTTTGCTAATGCAGTATCTATTTCCTTTGATTACTTTATTGCACTTGTAGCTTTACCTTTTCTTGACATTTTTTAAATTATAAATTTTTAAATGCTGTTTTGTTTGTCTGGAGCTTTGCTTTCCACACCAAGACTGGCCATTTCTAGGCCTTTTCCCAGTTCTCCTTCCAGTCTAGTTCTCCTTCCTCTTCAGCAGCTGTGGCAAGATCACGTCCCTCTGAAGTCAGTGCAAGCTTTGGCTACTGATGTTAACAGCATCAGGAACGTGCCTTACATGGCCTTGAGAAGATGTCTCACCTGAATGTGACACCTCTGAGAAGCTAGATTTCATTCCATCATTTCTTATACCCTTTGGCTTCCCAGCAGTATCTTTTTCCCAGAGATATTATGACCTCAAGTTCTGTAGTGTCTTCCAAAGAGATTTTCTGCATCAATAAGTAGCAATTTTGAGCCATGTGAACTCTGAGAGTTGGACTGAAGCCTTCTAAGTCACTTCACATAGGCTAGTAACAGCAATGGGAGTTCTTGTGATGGTGTCTCCACACTTGGAACTTGCCTCAGTTTCATACTACATGCTATAAACTGTCTCTCTGTTGCAGAAAAGTTTAGTCTTTTTCCATTTTTGTTTCTATGACAACCCTAGTAGCTCACCTACTAGGCTGGCTTCCATATTTTACTTTTTTTAATAAACCTGTCACTATGGCAATGATGTGTCCTCCCACAAAATACTATGATTTATCTGTTTTAGACAGGGTAAAGCAGGAAATCCTTTCACCTTTTCCCAGATCCGCAGACATGTTTAATTCTTTCTACACCATCCATGATAATTGATCCATAGGAGAAAGATGTGAGTTTTTCTTTCTTAAAATGCTCCAACAGTTTTATTTGCTTTATGTTTGATTTTTTTTTTTTTTTTGCTTTTTAATATACACTGGACAAATGGCTTTCTTCCAAAAGTCCAGGCAGTTAGTACACTGTAGGATGGTAGTGGAACTTGACATCAGCTATAATTCTGACTGAAGGAGGATTTGATTACATCAATACCATCCCTGACTTACATTTGCCTAACGAATGCTTTAGCCAAAATTCCAACGATGGGGATTCTGCAGCTTCCCTGGGAAAAGTCTGCTGGCACTCAACCATCCTAATGGATTGTTTCCCTGACATCCAACCTAAGTATTTGCTGCAACGGAAGTACACTTTCTCATACTGTACTCAGTCGATGTAGATAAAAACTTGCTGCAGAATTATTAGACATTTTCAATATCAGCATTTTTATCTTACAGAGTATATTTCATAAATAGCTAGTATGTCACTCTTCAGTTTTTTCCATGTCAGCTATCCCTGTTTTTCTGTCATGAAATTTATATTTCTGTCATTGAGAATTACATTTTCAATATCACTGATCGTTCTTTTTTCTCCGGATTATATTTTGTGAAATTTAGAACTCTGATGTATCTTGAAGTACAGAACAAATAATCCACGTGAATTTTGGTAGATTGTAAAGACTGCTTCATGCATTTTTTGGATTGTATATTTTTACGCTTATAATTTAATCTCTTGTATAAATCTCAGTATCATGTATTTTTAAAAAAAAATTCAATCATGGTAATATCCAGAGTTTTTTCTGTACAATTGCTGCTTAATTTGCAGCCTCCCATAAAGTTGCTGGAGATGAGTATTCCTATTTAATGTAGCATATTTACTTGTTCTTCTTAAATTACATGCTCCTAGTTTCAAACCTTTCCTCTAATATGCCAAGTTAATTTTTCTTTCTATTTTTTTTCTTCCAAAGTTCTTGCAGCCCCTTTACAATTAACAAGCTTTTCCATTCCGTCCTTTCAGTACTTAAAGAAAATGCCCTACTCAATGTAGCTCTTCAATTAACAGTGGCTTTCTGACAATGATGCGTCAGAAACAGTTTTCCCCATGATCATGGGACTTTCCTGATTCCAATGTTTTTATCCAAACTTGTATTTCCACATTTTGTTTACAAAACTATCATGGCAGAAAATGTCAAAGTCTATCAAAGTCAGCAGCTAGTGCTTTCCATATACCTTTTTCAGCTTGCCTGTCATCAAGAACTTTCTATGCCTCAAAGCAGATGAACACATTTCTTCCCCCCACCTTCACATAAATGTTATCTGCAAAATAAAGGAGTACAAGCAAATCTTCACGCTGTTCTCTACTACATCATTTATCACATAATTGTTATTTTGATCTAAAACATTTAGTTCCTCTTTGCCCTCCACCACTTCCCCCCTCTATTCTTGCCTTGGTCCTAGTATGAATAATTAAGTCCCTTTCCCAGTTTTATTACATCTTTCTTTATGTCCATATTGCTTATACCCAGCCTAATGTTTCTACTTTAAGTAAAAGGATTTCAAAACCTGACATACAAAGGCCTACACCATTTTCAAAATGTAAGAATATCTTTTCAGCAGGGGTCCCAAATCCTGTCGGCCTGTACATGTTTTTGACCATATTTACATGTCCAGTGGAAATTCTCATTATGGCTGGTGGAAGTAGTCTAACCTGTGATGTAAGAAATATGTGAGGCAGCATGTTTTGGAGACAAGGCATAATCATCTGACACAATAGTTTTCTGGCTGTTTTCTGCTCATGTCATCTGGTAAACACAAGAGAAAAAAACCGCAAACATTTCAAAAATGGTGTTTTTTTCTACATCAGCTTTCTTAATAACTTTGTAATGATTGTATGAAACTACTGTCCTGCAGGTGGTTTAAAAGCAATTTCATCATATCATTTTAATGGCTTAGAACAGATGTGCTTGCTAATCATCTTGCCATCTAGGTGCTGCTGTGATAAGTGTACATGACAGTGTTTCTGACCAGGTTCTACTCTCCATTTCTACTTAACTCTGTGGGAACATTTTTCCTTAAGTATAAGCAGGATTAGGTCCATTGCTGTTTAAGTGGCTTGCGAGAAGCATAAATTTTTCACTGTCAAAAATCAAGAGAGGAATGAATAAATGTTCATATTGCGCTAATTTAGCGAGTCAACAGTTACTGACTTTTAAATGATAGATTGTTATTGCAAGGCAGAGATAATGTATGGTTACTCCTCTAATAGTTTCAAACCATAGAAATTAAAAACAACAGTGGGAGAAATTTGGCATACTCAGAAAATTTACATTACTTGGTTCAAAGGAGGAAAGGGATTTTCAATGAACTTTCTGTTGTCCATATTTTCCCACATGCTGGGGTTCAGCAGCTCCTTAATAATGCGTAAAGACAGCCGTGACTCTTCCCAGACCATTACAACTCAGCAAGGGGTATGTAAATGGAGCTGGAGCTATTACAGTGAGAAAAATAAGAATCTGAACACCAGCTTCTGATTTTCTGTAGGATAGAAAACAGAAAAATCAGTGTAAAAGACAAATTTCCAAAACTTTTTTATTACAATTTTAATTATTTGGTATATACTTTAAAGGTCTTTTTCCTGAAAAGTCTAAGTTCCAAGATTGGAGTTTTCTGGAAGTTTAACATTGTGCATCAGTGAGAACAGATCAGAGGGATAAAGTTCATTCTTTACAGCAGCAGTTCAGTCTAGTCCAGGTCATTCTTCCCCATGATGTTCTTGCTGCACATCAAAGTCCTGGTTTGGGAAGAACAGTTCTGGAGGTGGTTGCTTTCCTTCTGTATTCTGCTACAGATAAAATTAAAAAAAAATAAATCAGAATTTAAAAGACAGGTTTGATTTAATGGTGATGTTTGTGCTAGGCTCAAGGACATATGACATACTGTTAATTCAGGTCTGAATGCAAGAGTGTTTCAGATTACAATGTTGATTCATACACTGAAGACAGTACTGGAAATACACCAGCCTTCTTCCAGTACTTTTTAATCAACAGTCATTTCCAAACAATTAAATAAATGACGAACACTATCTTATTTAATCTCTGTGATTCTATTCAAAAGGAAGTGAGCAGACAGCTATGGCCAAGTCTTCATCACTTCCTAATACCATAATAACAATGCTTTTAACTCAAACCAGCCACAGATATTTTAGAAGACTCAAAAGAGAAGATGAATTAGACTTAAAAGACTGAAAGATTCATGTAAATTTGATGTCAAACTCAAGTGTCTGGTCTGTGGACAGTTTACACTTGGTTACTGTTACTGTTACCACTGCTACTGAGAAGGTGCATAGTCCACTATAATACATCCATTAAAACACTGGTCTCCAAAGTGTGTGGGGTGCATATAGCCCAGGAGGTGTGCAAGACAATCCATTGTGGTGCAGAGAGAAAACATTTTTGTACCATTAATAAGTAAGTTAGAATATTTAAAAAATTTAACAGTGTTTATTTCGTCTTTGTTTCATAATTTTTAAATTCCTGTTCTTGCGTATGATATATAATGTGCATCATCTATAGTTTAGTAGTACATTTATATAATTTATAAATAAATAAATGCTAGATATATTGGGAGTTCTTACTCAGAAATTTTTTCCTTGGTCTAAAAAGTTTGGAAACCACTGAACTAATGGACTATTGTGAATTCCAACCACAGGAATCTAAAGAACATTCAGTGCAGTACTGATTCAAAAAAAGAGTAACAATAAATGCATGCCAGGCCTGTCCCTTGCAGCAGGAAATGCACTTTTGTTATTTTACTAATCCAGTACTTGTCTCTATGGAAAGAATGAGAAAAGTGAATTACATGCACATGCAAGGGAGTGTTTAGGCTTTGCTCAAAGAGAGGCTTATTGGCCTATTATATTTTTAACATTTATTCTACCTTAAAGCTACATGTACAGCCTGGTCCAGCCCTTCTCCGTCAATGTGGGAGTCTTCAAAATCAGAAATATTTATGTGTCACTGAATATTGAGTCCTGATGAGCTGTTTCAGACATAAGGGCTCATGAATTTTTTTCCTTCCCTCTGCTGCTATGGGCCAAGCAAAAACAGCCTTTGCTCAGAGTAAAGGGTAGAAGTCTCTAGAAGAGATTTGTATGGATCTGGGCTATCAAAAAAGAATCTCCATGATGCCTAGAAGTCATTGGTAAAAATATAATAGTTTATTTTAACTGCCCCTTATATTGATGTGTCTTCTGTAATAAAACATGGCATAGTAAAAGAGGATGAGATGAGAGAAAATCTTTGGCTAACTTTAAGTAGGTATAATATAGTGTAGGGCAGCAGAAGTAATAAGAAAGGTTGATGGAAGAAAAAAGGCTCAAATGATTTCTTACTTGGTAATAAGATTATGTTTAAACTGTGTTTTACATATGCAGTGTACATAGAATATTTGAAGGTTTGTGTTCCCTTGCCTGAGAAGCTTTGATTTCTCTCTCCACTGCCCCATCTGCATTTTCCATCCACTTGAAACTTTCTTCACTTCTATCTCATAGGAACAAACACTATAGCTGGAGGTTCTGACCTTGACAACTACACCAAAATATGCAGGAAAAGAATTGTTAAGATTAGGAGCCTTGTTTGATCTTAGGCTTCGATGATTTAAAGATGACAGCTAATCTCACTCCTGTCAGATGAGGACTCTGAGGGTTTCCAAAGGACACAGACACCCAGATTTGTCATTCACATGAGCTTAGGCTGTATTATGCAGCTTTTTTGACCACCAGCTATTTGCTAAGTCCTTTAGAGATCCTACTAAAACTTCAGAAATACAATGTCCTCTTTAAATCACTGACACCAGAAAACTGAAGGAAAAGCATTAAACTTTGACATCTGGTTGTTGCTAGTGTTTTGTTTTCTTTCAAGAGAGGACAATGTATTCCTTGGAAAAAATACTATTCTAGCTACTGCTTTTGATAAAAGAGCTTCAAAACTGGAAAACTTTCAATGAACTTGAACTCTTCAAATTTCAGGTTTATTTCAGGGATTTTGAATGAGAAATTGTGCATCTACCATATTCTGCCAGACAATATCCTTCTTTAATTAGCCTGGGGGGAAAAAAGCTCATAAACTAAACAACTCCCCAGGAGCAGAAAAGTCTAGAAAACTAGACTCAGCACTGTGAAGTTAATAGACAAAATTATTGTGATGACCTTAAGCAGAGGAAAGGTATTTAATGAAATGGGATGTATGTGTGGGAGGTGGTTCATTGTAAATTCAGTGTTTCGCTTTAACTAAAGAAGTTGGATTTGAAGATTGTTTTTTGTTAGAACTTCATACAAAACAGTTCCTATTAAAGTTTTCTATTCATAGTGTTTGAATTAGTTTGATTTACATTCTCAGCCTGGAAATGTCACTGAAAAAATAGATTAATCCAACACCACAAAGTAGTATTATCAATCTGATGAGGAAGAAGAGCACAACAAATTGCTAATAACAGAATCATTAAGGTTAGAAAACTCCTCTAAGACTTCATCGAGTTCAACTGTAAACCTAATACTGCCAAGTCCACCTCTAAGCTATGCCCCTCAGCACCACATTTACACATCTTTTAAATACCTGCATGGATGGTGACTCCACCACTTCCCTGGGCAGCTTGTTCCAATACATGATAGCCCTTCCCATGACGAAATTTTTCCTAATATCCAATCTAAACCTCCTCTGGCACAACTTGAGGCCATTTCCTTTTGTCCTATTGCTTTTTAGCTGGGAGAAGAGACCAACACCCACCTTGCCACCACCTCCTCCCAGGTAGTTGTAGAGAGCAATAAGGTCTCCCCTGAGCCTCCTTTTCTCCAGGCTAAATAGACCATACTGATAAAACTTGTGCTTCATGCCCTTCACCAGCTTTGTTTTTCTTTGGACATGCTGCAGCACATTAACACCTTTCTTGTAGTGAGGGGCCCAGAACTGACTATCCAAGGTGTGGCCTCACCAGTGCTGAGTACAGAGGGACAGTCAGTTCCCTGGTCCTGCTGGCCACACTATTTCTGATACAAACCAGGAAGCCTTCGGCCTTCCTGGCTGGCTGGGCACAATCTGGCTCATGTTCAGACGGCTGTTGACCAACGCCCCAAGATCCTTTTCTGCCAAGCAGTTTTCCAGCAACTCTTCCCCAAGCCTGTAGAGTTGCATGAGGTTGTTGTGACCAAAGTGCAGGACTCAGCAGTGAGCCTTGTTGAACCACATCCTATTGGCCTTGGACCATTTATCCAGCCTGTCCAGATCCCTCTGCAGATCCTTTTTACCCTTAGCCAGATCAACACTCCCACCAAATGTGATGTCATTCCCAAATTGAGGATGCACTTGATCCCCACCTCCACATCACTGATACAGATATTAAACAGGACTGGCCCTAGCCCTGAGGTTCAAATGCTAAGGTTCATACAATCTGTTGGTTCCACTGGAAGTGAAATGAGAAAAATATAAAGAAACAGGAAAGAGAAGGGAGAAAAGAGAATTGTGAGAATGCAGACCTAGAAAAACAAAAAGAGGAAAATTGAAGTATCACAACAGGAGTGTGGGAAAGTGTGAACATTTAAAAAAAAATAAATAAAAGTATAAAATCTGGTTAAACACCAGGAAGAAAGCAAAAAGCCCAAAGGTCCATGCTAGAAAAGGATATAGTTTGATAAAAAGCAGCTGGCATCAGATAATATGAGCAACCACATGAGTTGGAAAAGTTATGTACTTATTTGCATGAGAATGTTTGTTGTATCACTGTGGAAGCCCAGCCGGTAACTCAGAACCATGCAGCCGTTAGCTCATCACCCTGCTCCCAGCAGGATGGGGAGGAGAATTGAAAGAATGTAAATCCCACGGGTTGAGATAAGAACAGTCCAGTAGTTAACGTATAACACAAAACCACTGCTGCTACCACCAATAACAATGATAAGGGAATAACAAAGGGAGAGAATATGAAACCAAAAAGAAAAAAAACACCAATAAACACAAGTTATGCACAATGCAATTGCTGAGCACCTGCTGACCAATACCCAGCCTGAACCAAGCAGCAATCTGGGCCTTCTGGGTAACTTCCCCAGTTTATATACTAGGTATGACGTGCTGCGGTATGGAATACCCCTTTGGGTAGTTTGGGCCAGGTGTCCTGTCTCTGCTTCCTCCTGGCTTCCTGTGCCCCTCCTCACTGGCAGAGCATGAAACTGAAAAGTCCTTGATCAGAGTAAGCATTACTTGGCAACAACTAAAACATTGGTGTGTTATCAGGGTTGTTCTCAGACTAAAGCTGAAACACAGCACTGCACCAGCTACTAGGAATGAGAAAAGTAACTGTTACAGCTGGACACAGGACAGTAGATGTACTCTGGTTTAAACAAGATGAATGTGATTGGCAGATACACTAGGCACTGGAGCTCTGTATGCCTGGTACAAAGAGAAATGTCCCTGAAATGCACCTTGCTGAAAGGAGGAGCTGGTGCTGGTGCGGTGAACATCCTGAGAGATCTGCTCAGTCCCCAGCGCTTGCAGGGAGCCAGCAGGAGTAAGTCATTAACAATGACACATTTTTTTTTTTCATTTCAGAGTGAAGATTGTGACTTTCTGTGGTTAGGAATGAGACTTGTGACTATACCACCCTCAAGTTTGATTATCACAGTTGCCTATGAGGCATACCATAGCCATCTCCTACTGCTGCAGAGCACAGCTGCCTGCAACTGGGCTGCATTTCCAGACTGGCAAAAAAACCCACATCTTTGTGAGAGTGCTGGTTAGGCTACACTTGGTCCTTTTTCACCCCTGACAGTCTAAAAGAAACCCAAGGAGAGGGAGAGAATGGGAACTTTACACTGAAAACACAGTTTTGAAAGGAAAGGGTTTCTGAAAATAAAATAGATGGGTTTTGCAATGAAGATGTCCTTTTCTATCTCTTTTCATGCTACCCATGCAGCATATGTGTATTCCATGGAACAGACTGAAGAACAGAATGGGTCATGTTTTGAGCTAGAACAGCTGAGTGAGTCTACTGCACCCTATTTGAGGCTGCTGATAGACTTTGCACTTCCACCGCTCCCCCAGCGTACTCCTTGCATGGGACTGATAAAGCATAGAAATGGATTTGTTTGGTTTGGTTTGGGTTTTTTTGTTGTTGGCTGTTTGGTTGTTTTGGGTTTTTTTTTCCTGTGATCCTAAATAGAAAAATACCCTGAAGTCTTTGTATCAGAGTTACCATGTTACTATAGTGGTAGTGACCTATATTGACCAAATCAGGAACAGGTCTGGTGCTAGAACTCTGATGTCTGTATTCAGATGACACATATAATGTGAAAAATTAGATAATAGTCATGTCTTTTTTCAGCAGAGAATTAAATTGATCCATGGTATTCACTCATTTCCTTCAGAGCTCTCCTAGAGCTCAACCTTGATTTCAGTACTCAATTAATCGTCCATTTTATATAGCCTGTGCTGAGGTCTTTACTTATGTTTCAATATCATATCAAAGCTATTCTACACTACTTGAGGTCTATTTTCTGCTTTACGATGACACCAGTTCAATCCTTATGGGGAAGGTTGTTGTATAATTATAAATGATTGAAGGATAAAAAAACATTGGTGCATAAAACGTTTTTGAGGTAAATTTTTTCCCCTCAGGCTACTTCTATTCTTATCTTAGTTTGCTTCATGAATCACAAGATTAAGTGTTTAGAAAATGAAGCATATTTTCAAAAGTTTTAGATGAAAATAGATGAAATATTAGTAAAAAGTCAACTGAAAACAGTAAGATCTTTAAAATCAGAACCACGCTTGACTGAACTGTTACAAGCGTCATGCTAGTCACCCTAAAGCTTCTCATTTCATATCTGCAAAAGAGATTTATTGACAGTTGCACAGGAATGAACTTTAAAGACACATAAAGGCATCAGGGGTCAACCAAATTCTGAGTAAATGCTAAAGTGCCAGAGGCTCATGAGGATGTGCAAGAAATTCAAGTGTTGCTGCTGTCCCTGAGACCAAAAGAAAGAATTAACTATACTCAAGATGCAGTGCCCTGATGTAGGACCAAAATGATTCCAAGCATTGTCTTGCCCCAGGAAATGAAGAAAAGAGGTCAGTCCTGCCCAGCTTCACCACTACTGCCCCAAGGCAATCCTCTGCAATACCTTATATAGGAAGGAAAGTCTGCCAAGTGTCCTCAAATCCTGCCAGACACAATCTTTTTCCAAAGAAAGGGGGAGGCACTCTATTTTTACCCTCATTTCTGTATATGTCTTTGCAGTTATGTGTACCTTTATCCAAATTACATAAGTGTGTGTGCATGTGCACGTATATGTATATATATGTATGTGTATGTGTATATGTACATGTACATGCACATGCATATGTATATGTACATGTACATGCATATTTGTGTTTATGAAAATATATACACGAATCTGGAACACAGCTTTGGACTTCAAATCTGTCTGAGAGATGAGAACCAAGCTGAGAGTTTCCACCTTCATTTTTGCTAATGTCCTTTACGGAGATTTTCAGAAACAGAGTTCAGGACTGCACTGAATATTTATCTATTGCCAAAAACCTTACTTTTCACAGTGAGTTCAATAACAAATAAGCTTCAGGGCATAAGCCTGGATAACACTTTTGTATCACTTCAGAGGAATTTGTCAGGAAGCTGAGTTGTGCTTGTTTTCACCCATCCCTTACACTCTCCAGCAGCAGAGACAGCTCTGCGTTTCAAAGTGCCTGCTTGGAAAGAGGTTGTCCAAGAAGTGGGTGCGCAGCACACTTGTACACCACATTTCCCACCTTCCACGACATGCCTGGGATATCATGGGCCACTTTTTACTAGACAGCTACACTCCTGAATGACGTGTACCTATAGAAGGGATCTGGCAAGTAAGTCACTGAAGTGGCAGATTTTTTCCGCAGCCAGTTGCACGTATTTTATTTTCACTTGTTATGAAGTTGCCCATATGTTTCTTCCTTAGATAAAGCCACAAAGACAGATGGTACAAATAAAACACATAACAAGACTGTCTGCCCTTGTGAGAAGAGATCATAACCTAATGTTAGGAATTACTAACTCTAAGTTGATGTATGAAGTTGCAGAAAGAGATCCTGGAGGGATCAAGTTCAGTACAACACCCGAAGTGGTGAGCTTCTATCCAGCAAACAGAAGCCTCTTGGAGTGTAAGACAGTTTCACTGAACATGCTGAATGGGCAGCATTAAGGTATGTCTGCTGTGCAATTGTGAGGTGTGACTACAATATACATGAGGCTTATTGTAACAGTATGTCTGCACTGCAGCTGAAGACATGACTGTAGCATAAGAGCCCTGCCACACTAACTGCATGGGTAGCAATGGTGCAAATGCTGGAGCACCACTTCCAGGATGGGTTTGGAAAATGTGCATCTCTATACTTCTTGCTAGCTTCTACTAAAGCCTACATGCCATGTATTTCATACACTTACTAACTAGACTGAAAATGGCTGATATGCATTTTTATGCTGTACTCACACATCTCAGTTGCACAATACACTACCTAATGTAGCCATTAATTATACTCTGCCCCGCAGTTTTGAGTATTCACTACAATACTTAATTTCTACTAAAGTATTAATACTACATTTTCCACTTTTAATTTAATATTATTCAAAAGCTATCTCTTCTGGTTTTTATAGTCACTATGGTTTACAGAGCTCAGCTTAGCAAAGATTGGTTTGATATGTGATTTTTCAAATCCTAAACCTGGTTGCTACTACTATTAATTATTATTATAAATTGTTTGGGTTTTTTTCCTTTACTTTCTGTGTTACTCAAACTTGTGATAAAGTCACCTGAGAAGGTGATATTATAATACATAGCAAAATTTTGGGCTTAAAGACAGATTTGTCTGTTATAAATATATATATGAAGTAAAAGAAAGAGGGAGTTCCTTTGTCAACCCCTCCACCTTGGGGTGTGCAGACTACTGCAATTTAGATTATATCACAGGGATTTCTCATAGGGAAAATGCTGTTATAAAGCACTAGCTTCTACATTTTATTTCACTTTGTGCTCACTGCTCTGCTAATGAGAGCCTTCAGCCTGTGTGCCTGTGCTTAACTCAATTCCCATTAAGTCATTGCAGTTCATCTTACATCCATTCCAGCATTCCAGAAATTTGTGAAAATGTTTATTTAGATTTGAAAATGTTATAATTTCTCAGCCATAGCCTTTTTAAGAGGAACAGTCTTTGAATTTCTCTAAACAGTTAGTTGTTCATGATTTAACTTCAGATGTCTTGCAATTATTGACAGGTGAAAAAGAGTAGATCAGTATTTCTTCAGGTGTTGTCAGTAAGAGGACAGTGGGTGAAGGGGGACTAGGATGTTAATTAGAAACCATTCGCTTCTTTTAAACCAATTTTTTGCTATCTAGTTACACTGGTCTTCACTCTTCAGTATCAGTGTTCTGCCACTGAAAATACTCCTCAGCTGACTGATCTGCGAAGAAGAGTTTTTCTATGGTCATTTGGCAGTATGCTAACAGTTTCATGCGGAAACAAGTTTTGGAAATTTCTGAAATGAAGTGTGCCCCAAATAGGTTTTATATAACAGTGTTGTGGAGAGCCTGCTCTGAGCTGAATGAATATCCTTTCCTTCAGAAAAAATAAAACATACTATGCATGAATTTTTATACAGTGCAGCTCAGAAGGAGACTCCTACAACGACTATGGCAAGGGCAGATCTCAGTCATGTGTAGAAACGGTAGCTTGGGTCATTGTCTCCCTGATTTTCCAGGCAATGTCACATGAGCATGTGAATGCTCTAGTGAGCAGGAAGGTTCACTTCTGTAAAGCAAAATTAAACAGGCTTGTCGAAACAATTATTTTAAATGAGATAACATAATTGGAGTAGAACAATCCACAATTATTTTTCAGCTTGAGAAGCTAGGGAAAGTTGCGCATATGTAAGGAATTGAAAATGGACTGAAGTCAAACCCTTGACAGCTAACTAGATGTTGAGAGAGATGGAAAGACCCTTTCCTGTTAAAAGGCTCTGTTTGGAAACTATAAGTTTGGTAAAATTTTTTCCTATTTCAATGTGTAAACATATCTGAGGTTTGTAGATTTTCTTCATCCCTCTATGTCCTCCAGAGATACTCCTTCTCAAGAGTATCTTTACAGGCAGATAGAATTTAAACCACTTTGTTATTCATGCTGTTTGCACTTCTTGAATTTTCCATTCTTATAACACGTTTCCCACAAATCATCATATCCAGCTATGTATAGTTGAAACATGAAAGGTTATAAGTTAGTTTTCATAGAATCATAGAATAGTTAGGGTTGGAAAGGACCTTAAGATCATCAGGTTCCAACCCCCCTGCCATGGGCAGGGACACCCCACACTAAACCATGTCACCCAAGGCCTCATCCAACCTGGCCTTGAACACTGCCAGGGATGGAGCATTCACAACCTCCCTGGGCAACTCATTCCAGCGCCTCACCACCCTCTCAGTAAAGAATTTCTTCCTTATATCCAATCTAAACTTCCCCTGTTTAAGTTTGAACCTGTTACCCCTTGTCCTATCACTACAGTCCCTGATGAACAGTCCATCCCCAGCGTCCTTGTAGGCCCCCTTCAGATACTGGAAGGCTGCTATGAGATCTCCACGCAGCCTTCTCTTCTCCAGGCTGAACAGCCCCAACTTTCTCAGCCTCTCTTCATACAGGAGGTGCTCCAGTCCCCTGATCATCCTCGTGGCCCTCCTCTGGACTTGTTCCAACAGTTCCATGTCCTTTTTATGTTGAGGACACCAGAACTGCACACAATACTCCAAGTGAGGTCTCACGAGAGCAGAGTAGAGGGGCAGGATCACCTCCTTCAACCTGCTGGTCATGCTCCTTTTGATGCAGCCCAGGATACAGTTGGCTTTCTGGGCTGCGAGCACACACTGAAGCCAGCTCATGTTCATTTTCTCATCAACCAACACCCTCAAGTCCTTCTCTGCAGGGCTGCTCTGAATCTCTTCTCTGCCCAACCTGTAGCTGTGCCTGGGATTCCTTCGACCCAGGTGTAGGACCTTGCACTTGGCATGTTTAAACTTCATCAGGTTGGCATCAGCCCACCTCACAAGCGTGTCGAGGTCCCTCTGGATGCCATCCCTTCCCTCCAGCATTATCAACCGAACCACACAGCTTGGAGTTGTTGGCAAACTTGCTGAGGGCGCACTCAATCCCACTGTCCATGACACCGACAAAGATGTTTTAGGAGCTGCTGATTTCATACAATGGTTGTCTAACAATTTGAGATTAGTTACATCTGCAGCAGTTTCTATCCTTGTTTTACTGCCCCGTAAGTGGGGCAGATATCAAGTTTATTAAAATTTCTGCTTTTGACCAACACTTAAGGAATATTGTTTATGCAGACTGAAGAAGCAGAAGTAGAATTCAGTGTGAAGGATTCAGAACAAGGATGCACTGTTGACTTATGAAAATGCTTGACCAAAATGTCTTTATTAAAATACAAGAATCTTATTTATAATTTCTTCCTAGTGAAGAAAAATATGAAAGATCAGTTTGTTTATACAATAAATTAAACCAGTAATAAACAGAAACACTTGCCAGCCATCTGGGGCCTAAGACAACACTCTAAGTATTTCAGTGGATCACAAGAGATATCTTCTCATATAGCTAGCTCTCTGATGACACATCAATGGGAACATTGTAAACATCTACCGAGTTCACGGATTAAAGAGATAGCTTAAAAAATATATAGAAACACAAAAGCTGCAAACATAAGCTTTGCTTGGAATATTAAGACAGTTTTTCATATTTAATATAAGGTTGTAAATATTTCCTAATGTCTCTAGCAAGTGAAATAAATTTGATAAATTTGTAAAGAGATAAAAGTTGATACTGCTGCACTATTCCATTAATGTGAGGGGAAAGGTCACCAGGATGCACCAGGTAAAATGTAAGAGAGATCACCAAAAAGTGGCAGTGCAATACGAACATTTATAGAGAATTGTAAATACAGATAAAAAAACCTCAGAATGCAATGGGCTATACCATGAGGCTATAGCTGTGTAATATTTACTGTTGGAGGTCAAATTCTGTTGGAGCTTTTGGGTGGTTTTGTGGATGAATGTAAACTTTTACCCTCTTCAGTGTCTGGTATTAAAAGATTAAATTGTAGTACTGTGTACTTAATCTATTTTATGTAAAATAGTGTTAGAAATTATTTCTCCTTCAGACAACACTGAAAAGTTTCAATGATCCTATAAAACAGGAAAAACATCAGATATGAAGCCAGGTATGATATGATATGAATCTGAAACGTGGTTTTCCAACAAATCTTTAAGAAATACCAGATAACCAGGAAATCAGACTTATTCAGAGTAGATTGGACAATCTCAACAGCCAAGTGGAAACAGAATTCAAGTGCAAGAGCATTACAAATGAACGTCGTTGTGTGGTCAGTGTACAGAGCAGAACTCAATAAAATGTCATTTGTTTTCTTTACCTGCTACGTTTGATAAGTACTTACTTAATTCTATGAAGTTTTACTTTTAAGATGTATATAATGTGTATATATAGTTATATAGTATATGTATATAATATGTATATATATAATATATATATTATATATAATATGTATATAATATGTATATATAGTATCATATTAACTAAATTTAACATCTTATTCTTTCTGACTTTTAGTTTGCAGTGCTAAATTTCTTTTCCCACCTCCTGTGCACATTGAAATCAGCCTTTTTACAGGATCTTCTCCTGTTGTGATTTAACTGCATCTGACAGTAATGTACCACACAGCTGCTCACTCACTCAGCTCCCTGCTCCCAGTGGGATGTGGAGGAGAAGTTGAAAAAGTAAAACCCATGTTTTAGCATAAGAACAGTTTAATAATTAAAATAATAATAATAATAACAATACTACTAATAATAAGTAATAATGACTAAAAGGGAGATAATGAGAAAAGAGAGAGGAATAAAACCCAAAATAAACAAGCAATGCACAATACAATTGCTCACCACATGCTGACCAATGCCTAGACCATCCCCGAGCAGTGATCAGCCCCTCTCAGCCAACTAATCCCAGTTTATATACAGAGCATGATGTTCTGTGGTATGGAATACCCCTTTGGCTAGTTCAGGTCAAGTGTCTTGCCTCTGCTCCTTCCCAGCTTCTTGTGCCCCTCCTCACTGACAGAGTATGAGAGACTGAAAAGTCCTTAACTCAGAGTAAGCACTTTCCAGCAAAAACTAAAATATGCGTATGTTAGCAACATTATTCTCATACTAAATCCAAACCCAGAACACTGTACCACCTACTAGGAAGAAAATTAACTCTATCCCAGCTGAAACCAGGACATCTCTCAACTCACAACGAGATTGTGTTTATTAGGTTCAAAATATTCTGCCTTTTCAAAACTCTCTCTAAAAATATATCTTACAGAAATCCAAAACAGACAATTGTGTTTCACATTGTTTTATCATAAATTGTTTGATAAATTTATCATGGAAACTAATTTGAAAATTCCAAAAGCTGTCCTGAGAATAAATTCAGATTTTTTTTATGGCTGTGTGGTGAAGGACAGAGAGTAAAACCAGAATTGCAAATATTCTACATGAGCATAAGTAGAATATATTTACTTTGTGAACATGTGAGCCACCTGTAAAAGTTCAGGATTTTTTTATCTTGGGAATTATATCTAAGGATAATTTTCAGAGCAAAAATGCTAGATTAGTCCATTCAAACCATCTGATACCTATATTGCCCTCTATCATTTTGGTCCTATTCTATGCTAAAATCTAACATGGAATTAAAATTAAGCAGCAGTGGAAGAAATCAGAATGTTGTTTTAAAATACGTACATAAATTCAGTCCAGTTAGAGAAAGGAAAGTTTTGCAGAAGAAAGGATGTGTCCTCTCTCGCTAAACCTTATACAAATCTGATTCGGACAGTATTATTGGTCTTGCTTACAGGTGCCTTTGATGAATTAAGCCAAGCTATCTAGATAGAAAATATCTACCCACCCAATTGTGAGACTGAGATCTTTGTTGTAATAGAGATTATGAAAAGATGCAGGTGTCACAGCACTGGTGTTAGCTGCCTGCTTAGCCAAAGTAAACTGTCTATATACAGGCACCATATTTCAAGTGATATACAAATACATCCAAGGCCAAAATATTAATTTACGAGGAATGACTGAGCACATTAAATGTCATACTAGAGATGTTAGGCCACTGTGTTGCTCTTCACATGAGCGGGCACTAACTTTGCAGGCAGACATTATCTTCTCTTCCAAGCCCGCTATGGATAAAATCAGTTTAGTTTTGCTTTTGAAGAGATCCACGCAATTCTATTACATCATGTTGTCAAAAGGTTGTCTAGGGCCACATCTTGTCACAATCAGCTTAGCTATAGGCCTAATTATCCATTCGACTACTTTCTACTGCATTTTTCCAAAGCTATCCTGGTGTACTTCATCTGCAACCAGTAGCTATAAAGACATCATAACTGTCCTGTACAGAATGAAAACAGTAGAAATTTAGCTAATATATTTCATATAAATGGTAAGTAAATACATTCTTAAAAACTTAAATTAAATAAAAGAATCAGTCCAAATCACCTTTATCTTTGAGAAAAGAGTTAAGGACAGGATTTTCCCTTCCACCCTTTCAACTTCAATGAATATTTTATTGAATTCTGGAAGGCATAGGGAAGATTCCTATTTTATTCTAAACAAGGGAATTTTCAAATGCATTTTATATATTTATTCTAGAAATAGCATTTATTACAGCTGCTTTATTTTCTTGTAAAATTTGTTAAAGGCTACAGAACAAGGTTGCCTTTACATTATAAAATGAAGGTGACTATAAAGAGACTATTCTGTTCAGCTGCCTTACTATTGAGGTACCTCATCAGAAAGGTTCATATCTTTGCCAGTATAACTATCTTTGGCTAGTGTTATTCCAGTGAAATCAAAAGAAGGCATTGGGTAGCTCGAGCTGAAAACTAGATGAAGAGTTACTTAGATTCTTGGAACCTGTACAACTCAAGGAGTCACAGCGGGCTCCAGCAGGCCCTGATATTGTCATTCTCTCAACTGTTAAGTTATGATTCTAAAGATTCCAAAAAGAAAGACAATATGCTGGGAGCACACTTTATTTCTTTACTTTTTTGAACCATCTGTGTTCAGATTCTCTGCAGGAAACAATTTAAAGCTTGTACTTTTGATCATGCTGTTTATTTATTTGAAACAACCATTTGTTCTTGCACTAAATTCAACAAAGGCTCATGAGTCAGTAACTTTCAGATTGGTTGGGCTTTTTGGAGCAATCCACCTGTGTATTTATTCATTTGCTGAAAGGACACAGACTCACAAGATTTTCAGTGCATCTGGTAGCGCAGGGGAGGGCTCTTTAATTGGTGAATGTACCAAAAAAACCCCCAACAACCCAACAAAAAAGGGGGAAGATTCCCTTGTAAGAAACTTCTACTCTACAGGTGTTATGTTTTATTCTTTTATCCGGGTTGAGCCTGTAAGCTGCTAAGCACCTTTAATTCCCTATTGAAATCTGGGAGACTCTACTGAAAGTTGTTCAACACCAATTTGTTTCAAAAACAACTTAGAAAGCTTGGACCTTCAAAAGGCTGAGCCCTTGTTGGACTGGTCAGCTGTGGTTCAGAGCAGAAGTACCTCACCTGGAGGGAACTGTCACTGCTGTAGTGTTGCAGACTACTTGATCAGGGTAAGTGGGAAAAGCCTTTTTTAACCAACTCAAGAGAGTCTCTGCATCACAGTTCCTGGCTCTCATAGGGAATTTGCTCTCCCTGACATATGCTGAAAGAGAAACATCATAGGATGAGTGTGATCATCAAGATTTTCAAATGGTGACTGAGAATAAATTCATGATACAGGTACTAAATGGGCCAAACAGGCAACACATATCTGGCTCTGCTAGTTCTTGATAAGGAAGAATCAACTGGAGGTGTGGTAATCTGTGAAAGTCACGTCTGTAGTGTCTGTGAAACAGTGGAGTTCAATATCATGAAGAGAGAGAAAGAAGAGTAGAGAACCATAGACCCCAGAGTTCAGGAGGGCAGATTTCAGCTTATTCAAAAAACTGGTAGGTGGGAGCACATGTGTGGCAGCTCTGAAAGGCAGAGGATCTCAAAATTTAGAAGGTCTTAAGGACAGCATCTTCCAAGAGCAGGAACTGTCCATCAGGAAGATGAGATGTACCAGGAGATTGCTTTGACTCAGCAGGGAATTTATGACACAATTTGGTACAAAAAGGAGGTGAAAGCAGAACCAGCAACGCCAGGTGAATTCAGGAATATTGGGTGGCTGTATAAGAAAAGGTGTCAAGAAAGCCAAAGCTCAACTGGAGAGCAGAGTCCCAGGGGACACGAAAGACAAAAAGAAGAGCTTCTATCACTATATTAGTGGCAAAAGGCTGAACAAAAAGTATAGGCCTGAAAGATGATCTGATTTAGTGACAACAAACACAGATGAGGCTGAGGTACTTGGTGTTATCTTTGTTTCAGGCTTCGCTGACTAAGCTTCTGTGCTCAGTGAATGAAGAGAATTAACAGCAGTGGGTGTGGATTGAGTCAGGTTTTACTTGCAAGAATTTAACTCGTACAAGTTCGTGGGATCGAGTGGGTTTGATCCTAAGGTGCTGAATGATTTTTGCCAATATATCAGCAGTGTCTGTCACCTTTGAAAGGTCATGGAGACAATTAAAAGAGAGGAATCCTTGAGTGAAAGAAGAAGGAAAATGAAAATGCTGCACTATTAAAAAAAGAAAAAAAAAAAAGGCAATACAGGGAATTAAAGGTTGGTCAGTCTTGGGAGTCATTTCTGAGTACACAAGAAAGAACTGGGTGATTGGGTATAGTCAGCATGGATTTACCAAATGTAAACCATGCCTGACCAACCTGCCTGTCTTCCCTGAGAGAATCATCGGTGTGTAGGTGTGTGGCAAGGGGAACGCAGGGAATGTAATTCATTTTGACTTTGACTTTCGGCATTGTCTCCTACAATACTTTTGTATCCAAGACAAGATATTCCAGTCTGGATGACTGGGCAATTAGATGGGTAAAAAACTGGTTTTAGAAGCTACTGGCTGAGCCAGTAACAAGTGGAGTGCTGAAGGGCTTTCCTTTGGGACCTGACCAGTTTCACAACTTTATCATTGAATTGAAGAAGGCAGTGGAGCCATTATCAAGACTTCCAACAACACCAAACTGGGTGTGAAGTTGATACACTCAAGGTCAGAGCTGCCTTCCATGAAGACCTAAACAGGCTGGAGGAATGGGATAAGAACATTATGAAATTCAACAAGGACAAATGCAAGGGTCCTGCACCCAGGAAGGATATGTCCTCTGCAGCAATGCAGGCTGCTGCTTGACTGAGGGGAGCAGCTTTGCTGAAAAGACTCTGGCATGTCAGCAGAGAGGGAGCTGACCATAAGTCATCAAGAAGCAAAGACAACCAGCAGCTTTCTGGTCCTTATGACCAGAACAGTAGCCAGGAGGTGGAGTGAAATGACCTCCCTTTACTTAGCACTCCTTAGACAGCATCTACAGTATCATGTTCTATTTGGGGCTCCCAAATATAGGAAAGACAAGAATAAACTAGAGTAGGTTCAATGGAGGGCCACCAAAATGGTCAGGAACTGGAGCATTCACCCTGTGAGGAGAAGCTGAGGAACCAGGGCTGGTTGAGCCTTGGGCTCAGATGGCTTCAAGAGGACCTAACAGCAGCTTCCAAGCACCTCTGGGAAGGTCAGCAAGAAGACTGAGTTCTTCAAAGCAGGGCATGGTGGGAGAATGAGGTGATGGGCAGAAGCTGAAATGAAAGGTTCAAACTGTAGATGAAAAATGTCCTTTTCCCTATAAGGAAAGTCAGGCACTGGATGAGATTGGCAAAAAATAGTTTGCTGAATCTGTGCTTGGAAGTTTTCAAGATCCCACTGGTTAAAAACCTGAACAACTTAGTTTGACCTCACAGCTGACCCTACTCTGGGCAGGATACTGGACTACAGACCTCCTGAGATTCCTTCCAGGTTGAATTTTCCTGTGGTCCTAAAGCCCCTCTTGGTTTTAGAGAACAACAGCAGAGTTCACCAGCTGCTGAGTGGAATCCACTCTATATCTAAAATTCTGGTATAGGTGGGACAAAAAGAGTTTAATAGTGTTAGCTAAATATTGGAACCTTAAGTCATATTATTCTTTTGGGGCTTTTTTTTTTAAATTTATCCTCAGAATAATTTTTATCTTGGGAGGAAAAAGAAGAAAAACCACGCTAATGACCTTTATGTTTTGAAAGAGGTGAATAAAAAGTTATTAAACTGCGGTCAGGTAAAGCTCTTTGCACAGCCAGACAGGGAAATATTTGCAGAGACTACAAGGTGGGCTTTGGGCAGGAAATGGTTTGGATTCATAAAAGTGAAAAGGCGCTTAGCTAAATATTTACCTTGTGTGCAGCTTGGAGTGGTCAAGTGAAAACAGAAGGTCTGTATATGACATTTGCAGATATCTCCAGATAATACTAAATATAGGCAGGATTTTGCCTTTGGGGAAAGGAGCCTTTGCACTGACATAACATTACTTTTAGAATTTATTTCTGACTCCCACAACATACCTAGTACAAGTGCTTTACACTAAGAGAATATGAGACTCAGCTGGGTGAACATAGTAATTTACACAACCATATTTTCAAATAGCATCCTGACAGTTAATGAGAAGTCCTGAAATTACCAGGAAATATATGAACCCTTGAACTGGTGGATGCCACTAAAATAAGCAAGAAACAATTTTACTGCAGTGTAATAATCTCAGAATATCTGAATACTAGGGTTCCTTCCCTTTTTTTTTTTTTTTTTTAATTATTTTTTCTTTTTGGACTATATGAAGATTGGAAAGTTACTCCCATAAGATGAGTTTCTGAAGGAAGTTAATTTGCATTCAATTAATAACTATGATAATTATGAAACAACATTATGGCTAACTTTACAATCTTCAATACGTTTACCCTCGAAAAAACACTCTGTAATGAAAAATAATAGTTATATCCCCTTACCAGTAAAAAAGTCAGCAGAATTCAAGTGACACCAGGGCATCTCAAATGATGCCAAGATCCCTATCTTTATTGAATCCCACCAAGATAGCATCCAAAATCTAGATCTAGCAAGCATTCAATATCTTAAAAGAAGTAGGGGCAGAACCAGGAGATTTGGTGGGTTTGTGGCTAAAAGCTGTGAGGAATGGGTGTGGAAAAGGGAAAGGGATGAAAGAGGGAATTATGACCTCAAGCATTTTTTGTTAAGCTTTGAGTAAGCATTCAAGATTTTCAATGTTTATTTGCAAGAAACATACAAAGCTACTTAGATAGACCTTGAAAATCCTGCTATTTGCAATCCTTATTTTCTTCTTTGACCTCCACAATGACTGTTAGCAATTAGATAACAGTGCCAACAGATGCAGTTATCACACCTGTAGTTATCTGTAGTAAAGGTCTACCACTCAGCAACAGAGCCTATACCTTATGTTTTAGAAAAGACTTTTTTTTTCTTTCTTATATACTGAGCTGTTATTGATAACAATATAGCAATGTTGATAACAAATAAAATAAAGAAGAATGAAAACAATATTTTAGCACAAACATATTTAAGTATTTATGCTTTGAGATCTTTTTTTATTCCTATTCCTGATATTCCTTTGTGGATGTGCTGTATCTGCAGTAGTTCATTAACTGACAGTAAATCTAATTATGCAATACTTAAATTGTCTAATTTACCTTTACTTTCAGCTAATTGGTCAATTAGCTTGATTTGGGGAATAATCAGTTTACAGTGCTGAGCGCACAAATGGGATTTGGCAAAGGGAGGACAAAAGTACTGAGCAAATGGTGGTATACAGATTTATTCGTAACACTTCTGAAGAAATATTGTAGTGGCGCCTACTAGATTTGAATCTTTAATTATTAAATATCAAACCAAGTGCTCAATACCTTAAAAAGTTAGTGAATTCGCTCTCCACCATCCTCCCTCATCATCCCTCTCCCCCCATTCACTTCCCCACTTTCCATATATTACTTAGGTGATGGAAAAACTGCTAGAGTTTAATAAGGTTTGTCAAAGTCACCCTTTTTTCATTCGTGCAATGGTCTGAAGCAATTCAGAGTTTACCTACTTTTTTTATACTATAAAACAAACGTGGAATACCTGAAATTGCCTACATCTTCAGTGAGTACAAGACCCTTTAAATTGTTTATCCAATTTACTTGATTGCACACTAAACATACTCAGAGTTCCTATAAAAGGGTGCTATTAGACATGTTCATTTTACAACCATCAGCAAAAGCTCAATTTTCTATGTTTTGCAAATTTTAGGCCTGTATAAATCCAAGACATTTGAATATTTTCCTTCGGTCTGTGATGCAGTTTTTCTCTCCCACACTCCTTGCAGAATGAAGAACTGTAATTGCAACCTTTTTGCTTCAGGCAAATACTATTGAATGTTGCTGAAAGCCTCTCACTGTCTACAAATGTTTAATCAATTAATATTTTTATGGCTTATTGTACAGTTATTTACACCCTACTTTGGGGACTGGCTAGTTACTGTATACATCATTATTATTATAATATTTCATGTTGTCATAGAATCATAGAATCATAGAATAGTTTGGGTTGGAAGGGACCTTCAAAGGTCATCTAGTCCACCCCTCTGCAATGAGCGGGGACATCTTCAACTAGATCTTCAACCACATCTAGCCTGTCCTTGTATGTCTCCAAGGATGGGGCATCTACCACTTCTCTCGGCAACCTAGATTTAAGAAATGTAAGTAATTTAAGAAATCAGTTATTTCACCACTGAATTTGCAATCAGTTTTTTGCACATATACCCATTTTCCATGATCTAGCTGCTGGGTAATAACCCTGTAGAACTGAAATTTGGTAAAATAAAGAGATGCTGTATTAAGAGAAATATTTGAAGAGATCCTGACATTAATGCTCTGGACGCTTCAAACAAGTTTCTGGTGCCGTTTTAAGCTGATGACTGATTTCAGGAAATAGATTAAAAAAGCCCTTTTCTTCCCCTGAAAAGTATTCATGCAATCCAGACCAGAATAATCACAAAGCAGTCAGTGGAGGCAGCCTGTCTTCCCATAATGGTATATATTACATGCAATCGTTAGTCACTGGATAGATAAACTGCTGTGTTTTGGCAGCTCCAGAGTTCCTACAGCCTGGCTGGCAAAAAGGAAAGTGGTCTGTCCTGTGTTATGTTAGAGGTGCATAGTATTTTAGAAACAGTGTTTGGACAGACAAGCAGCAGAATTATATAGCTACTGCTCTATTTCAATCATATCAGTAATTTGAGGCAATTATACCATGAGCTGTGTATCATCAATTGTATTATCTGCTGCAGTAAAATTTGATTATAAAACTGCACTCAGATTACTAGTCTTTGCTGCAGGTTTTCTGCTGTTTACCTAACTGCTGCTTTTAAAAGCAATATTATTATTTTTTTAAATTTAGGAAGGGTTTGAAAATTTCATTCTAATAACAAAACACTTCAGCTTCAAAAGCCTTCCTTCCTAATGGCTGGACTGAATCCTTTTTAAGTTGGACTCTTTTACCTGTCAGTTGGAATTGTACTGGATCGTACATTAGGGTGTATGTTTCTTGTTAATGTGTTGTGAAATAAGATACAGAAAAAGTGATTATAAAAAATCAGTAAAAATAGAATAGTCATATCTCCATGTAATTAAACCAAATACTGAGCTTACTACCTTTTTCCATCATAAGACCAATGCTTACTAGCTGCATGTATGTTAAAGTTTTGGTTTGGACCAGTAGTGCAGTTCTGAAGAATATCTTCCAGTCATCCTGTCTTGATGGGCATTGGTTCAGTTCAAAGACCAGCACCGGTGCACACAAATAATATTCCTTTTCTGAAATCTACATATGAAGTTTCACACTATCTACTCAGCAAAGAGAAACTATATTGGGCAGATTAATTCAGTTCCATTCCCATCCCAAATGGAAACACAAAAGCCCTTGCATCTTGTACATGGTTACTACGAAAGAATGTAGTGGTCTTCTGAAATGCGCCATGTGGTAGACAAAAATGATGACTGACCTGCTTCTGCTGTGCTAGATTGCTTGCTAAAGTAAGCTTAAGAAATATCTTTGTTCTACAGTGACCTACTTTCTGAGTAGTGAAAGATCTTCTAGAATTCGACATTTCTTCCACAAGAAATAAGGAATTGAAATGTACTGTAGCAAAATGCATTTAATGAACTCAAAACAAGCTTCAATTTATGGGTCCTCAAAAAAAAAAAGAAAAAAAAGGGGTGAGAATTCACAGCTGAAACAGGTTCTTCCACTTTTCTCCATCTCCATTTTCAGTCATTAAGACCTGTATTTTAAAATAATATGTGAAATCCTTGAGGATGAGATGATGTAAAACTCTGTATCGTATGACTGAATTACTCTTATTCAAGCTGTAGGAAATCATTTGAGGTTCCCTGTCTCCAGCATGGCTGCACATTCATGCAAAACTTTCTTAGGTACAGTAAGAATTAGAAAACCCTGCTGTGAAGCTAGTAACAGAAAAGGCATTCTGCATTCAGCACTCATTTTTCAGCAGCACAATACATCTGTAGTATAGCCACTATCTAAAGAGACAACAAAAGTGGATTACAGAGTCTGAGTTTTATAAAATTGGACTGTGTCATCAGTACATCATCACTGTAATAAATACTGAACAGAATGACCTTGCAATTATTAAAACCATACTTTCAGTGAACATATAAGGATGCTCCAGTCTGAAATCTGCTACCACAGCTTTGACTCATTGCTATTATTACTGCTCCCCTTTCCTATTCTATGTGAGATGAACAAATCAGAAATTCTGCTGTTCAACACTTTATTTTTAACTACAAAGTAAGGTTTTCCTATATTTAAAGATATACCTGTTTAACTTTCATGGTTTGAAAGAATAACTTAGGTATGCACATGCAAAGCCTATATGGATATACTTAATTAAATTTCAGACTAGTTTACATCAATTAATTTTAAATAAAGAACTGAGGTTATGGACCTTCATATCTGTCATGTTGTACATAGCTTAAAAGCATCCCTAAGAGCACTATCTTGTTTGAAGACATGACATAAAGTCAAACCTTTATTTAGATTAACTCGACTGAATAGAGACGTGGAGCTGAAGTTACGTTTTAATAGATTTTCTACATCTCTGGCACATTTTCCCGCTTCTTGCAGACCTAACTAACTACATATACTGAAGAACTGCCAGATTTTGTATAGCAGTGTCAAATGGAAAGTACAAATATGATTCCTAGCTCCTGCAAGAAACCAACTGCATTCACCATGCACAGAAAGTAAATAACGTGCCATATTTTGAAGACCACAAAGTAATTTGCCATGTCCTTGAATACATTCATGTTCTTCTTATGTGGTCACAGACTTGTTTGTTGAACTGGGGACTCAGAACAGAGTTTCTTGAGGGCCTGGCCCTAAAGTTATCCTGCTCTAATGTTGAAGCTGGTCTTCTGACCAGAAGCCTGATGTCTTTCTATGAGTATCATTCTGACTGCTGGGAATTGCTACAAAAGGGGCATTTGGAGTCTGCCTATTTCAAAGGAGAGAGATGCATGTTTTCTGCTTCTCCAGAAGTATTTGGGGAAAATTCAATGACAGCTGTGGTTTTTTCTGCCTTCTTGAGATATTGCTTGTAAGAAGAGAATGACCCAGCTTATTTTAGGTATTAATACAGAAGTTCAAAATTTGAGAAACCACCTTTGATTTGAAAACTCCAGTCACTCATTATCTAATTTGTTGTAAGCCAATTGGTTGCAGTTAAAATAATTTTTCCATTACTTCTTCATCCAATACTATTTTCCAGAACTACTTTCTAATCTAATTGACAACAGTATAATGACTACAATAATCACCACATTTCACTCACCACCTTTCAACAGTTCAATTTTTATCTTGTGGTTCCCTTTCCTTTTTCCCCTTGGGCTTATCTATTTTTTGACATGGGAACATCTATGGTCTTCAATTTTTCTTGAAGAGACAATCTTCACTATTCATCAAGGCTAAACAATATGTCATATCTTTCAATCCACCAGCATCATTCCTTGTTCTGGTTGCTGAAAATAAACCATTTCTTATTGGCTTACAATATATAGTCAGTCACTTCAGTGAAGCAATGATCTTTTCACCAGGCTTGCACAAACACCCTTTACTGCACATTTTCTAAGACACCATGAAAAATAATCAGGTATGCATGTCACAGCTGGAATTGTTAGCTATCTAAAACATAATATGTAAGCTGAAAATACATTGGACGTAATTTTTAAGGGAGCTCGGCACCTTAAAGTGTCAGGCTATATGTTGGCTTATTTTTATTATTTCATATTGTGATTAAGTAACATCAAGAAATCAAGAAAGGGAGTAGTGTTGAAAGAAGCAGTCACAAGGTCTGGGTTGTGTTATTGTAGATTAGTTAGCTCTTCTGTTTTCATTCCATCCAAGAAGCCTTCCAAAGAAAGAAACTGTTACCTGGGCATTTTTGTGACTGTAATAAACAGGATCAATTAACAAATCAAACTGCTCGTGTAGAGAAGAAATTCCTATTTAAACTCAAATAGTTTTCTTTTTTTGTACTAATTTTATTGCCTTCCATATTCCCATGAGTTTTTGGAGCAAGTCTCCTAAGTCTGGTGCAGTAGTATTGCGTATTTAGCTTAGATTTATTTTTTTTTCCATGTAAAACAGCAGACTACAAGGAAAATATAAGATTGCTGCAATTTTTCAGACAAGGATGTCAGTTGTGTTCACTGCTTCCATCTTCCTCACTATCTGGTATTGAAAATGAGTCTGTTGTAGCAGGTTTCATTTCAGATAATAAGGGAAGTTAATAATTAGCTGGTGCTCCTGGATTCACTGAATCCAACCTTCGTTAAGCAGCAGTTTCCTGTATATTAATAGATTTGAAATTATTCAGGAAATTGCTTGAAAATGACAGAGTCACTGAACATTATTTTAATGTCAAATGATTTCACAATTCTTTTTGAGTCATCCAGAATACAGAGGTCAATGCTATACTACAACATGGCAGCCGGCGTGCCTTGGGAGCTGAGGACACTCAACTCCATTCTGAAATAACATGACTGGCTAAGATAAAATGGACCATAGCAAAAAAATCTTCTTTTGAAAAGCTATAATAATATCATGTCAGTGTACCTTAAATGCCCTTTCAAGTTCCAGATGCAACTGTTGCATGCGAGTGATCTGACTGCTGCTTTAAGGCCATACTTAAATCAGCTGGTGGAAAGGATTCTTCTCTTTCATACACAGATGGGCTTTTCTGTTTGAGTATTCATGAGTCTTCTTCATGTCCTCTCATAAATTAAAAAAAAAAAAAAAAAAAAAAAGAAAAAAAGATGGTTAGCCATCAAGATAAATTATTGAGTCTTATTAACACCAAAAGTTCTCAGCACAACGCCTGTTCCCAGGGATTTATGTAAAATGCAGCTTACATTTGAAATTTACTGATTCACAGTAGCTCAGGAACCTGTTTGTCAGCTTCAATATTAGTTTTAATTCTGCTATATGAATTAACCACTACCTCTGAAGAAGTAGGAAATATAACAGCATAATTTACCAACATGTGGATTTCATTCTCTGAAAAACCTAATCTACTCTGTTTTGCAATGAAAAATAACATAAATAGGAGCTCAAACAGTGAATTCATGGAAGTACACAATTGTCCAAACAGTATTATCCATATTTCAAATCACTTTTCCTAAACTGGAAGAGAAATTACAGGCTTGTACAGAATAAGAAGCGCATGCTTGTTGAGTCATATTTGACAAAATAAAAACTATTGTACTTCCATTCACATAGAGTTATTAAAAGTGTCTTTCGAAACTTTGTACTTTATATAGATGATATCAGAGAAAGCTTCTTTTATGCAGCATATTTTTCTGAGGTACCTGAATGTAGAATTTGGGATGTGTGCACAGTTCAGCCTGCACCACTTAAATGTAACAACCAAATTGCTGATATCTTGAAGGTTTTTATCACTTCATCAGATCACTTTCAACAGGACAGTTGCAGCTGGATGATTGTTACAAAGATACTACCATCAGCCTGAAACATAAACCTGTCTCGCTTGTCTGACAGGTGGTAATTTACTTGAACTGAGCAGTGTTCCTAAACCTGAGACAGAGAGCCTAAACCCTGACAGTGCAGAGGAAATGAAGTAATTTTTGTCCAGACTCATTGCTTTGTTCACAAGTGGAATAGTTTCATTACTCTGATGTCCTTTATTAGCCTTAAGTTTGCCTTCAGAAAGCGAAGTAAATGAGAACTCATTTCCCCCTTCTATGAAACATTAAAACACTATTTAGCTTTGCCTAAAATTCTGCCTAGCTTTGGAGACTCATTTTCAATGGTCTGTAATTAAATAAAAAGGTTTTGTTGCAAAGTATTATAACCATGTGATACCATAGTACGTTTACATACCATTGTTTTATATATTATGTATAACGTACTCTGGTAATCAGTATGAATTCTGCATTTTCCTTTGCTCTCCTCCCAGTTGTTTTGCATATTTAAAAATAAGCAGTGCGTATACATCTGAAAACAGCTGCTGAAGTTAGGAAGACCAGGGCTACTACAATTGTAGCATCTTTTCATTCCAAGCAGATACTGTGTGCAGAGTAGAAGACAGATTAAGTTACTGGAACATGTACCAAAGATCTATTATACCCAGCATCTGTATCAGTATAAAAAAATTATACTCGCTTAGATTTGCAATTGGTGAAAACTGGCATAATTGATGAGAATTCATCTGCTTTGAACAACTTCTTTGTAGCATGACTTTGGACATTCAGTTTCCTTGATTTCTTAAGCAACTGTTTTAAATATTACTCTTTTTTTTTTTTTTTTTTTTTTGCATCAGCAGTTGCTCACAGGCCTGAATGATCCCAATAGGACTGAAGCAACATGACTAAAAGCCAAAAGGAACCTGATCAGGGAGACCTATAGTGGAGACTCACCACAGAATCCTTCAGGCATGCTACTTGTGTTCGAGTTTACCCATGTGGAAGACTAAGCAAAACAAGAAAAGGGATGAGGACCTCAGATTAATTCTGCATCTGAATTGAGCATTCAGCCTACATATCATAAATATGCCTCTTTTTTTTTTCTCTAAATAGAACCAAATGCAATCTATTTAAGTTGTTTCATTTCTGAATGGGCTTTATTTAAGTTTGCCTTGACATTTTCTTCCCCCTCCCACCCCCTTTACTTTTTTTCAGTCAGAAAAATGTCTGTTTGTGGCAATCACATTAAAAATACTGCTGCTTCAATTTTTTGGAGTGGCAGTGTTCCTTTAAGTCACTGAAGCATTCACAAGGCAGCATTTACATGACAAACAGGATCTGATCTTGCAAAGTCAAGATAAAAATATACATTAGATAAAAATATTACCATAAAATAAGTCTTGTATAAAAGACTGCAGTTACTGGCCTAGGACAATATAGTTGAAGATGCAATGTAGGCTAGACTACGATTCTTACTAAAAGTTGATGTTGGCAGTTCATGGTCAGAATTCACATCCCTGACACATTTCAGATATGTAAACTTGTACCTTTTGTATCAATGGGAAATATCTATCAAAACAGAAAGCAATAAAAAACCTCCAGAGATATGGTAGTCCACCTAAATACACTGTATTTTTGTATCTTAAAGAGTATTGGAAGAACATAGGATTTCCATATAATTTCTATTTAATATATATGCTCTAACATTGCCTAGAAGACCTAATCTAGATTAGAGACTGATACAAAAAACTGATAACTATGTGTTGCCAAAAAATAAAAATTGATGAAAACCACAAATGTAAATATTTTTACTTTTTCTGGTAAAGCAAATGAGACAAGATTCAATTAATTAAGCATTCTGCTCCAAAATGCTGAATGTTTACCGTGTTTTACTGAAGCTGCATAAGATCAAGATCTTGTCTTTTTCTCAGAAACACAACATCCCTTCTATTCAGACCTGCAGAGAAGGACTTAGGGGTGTTGGTCAATGAGAAAATGAACATGAGCCAGCAGTGTGCACTTACAGCCCAAAAAGCCAACTGTATCCTGGGCTGCGTTAAAAGGAGGGCGACCGGCAGGTCAAAGGAGGTGATCCTGTCCCTCTACTCTGCTCTCGTGAGACCTCACTTGGAGTATTGTGTGCACTTCTGGTGTCCTCAACATAAAAAGGACATGGAACTGTTGGAACAAGTCCAGAGGAGGGCCACGAGGATGATCAGGGGACTGGAGCACCTCCTGTATGGAGGCAGGCTGAGAAAGTGGGGGCTGTTCAGCCTGGAGAAGAGAAGGCTGCGTGGAGACCCCATAGCAGCCTTCCAGTATCTGAAGGGGGCCTACAAGGATGCTGGAGATGGAGTATTCATTAGGGACTGTAGTGATAGGACAAGGGGTAATAGGTTAATAGACAGGGGAAGTTTAGATTGAATATAAGGAAAAAGTTCTTTACTGTAAGGGTGGTGAGTCACTGGAATGGGTTGCCCAGGGAAGTTGTGAATGCTCCATCCTTGGCAGTGTTCAAGACCAGGTTGAATGAGGCCTTGGGTGGCATGGTTTAGTGTGAGGTGTCCCTGCCCATGGCAGGGGGGTTGGAACTAGATGATCTTGAGGTCCTTTCCAACCCTAACTATTCTATGATTCTATGATTCACGCTCACGTCTTCACGAAATGAAGAGTCCCTCTCCTAACACTGAATGCCTAGCAAAGCACACTGATGGAGCTTGGAAAGAAACAAATCCTAGTTCCTTCATATTGCAGGGACTCCAGAGAAGCTTTGGACAGAACTCCTTCACAAGGAGGTTGTACTGAGTACCTGAGAGCTCCTGAATCTCCTTCATAGGAGAACTTTCTCTCTTAGTCAGCTATCATCCTTACTCATATATTTCTAATATTTTTCCATTAGTCTTTAGTTTTAAATTCTTTCTACTGAGGTCTTTCTCTAACAATAAGAAGTCTAAGTAAGTACAATTCACATATAAAATCCTGTGATGCAAATCTGTCCCACAGCTTACTTTCACTGGAGGTTTTCTTTCATTTAAAATTTCCTGATGCTGCAGCAACAAGAATTTTATATGAAAAACCCCAAACCATTAAAATTGGCACAGTTGCAGTTCAGAGTATGTGATTTATGCTTGCTTGATTTCAGATCAAGTAGATCGGGTTGTATATAAAACACGTCTATATTCTTAGTTTTCAGTATATCAATAACTACATAACCTTACACTTTTGAATGCTATACAGTAATGCAGTTATGCTCTGCTTGCTGTTCAAACATTCTTTAAACATCTGCTTCTCTGTGCAGGAGGAAAAATTATTATAAGCTTACAGCAAACAGCTATAGCATGTTAGGTTTAATTAGCCAAGATACACAGCCTGAGCTCAGTATACCCCAGCAACAACCACATGAAAGATAAAGAAAATTTTCTTTCCTTTTTGGATACGACTGGCTACATTATTTACATCTTCAAATGCTTACAGATGTTTTTACTGAGCAGTACCCTAGCATCGGTTGATAGAGACAAAGGCCTGAAAAGCAAATGACAAATTGCATCGTATAGTTCACTGTATTCATTTTTTTTCCAGCAAAAGTTATATTATCTACAATAAAAGAATCAGCTGGCAACATCTGGACAACCAAACTTACATGATAGTCAGTTGGTTAACTAGTATCTCTGCAAACAATACTCATTTTGGTCCTTTTACATAAATGGAAGATGAAAGATGGTCCTTTTGAGAAAAAAAAATAAAATCATAAATTATATATATATATATATATTTTGTGCCTCTTGCTGCAAGTGAGCTGAAAGGAAAGAGTTTGTTAAGCCACAAGACAGTGATTCTTCGAGATCACCTGTCAGATCCTCAAGCAGGTATAGGTTGTGTCCCTATTGTTGAATAAAATAGAGCTGAGGAAAGCATTTAATCATCAGATCTCTAATTGTCCTATGTCTTCTTATGTTATTCTACAGAATATATCTCTTCAGGACGTACTTATATGCCAAAAGATCAGAACACTGTCTGTGTGGTAAGAAAGGGTTGGACAAACTCTAACGCCTGTACTCTCAATCTGAAAAGCTCTTGTAAATTTTGCAATTTTGCCAGTGCAGCCTCTCAGATGTCAAACCCAAGAAAAACCTCATAAGCTTGCTGGTGTGCTCTGAGAGGGACTCAAAACAGAGTGTTACAACTTCATGGGCCTCTATATGCATGTGACCTCATGGAGGTGTATGCAGTACTGTATGCCAGCTCTTTAAAAACAGACAGTGGCTAATGTGGTTACCATTTTGGTTCTGGTGTCCTCAACATAAGGAGGACATGGAACTGTTGGAGCAAGTGGAGAGGAGTGCCACAGAATCATAGAATGGTTTGGGTTGGAAAGGACCTTAAAGACAATCTAGTTCCAACCTCCCTGCCATAGGCAGGGGCACCTTCCACTAGACCAGGTTGCTCAAAGCCCCATCCAACCTGACGTTGAACAGTACCAAGGATGGGACATTCACAGCTTCTCTGGTCAGCCTCTTCCAGTGTCTCACCACCTTCGCAGGAAAGAGCTTCTTCCTAATATCTAACCCAAATTTATCCTCTGTCAGTTTAAAGCCATCCCCCTTGTCCTGTCCTTACATGTCGTTATAAAAAGTCACTCTCCATGTTTCTTGTAGGCCCCCTTTATGCACTGGAAGCTTCTATAAGATCTCTGTGGAGCCTTCTCTTCTCCATGCTGAACAAGCCCAACTCTCTCAGCCTGTCTCCACAGCAGAGGTGCTCCGGCCCTCTGACCATCTTTGTGGCCCTTCTCTGGGCTTGCTCCAACACATTCACACTCTTCTAATGTTGGGGCCACTGGTATTTGTGCTTGGGATTGCCCTGACCAATTTATAAGTAAAGATAATGCATTTCAGAAAATTTATTTCTGTATATTTATTTAGATTTTCATTGTTATATTAACCTGACCTCAGTTTAAGAATGAATAAATATATAAATTCTGAATAATAATCTTAGCTACTGTTAAGAATCCTGAAAATCAAGGTATATTTTCCTCAGTGATTGCATGGAGATATTAACATAAAAGAAATTTTATCATTGCCATGCATTCAAAGTATATTGACTATTAAAACACTTCCATATGAATAAATTCTAACTACATGCCGTGTTACAAAAAGAATAGCTGGACTGAAAAAAAATTATATTAAAGTACTTTAAATTTTTTATATTTCAGACATTTCATATCAGTATTACTTTCCTGTAGCATTTGTCTGCAATGTGGTTTTCATGCAGGAGAATGAGAATGTAGGAGAATTTTGGGGTTCAATTTCTATTTTCTCCCTTCTAGTTCCGCTCTTTATTCCAGTTCCAAACATTATCTGAATACTTGACAGATTGGAGAAAAAGCAAAAACCATTACATCTAAACTTGTACATTTTCTTTCCTCCATTGTAACAGTAAAACATTTTAGGCTTTGGTGATTTGAATAAGCATCAAATTGAGACAAAGTTCAGAAGCAGGCTGGTAGTAGTCGTTTGTGGAAGTAAATTTCTTCACGGAGCACGTACTTCACTGTTCTAGGTACTGCCGACGTGGGTCTCTTGATATCCCAAACCATGATCCAGGGTGTCATTATCATGTTATATATGGGATACTAAGTATTCATGCTTCATTTTAGGAATTACTGTAACTTACTCACTAGCCCCATCTTTTAGAGTGCTTTGCTGTAGACAAGACTGACAAGTCTTCATGAGCTGGAAGATGGAGCAGCTTCCTTGGAGAGTTTATAGACCACAAGGAGAAGACACTTCTTGTCCCTGTTCCTCCCAGAACCTTAGAGAACGAAATCCAAGGCTTTTGCCTTAGCCTGAGAACGGAAAATAGAGAGTTTTTCCACACGACTAGCCAAGCAAACATCTCTTTCCAGTATGTGTAGTCACAGGGGAATAAGTGGGCCTTTATTTGTTCTTTTGTACTGAGCTAGCTAGATAGAATCCCATCTTCAAAGGAGGTGATAAGAAAATGTACAGATATAATAAAACCAATTAAAAAGAAAAATGCACATATGGGTTTAGCATATATTATTGTTCTCAAGTCAGCAACTTTTCACGCAGAAAATAATATCAGTTTTGAAGAAAATGATTGAGTAGAGAGGATCACAAATTGATTTTAAATGGTTCCAAGAACAAAAGGTACTGTATAGCTGGCTGGATTATTTTCTTTAAAGCTTACTGTGAATCAGGTAAGATCTAAAAATAAGAAAGATCTAGCACAATGCAAAACACATACTGTGTTCGTAAGATGAATCTCAAAGTGAAATACAATAAAAATATCAGCTAGTAATGAAATAAAGAAAAGAAATATAGACCTGTGCCTGCTGTTCAGAATGAGAGAAATTGAATCATGACTGGGTTAAGTGAAACAAATATATCAAATTCCTCCAGAGGACCCTGTGTATAAACAATTAAATGAATGACATGTGGAGTGTTCTACTGTAGATTTTCCTAGATGAAAGTAGTGTAGCATATACCTACTGTGATGCTATAATGCTAAGTGCAATTTGTGAACTAGCTCAGTTTTTCTGATTCTGGATAGACAGCATACCTTTTTGGCTTGCAAGTGAAAGATTAAGAAACAGAAGCAGCATTTAACAATTAAAGGTTTCCAAGAGGCTCAAAATTCATTTGAGGAGTTCCATTAACAACACTGAGAGTTTATCTTTGGTGTGAAAGGATTGAGTCTAGAACATATGTATGAAAATAACACATTACTACCCACACACTGCCAAATTAAAGAAAGCACCCTTTAGGAAGCAAGGTTCACCAGGGATTTTCCAGGTGTTGAACTGTAGCATTTTCTCTCATTAAAAGCCTGATGAAGTGCTGAACTTCCATAATTGTGGACAAAAGAGCTGTATTGCCACCTGAGAGAAAATCCAGGACTGGAATTCAGATATTCCTTCTCTGAAGAATCATATGGGCAAGTGCAATAGTTGCAGTTATATGACTTCAACAATAGACAAAAGATGCATGTTTGTTTGTTTATTTCAAGAACATATGTTAAGTTAGGGAGGCAACTTCAGTATATTTGTTGCAGGTGACAGCAGGAGAGGAACTATGTGCTGCCAGGTCTGCTTCCTACCTCTAATTCCAGGTTTGTAACACAACAAAAATATGTGGCAATGACAGATATGCCAAATAAACCAAACACTTGATTTCAGAGGCTTGAAACTAATTTCTGTAAAGCAAAAATGTTGTTTATTATGTCAATTTATGCCTGCAGTGCATAAACCAAAAGGATTAGAACAGCAATGGGCTTCATACTCAGCCTGCACTCCAATCTTTCCTGGCCAGTTTCTCTAATCTTTGTCCACACCATTTGCTTGCTTCCTTGCCTTTGTGAATCTATCTGCAAACAGCTGAAGGCTTTTGCTTGCTCCCAGTATCTGTCAGAATGTTTAAAATCTACTTGCTGTTCCTTCTGCCTACCTCAGCATCCATAAAGTTTTAAAGTATGGTTTGATCCTAAATTCAGGGATGATGCTGCAATAGACCACTAGCTTGTTTGGACACAAGTTATTGTGCTTCTGGTCCCCACTGTTCTCCAGTGCCACTTGAAGATAAAGAGCTCACCTTTGTTCTTTGAAGGACCTGGTTTGTAGTGGTTTTGTTTCCTGTTGTTTTTGCGCTAACAGCTTCGTCTGATTTAGCATTTAGGCAGGATAATACTGAGGCAGTCTGAAGTCTGCATATTTATAGGAAATAAAGTAGATATCTTACTCATTCTGCGGAATTGATAGTAATGCAAATAACTAATAAATGCCTAATGGCTCCTTGAGTTTCCAACCTTTGGCATGGTTTATTCAGATTTCTATCCAAGTAGGAGGAAAACACTGAATAGAGATTTTGAAAAGAGAGTTTATTCAGCCTGTATGGGTTTCTGTTTTTCTCAAGTGTTCATGTTCTTCAGAAAGCACATTTTCTGTATCACTCACTAAGCAAATAAAATAAAGACCCTTGACCCCACACAGTTCTTCACATGGGAAAAGGAAATGAAATTACACACCTCCTCATTTTTTTGTAATTCAAATTCTTTCCCTGAGGGCAAAGCTTAGGGAGAAAAGGACCTACCTACTCTGCCCTCTCTTACTGATGTTACACGTAAATGAAAGCTCTTTCATTAAAAGCCCAAGCCCACCCAGCATCCATAGAATTGTGTAGCTTGTTTTCTCTTTAGAAGTATAGTTGGTGTTTTTTCAGTGATTAAATCACATTTTCTCAACAATCTTGCCATGGAGAAACCATGAAACAAAATAAAATAGCTAAAATAAGAAAACATTAATTAGTGATTTTTATTCTCTATCCAGGAGGGGATCATTGCTGTGGTCACTACAACTATTCTTCTGGGAAAAAAAAAAAATAATAAAGTGGTCAATATAAAGATCAGGTGAAAATGTGTTAACAACCTAACTGAGAAACGGTATCCAAGTTAGAAAATTGGCATTAATTCTAAAAGAAACAAGTCCAAGAGTGGTAAATTCCTATTGTGTCTTTCTTATAAGGTATTTCTGCAGCTTACCTCATGACTGATCTAACACAACACCATTATGAAATGATTTGATCTTTAAAGCAAAGACAAAACTTCAGAGTACTGGCATGATTTTCCATTCTAGTTGTTAAATCTTGACTGCTGAGAGAGCTTGGAGAAAAGTTATGCACAAGTTACATGCTTGCATAAAGATTTACATGTTGCTTTTGTCTGTTAGAATGTGAAATAAGGCATTCAAGGATGAGTTTTCCTGAGTTGCAGGGTTTCTAATTAGATTACATAGAAATATATGTAACAAATCCTAACAATTAAAAAATCAGCAAGTATAGAGCTGAACAAGGCATGCATGCTGCACATGGTAAGGATGAGAGTGAATATGGATTCAAACTAACCAAATTCCTTCAGCAATATAATTCAGTGTACCTGAAGCCAGTGAAGGTATATGAATTTGCGCTAGGTGAATGTCTGCCTTTTTGTCTACAGAAATGTTTCTGAGGTAGAAACTTATTTGGTTATCGGAAAAAGTAGCGAAGGGAGAGAAAATGAATCATCTATTGATGGATTAAAATAAACAGACGCATGAAGTTCAGCTCTGTATATAGGAAAGCTTCCTAGAAACAACTTGATTTTGGGGCACATCTAAAGTTTTCTTGCTGCTTACAAAGATGCAAACCCTCTGTGAACACAGAAGAATCAAACTTGAGACATTTAAGACTTCACTATATTAAAATGTAGCTTGATAAAATGGTTTCAGACTTTCTGCTTCATGTGATGTTAACAAATCCTTCTCCAGGCAAATTCCAAAATGGCAGCCTTGGCATAGGTTTCTCCATGAGACTTAGGTAATGAGACATGTGAAGTGTATGGCTGTCGTGGTTTAAGCGCAGCTGGTAACTCAGAACCACGCAGCCGCTCGCTGACTTCCCTCCCTTCTTCCCCTCATTCCCAGAGGGATGGGGAGAAGAATCAAAAGAATGTAAACCCCATGGGTTGAGATAAGGACAGTCCAGTAACTAAGATATAAGAAAAAACTATTACTGCTACCACCAATAATGATAAGGGAAATAACAAGGGCAGAGAATACAAAACTGAAAGGGGAAAACGAAAATAAACCAATAAACACAAGTGATGCACAACATAGTTGCTGACCACCTGCTGACCAATACCCAGCGCAACCTGAGCAGTGATCTGGGTCTTCTGGGTAACTCCCCGCAGTTTATATACTGGGCATGACGTGCTGCGGTATGGAATACCCCTTTGCCTAGTTTGGGTCAGATGTCCTGTCTCTGCTTCCTCCTGGCTTCCTGTGCTCCTCCTCACTGGCAGAGCATGAGAGACTGAAAAGCCCTTGATCAGAGTAAGCATTACTTAGCAACAACTAAAACATTGGAGTGTTATCAGCACTGTTGTCAGACTAAAGCTGAAACACAGCACTGCACCAGATACTAAGAAGGAGAAAGAAAACTTACAGCTGAACCCAAGACAATGGTAGAGGAAGCTATGGCTTCCGCTATTCTTCTGTGTACCCACAGAGCCTCTAATCCCCATGTCACTTCTCTTTCCCAGTATGGCAAATCCTAACTGGTAAAATGACAAGGAAGGATGTAAGAAAAGGGAAACCTACCATGAAAGTTTTCAGGAAGAGCTTATGAAATTCAGAACTAGTCGTAGAAGGAAGTACTAGATTTTGGATAGGCAGACTAAGGCTTGATCTTGTGGTGCCTTGGTGATCTGCCAAGTGGCATCTTCTGTCCCAGGGTGCACATCTGGCTTTTCCATCTTTTAGAAATGAAACCAAGAAAAAAAAGAAAAAGCAGCTTATTTGGGAAGGGCTTCTTACAAACATAGAAATAACTTTCAAAGCTTTATTCTTTTTTCTTTGGGAAAACAGAAAATCCCCAAAACTGACATCTAGATTTGAAGGCACTTTGTTTCTTATTACGTTATACTACCCATTATATTAATTAATTTGCCATCTTTGATGGGCATAGAGGATATGAACTCAGAAAAGAAGCTGAAAAGTAATTGCTTGCAAATATGTTGTGTGTATTGAAGAGTACAGATATCACAGCTGCTTCCCTCACTCTCCTTTTGTGCAGTTTCACAATGAGCTGCCTAAAGGACATGAGGTAAATGTAGGATATATACTGCAACTCATTTTATTGGAACAAGGGGACTACAATTTAATATGAAATATCAGTTGGTAAGGGAGACTGGCTGCTGGTGAAGAATGATCACCAAACCACTACCTTCTACCTCACTAAGTGACTCAACAATTACAAATACTAAGTACAAATTGACCTCTTACAGTAAATCCCTGTAACAGTAGGTTTTATATCTAAAAACAAAGCATCAATTTCTTAGCTTTTCTAAAGTATGTTTTATTATCCACCCGATTTTATACAGGAGGAAAGAAGTTGTTCAAATGAAGACCAGTGTCTTCAAATACATGTGCTGAACCTCTATTAACATCCAGTTGGTAACAATTCTAGGCACTGTCCCCATTTTCTACTGTCTACAATTAGATTAAAAAGGTCTATTACAAGACAGAAAAGCTGGAAGACTGAGGTGAAGGCTAACAAGATCCATAGGTCTATATAGCAATTTCATGTCTCATGGAGCTCTAGATCAGCACTTCCTGAACACATTTTCTTCAGGTGCCTAACTTAGAGGTAACGGGGACAGTAGCAACCCCTCTGAGCTCTGTGCTTCTCTCTCTGTGGGCAGGAGGAGATACGTTTTCCAGCTGCTCTCCTCACAGATTTTAGTCTGCATATCTCTCTTGGGTAGCTTTTCGTGCTCTGGGCTCTGAGTTGTTGCACCATGAAGTAGTTTGCAGGACCAAGCCTATTCTTTCTTCCAAATGTCTTGATTCACTAAATTGTAATGACACTTTAAAGTCACTTTGTGCTTTTATCAAACAATTAATGAAGCTTTATCACCAGAATAAACTGATGTATTATAAGTGACTGTAACTGAATGGGTTGGATGTCTTTACTGTCTGTCTTTGAACCTGGAACTCAGCTCAAGCTTGTGAGACCATATACGTGCACATCAAAATGCACCCAAAGGGACAATGTTTGTTTTTATATATATGTGTGTGTGTGTGTTGTTCTTATAGACTTTGCATATGAAAGAATGAGTCAGATTTGTTAGTCTCCAGATCCCTGTTGTTATCTCAAGTACTACAAAAGTGAACAATTTCAGTATTTTCTTTTCCTTCCTGTACTACTATATGCGTTTTCAAGCCAAACTGAAGCTGTTACTTAACACAGTTTCTCTGGCTCAGGGGAGTTAAATGTGCCAGGGGCAGAGGGGAGGTGGGACTCCTTTGTATTCACCCTGTTCTATTCTCAAACCTATCCCAGAGCAGCAAAAATCAGCTTATCCTGCCCAAGCCTTAGTGGGTCAATGGGTGGGACTAACTCAGCTCACCTTGGATCCAGGCATATTTCCTCTGTTTGTTCCTTTACCAGAGTAGCCCTTCTTCCCTAGAGAAGAGGCAGGAGGTAAAAGATAAGATTTTAAATCCTACATTTTAAAGATTATGGAGCAATTGCTGGAGAAGCACTCAGAGATGTGGCCTGGACAAGAGATGAATAGGACAGGAGGGTGGGCTTGGTGGTGCTGGGCTGTGATAGTCCTTTTTTTTGCACAGAAAATGCTCTTTCATTTGTTACAGACTTTTAGGTAAATCCCTTCAGTTTATTAGTTTTTATTTATAGAGCTTCTCAATAATTACTGTGCAAGGTCCTGGAGTAAAAATCTCTAGATCATCTAGTTCAACATGACACAACAATGTCTGCTTGCAGCCCAGAAATCCAACTGTATTCTGGGCTGCATCAAAAGGATTGTGACCAGCAGATCGAGGGAGGTGATTCTGCCCTTCTGCTCTGCTTTGGTGAGACCCCACGTGCATTACTGTCTTTAGCTCTGCAGCCCACAGCAGAAGAAGGATGTGGATCTGTTGCAGCAAGTCCAGAGGAGGACCAAGAGGATGAAGTGTTTCAATAAACCTGCCTCCCCAAGTATTTCAAAGAAAACAGTAAAGAAGAAGGAAAAAAGTTTGAATAATTTCAGGTTTTAAAAAATTAGAAAAAAAGTGCCTGGGATTCCAGAAGGTTCAAGAACTTGTCCTAAAGAAAGAGAATAGGGGCAGCATAATAAACAACAGTGTGCTTTGTGCAGCACATGTCTGCAGTGCCTCCCTACAGAGCACAGATAAATGGTAGACATTGATGCAAATAGATAGGGGGCCTGTGTTTGCGTGAGGCTGCACTTGCTACAGCTGTTATACAAGTTCTTTGGCTTCCCAATCTGAACAGCACACTGCCTTCAGGAACCAGTTCACTTTCCCCTGTGCAGCTCTGCCATAATTAAGTCTAGTACACTACTGGAGAAGTAAAGTATACAGTTTAACGTCTGCAACAGTTCAGATTAGGGTGGATATGTAATGGAAAACATACAGAAATAAAGGCAACAGAGAGGAAAAAAAGTAGCTTCTTACTCTTAAGAAAAACACAACTCTGCCCAGCTTTGATAGACATCAATTTTTGTTTCTATTACAAATCCTTTTTTACTTGCTTCTCCCAACAAATATCTTAATACTGTATATATAAAACTGGTGTACAACTGATCCACAAAGAGTTCTTCTCTTTTCCAACTTCACTGCAGTATTTTTCCTCACACATCTCTTTCACCAAAGATATCCCTTTTTCTAAATATCTGAGTTCACTGACTGTAATTTAAATATCTCCAATCCTCATTAATTTTCAGTTAGGAAATTAGGCCAGATCTGTACTCCTACTAATGTAAAAAAAAAAAAAAAATGCCTTCAAGAAAACTAGAAGAATTTTAATGACATTTCTTTATGTAAATAAAACATTCATGCAGTTCTTTTTTCCTGTTCTATTTTCATTGTGCTGGTTAAGGAGCGGGAATATACCCTTATAACTGAATATGATTTATATAATATGCTAATTCACAAGTGGTGGCTTACCATCAGCAATGTGAACTTTGAGAACTCTGGAGAGAGTACAACGAGGACAGGTTTTTCTTGTGGGTTTCCAGTGCACTTCACAAAGAACTCTGTTTCACAAGCATTTGCAGAGACAATGTGCTGCCTCAGCTATGCAAGGCTGGCTTCCTTGCTTGTGCAGACAAGAATAGGTCTAATAATCTTATAGAGCTCTTTTGAGTTCACATTTATAGTTCCAAGACCTATGTATGTTTAGTCCTAATGTTTTCATAATGTCTCTTTTCCTGGTACATCAGGAGGACAAAAAAATATTCATTTTTCGGGAAAAAGAACACTTTAAATCCAAACTGAATATAAGAAGTAGGAACTGCTGAAGATGCAGCAACTTAAGCTCAGTACTCAGTAGGCTACAAAATTACTGAGTAGCCTGATGCCTCAACTCTTCATTTGTTGAAAGTGTATAGGTGTCATTGCATAAAATGTCAAACAGTATTTAGGTAACTGAATTCTGCCCCAGGTCATGCAATGCTAAGGAACACTTAGAGTGATGCAGCTCGCACTAAGCTGGCCAGCTGGTGGCCAGCTAGATTGCTCTCTACACTCCACCAGCTGTAAACTGGATATGCATTGGCTGCAAAGGTAATTTGAGCACATATAGACATCACCTTGTAGAAACTTTGACTGATATGCCTTAATTCTAAATTTTTGCAGCCTATTTTTCTGTGGCAAAGTCAGGCAACCTGGCTGCCTTTGCTCTGGTTTTCTTATTTGTGAATGTGGACAGCAGTGCCTGTGGTGAGTAATTTGGTTTCAACTTACTTTATTTTTCCTTGGAGAAATTCCCCTCAGTCTCCTACCCTGTAAATTAGTGTCTCAGTTGATAAGGAAAGGATGAGTTCTACTTTCTGAGAATTAGGCATACTGCCTTCCCCAAGCTGTACACAGTTCTTTCTTTACATAAAGATTTTAAACTTAGTAATTTTTTCTATGTAGATTTTAAGTATCTTACTACTGTAATGGGAATTGTTTTGGGTTTTTTTACTAAAATGCAGTTATGCTTCATACTTTAACTTTCTCAGTTTTGTTTCAAAATGCTTTTCAAGCCTTTTCTGTTTGACTGCAACCGTAATAACGAGGACCTTTTCATCTTTACAAGAATTAACCTTTCCTAGTTGCCTATCAATAGAAATAATAAGAACGAAAATTTATGCTTATGTGAGTTATCCAAGAAAGAAAAATGCCAAGGATTTATGCTCGAAACAGAAAAAAATCATAATGCCGTGTTGCCTGTGTTCGTACCTTGCTAGAAAATTAATATACCACAGTTGAGGTAATTACAGCATCTATGTGTGATCTATCAAAACACAGTGATTATAAAAAGCTGCTGTCTGGAAAATTCCCATCGTCTTATTCCTCCTTTAATTTGATTCCTGGTAGAAGCTGAATAATTTACACAACTGAAAATTACTTTTTTATTTTTTAGCTTTCTTTTTCAGTAAAGTACCTTGTCAAGTAAGATGATTGGTAGTCATCCCTCCAGGTTAATCAAGTTGCAGTGATCTCTAGGAAGCTAAGATTTCATTTTCTTTAACTGGTGGATTCTAACTACCTAGAGATTCATCACTGCAAATTATGTACTTGCAAACAAAACAAAACAGGATGAAAGCTAATAATGATTTAAGATATCTGCTCCTAAATAGATGTTTGAAAAACTAACAAACAGCTTCATTCCCCACCACTTCATAATGCTGTCCACAGTTTTTATAGTGTCATAGCAAGACTGACGTTTTGGCTTTAGCATGGACTTTTTTCTGCCCAAAGCACAAGAGTTTGGGCAGAATACACAGGTAACCAAGCACAGTGTTTCAGCAGACACTAAAAGCTTATGCTGGCCACAGGACCACTTTCCTCTTGCTAAAGTTGGGACATTGTGCCAGACAGAATTCAACATTATGACATTAAAAAGATGGTATAACCTCACTTTGTACAATTATTATGAAAGGTGTCTAAAGGTTGTTGGAGGCCTACAATTAAAAATTGGGAGCATATCTATTCCCATTTCTCCTGTTTACTCTCTGCTCTGAAGCTCTTAGAAGTTAAAATGTTTTCCAAAGCAGCCAATATTTGCAATCACTTTAGATTAAGAAAGAATCCCCTAAAGTTCACCTGTGTGAGTGAGCATCAGTATTCCCATTGCCAACCATAAGGAAAAAAATTCTGCTGTACATGCATACAAATAGTTGCAATATTCTTTCTGCCACCTTAACTTTTATCCCTCATGTTCAGCTTTAGATTCCAAGCTGACATTATGAAGATGCCAATTTATCAGAATTTAGTTCAGAAGTTATTGAATTACAGTTTTTGACTGATGTTTGATAGACAAACCATCTTCATCCATATGTCTCATGCACATGGACGTATACAGACAAGTGTGTGAAATAAATCTTTTAAAATCAGTTCCCACCTAAACTAACATAAAATATAGAAAAATTCTACCCCTAAGGAATTTGATACAGTTATAAGCAAACGAGAGGAAAAGAATTGCATTACAACAGCAGAAAAAGGCATCTCAGCTTTAGCCTGTAATACTCACTATGCTTGTCTCTGCAGAGATCTCAAATGGAGTAAAGCAACAGGCACATATATCTTAATATAGGAAATTCAGATGTGTAATTATAAAGTTCTGCTTACCGTATTATGAAAATCATCCCCGCCCCTAGATCTATACTGCATCCAATGCTCTAGGGGAGCATCAGGCAATTTGTAAATCCCAAGTGATGTTAGGCATGAAGTAGGTGCTGCAGTGCTCAACTTCAGCAAGATAGGAGTGCTTCTAGGCAGAAAGAACTACAGACTTTTCAGCATTTATGCATATTTATAAGTTAGAACTTATGCACTACAGCATATCCAAGTGTGCTAGGCAGGAGCTTGAAGTTCTTTTCATTCTGTTAACATGCACTATTGCTCTTAACAGCTCTTGTGTATCTTAGTATTTGCTTAACCACTGTCATTTATGTCTTTAAAACTGACATGTTGGGTAATACAAACAGCATTTTTCAGGAAGAGTTCATTAATGCAAACTTGTATTTGGTGCTTAAGCCAAAATCTGACAACTACAGAAGTGTAGATAATTCTCGCCACCCCTTCCACCTCTTTAAATAGGGCTAATACACTGAAGTCCTTTATCCTCAAAGAAGTTAGCTGCATGCTCACCCTTTACACAGTGTTTTAGACTACATGGATGACCTAATGAGGGTGCAGTGGTCAGAGATCAACAGAGGCACATGGAACAATGTAAGAGGCTTTATATACAAAGCAAACTCAATCAGATGGTGACTGGGCATTCTAAACAATACAAGGCTGTGATGCACATGCACACATTTATGTTGGGAGGCATTGTCAGGCAGCCTTCAGCAGCAGCTGGACTGCTTGTCCATTTCAGTTACTGAAGGTTTTATACTTCCAGTCGAGCCTAATCAAATGAGGAGACTATTCACGCAAAAGGGGATTCCAAATTGAACCATAAAATACTAATGCAGTTTTGTTGAACACAGGAAAACTGATGATATTACAGGTTACATCATCTACACTAGAGTCCAGGAAGAGCACACCTTGTTCACTTTCATTTAAAACTTTCAATACTAAAACCAGAGGAAAAAGGCTTATAGAAAAAAAAAAAAAAAAAATTCTTTCCTGTCCCCAAATGTTTAATTCATGACAAAAAAACCCAAAACAATAAACATCCAGAAGGCTTCTTCAATGGCTAGATGTCAAAGTCGAACTGAGTATATGGAAAAAGAACAGAATTTGTCTGAGGCAACTCAAGGTGCCAAAGCATACAGCAAACATTATGAGTAGTTCTCTTTGTGTCAGCTCACCGGAAAGTATTGTGTGAGCAAAGTTGCTTCCTGAATTGCAAAATGATATGTGCACTCACTGTGACTATTCACTTTGTAAAATTATGTGTGATTCAGCGTGATAACTTTTTCCATCCACCAGAAAACTTACAGTGTTCGTTAAGCAAGAGGACCAGATGTCTCATTTATAAATACATATGAAAGATATTGAAAACAAAGGAGTATATTTCTTAGAGAAAAGTTTTATAAATATTTGAAGACAGAATGTGGTACCTGCAATTTAAACGAAGTACAAAAAACCTACAAGTTATTGAATTATAAATCTTGATGTGAATGAAAAGAAACAGCCACATGGTGGCAGCAGAATACACGTCACGAAGACGGGCCTGATGCCCCTCTTCACAGAATCATATGGTCAACCAGGTTGGAAATGACAAGATCATCGAGTCCAAACGTTACTCCAGGACTGCCACCACTAAACCATGTCACTGAGGGCCTCATCTACACGTTTTCTGAACACTTCTAGGGATGATGATTCCACCACTTCCCTGAGCAGCCTGTTGCTCAGGAAAAGCCTTAGCACCCTTTTGGTGAAGAAATTTCTCCTAATATCCAATCTAAACCTCCCCTGGTGCAGCTTGAGGCCATTTCCTTTTCATGACCAAACAGCTGAAATGGAGGAAAAAGTAGAGTATTACATTCAACTGTTGTTTATATGTGGTGTTCTCTAATTGCCTACTTTGAAACAGGAGCAGCGCCAAGAGGAATGCTGTAACAAGTTAAGAAACTGCATTGTTTGATGTAATAGTTCATTGAGAATGTAGCTATAGTTCATGAAGGACCAACAGATGTGAGAAGAGGAGTGTTTTCAAGTAAGAAATAGCATCTCTTAAACATCTTGGTACACATCTGGTTTTAAAGGAGTAAGCTAATGAACCAAATGCTGTCCAGTTATGAAAGACATTAAAGCTACACCTAAGTGTTCCCAAATCAGTTCATCAAATAACAAATTCACATTATATGCTGTTGCATAACTAGGGTTACATAGGTTACTAGTACATACAAGAAGACTGCTAAAAAAAGAGACTGAAGAAGATGGATTTTTCACTTAAGGGACAAAAGAGACCCTCAGATTTCTGATCTCTCGTGGATGGACATATTAAGAAGAAATAGCTCATAAATTGCTACATCTTATTCTATTATTGTCTGTTATATTTTTTTCTTTTTCTTCTTCTTTCTGTCTGTGCTCAGTAGCCTTAACTTTATTCCTTGTCCAGCCACCATGATCTTGTTTCTCCTAGACCCTTAGTCAAGATGTTTAATTACTCCAGTCTTTCATTCCTTCAGGCCCACTGCTCCAGTGATAAGGATCCTCAGCTGTATCATCCATACATGTTATCTTCATAACAGGAGGTATTAATCCTTAACAGACATTTGGGTATTACAGAGCTGGTTTGATAGATTGAGATAGGTTCAGTGAGACACGGAGTATCTGAAGTGCTTTTGTCCTTTCTTCTCATCTGTCTTCTCACTCTGTGCCCTGCATCCCCCTCACCTTTAGCTCATCTGACCTCCCTGAGAAGCCAGGCGCTTTTCCCTGGAAGTTTCAGCTCCACTTTGGAAGTTGCTAGACAAGGTGGAACTGGGGCTCTCTTCTTCTTTCTTCATACTCCAAGATCTGGGCAACTCTGCCATTTAATAATTTTATCTGCTATCACCTGGCACTGTAAATCACAGCACCATGTTATTCACCAGCCTTGCTTGCAGTAGTCCTCAGGTACTGCAGAAGTGCTACATTGCAATTATCATGATTTCACAAGACAGTCTCGGGACATAACAATTCCAAACAATCAGAAAGAGAGAATTTATTACACAAGGTGCAAGCAAGGTGTTGAGCTCTTACTGTGGGATGTTTTGGAGGCTAAAAGCTTACATGGGTTAAATACACAGCTGGACAAATTCATGGAAAAAAACCCTATCATGACTGAAATGCGAAGGCATCACCTGAACTGCAGGCTCCTGGAGAGGAGAACAGTCTAGAGAATAATCCCTGTATGGTTATCTTGGTCTTATGATTTTTTACTGGTTGGTGTCAGAGAAAGCATATTGGACTAGGTGGGCCTTTGGTCTAACTCTGTATGGGCATTCTTATTTTCTTATAACCATACAAAATACTTAGGATATTTTTTTCCTTTGAAACTGAACTTTTTAAAATTGCATTTGTGGGTGGTTTGGTTTTTTTTAATTGTAAGTAGTGATGACTGAAAAAAAAAATCTTTAAAAGAACTCAGAAACCTAATAACCCCAAAAAACCTGTGAATTTAGTGGGTTTTGTTTCCTAGTTTTTGGTAAAGCTCATAATTGGCATTCAGGTCTTGTAATGAGGATTACTAGTATAGGACAACGGCTTAAGTGAGTAAGCAGGAAGAAAGAATTAAAAGCAATCTATGATTTGTTAACTGAAAATACTTCCTATGTTTAAAAGAATGTAAATCAACATACCAACTTAAATCTTTTTTATTTGAAAACATAATAGTAAAGGGCATAAATAGGCATATATAGGCAGCCCCATATTTTTCTCATACACAACTTGCTTTCTTGTGATTTAAAGGTTCCACCTAGCTCACCAGCTTTTAACATCTTCCTCCCTTTCAAAATATGTTTTAAGAATTATCTTTGGGGAAGGGATATCAGACAAGGAAAGGACCATGTGTTTGGGGAGCAGGGGTTAAAGAATCAGATATGAGGATCTAAAAAGCAATTGTTGACAGAATTCTTTCTGTACTGAATATGTTTGACAACATTTTCTAAGGTACTAAAGTGAGGGTGTGTTGGGTTGAGGCAGCTCAGGCCCACACAGCTGCTCATTCACTCTCCCTGGTGAGATTGCGGGACGAATTGGAAAAGTGAGTGAGAAAACTCATGGGCTGACATAAAGACAGTTTAATAGATAAGACAAAAGCTGTGTATGCAAGCAAAAGCAAAACAAGGAATTAATTCACCTCTTCCCATTGTCAGGCAGGTGTTCAGCCATCCCCAAGACAGCAGGGCTTCATCATACCTGTGGGATACTTGGGGAGATAGATGGCATAACTCTGAAATTGCATCTTATTTTTTTCCTTCTTCCCCCAGCCTCTACTGCTGACTGCAACACCATGTGGACTGGGACATCCCTTGGGTCACTTAGGATCAGCTGTCCCAGCTGTGTCCCATCCCAGCCTCTTGTGCACCCTCAGCCTGCTCGCTGGTGGGGTGGTGAGAGGCAGAAAAAGCCTTGACTTGGTGATCTCTGCTTAGTAATTGCTAGATCATCCCTGTGTTATCAACACTATTTTGGTCATAAATCTAAAACACAGCACCATATGAACTACTGTGAAGAAATTTATCTCAGTTAAACCCAGTACAGGGGAAAACCATCATCCTTCCTGAGAGGTTTTTCTCCTCTCTTTTATTCTATAGAAACAGGCTTTCAGCAGTATGACTTTCTTCAGCTGCAGCTGAAGTAGAGGTTGTTTTCTCTCTTTTTCCCCCACAGTAAGCACATGAAGGTTTTGGAAATTTTATTAGCCAGCTTCAGCATTTCCAATGGAGTGAAAGCACCATGGATTCAAATGCTTAATTAGCCTGATAAATTGCACTGTAAGTATCCCAGAATGTTGTTCAAATCTGGATGATAGAGATGACTTACAGATGTGGCATATCTAACCCACATAAGGTGAAAACACCAGGCTAAGATCTATTTTGTTACATATATAAAATGCTATATATATGACATAGGTGTTGCTACTAGTTAGAGCAGTCAATTAATTTCTCCATGAAACACTAATAAATCTGGAACATCAATATGTGCAAACAACATGCACATAGATTTCCATTAAAAAAGTAAGTTAGTTATGAAGTTCAACTCTAGGCTCTTTATGAATACAGCGGATATTGTCTCAATACCTGGATATTTTCTTTTAATGAGGCACATTTTGGTTAAGAGGAAGATTATGAGTATATCCAATACAGAAGAGTTCAGCTTGCTAATGCTTATAGTTTTCAAATGGTCTGTTCATATGTCTAAGTAGATAATTAATAAAAGATGAATAGCACAATATCAAAAGACATCTGTGTTAGCTGCAGAAACATAATGAAGGCAATTTAGTAAGTTTCAGAACAAAACCCACAAATATTTTCTCAGTTCAAAAGACCAAACTGAATCTTCAATAAGAATCTTCTTAACTCACTGCAGTGGTTTGCACATATGGTACTTTCTCCCACGAACTTCTTAAAATGCTCCTTAGGGACATGGATTGTACTATGGGTGTATTTTTAAATATTGTCATAAAAAATAAGATAAACAGCTCATCAGTCATCCAGAACAGTGAACAAAAGGGTCTTTAGTTCATAGAATAATCTTATCTTCAAGTGTCCTATTTGGCAAGGGCACATAGGACTCTACCATTGGTTGTGAAAACATGCGAGTCCTTTACAAAGTCAAGGAAAAGTGATCAGTAACAGGGGTTGCCTGTGGTCATGGTGCTGCAAACTAGTAATGGGCAACTTTGTAAAGGAACCCATTCCAGTTTCTGTGAAACCCAGTGTAAGAAATATCCTTTGCTCACTCTTCCAATGCCGTGGGTCAAGCCTAGCATTTGACTGGAGATCCACTGGTTTTGGATTTTTATAGAGTCTCTGATTTTTATCAGGCTTTATAATGCTTGAAAATCTTGCAGCAGCGTGTCTGTACAGAATAACCTACCAACTACTTTGCAATTTTTGTCTCAAAATCTGTGCAGGAAATTGAAAAGGAGAGGGAAAGGTTCAAACAAATTTAATTTAGGCAGTTATCATCACTCTAGGGTTATATTAATTATCTTAAAAATATTGTATAAGAGTATAAGATACTGTGTGTTATAAAGAATGTCTTTTGGGAATTATTGTTCATCCTGAATCATAACACAAAACTACAGAATTACACTATGAAATTAAGAGGTAGAATATTCAAAACCAATAAAAATGAGTACTTTCTTATGATAACAATAATTGGACTGCATGACATATATGAAAGGAAACACTAGGAAAAAAAATATAATAGTAAGAGTGTAATGGATGGGAACCTAGCTGAAGAGTTGATTCGTGCTCATGACTGAAAGACATAGCAAAGTATGGTTTTGTCAAAGTGTATTTGTAAAGTATATAGTTTGTGTTCATTGTGACTATATGCCAGAAAGAAGCAAGAAAACTTAGGGGTGTACCTTCATACTTGGCCCACCCGGGGCACCTGGCCAATGTCGTTGATGACAAAAAGCAACTGCTTGCTTCAGATACCACTATTAAACAGCAGCTTATTATCCAATTTCATATGTATAATGTGCAAATGAGGAACAGTTCTTGTTTACAGCCAAATTTTGCAATAACCCTGTATTTGCAGATATATCTTGTATATCAAATACATCTTTTTTTAGGCTTTAAGATTAAGCAGCAGCAACATTATTTGGATATTTTAACAATCTTATATTCCAAAAATGGAAAGAGCAAACATGCTGTTGCTGGAGGTTACGAAGACTACAAAACACAGAAGGATTTGTGGTGCCATGTAAGAATATCATTCCCAGGATTACCATCCTGGCCAAATTGCAAAGATTTAATTGTTTTCTTGCTACTTGAAAATCCCTCAGCAGTTTATCTTGCCTTATTTATGCCCCATATCCAGCACAACTCATATGTTTTCTATATTCCAGTTTCACTTCCAAAAAAATAGCTTTCACTAGTCAGCAGTGTTCTTAACTTTTCCCTTCTATTTAATAAACTGTGCATGTTATACGGCTAGTGTGTGGCTGTTTTGTTGAGTGCCCTGCCTGTCAGCTGAACAAAATTGTAAAAAGAAATTCTACGTTTACACAGAAAGCAAAAATTCCAGAGTTATGAATGATATTGCTGCAAATATATTTTGGAAGAGATATTAAAACATGCTTCAGGGCTCAAACCAGTATCTCACTAATAAATAACACGATGAAACTTAACACACAGGGGTTGATCATTCTTCTGAAACATCTAGAATAGCCTTCTGCTAAAAACTAGAGATTAAAAGGACTCTAAAGTTTACTAAGATTGATGGTTGTCAAATAACCAAATGTGAGAACGGTTTGGAAACCTGCTCATTGTTTCAGAGTGACAGTTTTCCATAAGTGACATTCAAATATAGATTTCTCCTAGCTACAAGAAGTGAAGAATGGACAAAAGAAGAGAGGAGAGGAGACGAGAAGCAAATACAGCAATCTGCGGGAGATAGTTCAAAGTTAATCCAACACTAGTTTTACTTATTTATACATTTGGGGGTGTGGGTCTTGGGACTGGGTAGATGCCCTTTATAGAAATAGCTTGAGAGGCTCTGACTCACATTGTTGCTGAGTCATAACAACACTAGCAAGGACTACCAATTAGTTAACTATATCAATTTTTTACAAAAGCAACAGAAACATGATAAAACACATTCGTGAAAATAACATAAGCATGCAAATAACACTTTACTGCAAATTTTTCACCGTATACAATCAAATAGCATAAACCGATTTAAAAATATTTGTCTCAGGCTGTTGTTCACAATGAATGCAATCTGCTTGACAGAGCCCTGATTTGGAGCTATTTAATTTGAGAAATTTCCTTCTGGGTGTGAGAGTCCAGTAGTTTTGTGAAAATACTTCAAAAATAAAATGTTTTGGTTTGGATATTTTAAAGTACTTTTGGTTGGGTTTTTTTGTGTGTTTTGTTCTGGGTTTTTTGTTCTGGTTTTTTTTTTTTTTTTTTCTTTTTCATTTAAAAATTAACCTAAACATGTAACTATTCTATCTTATTTTGTGAATAACTCGGAGAACTAGATACAGCAGGGAGTCCACTGTAAATTTTAATAAGATGCAACATGATGAATGCATTTTCATTAGCTGGAAATGAATTTAGGAACATCTTAAAGAACATACAGTTACTCAAGAGAAACAAAAAATATCTGCAGTACCAGCAAATTGTTCCCGCATAATCAGAGAAAGTTGGAATCATACTTAGCCCACCTGCTCTCAGTCTTCAGGACTGCTAAAATGGCACCAAAATCCCCAGCTCCCTAAGCTTATAATTTACTTTCTTATAAGTTTATAGCTCGGTAGTCTTTAAAACTGTGACTAGAACCTGATATTTAAACAAGGTTTATTATATGAATACAAATATATATTATAGAAAGAAACCTGGAAAAATCTTGGATTTAGATTCACATTTTACTGACTATTAAAGAGCAACTAATATTAATTTAATCTTATTTCATGTTAACTATTTTTAAGTCTCATGGAATTCAGATTTGGATTGTAGTAGTCAATGGAATACCTAAATGATCACCAAAAAAACAACATTAATTGTGCAGTTAGTGCTTGAAAAGAGATTGGAAAGAACCTTAAAATTGTGATTGGGGCACTTCTGAAGTAAATGAGAAATTAATGAAGGCAATAAATAACATTTATTTTCCAATTAACTATAAAAGGAAGAATTGCCAAACAGAATTTCTTAATTTAAATCATGTTGGCTCTCAGGCCAAAATACATGAAACTGGAGATGGGCTGAGAAGACCCCTAACTAGATGGTCTCTGTGGTCCTGGGTCAACATGTCTGGCTCTAATTTATCCTTTTATCTAAAATAAAAAGTTAATCTTTCCCTACCTAAAAATAATAATAAAAAAAAAGTATCACAATAAAAATATTTAAAGCATTTTTTTCTTCAAAATGCAAACTCTTGTATCATCATCCATCCAATTACAGTCTCAAAATTACTTTTTTCATTTCTGCAGTTTTGAGCCTTTTGAGATTCCCTGTGTTTCATATAACTGCAGGGACATCAAAATATAATTAACAAAAGAGTTGAACCTTTCTGGTTCAAAATTTGAAGCTCGATGTTTAGGGGGTTCCAATAGCTAGCTACCATGGCTAATCAGATGCTTGGTCCACCCTTTAAAGCCTACATTATAACATGCTATGAAACTGCATACTATGCCCACATCACAAGTTGCTACCTGCAGATAGACAAAATCAATCACCTGGAGAAAGAAAGGGATGGTAAGGCAAACAAAATCAGTCAGCTGAAAATTATTCATTTGAAAGACAAGCGTAAAAAGTTTGCAGAATAAGGATAGATTGTCAAGTTGTTTGAACTAAATTAATAAAATTCCAGTACACTAATGTAATAATTAGCATTAGAAATGTGCAAACCCAGAACTATGTCGTGAGTACATCATTTGCATTGTAACTGTATCGGGTGTTATCACTCTGGTCAACCCAGCTTTTAGCTCACCTGCCCTTTGAGAGCAGGCTGGTCCTCACTGTGCCCTGACACAGAGAAAGGAAACTAGTTGAAAGCAAATTCAAGGAGAAGGTGGCATCAGCTTATACAAAACTGAAAATACTGATATTTAGCAGAGAAATTAGAAGGCAACAAGATCCACTTTCTTTTAGGCTGTGCCCCAGGAAAAACTATATGCTTTTTCATTATGAAATCCAATAATGATGTCTATTCATTGATGCACTTGTTGCTTGCACAGTCCTGGAAAAGAAGCAAGGAAGATTTAGATCTCCCACTATTGTATCTCCTATTGCTGGACGAAATGAACTGTTCATAGTACAGACAACCTTCTCATAGAGGTAACCGGCTTAGCAGCGTGTCACAGAAATGCAGGCAACAGTAGCAAGCAGGAGAATAGGAGGCAACTTAGAATAACTTGGAAAATAAGAAGTGATATGCTAAGGCTTTTCAGTCTTTTCACAAATCATGAACTTTATAGCATGTGTGACAATATCCTAAACTGCTGCATTTACATTGTTCCAGTTATAAGAGAGGAGAAAAGACAGAGTAACATTACCTCTAAAGCTAATGATGTGTGAGAAAATGAAAATTGAAATTATTTTAGAAGTATGATATTTTTTCCAAATGTAGCCTATCAAAAGATGTACTTTCAGGAGAACAGAAATTATTTGAAAATCCTGGATTGAAATTTGGAAATAGTTTGGAGAAAAAACACACATTTTGCATAAATAGATAGTGATAAATACAGGAAATAAATACACTAAATATTCATTTAGTATATTTTCTTTTCAAAGATAACAAGTTTAATAAATAAAGGAGGATCAAAAAATCCAAAGAATAGGTAATTAATTTTAGGAAGAATTAACCCCCTACTGTATGTTGTTTTGGTGGAGTGGTGCTGAAAAAAAAAAACCAACAGACTACTAGGTCTTGATTTTTCTGTTTCAATAGCAAACCAAAAGTAAAAATTAGTATCTACACACTTCAGAAGAGACATTTCAATCATTACATACAGCCATCTGTGAAGGCTCTTAAGCTACCCTTTTGAGTGTTTGATTAGCTCTTTACAGTTCTTGATCAAGTTTATGGCACTAATGGAAGATTAATAAGACCCCTTTCTGTCCCAAAAAAACCTGCAGATATTAAGGAGATTTTCCCTTTACTACTTGTAATAAGAGGAAAAGAACAATTTGCCCCTTGTGATTCCAAATAACCAGAGAATTTTTTAAATCAGTAAATTTGAATGAGTTGTTCCCTGGCTAGAACTCAGTGAGTGATTTAATGCTGGTGTGAAAGGAAAATGTGCCAGTAGAACTGAAAAAGAGGAAAGCAACTTGAGTACAGATTAATTAAGGAGTGATATCCTGAGATAGCTGCAGGAGTTAAATTTGTTACTTTCTCTGACAGAAGACAGAAAACAATCCAGCCTTCATTTGCAGGCTGATATAAGAGCAAAAGAAAATGCATGTGATTTTCCAGCTTAGGAAACATTCTGATCTATACAAAGTGACACAAATTTCTATACATGGATTTTGCAAAGTGCCTTCTTGGAACTGTTTCAAATCTTTTACATTTCAGTTGGTTTTTTTTGAACACCACAGGACCAATAAAGCCATTAACCTAGGGATGTAGCTTCCTCCATTTGTCCTTGGTTTCTTCCACTCCACTATCCTGATCTGTCCCATGTCTTCCCCTGGAGCAAGGGTATCGCCCTTAAGAGTGTTCTTAGATTTTCTCTAGCTGTTCAAGCCCTACAAGTGGCTTTTTACAAGCACGCTCATTTTTACAAGCACACTAGGAGTCTGTGTCCTAGTATTTTTCATCTGCAGCCCTCCCTGAAGCTTTTCCTCTTTCAGCCATGGCCCTCCCAAACCACCAACTCCCTCCCGAGTTTTCTGTCCATACTTGAGCATCAGAAAAACTTGTTGTGGAGATTGACTGGTTTTCTTACGTGAGTTACTCTCTGGCTTTAGATCCTCTTTTTCTATGCAGCTAGGCAGGCAGACGTAAGGGATAAAGTTGAGTTACAGCCATCGACTTCCACAAAAGTCAAAGGAATTGAATGGCTTTGAGGTATCTTGACATTGTCTAGTATAGCTGAAAATGACCAAAAATGTATTTAAAAGCTACTAGGGAAAGAGGGAGGCTTAATGTCAGTGAAACATAAACCTGATTTCCCTAGGAAGCCAGGCTAAAAATGGTGAGTAAGAGAGAATATCTGGCAATCTGAATTTAGTATGTTCAACCACTGAGTAATTCAAACTTGTGGAAAAAGTGTTGAAGGGTTACTGAACCCGGGTCTATAGATTTGCTGCTTTCAGCAAGGCAATTAAAACAGCTACCAGGAAGAGTAAAACTTCCATGCTCAGATGTGAAATGGAGATTTACTAAAAATTGATTTATGTCATCTTGTAGTATTAAAGATAGATGACAAGCTTCTGGGTGCACTGTTGTAAAACCTTGACAAAGAACATGCTGCTGTCTACAGAGCCACTACGTTTCATGCAGCATAAAACAAAAACTTTTCAAATCTGATCCACTAATATAGGCTAATATTACAGGTAACTGCAAAATCTTTCATAAGATCTGTTCACAGTAATTAGACACTGCAGACCATTTTGTCTCTCTCTCAGAGTACAGCAGTGTTGTGACATAAATCTCCCTCTGATCTTCTAAGTTAGAGGTGGGAGCATCATTCACTCACATCTTCCTGAGCATCTAGCATCTTACTGAGCACCCAATGTGGTATCTTATGCAATTTATAGAAGAAAGAGACAAGTATACAAAGGTTGCTAAGAGAATAAGGTAGATAAAAAATAAAACAAAGACAAGAAAGATAGATGACAAGTTGAAAGAAAACTAGTTTTATTATTTCCTGTACCATTCAATCCAATGCAAAGTATTGATAGATCTCAGACCTCTTAGTTCAGTAATCTACTGAAAGCAAAGAAAGCATGACATGGAAATGTGGCTCTTCAAAGTGAATAAGATGGATTTTTCAGTGAAATAGATAGCCCATATGTAAATGACTACATTTTAATATTTAGAAAACGTGTCCACGTCAGAATTTAACTCAGACACACTTACTTCTTAAAAAGTACCTCAGAAAGGAGTAAACATCCCAGAGACAGGCCATTGTTGCAGCTTCTTAGTCCCAGATCTCAAAGATGACGAAGTTTTTCAGTGCACACCAACATACACTGTGTTCTTATGTAAAAGTAATGCACTGAGAAACCAGAATTAGAAGACCAAATAAGCACTTCCTGTGTTGAACCACCACTTACTGTGGCAGCTGATCTCATGTAAACCCTTTTTTGCACACTTTGCGTAAAAAACCATGTGCAATTATTGCCAATCAGTTTTCAGCAGCCACACGTCTCAATGAAGGGGACCCGTTTTAGGTAGAATCATAAAATATTTTCTACAAACTAAAATACTTTATGATGTAGCTAGCTATAATAAAAGATTTGGTTTTATTATGTCCCTTACAAAAGATGCAAATTTAGCTCAGTATTTCTTTTCTTCATGTGAGAAGAGTATGTGTTTCCATATTTAGACCAAAAGTGTCAAAAACCTACCAGCTACCATGCTGGCAACATGAGCACCAAATGCAGTGTGGCCATGCAAGTCTAACAACGGTTATATATTTAGGGTCATTCTGAAAGCCCTAGTGATAAAAATGTAGGTTGAATTGAGTACTGATTAATAAAAAATAACCAGTCCATATCTTATATACATCTTTTGGCTTTGGAAGTAGACTGTGAAGGTTTTGTCACATTTTATGATGGGCTACATCATGGAAGAACCCACCCAATGTATATGAGCAGCAGGGCCATTTTGCTCCATCAATTAAACACCATCCATTAAGGCTCCTAATTTTGGAATATATCATAGAATGGTGGAATAGTTAGGGTTAAAAAGGACCTTAAGATCATCTAGTTTCAACCTCCCTGCCATGGGCAGGGACACCTCACACTAAACCATGTTATCCAAGACTCCATCCATCCTGGCCTTGAACACTGCCAGGGATGGAGCATTCACACCTTCCTTGTGCAACCTGTCCCAGAGCCTCACAGTAAAGATCAGCAATATCTTAGGACCCCTGAAAAAATGTAATTTTCATGCTAGGATTATCTTCCAAAGTCTGGGCATAAAAGATTGTGGAACAGTTAAAATTGTCTCACCTTATGACCCAAATTCAGACAAAAGTGAGGTGGTCTTTGTATTCCTTAATCAGCAATACACTTCCTACTGTGAAGAAACAGACCTGATTTTAATTTAGCCTTTGTTTTGCCCAAGTGAATATTCTTATTTAAATCAGATTCTTTCCACAGAAAATCTTGTTTCATGTATCTGTCTCTGTTTAATGGTAGGAGATACACTGTGTATTCAGCTAACAAAATGAAGTACTGTGCAAATTAACATCAAGGAATTCCTCAAGTGAATATGAGGGTGGACTGCATAATGAAGAACTGAGATCAAGTGCCTGAGCTGTGATGGTTTTCTTTCTCTTTATGCTGTATTTGTGCAAAGCAGTAGAGAATGTTTTGCTAGAATAAAAGGCTGTGATGCAGGAGAAGAGGAGGATATTTCACCTAAAAAATAGAAACCTACAGTTACATGAAATAATGTTCCACAGAGAGTCAGAAGAGTAAGGCTGGAGACACATGAGACAGCAGGAGCTGCACATACAAACCAGGCAGCTAGACTTCTCAGGACAGATCACATTAGATAACAATCAGATCTACAGGAGTTTAGGTTTTTTTTAAAGTGTTTTTCAGTGCAAAAAATACCTAAAAAACCCCTGAAGTCACTATCTTTTGTATACAAATGCAAATACTTCCAAAGAGGAGCATATATAGCAGAGTAGACTGGTGGTGATTTTATTTCCTTTTCCTCAAAAGGGTGTCAGGATACAACATGGGAAGATTAAGAGCTAGCTCATGTCTGATTTTGAGATTCTGCCACAAACATAATACTTTCCATGGTTTAGACAGCTTTTCTTAGCGAATGAAGCAATAAATTACCATTTTGAGGCAGTGACAATGCAGATTTATTGACCTCTACAGGTAGTACAAGTATCTCATTATTCTTTTCCTAATTATGTGTTTCTTTTAGGTTTTGTGACCTCAGATTTGAGTACTAGAGAAGCTGCCACGTGTTCCAATCCCCAGGTTTTGGAAATGAACTCATAGAGTAAAATACTTTCCTTTTTCCTTCTGAAAAACAATTCTGATTTTTGTTTGGACTTACGTGCATAAAAAAGTCAAACTTCGAAGAGAACAGCTTGATGTTATCAAAATGAAATATTTTCACTGAGCTAAAAGACATCCTTCTGGAAGTATTGCATTATCAGGTGTTGGGGTTTTTTTTGTTTTTAAAAAGGCTTTCTATCATTTGCAAATGGGATGGCTTGCAAAGATTGTGGCAGCTCTCCTCACTAAGGTCAGCTAAATTTATGCTTTCACCACTTTACCACGATTTAAAGCTTTAACAAGTTATTTCCAAGGAACTATGTGAGAGTGACAGCAGGTGAAAACTTGCTCCAGGGAGGAAAGCAAATCCATCAAGAATATGCTTGAGCAGGAGAGCAATAGCAGATCTTAGCAATGGAGCACTCCTGACATATCAGGGGTGAGGACCCAGGAGGCATTAGGGCATGAGGCAGAGGGAGGATGACAGGGAGGAATCAGTCTCATGGCAGCTGGCTGAGACAAGGCACAAGGAATGTAGCTTCACTGCCTATTGCTGGTCTCACTACACCCTTGGGAGGCATATTTGCTCACATCCATGTCTATCAGATTATGGACATCCTTGCGCTTTCTACTTCATAATAAAAGTGTCACCGAACACTTATGAAAGAGAGACTTCCATTGTTTACAGACCTTGAGCACAGAGCTCCTTGCATACAAAAACATATTTGTTCCGATCCAATTCCTCAACAAGAAATGGGCGCTGAATCATTCTCATCCAAATGTCACTGAACTTCTCCTGGTTTAGGCTGCTGGCAGTTCAGCTCTCAAAGCCAGTGTCCAGGGACACACAACTCTAATAAATTTGATGGAAATAACACTGCCACTTGATTGACGCAAACAGTGACAGCAAGTATCAGACTTATGGTCCATATGACTGCTTAGCAAAAGCTCAAGTCTTGAAAAGCTAAATACTACCAGATTAAAGAAAGAAATCCTATGCTTTTGATTGTTTTTACTGTTTATTTCTGCTAAGTCTGTATTTTCTTTTTTAAAACAATTTATTGCTGGGACTAAATAATATATTCAATCTCCTGTTATATGCTGACATTCTGTTGATCTAGCTCCTCTGATACTGTAGAAAAAAAATATAGATGATGCGGGAATTTCATTTGTAGCTGTAACATATTACCAATTTTATTTTGGATATAACAATAGAGACTTAAACTTTTGGGAGCAAGAAACTGTCACTAGGGCTTCTGGGTACTACACAACACAATGAGTCCTAGAACTCTATATAAAGACTTTTCTAAGCTGCAGAAAATTCCTTTGACAATGTGTTGAAAAAATATCTGCCTGGTAGGAGCCAGCAGTGGCTGTCCCATTCTTCCTACAAAGCCCTTCAGCAGAAAAGGGCTTAAACATTTTCATTCAATCCAAACCAGCCTGGTTACATGTAATGTGCTGCTGAAGGCTGCTTTATCAGTTATTCCTGGGCTTTATACTTTTGGGTTTGTCAGTTTACACACCCATGGTCCTCTATAAGACAATGTAAGTTACTTCAAAATTCCAATGCTTGCCAAGATCATTCATATCTTTCAGTAGACTGTCAAACATCTGATTCATATTTATGGATGAACATGTGAAAAGTCTGTCTTTAGCATGCAGTTATCATTAGCTCTTGTTCCCACAATATGTGCAGGCCCATTAGGTTTTGTGGGAGGGCAATTGAAATAATTCTGTAGATCAGAACCAAAACTGAACACATTTGAATAAAATTTGGGCTGCATATGTTCTAGGAGCCTGACCTCTTGCTGCTTATGACAGTGTTTAGACAAGCTTTTCAGGGAATTTTGTCAAAGCCAGTAGCCCAGATGACACTTGGATGACTCTAAGGGTCTGAACCATCACAGCTGTTTCCAGGCAGCCAACCATAAGCTCTAGATGGGAAGGCTCTGAACTGCTTTGGTAAATTGGGCCAGACTTCAGAAGAGTAGCAGTTACATGGCAGTGTTTGACATGTTGTGGTGACCCATAATATTATGAACATGTTGTTCCAATATTTTATCCTGGATTGTAAGACTTTGGGGATGTGAACCTTCTGTTAATTCTGCATTCAAACAGTGGTAGGGTGTAGGCAAAGAGGAGATACCTAATGAATCATAGAATCATAGAATCATAGAATAGTTAGGGTTGGAAAGGACCTTAAGATCATCAAGTTCCAACCCCCCTGCCATGGGCAGAGACACATCACACGAAACCATGCCACCCAAGGCTCTGTTCAACCTGGCCTTGAACACCACCAGGGATGGAGCATTCACAGCCTCCCTGGGCAACCCATTCCAGTGCCTCACCATCCTTACAGTAAAGAACTTCTTCCTTATATTCAATCTAAACTTCCCCTGTTTCAGTTTGAACCCATTACCCCTTGTCCTGTCACTACAGTCTCTGATGAAGAGTCCCTCTCCAGCATCCCTATAGGCCTCTTTCAGATACTGGAACGCTGCTATGAGGTCTCCATGCAGCCTTCTCTTCTCCAGGCTGAACAGCCCCAACTTTCTCAGCCTATCTTCATACGGGAGGTGCTCCAGTCCCCTGATCATCCTTGTGGGCCTCCTCTGGACTTGTTCCAACAGTTCCATGTCCTTTTTATGTTGAGGACACCAGAACTGCACACAATACTCCAAGTGAGGTCTCACGAGAGCAGAATAGAGGGGCAGGATCACCTCCTTCGACCTGCTGGTCACGCTCCTCTTGATGCAGTTCAGGATACGGTTGGCTTTCTGGGCTGTGAGCACACTCTGCTGGCTCATGTTAAGCTTCTCATCAACCAACACCCCCACCTGTGATGCTCCCTCCTTGTCTCTTGTAAGTCTACATCTAGAAATTCCTACTCTGTAACTGGCTTTGAATCCTTTCTAATAATAGCACATTCCAAATAAAGAAGATTCTTCTCAATTGGTTTAAGAGAGATCTATGTAGCTCTGACACTTGATATATTTTTGTCTATCTACAGTGTGGACATCTGTACCTGAACTCTGTCCTGGGCTTCTTTGATAATCAGAAGAGAAATACATACACTTCTAAGATATCTGAAACAGGTTTTTTAAATTCAGGCTCTCTGAAAAGTTATTTCTTCCCATTGACTACAAATGGATGATAAAATGAGTACATCAAACACAGGTGTCTTCATTTCAGATATCTAATATTAAGGAAAAAGTCCACTGAGTCTGCAAAATTGCTGCTTCATGTATTATAACTTATCTCTAAATACTTGATCTTTTAAGCTTAGTGTTCTGCATGTCTCTTTACTGAATTGCATCCAATTTATTTAAATATTTTCTCTAATTTGTCAAGATCTTTTTAAGTCTGTTCTCATATATGTTTACAGATCCTCACAGCTTGATGTCATTGGAAATTTAATAAGTACACTACACTATTTAATTGTTGACTACCTACTCAATGATTCAAGTCACTAATGAGAACATTGATGAGAACCGGGCACAAGACTGATCTCTGCAGAACACTACTCAATATGTAATACTAGCCAACAAAGAACAATTAATAACTACTAAATGAGGTTTCCTAACCACTTGTATATCTAAGTGATAGCAATTTCATGAAGACCTCACTTCCCAATGTTTATGAAAATGTCACAAGAAACAGTTAAAAAACAGTAATGATGTCAAGATATCCAATATATACTTTTCTGCATACTCAGCACTTCTTATCAACAGAGATGGAAATTTAGAGGGCATGATATGTTCCTGACAAATTTATATTAGTTACTTATCCTTTTGCTATTTTGGGGAGCTTACAAAAATATATCTTTTCATGTTTTTACTATTGCAAACTGAATTTCAGATAATTTGTCCTTAATTTCCATCTCTCTCTTACCCCTCTTAAAGATGAACTTCATATTTTCACTCTTTCCCTCAGGGACTTGCTCTAGATTGAAAAGCACTGTCTGTCTGAGTAGCCATTCTAGGCCTCTTTGTTATGGAAGCAGACACTGAGGAGAAAAATAGAAAAGGAATTTTTTGCCCGTCTCCAGATCTTGCTCTGATGTGGAGGCGTACAGCATGAAAATAAAAAGCAGTAACGTGGGTTTTGTCTAAAGATTACTAGGTGAACACCGTCACTAATGATTGGCAGATAATTTTTAGTAGCTCCAGAAAATTTAAAGAAGTTTAATTCAGTAGTCTCTACCCAGCTGTCCTTTGCATTTTGGGACTGATTTTACTTCATCCTGGGAAGGCAGTGAAAACTTGGTGAAAAGGCACAGAAAAGACACTTTATCATAAGACATATAAGGTCCATGATGACTCTTTCTCAACTAAAATGAATTTAACTCAGTGCATTCTTTTTATAAAAGAAACAAGCTTTGTCATTTAGGGCATTTATAATACAGTTATCTCTTTACTGTTCATGGAATGGTGGTATCTTAACAACTACAAAGATTTCTACTCTGATCCCTAAAAAATTCTCTACAGCACTGCATGTTGTTCACAATGATTCTGTATGCAATATATGCTTCTAAAGTAAGAGCTGTTTATAGAACATTTTCAAACAGTTTTCAAGAGGCATCAGACACCGTGAGGGTATGGGAGTGGTCAGGTACTGGAACAGGTTGCTCAAGGAGGCTGTGGAATCTCTGGACTTGGAGATGTCCAGACTGGACTCACTGAAAAGAATCCTGTACAGCCCACTTTCACTGGACCTGCTTTGGGCTAATCAAAGACAATTACCAAATAAAGTACATAATTTAAATAGTGAGATTAATTTGATGGGTGGACTACTTGGTGGATAAAGAACTGTCTGGATGGCTGCACACAAAGAGTTGTGGTCAATGGCTCAATGTCCATCTGGAGATCAGTAATGAGTGGTGTCTCTCAGGGATCGGTGTTGGGACTGATCTTGTTCAACATCTTTGTCAGTGACATGGACAGTGGGATTGAGTGTGCCCTCAGCAAGTTTGCCGATGACTCCAAGCTGTGTGGTTCGGTTGATACGCTGGAGGGAAGGGATCCATCCAGAGGGACCTCGATACATTTGTAAGGTGGGCTGATGCCAACCTTATGAAGTTTAACCATGCCAAGTGCAAGGTCCTACACCTGGGTCAGAGCAATCCCAGGCACAGCTACAGGTTGGGCAGAGAAGAGATTCAGAGCAGCCCTGCAGAGAAGAACTTGGGGGTGTTGGTCTATGAGAAAATGAACATGAGCTGGCTTCAGTGTGAGCTTGCAGCCCAGAAAGCCAACCGTATCCTGGGATGCACCAAGAGGAGAATGACCAGCAGGTCGAAGGAGGTGATCCTGCCCCTCTACTCTGCTCTTGTGAGACCTCACTTGGAGTATTGTGTGCAGTTCTGGTGTCCTCAACATAAGAAGAACATGGAACTGTTGGAACAAGTCCAGAGGAGGGCCACGAGGATGATCAGGGGAGTGGAGCACCTCCCGTATGAAGATAGGCTAAGAAAGTTGGGGCTGTTCAGCCTGGAGAAGAGAAGGCTGCGTGGAGATCTCATAGCAGCATTCCAGTATCTGAAAGGGGCCTACAAGGATGCTTGGGATGGACTCTTCATCAGGGACTGTAGTGACAGGACAAGGGGTAATGGGTTAAAACTTAGACAGGGGAAGTTTAGATTGAATATAAGGAAGAAGTTCTTTACTGTAAGGATGGTGAGGCACTGGAATGGGTTGCCCAGGGAAGCTGTGAATGCTCCATCCTTGGCAGTGTTCCAGGCCAGGTTGGATGAGGCCTTGGGTGGCATGGTTTCATGTCAGGTGTCCCTGCCCATGGCAGGGGGGTTGGAACTTGATGATCTTAAGGTCCTTTCCAACCCTAACTATTCTATGATTCTATGATTAAATAGCTAAGCTTAGATTTGTTTTCATCTTCTGGTGTCTGAATACTATTGCAAAAGCATGACTCTGTCAACAAATGACTGATATCAAGAAATAAAACTGAATAATATTCTAGGAATTGATTTGTGCTTAAAATCAAGAACAGCTCTTGGTTTCTTTTGCAGATAATTATTTTTTTATTAATCTCAATTTTCTGTTGAAGCAAACAGCACTGTATTCTGAAGGAGTTGCTTTATATATTTGATTCCTTATTTTGCCTAATCATTTGAAAGTATTTCCTATTTACATTTGTGTTTAGTTTTCCATGTGAGTTATTACTTACAGAGATTAGTATTAATATTATAATTTCTAGAAGTATAGTTACTTCCATTTACAAGAAACATTGCAGAAATGTTGAATCATATTTTCTGAACATAATGAAAAAAACAAGCTATCATTTAAGTAATATTACATTCAAAGAAGAGAAGAAATAATACAGGAATAACAGGAAATTGTGCATTGCCGTTTTTAAGCCTATGAAATATTTGCCATGCCACTTGGGCATAATAATAAATGAAACCATATTTTATTATTCATCACTAAAAAACTCCAGAGGGCTACTTTTACTTCTTCTCTTTCTTTTTCTTTTTTTTTTTTTTTTATCATTGTTTGTACTACTGGGAAAAATAATTTGACATTCATGTCAAAAAACGAATAGAAACAATTTGACAGATATCTCTGCGAAGATCAGAGGAGCTCCATTACACGAAGAAAACAGAGATAAAACAAAGACTAGGGTTACTGAGTTGAGGGAATGAAAAGACAGGTGCTAATTACTCTTCAATTTCTTAGACTACATTTCAGTTTCTGTCTGAAAAGTATATCTATTTGTTAAGTCAAGTGGAGTTTTTTTCAAGCTCTGATTACTTTAATGGGGATGTAATTTCATTTACATCTCCACCTACCTAATAAAGGGCAAGAGAATTAATAATTAACTATAGGCTAGAGGAGAAACCATGTTAAGTGACAAAATTCCATATTTTACTGTCCATGTAGGAAGCATATGTGAGGAATGATTTGACTGTCCAAGTTAGCTCATAGTATTCTCCTTAACTAATTGCTGTTTCAATCTTGTTAATTTTCTTCTGGTTTATGTGCCTGTGCCCATTAAATTTTGAAAGCAGCTATTACCTTGCCTTGCATAAGCTGTATCTTGATGACAGAAAGTCGTTCCTGAAACTTTGGGGAAATCAGTTTGTACCTGCACTGAGTCCCAACATTTCACAGGAAGTAAGTGGATTCTTCTTGTGTTAATTTATTTACACTGCAGAGTTTATAGTGGTTTATAACATCCCACTCAGCCTATGCAATATAGTGAAGATACTAACCTGAAAGCAGGATGCCTGGAAACCACCATAAGTGTCAAAATAAGTGCTGCAGAAATTCAGTACCTGGAAAACCTGACTGAAAGAGATTGTTCAAAAAGGTAAGTTTTGTGCTTAGCAGACAGACCCCATACAGGAGAGTTTCCAAGAGAACAGCATAGAGGTACATGCGTAGCAGATGTGAGTCAACATGTCTGTTGCCAGAGAGGTGACATTTAGCTCTGACTATGCAATCAATTCCTTCTATTAGCAGTCTTACCAGAAAGCTGGCTGCCCTCTCTTGAAGATAAATATTCTCCCGAGTTCAGCAGTCCCTGGAGACAGTGTGAAAAGACCATATACACAGGAGTTTCAAAGAAAACATGAGCAGGATTGTACTGGCCAGTTTCAGTATGACCAGTGTTGCCTTGGTTATAGCCAAATAAACACAAGGAAAGAGACAGCTGGGTATACAGCTGGGTACAATTTATCTGTATGTCTTGCCAGAGATAGTTCCTACATGCACATTTGTAAGCAAAGATTTACATAACTTCTACCAGCTCTTTCCAAAGCACTTCTACCCAAGATGGGTCTCTGTAGTGGAGAAAATATCTACTGCTTTTCAGTTTTGCTTCTTTCTCCTTCTGTAACTTTTCATAACTTTTTTACCTTATTAGAAGTTAGAATTAAAAGAGAACCTTTATCACCATTCTCATTTTTCATCAAATCTAATTCTAAAAACACTCTGCATGTTTATGAAGAGAAATTCATCAACATAAAGAATTCTGTAAGTAAAAATACACAAGGTGTATTTTTAACAACTTATAGTCAAGAGAATAAATACTTAAATAGATCAGTGTTATTATTCAAAGCATAACAAAATCAGTCTTTTTCAAATGAAGCATTACTCGTATGATATAATGTATGATAGATTTTAATATAAGTAATCTGTTTACCTCTTTATAACTACACATTCACAGCTAGTAGTTAAAGAATCAACAGATACTGACTTCACAACTATCAGTGTGAGCAAAACATACCCTCTGAGACAAGTTTATATAAAATACAAGACCTCTGTAACCAGTCTGAAGTTTGGTTCTTTAACTCCTGGAGAGCTAGGTTATGGTACTGAACATTTTCTACAGAAACATTTAAATATTTCAATTTGTAAAGGAAGCTAAACTTAGATTTTGACAAATAATTATTTGAGTTAGTTATTGGATTTTTTGGGAAAAGCTAATACTAAAAATATGCATAAATATTCATTCTTGTCCTTCATCTGCGTGAAGAAGAGAGACATTAAGAAGGTGGGGTCCTAGAAAGCAGGGAACAGGAAAAGTGTTACAAAAAAAAAGAGGGTGGAATTGTAAAATAGTCAGGGATATCATCTGAATGTCGAGATGATGGGCAAAATCCTAGAGAGCATTTGTCTAGCTTTTAGGTAAAGTCAGTTGAAAGATGCTCCACTCACTGCTGAAACAACAGAACAAATAAAATGAGATGGCTTTCCTAAATACATAATTAAAAAATAAGTGAATACTCAAAAATCAAACACTGATTTGTTATGATCTCTTTGTCCTCATCTGTAAGATCTGTGTTAAGAAGCAAATATTCTTTTTCAAATATAAAAATGCAATGCAAATATTTGGTCTTTGAAAATGTAATACTATAATTCGGAATTAGTCATTAATGGAAGTATTAACTAAATAATCAAGCTCACTAATATATTCAGCTTTTTTCATGAAGGTCCATTTGTAGTAAAAAGATTAAAAATATAATGAAATTAACACAACTAAATTAGATTTACAGATACGGCTCAGAGAATGAGTTCTGTAAAAATATAATAGGCATTTAGTATTTAGCTATTTCACAAAGACTGTGCATATACACAGAGAAATTATTTCTATCATACTACATTCACTGCTTGCTGAATGCTCAGTCTCTAAGTTTGATCCAGAATAGGCAACTAATATAGGTAACCGATTTCTTCATTCAAATTAAACATTGCACATTCATGACAGAGCCACTTGGGATTTGTGCATGGAAATTAAAATCAATTCAACTAATTTTCACAAGATACAATTCTGTTTTATTCCCTTCTGCAACATAAACCATTTTAGATTCCTGTGATGCTGAGCGTAGGTAGATATGTAGATTTACAGTCTGTACTTATCCAGTTTCTGTTCTAAATGGAACCTTGTATCACACTCAACATCACCTGAATATCACACACACTTATTAATTTGTTTTAGTATCATTCAGGTGGTATTAACAATTGATTCTTTTTCATGTGGCATGTCACCAAGTCATATTAATTATCTACCTCAATTTCTCTGTCATCTATATGGGAAAGCTGTGTCATACTAATAAAAGAACTGGAAAACAGATTGGAAATGACTGCTGAGAGGTTTTCTCCTCTGTTTCCTTTTTCAGGACAGGATAAACAACTACTAAAACAGGTGTTTATTTCCTGTCGTACACCAAAATAAGGAAAACAGGAAACAACTACAATGTCAGAGCCAAACAAACATTGCCCCAAACAAATTATTATAATTCGTAACAAAATAGTTAATATAGCCTGATTTAAAGGTATAAGTTCCCACTGATTAATTTAGCTAATGGCCAGCAGGCAGTAGAAGCTGTCAGGAGGAAAAAGTCAGGCTCTAGCTGTTACAGAAGTTGAACTATTTGGAGATATGAAACTACTGCGTGGGTCACTATTCAGAAAGATGGATCAGATGAGGGCTTTGGCTTTTATTTCAATAGCCAGCAGTAAAGTTGATACGGCTCCATAATTAGTATCATGTTTGGTAAAATCTTTTTCTAAGTTTTTGGATACAAAACATGAGAGAGGAGTATCCTTAAGTATCAATTGTCACAATTTCTGATTCTTAACCTACTGTTTTTTACAGTAGTGAAAGTGTTCTATACTTACCCAGATTACAAACTATCTGCAAAGTCGTTAGTAGTAGTGTCTATACTTTCTTGCTACAGGAGTATATATGCATATGTACTTGCAGTCTTGTATTAATGTTCAGGGTGTCTGATTTACTAGTATTGACCTAACCACAGCTGTGTGTGGAATAAATGCCCGAGAACATAAAGTTCTCCATAGGCATTGTTGGAAAGTGAGGACTATGAAATCAGTTGACAAAGGTAACCTGACACACACTTTCCCACATGAAAACAAGACCAGGGCAAATGCAGTAATATTTCACCTGACAAACTTTAAATCCAATTGTACTTTAAAGTCTTAAATAGTCAATAATCTGCCAGTCCAGCTCTACAAAGCTCAATTTCAGAACCTGATGCTCAACATGAATCTTGAATTCTTTAACATTTCACATTTACTGTCTGTCTTCATATTTGATTTCTGTAACATTGAAAAGCCTGAAAGACTAAAGAAATTGCAAAGACAATGCTAAAACCTAAATTCCCTGCATAAAATGGATGTAGATCAGGGTAACTGGGCATCACAATTAACCTTATACCAGAGATAATTGCAGTGAACATTCAGGACATGTCAGTTCTAAGCACAATTCCAAAAGAGAAACATACAAACATTTTCTGCAAAGCACCTAGCTGAAGAAATAACGATTAGATCTTGTCAGGACCATGAGAAGCAGTGAGCTAATCAGGGTCAGTAATCAAAATGCAAAAGAAGAACCCAAAACCGATAACAGCAGAAAAGCTACATGGATTTTTGCAAAGATATTCTTTATAAAAGAAAGCAAAGATGCTTTCCACATCATACGCATTCTATGTAGAATTTTCCCAGTTTACATAAGAGGTTTCAAAACAAGTATTTTAAAATATGCTTCTATGAACTAGAAAAATCTTTTTTTTCAGAGTGAAATATTTTATAAAGAATTCCCCACCTTTAAGTATTTTGAGTGGGATCAAAACCAATTGTTTGTTCATGTTATTTCTGCTAGAATTCAATAGGACAATATATGAGGAGTTTTTTATTACTACACATACACTCACACAAATAAAAGTAATTGTAATTATGCAAAGGAAAATAAGCATGACAAGAAGTCACAGTTCATTTATTACGACATTGTCTTAACAAGAGGAAGTCTTTACTTTAATGGTTAAGTATAAATATATACTTGATGGAAAAATTATAATATTGAGAAGCAAAGTGAGTTGCTCAAAGCAAAGCAAAAATTAGAAAGCAAGTAATCTTATTTCCCAGGGCTTCTAATTTCCTAGCCTAATTCCCAGTCACTCTTTTATGGAGTCACTGTTCTCATTTGAGAGAGATTTGGGTGTCTGCCTGTCCTCGGGATTAAAAAAATATAGCTTCAAGAACCTCATATACACAATGGAAGTAAATCTGAAAAGAAAAAATGAAAATGTACAATGTTAGGGTTAACTCCAAAACAACAACAAAAAAATGGTGTAGTAATGATCTATCTGACAATAGTGTCTGCCATCCTTGCAATCACTATGCAGAGAAGTTAGAAAGGGTTCAAAGGAAGTTATTGATTGGTCATGTTTACATACTGGGTGAATAAAAGCATTTTCCTTTCATGCATAAATTATAACCACTGTCTACCACAATTCCTTTTTTTTTCTTCAGGTTGCAATTGACTAATACAAAAAGATACTAACCCAGTCCCATAGCTATGGCCATAGAAAACATTCCTATCACAGCTAGCTTTTAATTAGCAAAGTTTTGTTAACCTAAATCACCCCTGAGCCCTGCAGAACACATCCTGATAGCTTTAATGGATAGCTTATGAATTCAAGCTACTCTTATCCCCATGACTACCAGTTGCTTTGTTACCTACTACATTAGCAAATTCCTTGCAAGCAATCTGTGAAACCTGGGCTGTAACTGGGTGTTTAACTCTCTGGCAGTGTGATCACAGCATTATGACTTTATTATTTTAGAACATCATGGTATTTTGAATAGGTGTACTGAGAAGAGGGTATATGGTAATACACCAATGTATCAGATCTCATAATTATTCATAAGTAGTCAAAATTCAGTCTCTGATTTAATCCACTGTTAAGCATATTCATTACATTTCTTTTTACTTGGTAATTAAGCTTCCCAAAAGCCTGATGAAAAGTGGTATTATGGCAGGAACAAATTAAATCAGAACATTTTCAAGTTCTGATTGTTTTTTCATTAGAGGACTTACCTTTAACCTGCTTACAGTCTAAGCTGTATTTCTTCACCATATGCCCAGTTACAGCAGTTGGAAAAACTGTATTTTTTGCAAGTAAATGGAATCCAGGTATATTTTTTTGTCTAACTGTATCTCTGATAGATCACAGTCACATTGCCCTATTTGTTTACATTTTTGTAGGAGAACCTGTCCTAGTGCCAAAGGTGTTAACATTTCAGTTTTTCTCCATGAAGATAGAAGCATTTATTATGTATTTTTGAAGAAGGACTTAGTAGGGGCTGGTGCTGGGGTATTCTCTTTCCATAATAGAGAGCTGGAACTCAGCCTGGAGATGAGCAGGCTCAAGGGGATCTAATCATTGTGTATAAATACCTGAAAGGAGGGTGCAAAGAAGAGGGAGCCATGCACTTATCAGTGGAGTGACAGAACCAGAAGCAATGGTCCCAAAAATAACATACGGGAAATTCTGGATAAATGTGTGACCTCAGCCATTCTGTGATTCTTCGAGAAGAAGACCATTAATAAGCATAGCACATTAGCAAGAAAATTGTTACAGAAACTATTACGATCTCTGGTGATTTAAGCATTTACTTTAATGAGACAACAACAATATATGACAATTTGTGTTAAACTGTCAGAGGAAAGATGAAAGGCTAGTGCATAGAAGACACAAGGCTCAATTACTAGCTAAAATCACTGGCTGCAGCCAGGCTGTAATGCCCTAGAGGGACAATTCAGACATGTATATAAAAAGCATATAACTGCAAGCCATATCCAGTGTTTAACACTTTGATAGGGCAGAACCTAGGCCTGTCAGGCTGTTCAGAGACCAGGAAAAATGAAAAAGGAAAATTACCTGATCCCCACTGCAAGTAGCTTAAGAAACTATTTATATATGATCAGCCCGAATGTGGATGATTAAGCTTTTTTTATTGGCTACTATTTTAAAATCTGTCTTATAGAAGATATAAACCATTATTTCTGACATCTCATGTGCTCAAAAAATCAGGTTCAAACAGTGAGCTACTTCTTCATTTGTGTGTACTGTTAAGATTCTGCCTCATGCTTTTGTCTCTGGCATATGTTGGTGACTTTTTGGCATTTCTTCCAGCCAGAGCAATACCATCACACAGGAGGATCTGGAGCTCAGAAAGAGACCCATTAAGAGGCATTCTCTATATCAGCTCTTGGCACCATTATGCCTCCTTCCTCCTTCCTCCTTCCTCATTCACCTTCTTTGCGGTGATCCTGCAAAGACCCTATCTTGAGGCCTCTAGTACACTGAGGTGTTTGCCCACCAGTGGCTATCTGATAGCCATCAAGACTCAATAGAACTTCAGCTCCACAATCACCAAACCCACCGTACAAGAATTACCTTTTGCTGATGGCAGTAACTGATGTGCCTGTGTGGGCTGAGGAAACTTCTTCCTGCCAAGACGTTAATAATGGGTGAAAGACAAAAGTAAAAACAAGCCAGTTATTCATAATTCTCAACACAGGAATTTCAAAAATAGGATTCTATATTTACCAATTTTGTTTTTTACATATGAAATGTATTTTTTAGAAAAGAAATATACTTGCTCTAATACTTTAATCTTTGCCTGAGACCTAGAAGTCTTCCTTCCTCCTGTCTCCTACCTACTGTCACTATTAAAATAGTCATTACCACTGGCCATGTGCTAACAGTTCTGCAGTCCAGGAGCAGCATTTCTACTGGCTGTGTTGTATAATGAATATATCTGTTACTTACTACATTTTCTTCACTTGGTTTGATAAATTGCCACTTTATTACATTGGAATTCAAACAAAACACAGGCTTGAGCTGACTTTCATGCATCCCTGGTTTGGTATTCTGACTCTGAAGAACAAATGGGTGTGAAGAGCAGTTAAAGTGGTTGCAAGGATGGTGGGTATGACATAACCACGTTACTAAGACAATGACTGAACAAAATGGTACAAAAGCATTTAGTTCTTATGCAGCTGTTCTTCCTAGTAGATCTCAAGCAGTTTGAAATGACCGATTTCCTTTTACAGAGACTAAATTGAAACATGTAGAAAGACAATAGCTTGCTTAAGGATATGGCAAGGCTGGTGGGCAGCCTAAGAATCCAGGTATTAAGCATCCCAGACTGCTGCTGTCTCCAAATTTATTTTTTTTTTTTTTTTAAGTTCAGAGATACAAATATAACTACACAATTCCAGCATGGAAAGTGACAGAGCTGTTTCTTAGGATACTTACCTTCAGTTTGACGAAAAGTATGTTTTAATCTCTTCTCAATTAATATGTACCTTTCCTGATTAACAAATCACATGTAATCTTAACAAAATGTTCTGTCTTTCTATGTCTGGAATAGAACTTATCAACAGCAGAGACTGATTAAAGCCTGTACATATGTAACATAATCAATGCACAGTAAATAATCATAAAGCTGAAAGTTATTACAACAGATTGATTTCATGGAGCATGGTTGAATGTAGAAAAATGATGATATTTAGAGAATAGGATTGATTGTTATATTACAAAGAAGATTGGGGTCACAGGCCAAACGGAAAAGAGAAATCTTTTCTGCACAATAAGGTCTTATTTGAGGAGAGACAGGAGTGATTTGCAAACCACCAGTTACACATAACAGAAGCCAACTAAGAAAAAAAAAAAAAAAAGAAGGTATTGAGAATTTCCTGGAATTTCAGCAATGTGGAGATCAAAAACAAATATTGACGATAGAAGATCTTGGGGGAGGCTTTCTCCAACAGAAATGGGCATAAAGCCAGTGAAGACGCTGTGCACAGTGAGGACAGATAGCTGTCTAGCAACACAGTTGAGAACAAATATGTAAAGCTTGGCTTGAAGGAGTTTTGTACAACTCCACCAATTATGGTAGCATATGGCTCAGACTCAAAAGCAGCATATTATTGATGAGCACATTGTATAGAACCTGAAAGGCTGCAAAAAAGCCCTAGTTTGATGAGTTCTGGAACCATAAGGAAAGTGCAAAAGGATGGATACCAGGCAAAGCCACAAGAGGAATATCCAGTGCATGGTGACAAAATTTTGTATAGATGACTGCAACTTGTTGGGGTTTTGGACCTAGAGACTTAAAGCCAAGAAGAAACAGAGGGAATAGGACAAAGACTAAGTGCATTTGAATTACTTTAATGTAAATGGAAGATTAAAAGAGAAGAAGAATTAAACAAATGAGAAAAAACATAATTTAAATTTAACAAATTCTTAATATGAAGCAGGAGATAAAACAAATATCAGTTATTTATGGGGACCCCCATCCACTGGCTTAGATTTAAAAAAAATATATTCATGAATATGGCTTTTACATATTTTAAACATTTATTTAATGAAAATGAACCATGTTATGCATTAAGGGATGATTATTTAAAAATAGCAACACTTTATGATGCAGAAAGAAAAGCGGAAACTTAATAGCTGCTTTCATTTATATTTTATGTGCAAAAACCTCAACATAAAAAAAATAATTATAAGAACCTGACTTTAACTAAATCAAAGTTATTCAAATAAATGCTGCTTCCTCATTTTTTTTACTCCTTTACACTAAGAAAGTATTATCTACAGATGAGAACACGAGACTGAACATGGCTGCTCTGTCACTTTATCATGGATTTCACAGGTTCAGTCTGGCATAGGGAGAGATTTTATGTCACCTTCAAGTCAGATTTTGTGGGCTATTAGCAGAACCATGTGGGTCTAACCTGGTATTTGTCCAAACACAGAGCTTCTCTCCCACTGTGACTCAGAGATGGACACAGCTCCAGAGCTTTACAGTCCAGACTTTCACGGCACCCTACAGGGAGCTACACAGAGAACAGTCAGGTGAACCAAAGCAAGGCCATGTCTGCACCTTGCCTTATTGGGGGTGGGGGGAGGGTGTGAAGAAGGTTATAGTCTTTAACTTCTCTAACCAGATCTGAGGGCATTACTGAAACTCTTCCCACTCTTAAAGCCACATCCGAGAGAAAGCTGCTCTACTTCATGAAAAAATTCCTATTCTTAAATAACAGTTATAACAGAAAGTCAGTAAATGAGCCCCTTCCCCTGTTTTTTTCCCATCTGTAATGCAATTATTTATTTTATATAAATATATAAAAAAAATGCAATAAATATGTTGGTAACTGAGCATCAACAAAACAGATGTACAGGGAATTTCACTATACTGTGCCTGCTCATGCATGTAGACTGCTATGTTCTGGTGACGCAGAGATTATGTTTGTATGGCACATTGTAAATTACTATTAACATAGGGTTTGAAACAGAATAATGAGCTGTGTTACTTTCACTAGTTTGTAATTAGGTGACAATGTTTTTTTAAATTAACTAATATGCAAAATATTTCCTCCTTATTTTGTCTGAAGTATGTTTAAATGAAGAGATAAGCTTAAAATATAGCATACAATCATGGTTAGACATATACCCAGCAAACTGCAAAGTGACAACTGTGCCCCCCTACATACACTATACATAACAACAGACACAAGATTTATTTGTTGGTGCTCATGCCAAAGAAGCAGAACTGGGCCCATTTCTGTGCACTCACTGGGCTACATTATCTATGGATCGTATTTAAAGTGGAACTAATAATTTTAAAGCCGCTGTCATAACTGTGTGCATGTCAAACTCAGTGATATGCACCCAGGGATGTAATTTGCAAGAAGCATCAAAGACACCAGTAGTTCATGGTTCAAAACCAGCTGGTCTTAGACCTTCAATAGCTATAAGCCTGACGTCACCTGACATCACTGAATGAAAAGAAACAAGGTAAGAAAGCAGCTACATATAGAACTAACATTTATGCTTGACTAGAGGCAGTGGGGACATAACAAAACTGGTTAGCTGATGAGACAGCCTATAGGAGTTTTTCACAAACACAGGAAAACAGCATTAAAATGACATTTACTGAGCAAGCCACCAACCAGAAGTGCTTGGGGGACTCCCTACACTGAAGTAAAATGCCAGAGCTGTATAATGATTAGACTTTGATGGATCCCACTGATGTCCCAAAGGCTGTTCTGTTTCTATTTTTTATTTCTTTCATCTGATATTCATCCATGATTGGAAAAACTATATTTAAGTTTCTATTTTCCTTGTTATTTATATATTCCAGGCTCACCAAATTAATTCAGTACCTCACCTGATCACTGATGGCATGATACTTATCAGTTGTTTCACTAAGAAAGTGACACCATAATCTAAGACCTGATCCATTTAGAAGTAGCAACAAAATCTGATCAACTGTAGTGTCAAACATATCCCTACAGCTGAGATCCCATGAAATTTTGTGCTATTAAAGTCACATTCTACTCCTCTTTTTTTCTGCTCTCTACTTTATGTTCGAGTGACTGAAATAGGAAGAGACATTTTAGAAAGGTTAACTGTGACAGGTTTGTGCAGAATTCTTCAAAACAGTTTTCTGGGCACCGAGAGACAAGCATTTGGCTGGTGCAAGTCAGTATATGTCCCCCTCAGTAACGGAAGCTCATCCCATTAGTGAAAGTTTGACCCAATCTGTGTCTACATGAAGCTGTGGTGTGTAACTGAGACCGATCCATGCCATGTCAAAGTTCTTGTGCCTCCCACCTCCAGGGAAGCCCAGATAGAAGAATTTTCTGCAGCACCTGATAAAATGCAGCAACATTTGGACTTTTGAGCTACTCCACTGCCTCAAATGTTGATGGACAGTGCACTGTGAATTATTTGTTTAATTAGAAGAGTATTTTCATTGAATTCCTAAATCATTTATTGTCTAACAGCCATATAGGCAAGTCATTATCTTTTATATATACTGAAAAGACCCAGGTTAAGCCCAGTAAATTGTTGCGGACCGACTTAGTATTTAGAGAGATCTTACATTTCAGTCTACTGCTGCCTCACTGCGCTGCATCTTAGAACACCTCCAGAACTAAAAGTTTCAAACAAAATTTCATCCAGTCCTAGTTAAATCATAGCCAAGGCATAAACTTGAACACTCTGACTGTACCATTACTACCTGAGGATAAAGACAACTCAGGCCTAGCACACTAATTGTTGCTATAAGGAATCTGAAGGGGTCTCAGATATGAACCTCTGTGAGCATTCCCCAAAAGCAAAGGCAGATAAAGAGCACATATCTCAAATGTACATGATCTCCAATTCATTGCTCACCATCATCATCATAAAGGTCGTTCTTCAATGGGATAGGGGACTGGGGGAGAAAAACCTTTGTGCAGTGAATGTTTTTGCTGTGTTGAAAGATGTGACCAGCTGAAGTGAATAAAACATCTGGAAGATGCCATTTATGAGGAAAGATTTTCATGTATATAGGCCGTTGGTTCAAAGAAGAAAAAATAAATTGTTAGGGGTTTATTTGCTCTTAATAGCATAACTAACGGGTTTAAATTGTAGTAGAACAGATCTAGCTTTCTAATAGAATAGATAGTCTATGGGAACTGTAGCACCTCCACCATTCAAAGGATTACAAGAACAAACATCAGGACCAGTTTAAGTGCAGATGAATCTGCTTTAGGGACAGAAATAAACCAGGTGTATTTCTGTGGCCATTATTTTTTAATTCTATATTGTAAAAAGCCATTGTCAAAAAACCTCTGAATTCTCAGAAACAAAATAAATTTATGGGGATCCTAAGTTAACACAGATGTATAATCAGTGGGTTGCACAAGGTTTTCTACATTAAAGACTAGATTGAATTAATGAGTAGGCTTTATTGTGCCCTTGGGGCAAGATCCAGGTGTTCAGACTTTGTGATTTAGTTTTGAAATCATGCTCTTGAAACCTTCTCTGAAACCATGCAATAAATTGTACTTCAAACAGTGACAGGCTCTATTTTCAAGCAAATTGGATATGATTTTCCCAACTTCTGTGCTACCAACCATCATAGCTTTTTAGTAGCTTTGATTTCCTTCCTGATAGACTTTTACTTACACAAGAGATCATTAGGAAGTACTTGGTTGAAAAATAGGTTTTACAACCATAAAACCAGTGGTAAATTATTAAAGCTTAAGAGGGATTTGCTGAAGCAAATAAATAACATGCAAAGAAAATAAGAAGAAAAAAAAACACCTGTAATTTTTGTAGGAAACCATATACTTTATGAATTCTTATACCTATCAGTATTCAGAATCCTATTCTGCTAATCTGCTAACCAGTGAAGAGATGAGGAAAGATGAGAAGGACATAGTCCGAGACCAAAAAAAAACCTAAAAAAAAGCAAAATTATTTTTTGGCATAATAGCATTTGACCTTACAGGTTGCAACCTACTCAGGTTAACACAGATTTAACCCAGTAACATTAAATATTAATGCTGTAACTTTCTCTTCCATTTTAAATCAAAATTAAAAATCTATTTATTCCCAGAAGCTAGCCACAAAGACTGAAAAACTTTAATTTTTTTAATAAAGCCATTTTTATTAATTCATACGAAAATCTTCAACATAGTAGCTTTTGGATTCCTGTAACTCCCAAAATAAGAGCAGAGATAATTCTCCCTAAGCTTACACTGGCTTCTCTTTACTTATAATATTCCAGAGAGGCACCTTCAGCACTGGAGAGAGGGGAAACCCCTCGTTCAGGAGCCTCAGTTCCAAGAGGCTAGAGCCACCAGGGGAGCCTCAAGACCATGCCGGGCCTTGCCCGGGAGCCGGCAATTCTGCTGACACGAGCAGGGACTCACAGAGGGTGGCTCCAGGAGGGAAGGCACCGTCCTGAGCGGGAAAACATGCTTCCTAGGGAGGTGACGAGTGCCCTGTGCCCATCAGCTTTCTAGAGGCATTTGGACAACACCCTTAATAATATGCTTTAGCTTTTGGCCAGCCTTAAAGTGGTCAAGCAGTTGGACTTGATGATCATTGCAGGTCTCTTCCAACTTCCAATTTTTTTTCTCCCTACTTCCTTCTTTCAATAACAGCACATGCTGAGGAAATGCAGGAAGACATTTCTTCCCAGCCCTGCACTAGCGGAAGGGATTGAATGGATATCATGTCCCATCACAGGCACTGGCTCTGTCAGTCTGTGGGAGGGAGGCCTGTACCTTCTGACGGGGATGAGAGATGTCGATTGTCTCTGGATGATTTGAGTGTCCGAACAGATCTGCAAAAACCACGTGTGACCTGGTTTTTTAAACCCTTCTCTGCTTATCCATTTATTTGGGTTTCACAGAGGAGCAAAAGACCACATCTCTGGCATCAGTGAGGGTCAAAGATCAGGCCCTCAGCCTGAAGCAGGACATCCTCCTGAACTAAATGGTTGCAATGCTTGTTTATGCAGGCAGTAGCTGCTCATTTCCTTGTCATTCCCTTCGCCCCCCCTCCCACGCCCATCCCACCGCCAAATACTGAGTTGTAAAAATGCCCGAGTTGTTTCTTTCGGAGAAACAGAGCGAAACACAAGAGCCTGGGAACAACAACACTCCATCAGGAGTCCATCTGGCCCAATGCTCTCTCTTCAGTGGCACCCCATACATATCTAAAGACGGATAAATGAGCAGTGCAGGCCTCCTTCTGTCAGGCTCCAGAGGGTGTTCATAGGCCTCAATGCCTGGAACTGACCTCTCTTGGGACCTGCACTGCAGACAGGCCCTCAGACCTCCGTCAGAGCTTGTCATACAGAACTATACGCATAACGTATCATAGCTGTTCTGTTCTATTCTGTTCTTTTCCTTTTCATTCCATTCCATTCCGTTCTCTTCTGTTCCATTCTATTCCATTCCATTCCCTGCACTCACGATGAGTTGTATGATGTCAGCATTATTTACCTGAAATGTCAAGGAGTTTCAGCACCAAAAACACTTTCAAAGACAAAAATCAGAAGGGTTACAGGTGGAAAGAGTATTTTATTTATTTATAAATAGTTATTTTAATTTAGTTTAGTTTAGCTTACTTTAGCTAATTCTAACCTATTCTAGTTTACTTTAGATTATGTACTCTTTTTCTAAACCTTCCAGAGCTGATGCTCACAAGCATTACCCCGATGCACATGCGTAGCCAGCAGCAGGCAGACGCATCCTCCGGATAAGCTGGAAAAAACATCCCTTGCAGCCTGACGAAGGAAAGCCGGGGCAGGAGCGGTGCCGTGGTGGTGCAAGAGCAGAGGAAGAACCCAGCCAGAATGGGCCGGGGCAGACCTGACTAGGGGTGGTGCTCAGTGCTACAGAGGACAGCAGCAAGTCCCGGGGCCACGCTGGGGCCACCCTGGGAGCGCAGAACGCTGCCTCCCCCCGGATGCGGGGCACGAGGGCCACCTGCATGGAGCACGAGCAGCTGCCTTTGGGCTACAATAGCCCAAAAGGCTATTGTATATGTGTATATATATATATATATGTGTATACTGCTCGGCTGCGGAGGAAGGCAAAAAACCCCGGGGACACTTGCTGGTCCAGCCTGGGGAGAAAAAAGCCTTCCCCCCCCAGCTGCAGGACACGAGGGGCCACCGTCATGGTGCATGAGCACCAGGCAATAACCCGGAGCACCAGGACCAGAGGAGCCCTGACAAGTGATCATGCTCAGTGCTCAGAGGAAGGCAAAAAACCCCCGGGGCCAGTGCCAATCTGCCCCGGGGGAAAATTCCTTCCTGACCCCAGTGCTGGCGATCGGCTGCTCCCTGAGCATGTGAGCAAGACCTGCTCCCGGTCCACGGGCTGGTTATGCCTCTAAGGGGACACTGGCACTGCCTTTTCTGCCTCCACCTGGAGCCACCTCAGAGGCTTCCAACAACAACAAAATGCCGCTGACCCAATCAACCCTGGAGGTAGGAATCCTTCCTGTGCCTGGCAGTGGCGGAGGGCACTGGGCCATCTGTGGACCCTATCTCTCATGGCTACTGCCACTATCTGCCCAGGAGATGAGGACGGCGAGCTCCCTGAAGACTGAAGCAGGATTTCCATCCATCCAATGAGCTGTGAGTGTGGCCTCTCCAGAAGCTGGAATTGCAGCAGAGAACCTCCAGCAGCTTCGGGCAGTCTTCCTTCCTCAGCCCCTCCAAGTAGAATCATAGAATTATAGAATGGTAGAATAGTTAGGGGTGCAAAGGACCTTAAAATCATCTAGTTCCAACCCCTATGGGCAGGGACACCCCACACTAAACCATGCCACCCAAGGCCTCATCCAACCTGACCCTGAACACTGCCAGGGATGGAGCACTCACAATCTCCCTGGGCAACCCATTCCAGGGCCTCACCACCCTCTCAGTAAAGAATTTCTTCCTTATATCCAATCTAAACTTCCCCTGTTAAAGTTTTAACCCATTACCCCTTGTCCTGTCACTACAGTCCCTGATGAAGAGTCCATCCCCAGCATCCTTTTAGGCCCCTTTCAGATACTGGAAGGCTGCTATGAGGTCTCCACGCAGCCTTCTCTTCTCCAGGCTGAACAGCCCCAACTTTCTCAGCCTATCTTGGTATGGCAGGTGCTCCAGTCCCCTGATCACGGATGTCATGCGGGACCTTGTCGAATGCTTTGCACAAGTCCGAGTAGATGACATCAACTGCTCTGCCCCTGTCCATCAGTTCCGTAGCCCCATCATAGAAGGCCACCAAATTGGTCAGGCAGGATTTCCCCTTAGTGAAGCCATGCTGGCTGTCACCAACCACCTCCTTGTTTTTCATGTGCCTTAGCATGCCTTCCAGGAGAATCTGCTCCAAGATTTTGCCAGGCACAGAGGTGAGACTGACTGGTCTGTAATTCCCTGGGTCATCCATTTTCCCCTTCTTGAAAATGGGGGTTATATTACCCGTTTTCCAGTCGTCGGAAATTTCATCTGACTGCCATGATTTTTCAAGTAATTCCACCAGTGCCTCAAGGAATTCCTCTTGGGTGCCTTCAGGCTGCCAGCTCTGTCCTGGTGGCAGCGCCGGGCACTCTGGCAGTGGGACACAGGAGGATGCTGCCTTATATTGCCCCGCAGCATTGTGATGCTGCGTTGCCGGGTGGTGGTACTATGACAACAGGGGTGATGGGTCCCCCACAGCCCTGCCCACCGCAGCCCTGCTGCTGCCCCTTCACCCAGCATCCCTTGGAGAAAGGCCTTTGTGGTGTTGGCCCTGAGGCAGTGCCTGTGCCCAGGAAGCCCTGGGTGATGTCGCTGCTCACGGCAGCCACATATTGGGCACCACTGCTGGATGTCCCTGTAAATTAATCTGTATGTTCAGACTGTATGTTCTTGAAGACTTCAGGAATTACAATTTAACAAGGAGATAATCATGAGTTTATATAATCAAAATTATTCCTCTACCATTTCAGAAGTTCATTAGAGCTTTGGAAGTTGAATATACAATGAAATCTCCTACAAATATAAAGGAAAATTGAAATTACTGGAAACAAGAAATTTGTGTTGACCACAGAATCATGTATGTTAGAAGGGACCTCCAGAGCTCATCTACTCCAATTTCTTACTCAAAGCAGGTCCAGTGAAGGCAGGTTTAATCCAACGTTTCTTTATAAAGGGCAGCCAGTTAAAAATATTCAAGATGGTCAGTCATTCTACAAAAATATGCCTCTTTAAAATAAAGTGTTTATGAGTAGTGAAGCAAGAAGATAACTAGAAAGTAAAATTATTTTATCTTCTTCAAGAGATTAATTTCATGCTGGAATGATCCAATGTACTCTCTAGAAGGAACATTAAGGAAACAAGCACAGGAAGTAATAATTGAAGATTAACATTGGGTTAGAATGCACTTATGCAACCTGCACTTGTGTAGGTTCCAGTAATATAAGTATAGTTACACTGCATAAAGGTGTGAGAACTGAAGTATCATTATATAGTGCTCATTGTTGTTTGATATGATGGGTAATAGTTAGCCAGTTTTCAGCATCCTGTTTGAAGATCAGAGATTGGATAATAAGAAACAACTTGTTTTCTTCCTATCAAACAGTGGGGAAACACAATAAAGCTTTAATAATCAGAGAAATGTTCAGAAACCATGGTGATGAGCATGGTAAAAAGAGATTTTCAAACTAGACAATTTGGTAAACTTCAGCTTCCAAATCTTGACAAAACTGTAGGCACGAAGGTGCAAATAGGTATTTTCCATGTGAAGTTCACATTATCACAACACCTGCTAGTTTGTAAACAACTTCAGGGTGTGGTTGGGGAAGCCATGCATCTGTCAAGAGAACTGAATTTACACCTCAGTAGAGCGCTACAGACTTGCATTGCATTTTGGGGTCAGTGTTGACTTCTACAATAGATGCAAAGGTGCTCATGTAAGTTTGTCCTGCCTTTTTTGCAAGACCCCATTTCTTAGCTGAGATTGTAGGCATTGCTCAGATTTGGGATATGTGTATTCCAATGCAGTAGTCTGTTACCCAGGAAGTGTTAGCATAAGGTTTTTAAACCAGTCACAGAAAGAAAAAAGTCTCTGTCCCATAGATTTTGTTCTGAGGAAGGTAACAGAGAAATTTGGTCCGCAGTACAGAAAAACATAAATAAACTAGAGCAAGCTTAGCAGAGGGTCACTCAAATGGCCAAGGACTGGAGCACTCACCTTTTGAGAGAAGAAGCTGAGAAACCAGGGTTGGTTCAGGCTGCGACAGTGATGGCTTTTGAGGTACCTATCAGCAGGTTCCAGCACCTCTGAGAAGATCAGTAAGAAGATGGAGCCAGGCTCTTCACAGAAGGGCAAACCAGGAGGATGAGATATAATGGGCAGAGAAGCCTGAACAACCTGGTTTGAGCACAGAGCTGACCCTGCCTTGAGTAGGAGCTTGGACGAGATGCCTACTTCTCAATTCCATTCTAGCCTGATTCACCCTGTCATCCTGTATGTTTCCACAAAAGAAGCTAGAGTAGAAAGGATCACAGCTAACATAAGTTAACAATGTTTTGCTGTTGCCAAAGCAGCAAAATCATCGTGGGATGAATAAAGAGCAGCAAACTTGCACAAATCTCACTGAAAAGAAGAGAATAGTCTGCCCTTTGCTTCAGTCATGAGTAGGAACAGCCTTAAATTACAGCAATAGATTCAGTTGCCATGTGTTTCCTAATTCAAAGGATATTGTTTACACATTCTCTATTCTGGAGTACATATAAAGCCTCATTTATAGCTTTCTGCTTCTGTTATCTTTCTGGTATTTTTTTCCTGTTTGTTCCTCCGGACATTTGGACTAATAACAATAATAAAAAAGCTTTTATATTACCATCATAGGTGTGATAAAGGGTGGATGAAATAAAAAGGCAGTCTGAAACAGATAATCCAAGCTTTGATTTTTCTTGGCAAGGAAAATTGTGGTGCTGTTGGACCTTGGTACTGACAGAATATGCTTTAAATAATTTCAAAAATGCCTACAAAATTAGTTACCTCAAGAGAGACACAGAGAGACTCTTCTGTTCTATTAAATGTAATGTCAAAAAAAAAAAAAAAAAAAAAAAAAAGAGGAGGAATAAAATTAGCTGTAGATTACCAAAAGAACTGTTCTTTCTTGCAAAATCAATCCTAGGCTCAAGATTAGAGATGCTGAGTAAAGTCATGCACTTCAGTAGGTTCAATCTCAGAAATCCTGATTTTTTTGCTTATGTCTGATATGAAGTCAGTCTTTACTGGGTTCTGTAAGATCAGAGACATTTAGTAGGAGCTTTTACTATTCTAATTAACTGTCAATATCATTTTTAGGTCAGATTTGCATTTGTAGGTAACAAAAGAGCTAGCCAGAAAACTTACACTTATTATATGGGCAGTCTATGGAAATGAGGGAGATTTGTACTTAATATTTTATTTTATTTATCCTTTACATAAAAACTTTGTGGACACCACTCTTAGACATCCTTTTTTGTGTTTGTCAACATTCTTAAAATAGTTTGTCAACTGTGCACTTTAGTTAAAACTAGGAGGTGGGTGAAGTTTGAAAGTATAATTGACCAACATGGTTTTTTCATTAATCTGAAACAAAAAAGGCAGAGTTAAGTTTTTCTTCAGTAACATAATTTCCTTGAAGACATACCAGGCAGTATCTCTACAAACGCATGTATAAAATCAAGAAACAGTATTTCTTATAACATTGATCTGTAACATGGGGAACACTGTAGACAATCCTGTGAATTTCTGATTTTTCTAAGGTTAGACTCCAGAAATCTTCTTGTGTGAATTCAGCAAAAAGATGCCTTCAAACTCGGACATCTAACACAGTGTGCAGAGCTAATGCATTCTGAGTTGTGTACAGCCTTACATAAAAAAAAAAACCCAACCAACCAACAAAAAAAAACCCCAAACACCACCCCCCCCCCAAAAAAAAAACCCACAAACCCACCCCCCCAAAAAAAAACCTCCCAAATAAACCACAAACTCACCTCCCCCCCGCCAAAAAAAAAAAAAAAATCAAAAAGAAACCCCAAACCAAAAAAACAAACCAAAATAACAAAGAAGGAAGGAAAGAAAGGAAGGAAAGGAAAGGAAGGAAAGGAAGGAAGGAAAGAAGGAAGGAAAGGAAGGAAGGGAAGGAAGGGAAGGAAGGAAGGAAGGAAGGAAGGAAGGAAGGAAGGAAGGAAGGAAGGAAGGAAGGAAGGAAGGAAGGAAGGAAGGAAGGGAAGGAAGGAAGGAAGGAAGGAAGGAAGGAAGGAAGGAAGGAAGGAAGGAAGGAAGGAAGGAAGGAAGGAAGGAAGGAAGGAAGGAAGGAAGGAAGGAAGGAAGGAAGGAAACCAAGGAAAGGAAGGAAGGAAAGGAAGGAAGGAAGGAAGGAAGGAAGGAAGGAAGGAAGGAAGGAAGGAAGGAAGGAAGGAAGGAAGGAAGGAAACCAAGGAAAGGAAGGAAGGAAAGGAAGGAAGGAAGGAAAGGAAGGAAGGAAGGAAGGAAGGAAGGAAGGAAGGAAGGAAGGAAGGAAGGAAGGAAGGAAGGAAGGAAGGAAAAGAAAGGAGAGGAGGGGAGGGGAGGGGAGGGGAGAGGAGGGGAGGGAAGGGGAAAGGGAAAGGGAAAGGGAAAGGGAAGGGAAGGAAAGGAAAGGAAAGGAAAGGAAAGGAAAGGAAAGGAAAGGAAAGGAAAGGAAAGGAAAGGAAAGGAAAGGAAAGGAAAGGAAAAGAAATCAAGGAAAGGAAGGAAGGAAAGGAAGGAAGGAAAGGAAGGAAGGAAAGGAAGGAAGGGAAGGAAGGAAGGGAGGAAGGAAGGGAGGAAGGAAGGAAGGAAGGAAGGAAGGAAGGAAGGAAGGAAGGAAGGAAGGAAGGAAGGAAGGAAGGAAGGAAGGAAGGAAAGGAAGGAAGGAAGGAAGGAAGGAAGGAAGGAAGGAAGGAAGGAAGGAAGGAAGGAAGGAAGGAAGGAAGGAAGGAAGGAAGGAAGGAAGGAAGGAAGGAAGGAAGGAAGGAAGGAAGGAAAAGAAAGGAGAGGAGGGGAGGGGAGGGGAGGGGAGGGGAGGGAAGGGAAGGGAAGGGAAGGGAAGGGAAGGGAAGGGAAGGGAAGGGAAGGGAAGGGAAGGGAAGGGAAGGGAAGGGAAGGGAAGGGAAGGGAAGGGAAGGGGAAAGGGAAAGGGAGGGAAGGGAAGGGAAGGGAAGGAAAGGAAAGGAAAGGAAAGGAAAGGAAAGGAAAGGAAAGGAAAGGAAAGGAAAGGAAAGGAAAGGAAAATATTAATGCAGTTGTATATGAAACTGAGACCAAGAAAAGCAAATTATGTGTGCATTTCATAAGGTGGAAAAGATAAAAACAGAAAAGAATTTTTTGACAATTACTCCTTTTAACCTATCACTGTAACATCTTTTTAAAAACAGTTTCTACATGGCATGCTATTCTACAAAGATCAACGCATATTTTTATGCACATTGTATATGGATACACTATATAATTCCAACATTCTTCAGAAAAAGAATGTTGGGGTTTTTTTTAATTATATACTGTATCAAGAGAGAAAATTGGATGGACCTTTCCAAGGTATCCATATTTCAATCCTTACAGAGACAATGGCCACAACAGACAAATTCCTTGTCCTTCATGATGAAAAAAAAAAAAAATTATTTTGATTCTGTGTGGAAGAATAAAAATATCTCAGGCAATCCTGAAGTTAAACCTTCAGCTGCTAGTCAGGTTTCAATCAGTCTTTATTTAGGCAAGGCTGCCACACCTGCATGCCTAAAAGCAGGACAAACCCCCAAAGTTTAGTATACTTCAAGTGAGTTTATATATTTATATAGAGTTTATACTTCTGCATCAGGTCTGGCCAAAATGGAAATCAGGATTAGGTGGAACCACATCCATGTATTTCAGACAGTCCCTGAGTGCTGTGTAAAAGGGAATTAATGCACCTGTGCCTTTTGTGGCTTTTACTTCCTCTATCCACATCTGCCGATTCCCACAACACTGCCCCAGGGGGAGATGTGACTGTTCAGGACTGAGGAAAACTACTCCTGGTCCCTTTTTGTTTCTTTTTCATTTCCCATCAGTGTCACAGCCCATTACAACCATTTCCCTGGAAACCAGATTACCTGCTCTCCTGAAGAAAATCTGAGGGGAAAGGTGGTGGCCAGAGGAAAGCTGTCTTTGAGGTGCTAGCCAGGTGTACTACTGATAAGTCAAGGCTTAAGAAAGAAACTTCTGTGTCACCATTGAGATCCTGGAGAAGCCTTCTGCAGCAAGGCAGATGTCATGCTGCAGAGGAAGCTCTCCCACCATGGGGAGAGTCTTTTAATTGCTTGCATTTTCTCTTACATAGTTAAGCCAACAGTTAATCATCATTTGACAATGTCAAACACAGACAGCTTTAACAGTTATTTTCTGTGCATTTAGAACTTGCTTTGCAATCACTTGTGCATGTAAAATGCCATTGTTTGCATATTTGCTGCTTTTGACATGAAAAAAATGAAGATCCTTACCAGGTTTATGTACCTGTACTACGTAGATAAATCTGAAACTCTATAAAAGGTTGGGTTTTACTCCTTAACACTGGGTTTCTGTTGAGTTTCTGTCTCATTTTCTGCAAAGAAATTCAGAGTGTGTATATTTTAAAAGAGCCATGAATTGCTATTTGAAAAATACTAATTCTGATTAAAAAAAAAAAAAAAAAAAAAAAAAAAAAGGCATACTGGTTCCTTATGATATAAGTCCTAAATTCCCATTTACTTCTTTGTAAGAAATGAGAGAAAAACAGAATTTCTGACTTTTTTATAATTGATCTACGTTGTGGTGAATAAAAATTGCACAACTGTATCTGAATGTTTTCTTTAATTCTAATTTGTAATGAATCACTATGTTTCCTACATTGTCATCTGTCTCAACAACATTAAATTCCAATTTGTTGACATCTGGTCTAGTCCAAATCAAATCAAAGATGTTTGATATTGCAGAGCTGTATTCAACAAGCTTTCAGACAAACTGCAGAGGTTGCACGGAATTTTTCAAACGCCGCAACAAAACTCGCTCATCCCTGGTATACACTGAAAAATAGCATGAGAATCAAGTATCAGAAGAGAAAGAATCAAGAATTAGAAAGGGAGCCAATTTTTCCACACTTAGGTAACTAAACTGGAATAATTCCACTGAAGTCATTAGAATTGTGCTGGGGAAAAAAATAGAGAAATTACATCTTCTCACTTTGAACCAAAGTTGGTTGATGTCACATATTTGGATGAGTATTCTTTAATATTCAAAAAAGCATCATTCTAGTTCACTTGTAATACAGATATAAATAAACTTTCCCCAAACTTTATCTCCCCACACACACAACCTACCTACATACCTGAAACTTCAGCTTATGCAATGAATAAAATTTTCCTTAGGATATCTGAGACATACCCAGTAAGGCAGCTTGGAAAAAGGAGGTTTCAAAGCAGGAAATGATCTAATTTCTTACAGATTGTCTCCCTTTCTACTTTCTTACCAAAAACCTAAAATAGATTGGCTGAGTAATTTTTAAGCCTGTAAGTCATTATAATGACCAAAACATTTGCTAGAGTTAGTGGGCATGGAAAAGAACTCTTTTCCTCAATCAGAAGTTGTTTTCTTCATTGTGTCTTGATTCAAGCTTTGTACGTAAATTTTTGGAGCCTTTATGAAATACTGGTTTAGTCTTTAGAAAGGAGAGATGAAAATAAATGGAATGGAGCTGTATGATGACCAAGATGAGGGTAAGAGTCAACATTCCTGCATTATAATCCTGTCTCTGAAAACAGTTTGAAGTGAGCTGTCAGCTAGTAATAAGTTCTTGCTTCTGATTCTTCATTTGTGAAATGCAATAGATTATAAGTTTGAGAGTTAGTATGATTATACAGGGCTTTGAAAACCCTGAAGTTAATATATATTCAGGATGTACCCATCAAAGAAGGTATCAGGAAAGATAGTTGCCCATGCAAATTCAAGGAGGCACAGGATTTAGGTGGCACCAATGATTTTGCTCCTTCCAGTGAGGAGCTCCTGAGGAAAAATGTATTGTGATTTCAGTAATGTAACCACTTCCTCCTGACTCTGCAGCCCTTCTTAGGCTATCCATGCCCACATCAATCAGAGCACCATCGTAATGTCTTTTTAACCCTTGCTGTGTCCCCTGGGTTAGGTCTTGCAAGGGAATCAAGCACCACAAGCTTTCCCTTGGCAGCTACAGAGATTTAATACGCAGCATGCAGGGGCTGCAGTGAGAGCTGTTTTTTCAGATTGTCTTTATACGGTTTAAATTCACATGTAGTTGAGCTTAATTGTCATCACCCCAAAATTAGTGACTGCAGAACTTCACTCTGAAATAGTTTTCTCAGCATATGAGCTTATATTAGTCCACAATACACAAAACATTTGGTTTGTGGTTGGTTTGTTTGGGTTTTTTTCATTGAAGATTTCTATGCCATATAGTTATAATAATAATATTAAATATATAATAATAATAAACATAAAGATCTCCCTGAGATGAAAGGATGATAATGAAAACATCAGCTTAGTGCTAAAAACCATCAACAAAAAAGCTTGTGTCCTCACAGAGGCCAACACCATTTATCAATACATTGCAAAAAGTATGAACACAAACACACACACACACACACACACACAGAGTCCTTAGTTGGACATGGCTGGTCAATTGAAACCAAACTATCCACTCCTTTCAGCCATATATTCATTTTATCATTTTACCATTTATTCATTTATCCATCAAAACCAACTTATAACAGGATATCAGGGTTTGTCCCAGCACCCCAAAAATGCTCTGAGTACTTTGTAAACAGAAAGTGAACAGCACCAGCAGCAACATAGCTTGGGGTCAGGCTGGGATGGGAAGGATGAGGACAGAAACAAGACAATGCGTACGTACGATAGCAAATTAGCAACATTAAGTGTAACATTGATTTAGCATATAACTATTTCTACATAAAAGAAATATGAAGCATAGAAAACGTAGAAAAGGTCTGAGAAGAAGAGTGAGAAGAGCACTGCTCTAGAACCATGGCCATTCGGAGGTACCAAACACTGAAGCTTGCAGCAGCCCGGTGTACCCCAGGCCTCAGTGTAGCTGCTATTCACTGGCGTCAGTTTCTAGAATCAAAATAAACAAATAAAAGAATGTAACACAGATATACTTAGCAAGAAGTACTTCATGTGTGGTCCCTAATGGCAGCAAACCTGGTGAGATGGTTTCATGAGCTCTGAGAAACCTCAGGCACCTGATGACAGAAGGCCTGTGTCAGGACCAGAGCTTCTCCTCAGCTTACTTTTCACTAAAAACAGTGTAGATATGAATCAATGTCATACACCTTCCCACTCCCTCTCTCTACCTGTTGAAGAAAGAAACTCATTCTGTACTCCCCCACCTTCCTCTCCACCTCTGGGTGTTTTAAAAGATCTGCCTGTCATGTTTCAAAGCAGACTCCACCTTATGATGAATAACAGCATCCAATAAAATCCTAGGGCACCAAATCTTACTGCTGGCCATGAACCCCTGAGGCTACCAAGACCTCTGTGGTTTGCCTGTGGTGGAAGTGCCAAGCTACATGCTGCTGGTAAGGGAAGGGCAGTAACTTCTTAGAGGTGCTCCAGGCAAGACCCCAATACCAAAGGTGGTCCCCCCTGACTTTGCTCCATCAGTCAGTAGAGCTAATGTGATGGAGGGAGAAAATGGGTGAAATAAGAATACAGTCCTAAGAGCCTGCTTTTCTTTGCCAGCCTCCAGGCTTCTATTTTAGGCAGAATGGGCAAATCTGCCACTTCTCCAGCTGTGCAGCTCTCCCGAGTAGTGTGGAAGAGGACAGCTAGAACCACAGTAGTCAGCTGCAGCCTTCTAAGAAGTCAGCTCTGAGTTACAATGCCAAAACACCGCATCATTATCACCACTTAGCATTCTTGATGGCCAACGCCTTTCACCAATGGCTAATAAATAGATATTACTTCTAATTGAGCCTTTCCCTTTTTTTTTTTATTGGGTCTGATTTCTCATGCCAGCACTTTGCATGCATCTTGAAAAGCAACATTCCAAGTGTCTTCTCCCAGGTTCTTAGTTATACATATTAAAGGAAATTAAATTTCATGACAGCAGCCTGAAATTCATCAGCACCAGGGCCATATCCAAGCTGAGGAATGTCTCTCTGGGCTGGCTTTCTTCAGAAGCAAGTCTACATGGTGGAGCACATGAAAACACAGGAGAACACCTCATTCCTTTCTTACCTGTCCTCCCACAGTGACACAGTGAAAGAAGCTTGCCTTGCTGTGCTGGAGCACTGATGGGTGGATTGCTAGGACTACCTGTATTACTTGAATAACCACTCATTTGAGGAGAGTCTGAAGAGCCAGGCAGAAATATCCTGGAGTCTAAATCCATTTTACCTGTCACCAGCTGTACTTCACTGCTCTAGAAACTTTTTCTTCTTGTACAGGCAGAAGTGTTATCTGTTAGAAGTACAGTAGTTGCAAAAAATACTCTGCAGGGGACCACCAGTTCTAAACACACTGGTATTGAGTCAGCATCTCATAAAAATCTTCTACAGATCTGATGACAACTCCTTGCTGAATTATTCAAAGCAGTAATATCTCAGAATATTTTTAAGAATTTTACATGCATTCTCTTACTTTTCTACTTTAAAAAAACCCTGTTTCATTCAAATATATTCTTAATAATTCAGCATTATGAATTGAATTGAAAAACCTGTGGTTTTCTCTGGAAAAACACTGAAAGGACAGAATCAACATAATTTATGGTGATTTAACCACAAATTTATTGTATGTTTAATACTATAATGGGCTCAATTTAACATGACTGTCATGAACCTAAATATATGCCTGCTACGTAACTTTTAAAACTTGATAAAGATAGCAAGAAACACAGCATGATCTGACATTTACATCTTAGCAATGTACATATTGAAGCTAATTCACCTCTCAGTCAATGATGAAATACTTTTATGTTCACTGCAGTTATTCCAAAATTATGCTTGTAGAAATCACAAGAAAAACAGGTCCCAGAATCCTTCTTATATAACAGAAAGTATCAGTGCACATTTTGGACTGGGTCCAGATCCGCTGTGAATCATGTAGATGTTTTGATTTACGACAGCTGAAAACTCTGTCCCACCAAGCATGAATTACAGGCTTCATGTGAGAGGTAAATCCTGGAAAGCTTCAGCTGACACAGAATCTATGTGCTGTTCTCACATGCAGAGTCTGTGATTGTATTATCAATCAAAATATTTAGTTTCTGAACACTGCAGGTTATACTCGGGCATAACCAATGCAAGAGGTTCAGTGAATAGAACCATACTTTGAGCTCTCAGTATCTCCTTTTCTTCCTAGCTTGCAGCAGGGATTTCAGAAAAGAGGCTTTCTTTCTACTTCCTTGACATTGCTTATGACTGGAAGTCTTTTCCTCCTGCCTTCTCCCCATGGTACACCACCCTTTTTACCTCTCTCTCTTTCTTCCAAGAGGACACCTCTCTTTCTTTCCATGTGCTTTGGGCAAAGCAAAACAGAGCCACTTCCACTCAGCTGTTATCTGAGGATGTGTATCATTACAGTACTTTTCTTCTATGACATTGTTAGGGATCTGCAACTTTCCTGAGAGTTGGGTCAGATCTATACATATATAGTAATTTGATCACTATAATTATTTTGTGAGTTCCTGCAATCCATCTATCTAACAAGTAGGTATACCATCCCTTGGGAAACTACAGAAATTGCATACATTGCTTCAATATTAGGAATGTACATAATGCATTTTTACTTTTCTCTTAAGCAGGATTCAGTCACTGGAAAAAGGAATAATATGAGGCAGTTTGCCAAATACTGCCAGAAGATTGGTCTTGACACCCCCATCTCACATTCTGTCCATTGTCTTGCTTGGCTTCCAGACATTTACCTAAACCTAACCCCTTTGGTTAAAGATCCGAATGTGTACTGATTGTTATCTAACATACTTGCTTTCTGCTATAAATGCAACTGGGAGTGTGGACCAAATCCCAAACACTTTTAAAATGTCATAGTTTCAGCAAAGGTCATTCTCTACTCTAAGAGTTCGACTGATCGTGCTACAGCAGCTTAGCTGGTCACCTCTATAAAAGCAAATTATAAGTTACCTAAGAAGTTACCTGGGTGCTGGAACACTCTGTATTGTAGTGTCAGAGCCATGTCGTTAGACTGAACCAAGTAACTTTTTCTGAGATAATTCCTGAATAGTGTTCAAAAGTTAACACTGGATGGAGACTGTCACAAAGAGTTCATGTGCACATAACCAACCTCTTTTGAAACCTCAGGGGATTTGTCAGCATAGACATGGGCTGTTCTGTACTAGTCAGCATCAATTACTATCAGCATTTCTGGACACTTTTGTTTTTCCAGCTTAAACATGGTTTATAATTGCGTATATGCTCTTAGCCTGCTCACATTGTAAAGCAGAAAAAAAATCACTCTAAACCCCACTGGATGGCTTTTAAGTTAAGGTGCACTGTAGAAACCGGGACAAAGATTGAGTCCCAGTACTGTTACCTCACTCAGCAGATATCCAGTACTTTCTTAAACCTCTATAGTACACTCATACATTTTGATTCCTAAAATATAGCCTATGTGATGAATGTCTTGCAGTGCAATACGTATTGCTGTTATGGTGACTATTATATCATTTCAAATTAAGCACATATTCTAGTTAGAAATCCTAAGGTGGGACAGTTAGAAGCTAAAGCGTTACTTTGTCACAAAAAGCTTGAAAAGTATCTCTTCTGTGAGTAAAGAGATGAGTATGCACATGTAGTCCATGTCTCCAATCAGTAATACAGCAATGTCATCATGGACAACTGGATCAATAGATTAAACCACCCCAACCTCATTGAAATTCAGCACTGTAGGAGGAGAAGGTCATTACTATATTCAGGGGTTGAAATTAAGAGGAAGATTCGTTAACTTTGTATCCAGCTCATTGTGCCTGCAAGACCGTATACTGTGCAGTGGCTTTACATTCTTAATAAGACAGGAAGCGTTAGTAACTGAAAGACTGTCAAAAATAACTTCAGTGAAGTAATATTTAAAAATAAATATTATTGGCTATAAAACAAAGTAAGAATTCCAGAAATATGTGTGTTTTAAAAAGAGGTTATAAACACATCAATAAACAGATAAATTCAATTATATTTTCTCATGTTGAACTCTCGTAACTTTCTCAAATGAATTTTGGAAAATAATGATAATCAACAACATAGGAACACTGTGCTGGAAATGACTGCAAAATAGAGTTGAAAGTTTTATGCATGACAAATACCTATTGAAAGGGAAAAATCTTTGGTACTTCCTTTATTTCAGGATCTTTTCTTCACCATCCTTCTCTTTAGCAGAGGACCCTTACTTTAGAGGCATGCGTGGGTACTGGTATTGTTGGCATCATGGAAACTGTCAAAGTTACTGAAATTAGATCTGATTTTATATGCACTTATAGCAGTGCAAAGAATAAGGCATAGCTATAAAGATACCCCAAAGTTGGACAATTGCTACAATAGCAAGGTTGAAATAGGAGCCAAGTTTAGTAGCAAGAAAGTGTCATAGCAAGAATGTGTCATGGCGCGAATGGCATGAACTCCAATGTTTTTTATAGCAAACCTTGCAGCAGGAAAAAAAACCGACAGCATCACTGAGTTTCTGTAACAAGTTCTGTAAGATTGTATCAGTGAGAGTTTCCACGAGAAGGATCTACACAAGCGTCCACTGAAACCACCAAGCTCGAGCTCAGCCATGGCCGAAGATCAAGGGCTATATGTGTGTGTGCTTTCACCTGCTTGTTTTAAATCCCCACAGACAGCAGGTAAGTAAACAGCTTTGTCTTCTCTGCTCCGATGTCAAAGTGTTGACTAAGGTTTTTTAAAAAGCCTTTCAAAAGAGTAGTCTCCAGCTGCTGCAGAAGATGGGGTGGACACCACGGTTCCTCTGGTGTGAAGCTGGGTGATTGCACTTCCCTTGCTGCCTGGGAGAAAGCAGCTGGAGTGGGGAAACGGTGCTGTTTCTACCTCACTGCCCATGACAGCAGTGGGAAGGAGCACTGTTCCTTGCCAGCCTGCTCCTATCTGCCTCGAGGTGTCCAGAAATGGGGGAGTACAAAGGTACTTGACATTTTCTTTCAAGCACAGATCTTGGTGGCTCCCATCACAATCCAGTCCAAAAGGGAAACCAAGTCTTTTATCACCGTGCGTCTTTGAAGAAACTAACAATAAGGGATGTTCAGTATTCCTGCTGTGAACTTTGTGTGTTAGAGTGCTGTAAGATAAGAGCAGCAGACTTGTGTATTCAGTGCCTATATGTGTGAATGATGGGACAGGAGGAAAACAAGTGATGAACATGATACATGTGTTCATAGATGTCACTACAGTCTTACTAGTGTGAAGGGTAAAACCAAGGGGCAATCCTTAACTCACCAGCATGCATTCAGGTTGGTGTTAACTCAGTTACATGCCTGGTTTTGGATAAGACTTATCATGCTTCCTGCTACTTCAGAGCAGGGCAGAAAAATCAAAAGTGTGTTTGGAAAAATAAGAAGAGAAAGGCTGTACAGACGTGTTCTCATCCCACACTCATACTGGAGGCAAAAGAGCTACCTGAGAACTAGTTTTAGAAGTTATAAGAATGTCTTAGTAGTAGTCACTTAGTAGTTAAGGAGGGATCAGACCTTGACTCAGATCTCAACTTAGACCTCTTTCCAGTCATACTATGTTTAATATCACAAGCATGTATGACTTGAAAATTACACTGACAGACACAGTAGCAAATACCAAACTTCTTCTTCAACTTTTGCTCCATTTCATCATGATTTCTGCAGTCTCTATGGTGCAGAAAAGTTTACTAGAACTTTTATGTGCTGTTTCAAATTAGTTTTTCCTTTGTAATCATTCCCCAGTGGTCACTGAGTGACAGGTTCAGCCTGCTAATTCAGAAAGTTTTAGCTCGAAAGATAGCAAAATATTCTTGAAAGTATTTAAATTTGTCCTTATCATTGAAGGAATAAGGTGATGGAAATCAAGAATTATTAACCAGAAGACTACATTAAGATTGCACAATATTTCAAATCAGCAAATCTAAAATTACACTGAGCACATAAAGACAAGGAAGTCTAACTAAAAGCATGTTCTCCACTCCCTGAACTAAATTCTATGATCTCTCAGATCAACTAAATGATATATTTTATGCTTCTTTCATGTTGTTTCAATTTTAGTAAAAATAAAAACCTACATGTTACTACTACTCTGAATTCAAAATTAACTGATGCTAACTGAGGTTTAGTACAAAAATGATGATGATACTTTTTAATCCTCCTCAGAGTTAACACTTATTACCTGCAAAACACATCCAAGCTAGAAGGACATCAAAAATACAATGAAAGAAGTCTAATTTTTACAGCAATTTTGCAGCAGCTGCTATGACAATACAGCAGCATCACTAAACCAAATTCATATTGATGATATATTGTGCCATTAAGTGTTCTGAGTTCACCAGCAGATGAAATCCATTTTTCAGTAACACAAATGCTGGCTTAATTTACAAAGATTTATGGATCAATTTCTTGCCCGCAAGCTGTGTATCACAGTCCTGCATTGAGCTTCTTTCATGCCCTTAAGGGCAATCTTCAGGAGAAGCCTTTCAGATTGTGTTTCCTGCCATGTTAATTTTTAAAATGCTCTCTTGCTGGCTTTGAACAACTCTTAAAAATGGTAACCAAAGCAGACGCTGACTTCCTGCCATTTCTAATCCTTCAAACTTTTACTGCTAGGTACACAGCTTGCTACCAGCAAACTGTGATATTTGTAGTGGCCTAAAAAGGAACACCCCACTTTCACTTCCATACCAGTTTAAACTACGATTTTTTAAAAGGCTAGCTTTCTTTCACCATTTTCTGGCTACAGGTTTGTACAACAGATGTGCTTTCAGCATAGTTCCCACAGAAATTTCTGTTAAATTCTAATAAATACAGAAGACAGATTGAACTCAAAGCTGGCATGTTTCTCCTCCTCTTTTCTCTGAAGGTGTCTGAGGCAAGGGGAAATCTTTCTTTTGACTGACTCCTATAGCAATAGGTTATAGAGAATAAGAATTAGTATTTTACTTCTAAAAGATTTTTTTCAAACAAAATATTATTTTTTATTATAATTTTATGTGGATGAACACTATATTTAAGTATACAGATAACCCTGGAATATGGGAATATTGCTAACCTTATTCCCTGAATAAAAGTTTTTCTGGTTTATATCTAAGAATTTCTGTGTGTATGGCAATGAAAGCAATATTTTTGAACTTTACAACTTTATTTAATGATTTCTCTGGAAAAAACCCTACTAATTTAAAATCAAAGGAACAAAATTAAATAGTAATATAGTTGATGGCTTTTCCTTTTCAGCTTATAATCCTTGTAAACCCATATTAAATTATAAACTTAATTGATTCGGACACATAGAAAAGGAAAACCTATAGTTGCTCTCTACCATCCTCTCCATAAATAATGGGTTTTTTCCTTTGGAAGCCACAGGTCAAGTCACATTGATTTAATTTTTTTCGCTTTGACTGACAAACATTTCAGGCTAGATAGCAGTGCCAAAAGTTTATCCTGGTTTTATACACGAACATAAACTTCTGTTTACTGTATAACTTTTGCTGTATAAGCAACAAATTTGTGATAAAAAAATGATGTTTGTTACCTCCCATCTCCACTTGGTCTTACAAGTGTTTGAGGCATGAGCTGTGCCTGGTTTTATCATTTTAGACAACCTTTTTTGTATATATATATATATTTTTTTTCTAGCAATCTAAGTGATCCAGCTTCAAATATTACCAAATTAAGCCAGTAGTCTGTCTTAAGTAGACAAGCCCTCACATTCCTAAAAGTTTTATTGCTTTCTTGAGCCCCAAGTACCACAAAACACAAAGTATTTCTTGATTTACTGCTTTAATTACTATGAAAAGCAGTATGGGCAGGAGAAGATGTAGTGCCAGAATTTGGAGTCATAAGGTCCAAGCCGTATTTGTAATTGAAACACTGCATGGCCATGGACCAGGCATTGCTTATCTCTGTTGCTTTACATTTAAAATAGAATGACAACATTTATCTTGCTTGTGTACAAATACCGAGAATATAACCGCTGTTTAACACATATGAGGAGACCAGAACAAATATGAACAGCTTACTTTTCCAAAACGCTTTCTAAAATGTATACAGAGAGACTGGAAGTCCTGTGGTATTGTCACTGATTTACTTACCTTTAAGAGATGACACCTTACATGGCTTTTTACCCTGCTTTAGTGAGCTTTTCCTACTACAGTTTAACATCATGACTTATTACACAGTCACTGTGTGCCATAAAGGATGACATGGATATGAAAATATTCACAAACTTTCTGGTTTCATACTGGCACACAGATTTTTTTAGCTAGGGAGAGGTAGATAAGTAAATACATTGCAGTGAGTAGATATATTTTCGTGCTGCCTGCTATGAGTATTTTTAAGGCAACACAGAGCTTTTTAATTTAAAAACATTATGTGTATTTTTACAAGCAGCTGATGTTTAAAGTACGTTTGTAAGCAAATTGCAATTGATGTCTTTTCTGCTAATTTGGTATCCAGGGAAAATCTTGAAAATTAGATCTATATATGACTAACGAAAATCTGTTGTACAATGTAATTAACTGAGCCGAGGTAGACCCTCATTAAGTGACACTAAACATAAGAGGTAAGTCTCAGAGGTCTTGTGTCATCATGTTTGCATTATGATTCATGCATGAGCCAGCTACCGGCCAAGCCTCTGGAAAGAACTTTCATCACTGCGCTCTCTGGTGGGCGCACGCAGAAGGCATGGGCAAAAAACAAGAGTTGCCAGAGGTGGCAACCAGAGGCATACCACCATAGCTGTACCCCTCCTCAGTCTCTTATGTGAAGAAGTAGCTGTCACGCATTACTCGTGGAAGAGCTGTGCAGAAGTGTCTTCCGAGCTCGGTCCTTCTGCTCAGCAGCTGAGGACTGCCTGAACTATATATGCCCACAGCCAATGTGAGGAAAAAAAGGAAAAGTGAGGAAAAATATCTTTACTGTGAGGGTGGTGAGGCACTGGAATAGCTTCCCCACAGAAGCTGTGCATGCCTTATTCCTGGAAGTGTTCAAGGACAGACTGGATAGGGCTTTGAGCACTCTGATCTAGTTGAAGATGTGTCTGCCCATGGCAGTGGAGTTTGGAACTAGATGATCTTTAAGTTTCCTTCCAACCTAAACCATTCTATGATTCTTTGTAATGCTACTGGTTAGAGCCAGCTCCGACCTTCACAATCCTCTCAGTGTAGGTCCTACATAGGCTGAGGAAGCTATTGTATCTAGGCTACTTAATGCAAGACCAGCACTCACCGTTACTATCTGGTTTTGCTACAAGGTAGCATCACATGTCCAGACGCTTTTCCGTTTCAAGGGACATGCACGCATACAACATGCTATGTTAGCTACCCAAAGTCCTGCACAAAGACTATCCCTCACCTTGGGCCTTACAGCCACCAACCCCCACCACCTTCCCGCTAACTTTCACAACTCTCCCACTGCTCCCTACTGTGCCTCAATGCAGCCACAGCTGCACCAGCCAAGGGCAGCAGCACTTCTGGCCCTTCACAAAAGCTAGCCCAACACGTACAGATGGAAAACAGGGCAGAGAAGGGTGAGGGTTCCCCTCCTTTTCCCCAGCCAAATGCCTGCTAAGCCAGGGGACATCCTCAGGGATGTTCCTGGCATCAGGGCTGGCCCTGACACTGCAGCTGGCTAAGGGCTTTGGAGGGCTCTTTGTACCTCGCCAGCATGAAACTAAAACCCCCAGAGCAGTCAGAAAACATAGGGAACTGCATTTTTTTTTAATATTGATTTCTCAAAATACCACCCAAGCCCTTGGCTTAAGTGCTGTGCTGTGATGCTGTGATACTGTGAAGGCAGTTCCGAATGCAAAGAGCAGAGCAATACTAAACCTTAGGAGCTAAGCCCTCAGTGGCTGAATGATCTCAGTAGCAAGAATGTCTGTTCCTTCAACTATTTCTGCATGTGCCAACAGGCTCAAGTAGACCCTTGCTGCTTTTATTTCATGCCAGGAATATCAGCACTGTTTTTCCCCTCTTTCCTTTTATTCATCTGGATTCCTTCAGAGAACAAACCACTCCAACAAGGAAACATTAAAATCGAGAGGACTTGACATGACAATTTTTTTGTCCTCTGGTTAAGACTGACATTCCAGTAGTTATCCATATCTGTAACATCTCATCCTCTACTCCAAAGTTTAAATGTATTAAAGGGGGAATCTTCTCTGTCATGACAAGTGTATTCCAAAATCAAGGATCTATCCGAGTAATTGCCTGGTCCATCCTTACATTCAGGCATTTTAACTCAAGACACCAGCTTCTTCTAACCACAGTGGATGCACTGTATAGAAGTTGCATGAATACATGCTGTGCTTTTTAGATAGTTTGCAAATCAGCACCATTAGCTTCCGCCAGAAGACACATCCAGGCCACACCACAGCAGCAATGCAGCTGAGGTGTTCTGCAAACCCGCAGATGATCAGGAGCTCAGCGTCCAATTCCAGGCAAAGCTCCGTTCGCTGCTTTATCCAGACTGGTGCTAGGGGCTTGATGGGTTGGCTTGCACCCACTGCTTTGGAGTGGTGGCTTTGCTTTCCACTTGTCACTCCACAGGCACAAAGTGGACAAAAGTTACGTTTCTAGGACAGCAAATGACTCCTTGAAGAAGGCATGTGAATTTAGCAGCAGGATAACTTTTCTAGAAGGCTCCTGTTTTTTTAGGTTTAGCAAATGTGTACGTGTCCTACACAAGTATGTTTGAAAAAGAAAAAAAGTTAAAATCAGTAACGAATTCAGGTTTGGGGTTTTGTTCTTTCAATAGCAGATTTAACGTGATTACGTGTGACCATAGTAACTAGATGGATAGCTGCAGTCAGGGGAGGTGGAGGAAATACACTCTCCATGGACACAGCAAGGAGGAGTTCTGTGAATCCGGCTTCTTGCAGCGTTTCAAGAGCACCATCTGGTGGTTTTCCCTTTACATTACATATTTCGGTTTTTTAAATCTCTGTACTACACATAATTTCCTCAAAAGGGTTTTCAGGCCTTGGCTTTAGGAGTAGGTATTTTGGGAGATGGGGGTGGGGGGGAGGGAGTCTTATCACAACCTCAATCTAGATTCCTATTTTAAACTCTGTGAGTCAGGGCTGACTTTATATTTTTACCACTAAATATTCTGAGCTTTGTGGAGAATGACCGCTGCCAAATCGTTGGGTTTTAAATTTTTTTTGTTAAACAAAACATTCAACATGCTAAAATGTTGCTTCCTTGCTGTGGAGCCTTCGGTTAGTGACAGCATATCTGGCACATGCCACACATCAGAAATCAGTCTCCAAGATGAACAACTAGGCTGTGTACTGTGCTAAGGCACCAGCAGTTGCAGATTCGTAGTAAGAGATTGGTTGGGGTTTTTTCCTGTTTTGGTTCTTCCATGTCCAACTGACCTGAAAGCACAAAGGCTGCTGCTAGAGGATAAATTACATGGATAAATGCATACAAACTCACCCTTGTTTTTACAAGTCGTGATATCATCAGATTAATCACTGTTATCTGACACTTGTCTCCAGTTTCTCTAGTAGCTGTGACAGGCCAGCTAAGATTGACTTTAATGCTTTGTAGAAAGACGGAAGCATCTCAAGCAGTTCCTTGGGTTTTTCAAGACGTCATCACAAGTGCGAGAGAGAAGAGCTGAAAAACATGGAAGTTAAATACAGATTTCAGAAGGTCCTAAACCCCTGTTCTCTGCCTGCCTCCCAGCTAGGGTCAGGATGAAATAAGAAATATTCTGGCTTCATACTTGACCAGGCCAGGGGGAAATGCTGTTGGTCACAGAAATTTTCAGAGCAGAGAAGCATCCCACTCTTTCTTACCATGCAGAGCGATGCCTAGAGATAAGCAAGTAACTGGGTGAAATCTGTACTCTTGCACAAGCCAGCCAGGGGACTCTGTCAGCCTGTGGGTATTTATCACCCTCTGTAGATCTGAAAGGTGTATGCAATGTGAGCAAGAAGCTTATCATGTCCCTACAGTGTCACTGGGGCTGCCAAATATTGAGTCTGAAAGTGGTTTTGACAGCACAGATGTAGTAGTTGGAGACGGCTCATCTCCATATGGCAAGTGCTATGCTCTTGTGCTAAGTACACCTTTCAAGTTGATTACATATCAAAGGCAGGTTCAAGATAGGCCAAGCACAGACATTAACAACGAACTGCATTTACTACTCTATTCCTATCTTTGGCACACAAATCACTCTCCCCAACACTGGTTGGGGCACCCATTAGTACTAACATCCAACACCCTCACTCTGATGAGCTGCTTTCTCACTGCAGTAGATGCCAGCATGCCTGGGTGGAGACATATTGTCCATTCTGCTTTTTTCTTCCCTACAGCAGTCACTGGAGGTATTTATGACATGACCAACAATCATGTGGCTTTCAGTAAGATGCACAGTTTTTATACAGGTCCAATGGTCAGCATTGTTGGGCAAGGTTTCAACTGCTGGAAAAGTTTACCCTAAAGAAAGAAATAGCTGCAAGGCTACCACAGATCCTCATGCTTCTCTTTAGAAGCTTTGCATAAGAACATTGAAAGCATTGGCCAAGGTCCTTAAGGAGCTGTCACCCACCTGTTGAAGACTGCAACCTTGAATGTCTATTTTGATTATTAACACTAAAGCTGGTAGGCAAGGGACTGAGGATCAGGATAAGACAAAAATGGTTGGACAAGAAAAAACAACACAATTGTTTGCAGCAGATCCAGTACAGCTTGGCCAAAGCTTTCTTAGAGGTCAAGTAACCTGACCTTTCCAACAAGGTTTCAGGTAGAAGGCAACTGCCTCTTATCACTCAGAAGTTAATGAAAGATGTTTCTTCATATTGTTCATCTCCAGTTGTGACCCCTGAAGCCATATAGTCCAATTATTCCCCTTATCTGGAGGTAACAAGGGATTTTTCTCAAAATTCTAGATAAGCAGATAAATTTCAACAGGAAACAACATACACACAGAAAGCAGCTGCTCTTCACTCTCTCCATGTACAAATTGTTAAGCCTACTAGAGAGTGAATAGTTTCCCTTAGTAAACTCAAAACCTGAAAAGGTAAACCTGTTAAGCTTGTAACAAATGAGCAAACTTTTGCTTTTAATATTTATCTGTCTGTGCTCTGCCTCACAGACTCACTGTTGTTGCATGTGTATCAAGCACCTGATCATTGCCTTTTCCATGCCTCACAAATACTGCAGACACCTCTATCCAGTAGTTGAGGACTGTTACTTCCTATACAAAAACCATTCTTCTTCTTGCCTGGTTGGTAAAGGTGGTATGGTCTAATTACAGAATAAGGTATAATAGGACGGAAGACTTCCACCAATCATTCATACATTTTGAGCATATCTATAAGTGGATTTCAATAGACAAAAGATCTATGTTCTCAAAAGTTCTTGATACAACTCACTCAGCCTTTTATTTTAAATCCGAGGTTTAGATTAGGGGGTTAAGCTCACCACATATAAGCAGAATGCTAGAGGGATGGCTCAACTGTTTCTACCACTGCTGTCACAAACAGAAAATTAACAAGTGCAGGAAAAATTGCCATTCAGTATAGAACATCAGTTCCACTTCAAAGACCAAGATCTACAATGCTGCCTTCCCAGTCTGTTATCTACTTACTAATGGGGGAAAAGCCACATCCAAGCCCCAGGCATTTCCAGAAAGTGATCAGTCCTTGCTGTGGAATCACAAACACTTCGCTGACAATGTGCTAGCTTTGCAGAAGCAGCACAAATTCAGACCATAGAAAATTCTCCATTGAATGCATTGGTTCAGAAACCATCAGCAACTACTGCTAAAAGCCTTTAGGTAAGCTGCAGGAATGGAGCATGAGAATGGATTCAGTACATTTTACACAAAACCAAGGTATCTGCTCTTTGTTAATAAATCAGCATTTTTAAGCACCACCTACTAGAAAATTTGAGAAATGAGCATGAGAAGTAATCTTTTAAGATGATAAATAGGAATTTTAAGAGTTTGTGGTTGAAAACAGCAATTTATTTTGATATTTACAAGACAAACATGAACAATATTTAAAGTAGTATTTACAAATATATACAAATATTAAAAAAATACCTTATTTGGAAAAAACTGGCAAAGTATTTTTTAGCACTATAGCCAAAATACAGTACTTTTTTTTTTGTGAAGTAGGAGAGATTATCACCTCAGTTCAAGGAAAACCTACAGTTTCTGAATGAAGAAATGAAGGAAGAGCAACAATGCAAGATTTATGTAACCTAAGGCATCAGAGAAAAAGGCATTATGACCTTTCACATTTTAAAATTAAGGCAAAGCCTTGGGAGGAGAAACATAAAATCTAGACTCCCTCATAATTTTATGCTAAAAGGTACATCACCCACCTCACCTGACATTCTCACTCTAAACGCTTCTAAGAGACTTCTGAACAAGAGTAAAAATTTAAATAAAAGTTTATGCTTCCCCTTCTGTCACTGAAGAATTGCTAGGGTTACACATGGAAGGCTACTTCCCCAAACTATTTTGTTTTGTTCAATAGACAAATTGCCAGGACAATATTTAAAATGTTATTCCAATTCATATCCAGATTATTTTTTTCGCTTATAAATTAATAACAGGTTTTAGAATATTTTTTTTAATGATTTGTAGGAATTTTAACACAACCATATAGCACAGAGGAGTAATAAAATTAACTCTTTTTAAAAATACAGAAAAGCAAGAAAGCATTTTTCCTGTTCGGTTTTCTTTGAAGATAACCTCATACCCCAAAACCCTGACAATCTGTATTGGAATGGATGGATCACAACCGCTGTAGATTGTGTTTGCTTTTCTTAGTCCCAGGAAGCAGTTCAAACTTTGAGCTGGGTTTCACTGGTTTGCTGCTCATACAGTCACTGGAGCTGTGGTAGCTACACATGCATTTTGTGCAAAAGTCGAAGCCACAGCCTTCACGACTGCATGTCGCTCTTTGTAGATAGGAGTCATACTTTGCAGGGGAGCCACAGCGGTGGCAGGCTTTAAGGCTTTCAGTGGTTTTCAAGGTCTTGGCAGCCTGTTGGAAAAAGCATATAAAGAAAATAATGAGTGGAGGATAAATACAGACCCCAGACATTCCTCGACGTTATCTAACGTGTCACAAAATACACTGTAACTTCTCCTACTCCAGAAAGACAAAACACAGATTTAACCTAATTTTGGTTATATTAGATTCTGATGGGAGATTGAACAGGAATAATCAGGCTATAGCTGCAGGTACTTTGGACTAGAGATACAGAGGAATAGAGGTGGCCAATTTAAAATTCTTTAAATTTTAAAAGGACAGACAAAACGCAAACATGGCCCTCCCAAATCCTCCAAACTTCATTCAAAGATGGTGATTCAGCTAACCTCAGTTAAAAAAAAAAAAAAAAAAGAAAAAGAGAGAAAATACATCTGAATACCATTTAAATCATTAACATTTTTGAAAAGTAAGCAATATGTCCCAAAAATTTCAGCTGTAGTGCACTCAGCTTGAGACACCAAAGGAAAACAATTCCTAATTCTCTCAAATTCATTTTTTGACACAGAACCAGCTCCACTATTCAAAATCATTCAGCATTAGAAAACTATAGACCTGCATAGCATTTTATATCATTTAGCTGTTAAAAGCAAAATGTTTATATAACTAAATTGTGTGCTTTTAGACTGCTACTTCAGTGTACAGTTGAACTTTCAGATTCTTAATGCTATTAAGTGCTATACAGTAGTATTAGAGCAGCTTCATCATACTTTCCAGTGCTATTACGTCATCTTCTCTTATTGCACCAAGTTGAAGAATAAGACTTTTGAGCTTGAGTATGAAATCTTTTTCTAGTTAAGAAAATCCATTGCTTATTAATAACCAATGACTTTCAATAAATATTTTCAAGTCCTATAAGACTTTCAATGTAGACCTACACCTATACGTGGGGGACAAAAACGCTTAAGAAAAATAACAAGGTGAAAAAAGACTTAAGGCTGTTGGGCCACTTGTTGACAACTCCAAATGTGCATCGCACTAAAACTAGGTAATTAAAAAAAAAGCCAAACATTTTAATGTTAGATAATCAGTTAAAGAAAAAAACAAAACAAACCCAAAAACATAGAATAAACAGGAGAAATATCCATTTGAGTATTTTAAAATATAAGACCTAAAGAGCTACTTAGTCTTTGGCCTTTATTTTTTAGCAAAGTTGTCAGTTTTCCAGCTTATCTGGAAAACATGATTCATTATAAGCCCATGGAAACTAAGGAAATTACTGAACTTTTTCATATCTGATCCAAGCCAAAAATAAAAACGACCCCCAAAACATCACTAAGGCATTTTGAAGGTACTCTAGGTACCTGGGAAGAAAAAAAACCAATGTAGAACAACCCAATGTATTGATATTCTCCAGTCATGACATTGTCTTAAAATAAGCAAAAGCAAATGAACAAAATCTGGCAGAAATACTAATAAGAGTTACAAGCACTTCAAATTGGAGATACTATTTTCAGAAACACACTTTACAAGCTGATCGTGTGCCAGACAACATGTGAGAAATTAAAGATGAATGGAAATCACCAGTTACCTCAGAAAACTCCATCAGCCTGCTGTGATTCTTAGATGCTTTGGATTTGGTGCTTCTTTTATTCAAGTTTTTTGGTGGGGTTGCTTTCTGAATGGCAGCTAAAGCTGCTCGATAGGGAATATAATCCCTTGTTGCAGCATGCTCTGGTGCCTTAGTACTATTCTAATAAAAAGAAAAAGAAGAACAAAATTTGAGAAGACTTACCTGATGCTGAGTTTTTGTTTAATAGAAGCCAACAACTTATTTTTGATCCTTCCTAGGTTTCCACTAATAAAGCTTCATACAAAGTAGTACGCTATTAATTTTACCTTAGCTTTCTGAGCAACAACTACCATAAATGCATAGAACAGACCCCTAGCTCAGACCACCAAAACCACCCATCTTCTGTTAGGTAACACAATGTACTATCATATTAACACATCATAATTATTTAGGCAGAGCATGTAACCTAGTCACTACAGTGTTTTAAAGCCCAAAGCAATATTTCTAATTCTTTATGGGGAACAGGAATGCTTGAAGCTTTAAAAAATAAACTCCTCCCACCAATTCTCTAAGTTTGCAGTTCAAGTTAAAAAAAAAAAAAAGCATACAATGGCAGGGAAGAAATCAATCTTTATGGGATGAATGTTCAGTGGTGCCCAACTGTTTCAACCCAACAGGCTAGAATCATAAAATACAACCTAAAATCTTAACTAGCTGACCATCTCATTCTGTTGCAGATCCTAAGTCATGCTTCATTGTATCTCCATCTCTCAAGGAAGAGAAACACCCCTAGTGTTTTGAAAGAGTCCTGCCATGGTAAAGCACAATGCTTAATGTATTTTTTATTTCATAGAACAAATAGGCATTAGAAATAACACACAGTGCAAAAAGCTCTCTTTTCTGCAGCCAACATGTTGCACTTTTTCAGTGCCTCTCTTCCTTCTGCATCAGTGGAGGTGCTGGAGTAAGCAAGCCTCTGCTTAGAGCCTCTAGGGCTTGCCCAGTGGAAAGTGCTGGAACTGACCCTCTCCTTCCTGCATTCCTCTGTAACACAGGACATGTGGAAGCTCTTAAGAACATTTGCCTCTCTCCTTGGGCAACCTCCTCTATCAACCTTCCTTGGGCTCCAAAGACAGTGAAGTGACCAGCATCACTTGAAGCAGGGCATCCCAACAGAACAAACTCAGACACTCCAGTGACAATGTTTTCAGCCTAAAAATCTCTTCTACAATTGCTTAGGCCTGGGAGAAGTCCTGAAATTGCTGGTTTAAGCTTGAAATATCTAACAAGTGCAGAAACTTACGGAAAGGTTTTTCACAGCTTTACTATAAATTTGGAAAATCCATTTATCTTCTTGTAGAATTTTCTGCCATGTTGTGCTGACTTTGGCGAAACTGCAATGACAATACAAACATATCAGTTACCTCTTAGGAAAGGGAAAAACATTGTATTTAGTGGTGGGAATAACTATGTTACCTTTTTCTTTCATGTAGAAGATGGGATATGTTCACAATTGTAATCTATAAATTTGCCTTCTAGGGAAAAGACACATTCTCCATATATATCATGGCTTACATGGCAGTTCATGTTTTAATATGTTACTACATATTACTGACCACTGAGCATATGTCACAAGCCCCATATGTAAAACTTTCTTAAGCCACCTGATAAGTTGTTTCCTTTCCCAATGAAACACAATGAGATTAATATACTTACTTGATTAAGTCCGTCTCACCAAGATGCCTTAAAATGTTTGCTAATACATGCTTCAGGTTCTTTTGGAAGAGTTCAGCAAGTATGTCTATTCTATCTAATCCCATTTTCTTTCCAATTAGGTTGCAAAGTTCAACCTTTCCCATAAAAACAATTTTGTCTACTGCAGACCAAGACTTGATATTTCTTTTACCACTTTTTTTCAAAGTTGAGCAAATCATTTCTTCATAATGGATCACTGGCAACAAAGTTTTCTTCGAAAACTGTGTTTGGTTTTGGCTCTTCATAAGACAACGCTTTGGTGTTCCACAGAGATTCCCAGCCAACGGTATAATATCCTCATGTTCTATTGCATCACTGTATTGATTACTTAATATAGAGGAATAACCACTGTCCTCATTACATTTACTGTTTTCCAGTGCCTCCATTTCATAGATACCTTCATCAAGTCTCTGGGTTACTTGTTTGTTTTCTTTGTTATGTACAGGTCTTCCTTCATCTTCAGGATCTAGATTTCTGCTGGCCACATGGCACGAGTCACTAAGGAGTATTTTCTGATGCTCTTCAGCACACTTTTTACAAAAACCCTTCTCATAATTCAAGGGGCAGGATTTTTCTAGTCTTGTTTTCTCCACAGTAGACTTCAGTGGTGCAAAGCCAGCATGAAGAGACATACAACCAAAATCACATTTCATTTTGAAAGTGTGATTAAGGTTTGATTTCATTATTTTGTTTGTATCCTGCAAGAAACAACAAGGACAGCATTACATCACAGCTAAACTGTATCACAAATACTTTTTCTTACAAAGAATCAACCACGCCTTCCTTCTGCATTATGAATTTTAGCCTTTTATCTAGGTCGCCCTCCAGTGTCTAAACCACAGACAACTAGTGGAACTAAAGCTCTGTAAGAACACTCTGCAAATCTATCTCCTAAAAATTGGAGCTTTACACTGCTTTACTCTGGGATGGGAAAACCGACTGGGTGATTTTACTGGTTTTTTTTACACCTTTCCACCAGTACAGATTACTTCCAGACAGACTGGTGCCTCCATTTCCTACCCTACATGCAGTGATATACTAAGGACACTTGTGACCCCTGCAAGAGAGCCCAGTGGTAGATGGTCCTTGAGTGACAGCAGGCCCTGGTAGGGGTATGCCAGAACAGAGCAGCCTGAAGTTTGCATGCAAGCCCAGAGGCAATGCAGCTCATGCAGCCAGGTATCTGATGGGGCATTTTAAGTGGGGAGGAGGCTGGGTGTCACAGGGAAAACTTGGGTGCTTAGATGCGTGTGTAAATTACAATGGAAAGCAGCATTCTTTAAACATTGGTCAGAGTGAAACAAAGGTTGCTTACAAACATGATATTAAGAGGGTCAAAAGATATTATAGGGAAACGGATCTCCTCTTGCCTTGTTCCTTTTCCCTCCCCCCGAGGTGTGGTGCTATCTATATTAACAATTGCGGGGGGATGGGCGAGGGCTGAAGAGGAGAAGGAAGCCATTGCAGTTGTGTTAAATCTAAGGGGGAAAAAATTTTCAACATGCTTTGCAAGGGAAAAAAAATAATCTGCCCTTATTTCAAGCAGGAGTGGGTATTTCAAGCGATTTAAGCACTTCCAACAGTTTAGGAAAAAGTATTATAAAAAAGTGTTTCATGAGCGTTTCAAAGTTAAAAGTCCCTTCTCCGTACCTTAGTTTAGGGGCAGAAAGGCGCAAATACGCTCACGGCTTTGTACAGTGTGAACTAGGGGAGAGCTGCAAGCCCTCACTAAGTCTCCTCCTTCCCTTCCCGCCAGCGAGCAGAGGAGCTTTTGGGTTGAAATCCCGCAGAACTTGAAACGTGTCTCCCCCTTCCCCCACGTTTCGGGGCATCAGGGCAGACCCCGGTCCCCCGGCGAGCGGCCTCAGACGCGGCCCCCCTAGCACCGTCAGGCTGCTCCGGTCCAGCACTCAATATGGCCCGGGTGGGCTGCAGGTAGATCGGCTCCCGGCCCTGCAGTGCCTGCAGCCCCTTCAGCAGCACCCCGCGCCTTCAGGCGTCTCCACTTTCCCCCGCGTTCGAGGATCCCCCCTGAAATAGTGGTGGCGAGACGGGCAAGAGCGCGCCAAGGGATGTCCCCCTCCGGCGGCGTGGCCGGGCGGGAGACAGCGCGGCGCGGCACCTCCCCACCCGCCGCTGCCTGCCGGCGGGAGCCGCAATCCCCATCCCAGCGCGGACCCGAATCCCACACGCTACTGGGTGGCGGGACTGGGAGTCTCTACGGCTGTCCATACGCCGCCGTCCCGTCCCATCCCATCCCACCCATCCATCCATCCATCCACTCATCCATCCAGTCCCACCGGCTGGATAGCTGCGGGGCAAGGCTACGGAAGGCGGCAGGGCCGGGCGGCCACCGGGGATCCCCGTGTGCCATCCGCCTGGTGCCCCTCACAGCACCGCCAGCACCCACAGTCCCGCCGCTACGTAGGCCAGCAACCCCCATAGTCCCGGCAGCAGAGCCCTCAGCCCCGCTACCCCGAGCCGACCCTGCCGCAGAGTCCTCAGCCCAGAGCCCGGCTGCCTCAAGCAGACCCTATCGCAGAGTCCCCAGCTCGGAGCCCGACTGCCCCGAGCCGACCCGGCCGCAGAGACCTCAGGCCGGAGCCCCGCTGCCCACCCCTCATTGCCGCGCTCTCCCGCTCACCTGCAGGGCTGTGCGGCCGCGGGCAGTGAACGCGCGGTTGCTCTCGCCGGGTACTTTAAACTTTGAATTTGGTATCCAAAATCGCGCCGCCCAATCGGAAGCCGCTGGCGGCGGCGGGCGGCCAATGGGAGGCGGGCAGAAGGCGGGGGCCAAATCAGAGCAGCCGCGGGCGGAGCCGGTCCGGATCATATTTTCCCTCCTCGGCCGGCAAGGAGGGAAGCGAGTGGTGGGGAGGTGGCGCGCGCGCGCGCTCCGCGGGGTGGAGCTTGGAGGGGGGGGGCGGAGCGCGGGAGACGGGGTTCTTGGCAGAGCGGAGCCAGGTTCTCCCCTCCGGTCTCCCATTCCCTCCGGTTCCCTCCTGTCTCCTGTATCCCCCCACTTTTTTCCCGCCAGTCCCGCGAACGGTCTCCCAGCGCTCTCCTAAAAAAGCAACAGACTTCCGTTCTGCGGGGCTGGAGAGAAAGGAGGGAACACACGAGCCTAAAGCACTGCCTAGCGCCCAACTACATCTGGGGTCTCTTTTCTAAATGGATGCGACTGGGATCTTGCCCCCATCCTTGCACAATAACAGTGCACACCACTCAGAGTAGGCAGAGCTCCTCTACACCGGAGAAGGGCTCCTGAAGTCGCACAGTGGCTCCTACATCTGGGTTCCTCCCCGTGGAATAACTGTATTTATTGTGTAGTGCGATCGAGATTATGGGTAGTGGGCAGAAGGAGGGGAGCGCTACTGGGAGCCAAGGAAGCGGAACACTAGCACAGGAGTCCCTCTGCTTTCAAAGTACAACCTTCTCACAGCTCAGGGAGCTTGCATTTTCAGTGAGACAGAAGACCTCACATTAAAATTAATTTGGAGCAAGAACGGGACTTAAAGTCTTCACACAGTAAAACTTGCCAGGACGGGCCACAGAGGTTCCACTCGAGATAGCAAAGTCTGCCTTGTATGGCACTGTCACATGCCAGTTTTTGAGTACCTCTGTCAGCCTCCCGACAGAACCACAGCTTTTCTCCCATTGATCAGAGGCTGGCAATTTGCAAGGCAACAATGCATCCAGTATCTGTTCAAAAGCCAGACAAGAACAGGGAGGCTGTGGAGCCAGGCAGGATATAGCCAGTCAGGTCACCAGCCAGAACATCAGGGAAGGTCTAGGGTGACAGACCCCCAGCGCTTAAGTAAGTTTCACGCAGTAGTCAGTGCTTAGACCTGACTGATAGCCCTTACTTGTCTGAAGGAACATGAAGCTAGAGAGAAGGAATCACAAACTCCATCCATCACTTGGCATAAGATAGCCTGGCTTTAAGTGAAGTCAGGAAGACTGTCACAAGGACTACTCTGTAGTCTTCCATTTACAGTACTGATTTGGTATTAATAAAGACTTCAGTCCTCATTTCTGCTCCAATCAATATCTAATTATTTTACACACAAAATGCACCAATGTTTATTTTTACTTTCTAAGGTGCCAACTGGGAGCTGTATATCTGCTAGTAAATCTAGACCTAGGTCTCACACTTACCAACAGGAAATATGTATGCCTCACCTTACGCACAGATGCTCCTAATCTGAAGTTAATGTATACATCTTTAATTAAAAGATTTGGAACTTAACCATAGCTACTACGTAGTATTTCCTAGAAAACAAAGCTGATAAATGTATTAAATGATTCTATGCAGTTTTTTGACATGAACTGGTTCAAACTGCACTCTAAAATGTAATAAAAGATAATAAACTGATAATTGGTTGATTTTTATAGAGGATGTTTAAATAATAGATTTCTATAAGCTATCTATCGCAAACTTATTTATTCCTATTCTGATTTCTTACACTAATTTTAATTAGAAGTCCGAAAGTGAACACTCATACATTCATGGGACTATTTTTCCCTAGGTTCCAATTTCTTATTTACTGGTATTTATATTTCAAATACATTCTGTGTGTGTAGGTACAGTACATGATGGGATAACGTGGCATGGAAGCTGCAGGGTTTGTATTGCTTTATGTATTTGGGATTGTAAAATGTAATGTAAAATAGAAGTTAAAGCCTTCTTTACCCACAGCTGTGAACATGTGCACATACAACAGTAAAATGAAAAGGCAAAAGTTTTACTTTGCTTTCACAGATCAAATGTTTTAAATAAATAGACAAAACCAGCGAGATGCCATTCATACTGTGTAACATTTAGAAAAATCAAAAAACTGGAGACTCAATTAAAAACATAAAGGAGAAACTGAACTGAAGCCAAATGGAAATACCAGCCAAACAATATTGTCATGATTCTTTTCTCTTTTGAATCAGGAACAGAAACATCCTTTTCAAAATAAATTCATATAAATTGCCACTTGGCTTCCACAGCTTTGTTTTTTAATTTTCCAGGTACAAGGGATATTCCCAAACATTCTTTTTTCTGTTTATTAATAAGTGCTAGGTGGTCATGAAAACACAAACGAGATATACTTTGACTCTCTTTCATGTAAATAATTAACAAGTATGCAGATTAGTAGTGGTGCCATTTATTACTTTCTTCTAATCACTCGTTTTTTTCTTTCAAGTAAGCTATTTGACACTGTACTGATGCTTAAACTATTGTTTAAATGAAAACTCGAACTAGGAATAGCTAATTGTTTCATGCGTACCTTTCAAGAGTGGTGTATCAGCATCTTCCCAGTGGAGATAGTTAAAAACTGCAGCTACTTCTGGCCCAAATGCATTTACTTTTTAAGTGGACTGCTTCAGCAATAATGGCTCATATAAAGGTAATAAAGTCTTTCACTTAGCAAGTAAGAAAACTGTTTATCAGTCATGAGGAAACAAGTTGTGGTGTCTTTCAGGATCTGAAAAGCAGTTGAATTTTCTGGGTGGTGCGCCAAGAAGCTCCTTTGCAGACAAAAGTCCACATCTGTTGTAACAGGCCGACAAAGAGCAATGTTCACGATAGGTTCTTTTTTTCATTTTCTGAAATAATTTCCATTAAAGATTCATAATCAGCATATTCTCTCAGAGTTTGTATCATTTCATCTAGCTTTTCTTCTCCTAGCATGAAACACTCAATATGATGCACTGATCTGCTTATCCTGTGGTCAGTAATCCGGTCCTGTGGAAAGTTGTACGTTCTGATCTTCTCTGACCTTCCTTTAGTCCCAATCTGTCAAACAAGAAGAATCAGTTTATCATCATCTTTTTATAAAAAGGATGAACTACTGATAAAGCATTTAAAGCAAAAGCTCTCTTCCTCCCATACTTATCCAAAATATGTTACATAGTACTCAGATCAGTTCAGTAGTTGCCGTAACTGTTCTCAAACATATTAAAGAATAATTTTACTGCATGCTTTTCCAATACTATTCTCGTTCTTCTTGCTGTAATCCAGTTTGTTTCATTAGATCTCTAGAATTTATATACTACTGAGATTTTAAGTCTGGCTAACAGACGACCTTTACTGCTGAAGTAGAATGTGATTTTTTTGCCTCGTGCAAGTCCTCCCTGGGCTCGTGTTCTTCTATACTTTCATTTACTATTTGCATTTCAACACAGGAGTTACCCCAATAACTTATGGTCATAGAGAATTATATCTTTACTGAATGAAACTTACTTGAATCTTTCGAACACTGTTTCTCTTTTTGGTTTCTTCTTCCAGTTTGGCATTGTATAGTTTAGCACGCAGCATTTGCATAGCCTTCTCTTTGTTTCTAATTTGAGATCTTTCTTGTTGACTCTCAGACACAATCCCTGCCAAAAATATCATAATATTTAACACGTAACATTAACACATACTTTTGCAATTTCTAGAAGATTTTTATTATGTTAAAATAAGCTGCTTCTTTCTTCAAAACATATTTTGGATTGGGAATGTAAAAGTCCAGGCTTACTAACATTTAATGATACATTTTTTGAGAGAAGTGCAGGCTGAGTTGTACAGGTGCTTTGACCCATAGGACAAGAAAATTAGACAACAGGTAAATAATGCAATAAAAGATAGATATTGTGGCTGACTTACAGAAGACACTTTTAATACTTGCAACCTTTCACCACAGTTCCAGGAAATTCAGAATTTAAGGAGTAATAAAATACAAGAGATAATGCGTATACAGAATATGATCAGAATATACAAATGTGGGCACAATTTTCTTAAAAAAAAATAAAGGTGTATTTTCTCCCTTCAAAACATATAATTCAAGTTAAGATGAGAAGTGAACAGCCTAAGAAAGGAGTAGGGAGAAGAAATACAGGCAGAAGACGGCACAAGCTATTTCTTATTTGGGTTTATTTTAAGTAACTCTTTTAAGACCACAGTATGCTTTTCTAAGATTGAATAGCATTACTTTATGAAAGACTTGTTTACAAATAGCTTCAGATTGCAGTGAAGGTTTATAAAAATAGCTAGGATGAGGGGAATAGAAGAAGTAACAGGACAATTGTAAAGGAAAAGAAATCAAAAGAAATGAGGAAGAGAAAGATGGAATAGGAAAAAGTCAAGAGATAAAGCAACACAAAGCCTCCTGTGAACAATCTTTAGTGCACAACCACAACAAAAATGTGCAAAAAATTTAGGATTTCTGTTACAATTACTAATAACTGCCTTTAGCAAAAAAAAAAAAAGATAATTTATAGTTTGCTGATTTTATTGTTTGGGGTTTTTTTTCCAAACTTGCAGGAAATCCAAACTTTTTGAATTTGGAGAACTTTTTTTGTCTTCAACAGAATTCTATCCTCTCCACTGTTTACCTTCTGCTTTGCTGAGGTCATGCAACAAGCATAGAATGGATTAATATCTTCAATAAAAATGAAGAAATCGGTGGCAAAAATCTGGATATGTGAAGATAAGGAGCACTTGAGATTACCCTGAAGTTGTAAAGCCTGACTAATGTTTGTGGTAGAGGAGAGGAAAAGTTAAAAAGCAATGAAAGTCAAGGCAGCTGTTGTAGATTGCTCAAAAGGAAGTAAAAAGCTTAAGAATGGCAATTAAGAAAAAAAGATATGATAGCTAAAATCAGGTAGTGTTTGAAGGTGTATCTTATCCCTCCTATGTTTCCTAACCTGAGCCGTGGGCATGGGCTTCCTAATTGTGTGTGTAATCTATGGGAAAGGAGCCAGCAGACAAATAGGAAATCAACAATTTCTCTACAACGAAAAGCAACATTTTAATATGTAAATAAAGAAATCTCTCTTTCAGAGACTAGTCAAGAGAAGGCAAATAATCAGATTTTAACCTATTCTGGTTTTTTTAGGTTTTTTTTTTCATTATTTGAAAGCGTAAATATAACTTTTTTCATCCAAACTGATCTGGACACTTTTAGAGTGCCATGCTCAATGGCAAAATGGATTGTTTATCTGCTGAAGTCAGTAATCTTCACTATTACACATTGGAGTGGGTACATGATGGTGCATTTAGAGTACTATAAACACACAAGAAAACTCTGCTCTGCTGTTGTCCAGGTTTGAAAATAAAACCACTGTTTCAGAAGAAATTCTGACAGCAGTTTTGCAATGTAGATCTTGTACTAACGGAAAAAAAAGCACCTGTTGGAATATGAACTATCCGTACAGCACTGTCTGTGGTATTGACATGCTGGCCTCCAGCTCCAGTAGCTCGCTTTGTTTCTATCCGTAGATCTCTTGGATTAATTTGCAGCTTCATCTGTCATGGGAGATGGGAAAAAAAAAAAAAAAAGAGAGAAAGAACAGATTTATGTTGTTTCTGTCTAGGCAGATGTCAGATATGTAAAGCTGGTTTATTTTATAAGGCACATCCAGGCAAGATCAAACTTTTTAAAGTTTATGAGTGGTAGCTTTCTTCCAGGTATAAACATATTAACAAATCCTTGTAGCCAAAATGGAATGCAACATGATGGAAACTGGGAAATCAAACGAATAGTAGCCTAAGGTATAACAATCCTTTAGCACTGATCTTCCTCCTCTTCCAAAAGCTCTGCACCCTCTTCTAAAAGAGCTAACCAATACTTGAACTTGACCAGATGGTTTTTAGATAAAACGGAAGATAATTCCCTTTGGCTCTGGAATGGGGTGATGGTCTCTGGAAGGAGCAAGACAACTTTGGGACAGAACAGGAAGCAGTAACATCTTTGACTGTTTTGCTAGGTCAACATGAGACAAAGATCAAAGCAAAGCTTTAATTCTTAGCCAGGTGTTTGTAACCAAGCAAACATGGAGAGAATGAGTTATCATCTATACACTTTGGAAAGTGAGGACACCACAAAAATGAGGAAGAGGAGGTGCTAAAAGAAATCTCTCTGAGCTCTGTAAACTAATTCAGTCTTTTGTTACTTTGCAAAAAATGTAAAGCCTACAAAAATGCAAGAGATGAGTGAATTTTCAAGTTACAGTGAAGTAAACTGCCAGTGACTTTCTTGAGATTATGATTACAAGAAAACACATAAGTTCTTTATTTCACCCCCTAGACAAAAATTAAAATAAATAAACAAATATGATTTAGCTTAAAATTAAGATTTAAAAAGATCATTAAAAAAGAATAACAAGAGAGAGACAGAAAACACAGGTATTAGCAATAAAGCACGTAAAAACATTGCTCATAGTAAAGTCTGTTATACTAAAAGATAAATATTACCTCGGTGGGTTGGGGTAATATTGCAACAGTCATTGTGCTGGTGTGGATGCGTCCTTGTTTTTCTGTCTTTGGTACCCGCTGAACACGATGCACTCCCCCTTCAAATTTCATGTACTTGTAAGCCTCAAGACCTGCTATACTGGCAACAGCATGCCTTAAGCCACCTTAAATACAGAAAAAAGCCAGCTGTAAACCTGTAAAAAAACTTCTTGGTTCTATGCTGTTATATTTTAAACACTGTATTTAGACATCATTGTAATTTGTTTATTAAAACTATTAATTTACCATTTAAATACTTAAGCACTCTGTCTGTTTGAGCTGCAGCCACCTCTGTGACATTTAGGAGAGTTTAAGTTACTAGACACAACAGTGTGCTAGTGGCACTATAGTGCTTCACATGAGATGACCATGAAACTGATTCAGAAGTCAGGTATTTAGGTTATACTGCTTCAAATCAACTATTATGAACACAAGTTTAATATGAAATTCAGCCAAATTCAATGATATTTCAACAAACCCTCTACCCTGGCAGACATGTCAAATATCAGCCTGTCAAAGGTTAGCTCTTACTATGTGCTTGCCCCTTTCAAATAAGATGTTCCTCTCTATCCTGAAAGCTGATGTTCACAGAACAAGGGTTTGAGTTTGCAATCGTTTTTCATGTGGCATCTCACACCCAGATTCAAAGTCCCGTATCTCTGTCTGCCACTACAGTGTCAGAGACAGTGAAGAAATAATGACATGTGGGTTTGTGCTTTAACATGTGCAGTAAATCTTGAACATGCTGATTTTGAACAGTGGCATCCCTTGGGGTACATGAATAAAGTCAATTAAGAGTGGACTGGAACCAATTCTTAATTGCAGCTTTGTTTAACATTCACCTTGTTCACAAATGTCCACATTCAGATTTCAGCCAAATTCTGCAGCTCTCTGAAACGCGGGAGTTCAGTGTTTTTAACGTAGGACATTTCTTTTGCTCACGCATTCCACAAACATGGAGTGTGGATGGGATGCAATAGCCTAGTATCACCAGCAAGTTTCCTTAACTTCATTTTTACTCAGCATAGCACAGACAATTTGAACCTGCGGGTTCAAACATGCCTTTCAGTGGCAGTCTATAGTGCCCCTGCCTCCTGATTTATTTCTAGCTCTTCGGTTTTGGTAACATGTGATCATGCAAGTAAGATCAGAAAAAACACTGCAAGAGGCTAATAAAGCCTAAGGCTGACTATTTTTCTCTAAATTTACATCCTACCTTCCTGAACATTCATTTCCATGCACAGGCAAGCCCTCAGCAAGCCCAAGAGTTTAAAATAAATACAGCCATTAAAAACCTAGCAGTTTCAAAGAGAAAATATAGCTAGATATATACTAGCTTAACTTATTACCTCCATTTCCCACTTCAGGCATTAAAGAAAATGCCTCTGAGGGTGTCGGCTTTCCATACTTATTTTTTGTTAACTTCTATACAGTTGGAACAGAAAGGGTTCAAGATACTTGAAAATATAAGGGAGTCCACAATATGGCATAAAGTAAACAGAAGTGTTAGAAGATGCTTCACCTCTCTCAAAGTTTGCTAAAAATCTCACATTGTGTTAACTGAAAGAAGAAATTAGTGTTTCTCTGACAGACTGCATATCCTATCACCATAGCTTTTCTCTTTTCTTCTTCAACATTTCACTACCAAAGGGAAAAAAAATGCTGATGAAAGTATAAATACAGGTAGAGTTTCACAACCAATCTGAGCTAGGAGCAGTAAAGCTGCATGTGAGCCTGTCTACTGATCCATACCCACTACGATACGTTACCTCCATAACAACATGTAAGTAAGCAAAATGTCCTAGCTTTACTCACAGCAGCATGGATAACAGTAAGCCTGCAGATCTGTTAACGCAGACAGACTTAGCAAATCTAGCCTGCTGAGAAACGTGGCTAGCAATCTGTCAATCAAAACCCAAATCCCTGTCACTGGTTGGGCATGTTTTGGACTGCAGTTTCACAGTTGGCTGAAGATAACTGAACATCTTGCTGCTGGAAGGAGGTCCTGGTTTTCCCACTGCCACCACCAGTAACCACACAGTTCTGCCTCCACCCCTCCATAAGCATTTTTCCTCTTGTGCTGAATTACATTAAAACTAATCAGGGGGGGTTGGGAGGGAAGAGGGCTGTGGTATTTTCAGTTGGATTGACTTGGTGATGAGATGCAGAGATGCATAATCACAAGTGCAATGCAAAGAAGTCAGAAGTAACAGAGAGACAGCAGCCTGATCTTTGTGAAACAACTTTATACACTAACTGGATTAAACTAAAATCAACTAACATGTGTCACTGTCTCAGTTTGTTTTGTAAACCTATCAACTCCCATTTTGCAAAGACACTGTTCCATGAGATGCAAGGACACTGTTTTCCATGAGAAACAGTGAACCAACTTCACAGCTCATCATCACCAGAAATCCAGTTTTTCCACCTACTTGCATTCAGCTCCAGGTTGCTGCTTATCTTACGCTATCTCTAAGGCTCATGAGAACTTAATTAACACACCAACTAGGCAAAAAACTAACCCAGTCATAAAAAGCGAAGTCTTTGCCAGTTTAAGTGAAAGGACATCAAAACAGACAAAAAACAAAACCAAAACCAAAACAAACAAACAAAGAAAAAAACACACAAAAAACAACAAAAACAAACAAACAAAAAACCACAAAACAACAACAACAAAAAACAAACAAACAAAAAAAAAAAAAAAAAAAGGGAAAGGTGTCCTACTCAGACTCAGACAGGCAGTGAGGCAGTAAGGAGAAAGGAGAAACATGTCCTTTTACTGACATCAAGCTGTTAAACTGATTACCTGTGAAATTTCAGTTGAAGGCTTTCATAAAGAATTAGATCTCTTATCCTTCCTCTAAGAGTTTCAACAATTCCTCCACTTTGTTCATCCATTAGCTGTTAGAGATGAACTACACCCAAACATCCCATTTCTTTATATAAATCTGCAGATGACATTATTCAGATAAATTCTGGGTGTTCTAGATTAAACCTCAGGAATAGTTTTAATTATACTGATCCCTCTCTGCCAAGGGATCCATAATAATGAACAGATTTTCAACCTGCCACCAAACTGATCTAGAAACACTAGAAATTCTAAGCATCTAAGTAGAATAGCATATCCAAATAAGAAGTATATGTACTCTGTATTTGTAAAAAAAAATAAATTATAAAGCTAAACCAACATATGCGTATCACTTTCTGAATCTTCTTCTGCCAACCTCTTAGTTTCATTTCTACTTTTTGAAACTACTGAAAGACAAATTTATTAGCACTTTAGTATTTTAATAGTACTTCTGAAATGAAATTTCCATATTTTCTCAAATACAGAAGCTGAGAAAAATTGTACTCAGATATTTAAACAATCTTGCACTTCAAAAATTAAGTTAATGCAAGTTAGCTTCCTCTAGTTAGGAAATGCAAGCGTCGAATGAGTGTTTCAATTTAAATTAAAAAGTTACGAAGATTACGTATTTTCATTACTCACCTATTTCACTGGGAAAGTATTCTAATATTTCAAATTTCCACTTTTTATAGGCAGCATATCGTTGATACATATCAAATATCTCAGAGGTGAACAGCATGGCTTCCTGCCCTCCAACTCCAGCGGTTACTTCCATGACAAGATCACTCTCGTCTGTTTCTTCTGAAGGAATCAAAAGCAACGCTATCTGCGAATACAAAACCACCCAGCTAAGACTTCCCTCTGACGCTTGCTATCCACCACTGAGATAATAAAAAATGCCAGACAAGCCTGTAATCAATCTAGGCTGCATTCTTCTGCATTAATTTGCTCGTTGCTGTGAGGACAGGCTTCTCATGCTCTTGCAGTGAAGAAAGAGCAGTGAGGAAGAGGTGGGGAGGGATGCTCCCTGTGTCTGTTCACAGTTGTTGGAGCTACATCAGTCTTTTTCAAGACCTAGAAAACTTTACAGGGATTTTTACCCATCAGGAGCCCATCCAAACCCATCGTTTGGACACCACAGGATACAAACTGGTTCCTGCAAGCCAGATGAGCCTCTCCCTTCTCATCAGATTCCCTTTCAACCTGGTCTTCATTGCAGAGCTAAGAAGGTAAGGGTGTTCAGGAAGACAGTCCAACAACAACCGAGTTGTATTATTAATTTCTTTACTAAAAAAGAGATAGCCAGCCTTATCTTGATCTGTAGAAGACATGCTAGAACCAAAAAACTGTATCACAATTTTGCAGGCTGGATCAAAACTCTGGATGATTTGCAAATGCTTTTCAATCATCTTCCCTTACTAGCATTAAGGTGCTGTTTTGTTTCACAGATTTCTCCTTCGTTTGTCAAAATCATAAATATTTACAAAAGTACTTATAAAGTGACTCTTGCACTTGCTGTTTAAGGAATACAGAATGTGACAATCCTAGCTTCTACTTCATCAGTAACACTGAGAGTATGTAACTGTTTATGTGAAGGTCACTACTGTTAAACAACACAGATACTATGTAGAACCTACATAAGCCAGCAGTCTGAAGTAGTTACATAGTATTACCTTATAAAAAAAAATCAAAACAACACACTAGTGTGGATCACACTACACAAGTCTAATGTTTCCAATAGATAAAAAAGCCAGACACCCATAAAGCTACACTCAGTCAAGAAAAGCTATAGCACCTACTTATAAAGACATATTGATTCAAACAATTTCAGGAAGAAGTAAGCACACACTTTCAGGCTGTCTCTATACCATCTGCATTTTTCATTTTCCTAAGATGCTAATAGAGAAGTATTGGCAGGGAGGGGAGGAGAAGAAGAGTTTATTGTATATATCTTATTTTGATCAGAAGACAATTTGGCTTTGTTAATTTAAAGAACTGCAAGGAAATAGAGGCTTTTAAAGAGTATCTAACCTGCTGTTTCAGTTCAGCTATCTCTTCTTCACAGGCAGCAATTTCCTTTTCTGCAAGCTTCCGCAAATCTTCACTCTCATCTGGAATATTTTGGTATGGTTAATCCTCAGACTTGTACTGGTGTCACTGTCAAAAACCTTCTGAAAAATAACTACATGAACAACTTACCCTAAAAAAAAAAAAAAAAGGCAAACCCAAAAAGATCCTGAACAAATAAACCCCAAAACCAACCCCAAACCCCAAACAAATAAACAAAAAAACCCCAAAACCAAACCCTAAATCCATCCACCTCCCCAACACACTAAACCTTTCAGAAAAAGAGGTTAATAATATGATCTGCAACAAAGATACACAGTATATATTAAGAGTACTTCCAGATACTGTTCAGATTTGAGACTGGAAAATCTGGAATACAAGAAGTTCCATTTAAACATAAAAAAACCCCAAAGAAAACCAAACAAAACCTCAAAAAAAAAAAAAAAAAAAAAACCACCAAACGAAACCACAACCCCTAACCCAACAAAAAAGACCTGGCAGCTGCTGTGCTAGTGGTCAAATAGTGGCATAGGTTGTTCAAAGAGACTGTGGAGTCTCTGGCCTTGGAGATATTCAAGTCCTAACTGGACATAACCCTGAGCAACATGCTCTTGCAGGGGTTTGGACTGGGAGATCTCCAGAGGTCCCTTCCTACCTCAACCATTCTGCGATGTTAAGAAATTACTTTCTGTATTTCAGTATGATAGGAACATCCAAGGATTTAAAGAGCACAGCAGCCCCACAATAGAAACTCTTCATTAAAAGGACTTTTACCCCTATCATTGTATGTAATAATTTGAAGATAATTAGTAGCAATTTAAAGTATTTTATTTCTGACAGTTTATTGCAAAGCAGCTGCAAATCTTCCAACACATCACTAAAAACAAAGGTATGGAAAAAATCTTGCATGATAATAAGAATTTGTAATTTTAAAGTCTTACTTGACTGATCAACACTTGCTTTTCTGTAGTTTTGATACATTAAAATGTTCTTTTTTTCTTTTTTTTCCTGATCATTATCAAACATCACCACATCCCCCCCATAAAAGAAGTTGTTTTTTTTTAAATCAGTATCTTAAGCAGCCTCTGATCTGCACTGATTCAGCTCATTTGCTCAAAAGAAAAAAATATTACCCCAAAAAGGAGAAAATGGTACACACAGTAGAAAAGGGAGAATAGGGCAGGCACAGGGACACCTAACGGCACAGTTAGCAGCACAACAAGAAAAAGAAAGATGCTAGACTCTTTTTTTTCTGTGTACAGCAAGCTTTTAAATGCATTCAGTGGAGACTGGAGATACACTCATAATAAAGCCACACCTTTTCAGCACTATAACGGCATTTAGTCACTAGCACAATGTTAAAAGAAACTTTTTGACTTTACAATTTAGGTTTAATATTGATGAATTACACACCACACCCCTTCTCTAAGAAGTAAAGAAAAAAAGATCATCATGCGTAAATTTGTTTCAACATCAAGTATGCTTTAGCTACAGCTGGCTGAGAGCATGCAGGGTTGACTGACTGTAACTCTTCAAAAACGTCAACTTGATCATCTCTAATTCTCTTTCTTTTTTTACAATACCTACTGACTGATCAAGTGCTAGTCATTAAGGCTAACATAAGGAAAAATAAGAATTAAGGAATCAGAAATCTATTTGAGTCAAGCCAGCTGCTGATAACGCAATTATGATGCAGTTAAGAAATAACCTAATACAACAATAGCAGTTGCATACTTTAAGATGCAAATGTAATACAGGCCCTAAAATCGGTTTAAAATAACATACAGAAATATTTTAAAGGATGACCTACAGAAGTGCTCAAAGTTACTGACTAAGCCCTTGTGACCACTTCACTTTGCTGAGGTTCTAAACCTGGTTTTGATGGCACTGTCTTCTTCAGCAGGCTCTGAAAGGAGAAAAAAAAAAATCTTCCATTCCATTATAAAATGGAATCAGCCAGTTTGGGTCAATGATTAGTTCGTTCACAGGAACTATTTCTCCTTTTTCAGTCTGAGGTGGGAGAGAATGAACTGCATAAAAAACCAAACAAACAAACAAAAAAACAACGAAAAAATACCATTTACTTTTAGGCAGTGTCTGCCATCTCCATTAGTCAGAAAACCGAGTACAGTTAACACTTTTGATTATTCAGTATTTAGCAAAGTATGGATCTAGTGAACATTTCCTGATCTAGTGAGTGCTTACTGATCTTACAGTACTCCTTCCCTGCATCTTGGTTTCTAACTGCTATCAAAATGAAGTTTGATTCAGGATAAAAAATATTCACTATTCGGGAACTCTAACAGCGTGTAGCTGCTAACGCAAAGTTAAACCGCAGGGTGAGGGCAGCACGAACTGATGCTGAGGCCTACATCCAAGGAAAAAATAAATACTGAAAAAAAAAGAAGTTTTCTCTGTCAGATTTATTATCATTATTTTACTTGACACTGATGCTGTTGCTCTTCCTTCAAGCGTTAGCTGACATGCACCTGCATCCAGGCTTCCACCTTCGGCTACGGAAGGCACGACGGAGCCATCCCGCAATTCCCTCGCTCCTTCCCCACCTCCCGCGTTTCGGCGCTCTCCCGCCACCCCGCCGCGCCTCACTGCCAATTGCGCCGGCACATGCAAATAGCGTTCCCGCCCCTCGCGGCTCCGCACCTTGCCGCGCTAGCTCCCGCGTCTCGCACAGCTCCTGCTCCTTGTCGCGCAGCCGCCGGACCCGCGCCGCCAACTCCGGTCCCACCCCGCCCGCGCCCCGCGCTTCCAGCAGGCGGCGCAAGGCGGGGCCGGCCAGCAACTCCTGTAGGCCGGGCCGGGCGCTCAGGCCGCAGCGCGGCAGCAGCAGGCATGTCCCAGCCGCGCTGCCCCTGCCAGGCGCTGCTCGGCGGCTCTGATGGGGCAGCGCGGCGGCCTGGCAGCCCTGCGCCGCCCGGAGAGCTCGCGAGAGCAGCCGCATGACCAGTCGAGACAGGAGCTCGGGAGCCCTTCTTTCTCCAACCCTGATCGTGACGGAGACACCCGAACGCGCTCGACCTCCTCCTTTCCGGGTTTCCGGAAGCTGCCGAAGAGCCTCGGTGCTAACTTCGGGCGCAGTCGGAAGTTACCGGGCCTCCGCTGACGGAAAGGGACGAAGCAGTTCGCCTCCCTTCGGCCGCAGCGCTGCGCCCTGAGATGAAAGCGCTCTGATTGGCCAGCGCTGGCGGAGCTGGATCAGGAGAGGGTCTTGCCCACGGCAACGGGGCTGTAAAGCGGTGCTGTGAGAGAGGCACCTGAAAGGCCCTGGGGGCTCCTGCCGGAGTAGGCGTTTGGGTGTTTTGTGTTCATTCTGACCACAAAAAGAAGACCGCAAAGAGCTCCAAATCATCCATACCACAAGTTTAAGGCAGCACTCCTAAGCCCGAGGGAGTGCGTACGTTTTCACTGGGGGAGGTGTCTTACACCTAAATTTTCAACGGAAAGGCAGTGGAGATATGGTCATTTAGTAAATGTGATGCAAAGGACATTTGTGGCATGATCTTGAAAAATCCCTTCTGATATGCAGACAGGGTGGCAGAGGAACCTTGTTTAAATCTTAGGGTCATAGAATCAGCTCGGTTGGAAAAGACCTTTATGATCATCAAGTTCAACCATTACACCAGGACTGCCAAGACCACCACTCAACCACGTCACTGAGGGCCTCATCTACATAGAGTATGAATGCTTCCAGGGATGGTGATTCCACCACTTTCTTGGGCAGCCTGTTCCAATGCCTGAGCACCCTTTTGGTGAAGAAATATTTCCTGATATCCAATCTAAACCTCCTCTGGTGCAGCTTGAGGCCATTTCCTCTTGTCCTATCACTTGTTACTTGAGAGAAGAGACCAACACCCACCTTGCTACAACCTCCTTTCGGGTAGTTGTAGAGAGCGATAAGGTTGCCCCTGAGCCTTCTCTTCTCCAGACTAAACAACCCCAGGTCCCTCAGCCATCCGTCATAAGACTATAGAAAAGTATCCCGAGGGTGGCTAGTGTGACTGCTAAAGACTGAAGCAAAGGCTGCATTGAGTACCTCAGCATTTTCCTTATCCTCAGTCACTAGGTTTCCCGTACTATCCAGTAGAGGATGGAGGTTTTCCTTGGCTCTCCTTTTATTGCTAATATATTTGTAAAAGTACTTTTTATTACCTCTGTTCCAGAGTTCAAGGATTCCAGGTGAGAGAAAACGAGAGGCAAATAGAGAACTCACAACTAGTTTATTAATATAGGAAAATGTAGAGACTCTAACAGGTAAAGGATACTTCTGAAAAGTTTGTACATTACCAACCCCAAGGACCCTGTGAAGACGATCAGGAAACCAGCTCCGAGGATCATCATCGCAGTGCGAGGAGACGGGCTCTACCGTGGCGGGTGTGCCCCTGAAGGCAATGTTGACCTGGATGGCACAAAGTTTTGTGAGCTCACATCACATGAGGCTCAGGCTTTTAGACGGACAAAACTGCACGCTCATTCTGACCCAGGGGGCCAGCCTACATTGGAAGAAGTGGCCCACAATATCTAGAAAGGTCTCCAAGGGTCGAGACTTTTCCGGGGAGTTCTAAAGCAGAACTTTCTTGGTAGGAACCAAAACTGGATTTTCCCAGTAGGAACCAAAGCAGGACACACGGGAAGCGAGGAGGGGGGAGCCACCATGGACCATTACCTCACGTGTTAGGCTTGCCTGCCTAACACTCTCTCTTATGACAGTGGCAAGATTTAGTTCCATCTGTGCCTTCGCCTTTCTGACTTTCTCTCTACATAACCTAACATCCTTGTACTTTCCATGGGGTGACCAGTCTCTTCTTCCACAGGTGATAAATTCTCTTTTTTCCCCCCTGAGTTCTAGCAATATCTCCCAATATCTCCCTGTTCAGCCAGGCTGGTCTTTCCCATTGGTTTGATTTTCAGCACATAGGGAATGCCTGCTCCTGCGCCTTAAGGATTTCATTTTTTAAGAGTGTCCAGCCTTTCTGGACCCCTTTTGTCCTTCAGTAAAGTTTCCCTGTATATCTGGACTTCAACAGTGGCATGCTACCCCATGGCTCATTTTTAGAGAGCCTGGTGTTATCCCCTTCCCCCTTCAAACCTAATTTAAAGCCCTCTCTATAAGCCCTGCTAGCTCCTGGGCTAGAATCCTTTTCTCCTTTTGGCACAGGCATACCCCATGCGCCGTCAGCAGGCCTGGCACTGTATAGACTGACCTGTGATCAAAAACCCCAAATTCTAGTGCTGATATCAGTCACGGAGCCAGAAATTAATTAGTGAGATTTTTGTGACGTAAACATTGTCATTGATTGTGACTGGCAGGAGGGATGAGAATGCTACTTGGGCTCCTGAACCCTGAACCAGTCGCCCCAAGGCCCTGAAGTCCCTTAATCAGCTTCTTGGCCAAACTCAAAACAGTTTGAAGAATATGCTTTATTATAAAAATGTGCAACTATCCATAAAACTTTATTAGGCAGCATTTTATATTACAATCATTGGAGGAGTTAGTCAGGTGTTTGCTATTCTTCTGTCCTTGCTCATGTCTTAACAGAACCAGGTAGTCATGCTTTACAACTAAGTTACACAGGTGGAATAATAGTAACTTCCATATGATACATTAATAAACTGTTATTTTTATGAATGTAATATTAAGAGTAATGCTTGCACAGCACACCTAAGTAGTTTTGGTAGTTAGAAACGAAAACTTGTGAGTTTGTTCCACTCTGGAAATCCAAAGGTAATACGGTCAATGTGAGAATTTGTTATTCAGAATATTAAACATTAAAATGAATGGTTGGATAGAAACATTTTCCTATGATTGTAAATGCACCACTTTGAATAAGGTTTATTGGCAAAATACACTGTAGCAATAATTTCTAAGTAAAAATCATTCAAAGAGTTTTGTGGAGAATGTGCACTCTGTGCAGCTAGTCTGGCACTGATGAACAGCCCAAGCTGCTGCTTATATCTCACTCACAGAAAGCTTCCTTTGCACTCACTGCTGCCTGTCCTTGAAGCTCCTCAAAGCCTTCTTTTGGAAGGGTAAAGGGAAAATTATCAAATTTATGCCTTTAATAGACCAAACATTTTGGTGATCTGTAACAATGAAAGAAATTATGAGTTTTAACAGCTGTGTGAACCCTGCTTGTGAGAGAAGTATGCAGAACTCATGAAATCTAGAGTAAGGGTGGTTTAATGTAAAGCTTTTGAGAAGAAAAAAGGTAGCATGAGTCAATGACTTTGAATCACCTGAATTGTATCACTCTTTTAAGTCGCAAGGATGGATTTCCAACAACTGAGTTTGTCGATAAAGGAAGGAGCAAAATCTGGCTTTTGGTATAGCATTAAAGTAATATGCAGACAATGTTTATGTCAGGTTTTTCTGCAGCTGATTTTGGCATCATTACTGCTTTGTTCTTTCATCCCATAAATGCCACTTCTGCTGCTGGCAGAAGTATTCAGGACCTATGTGAATGGGGCTGTTTTGTCATTGCAAATGTAGGCAGGGTATTGGTGAACAGCAGTTGACCTTCATCACCGCAGCCATGTCCCAGGGTGTGCTACAATGCTACTCTTGAGTCTCTCCAAAAGTAACAGAAGAATGGGCTGAGAAAAGCTCTTTTTTGAAGTTGGTAGTTACACATGGTTCAAATCAATTTGAAGCAGATACTGCAGTTGTCTGTCCACATGCAACCTTAACTTTTTGCCTTTTTAGATTTGTTAAGGACTCAAGCTATTATTGTCTGGGTTAATGCTGTACGGAGCAGACTCACAGACATTGTAGAGGTGTAAGCTTTACTCGTTGTGGTGCAGTTAAGAGATTTCCTTGTGTCAGCTTTGCTCTTGAACTGCTGCTGTGGAATACTTACTCTAAGTGGCTTTTGTAAGCACTTACTGCGTACAGAAGCTGTCAGTTCCTGAGTGGGCTCACAATGTGGTCAGTCTGGTATGCTGCTTTCACTGAAAGAGCTCCCCATTTTATTTTTTAGATATGGTTCCACAGGCAGATGCTCCTTGTGATCGAATTTGCTGCCTAGGGAAGCAAGTTTTGCATCAGGTGACAGCTTAAACCCTGGTTGCTTAAGGTAGAATGTAGGTCTCCTCTAGTGGCTTAGCTTAGACCACAGTCTATCAGACGCTTTAGCTTGCTTTTAATTTGAAACACAGTTATTACCAGCTTAATTCTGGTTTGTGTCCACCCTCTGTTGTCCTACAAATGGATTATTTGGACTCCACAGATGCTCAGACAAGTAGTGGATGGCTGTGGGCCTGGAAGCTCTATGGCCACATTTCCACAGTGCCGTGGACCCAGCTGCTTAACATGTAGCCCAGCCACCTGTGTCACTGACCTGTCTTTTCTTCGTCATACCTTTAGTCTCCTTCATACTATATGTGCCTTCAGTCTAATTTAAGTACTCTTTATACTCCATGTGGGTTTTGTTTTACTCTGAGTATCCCAGGATGAAACTTTCAGCTCAATTACATGAAAGTTGACTGTAAACAACTAAATTGAACACATGCATAATATATATTCAGTTTCTTTGAAACTTAAAGGTCAGGAGTGCACACAAGTGCTCTGCTTATTTGTGGCTATTTGGCATTAGGCTGTATTTGACAGAACAGATTAAACACTGGGCAAAAGTGACAAAAGCATAACTCTCTGTAGTGCACTTCCTATATACATTCTTATGAAAAACTAAAATGCAAGTTAAATACATACTCATTTTATTCCAGGCTATAGAATAAGTGTATTTAGGCAGTTTTTCAAAGTGTATTGTACACTGCATGCACAATAAATCAGTTTAATTGCTTGACTGTTTTACAATTTGTGTTCAAAGAACTGTATGATAGGCAATGAGATCATGTTATGGCACGAATTGTCCATTTGGACCATATAAATTTTTTGATTAAAAAATTTGAGAAACCCAAACTGATAGATAAAACGTATATTAAATATTCTAATATGAGCATATGCTCCAAGAAAGAAAAGTCCCATGTTACGTTCAATTTTTAAATCTCTCCAAATAGAGGATTTAAAACAAGAAATTTTTGAACGTGATTTCATTGCAGTATTACACTGAAGATTGGTGTAATATTTTTCACAATGATGTAACAGGTTTTAAATACAGATTTTGGAATCTTATGCTAGAAATTAAGATAATATTTTAGGGCCCACACATCTACCTTTAAAACTGTCCTTGAAAGGATGACTTGTCTATGTTGACAGGAACTTCTACCTGTGTGAAATATCTTATAAAGATAGCTTATGACTAGCAGGTCACCATCGAATAGTAACATTAAGAATATTAAAGTCTACATTTGTAAAGACTTATGCATGCAGTTTTGTCTCATACGCATTGTTTAGATGTGTGGACTTAAATTTATTGTGCCTCAAACACCAACAAACTTGAAATTACACTATGTAAATATATACATATATGATGCTGTATATGTTTAGTACCACAGTAAATACAACTGTAATCAAATGATACTAGACATATGTAGGACCATAAATTCCAATTAAAAAAAAAAAAGTCAGAAAAAAGTCATTTATTCTAACAATATTTCACAGTAGAAGGAGGCAGTCCTTTCTCAGTGAATTCTCCCCCCCTCAGTATTTGTAAACATCATAGCTATTATTCTATCAGTATAATAATTGAATAGTTTATTCATAATGGTAAGTAGCTAACCAGCATGAATAAAGTTGTCATAACACAGTAACACTTTCAGACAAAACAGGTATTTATTAAAAGAAACATTTATAAATATTTTGTCTTGCATTTTAAACTACATTTTCATAAATAACAATATTTAAAAGTGCTGAATATGGTAGGATAGTCAGCAACGCCACTGTAAACAGATTTTTTTTTCCACTTTGAAGATTATTTTTTGTTTAGATCCCATTTTGTCAAACACTACAACAGTTAAAATATTTGCATAGGGAATAGAGAATAGCCCTTTTAATCATCTCCTGAATTCTATATAAATTACAAAACCAAATGAGTTTAAGAAACAGTTCATTAAATTGTTCGTATATATATCCAAAAAAAGCACACAGATTTCAAGTAAAAAGAATGATTAAAAAATTCCCCAGACTTGCTATTTGAAGCATGTTCAATAAATTAAAAAAATGAGAGGTAGTAAAACAAAGGAAAAAAAATGAGCCCCAGAAGATAAACTAAGACCTGCATCCTACCAGCTACTGTATAGCAGCAGATCTGCCTCAGCAGCAGCAGCTCCGGGGAGAGCTGTCACTGAAGGCTGCCTGCAAGGAGTAACTGGGGGTTGGAGCCAAGTGTGTTGGGGCTAGATTCCACTCAAGGACACAACTGCCAGACCTTCCAGTCCCATCAAAAGCAACGGACTTATGCCATGTTTAGTCCTATATAAGTGAGAAGAACCTTGCCTCTTAAGTCTTAGTATAAGACCAGAGTTGTCAGTATTAAATATATATATACACACATACAAACATACATACATATATATATATTTAACAAGTATTCAAAACCATTTCTTGGTCTATCTTTAGCAGTTTGTGAGGGATGCTAACACTCATTTTGCTTGTTTATGGTAGCAATGAAGATGGGGTTTTTTTTAAGTTCTACGTCACTGTCTCTTTAAACATCAAAATGTGTCCTAAAATTGGACATTTTTTGATAAAAAGTCCAAGCAAACACCTATTAAAAACACCACGGCAGCCAAGTGACGGGGGTACCATGCTGCCTTAGCTCTGATTATAAGGGCTCAGTACAGGATTCTTTACCCAGGAAAGACATCTGTTGCATTTCCGTAGGCATTTTGCTTGGGTAAGGACTGCAGCTTTAGGAGCCCTTGAAGTTTGGTTTAATTTTACTCTCCAAACCCCTTGTTTTCAAGGAGCTACTCAAAATCAGTCAGGCTAGAAGTTAAGTGTTTTAACCCACCACCTTGTAAAACATTACTTTGTTTAAAAACATTTTTTACTGGATTTAGCTTTCAAAAAAAATATTTTACAGGACAGATGCAATTCATCAAAATGTTCTAAAATGCTCTAAAATGCTACATGTAGGCAATCTTTTATTAAATTTCTTTATTCAAAAAACTAAATTATCAAGCTTTTTGTGGTTTTGTTTTTGTTTTTTGCTGAAGTACATAACATTATACAACAGTGTTAGAACTGGATAGCCAGTCTTTAATAAATCAATTACAGTATCTGACATCTGAAATGTACATTGAAAATCTTTGTTCTTTTAACAATTAAACAATATCAGCGCATAGATTGTGTCACCCAGATATGAATCCCTTTAAGTGATTTGTGCTTTTTTTTTTTTTTTTGCTTTTTTTTTTTTTTGCTTTTTTTTGACATTGCAAACTCTGTAATGAAAATGCCACAGTTTTGGCAGTGAACAACCAGAGGAATCCTCCGCTCGATTTATTTTAAATAAACAGTGATAAATAGCTCTTTTTTTCTGTACAGAAATATTGGCTTCAAAAAGTCAGTGTATTGTACTCAGTAGAGCATGTTGAGTAATGCTACACCTTAAAAATTGGCTTTTTTCAGTTAGTGGTGTTAAAAAATGCAAGCCTCTTTCTGGTTTGCTGCAATTGTTTCTATGTACCATAAGACTGTATTGCACAAAAAAAGTTCTTAAATACAGATATAATTTATGTTATTGGATTAAATATTGCAACAACTAAGTGGTAAGTGAAGCAGTTTTACCTTGCACATGCAGTGTGAGGGTACACAAGGAGACTGTTCATAAAACTACAAATACATCATTGCAATCTTGACTGCAGTAGGGTGAAAGGAGTGCAAAACAAATGTATTTTGGCAAATCCACTGTTCCCCTCCCACGCCATCTCACGCAAGGAGAACCTTGGTAAAAATGTAGACAGAGACCATAATATGTATTTGTTTTCTTCACAGTAGCCTGAGTAGTGCTAAACTGTAGTTCTCCAGGAACCCAGCTCCAGATGTTATTAAACTACTTTTCTTCCATCCCACCCACCCCCAAAAAAAAAATCAAGTTATTTCGTTTGAAAATTAAAACTAAGTTTCAGAAGTAGAGCCTGTAATACTTTCAACAAGAGACTTATAAATCTGAGAGTTCAAAAACCTTGGAAAAGAGTCCCTATGCATTAGGGTGTATATCTGGAGTTGGGCATCTTCATACATGTGAGGGCTGGGATCCAGCAAGTTTCTGTTGATCACTTCTCTCACCCGGGAATCAAGACTAACCTGAAGAAGATGAGAACAGACTGATGTTAAACAGTAATATCAGAAAGGCTGTTGTATGTATCTTTATTTCTCAGGGCACCATTGAACACTCAGAGTTTATTGGTTTATTCAAGCAATGCCCTATGCTTCTTTCAGAGCCACCACACAATTACAGATTGAGCCCATCAACTCTACTTTAGTTTTGACTTAGTCTGTGCATCCATCTTAAGATCTGTAAGATGAAAATGCAGCTGTATAACAGAATAAATACAGTGCGGCTAAATAAATAGCTGCAGTAACCTGTATTTCCCCAAATACGTTATTTTACATTAAAAAAAATACATATTTAAAATTATTTCTCTGAAATCAATGACTCTCATTCAGAGAGCTGAAATATTTTTTCCTGACCACTTGTGGTTAAATCTTTAGAAGCTTTCTATTCAGCACTCTCATCTGGCTGCCCTATAGATATTTCCCCCATTTTTTTCAGGCACTTACACTTATTACTCTCAAATTACCCAGAGTTTTTAATCATTGTTATTGTGCTAATCTCCCCATTAATCTTAAATATTTCAGATTTGCTCTTCTTTCCAAGACTCTCGAACATCTGGTGATTTATGCGATTAATACTTTCAGGATATCATGTATCCATATTTAAGTTGTTAGCAAGTGTCTATTTTAGCTTCATATTTACTTTCCATTTGTAATGAACTCCTGTGCTTAGGCAGAAAAGGGCATATTATTCTTGGGATGAATGTACAGATGATTTTAGAATATCATTTAGAAATTTGAATGAACGTACAGCTTATCCACAAAATTCTCTAAAGCCAGTAAAATTAATGCCTTCTGGATTAAATGAAATGGCAGTAGCAGAAAAGCCCACTGGGGCCAGCAAGCGTTTACTCAGCTAAGAAGAAAAAGGCTAAACCAGAGTAGAGAAACACCAAGCATCGATGAGTTAAGCTACTATGATTTATATCAGGTTGCAATCTGACCTTACTACTCTGCAGCCTTAAAAATAGATATTCATATTGTCTGAAGGATTGAGTTCACATACGAAGATACCTTGAGATGTGAAGGAGGCTAACTGAGATGAGAACTCAGAACATGTGTGCATGTGTGAGCTTGTGTTTTTTTATATATGATGAAGCAAGTATTTGAAATACAGTGGTATGATATGGTACTGAGTAGTAAATATACATTTTCATTACATTTTCAATATCAACTGTAAAATCTGGCATTGTTGGTTTGTTGGCATGTGGGACTATGCCACTGCCACATCAGGCAAGCTCTTTCTCCTCCAGTATTTGCTGTTAGTTCATTATCAGTCACAAGGCACAATTATGATGCAGCTTGTGAGTAGATTGTTGCTTATTCATGCTATCAAACCGTAACTGTTACTCAAGTATGCTCTCCCTGCAGAACAGCTATTACACCTGCTTAATGCACACTGTCCATCTAAGTGCACAGTTCTATGCCGGCACACAGCACCCTGGGGTCCCTTCTGTATGTCTCCATTATGGATCAGCTGTGGTGTTGCATCAGCTGCCATGAACAATCTCCCCACATTCCCACCGCAGTGCTTGCCTTGATCTGGGCAGCTCCACAGCTAGCTAAGGAATTGATCCACCTGAAAATGGCATTTCTTTTCTGGGCTGTTTTTCAACCCAGGAATTTTTCTCATTGAATTCATTGACTAATATAGCTGTGCAAGCAGACCAGATTGCACAGCAGGAATGAAGAGACCAGTGGGGCTGCTTGACCTGTGACTGACAGCATTTAGACACAACAGCAAGCGAGGGTGTAATGTTATGCTGGTTTTGAGAAGCAGTGTTGCAGCCATGTGTCTTTGAAATTTATTTGAATAGATTTAAATCCTAGACCATTGAATTTCTGTAGCACAGAAATGGCACGCTAAGATTTAAGAAATTCTTCCCCTGACACAGATATACACACATGTATCATAGCAAAACCAATTTATGCAGCTAGCTAATTGGTTCTTTATTATGAAATGTAACAGCTGGGATAAAAAGCTCGAATTCGGTAGGATGGTGGGGTTTTGGTGCCATTGTATATAACAAAAGTTAGTTGTACTTACAGAATAAAAAAAATTTAATTTTGGAAATATTAATTTACATTGTATTTTTTCAGTGACTAAAGCCAGATGGCAAAACTAGTTGGAGTTACTAAAGGTATTTCCTTGCTAAATAGATGAATACAAGGTATCTGTTTAGAACACTAAGACCTTCTGCCTCAATAACTTAATTAATGAACAAGTGATCCTAAATATTTCAGCTCTTATGCCAGAAGAGAACATCTGGAACAGGATGCCTGGATGAACAAGAACTTTTCAGCTCCAGTGCTAATCTAACGCATGGCAAAGAGTTCTTGTTTGCCTCATAAGATTTCCAGTAGGGGCAGGAGCGACTGGATGGATGACATCTGCATCATAAGTTTGTAAGTAGTTTTGTTAAACCCCAAGTCAAACAACACGCAGTGTTTGAATTTTAACTGCTAGTGATCTTAGCCTGAAAAGACAACTGAGCATTCAGCACACACATATGTACTAGAGATATTAAATTATAAGAAAAACTCATTATTAGCTTGCTGTACTGGCTGTTATCTCACTCCAAAGCAAAAGTATACCTTATGGCACAAGAGAAAATAACGGAGCTCCATTCATATGAATGAAATTGCAAATTATTACCAAATGCAGTGCAGAAATAAAATGTAGGAAGCAAGGTCCACAGTGAGCATAAATTAGCATAATACCATTGAGTAAAAAGTCAGGTGCAATGCAGAGTCAAGACAAAGGAGCTAAGTACATGACTTGGCCTAAGAAAGACTCTTCTATAGTGCTTATGCATTTCTATCTCTCTCCATTCCAAAATGTGGTTTAATAGTGGATGCTTTTTCTTTCCTGCATGTGAACATGATTTCAGAATTTGTCTATTTCAGTTTAAGGGTTGATGAAAATCTTACATAATTTCCTAGATATTATCATACCTTTCATTATAGAAAATGATGTGGTCTCCATTCCTGGACTCTCAAATAGGAATAACCACTTCAGATTTGGATTTTCTCCCAGACAGCTGTTGCAGGAAATAAATCTATCATGATTCTGATTTAAATTCCTTAATTGGGTGCCTTTTCTCCAGAAATCCATTTTCATTACTTCCTCTCTCTGACCGGCATGTTACATTACTGAAGAAGCATACCTATTTCTCAGCCTTCTCTTACTGGAGTTTCTTGAGTCTTACAGAGAACTTTGAGGTGTTGTGGACAGTGATGCTAAATGGCCTGGCACCTGTGTCTCTAGTTTGTGTGTCCTTTTATTTGTCCATACTAAGACTTTCCTTTGACAGATCAGGCAGGCTTTCAGACCCCTATCTGACAATCCAGAGTATAATATTTCTGCTCTGGAACAACAGAAATTGTAAATGTAACATTTACAGCTTTACCTCTTTCGGTGATAGTATAGAGATGTAATCTTCATATATAAGTCTTGCTTTTTCTTCAATAACTTTCTTGTTCTGTTCCTTCTTTAGATCTTCACATGCAAGCCAGAAAAGCAGGTTCTCCTCACTATACTCTGTTCGAAGAAACTCTCTGAAAAGGTTCCTCCCAGCTGGTGTTTTCATCATCTTGTCAAAATTCTGAGCCCAAGACAAAATTTCTTCTGCAGTAGGGTTTTGGCTGCAAAAACAAAGTATCATTACAAATATGCTTCTATATTTGTAACAGTGTTTTCATACATTTGTCCAAAAAATTCTCCTTTCAACTGCACTTTAGTCCAGAGTGAAAACTGGAAGCAACAGGGCTTCAGCAGTGACAGGGGAATTTTTTTCACTCTTCACTTGTGCATTCATTATCTCAATAGCCCACTAAACATGCTTAATATTACAAGACATGCACTTGGCTTTCTACAAGTTTTCTCTTAGCATTGTTAGCCATCAGACTCAAAGACAAAATCCCATAACAGCACTGGATTCCTGCCTCTGCAGTTAAAGCAGATGTGATTTCAGGGAGCTGGCAACAGACTTTCTTTCATAGGATCTCTTTTTTCAGATGATACCTGATGTCCCCGCCTGCTTTTGATGGTGCTTGGCCAGCCACTAGTTGCCGCATGGTTTGGTTCAGGAAGGACAAGGAAAACAAAAGTCTCTTGGCAGCCAAGAGCATACTAATGAGGCCCAACAAAATAGTAATTCAGAGAGCTTTTAAATTAGCATATTTCTCTGTTCTTGTACCTAAGGGTTGCTAAGTTTCCCTCTGTTTGGTGCTATGGACCTGAATGATGATCCATTGGCATGAGATGTGATGGATGTTGCTGGCAAAACTGGAGAGAGAAGAAATGGGAAAAAGTCCTTATTCCCATTTTCTAAAGGAAACTATTTGTGGCTTGTAACAGAGAACACACTGGATAAGTGATCAGAAGACTAATGCGCGTCACTGATCCATTAATGTACCAATTAATAGCTTGAGAAGGTAATATTCCAAGTTATTTAACAACAATTAAATATGATTTCTAAGCTTAACTCTGAGTGCTCATCCTCTGCTTCCCGATAGGATCCAACACAAGAGATTTACTAGCTGTTGTTAACAGATTCTATGTTATCATGTTGTACAATAAGTGATATTTCTCTATATGATTTCTCATTAAGGCCACTTAGCAGCTCCTACTCTGCATGCAAGGCAGACCGGATGATGGGAAACTATTTGTAATAACATTTTAGCAGTCCAAAAGATCTAATAAATGAGAAAGTGTTTAACATTTAAACTATCCAGCAAAATAATTGTAATTTGAACCAGAAAGTATTAACATACAGAATTGAAGGTGAAAAGTCCTCTCTCTGAGGACAGTGAAAAGAACCTGCTGAAGTAGATGGAGCTGACAAACAACTTGTGATCTCTCATTGTCTAAGGGAAAGCTCTTTTCACTATTTTGTGGAAATTTCACTATTTTGTGGAAAGTATTTTGTGGAAATTTCTGACATTGTCCTCTTATAAATGACCATGAGTAGCAATGAAGATGAGTTGTTTGAGTTTCTTTTTCCATCAATCATATCCTCTAGAGCTGAGTTTTAATTTACTCTTCATGGGATCAGAGAAATCAAAGCCACTGATAGGTTAGCATTTTTCTCAAAACAAAAAACATGGGCTCAAGCTCTAGATAAAAATAGAAGCTCAGACTTTCGGTGTGTATTAGCCCATTTTTCAAGGTATGTGTTTCCTTGGTGTATTCCAGTGAAACAATCATAGAATCACAGAATCATAGAATAGTTAGGGTTGGAAAGGACCTTAAGATCATCTAGTTCCAACCCCCCTGCCATGGGCAGGGACACCGCACACTAAACCATGCCACCCAAGGCCTCATCCAACCTGGCCTTGAACACCGCCAAGGATGGAGCATTCACAACTTCCCTGGGCAACCCATTCCAGGGCCTCACCACCCTCTCAGTAAAGAATTTCTTCCTTAGATCCAATCTAAACTTCCCCTGTTTAAGTTTGAACCCGTTACCCCTTGTCCTGTCACTACAGTCCCTGATGAATACTCCATCTCCAGCATCCTTGTAGGCCCCCTTCAGATACTGGAAGGCTGCTATGAGGTCTCCACGCAGCCTTCTCTTCTCCAGGCTGAACAGCCTCAACTTTCTCAGCCTGTCTCCATACAGGAGGTGCTCCAGTCCCCTGATCATCCTCGTGGCCCTCCTCTGGACTTGGACAATAGCCCAAGATGTTTTATGAAAAATAGCCACATTCAAAATCCGACAGTGAAGTATGCTTGTGCCCATTAGTTTTTATTCTTTTTTTGACAAACAGAAGAAAATGATCCTACAGGTCTACGGAATCATCCATGTACCTCCCATTTCTCCCTGCAGCTCTTCCCCACAAATAAGAAACTGTAAGTAAGCCAGCCTTATGAATATCTCTGCTGGCATTTCACTGTAAGGACAGATTTGGCTTCCTTTTGTATAGATTTTTTTTTTTTTTTGAGGAAAAGTAGTTAAAAGGACATTCCCAAAGCATAAAATACAAGTCAATTCTTGATATTAATTATAGGCAAATAAAAACATATACTAGACAACGGTTTGATCAACTTACCATTCTTCTATGACTTGGATACTCTCCATTTTGGTTGTATGTGTTGGCCTTCCTGCATTGTCTCCCCTGTCTTCATTCCTAACAGTGAGGCTGCAATGTAGCACAACACTTTATTTTGTCTAGAGAAAGTTAATTTAAAACAATGACTATAGTAATGAAGACTTTTAAAAGATATAAACCTATGTAAAGTGGTTCATTTTCCCCTCTTCCCCCTAAAATTTTGGAGAGGAATTTTAAGTACTTTTCTCCTTAATTGTGATAAATAGCAATTAACAGTTCCTATTGGCATATGTATTTTTTTACCAGCTCACAGTTTATCCACTGAAAGATGGACACAAACTTAGAGGTCACTTCTGTCTGGAGTAATTTCACTCAGTAAAATGAGAATACTAGTAAGAATAAGAGTAGGGACATCTGAATTGGACACTGATGAGGCTTTGGTGCCCCACCAGTTCTGGATGGCTGTTAATTCTTTAGGAACATTCCCTTTTTTTCTCTCCAGGATACAGTGGCAGTAGATGACTCAGACACAGAACTTAGCGTGTGGCAGCTTCTTATGATTTCCTCCTCTGACCTAAATCTGTTTTTCATTCCCAAAAGTAAAACTTACTGCCTCTCAACAGAAAGTCATCCATTACCCTCATATTACCACAAGCACGGAAAAGAAATACTTCCTTTATGTGAGTATGGTTTGGTTGTGGTTTTGTTTCAGTTTTTCTTCTTTTTTGAGCTGGTAACTAGCATCACTTATTTTTCTGTAATATCTTTTTAATAGGATTTGCTTTAGTGGTAGCGACTTCCTCTGTGTGTTCTCTCCATGAATGTTCTGGAACGTGTATTGCCAGGAAAAACACAATTCCTGATAACTATTGAAATAAAGTATGTTTTGAAAAACATAAATATCCATATAGGAAATGTGGTTCCAATAATTAACCTTAAGAAGTGGAAAGTAGTAAGGAGATGGAGATTTCCCTTTATTGAGTGTTCCCTATGTGTCCAGTTCAGACACATAGGGAGCCAAGCAAAAAAATTCCCCCTCCCAATCCCAAGACAGCTCATATTTTGAATATTGAATATTCACCATACAATGATGCTTTCAGTCCTCCTAAGTGGTTATATGTAAAAATATGGTGGTAGCATAAAGCTTCTTCCCTCACTAATCTGAATAATGTCGGCTTAGCTTTGAGAAGAAATCCCAGCTTTGGGACATTTTTAGCACATCTAACCTTTCCATATGCATTTATGAGTTTTTTCAACATTTATGAGTTTCTTCAACATTTTTTCAAGCTTTTGGCAGAATTAATATGTGATCTCAAATACTCTTCTGAAAACTGGAACTTTAGGCTCCCAGGTAAAGCATAGCACATATTAAGACTTAAACGTTACAAAGACATACACTTCAAACAAAGCTGTTTGATACTGTTTGCTCCTTCACTTACCTGCCAAGACCTTAGTTCAGGCCCTTGGTCCTGCTTCCCCTGTTACAGCGTAGGAATGCAGCTCCTGTGCTGCTAAGGTGTTAGGGTGTCATCAACTGCTGCAGGAGAAACAACACATCCTGAACTCTGGGGTTGGCAGGTAAAAAGCCTTTCATCTCCTCTGACCTGTTGCTCATCACTCTATAGAGGGAGCACCCAGGAAAGCCAATGGGAGTTCCATATACAGGAGGAGAAAAAAAAGGGACCATCTACTTTCTGTCTTGTAATTTTTAAGTCCACACATGATACTGCTTAGGGTCACCTTGCATCTGTCCAGAACACAAAGCTGGGATGAGGGAGTAGCAGGGAAGGCACAAAGCTTCTCTCTCTCTCTCCCTTCTTTGCAGTCCATAGGTAGAACTGCATTTGTCTTGCCTGCTGGGTGCAAAGAACTGAGTATCCTTCGATTTCATGGCAGAGTAACACCATGGAAGGAAAAAACAACTTATGTAGGTTGGGAATATAACAGAGTGTTCACCCAAGTCAGTCCAAAAGGAAACGAAGTTGCCTGCTTTCTTTCCTTCATCACATGAGCAGCAGCTAAGCTTTACTGAGATAATTTACTTGTCAGGCAGCAGACATCTAAGGTTTGGATGCACAGTCTGACTGGAAGTAGAAAGTGACTCATCTGAAAATACGTGGGACTCATCTAATCTATATGGGTAATTTAATTTGATGTCTAAGATCAAATACTCCTTCTTTTGCTCATGCAAAATCTCTGCCAAACTTAGGAAAACCAACATGGGCCGATGAAGGTGGAATAGAAGTAGTGAGTGGTGAATAAGAAAGAGAAATACGAAAATGGACAAGAAAGCCCTGTTGACTTCAATGAACTTTTTTATTAAAGGGGTAATGGATAGGCCCTATGCATTTTGATTTTCTGTAAGATTACACCTCAGTAAAAAGTTCAAATGGTGGGCCTAGAGTGTGGTGTGCAGTTTTCTGGTATCTATACCAGAGTGACAATGTGAGCTACACACTTGGCCACAATTCCTTCGCCTCACCATTCACAGCTGGAGTTCAATATTTGAAGTTAGAGTTACAAAACCGGGAGACTCTAAAGAAAGAAGTGTTATACTTGGTTGGAACAATTTCTCAAGTTTGGGTATCATATTTAAAGCTGTTCTAAATTTATAATACATCTTGGCCTAAATTCTGTATTATGTTCCCACTGACAAACACTAGCACTACATTTCAACTTTTATTTATCTACATCTGTCAAGCCTGAAGTTCTATGGGATACATTACTTTTGATATGTTTTTCCTGTGAAAGAAACCATCATTTTTACATAGAAGTACACTGAATTCAGACATGTTCTGTTTTCACTCAAGGAACTGGTTCATGTTCACTTAGAAAAAAAATATTTACACACTGGTGACTGCAAAGCTAATTTGAAAGCAGTCTTTAAATAACTCTGATCACAATAACAGATTGCTACCTTTTACCTCAAAATGACAATGCTGTGTTGCTATTTGCTATGTTGCTATCTCCAGTTGAAAATACCCTATCTGTTCACATTTCTCTGTGGAATTTAAGCAGTCCTCAGCAGCAAAGGCACTTTGCGTACCTGGAGTTGGTGACCTTGATACATTATTCCATCATGAAAGCTAGCTGATTATGGCAGAATAATTATGCTGCATAGTGTAAAATTAAACAGTAAAAGTAACAGGATAAACAAAATTATTTTAGTTAAGGCTTTAAGAAGAAGAAATTGCTGATACAACTTATCACAAAGTAGTTAACTTAAAGTACGATATTGTAGAGAGGTATCTGATGTAAATTAACATATAGGGTGCCATTTATTAGTTGGAGTATATCAGCAGGTATCTTTAAAATCTAGAGTTGGAAATTACCCATGATAAAAGTACAATAAAACTAAATATGCCTTAAAAAGAGAGAGTTTGGGGTGTCTAAAGGCAAAGTTTAAGTGGAAAGCACAAGCACTGGTTTGTTTTCTGTTCTTATGGAAGGTTCTGCCCATTTTTATGCTGGTTTCATTGTTCTAGACAGTATAGTAAAAAGTACTCCAGTAAACCCAAGTGGCCTGAGCTCAATGTACCTTTCAAATATATTTTGGGTTTGACTTCTACAAAACCAATAATTTCTATAACTACTGCAACAGTATTATTATGAGTAATATCTGTTTGCAGTAAGTGCATTTCCATTTTGCAACTTCACAGACTTTATAAGTAAAAATTTTAATGACCAGGGACTACTAAAAGAATACAAATTTAATAAATTACTCCCCATAAGGTTACACTGTCCAAGTTCAGAAAACAAATCTTTATTTATTTAGCTATAATTATTTATTTAGCTGTTATATATAGCTATAATATATAGCCAACTATCATTTGGCTGTTAATATTCACATTCAGCAATTAAATAATTGTTCTGTTGAGTAATTACTTAGCTAAATCAGTATTTCAGGGCACTGATGCATAGTAAGGTAAAAAAGCCAAGCTAATTGGATAAAATCATCACGAGAGTTGGACTTATTTAAGAGCAAAAATCTCACTGACTCTTCCTCCAAATGTTTTCAGCCAGTGGTTTTAGCCTGTTTTTAAAGTTGCTTAGCCTCCCTACTGCCGTACTCACATTCTACTGCCATTAAGAAACTGAAAATTGTTTTGAGCTTGAACCTGATCTTTTATTCTCTGCATATCCAGTAAACAAATAGTCTTTAATTGCTTTCCAAGGGTCATTCAATAGCCTAAATCTGGTGACTGACAAATTGCTGTTATCACTGTGGTCATTGTGACAATTACTAAGATTAATATTCTGCCCATGCGTGGCTAACACCAGTTACTATTCACTCAGGTATTTTCTCAGTTATGCACATCACATGTAGTATGCCTTCACATTAATTTGCAATTATGTCTGGCACTGAAGACAATATGATAATTAAAACCTATTGCCTTAGTGGTGTCTTTTGTGCTGCCATGAAGATAAGAAGTCAAACTGGGACACTCCGAACTAGTTGACATTCAGGAGACCTGTGCTCAAATCCTACTTCTTGCCTGAAGCTTGTAGATGCCAGGCTCTGCAGGACAATGACTGCATTTAGGCTGAACCTGTGTATGTCACACACTAGGGCCACAAGTCCCCCAGCCACCACTGAAACATCAAAACCTCCTTTATTCCAGCCCAAAGGCTACATGAAGTGAGTTGCACATATATAATCTAAAGGCAGAATTTGGTTTTCAGATAAAAATCAATATTTAGTTAACATTCTCTGGATAACAAATGTTCTGACATGTTTCTTTCACTGCTCTATCCTTTGAAAGAGTGTATCTCACTGGCACCGCTCTTCACCCATCCTACTCCTAAGAATTTTTATTATCAGATCAAGAGACAAAATATTTTTAGTTCAGAGGTCCAAAAGCCAAGAGGGATTTTTTTTATGCTTGAGTCCAGCTTGCAGTGCAAGTGAGCTACAGGCAGAACTTCCATAATTAAGTAATAGTGATTTAGTAGATGCAGATTAGGTGAATGCTTAAAAAAACACCCCCCCTCCAAAAAAAACCCAAACAAAACAAAACAAAACAAAACAAAGCAAAAGAAAACACAAGAGATCAAGATTTAACTGTGATTTTAAAATTCCACTGGTAGATGATGTAAAATGGCCATTCACCTAAAATGTTGACAAACACAGGTTGAATTTACCTAATAGATTCTGATAGGAATTATTTTTTCAGGATTGACTGGAGGATGAAAAGCCCTCCTTTGAAAGAACAGGTTAGTGCACTCATTCAAATTTGAAACACCCTTCCTGTGGGACTGTGGTGGGGTAGATGTCTTTCACACTGTTCTGCTGAAGCTATTCCACTTTGGTGAAAATAACAGAATTCTCATTACACAAGATAGGAACAGGAGACTCCCAACTTCATGGCAAATAATCACATAATGAATACTTTTAAGAATTTTATATAGAGTACAGTATTTTATATACCAGTGAGGGGAGAACCTGAAAACAATAACATATGATTAGTACATTTTCCCGAAGTGATGGGGAGGTGGTTTCCAAAACTCTGAGACAAAGATGGGCACCAACCCTGAATCTTTCATCTTTCTGGGTAAATATCTTCACTCTTCAGTACAAAGTGGTTGTGCCCATCTGTCTCCAACCTCTTTGATTCCTGTATTTTTACTATAAGTGTCTGGCTTAAAACATGCTATATGACCATTAACATATTTTTTGTGCTTTTAATTCAGATGCAGAAAAAGTGCATGCCAGTTTCTTTTTCATTTTTGATTGTAGTTCAATGTGAACAGACTGTCTTCAATACTGTGGCTCAGCAGTCAGTCACTAAAAAATCAATTGTTTGCACAGCTCTGTTTACCAGTTCATTCCTACAAGCTGAAGCAGGCTCTGGCAGGAGTCAGAAATGGATCTGGTTCCTACGTGCTGTATGATAATGCAACAGACAGCAATATGGGCACTCTTTAGTATCTCTTATGAACCGAAGATGGAATTATTTTCTGACAGCTTGTTTTTCTGACAGCTGGAGTATTTAAACTTTATAGCAGTCAAAACTGATCAGGGGTGTGTTTCTTCATGAGTAGAGAAGCATGATGATTTTGTTATACTGTACAAAGCAATAATAATGAAAAATAACTGCAATATTATAAAGATCCATTCAGAAAGAAAAATACAGCTATATTAATCTCAAAATCACTTACAGTCTAGTCACTAATACTATCTTGTATCTCTCCAATCACACCAAAATAGGCACCCATGAGAATGAAATGTTACATGAACAGTATTATCCAAGGATAACTTTCTAAATTTCTTTTTAAACTGAGTAAAGGGTAACAAACCTGCTTCTACCAAATTCAGGAAAACAATTCACTTCTTTTTACTATAAGTGAATAATGTCCAGAATGATTATTCTGAGAAAATCTAGAGCTAGAATCATGATTTTTATGAAGAAGGGATGCCTTGCACTAGATATTTGCATAGGCTCAGATAAACTTGCATTATATCCTTCAGGCCCCTGGCTGTGTTAGAGAGAAAGGTGATGCATCAGACATTAAAGCCGTGTGTTGTGGTCTCTTACCTCTGGCCTCTGAGAATGTATCTTCTTGTAAGAATAGTAAGACAGAATAAAGTACTTAGACTGCTGTAACAATACGCATATATGCAAAGCATGGAAGTAGAGAGCCAATTTCAGCCAAATTAGCGGCACCAAACGAATTCTAGAGTGAGGCTTGTGTGAACCTCTGGAGTTCTGCAAGGCCAACCTAAGTGATGTGCAGCTCATCCACAGACACAGGTGAAACAGTAAACATTGCAAATTTGGTATTTCCATATGTCTGCACTGTTTGTCTGTGAGAAACTCTAGAGGGGAACAGTGGTCAAGAGACTTCAGAGTCATTTACTTAAATTCATCAGAATCAGGTATAACTCAGTCAGTAGAATATGGTAAATTTTGTTCCAAAGAAGAAATAGATCCAAAAAAATGTGAAGGATTTTTTTCTTTTAATTAGTGTCCATCTTAGTTCTTTATAAGTTTTATGGATCTTCACTGAATTCAGTACAGAAATGCAGGATGTAAAATTTTATACTGAAAACAAGTTTTAGTGAAAAATATCTACAACCTCCTCTATGGAAGAAATGAATTGCCTTGTGCTTAAAACTAAATGATGGAGTTTTTGTTTAGTGGGCTGACACAGGAAAAGCAGTGTGTTGGGGAAAAGCCAAAAATTACCATAAGGCTCTAATCAGTCTACTTGGCAGTATCTGCTGAAACTATAAACTTCTTTCAAAAAGTCCAGGTACCTGTAGTGCTAAGTTTCTTGAGTGCCAGAGTTATATTTGCCTTAGGTGAAAAGATGGTGCAAGATGTATAACCCAAATTGTGTTTAAAAGAAGAAAACAAACAGCTTGGACTCAGCTGTTTTAGAGTGAAAAAAAAAGTGTTTGCACAGACAATTTATAAACTTGAGGTCTGATTCTGCAGGCCTTACCTCATGTCAGAAAAACACCCAAACAAATATTTTGTTTTGGTTTGCATTTTAAATAATGCAAGTATTTGCAAGATTATCATTCTGGCTATTTTGTATTACAGCTAAAAACCCTTGAATATTTCAAAGCTTTGGATAGGGGAAGCAATGTGGAGTCACAAACCTCCCAGCTCTTTGTTCAGCTTAGACCATGATCTCACCATTTTGACCTGTAACCAGAAAAGTCACAGTGATAACTGGCCTTTTTTTTTCTTCTTTTTTCTCATAGGTTACAAAAAGTAAAAGAAAAATGAAATAAATTATAAAACCAGATGCTTTTTCTCTTCCAATGGCTAGAAAACATGCAATTTCTTCTTTTCTAGTTTTCCTTGGTAGTATTTTTTCCCCTTGATTCTGTTTGCTATGTTGGAGTGTGGTGTACTTCAGATTTTTCCCCTTTTTTTCCATCTCTTTGTTTGAAGAGAATACAGCAGAGAAACAGTCTGTAACAGACAGCTGGGCACTTGTGTGTGCCGTGAATGTGCTTTCAGCTGAAAAGCTTAGTGTCTGCTCAGGATCCAGTAACAGTAAATGCAGGCAGGCTGCTGGCTTCCATATGCACCTTTCCGCATATCATAAATCCTTTGGGCCAACGGGGAGCTCAAGGTGGAAATTTTCTGGTCTGATTCTTGCTACCTAGGATGGGTGCAGGCCCTTCCACTAGGGTTTCGTAGAGAATGCAGCTGACTGGAACTGAGGTTTTTTCTACATAGATTTGACAGTTAATTTACTTCTGAACTGGATTTTCCACAAAATAGCATTTGTGGGAAAGTTTAAGATTAATGAAATTTCATATTTTGTTTTGATGCTTTAAAAAAAATTAGCATTACATTTTAAAATTAAATAATCAGTTGTCTTTGTTTCATTCATTGTTAGTAACTCTTATTCTAACTAGTCTTGTAAGTAATTCTAGTTAATATAATAAAATACTAAATTTAAATCAAATACTGTGCTTAACTTTTAAAAGCTCTTTAAAAAAAATTACATTCTGTCATAGTAGATGTTTTTCCCCATAAGCTTTATGATTACAAGAAAAGAGATTCATCAGAAAATCCAGCAGCTATAACTCTTAACTTCATGGTACATGGAGTTTATTAGAACCTCATCTGTCACAGTCCAGAGTTTTGGGTTATTTGAAGTATCCTCACTTCCCTAAACCAATCTTAAGATTTCTAGAAGAGTGGCATTGACTGTATGATTGTGGAGTGTATGGACACAGGAATAAGGAGATGTGGTCAAACCCCTCAAGATACGCAGGTATCTTGGCCTGTTCACTGTGCTATTTCTGACACCTATGCTTAGCAGCAGTCCAGGGGTGACTGAAGGAATTGGCTGACAATTCTGTCTTTGTTCTGCAGTGCTCCTCTTGCAGTGCTATTTAGACTTTTCTGTGTGAAGGAATAGCTTTTATCCCTGTGAGATATTTGAGAGTTTGGAAGGAAATACTCTTGAAAACATAAGAGATGAACAGGGTTCTACCTTCCTTCCTTGTGAAAGCCTGCACTAAGGTCTGTGAATTTGTTCAAAGGTTTATGATAAAGCCAGCTGATCATTGTTCAGAGTTGTGAACTTCCCCATGAAAAATAAGAAACTTCTCAGTTCATCTGAGGTTGTATGTTTCTACCACACTTTGAAGGTAGAGGAAGGCAGGCTGAATTTTTTACTGCTTTTCAATTGCAGTGCTTTCTTAATACTGCGCTGGATTCAGCATACTTGGTCAATGCCATTACAGATTCAACTATAAACCATTGAAGTAAAAGGAGATTGGTGGAAATTAAGGTTTAAGATATTTGAAGCATCTCAGGCTATTAAGGTCCAATCAGTTAAAGATACTTAGCTTTGTCCTGACAGTCCTATTTATGTTGTCCTACTCCTCAGCTTGAGTAAAAGCAGAATTGAACCCAAGTGATCTAGTGCTTAAGAGTATAATCATCTCTTTGTTAATGGGAAGTCTTGGCCAAGAATTTGGAGCTTATGTAAGATCATTATATAAGGTTATTAAATTGCATCCCACATGCTACTGTGCAGGTAAATCATCCTTACTGCAATATGAATGCTAAGCTAAAGTAAGTCATAGAGGGATGTGCTCAGTAAAGCAAGTACCTAAAAAGGTTTTAGCAAATCTGCAGTGTTCCACTCTGTTCCCTTTCCTGTATATTTAACAATTTAAAATGGAATAGATCTAAAGTCTGGTAACCTTTTCTGTTCACAAGGGACAGTTGGACTACAGCCTCTTTTTAAAGCCATGAGTTATATTCTCCTGTGTATTTTTCATAAGAGTTGAATTCAGTATACATTTGGCAGACAAGCTTTCAAATTTGTCCAAACTCTGCATTTTCATCTTGGACCCCGTGAAGAGCTTGAAAGCAAAGCCTTGTGGAATCAAAGATTCATGTGTCAATGCATCTTCCATTATAGATTGCTATTTGCAATATGATCCTTGATGTGATTTTTATACAGATTCTTTCTTCTTTTAGAAAATGTTCAGAAGCGGATTGGTAGTGGAAAAGCTAACCTGCTGGAAACCCCCTGACAAAAGGGACATTCTCCTAAGGTACCCACAGTATGTCCTGAAATATTTTGCAAATATTTAGAATCTGAGTTTAGTCTTTGCCAAGTTGAGCACAGAATCACAGAAACACAGAATCACAGAATGGTTGAGGTTGGAAAGAACAGAGCTCTCGAGGTCATCCTGCCCACCTCCCCTGCTCAAGCAGGTTGTCTAGAACCATGTCCAGATGGCTTTTGAATATCTCTAAGGATGGAGACTCCACAGCCTCTTTGGACAACCTGTGCAGTGCTCGGTTACCCTCACAGTAAAAAAGTGTTTCCTGATGTTCAGAGGGAACCTTCTGTGTTTCAGCTTATTCCCATTGCCTCTGGTCCTGTCATGGGGCACCACTGGAAAGAGCCAGGCTCTGTCTTCTTTACACCCTCCATTCAGGTATTTGTACGCATTGATAAGATCCTCCTGAGCCTTCTCCAGGTGGAACAGTTCCAGCTCTTTCAGCGTTTCCTTATAGGAGAGGTGTTTCTACTCATTTTAGTAGCCCTATTTGGTGCAATTTCTCCAGTATGCCCAGATTTCCAGAAGTGAAGAGCCCAGAACTGGGCACAGTACTCCAGGTGTGGCCACCAGTGCCAAACCCAACACATTTACTGCAATCACAGTTAAGGAAAGACTGCACTTGAAGAATATTGGGGGAGCTACCTAAAGAAATGTAATATTTACACTTCAGGATGATTTCCGAGTGTACGAATTAAATGCTGTCAAGGTCAATGCAGGCTGAAAGGTATGCAAAGAAGACTGGTCCTCTTAATGGGCATCCTTGCTGAACTCGCTTTCCTCTGTTTTTGTGTGACTGATTTAAACTACCTAGCTACAGATATTGCAGCTCAGCAGGCATCCAAAAGCAGATGGGAACTACCAGTGTGCACTGAACTTGAACTTTGGAAATAAAGGACAGTACCTCCCTCAAACAGACTAGCACTGAGGAAAAGTTGTAACTGTGCAAGAGAGGAAAGAACTAGTCATTTAAAGCAACAACTTTCCTAAACTCCCCTTTTTCTCAGACTTTTTTCTGAAAATCTGTAAGAAAATCCCTGCTGGATTCTATTTTAAAGAGATTATATTGCTTTTTATAATGATAGCCACAGCAGGAGCTGTTTCAACTTTTGGAAACTTTTAGTCCTGTCTAGAATAAATTTTTGTGATTTTTGCTCTCAGATGTAGGATGCGATTTTTGTATAGGTAAGAAATCTACGGCTTGCTGAAGTTTGCTTGCCAATGATTCCTAATGGAGTTACTCTAGCTTTGTTTCATTATTGTAGAGCTGGTTTCTGCTTTAGGCAAGATTCAACTCAAGGGTGTATTTTGCTTGTCAGGTCACCCAACAGATCACTAGTCTGGCTGTCAACTTCATTTGTTCTTTCAGAATAATATTACCATTTATATTCCATCTTGCACAATGGATGCATCTAATTACTAGACAATCTGCAGTGTCCTTACTCCTGGCTACAGCTATTTTGCAAGCAACTCCTTCATATATATGAGACAATTTAAAGTGACAGTAGTCTAGTGTTCAAAGAAATAGAAATTGTATTCTTTGAAAAGGTAGCTGGATGAATAAATACCTTCCAATCCACTAGCAAGCCAGCCTAACAGTTGCAATTAATTCTGATAAATGGTCCTTGGCCTCATTTTCTGTATTGCCTTCTTTTTTATTATTCTTCGTTTGCAGAGATGAAAATAGCAGCAACTGTAAAGAATTGAGCCTGACTGGGGTCACTCCTTTGATTCCATAGATTTAGTTGCAGTTTACAAATGGGAAGAGATGCCTGGGAAGATTTTTCTTTTCATAAGGTGTTGATAAGTTCTTTAATTAAAGAGGATGTTGTAAAGTATAATTCCCACCATGATTTATGAACACCATATTTTATGAAATTAGCCTGGACCAAACTAATTTATGCTTATCTACATTACAGTCAAATATTATGGGGGATCTTCCACTTAACATCTGTTCAACAAGACTGAGAACAACCGTGCCAGCCTGTGTATGTTACAGTTATCAGTTTTGATGGATGTTAGCTGCTGGTTTCCAGATTTTCTGTTAAACAATGCCCTTAGGTGGGAAGCACTTTCAACTTGGATGTCAACAGGAACTGAAGATATCTAGTGCTCCATAATGGGTGTTCAGCATCTGCTGATATAAGGCCCTCGATCAGCTACTTCAGGAGAGCCAGAGTTGCCATGTAGGCAAATATATGTGCTATGGAATTATAAAGACTAGATAAGATTCGCATCTCCTTTGCCTTTCTGTCTCACATAATGAATGTCTAACCGACTTTTCTAGTGAGAGGATCACCATCTTATAACTGTTACCTATTAGGGGTAAAGACTCATTTCCATGATACATTCTCTCATTTTTTCTCTTAAAACTGCTAGACATTTATTCCTGTTTTAACTGTCATTTTAAACCAATTTGGAATGATACATGGTTAAAAAATAAACCTGTGTAAGATGGAAATTTTGCTGCTTTAGGTAGCCTTTTTTTTTCTTCCTTTTTTCCTCTTATGGCTTGGAACTGCAGACTGCATTTATTCTTGCAGAGATAAAATGGGCTGGGAAAGTTCACTGGCCCTGGTGCTGACTCGTACCATGTAGCCTGAGTCCATAAAAGCCCATGCCCAAAACAGGGTTTCAGTGACACATCATTGCCTGTGACTGTGCACTTTGCACTGACCAAAACTGCTGGGGAGTTAACATTTGCTGACAGTTTAATTGTAAAATTTCTAACAACTGAAAATCACAGAGTAAACTGGACTCAGGCATCCTCAGCACTCTCGTTTTTTTCCCTTTTTTTTTTTTCCCACAGCAACAGTCAAGCTGTGCGCTGGTGACAGAAAATCTGTCATGACATTATGGATCTTCCTTCAGCCACTGTTCTGCAGACACCAAGCTGAACAGCATTTTGGCACAGGCAGGTGGGAAGCAGGCATGAGTGGAAAGGAAGAGCCAAGATGCTGATGCTCTGAAGCAATCAACCTCTTAAACAGCCTCTGAGGAGACATCAAGCTGCTTTACCCCAGTGGAGGTGATTCTGCCATTGCTTTTCCTCCCTCTAGGCTCCTCAAGAGCAGCTGTCCCTGAATGCACTCTGTGTGCTGTGCTGGGGCAGAATCAAGATAATTTTCTAAAGTTAACTAGATTTAGTCTTCTATCTCCTCCTAAGGAGCTACTGTCAGCATCTTATGTGTGGCTGAATTAGAATGAGCCTTGTATAATCCCAAATCCCCTCTGAGCATGTATTTATTCTTCAATTTAGGAGGATTGCAGTTCTGATTTTTTTTTCATTCCAATTTTCTGTACAGAATTGTTTGCTTGAGATAGGACTATTTTCTGAAAGGTTTTCTTATCTTTACTATATTATACATATAGGAATCTATGCATTTGGTTAGTGAACCTTCAGAAACATTCATTTACTAATATGTTATGTTTATGTTCTACCCATTCACTACCTGTTTGTGTTATCACAGATGGGTAACAATGTCAATAAACTAGGAGCCTTCAACTGTTCCCCAAAATGAAATTAACTTCCAAAGTTTAAAATATTAAGAATAAAATCCTGGTACTAGGAAAGCTTGGTCCAGAGAGCACAGGACTGGTTTTGATGTTAAAGAGGATTCTACCACTGGCTTGTGATCAAATTTAACAGACCAACTTCATAAGAAGCTCTACTCTTAGCATTAGATGTCTATTTTATTATGGGGAGGAACAAGTTTACCTCACATCTTTGAAAATAGAAACATTTATCAGTTTACATGTCGACTCTGTTTGCAGTATTAAAAGTTTACTCAAAGCAGAGTTCTTGACTAAAAATTGATTTAAAATGATTTATACATGCTGAATGTCTGCATAGTGTCTTGTGCTTCCACCATGATGTTGTAGGCCAGCAGCACCTTAGTGACCACCCGTTTGCAAACACTTGCTGAGATAAATGCAGTGTGTATCTTACAGCTTTCTCCTAGAGAACTGTGTGATTTTGGTTTACTTTGCATGTCCTACAAAGCAATGACCTGCACCAAAGATGCTTCTGTGACCTGTGGAAACCCACTGCTGCTATGGGAGGTGGTGGCTCACAGTTCCTGACCCTGTTCCAAGGCTGTGCAAGACCTTGTGCTTTCACACGGTTTTGGAGGTAGTTGGCAGGTGGCTGAGAAAGAGAAAGGAGGAAGATAAAAGGTGGTGGATGAGCTTGGAAACAGATATTTCTGAGCTGCTTTTTGACAAGGAGAGATGAGGTATATTTGATTAATTCAGAACAGGGCTCCACAGTGACCAAGGCAGGCTCTCATGAGATTTAACAGTTAACTTAAAGATTTATTTAGTTGTTTTCACTTTAAATTTTGCTTTTTGTAGATTTTATTTCTATACCCCTTTTGGCTTGCTGATAACATTTTAATTTCCTGCATTTGCATCTTACTCTTTAGAAGTAGATGCAGAAAAAATGAAGAAGTAACCCGCTGCAGCTAGTATAACTTAAACCTCCTCTAGCATACCTTTGCACTTTGTGGCATCATTTATATAGAAAAAATATGCTCCCCTCTTTCAGACAGTAGTGTTTCACATCTGCTTCAGAGGGAGGTGAAGGAAGTGGTCAAAGCTGCCTTTACTTGCCATCTCTGGAGCTCCGGGATAAGCCATATATTGAGTTACATCTGAGGTATATTTGTGTTCTGGCTCAAGGAGAGAGCAGACTTACAGGAATTATTAGGCTAACTCTGACAATCTCGCCCAGTGTCACAGACGGACACAAGCCCAGAGGTTGGCAAATCAGGCTGTGATGCCCTGGGAGAGTTGTGTAAAAAAGCATGCACAGAGCCACCTGTCCCCAGCCTGCCCTGAGGACCTGAACATCCATAAAACTCCAGCAAAATCATTTGCTCTGTCTAAATTATAAAGCAGAATAAGCCATTAAATATCATACCCATTAGGAAGACATTATTCCCTCCTCTGATTTTTTTTTTTTATTTAAACTTTAGAGATCATTCCTTTCTTGTCCTTTGAAGGGAAAACAAATGCTTTGCTTGGGTGTTATTTAATAAGTACTGTTAACATAACTTACAAAAGTATGAAAAAAATACTTGACAAGCGATCTGTTTTTAGAGTGTCTTCTGCTTGTTTTTCCAAATGCGGAGAATTTAGATTTCTTACTTTAAGTAGTCCGGGGAACCTTGAGAGGCCCATTTCTGAGGGCTAAGTGTTTAAATGCTTACTCCACATTCACCCACAGTGCATTCCTGTGACAACAGAAATGTCTGCCAAGCAGCTCTCTCTCATGGCCTCAGCACTGTGGATATGAGGACTTAAAGACAAGGTGATTTAAGACTGATTTTCTAGTAAATCACACCAGCAGCTTGTGTGACAGGCCATAGAATGGATTTCACCCACCTTTAAATTCTACCTGTCAATAAAATTGGTACGGCTTCCCTAACAAAGCACCAGTGCTGCCCATTGCACTGGGATGGTACAGATGATGCTGTCCCACAGAAGCGTAAAGCACGAGTTCCTGTGCTAGCTAAGGCTGCTATCCCTCAGAATAAATTATTCTCCAGGAAAGAAAGGAAATGTTTTCATCTCTGACCTCTGCAGCAGCAAATGATAAAAAAGGAAGGAAGTCCTGTGATGTTTTAAAGGATAAAAAGAATGGAACATCTTTTCCCATTAGCTATTTTTAAAAATATCACCTTCTATTTCAGTAAAATACACTACAGCAGCCTGCACTTCTGTATTCTGCACTAAAGTACAATAATTCCTAATGCACTTTTCCACATTTGCTTTTCTCGGGTGTAATGTTGAGAAGAGCTGAGTACCTCTCTTTCAGATGTGTTGTCCTATGTGTTAAGGGAGGAAAAGAAGAATTAAAAAATTAGGTTAGTGAAATAAAATAAAATTGAAGGCCAAAACTATTTTTCAAAATGTGTGTTTTGTTTCAAAGATTTTTTTTCTTGCCAAAAGCTTTAACAAAATCCAGGAGCCCAGGTAAGTATTTTATGTACTGGCCCACCTCTTGTCTGCTCGTAGTATAAAAGTTCCACTATAGACAGGCATTGGAATTGCTAGCCCTTGTTCTTGTGGGAGACTTCAACCTACCAGATGTCTGCTGGAAGTACAATACAGCAGAGAAGAAACAATACAGGAGGTTCTTGGAGCGTGTGGAAAGTAGCTTCCTACCCCAGCTCATTAGTGAGCCAACTAGGGAAGATGCCTGGCTAGATTCACTGTTTGCAGAGGACTGGTGGGCGATGTGACGGTTGGAGGCTGCCTTGGGCAAAGAAATCACAAAGTGATTGAATTTTCAGGCCTTGCAGAAGTCAGGAAGGTCGGCAAAACCTCCACCTTAGACTTTTGGAGAGCTGACTTTGGCCTGTTTAGGATGCTGGTTGGCAGAATTCACTGGGAAAATTTACTGAAGGCCAGGGGAGGTTTAGGCTGGATATCATGAAAAATTTCTTCACAGAGAGGGTGCTCAGGCATTGGAACAGGCTGCCCAGGAAAGTGGTGGAATCACCATCCCTGGAAGCATTCATACTCTATGTAGATGAGGCCCTCAGTGACGTGGTTGAGTGGTGGTCTTGGCAGTCCTGGGGTAATGGTTGGAATTGATGACCTTAAATGTCTTCTCCAACCTAGTTGATTCTATGGGAATGATAAGGATTTTATTTTCCATATATTTCAGAACATGTGGCTATAATTTATTCCATTCATTTATTTATGTTTTTTTGTTTTCATCCTTCCTTTGCTTCCCTCTCCTCCAAGCTTTCTATCATAGTTAAATAAGAGAACCACAGCCATGACTATGACTCCCAGGGATTATCTTGTGTAGAGTCATGCAAAGCTTAAACATAATTTTTGATAGCAAACTGAGTATGCCAAAAAAAGAAAATTATTCATCTTAAAGTACTAGAGAGGTGGAACTGCAACAGAAATCGTATTGGCTTGTCCTTTTTTTTTCATTTAGAGTCGCATGGACACTATCTGTTAGGAGGAGGAAAATGTTGAATTCCATAGAGAAAAAATATTAATCTAATGTAAAATTGTCCTTAGAACTTTATCTGCCATCTCATATTCATGGCACAAGTGACAGAAATATCTTCTTGTAGGCCCAAGACAACTGCTAACCCCGTGCAAGGAAAACATTCTCTTTATTAAGGAAAAATGTTTATGTAACATGGTTATCAGGAAGAAGTTTCAGACTCACAGCCATAATTCACAGTCATCATAGGCAAGTTATAAGAACTGAAGGAGAGAGGCTTCTTGCAAAGAGCAACTCTCATTTAACTGCCAAACTAGCAAATATCCCATCTTCCTTGGCATCTTTTGGGTGTGGGAAACTAGTTCTGGAAGTCTCACAAGAAATCAAATGGCAGGCATGGCTTTTGTATAGGGCACAGCTCAGAGCTGCCAGCCATGAGTCCCTTTACCTCTGCCACAGGAGACTTCAGCAGTAAAGGTAAAGGCCTTCCAGCTCATATGTTTGAATCGAGCTACAGAACCAAGTGAAGTGGTGTGATCATCTTCACTTATCCCCTGGAAGCCTTTTCATGCTCCCTAGACTCCTGTACTGCAAAATCTCTTGCAGGGCAGGTGCTAGATGTCTTCTGAGCCTTCTGTGTGTGGTAAAAGGAGAGGGATTATCAGACATAATTTGTCTCACAGCTTTAAAACTCACTGAGCACCTTATGAAAGGAAGAGAGGATAAAAATATATGACTCCTGCTCTGGGTGGGAGACGAGAGCAAAATAAAATTGGCAGAATAGCCAACCTCCCTGTGCTCGAGAGGCTTTTTGAAGAATGTGATTTACAAGTGTTTGCAAGAAAACGACTGACTTCATGTCTGCTCAGGAAGCTGGAGTAATGGATTGCTAATAAGGTTGGGGAGGGGAAATAGCAGGTGTCTACTCTTACCTTGCCAAGCTGAGCTCAAAACTGTAAGGACGTAGCACTAAATACTTTCTCTGGACACAGTCTAATTGAGGAAATTATAAACTGTCATGTTAGGAGTCTTACTGAAAACGTTGCAACCCTCGGGCTACCTGAGTCATTGAAATTACACCTAGGAAGGAAGCTCTTTCCTCTGTCCTCTGTGGGAATGGTATTTTGTGGGAGTTTAAAACACACGGTGAGATTCAGTCCAGCACCTTAGGTACCTGACTGACTGGTACTTCTCTGTTAGATGCTTTAATGAGGCAGTCTTCCTGAAGTAAGTGCCTGAGGTCTATATTTGGTCAACAGAGACAGGAACGTCCTATAGAAGATCTCCAGTAAGTGGACAAGCTTTTCCTGTTGTGAACTTTAGCAGCACTTAATTTTCGCCATTAAAGAGGGCTGCTTCCTTCATTATTGATGGTCAGGCACCAGTTCAAGGCTTCAGCTAGTTTGGGAACATCCTGACCATACCTATTACAATAAAATGGCCAAGTTAAGAAGCCTATTTATCTCCACCTTTTCCAGTCTGAGCAAATCTGGGTAATCAGCCCTGCTTTGCCCTTCTGAACTAAGCAATTTACTGTCCTGACAATTTCCAGTGCTACTAGAGGTACCAGGTCTGGTTGCGATGGAGTTAACTTTTTTCATAGCAGCCCATATGGTGCTGTGTTTTGGATCTGTGACCAAAACAGTGTTGATAACACATGAATGTTTTAGCTGTTGCTGAACAGCGTTTGCACAGTATCAAGGATTTCTCTGTTTCTCACTGTGCCCTGCCAGCAAGCAGTCTGGGTGTGCTCAAGAGACTGGGAGGGTATGCAGCGGGGACAGCTGACCCCAACTGACCAAAGAGATAGTTCACACCATATGACATCGTGCTTAGCAATAGAAGCTGGGGAAGAAGGAGAAAGGAGGGAGGTTCACTGTAGCGTCTGTCTTCCCAAGTAACCATTACTCATGATGGAGCCCTGCTGAACGCTTGCCTGACAATGGGAAGCAGTGAATGAATTCCTTGGTTTGCTTTACTTGTGCACACAGCTTTGCTTTGCTTTGCCTGTTAAATTGTCTGTGTCTCAACCCCTGAGTTTTATCACTTTCATCCTTCTGATTCTCTTCTCATCCCACTGGGCAGGAGTGAGCAAGAAGCTGTGTGAGGCTGAGCTGCCTACCAGGGTTATCCCACAGCAATGGAGTACTCCAAATATTTGTTACCCTTAAGAAGGAATTATTAGGGGTAAAAAAAGTTTGTAAGAAGATGTATTGAATAATTTTTTGATCTAACTTTTTGCTGTTAACAAGTCTCTATTAAGCAAGGTACTATTTCCCCAAACAAAGGTGTGAGTATTTGCCTATAATGTTATGCAAACAGAAGACTTAATGCGTATTCTGATTGTAACACAGGGTGGAACAGAAGGAAACAAACATCACATGATTTACAAAAGATATTTTTAGAATTCTAATGATTTGTTTGTATATATGAACTATTGAACCAACTCTTCAAATAGATGAAAGTGAAAGCTTCTTATTAAAAGCTGCCACATTTCATTTCTATGAACGGTGGGGAAGTTGAGGCATTAAGAGGTTTGTGATATAAAAGATGCCCTCAGTCACACAGGCTGGGGGAAAACAAAAGAAAAGTCTCCTAATCTTGACATTGACATTTTCTTCACTATTAATGAATCCAGAAACACTTCCAGATATGTATCTCTTGAGAAATTTGCGTTACTCAAATACAAAGACCTGAGGAACTAGGGAAAGCATGTAACTGCATTCGGTCCAGAGAACCTGTTAGAGTTATCTATTAGGCTTTCCTGTTACAGAGAACTACCCTAAAGAATTACCTACCTAGAATCCCCTATATAATGAGTGACTAGCTAAGTTATATATTTTTTAAAAAACAATTTTTGTGAGGTTTTTAAGGTTACACAACTGAGGCAAGAACAGTAATCCGTACTCTACCTGGACAGCTCAAATTTACCAAACAGATTTGGCCTCAGAACAAATGACTTCATTTTAACTGAGATTCTGAAACATTTCATATCATCTTTTTCAAAGTCTTGTTCCATCTCTCCTCTCATGGAGTTTCCACCATGGAATCACAGAAGACAGAGCTTGAAAAGACTTGGTACATCATGCATTCTACCTTTTTGATTTTGAAAAACACAAGCGATGTCACTATCCCCTTTAACTCATTCTTTGACTTAATCCTGAAAACTAGTTCAAATTGACAGGATTTCTCCATGCTCAGTCTAATCTACTTTACCAAAAGAAAGCCCTCAACCCCCAAAGACCCCTGAAAGTCAGAGTATCAATAGCAAAACCAATTACTAAATAAATAATTGCTCGAATTTAGATGCATAAGCTGTTCAAATATATAATGGTACTTCATATAAGGACAGCAGGGTCTCCAAAGGTCACAAAGCTTATGAAAGCTTCAAAATACAGTTGTCAAATAAGACTTCTTGAGCTATAGCATGCTTAAAAAAATAAAATCAGTTGTCTTTAAGGTTTAGAAATTAGGCTGTTACTTCCAGTATACAAGGCAAAGCCAATCCTAGCTGTACATGCACAATGATAGGCTTTATCTCCATTCAGTAAAGAAATATTGTAGTCATGGTGGATAATCCTATGAAAACATAATCTCAGGGGCTGTTAAAAAGCAAGCAGAAAGCTAGGAATTAATAATGAAAAACCAAACACAAAAAATGGTACACCTGTATCATGACTACTGCAACAGATCTAGTCACACATCGCAGACAGGAGATAACAGAATAGGAGAGGTACATAAAAAGACACAAGGTAGGTGGATAGATAGAAGAGAGATAAGGATAAACCATGGTCTGGGGCATTTTCTACATTAAAATAGAGAAAACTATGGAAGAGAAGACAGTTGAAGGGGGATTTGAGAGAGCTCTATGAAATCATCATCATCTTTGAAACAATTCCTCACTGTTCTTCACAGTCATAAGAACATAAGCATCAAATTAAATCAACATCTAGTAAGTTAAAACAAATAAAAGGGAGCAGTAGTTTACAGAGCTCACAGATCTCTTGTAGAATTTATTGCTACAGGAAACTTGGGATGCCAAAAGTTTAGATGAGTTCAGGAAGTCGCTTCAGAAAGTGGTTTGACAAATTAATGAAAGAAAATTCCATCAAGGGCTATAAAACACACAGAAATAAGCTCTGGGCCAAGAAGTCCCTAAGTTGCAGATTGCCAGCAGTTGTGAGGAGTTTTGCTGTGGGTAGGCTGAGGAGATGCATGTCCACTTGTTTTAACCTTTCTTTGTGGTATCCACTATAGGTCATTTCCTGAAATAGGGTACTGAGCTAAATGAACCTCTGCTCTGTAGCAGTATAGCTAATCTTACATTGTGCTCTTGTCACAAAAGCAGAGATAACACTGGCAAAACATCCTTCCTTCTCTTCCCACTTAATACACTTCCAACTCTTTGCTGTATGGATTGAACACACTGAAAAGTGACTTCGGAAAGAATGAGCTCTCACTCATCCTTGCTCCAAATATCTTCTGCCTCCAGGTGAAACCAGAAGTAATAGCCAAGGCAGGTCCACCCTGGTATTGCCTCCAGGATGTGGCATCTTGGAAAAAGCTGTCCCATTTGATGCCTGGTGCATACATGCTGGTATGTGTTTTAAAATACAGAGGGCAAATAGCCTCAGGTTTTAGATTGGTGCCAGATGGCTGATTCAAGTGAAAATAACACAGATACACAGAGGAATAGTCACTCCAAAAAGACTGAACTATGTATGTAACAGGATGCACAGGCTCTGAATAGTACTGCGTGTTACTCTACACTGTGCTCATGACAACAAGAAATAAAGACCTGGTGCATCTCAAGACACTGAGAATTTAAATCTATTTCTGAAACTGGCTTTAATTCTTTAAATTTCCAGGTGAACTCTTCATTTAGGAAGAGACAAGCAATGACAATTTTTGAGCCTTTTTACACTAAAATTTTGCCACACCAATTAAAAGATAAAGTGGAATGTAAGGCTTTTGTTTTCAGATTTACAGTATATATGTTATTCAACAACTAAGTAGTAAAACAGGTTACCTCATATTCTATATTCCCATTTATGACTATCTATCTCCCTTTTATGCTCCTGAATGTAGAGAACTGCAATATCAAAACTACAAGCAGGAAAAAATGTTTTGAATGCAAATTATAAAGCATTCAGTATCAAGTCTATCATTCACACATACTAGTTTTACAACTGAAATTTCCTCATTTAGTTACGGTCTAAGTATGGTAAATATAGCTCGAATTTACTACTCTCTCCTCTTCCCCCTCACAAGATGTCCAACCAAATCAGAGAACTGTTTAATCAAATTCTTAAGTGAAATGTTAAACTGTGCCTCTTGACAGAAATCCTCTCCCACATGTTTGCATGTTCCCAGTGCTTGGCACTTTCCATTCTCATCATTTACCTGTGGTGGATACGGAACCAAATAGACTACAGAACATACCATGAACAGCTGCAGCAACAGCACCAACAAAAGCAACATGTGTTGTTGGGCCTTTGGTTTCCAGGTGCTTGAGACACAGCTGATGTTCCTTCATTTTGTGACTGCTGCCTCTTTCTCATTTCAGCTACTTCAGTGCCCAAGTGGCTATAAGAACACAGACATAAGAGATGTACAGAATTACTACAGACCGTCATAAAGTACATTCACATTTCTACAGCAATTCTGATTCTACTGATTCTCACAGCCCATGGCAACAAAAGCATGTGACCATCAAATATGCTGGTCAAGTAACAGTCCTATTGTGTTAAAAGCAGTTTGCAGAAGATCACATTTTAGTGACACACTAAAATGTGCCATTGAATCATGTCTATTCTTATCGCTTTGGCTGGAATAAAAGGACTGTTTATTACCCTTCTGAACAGCAAACTACACAGCTTGTGTAGCACTTGGTAGAGACTGAGTTGTTCCTTACCACAGGACTATCACAACTCTTTCCATTGTACTAAAAATACAGTGGGATGGTTATTCACTTTAAACATGAGCTGGAAACAGATCTTTTTCACTTTTTGACTTCTCTGGTCAATGCTGGATCAATGAAATTGATATAAGTGATATTATATCACAGGAACTAGTAGTCGTCTGTTTAAAGTCAAGATTACTGTAAGTGTTATAACCGGGAGGTTTGCTACTTAAGAGCTATTCTCCATAAATAAAATGAATAATAAATACGTATTTCCAAAATACTTTTCCAACTTTGGGACTATTTGGTCCCAGAAGATTTCCTATGGTCATTGCCAGTCTTTCCTAGTTTTCATTAGGCCAAGATATTTTTCTTTCCAGTGACTTGCAATATGCAGCTGGAAGTAATATTCTATGCATTGCTCAGTTTTCAAAAAAGGTTAAAATATTTATTGCTATGTTATATTAGGAAGGTTTAGATGTCAGGATTCTTCTAATGGTTCACATCTTTGTGCAACACGGTTCCCAGCCTAATGGCTACTACATGCACATATAAATTAGAATAAATTTTGCCTTTGAAAAAGTACAGATTACTGTGGGGAGAAGTCCAGGTTAAAACAGAAGCAGGTAGAAGATGGCCTGGTGTGAGCAGCATGCACCATGGTCATGGCATCCTGCTGCAGCCAGGAGTGCTGAGGAAAGGCAAGCTCTGGTTGATTTGCCACATGGATACATCATGCACAGACAACCCAGAGATGTGCTGTTCTGTCTACATGTATTCAAGCAGCAGCTGTGAGAGTTTGCATTTACATGGTTGCTAAAACTCCTGAAGTTCTTCTGCTGTTAACAGCATCCTTATAGTCAGTTTGCACACAACAACATGTAGCAAGGATACTGAGCTTCAGAACTCAACTCATGCTGCCAAACTCAGGTTGGTGGTTATTTCATCCTCTTGCATAGCTAACTTCCATTTACACTGCCACTGAGAAGAATCAATTTCTGAAGTGTCTGGTCAAATTAAACAATGAAGAACCTTTGAACTACCTGTGGTGAGGGCATCTGCTTATGATATTGATATTACTTCATATGGCTTATAGTTGCTGAACTCGTGAAGATTAAAATTACATACTAAAAATACCACAAAAAATATATTTATTTTATTTTATTTTTTTTTTTAGCAAATGAGAACATCTGTTTTTAGCAAAGGGATACTTTGACATGATTGAAAAACTGCCCCTATTTTTATGATAGATGGGAAAGAAAGAGAAGGTGTTGCAGCATAATATGTAGCTCAGACAGTGAATTATAGCATGGAGTCACTTCCTCCAAACTACAGTGCTGAACTCCTGCTGACTGCACATGATGCAGTTAAATTATTTCATAGATGGCTGTGTCATGCTGTGATCAGTACTTGCTTCAGTAATTTCAATAGCTATGGTTAAAGGTATTAAAGCCAGATATTTTCACAAGGAACATTTGTTTCTTGTAAGCAAAACAGATGTTCTAGAAACATTTGTATAAACCCACAAAATGTATTAGTTTCAGAAATCACTGAAATTACCCATATTTTGGTATTTGTAGGGTTGTAATCTTGGAATGAAAACACCCCATGTATTCCACCTATGAACCTAAAGTCACGTATTTCTTACATGAGTTTACATACATATGTAAAATGTACTATGGCTAGAATTTGTTGCACTAATCCATTCAGACACAATGATGAGAGTTTGTGACTTTGCTGTAGTTTCACAATAATTGTAACTCAGCACAAGCTCCTGCTGCCACTGAAATAAATGTCTCTCTCCCTTTTCTCCTGCAAAGCTCACAGTCACTCATTCCCTCAACTGAGTTGTCCCCTTCTCTGTGCTGGCAGCAGCATTTGTGCAGATACTTGAACTGGATGAAAGAGTACATGTGATTTAAAATTAACCCAGAGGGGAAAGAAAAACAAACCCTGTTTCAAAGGCTTGCAAGTCTGGCTATACACCATCGCAGTAGGGGTTGAGAGAAACACGGGTCTTCATCGTAGAACTTTTCAGGGTGCATTGTCTCCTCCAAGGCTGCTCAGAGGCCACAGGCTAGCCAGTCCTTAGAAAGGGACTTGCTTTGCTGTGCTCTGACTCTGGTCTGGAGTTCAGTGAGGGACACAACCCATACCCTTCCTGACCGTGCAGTATTTGGAAAAGTCCTCGATTGCAGGTACAGTTACATTTATCTATTTAGGCTGTATTTGAAGGAAGAAAAAAGGCCCTTTCTTCTGCTTGTGTTGCATTCTTTTGGAGAGCTTCTAAGCTGAAATCTGTAAGAAATATGAAAAATCCACTCCATGATGCAAAACAATAATATGTTTACTGAGGATGAAGTAGGATGGGTGGAAACTTTAGTTTCATGCTTATTTTGGTTGGATTTCATGTTTTGTGTTGTATTTGTAAATACCAGATGCCATCTACGCAAAACCATAATTGATTCCATTAGATTATTCAGGATGCAGAAGCAGGAATATCTTAATTCTTGGCTAAATTTAGAGACTGTTCTGTAGACGGAAGGTTTATATTTGGTGTGTTGGCCCAAAAAAGATTTAGAATCTTTAATTCAGCAAGTCAGTCTGATGAGATAAATTATTTTTCTGTAATTAAGTGTGAAAGTTCATTACTGTGAAGGAGCAGAATATTGTGAACTGATATTGAGCAGACCTTCTAGGATAGTCGTATAAATTGCACATACCATCTACGAGATTTCATCCTCCCTTTTAGCTTTATAACATTGTCATTATTCTGAGACCCTCTACCTTGGTAAAAATACCAGGTGGTGGGCTTTTGTCCAGTGAAATAATTTTTCCCCTTGCCACCCTCCTATATGATCTCTCACACTATCACAGTTTTGCACCTGGCTCTTTGTCTCCATTTGGTGGCATGGTTCACTAACAGTGTTACGATTTCCATTCGTGCTGATAGAAAAGAGGAATAGAATTCTCATTTGCTTGACTGACTCATTCTCTTGGGGGTGGGTAGGTATGATGGCCCTCTGAGCAATCCCATAATCACAAAGGATTTAATTTTGCAGAACATCTGCTGTCCCTACTCTGCAGATGAGGAAAGGAACCCTAGGGTACAGCAACTGTTTACTAAACGAGTTACAAGACAGGTAGTTCAGGTAAGCTGCAGAGCGAGGAATTCTGTGCAATGCTGTGTGTATCTTCAGTCTTGCAGTGCTAGAGGAATATGAAAACTGAAAAACCATTAAAAAATTGGGGTAAGGCTTCCTGTCAGTTTTGGAACCAATGGCATGAGGATCTATTTCTACATTTAGACAGTGTAATTACCACTTATTCCACTGGGCACTCAGGGGTAATTATTACAGAAATACCCTTGTGCACAGAGCAGTACCTTGGGAAGAGAGCTCAAAAAGGAATAACTGATGGAAGAATCACTTGGTTTATTACAGTTACACCTGTTGAATACAGAATACAGTAATTTCAAATTCCACAGGGTGCCTCTAGAAATTGAAAAGGAGGTGATTTCTGAACAGTTGCACTTCTTGCAGGACTTGTGCTAAGGTTTTACAGTATTTTCCCAGGAAATTCCCAAGGTGTTGGACATAGCACAAAACATAGGCTGCATCACTTCAGTCACTTCAGTGGCTCTGTTGATGCCTATCCTCTGACGAGGCATAAGCAAGCTTCCCTCCTCTCCATCCTCCTTCCCTCCCTTCCCCAAAGCCTATTGTAACAGCCCTGTAAACTATCTGAACTCTTGGCACTGTTCCATCCAGCCCCCTCTGCTCATTTTGGAGCTCACCCTTGCACATGACCCTCCTGTAAGCATTTCTGTCCCCCTCTCAGGATTGCGAGGCAATTCTCCGGGGAAGCTCATGCCCTACAGAGTTGCAAAAAACTCCATTAGGGATTAGAGGTTTTTTAAATTGTATCTTCTAAAGCCATTCCCTAATGCCTGTTTTGAAAGAGAGATATCCTATAAGGTGTGGATAAACGCACACTACCAGTTTACACATCAGAGAAGGGGCATTTTGGTTTTTGTGCAGGCAGGACACGTAATGGCTTTAACTTTCAGGAGAGAATCGGAGCAGAATCAGGTAGAGAAATCTGTCTTTTTTTCAGACTTCTGCAATAGGCAAGAACAATCACCTTGCATCGGAAAGGTGCAGTCAATGTCTTAAGGATACTGAGGGTGTTTTGCTCTGCAGGAAAGAAACTTAGCCCTAAAATACTTTTTTTAGGGAGGACAGATCTATCATATCAGCTCTTCTTCATTGCTTTGCTTCCTTTAACTTTTCCAATAAAGGAGCAAAACCTCAATTGTGTCACTTCCATAAATTCGAACCTTGTAACAGCCCCAGATGTGACTGTTGATCTCTTAACCATACTTCATGTTTTTACTGTCTTAACTGGCATTCACTTGGTGTGCATGGTTTCCTAACAAGACTTGTTTTTAAATTTAGGGAAGTTGAAAGCCTTCAAACGCTAAGCATTAAGGTAAACATTATCCATTTAAGACCCCATTCAGGCTTCATTGTAAGAAATAAATGTACACCAAGGAAGGCTTTGTGTACTGTGGATTCAAGACTTCCAACTATCATTTTAGATTTTCTACATATTTGGAAAATCTCAACATTTATAACAGAGTTACATTAACATTTCCTTGATTTATTTTTTAATGAGTTGTTTGGGCATAATTGGAGTGATCTTTATGGATCTTGGTGGGCTCAGGTTTTAGTTTTATAAAACAGTCAATAGGAGAGTGACAGCGATGTCCCTAAAATACCATTTTTTTTTCAGAGGAGTTAGGTGCCTCATTGAATTTCTAGTATATAAGACATATTTTTAACTGCAAACATTAAGTAAAAACCCTCAGAGCATGTCGTAATATGTTACTTCTAACGACCTGTGATATGCTATCTGTTTTAAAGCCATAGTTATTTTAAGGACAGACTTACTAACATACCAGAACAGTGTCACACAGCCCCGATGCACCTGCCAATTAAATAATCTCACAGATGCATGTGCTGCTCTTGCAATGCAAAGATAGCCCTAACATAACACTTTTATTTGTGCTGTCTTCATTCATCTAGAGGAGTGTCCTCAGGGTACCACAATCTAAATAAAGACAGATTGAGAGATTTTATCAGATGTCTCTGAGCTATAAAGATTTCCATATACCCCCTGCAATGCTGAGTGAGTAGCAAAATCAAAACAGCACAGACATGGGCAGGCTTTTAAGTGCTTCTGACCACTTAGTCTTCACAGAACAATGGCATTCATACTGGTCACTCTGCCCAAGAGAAACCTTGACACAACCACATTCTCTCTTTTGCCACTGAGTCCTGAAAGCCGTTCAGTATTTCACAAATAAATTCATCTAAAGTAATAGAGAAGAGTAAGTCTACCAGAATAAGTGTAATTGTGTTACCTCAGGCCCCATTTACTTATTTCAATGTATCTGTAGTCTATTACAGTACAATTAGAAGCTATTGGCAACAATGGAACATTAATTGCACCTTAATTGATTTAAATATAGACTATATGGAAAAATTCAATCAATTGCAGCAGCATGGAAAGTTTGAAATGTTTGCATTTTTAAGATTTTGTGTTTTGGAAAGAAAGATCAATGAAAAAGGCAATTTCTGAAAACTAGTATGGTTAACGGCAATCATGTCATAATTTGAACTCCGAATTTTAACAGATTTGTTTTTTTGAGTTCTTCAAAAACCGTATTTTGCATCATGGCCAAGTTCTAAAAATTTGTGAAGAGTAAGAATGCCTGAATCGAAACAGAATTTGTATCTGTAACTAGACCTTCATATTGCATACCTATCCCATGTTGATGTGTCATATAGGCCAGTGCACAGATTCTGTGTTCAGCCAATAAAGGGTATGCATATATTATAGCTTTTAATTTTAAAAGCTTGGCTACCCACATAAAGCTGTATGAACCCTGCTTTTAAGTTTGATGGTGCCATACTATTACCAAAGTGGCAGAATCATGGAGGGACTTTATTTCTCTTAAGTAGCTTGAAGTCGCCAAGACACCACATGGCCTCCATTCTGTCATTCTTCTTGTATAAGTGGCAGATCACCTTTTGGTAGTAACTGTTGAAACTGCAGGGTTTGAGCACTTACTGGCTCAGAGAACAGGTTATTGCACCCACTACATTTTACTTTTGGGCAACTGAAGACTTGAGAGTCTACAGCAAAACATCTTGCTCTTCTGTTGGTTACTGCAAATCAGTTAAGTGTTTCAAGACATGTACACCCCTACCATACAGACATCTTTCTCTTGTCAGGTCTTCTTCTCTGGAGATGTTTGACTCTTTTTAAAGTCTTTCAGAGCAAGCCATAAAGTGGACATTCAGTCCATTTGATGGAACAAGAAGAAAAAGAAATTGTGTGGACAATTGGAGAAAGTGTTCAGACATTAAACGTTTTATTAGGATAGAACACTGCCACGTGAATATTCATTTAAACTGAAATTGCAGTTTGGCTGAACATTATAAAATCCTTGCCTTGTGTACAGTAATATTCTTCTTATTACTTTGACAGACAGCTTCTGTGCTCATAAAGGATGTCTAAGATTTATTTTTATTATTTTATGGCGAACTTAGTATCCTGAGGAAGCCCTGCTTAAATCTCTACATCATCGAGCAGATATGCATTTGTACTTCTGAATCAGCCATTACTGCTCAGTAACAAAACATTAAGCCTGACAGTAATGCATTATTGAAAAGTTTGAGATGCCTGCATGTGGCTTTTAAGGAGCTCTGCTAAAATTGTGGTAAAGAGCACTCTACAGTCTTCAGGAACATTTTATAAAAAGCAAAATGTAAAACTCATCAGGAAACCTTTTATCTTTTTAAAGATTATTGTTTTTATGGGTATGCATTCGAAAAACGTGAGAATCCCATTTCACACTACATCAATCTACTTACTCATCTAGCATGGCTGCAGCTGACTTAGACACATGACATACTTTAGAAAGCTGAGAAGATACTTTCCTCACAGGGGGGAAATACATATTGCTGGAAAGGAAAATGGTTAAAGTCCATGACATTCCTCATAAAGAGAACACTAAGAAGACTCTGGAGAACACAGAGAGCTTTACTGCATGCATTAGCACTGTAATTTCTAAGTAAGTTTCCCTGTGCTCAAAGCCATTTCTCTGTGTAAAAAGTCAGATGTCATTTGGGGATTATGTGAACTGCACAGATTATGAACAAATTTCAGCAAATTTTTAAGAAAAAATCATAGGGCCAGCAGAAGAATTTGTAGCTAACTTAGGGTAAAAAGATTTGCAAGTACAATTCAAGCATCATACAAGCTCTAATGTTCTTGAACTACTTTTTTCTGCACATAATACCATTCTGGCAAATTTTCATCTACAGAAACGGCAGCATTTAATCAAATAAATGCACACAACTTTCATTTATAGTGCATGTGCTGCTATAGGCTGAAAAATGAAGGAAAGTATTAGGAAAATTGTTTTAGTGTGAGAACAGCTTTTCTAAAACCACTTTGGAAATGGGTCTAGTCTTTGAAGTGACAGAATTTACATTCTTCCCTGCAAAATGAAGACTTGCATCCTCTACTTCCAAGGCATTTTACATTTTCAAATTCCTTCTGGAAACAGTTTTTTGGTAATCACATTGATTTTAGTCTCACTGACTTCTGAGGTATTCTGACTTCTCTTTAACTGACTGACTTCTGACTAACAGGATCTCTGTGTATTCCAGCCCTCCTTTCCTCAGCCACCACTAAAAAAATAAAAAGTATAATAAACAATATCAAGAGATTAGTGTGGCAGGGAGAAGGTATTTGGTTAACACGGTAAAACTGAGAAGGATAGGAATGGAAGGTGGCATGAGGCAGAAACTGGCTTAGGGTCTTTCTGGATGGGTTTGAATAGTGAGAGAAGTTTAACCCAAGCACTATATGCGGATAGGCTTGATCAAAACCAAGCTGCTTCAAATAAGAGAGGCAGGGGTGGGGATTGTACAGGTACCACACTCTGCTCACATTACAATATCCAGGAAGTTCATGACTGTAGAACTAAAGAATATTTACCCTTAACAGATAGTGGTCAGACTGGGCACATACCCATTGCTAACGCATCTCTACTTCCCTCCCACAAGCTACTTCCTCTAACTCATAGCAAGCTCCTGATACTTTTGGTCCTCTAGTTAGCATGAATGCTTGCTTGTGTACGGAAGAGAGAGGAGTATCTACTCTGCACAAGGGATATGCTCTTTCCCATCATGCTGGCATTTGTACCAATAGCAGTTAGTTTAAAGCCTTGACTTTAGAGCACTGTGCTGTTGGCAAGGTTCTTGCTTCCACTTTGCTCTGCTCCTTTGCATTGCTGCTACCTCTGGACAACACATTTATCTTATCACTTCTGACTTCTTCCTTAGTTGTTATCTGAAGGTTTGCAAGAGTTTGCCCAGGATTTGTATGTCAGTGTGTGACACTCTACTACTACTCCACAGTCGTCTTTGGTTTCCGCTACTCCACTCTCACCTCAAGTCTGTAGCTGCTTTAAGTGACCTGCACTCCATGGCAGCTTGAGGTGCTGGTTTCTTGCCTATGCTGTGGGTGGCCTTCTGCTCACCTGCATAATAGGTTCATATTTGTGGTGCTTTTATTCCTTAGCATTTCTATAATGATGTCTGTGTCATGTCAAGCATTTCTCTATGTGTTTGACTCTAATAGGCAGGTCTTTACCTGCCTATTTTGCTCAGGGTTATAATTAGTACCTGATAAGGTACAAGGGATGATTCAGCATGACATAGGAGAGATCCCTTTCCATGCATTCTTTAACCTCTGTCAATCTCTTGATTAACTTCACTGCTGACAAGATTTTCCCATTGTTTCCTGACAGTAAAGACAATTTATGCTCACTGGTACCAGGAATGGTGCTACGCCATGGGTGTAGTAATACTTTTGCATATGATAAGAGCATAAAGCGTCTTTGAAAAGAACAAACTCGTTATGATAGTTTTGCCTAAGTACCTTCCAGGTTGCCAGCTCAGTTTGGGGATATGTTTTAACAATCATCTATATAATTAAAAGCAAACAGGCTTGCTCTTGACTTCTTCCAGGTTCATCTGCAATTTCTTTATTATGTCTTTCTACTTAATTGCCACGTTTCTACCAGGGCCATACAGATTATTAATTTTCACTTTAGGCAGATGTTTTAATCGTTCCCTGGATGGTTCTGTTGCCATGAACATTTCAAACCATAGCTTTACGATGGAATCTACTATCCCCACCCAAATATTTGCTACAAATTGTAATACAATATTGTTCAAGTTATGTAGCTTTAAATTATGGAATTTTACACAATTTCCAAAATTACCAAGGTTCTCTTAAGTTCTCATGCCAGTCTTCTTATCATGAAAGTGTGTTCCCTCTGTGCTCTTAGATGTTAGGTGAAAATAAATAAGACAAATAAGCCTCTTTTTTTTTTTTTCCTGTTACTCAGTTTCTGCTGTTTCTGTGTTTCAGGCACTATTCTTCACATAAATATTGTAGCCTCTGTCCATCTCCCTTTTATTAATCCCCACATCTTTTTACAGAAGCAGCTATTGTTCCCATGCTTGAGGAAGGTATGTTTTCTGAAATCCCATATTTCCACTGGTCTCACTCTTTCACTATACTTGCTTGTTCTGCACTAGATGCTGTTCTGTCTACCTTTTAGTCACATGTCCCGTGCAGTGACTCTCACTTTTCCATCTGCTGCTACCAAGCTTTATGTCTTTCATGCTGTGTCACATGAGAGAGTTCCCCAGTTATAAAGTGAACGTGGCCCTTTTCTTTACTAGTAAAGGATTTGCAGAGGTGTTACAGTAGCCACAAGCTTCCTCAAGGCTTCATCACATCCCTGTAATTGGTGTTCTCCCTTCCCCAGGCTCCATGTCCCTTACTGCTTATTTTGACATCTGGTTAGGGATTCACCAGTGCAGAAAGAGGTGGGAGCTGCTGATCACAGCCACAAGCATAGGACAGTCCTTGGGAGGAGCTATTAAGGGCTCTTTTATCCCTTTGTGCTGTTCAGCAAGTTACCAGGAAAAATAGGCAGGAAATGAAAAAAGCAGCTGACAATAGCGGAAAAATGGGAAGACAACAGACAAATATGGAAGACAGAAAACATGAATTTAGCTGACTAAATCCTGGGTTAAACCCATTGTGGAGCAAGAAATCAGAGTGGGTGTTAGAGAGGTGACAAGCTATGTGGCTTGAAAACCTTCAAAATTTTAATAGGAGTATTCAGATTTTAATTTGTGTGAAATTTGACACACAAATTTCAATTTTAAATATATAGTATACATATATGTATATATGTTAACAAAGTAAACATTTCAGCAACAATATTTATTTTGGTCCCTGAAGATGTTTTCTTCTGAGATTCCTTGACAGCAGAAAAAAGCATCACAGAGTATTTAAAAATGATGACACTGTGCTCTTCGAGCTTTGATTTGCATTCACCTGCAGTAACCCACTGCAGGGGTTCAGGATGCATACAGCTGACAGCAGAGTGACAGACATTCATGGGACCATTTGCCTCCTCCAGATTTGCTTCAGTGTCTTAGCTCAGCTCCCTCTCCATGGTGTACTTTCCTTTCTGCTCCCAAGGTCAGTAGCTTTCCCTGGCTGAGATGTCTGTCAGCTCTGCTGTGAAACTGATGACCCGCAGAGCAATACAGCAGGCAGATCTGTGTCTGCTGCTTCTGTAACAACACTCACTTGGATTCATCTGTCAAAGACACTAGGCAGCACAGGAAATAAAGAGATTTATGGAGAAAAAGAAATATCAGACTTCCAGGTTAAATCCCCTTGCCATTACAAAAGCTTTCTAGAACCTACTCACTATTTTTTCAGTGACAGAAAGCAGGTTTTCCTTCCTTTCTCTTGTTCTTGTTTTATCCCTTCCCTTGCTGGAAGGATTCCCATGTAGAAAGCTGCAGCCTCCTTCGTGTACCTCATCACTTGAGCATCTGCCTCAGCTGCCTGAATCCTCAGTAGTGTCCTGTTTGGTAACTTGCCTGGAAGAACGAGTTTCTCCAGAGCTCCTCACAGGTCACTTTCTGACTACCACAGATTTATGGGGTTGTTGGTACTTTATAACATCAGGTAGTGAGCGCTTGTTAGTACAGGTCCTCTTCTGTAAACACAGAGGTACGATGCAAGTGTGCAGCGAAAGAAAGACACAAATGTCCAAATTATACAGAAAATGCCTAGCAGTCACAGGGGTGTCTCTAAGTTCATATTGATTCCCAAAATACCAAACTGAGGTAGAGGGCTTGAGATGTTTTGAGACTAGTGTGGGGAGGAGTCCCTAAAATTAGTTAGCCTGCTGCATGTTAGAACGTATGTGTGGAGGTTCAGGGAAAGAAAACAAAAGATTTCTTCTCCTTTCCTTTCTCCTCCCATGATAGCTTTTTAATATGTTGGGGTTTAGAATACATATTTCCAACCATCCCAGTAAACAATTTTTTATAGCAAGCTGTGCATGTATTCTTTCATATTCACCAACAGAAAAGAATAAATTATGTATTCCTGCAGAATTATGTATTCCTGCTATTGCACTAGGGAAAACTTACATATTAAAAAACAATATAGCAGGGTTTCCTTCCTTTTTGTTTTTCTTTTTAACCCTATCAAGGATGTGAGTTAATTCTTTTAGAATTTCTAAAAATACTACATGCAAATTTGCACAGAAAGACTTCACCATTTTTCCTCCTGAAAAAGGATATTTTACTTTGGAGGACAGACACCAATGGTAAGGGAATATTCCAGATGTTAATTTGTTCCCCCTTTTCTTTGTATAATGGTATACTCGAGGCAGTGTGTGCTTAGGGAAGTCTGTGGTGCTGTTGCATTGTTTTCAAAGCTTAAGAAAAGAGAGAGAATTGCGAATTATTTGCTGCCCAGAAAAAAGCAAAATACACCCAAATGCAGAAAAACATTTTGAAGACTACTTATAAGTGATTACAAAAAAGTCTTACATAAAGAGTCTATTTTTAACACCTCATTTTTATAGTTTAAAGGATGAAACTTGAAACTATGCTCCCAAAATTTAAATTTCATGATTTTTCATAATCCAAGTCTAATTATTGTACTAATATTAAAAAATCTACCATGAAGATGCAAGGGGCTAAAAACATGCTGTGAAAACTTGAAACCTTTGTAATCTCTGGAAATATGCAAATTTTGGTATGAAAGTGTCACACCTAGTCAGATCATTTACAAGCTCTCTTATGCTGAGCACTGGCACAGATTTACAATAACCAGCTACGTTACTGTATAGCAAGGCATTAAAATAGCTTTTCCACTTGAGGATGCAATGGGATAGAATGAACCGATTTAATTTAGATAAATGGATCCCTGAAGATCAGTAGACAAGACCTCTTGGAACACTGTCTTCACTGATTACTGAGTGAAGCTTGATGTGAATGTCTTGTCCATCACACCACTTCCTAGAAAAGCTCTGCTCACTGGGATGCAGTCTGTCTGATGTCCTTGTTTACTGCTGCATATAGCCTCCATGAGGGAAGTTCATCAGCATCCTTTTACGCATAATTTTGTAATGTTAAAAAAATTACAGTTTTGCATGAAAAGCTGTATTTCCTCTAGTCAGTGAAATATATTTAGGCAGTTTTCTTGTTGAAGTTCAGAAAAAAAATATGTCTATCATGATAAGAGGACAAGGCAATGTTTCAATTCAAAGTAACTATACAAGAATACAGGGCAGCCTGTTGACTGCATCTTAAAGGATGGCATTAAGCGGATTAAAAAGAACTATGAGCATGGCAGAGCTGGCCCAGACATCTGTCTGCAGCTACCCCTTCCCAGCTCCACAATTTGCCCTCTCCCAGCCATTCAACTGTATTGTGACTTGGGCATTGACTTCTGCCCCAAACTCTCTTTGAAACTAGGACCTTTCTGTGAGATCTGTAAGACGATGGGGAATGAGGGAAGCTTGGGAACAAGCCTGGATAAAAGGCTAAATTGTATTGAGACCTCACACCTCAATTCTCTCTGAAGGCCTTCTCGGTGAGCTGTCACAGCAACTATTCCAGCAGCAGGGGTTATATAAAGACTGTGCTGGCCCATAATGGTAAAACTTGTAGACCAGATCTCTCCACAGTCTCTCCTTGACTTGGCTGCTGGTTTTTATTTCCATGCACTTGGCTTAATTTTCTGGTTTTGAGATTGTATTTGAAAGTTTGACCTGTCATTCTGTTGAAATTGGTTGACATACCTAAAGTTAGCAGAGACAGACAGGCAGATACAGCAAGGTCTGACAAGCATCATTAGCTTGGGAAACCAAAATAGCAAGTCAGAAAACAGATTAATATGAAGAGCTTTGAGCAGTATGGCCTGGAATAGCTCACCACCAAATAATAAATTCCCATCCACATATGTGATCCAGGAGCTGTTCTCAGTCATTGAGGCAAAGGGTGAAGGGTGGTGTTAGGGAAGGGTGTGGAAGAAGAGTAGTGCTCATCATCTAGCCCAGCTGTATTGAGTAAAGCAGAGCCAGACCCCACTGTAGGTTTATTTTGTGCTTTGGGAGTATTTAGGCTAAGTCCAGTCTCAACAGTCGTGGAGCTTCATCACATGCTCTGGGGAGGGGAAAACAGTTATGTAATAAAACTCGAAAATATGATCAAAGTTATCAAGCTTTGCAGCAGGCTAATGAGGTTTGATACTAGGAATTACTTCATTCACTTTTTTAAAAAGGTAAAATTAGAAACAAGTTTTCTTTAGACTGTTATTTTTATTGGATTTTTTAGTCCTCAAACCTCAAAATATTCCAGCTGAAGCGCCTTATCTAGCTCCCACTTCAGGCAAAAATGTTTATGCCCTGTTTTTATTTGCCTCAACTGATTCTCCTGTGGCAAAGGGTAGAGTATGTCATTCTATGCAACTCATGTTATTAGAAATAATTACTGAATCAGTTGCTTTAAAATCTCTACACTAGTTACTGGTAGAATCTTTTCTTCCAAAACCCTTTACAATAAAATAATAATGAAGCCTTTTTGAGTGAGTAAATCGGAAATTAGGGCATATTGCTAGTAGCATGCAGAGCTTGTTATGGACAAGACATCTTTCCTCTTATGAAAACATGTTCTGTATGATAGGACTTTCAAAAATATCCAGTGGTTGCAATATGCTTTGTCCACAGAACCATCTCCTAAAAATTTCTCTAATTTAAAGCAAAGTGAAGATGAAGCTCTCACCCTCAAGAAGGTGAACATCTCTGAAACACTGTACTCTTAATACATTCTTAGGTAGAAAAAAGATTCTTGAGATAGAATCTTTAAAAAAAATGCATAAATCACAGAAAACTGCATGGAATTAATTTTATTTACTGCAAACTTATCTGTTTTAAGTATTAGACATAAGTTGCTTCCTCTTATGTTCCTTATGTTCATAGTGTTCCTCCTCTGACATTCTAGCTCTTTCGTGAAGCAAAAAACATTACACTTGCTACAGCTAAAAAAATCCTTATTGTTTGAGGCAAAAGATGAATATTTAACATAACTGTGCAGCCCCAGAGATCTACTATATGTCTTTTCTTGTTGATACCTGAATGGCGTGCAACTAAGTGCAGTGATAAATAAGAACAGAGGCCTCAAAGAGGGATATTAAACACAGTATTTTTCCTTAAAAGAGACCACTGCTTTGTTTCAAGAGCTCTCAAACTAAATGATGTTTTCATGTTATGTTTTATATTTGACTCATGCCTCTTGCAAAGTTCTGGTACATTCAGTGAATGCACAACTGGAAAGGGAAAACTCAGCACTTTTCCCCAGCACTCTTGATACAAGTCAGCATGGCTAAGGCCTGTCTGACAGTCCTTGCTAGTTCTAATACACATCTCTTCAAGCGCCTTCATTCCACATTATAGACATGAACAACAAAAAAATGCCAGTACAGTTACTCAGTTATGCTTGGAGACAACTGCTGGAAAAGAATTGTCCTGTGCGGCAAAGAGGAGCTTGCAGATGTGGAACGAATAAGGCTGATGTGGTAGGCACCCTTAGCACCTGCAGAGCACATGGAGGCAGAGGTGTCTGGACTACAATTCCACTGGAGACCACCTGAAGTCTCTTCTGAAAGCAGGACAGCTTACTGAGAAGATAGAACAGATATTAGCCCTAACAATACCTTTCCCCAGCAGCACTGCAGGCATTATCTTTTCCATTCGTTATTTAGCTGCCCTCTCATGGGGAAAAAGTCATCTTGAAAACCCCATTCCTCGTTACCTGCTACTATCTGCTGCTCTTCTTTCTGAGATACTGTCAGCACTTCCATCACTACACTAACTTGTGCATCAGCATTCAACATTGGATCAATAAGCATTCCGTGTATTCGAAGTCAATAATCCAGCTGTCTTTTATTCTAGGGTTGTCTTGGACTGTTAGAAAGTTGTTCATCGACTTTCCTGAAGTTTGCAGAGTCTTCCTAAGGGCAAATTCCAACACAGTTCCTTCAGTTTTTCCACACTGGTCAGACATATTTGTCTTGTTTCCAGGATTCTGCCTATGTGGACTTGAGTTCTGAATGCTGTTCTACTTCAGGTGTAATTTTAAATGCGTTTTATGTTTGTCTTCATTTTGCACAGTATCAAAGTCCTGTTTATCATTCAAAACTTCAGGCAGGGGCACTTCCTTTGCCCATCAATAAACATATTGCTAAGAGCTAATTCCAGATCTTTCAGTAGGCCAAGGGCTATTCCTCAAACTACAGTCCTAGTCTGGTTTTGTATCTGAACTCAGCTTCTCAAAATTACCTTTGAAAGCTAGACCAGTCATTAACTCCATTTTTACTTGCATGTGTATCTTTTTTTAAAACCACATTGTTTCTGGGGCTCATTTTTGTACACTGCTCATATTTTGAACATAGAATCATAGAATACCTTGCGTTGGAAGGGATCTTCAAAGGTCATCTAGTCCAACCCCCCCCCAATGAACATAGTGTGGTGGTTAACTATTTCTACTCAAGCTAGTAAAAATAATGAAAACCAATAGATTTTTCAGTACCGTCTACTTTCAGAAACGTGAATGCTTCTGTCCATCTTCAGATAGCACCAACTCCTACCATAATGAAGAAATGTCTGAAACTTCTCCATTATCCTTCCCCATTTCCAGAGTTTCAGCTCTCAGTGGAAGATGATTTGCTCCTTTCTTCCCCTAAAGCTGGGGTAACAGTTTCCATTACTACTTTGGCTGCTCTGAACTGGTGCCTGGCTGCAGTCTGCATTCCTCGTGAGGCAAGCACGTGACCTTCCTCCTCCAAGCCAGACATGGCTCCATCCCTGCCTCCAGCTCTTCTAAGGATGCCATGCTGCATCCTTATTATTAAGGTCCCTCAGTATGGGTTGAGATAACTCCATAAGCAATTCTTACTGCAGGAAGAACATGGCAACATAAGGGAGATTTGTTTTTTTCTATTTGTATGTATTTATTTCTATTTACATACAAATAGGAAAAAACAAATCTCCCTCATGTTGCCAGATGTAAATACATCTGCCACCCTTTCCTCCCATGTAAAGGCAGTACTTTTAATGACTCACAAGCAGGAAGTGGTTAAAGGCACATTGCCAGGCAATTTTTTTCAAGTTGATTAACCATTACAGATAATCTGCATGTAGTTAATGAAAGTTATGAGCATCTAGAAGTTGTGTACTCCATTCATAAGTGCTCTGACACAAAAGCTAATTCAACTAAACCAAAAAATGGCTTATTAAAAAATATGCAGGTGATGTAGCTGGCTACTGTTGTTCAGGCTTTCATGAAATCACCAAATATTCTACCTGTGATTTATTTATACATAAACAAAACTTCCAAGTAACCTGCTCTATCCTGAAACACTCAAAAATATTCACAACTACGATTGCACTTTTTTCCCAGGAAAACAGACTGAAATTAAATGCTGCTCATGATAGCAGAGACATTTCAGAGATATTTTCAAGTTAATATAGTTTAAAAAATGCAAAAGAGTCTGCAGAAACAAACAATTGTGTCTTGCTGCACATTACTGAAAAGCATTTAACCTAATTCTGCCAAGGATTAATGAGTTTCCCTGCGACTGCTGGAAAATGGCATTTTTGCAACATTACAGGTTTCCAGGGGTGTGGTAGTGGTGGAAAGATTTTGCTAGTTATGTTCTAAGTTCCTGGTTGTGGGAACACCTCCACCCCCTTTCAGACTTGTTCAGCTCAACATTAGATGCTTTCTGCCACTGATGCCATGATTCATCAATTTCTGTAATGCCGGGAGTATTTGCTAGATTATCTCCTATGACGCACTGTTACCCTCTTGCTGCCTAAATCCCATAATGTATCACTGAAGTCCCATTACTGGAAGACCATAATGGGAAATGGTGGGTAGAGAAGATCTTGGTGCTATTCAGCAATTAATGCCTGAAATACTTTGACTGGAGTTGTTCAAATGATGCTTTTATATTTCTACATCAAAGTTCAGAAGTTTTGCAGAATTATTTCAATCATTTGAGATGAACACAAATGTTCAGGTAAAACAGAGTTCCACTGGATTGATATTCTCATTTTTTGCCCAAGTTAATTCCTGTTTCAGAGCCAGAAGAGGGGATGAAAAACTCCACTGGCACATCTATCAGCTTTGTGGTCTTCCCAAATTCAATTTAATCCAGAAGAACAATTTTGCAGGAGCAGGTCCTTTCCTACTCACATCATTTATTATTTTGATTGTTTATATTGAAAATATTATTTGTATTCACGAATTGCTGCTTTAATGCCAAAAGGCCAAATTCTGATATCCCTGTTTAGTAGTAAATGTGACTACTCCACTGACTCTATTGCAGGTGTTCCTTCTTTGCAGAGATGTTGGTGATCCTGGGTTTTCTTCCACAAATCAGGAAAGCCAGCTACTCTGGCACTTCTAAACACTCCTCCTTTGTGTGTAAAAGGCTTTTCATTCAGCAGCTCAAGACCACAGTCTCCATTTCAGTCAGCTTTTTGGTAGGCTGAAGTAAATCAAGCAGGAGCTGGGTCAAGAAATTTATAGTCACTACACACCCTGTGTTTTTCCTTCCCCTTTCCCTCCCTACTCCTGTATACACATGTACACACAAGATGAAGTAAAGGAGACTTTTAATCAATGTATGGGTGTTACAAGGGATACCTGTAACAGTGACATTCAAGTCCTCTTTCTGTCCTCAAGTCCTCTGGAAAGGAGGGTAGTAACACCCAGTGTGCTCATTTACCTGTTGAGGCTGATACAGTCATCTGTTGTCCTCTTGATATGTCTAGGGCTTTAATGTCAGTGAGGCCTATGCAAATGAGACTGGTTTTATTGTTACAGTTGAAAGAACTTCTGCCACTACACTACAAACCTGAGTCTCTTTTTGGTTTACCATTCCCTAAAATTCCCACTGAAGACTGGCTGCATTAGTGAATTAGGTGTACAAGGGGTCTTTGTCAGTTTTTTTAGTTCTGCTCCAGAATTATACATGGTGCATTCCCTCTCACGGAGAGTCTGTTTTCTTCTGAATGAAGAATTATTCACTAGAGCTTGAAACATCATTTATTTAAACTCTCTTGAAACCTATTGATTAGGATGTTCAAAGTGAGTGATTTGTAGCAGTGAATAAATCCCCTCCAGGGAACAAAGGTGTCTGCTGAAGATGAGACTTGGAGAGTATCCCAATGCATTCTCAAGTGCACAAGGAAAAGATTAATTGTACCTACCCTCAAAAAGTCTGTGGCTAAATGGCTAGGAAGCTGGAATTGCACAGGGAGGCTGTAATCACTATCGCCTTGTACTCTAGCAGAAAAGGAAAAAGGTTATATAGGTATATATAACTATATATATATAGCTGGCGAATGAAGTTGCTAAGCCACTGTCCATCACATGCCATATCTGAAAAATCATGGCAGTCAGGTGAAGCTCCCGATGACTGGAAAAAGGGAAATATAACCCCCATTTTCAAGAAGGGGAAAATGGATGACCCAGGGAACTACAGACCAGTCAGTCTCACCTCTGTGCCTGGCAAAATCTTGGAGCAGATTCTCCTGGAAGGCATGCTAAGGCACATGAAAAACAAGGAGGTGGCTGGTGACAGCCGGCATGGCTTCACTAAGGGGAAATCCTGCCTGACCAATTTGGTGGCCTTCTATGATGGCGTTACTGAACTGATGGACAGGGGTAGAGCAGTTGATGTCATCTACCTGGACTTGTGCAAAGCGTTCGACACTGTCCCACATGACATCCTTGTCTCTAAATTGGAGAGACATCAATTTGATGGGTGGACCACTCAGTGGATAAAGAACTGGCTGGATGGCAGCACGCAAAGAGTTGTGGTCAATGGCTCAATGTCTGGCTGGAGACCGGTAACGAGTGGTGTCCCTCAGGGATCAGTGTTGAGATCGGTCTTGTTCAACATCTTTGTCGGTGACATGGACAGTGGGATTGAGTGCGCCCTCAGCAAGTTTGCCGATGACACCAAGCTGTGTGGTTCAGTTGATATGCTGGAGGGAAGGGATGCCATCCGGAGGGAAGGGATGCCATCCAGAGGGACCTCGACACGCTTGTGAGGTGGGCTGATGCCAACCTGATGAAGTTTAACCATGCCAAGTGCAAGGTCCTACACCTGGGTCGCAGCAATCCCAGGCACAGCTACAGGTTGGGCAGAGAAGAGATTCAGAGCAGCCCTGCAGAGAAGGACTTGGGGGTGTTGGTTGATGAGAAACTGAACATGAGCTGGCTTCAGTGTGTGCTCACAGCACAGAAAGCCAACCTGGCTGCATCAAAAGAAGCGTGACCAGCAGGTCGAAGGAGGTGATCCTGCCCCTCTACTCTGCTCTTGTGAGACCTCACTTGGAGTATTGTGTGCAGTTCTGGTATCCTCAACATAAAAAGGACATGGAACTGTTGGAACAAGTCCAGAGGAGGACCACGAGGATGATCAGGGGACTGGAGCACCTCCCGTATGAAGATCGGCTGAGAAAGTTTGGGCTGTTCAGCCTGGAGAAGAGAAGGCTGCGTGGAGACCTATTAGCAGCCTTCCAGTATCTGAAGGGGGCCTATAAGAATGCTGGGGAGGGACTGTGCGTTAGTGACTGTAGTGATAGGACAAGGGGTAACGGGTTCAAACTGAAACAGGGGAAGTTTAGATTGGATCTAAGGAAGAAATTCTTTACTGAGAGGGTGGTGAGGCACTGGAATGGGTTGCCCAGGGAGGCTGTGAAAAGTCCATCCCTGGCGGTGTTCAAGGTCAGGTTGGAGAGAGTCTTGGGTGACATGGTTTAGTGTGAGGTGTCCCTGCCCATGGCAGGGGGGTTGGAACTAGATGATCTTAAGGTCCTTTCCAACCCTAGCTATTCTATGATTCTATGAAAAAAAAAAAAAAAAAAAGTAGATATGATTTAGAGGAATAAAAATGTTTAGTAATCTCTCCAGTATCTCATTTCCTCTTCCTAGGAGTGCATAAATTCCCACTCATCCTACATGTGCCTGACTCTTTTGACACTACTCTTATCATTGCATTTTTTCCACCTCCATGGGTACAGCTCCTGCTGCAAGTACCACTGCTGTCTCAGTGAACTTTATCACCTCCTCTGCTAGTGAGGTAGATGTAGTAGTAGCAGCAGGAACAAAGGTGGTGGGAGGTGCAGCAGCAGCAAAGAACACCCCCATATTGTTTTTCTTGAAAATTTAGCCTACAAATGTGGAGATGCTTTATAAGCAGAGATAATTTGTAATTGGCGAAGTTATTATTCTGTTAAGGTATTTCAACAGGAACATGAAGCTCTACAACTGTGTGCACATACATTGTTTTTTGCTGCCCTGCAATAAGCAGAATATAAGCTGTTTAGTGGGCATCACCATCACAAAGGCTATTCCATGGAGTAATGGGAAATTTAGATTTTAATATTATTTCCATCAAAATGAAATACTGATGAAAACTTTACTTACTGGTTAAAAAGTTGACATTTCACAGGAAATGGATGTCATCAGTATTTATTTGGATTCCCTAGTTCCCTTTGCTGTGACAGTAAACAAAATCAGTAATGCTTTCTGCTCACTATGAGATTTTTCTAGGAAAGATGCTGCTTTATATAACATCACCTTGCTTTTATGCCCTCATTCCCAGCTTGCATTTCATCCTTGGGCCCTGTAAGTATCATATTTCTTTTGCACAGTGTCCAACTGCCAGCCAATTCCCACATCAGTCTAGAATAGGCCTGATCAGTAAGTTTTTAATTAAACATTAACTAGAAAAGTCTAAGTTTGTCAAAACCAAAGCTGACTGCTTAAGCAATTGTTCTCAATAGATGTCCTCTTAAAAGAAAATCTTCTTTTAAAGAAAGTTTGGAAGTTGCCAAAACATCTCACTGAAGTGGTTTTGGTTTGGTTTGGTTTGGTTTTGTATTATGGAGGCTGGTTTTTCATTTAAAGAAACCTTTGGTTTGAAATTAATCAATTTATATTGGCAATCAAAATAAATTCCAAACCCCCAATGTTTTAAATAATCCAATCAAATTTCTATAGTTTCTATTCAGGAAGGGTTAGTATGGTTGAGAAACTTTTTTTTTCACTGTTCAGGGCAGGAAAATTATTGATAATGTTATTGATGCTCATGGGACAGAACAAATATTTGTCTCTGCCTCTAGACTGGAACTGTCTAGGACTCTCTGTCAACTCATTCCTATAGACCCCAGCAAGTTAAAAGTAGAATACAATGTTTTTATGATAATATAAGTTTCCCACTTGCCTATAAACCACTAATTTCCTAGATTTAAAAGTTGTATTCTCCTCTGGAATCCAATTTATCTTGTTTTCAAGCACTTGTGCTCAAAAACCCTGAGTGCTTCCACATGAATAGGGAAAACTGCTGTGGTATGACTAAAAATGGGAAAACAATTCAGAGGAGAAATCAGAGCTCAAGTTATAGAATTTGTAAATTCAGCTGGTTGGGAAAAACCAAACCAATATTTAGAGTATATACTGACAGTTCTTCTTGCACCCAAACCATATTTGCTCGCTTTTGATGATCTGAACAAAGACCTTAAATCTGGCTCCAATTAACTAACTGCTACTGATTCAGTAGGGTGTACCTGGTTATTTTACAGCAGAAAACAGTGTTCCTTCATAGCAAGTTACGTATTTAACTTAAAGCAAATACTAACAAAAGCTTTTTAGGTTGCAAAAGCTTTTCCACCTAATAAAACAATTATGCTTGAATGGCAATAGTATGTACAAAGGCATTGGGTTGTGTCCTTTCCTCTAGAGCAAATACATGGTAGCTAGAAGCAAATTAGTTATTCTAAGTATCTCACAATAATAATTAGAAAAAAAGAATATTTAGAATTTTTAATAATTTAATCTCCTCTATTACAAACATCTAGGCTACCTCTCCTTATTACGTCATTCCCTTTTGAGTACCTCAGTACTGAAGGAATGGGATCCTCTGGGCAAAATGGGGAAGAAAAGCTAGAGTTTTCCTCAGCCAAGTAGTATCAGTCAAGGAGTATTCAGAGAATTATAATATTATAATATCAGCTATCATAATAATTATAGCATCTGAGGTTTAAGGAAAACCTGTGGAAAAATAAAGCTTATTTTTAAGAATAGTAGGTTGTCATATAATTACTCCTGTCCATGCTTACAGCAACTGAGTGACCAAAACCAAATTTACTGAGTATTATGATACGGTATTTAGTTGTGATTGCATTTCAGCACATAGACTGTCTGAAAAGTTTCCTGTCTGGACAACTGGATGGGTCAGGGATGCAAAACTAAGTGATATACAGTGATTGCTGCCTGAAAAGTCTTCAAAGATTAAGAAATTTCCCTGGTATTTCTTTCACAAGACAGGTATCTATTATTTGTATAACTGTTTTCTAGGGTTGTTGAATCATAAATACATCTAGGAATTATTAGGAATGGTTTAGGACTCAAATTTTGCCTTAGTTTCTTGATAGTCAAGAAGCTTGATATTGAGAACTGAGATGTCAAACTGCTACAGAACAAGCAGAGACAAAGTGTCTGTTTCTATCAAAAGCCAAGCAATAGTTAAGATACACTGTGTTTTCTGAATGAGTCCGGATTATTCCTGGCCAAATGCAGAAGACAGCTTACTCCCCACTTCTTGCTCAAGAGGATGACATATGCCATGATGCAGGAGTTTGCAGGTGTTCACCTTGATTTCCTTTACAAAAGCAGCTCTGCCAGCTGTCTCAGCGCTTTCTGTTTCCTTTCTCTGTACTCCATCCTCCCTTACACAGTTTCAATGCTATTCAGAGAGCGCTTATGCTTCAGTCACAGAGATATCTACTGTAGGGCCCCAGTGGCAGTTCAGAGTGACTTGGCAAAAAGGAAGATCACTTATGTCCTATAACGTCAAGAAACTGCAATTTGAGTCAGTGAGATTCGGAAACCATGCACTTTTAACACTGACCTCAGATTTCAGGAATAATCTCGATCTGGTTTCCTGCTGTAGCTATGCCTTTCTAGTACCTTAGCTCTGAAAATCCATTAGTTCAAGTGAATTTATGAAGGCTAAGCTGCAGTCAAGAGAACAATGCTTTGGTCTTCAGAACCAAGTCAGATTTTGTCACCAAAACAGCATGAAAGACATTCTGAGTTTTTCATCCCATACTGTACAATGTACATTGTTGCTCAATCATTTTCTTCTGTGACAGCTAACACTGACCACCTTGTGAGCACACCCTCAATTTACATGGGTTACTCCAGTATGCTTGCTTTGGAAAGGCAGCAGGACAATGTTTTAAAAAAAAACCCAAACCAACAAAAACCCAAGCCCAAATTCAGCAACAAAGCTCATATGCCGTATCTTCTTGAAAAGCGGAATTTCTCTAAATCTGGAGTAAATAATCCATAGTCTCCATATAGTAGTGTAACTACTATTACACTAACCTAGATGAAAACTAAACATTGTCCTCCTTCAGATACAGAGGCTATTTTTATCAAATGGGGGCAATAAATTACTTTTTTTGATGTGATACTCAAAACATAAACCAAAGGAAATGAGGAACTGCAATAGATGGAGAAGCTGAAGTAATATAAACAGTTAATCATTCTTTAGACATGGCAAATTTTCCTGGCAGGAATGCTCTCACTTTGGAAGATAACTTAATAGACACACAGGACAGGAAAACCAGTTTGCTTCTAATGGCATTGCTATGGTGTAATGGCACTGAGATAGCTATATTCAAGACAGATGCTATTATTTGTTCTAGTTTTACCATAAGTGACACTACGGTATTTCCAAAATCAAGCCTGAAAGCCCATTAAAACCATCGTGCTAGCCTGACTCACAACAAAATGTAGGAATTGGTTTTTTTGAGTCCTGCTGAATGGAGAAGCTTTCAGAACACTCAGCCTGATGATCCTAGCTTTTACGGCAAAGTACAAGGCAAACTTAGCGGTCTAGTGATATGCTTTTATCACCCTTTCTCTTTTAATGGTATGACCTTTTCCATCTAAGTTATTGCAGCAATGGAGATACATGTTGCTTCCCCATTTATTCATTTATTCCTGTTTCTGTGCATTTGTGTCACTTTCATGGGAGGCTTAAAGAAGTTGGTTTCCTCACAGAAAGATACTCTCATGCTTCTTAACTGGAGATGAGTTCTGTGCTACAGCTGCAATCCTAATAATTACAGTTTCATTTAGCATAAAACTCTCTCTTACTGCCCTTTGGTTTTCAAAGCGTTCGCTTTCCGTAAGCTGTTGTATCCTCCTAAAAGACCACACTGATTCTTTCTTTGATTTGTCTTTCAGTGTTCATCTTCACTGCTCTCTCATATCCTAAAATCTGACAGCGTATAAGCAAGACATTCCTTTCAGGAGAAAACAGCAGTGCAGAGTTAATGTTTACATTAACTAATTAGAAAATCTGGTGATGGAGATGAGGACACTTTCTCAGTGTGTTAAACTCTACAAAGAAGGCAGCAGGCAATCCTTCTTTGACTCACATGTGGCAGTGTATCTGTAGATGAGCCAGAGGCATCTTAAGACTAAGTTTTACACTGAACAACATAAGCCTCAAACTTTCTACAACAGCATTTCACCATGACTTTAATAAATAGTCAATAAAGGAAGTTCCATTGCCCAAGCCAGGCACCATGCCCAGTTGGTCAGACATAGTCAACAAACTGGAAAGATGATCTAGCAGCAGAGGGCTATCCCAAAATTTAAAAAGCCTGACTAAATTGTTTATTGTCTCTTAGTAAGTTACTTCTTTCAATATGAGTTGGAGACTACAGGTTGTGAAATGATGCATTTCAGTTATTCGTGTACAAAATAATTTTTTCATGTCATGAAATGTACCCCTGATCTTAAAATCTTTCCAGTTTTGAACTGACTCCAGACCTCTCACTTGTGTACAGGCTGCAGCAGATATAAAGCTAGGGGATGCAGAGATGCAGGTGCTTTTCTGCTTATTGTGAACTTAAAACTTACTTTTGAAATCCAGATGGAAGAACAAGTGACTGACTATTGGGTGAGCATAAGCGAGTCTTTTCTGACTAGCAAGCAAAAAAATCTAGCTTGGACTTGAGACATTGATTTTTAAGATTCTGAAGCTCATGGACATGATAATGACAGATACATGAGAAATGTTGATAAACAGAGAAAAACTTTTAACTTGCAAAAATTTACTGTTTGCATTTCTCTAAGCTACTGTGTGGGGCCACAACAGCGAACCTGTCTGCATTAAAGTCTGGAATTAACAAAGGTGGTATACATTATTTGTTTCAGTCTTACAACCAGTTTTAAACAACAGCTTTCATCTCCCATCTGTTACTCCTGTCATAATTTCACAGACAGCCTCTTGTCTCTTCCATGGGTCTCTGGAGCAGGGACTGACAGATAAATCAGAATTGTTAACTGGAGTTTCCTAAAGCCGTCAACATTCTGTCATCATCGGCATGGGTCCTGACCCCAGGAAGTAATTTTCTTACAGTCTTGTTTGATGCCCCCATGGCATTTAAAAGATTAAAAACAAATGGTCTCTTTTCAGAAAGCAACAATTCCAAAATTGTCTGACACAACTCCCAGAAGTGCTCAGACCAAATGCTATACTAGAAGAAATGCTTGGAAAAGGTCTGCCTTCAGTGCACTCTCCATTCAAGTTTGTTGAGTATCTTCACCCAGGTGAAGTTTCAAAAGAATTGATTGTATTTTTACTTATAAAAAAGAAAACAGAGAAACTGAGAAACTAAGAAACTAAGGGGTAGAGAAGAAATTAATTTCCTAGTTACGGGTTTAGGATAACCACATAGCTGCAGAACTCCTATGCAAGGATAAGTACCTTTTAGGTTGTCTGGTCAGGTTGAACGCTCACTTAATAACTGCAGCTCTTTGAAGAGACCTTGTCAGGCTATTTGTTGCATTTAACATTTACTATAGGTTTAATCTTTGCTCCAGGCAGGCACCCAGACTTCATTGTTTTTAATGTTCTCCCTAATTACATTTTCCATTCCTTGCAACAACAGTTCATAAGTTGCACCACCTCTTTTATTAGGTTACTTGTTATATGTTAATCCTATTGTATATGATCATATTTCTGTAAGATAACAAAAATATTAAAACCGAGCATAATCCCAAAACTTAAAAATGGAGCCCATTAAAACTAGAACACCAGAAAAAAACCCTGCAAAATTCACACAGGCACTATTACCAAGATGAGGAAATTAGAAAGCCAGCCTGCTGCTCCTGCTTCCAGTGCACTGTGGGGAGCCCTGGGCTTCCCAAAGCTGGCCCTGCTCAGTTGGCTTGCAGGTACCAGACCAGACAGCTCTGGCTGTGAAGAGCCACTAAGCCATTTGCTTTTAGAGCTTTTTGGTTTGTTTGGTTTTGTTGTTGTTGGGTTTCCTTGTTTGTGTTTGGGTTTTCTCCTCTTAGAAGTGAACACCCTTGTAAAAAGTACCTGGGCACGGATAATACCTTGACAGGATGAGACATCTCAGAATGAATTCCCAAAGGCATCACCCCAAGAATGCTGTTTTGGTCAACCAAAGTTCAAGGTGTTTGTCCTTCAACTCCTGCTTTCTGGAGGTGGTACTCAGGTGGTAACCCAAATCAAATAGGTGTTGTGGCAGAAAACTAACTCAGTAGAAACAAATGATTAGCTGTTTGATTAATTGTCTCAATTGATTCACTGTGGTCACTTATATCTGGCAGGGAGAGAGTAGCAGCAGTTGTGGCTTAAACTGGCTTACGCTGCTGCATGACCAAGAGTGGAGGACTGGTGACCAAGACAGTGCTTTACCTTGCGTCTCCCTGGGACTGAGAAACCCAAGTCTGAACTACAGAAGGACTAAGATTTGCAGCCATGGCCCTGTTCTAGATTTAGGACCCTGAGTCATCCCTTTCAAAAACACATTAAGGACTAGGGTATGTTCTGAAAAAGGAAACAATGAATGTGCTTTCTTGCTTTTATTCAATATTGCAGAATTAAATAATGTGGCTCCCACACTCTTTAGTGCTTAGAACACGGCAGAAATCAAGGTGTTTCTGCTCCTAGGTGAACATTATAATGGTGGGCACTTTGCTGCCTCTTTGGCTAATTACTTTTTAATTGTTTGATGGGGTTTTGAGTATGTTTTTTTTTGCAAAGCAGCATAGCATCAACAAGAATTGTTCAAAGGGAGACCATTTCTCCCTTTGGTTTTGGCACGGTTCTTGCGATGGGGAAGGGAATGTCTGAATTCCCTCAGATTCACATGGCATGGAGCCCGTCTGTCTTACATTCTAAAATAAAATAAAGCAGGAGCTTTATTTTATGAAAGAAAAATAGAGAAAATTTCAACAGTTTTGGTGAAGGCAGGAGGGATGAAACCACCACAAAACTTACTTCTGACCAATCTCCTCCTCTGGCTGTGTTTTGGAATAACAGTTTGTTTGTGCTTTGTCATGAGCTCAACTCTTTTAGGAAATGAGAAGCACAATCTCAGCATGTCTCCTGGACTGAGCTCCTTTGGGATCTCAGGCAGAAAACATGTCCTGATGAGAGCGGGTTGTGACTTAGCTGGAAGCAGTTCCAAGCATGAGTAATAGGCACTCAAGGCACTTGACTGGGGACATTTGGGTAACGAAGGGTATGAGGAGAATGGAACATTGTGGGTTCTTAGATACAGAGGACGTTTTCCTTAGTACCTTAGTCCTGTAATTGAAAGCATGCTGTGGATGAGCTTCCAGTAGATTTGCCACATAAAGCAAATCTAGGAATGATACGAGCTTTCATTGCTAACAAAAGCTGATCTTTCTGTTCAAGGTCATCTGCTCTTATTTAGCCAGAGGTGTCTTATTTGAGTGTGGGGTAGGATCAGAAGGAATGATGGGAGAGAGAACAGAAGTGTTACATAGTTCTTTAGTTGTGATCTGTTATCCCCAGATCAAGAAAATTTAGTTGAATGGCACATAGTTTTGAGTGTCTTAGGAGGAAATTCCAGTTGCAGATAACAAAGGAAATTTGAACCTGGGTTTTGTGGGGCTTTTTTGGTCATTCAGGTATTGTCCATATGTCATTACTTGTTTCACACAAACGTATTATTGTAACACTGTTTAGGTTTTTTTTTAAGCAGGACTTGCATAATATCTTTCATAATAATCAGGCTGAACAAACGTCTTCTAAAAACTGAATTCCTCAGATGCTACAAACATCTAATAATCAAAGGCTATCAGAAATCACTTTATTTTAAAAGGTGACCAATAATAAATTTCTTCCATTCCCCTCAGTCCTTAGCATAAAATTCTTCAGCATCTGCTGCTTCTTTTTCTAGCTCTTTGATGCTGGATTTCTTTTTCCCACGTTTTCCTACTGCCTTAAGTCTACACTGAAACCCAGATAGTCAGTTTACTGTTGGTTAGATCTTGCTCTTTTCAGGCTCCCACCCACCTATGAATGGGTTTGTTCTCCCTGATGTTGCACTGGCAATTTAAATTCATTGCATAGACAGAAAATGTCTTTATCTCCTCTCCAGATTTTTCTCTGTTGTACCATAATTTTTCAAATCGCTTTCTTCCTACCCTTTTAAACTTCAGTCACCATCAACTCCTCTCTCCTTCATTTATAAACTCACCTGTTGCAAAATACCGTTGCTCATTTTTCTAATCTCTAAAATCCCTCTCTCCTTCCATTTCTATAGTAAAAAGCCTCTCAGCCTCCTGATCTTTACTTTTCAGTGTCCAACTCTCCTTTTCCGTACTTCCAAGATTGTATCACTGTAGCCATTTAGTTCACCTTTTCTTCCCTAATTTCCTTTTTTTCTTTTTTCACTAACTTGTGTCCAGATTCATGTTCTCGTTTCACTACCCTTCACTGCTATCTACTACTACAATCTTCATGTCTATTTTGCCTGTTTCTTACCCTTTCAAACATTAAAGGTCCCTTTAACATCTCTGTGTTCTCTCAGACTGTGCTGGTTGTTACTTCTGCTCTTGAAATTTTTATCTTATCCTGGAAGATCTGGATAACCAATTCTGAGTTGTACACTCTCTAAAATTTTCTATCAACCATCCCTGTCAATAATTCAGTCTTCCTGCTCCTCAAGTTCAGCAGTTCTTGCCTCAGGATGTAAGCAAGGAAACAGCTGGAGAACCAGGGGCAAAAGGCTCACAATGCATATAAATGTGGCATAAAAAGTCGTTTAGATCTTATGGAAGGTCTGTATAGAAGGCAATGAAACATTTAGCATCTCAATAGAAGATTCATTTCACTTAGTGAACAGGATAAACTTCTGTTCTCTGCGGAGCTGACTCAAGCACTTCCTCCTGCAGAAACATTTGTTGTAGTTTTGTGGAAAGAACTAGTTAGAATTAAACTGAACTGCCTTCATGTTTAGTCACAAAGTGAGAGTTTGCAGATTTTTCTGCTAGGGTGGAGGCCTGTGTTGATGTTCAACGTTCCATTGTGTGGACATGTAGGAAGGAGTTTTGCCTTGCAATTACTGATTTGAACTCATGTTTCCTCACTGGGATAGACCTGTGGACAAATACTATGATACTTTTGTGGAGAATATTTTTTGTCCCATCCTTCAGGATGCAGGAGCACAAGCACTTTAAGCAAGTGTATGTCTGCTCTTACTCTCAGAAACCATCCCCCAGCCACAGACCCTCTATACCCCTGCAGACCTACTGCTAACCTTCCCATTCTCATTAATATTCTGGAAAAAAATATAGATGCTTTTAAAATACAATCTAAATGTCTTAAAACCTCTTGAATTTTCTTTCTGTGGCTTCACCCTAACTTATACACTTATTGCTATAATTGTGCTATGAGCGATGACTTCTGGAGCAAGACTGACAAAGGTTAGATATTCTTGCCAACAACATTCTGTCTAAATCCACACCTGAAATTTTTATTCTGGGGAGCTGCAGATTAGTTTAGAGTCCTAGCAAGAATAAACATGTGCCAGAGAAACTTTCTGTCTGCTTTTAAGAAACTTTGCTTACAAGGGAACAAAAACCACAGGCCTGTGCCAACTGTAAGCGTGGCAAGTTCCCAAGGCCCATCCACATCACTGTCTTGTGAACAAGATAACAAGATTTCTTGTGGCTGTGTGCGGCATCACAATAGCACCACAGCCAGCAAGGCTGAGGCACTCAGCCTTGGGTGGGATGTGGAATGCCTGATGGAGTAACCATTTATTGGATACTCAAAGCGTAAGTGCTTATCACTTGGGCACTAAGACCAACAGTGTTGTTCCCACGTTTGTTGAGGGTGTCTGAGCTTCAGACCAGCCTTTAACAAACTGTGTACGCATATCTACAACCTGTGACTAGCTGCTTTGTCTGACCAGGGAACTGTTTTCTGACACATGGCAGATAATACTAGTGATGTGCTGCCTGCTGTTGTGTCACCTATGCAACATCTTAGGAAGGAGATGAGGAAGTAAATGCTTTCAATGTGCTAATAGCACTGACCTTTATAGTCCCATTATGCCTCACTCAGAAGCAGTGACAAGGCATTCAAAATCTGAAACAGTTTGGAAGCCAAATTTAGAAAGTTTCTGAATGGGTTTATGTTTGTTTGAATAATACAATTTTTTAAAAAATATAAAAAATAACTGAAGTAATGACATAATTGCATTTGGAAGGGGGACATTACTGCCTTCTGATCACATCAGATATCTGGACTTTTTTTCAGCTACCATAATTTTGGGCGCAACCAAATTTTGGTTCCTGGTGAGGTCCTTGTCCTGAGATAGGCCTGAGTATTTTTCTTGGAGCATAGTAGGATAAAGGATACAGCATGCTTATTGTCAGTTCAAACCTCTTCCTGAGTGTAAAGACAACTTTTTCCAATGTGAAACCCACATAAAACAGCATGATCGCTTCCACTCAAGTCTGCACATAGGTCTAGTTCACATACCTAGTTCATAACAGGACAGAACACTAAGACATCAGCCAATTCATCCTAGTGGCCCAGATTCTTCATTTCCTTGACAAATGTTTCATTTTCTCTTGTGATTTGACTTTTCTTTTGAAGGTGACTCATGCAGCAACGAATCAAAGTGATGACATTATTGGCTGTCCTCTGCAATCTCACGTAGGTGGACCAAAGTATTCGCATCACGGTTTTATTGCTAGAATCCTGCTCTTCTAGACTAGTATCTAAGTGTCTATATTAATATTTTCTTTATTTATCTAGTCCTACCAGATGCCAAGATTGAGAAGCACTTTTAAGTAACTTGCTGAAGAATTTCTTGGAAAAGCCATTTTGTCTGAGAAGACAAATTATACCAATACTAAAGCTTTCTTGTATCCAAATCAAACGGAAATGTACTTTGGTGATGGTGGGGGAAAAAAAAAGATACCTTTAGGCTCCCCCAAAGTTTAAGTAGGTGAGACTTTTCTCACACATGGTCTCATGTCTTTTGCTGCCACTATTCCCAGCAAGGATCTCCCTGAGTCACAGCACTGAAACTCAAGCAGCACAACCTTAAGATTTCTTCAGGTGTCAGCTGCACCTTGAATCCCCCTTACCAAGGGATCATCTTTATTTAAATGTGAGTGAGAGGATCCTCATGAAGCAGTCACACAGCCTACTGCACTCCTACTCCAGGGAGCTCCGCAGATGGACTTACTAAGTGAAAGGGCTGGAGGAGGGGTTCTGTGATTGGAAGGAGTACTGCTGCCACGGCATTTAAGTCTCCGTTCTTCACCAGATACAAAGATTTTGCATTCTGAGGGTTTCCTCCATCTTCTAAGGCCTGTTTGATCTAAAGAGCATTACCGGAAAAAATATTTAAAGGGGAGGGAGATTAATGGACAAAGGGAAGGGAGAGAGACCAATTTAATATGGATGATTGCATAAGAACAAATGGGGAATAAGCTGTCTTTGAATAAATGTGGATGGAAATGAGAAAAAGGTTTTCAACAGGAGCTCTGGAACAGCCTTTGAGTAAGAATAGATGTGAAAAAGAACTTCCTGCACTTAATATTAACTTGATCCAGAAAAAGAAGGAAAGGTAGGAACTGCTTGCTGGAAACAGCCAGAGATTGGGATGCAATTAGGCAGGGTGTTCCCTCCAGCCTATGCTCCTATTTTCCAATGTTCTTACAACTACTACTAAGCCACCTGCTGGAATTGGCCATACTAATGAAAAGCAGCCTAATCCAGAACTCTGCTGAGGACACGCTGCCAGCCTGGTTAGATAGCAGTTGATTTGCTTGGCACTCTGCTGGATACACTCTGTACCTTAGAGGATAGGACTGTAGTACAATTTAAAACTGTCTCTCACCTACATAACTTGGGGTTTAGCACAGAGAAAAAAACAAAGAAAAAGGAAATCTGCAGGAGCAGTACCCAAGTTGGTTTTAAAACAGAAAATACTGTCTTTAGGTGATTGCAGCTAGCAACTGAGAGCACAGGGGACCCTCAGTCAAGGTGTCTCTGGGATTCAGGCCCCTTGTTGCATGTGATCTCATGGTTCAGCATGGTCTACTTAACAGAGCCCAAATAGAGCCTTGCAATCACATGTCTGAACTATGACTGCTGGCTAGCATTGTATGTAGTATAGTTTCTGCCACAGAAGTCCATTCAAGTTAATGGAAAAATGCCTTACACATTAATAGCAATTCAATTATTTGGAGTCTTAAAACCCCTATAAACTTTAAACCAAATTAATGTCATCTACAGCTGGGTCTGCAATAAGTTACAGTTTCAGACAAACTTAGCTTTCTTACATAAAAGTTCTCTTAGACCATAGTTACTTGAGTTCAAAGAGAACTTTCCCTCCATCTTTGAAGTGACATGCAGTAACTTCTTCTAATTAAGAAATACACTACATTGCACTTACTTGGGCCATCAGCCCAAGGGCATTGACTTCAGGGCAAATTTACTGGAAGAACTAATTGGTGGTAACTTATGCCACAGCCCATGCATGTGTCCTTTCACTGTGGTAAGCAGAAGGCAATTAATTCAAAGTATCTTAGGCTAAATTACTAACAAATACATATAAGCATATATAAAGTATATGCTGATATAGACTGATTAAAAACTCTCCCCTGGAACAAGCTCTGATAAAGCCCAAAGATGTGGTGGTGTTAAAATTCAGAGTAATCTGCAGTTAGAAACGGGATGCTACATTCCTTACTAGAATTAAGCATGAGTTGGCCTATTAGTCCAATCTCTGTTATTACTTGTAAAAACATTTTTTCATGTGTATTATAACTGTGATCTTACAGGATCTTTTATCACAAAAACTAGCAACTGAGCCAGAAGAAGTGCACACAGAATTTTTTTATACTTAATTTGGTAAAGCTAGCACAGGTGTTATTTGACTGACTTTACTGTATTGGAGTTACCTCACTTTATGAGGATGACAGATCTACAGGTAATGGTTTAAAGGATCACAAAAAAAATCCCAGATTGTTTTAAAGACCTGATAAATGTCAGGATATATACAGAAGGTATTGTGCTACGTGCTATATGCTTCCATATTCTTGTCCTGATTGTTAAAATGTAGGGCTACATTGCTCAACCATCCAAAGTCTTAATGTTTTTTGAAGTCTTTCACTTACCGAGGATTTTTTTTTCTAACATGGCCACAACTAATACTTTTCATATTGATATTCTGATTACATATTCAAGGGAACAGTGTAATTACATTGGTTGGGTTTTGCTCTGGTCATCTTCAGAATGTCTTAGAATGATCAGAAAGACTGACTGGTGACCCAGCTGCCAGTTCTTGGTTTTGTCCTGGAGAATTTCAGATCTGGAGATTTTCTGAATCTTAAAGCTTTCTCTCATGTTTTATATATGAGCATTACTTTGATGAAAGGGAAGCTGTCAAGCGGAGAGCAAGACAAACTTCTTAATGTTAAATTTTGACCCTTGAAATCAACAAGAATTTTGATCTGTATCTTGAGCTTGTAGGAAAGATGGCATGATGGTAATGTAAGAATCTAAAAAAAATCTGGAAAGCCAGTAACAGTCTTTTCATAATGTGTTCTGTATTTGTTCTCAGTGCTCACCAAATGGTCTAGATTCTCAAGATAATAAGATGAAGGATAGTCCCCTCCTTTCACTCTTTCGAACTTTCTGGATCCTCTATTTTCCTAAAAATTCCTGAAATGTCACCTGCTTTGACACATTGTATGAAACCACATCACAGTATTTGTCACAGCATTATATGCCTGAACAAGAAAAATGCTCAGCAGAAGCAAAGTCACACAAGGTATTTAATTTTTCTGTTATATCATGCACATACAAATATGAGCCCCTCCCCTTTCCTAAACTTTACACTTTCTTGCTGAATATACTTGAACAATTCTCTCTCCTGCTATGTGTAACAGAACTCAATATTGTACATAAATCATACCCACCTCATCCCACAGATTTGATACAATATTAACAGTAATAAACACATTAAGGACTTGAATGAACTCACTATAATTAAAGCCATTCAATATGAGTTAGGCTAAATACAAGTTTTAAAACTACATCTATTTGAGATCGGTATGAGATGGTTACGTTAATAATATACAGAAGATTAGCAATTTGATGACTAAAGTTGATGGATATATCATCAATATAAATATGTTGACTTCTGTTAGTACACGACATTATGATTATGGAATAAAAATTATAAACATTAAATGTATTACAACCTGATAAATCTTGGTCTGAAATTAAAAATTGAGAATAGTTATGAAGCAGATGTTTCTAACTGGATCCTGTACAAATATGTTCTGTACAATTTAACAACCTTCCCCTCTACTGTGAATGAAATGGAACCATCAAAAATCATACTACTACTTTCTGTAGTAGGTGAAGTATCAAGGGAACAATATAAGCTAACAATGACAAATCACTGATTTAAGGTGACCCGGATCCATTGGTAAGTAAATCACAGTGAATATGGATTTACTTTGTTTGAATCTAATATCATACACCTAAGAAGAGAGGATGCAGGCCAAAGTCAGAGGCTGGAGGCTATATCCTGAAGAGATGTGTTTGTACTGGAAGGCTAAACAATTCCAGGGCTTGTTCTCTGGCTCTGACGCCAAATGGCCAATTTAGTTATATTTACTTAATTAGACTGACCTGCTCTGGATAACAGGTCAGCCTCATACAAGCATTTTATGGTCCCTGGACTGCAGTAACTTTCCAGCCAGGTCCGAGACCATTCTAACTCTTTAGTGCATAGACAACCAAGCTCTGATGCAAAAGCTCAGGCTTTTACTATTTTACAGAGACATAACCTGGGACTCTAACAAGAACTGAGAGTCATGGCAAAGTAAACAAAGTGCTCAGTGCAATCCTATACCAAATAGAGCTGTGCTACCTTGGCTACATTATGCCGAAATCATAGCCATGTGAAAACCATGCTATTTCTGTATTTTTCACTGACTGCTATTGAAACAACAGCTGTGATGTCCTTAGATGAAGAGGGTTACTGATCAATTGAAGTAGGTTTAATAAGAGCTAAGACACTGGTTGAAGGAGTATGGAACACATCTCAAAGTAAATGCCCTCAGGAGCCATTTAGTTTAAAACCAGAAGAATTTCAGGAGTGGATTTATCAGTTTCTGAGTAGTCTACGCTGCAAGATCATAGAATCATAGAATAGTTAGGGTTGGAAAGGACCTTAAGATCATCTAGTTCCAACCACCCTGCCATGAGCAGGGACACCTCACACTAAACCATGTCACCCAAGGCTCTGTCCAACCTGGACTTGAACACTGCCAGGGATGGAGCATTCACAGCTTCCCTGAGCAACCCATTCCAGTGCCTCACCACCCTTACAGTAAAGAGCTTCTTCCTTATATCCAATCTAAACTTCCCCTGTTTAAATTTTAACCCGTTACCCCTTGTCCTGTCACTACAGTCCCTCCTCAGTATCCTTATAGGCTCTCTTCAGATACTGGATGCAACATGACATACAGATAGTAGAAGTAAAATAAGGTAATTTTCTTGCACAGGGTCCAGTGATGCTTTAACAAGCTTCTTCAAGTGTCCAACCTTTGTCAGGTATCTCTACCCTACATTGCAATTTGCAGTGCAGGCTTTGAGACAGATACTTGATATGGGATGGCTCTTCTGCAGAGAGAGCGCAGGACAAATCCAGTATAGTCAGTTTTCCGTGCAGCAAATCATTGTATACTGAATCACAGACCAGTATAGTCAGTTTTCTGTGCAGCAAATCATTGTATACTGAATCACAGACCAATGTCCAGCTATCAGCTCAAAGGTGACACCTTCATAACTTTAGAATTTAAGAAGTTACTTCACTGCATAGAGGTATTCCCTCTATCCTTTCCAAAATCCTCGCTACATGAGTACTGCATTTTTCTGTGGTAGCTCTGTGACTTGATCTTCCATATCAAATAATCAGATACAGAATTTTAAAACACCCTTGACTATTCTGGTCAGCACAATGCCTACCTTACAGCTGAGACTCTTATTATTATCATGTGGAGCTTTTTTACATTGTGAGGGCCAGTGTTTATGAAAATATTTGGACACACATAATGCATATAACAGTGAAAAAATGCTAGGAAGTAGGCTCCAGTTACCAGGTTATCAAGATGCATCAGTTAGATTATCAGACCATTATACGACAACTGCATTACAACAAAGTTATTTAGAGTTAAGCATCAAAATATATTGTGGATATATTTTCAAACCATTCTATATGAATGATAAAACCCAGACATTACACTCCTTTATTTCCTAAACCATCTTGAAAGCTACGAAATAACCAATTAATATTTTAGGACTCTGCAATTTCTGAAGATAATAAGACTTAGAAATAAAGGTATCTTTGAGACGCTAAGTAATTAGGACCACACTTCCCACCTACATTCATTAAAACAGGGCTACCTGTGAAGCCTTTGTACAGAAAGTCATTACTCGCTGTTCTTGACTTTTGTGTGATGCAAATCATTGAGAAAGCACCACCTACACTGCTGTCGGGTACAACGTGAATATCAGAGAGTGCATGGTGCCTGTAGTGCTATCATAATAAGGTAGATTGGATAAGGAGTTCCTTACTTCAGAAGCTTGCTCTCATTACTTAAATAACAAACAATAACAATGGTATTAAAAATTTACCATACATTTTTTCACTCTAACATAGGTGAGGCGCTGGCACAGGCTATCCAGAGAAGCTGTAGCTGCCTCATCCCTGGAAGTGTTCAAGGCCAGGCTGGATGGGGGTTTGAGCAACCTGGTCTAGTGGAAGGTGTCCCAGCCCATGCTGGGGTGGGGGTAGAACTAGATGAGCTTCAAGGTCCCTTCCAGCCCAAACTATTCTATGATTCTATGACTTCTCTCTAATTTAGGCTTTTGGGAGATCAGTGTGCATACGGTCATACCAGCTGGCCAGTGGTACTATGAGAAATATAAGAAATTCCTGCATCTCCTTGCCACGGACACATTGCTTCTTGGGATGCCTAGTGATTTGAGCCCTCTCATTTGAAAGCTGTCTGAACTACAGTAAGCATAAAAGTCCTGTGCTAACGATACCATGACAGCCTTCACCCATGATTCCTGTGGTTTAATTGCCTTATCTCAGAGGATTATTTTACTGTAACTGACATGAATTGCTGACAAATGAAGACATTGTTACAGCATACCACAACACAGCAAAACACAACACAGCAAAACATAACACAGCACAGCAGCAGCCCAAACCTTATTCAGCCTTTCTAAAGCAGCATAAAACCAAGTCTTGCTTGGACTTGCACTTAACTAAAATTAAAGAGCAAGGTGACATACTCAATTGACTTTTACAGGAGGCAGCCAGGCAGTCTCCCTTTAAAGGCAGCATTACTCTGGTATACTCTCTGCTAGTCTGTATGTATAGAGTTAGGGCTACATAGAGTGGTTCAGCTTGTGATCTCTCTCATACTTCAGCAAGCACAGAGCTGGCATCACTAGGGAGAGCAACCAAGCTGCCTTAAATGAGACTGCTTTGGTAGCAGAAGCTGCATAGCTATGCTAATGCATCACTCACTAACTTCTTACTGAAGAAACTATGCTATACATATATATATTATTTTTCCATGGAGAAAGATTATGCAGTACAGATGTAGTGTTTAAGATGTCTGAGTGTCTTTAGGTAATACGTAATGCATGGCTCCAGGATTTCAGATTTTATTAACCTTTTATTTCTACGCTACTTCCCTACCTGTATTCTCCACATACATTCTGCCTAGAAATTTACTGATTTCTAAGAACTTGCTGCCATTTGCTAACAAAGTAAATAATGTATGAAAAATTTGTTGCATGAAATATGTCATTCATATTTTATAAACAAGGAACTTAAAGACAAAGCTATCACTCAAACTTTATATGAAAATATGATAGAATCAATCTTAAATCAATTCCATTCTTTTTTCTTTTTTCTCTTTTTTTTTTTTAATTTAAGTCCAAATTCATTAATGTATCAGAACAGCTAAAACTATTCAAAGCACACCCATCATTTAAGTTGAGTTTACATCTATTTTGCAAAGCACATAAAGCATGCTAGGGAATCAAGACCCTGGCTGGTTTGTAGAACCCATGTTCAGGCAAGGCCCAGGTTACACGGTGGATGGGCAGGAGCAGTGCAGATTCTGAGTTCATCTGTTTGTGTGCTATGAATATTCCCGGAGGTTGCTGCCACAGTCCCACTGCATGGCTGCTTCCTTTGTGCATGTTAGAGACAGCAGAAGTGCCAAGGGAAATCTTTGAGAACAGAAACCCAACTTTGTGTTGAGACAAAGTCTTTGCAGAAAAGACCTCTCTGAACTGATTAATTCAACCCTTGCCTGAAGACTGGAGTGAGATGTGCATGAAGCTGCTTATCTCAGTCCAACTGCAGCCAAGAACTGCAGAGGTGCCAAGCTGAGCTCCTTTGGAGGGTGCAGTAACTCTCCAGGAGTCAGCAGCAAAGCTACTCACACAAGCCTACTTACAGCCTGTATAGTATCATAGAATCATAGCCATTAGGCTATAACAATGAATAGATAAACTTAATTACAACTTATTCATTTGTTTTTATACCCTATGCACAAGCTTTTACTTAATTAACAGTATGGAAAGTTTGATTACATTATTATTAAGAGTACTGAGAACAAAGAATAAGTCAACAGACATGCTAAATTTCTTGAAGGATTTAGTTTTTAACTAATTTTAACTCAAGCCAATACCATGTTCATTTTATGTTCTTAGAAAACTCATTCTGTATTCACAGAATAAGCACTGCAAGTATGGTGAGGATGTATTTTTCATTTCAAAAGCTGAAGCTGAGACCTTGGTACACGTGCAAAAGGAATCCCTACCTGACATCATGGAGACATGATCAGGAGGGAGATAACAGAACTGTGATGAACAGCTCTGTGACAACTAATACTGTTTCACATCGGACACTTCTAGTGTATTCATAAGAATCTCCATATGTTTCAGACTTAAAGGCATGTTTCTTACTCATACAAGTAAGAAAGTGCTATTTAAAAGATACTAGGATTGTAAAATTTATTCAAGCTAATGTACTTTCTGTGAAGGAAAGTTTATATACTGTAAATATATATCGTTTGCCAGATATATATACACACACACGCATATATACACATATATGCCACTCATTAGCGGTAAAAAAAATCATTCTCACGTTTAGTCTGAGACTGGTTTAAGTCTGAGACTGGCTGACATCCCTCCTATCCTGTCTTCATAATTATACCACTCAGTCTTTTCTTCTTTCAGCCTTTTGAGAGATGAGGATCACTGCATCTCAAGTTCCCAGTATTTTATTTTTTGTGATGGATTTCACAACTCACATGGGTTTCCGCCATTCTTCACTTGTCTGCGTTCTGTTGCAGATTGTGTTGCTCCAAAGTTGTGTATGTTGATTTCAGACTGCAAGAACTTCTGGGTCTTTGGGTCCAGGCTGTGTTTTTGTAGTCCTCTGGTCTGTCATTCTTCTATTATTCTTGTGAGGAATTAAAAGTGCGGGAGGAGGGGGGTGGTGGTGAGATCAAAGAAGCTTACTGCAGTGCTGGTCTGATCAATACTAGTGCTTCTCAAGCATGAGTATAACTCAGTAGTACTCTTGAGGAGAAGAACTTGTGTCACAGCTCTTTCCAAATCAGTTCAATTTTACGGGGCATTTAAACTTTACTCATGAAACTATGCATGTTGTTCAGTATGCACATCCTTATGATGACTGTTACACAGAACAATTAGAAGTTATGCTAATTCAAATGTACAGAGTTCATAGATACATGCCTTTTGACATATCACTTGCATTTTGTATTTAGTATACTTAAAAATGAAGAATTGCATTTTAAGAATAAAACATTTCATCTTTTCAGAGTAGATAGAAAACTGAATTAGGATAGGAAATTTGTCACCAAGCTGTCAGTTAGATTTCGATTCAAATTAATAGTGCAGAGAGTTAATTTTCAACAGCTCATTCTTGAAATGAGTTCACAGGTTCAGGGCAATTCTTTGTGCACAAGTATCCATGTTGCATAACAAGAAAAAGAATGACTATTCTTATTTGTATATTTCAACATAAAGACTGAGGGCTGAATATGGCTTTACACCCCCCAGCAGACCTCTCAACTCAGTGACAGATACAACAAAGGTACCTGAAGTGCCAGCACTGTACCAGCTCTGGTGGGAAAGGACACCCCTAGCACCTTGCACAGACACAGGATGTGCTCCTTGTCACATCAGAAAGCTAAGGAGAACTGAATGAAATTATCAAGCAGCAGGTTCATAGCAAACAAACGGAAGTACTTTTTCACACAAGTCATAATTAAATTGTGGTGCTCATTGCCACAGAATGTGGCTGAGACCAAAGTATAAATGGATTAAAAAAAGGAGTAGAGAAATTCAAGGGCTTATTAAATATGATGGGCTGGGAACAACCCCCAGTTTCAGAAATCCCTGTACTACGGTTTGCTGGAACTTAAAAGGATATACCAGGAAGACTGCTGTATACCAATAGCATTTCTTACGTTTTTCCTCCCTTAAGCATCTCTTGCTGACTATAGTCAAAGCCAGGATAGATGTTCAACTCACTATAGCAATATTTTTGATCATATGCTTTTAATTAAATTATGTTATTTCAGCTATTTAAAAATATCTAAGGCCCTGATGGAGAAATGCATTTAATTGTCTAACACGTATTTTAGGGAGGGAAGTGCTTGTGTGCACCACAGCCTTTGCGTCTTAGGCAGTAAACTTGCTGGGGTGGGGCACATGTATCTTTTATTAGGACTCTGCTTCTTCTGAAGGTGAACTCAAATAAAAGTAGGTATTTGATTAACAGTGATAACAGTGTAACACTGTTTCTCCATAAAGATCAAATAATTAGTTTGCCTAAATGTCTTGTGCCACAGGAAAATTCCCTAGTGATTTACGTAAGGATGATGACACTAGCATCCATAGATGCGAAAAGGAATTAACTTCTTTTATAGAACTCCCCACGTTTGCAATGCATGAATACTACATTTGTAGAAAGCTATTTATCACCTCTTACCCGTAACAGTATTGCCAGATGATGTATAACTTACATTTACCTAGCAGTGTATTTGAGATTTCATCCATTTTGCAGAAGCATCTGGCTGCAAACCTATGACACACATTCGTGAAAATCCAGATATAGAAATGAAGAAACCAAATACCAAAAATCCTGAATTTTACCCCCACTAGTTTTAAGCCTGACAGTGCAGGGAGTGTTTCCTTCTAAATCAAGTAGCTATGAACTGTGCATTACAGGGTTGACAGCCGAGCAAGCTAGGCAGCCTCAGCTTTCTTAACTGCGGGAGGTTTCATCCCAAGGAGAGGTGAAGAACCGCAGGAGCAGCGCAGCACACCGAGGGTTTCGGGGCCGGGCAGCACTACAGCGTCCCCGCAGCATCGGGACGCGGTGGCACCGGGTGTTTCCCCGGGCGCCGGGAAGCCCTGCGCTGCTCGGGGCCACGCCGGCACTGCGCTGTCCCGCCCTCCTCGGCACCGGGGCCGGATCGGGAGCATCCCCGTTCCCGCCGGCCGCGCCCGGCCACCTGCTCCTCTCGCCGCCCCGCCCGCATCCCGCCGACATTTCCAGCGGAGGGGCGGTAGGAGGCAGAGGGATGGCGGTGCCGCAGGGTACGGCGGGCGGGGGAGGCTGGGTGCCGCCCGGGAACCGCCGAGGGCGGTGCGGCCGGTGTCCGCGGCACCGGCGGGAGGGGTAACGGGGGAACAGCCCCCGCTGCCTCCCCTCGCCGGCGCGGTGGGGGCAGCCGCGAAGGGGAGCAGTGGGCATGGAGGGATAGGAAAGCAACTCTTAATCTTAGAGCAATGAGTCGTTTGTTCACCCTCACCTTTTCGCGGGCTCTTCGGATTAAAATAATAACAAAAATAATGATAATAATTACAACCCCTACACACACACACACACACACACACGCTGCCAAACAGACCCACGTTAGAGGGAGGGGAAGGTCAAGAAGAAAGGCAGGAGGACCGCTGCCTCATCTAGAAGCTGGCGGCTGTCACACCGCCAGCCCGTGCCCCCGGCTTCCCCGGGAGCGGCCCGGTCCCTCCCCACCCGGCTCCCTGGGCAGAGCAGCTTCTCCCGACGGAGTCGTGGCACCCCAGACACACATCGGGGGAGGATGGAGAGGGGGGAAGACGGCGGAGGAGGGAGCGGGCAGAGTGCGGCGGCACTTCTCCCCACCCCTTTGTGCATCGCGGGCAGGGACAAGCGCACACACACACAGATACACACACCCCACCTTGCAGCCTCGGCGCCGCAGCCGCCGTTGTTACACACGCATACACACGCTGACACGCGCCGGTCCTCCCGGTAAATGCATTTTCTGTTGCGCTCCACCGCCCTCCATCTATCCTCCCGCTCGCCTCCCTTCCTCCCTCCTACCTCTTCCTCTTCCTTCTTCCCCCCTTTGGTTGGTGGGGTTCCCCCCGTCCCCCACGTCCCCGTCCCGTCTTCCCCCCTCGCCGTGCATCAGTGTAACGCAGACATGTTGATGCCGTTTAACACGGTTCAAGCTCAAATGCAAGCGGAGCGCCTTACCCACCCCCGCCGGGCTGCGTGCGGCTGGCGCGGAGCGGTCCCGGGAAGGGCTGGTGTGGCTCGTCCCTAGCGGAGCGGCTCCGCTGCCATCCGCCCAACTTCAGCACCCGGCCGGCACGGAGAGGGAGACGGCGGCGGCGGGCAGGCAGGCAGGCAGGCAGGGAGGGAGGCAGGGAAATGAGGGAGGGAGGGAAGGAGGGCGGTGGAGAGGGAGGGTGCGAGGAGCAGCGCGGAGGCAGGAGCCTCCGCACATGCGCTCTGCCACCGGCGGCAGAGCCGGGCGGTATCGGGAGTTTCCGCGCTTTTCACCGTAGGGTGACTCACGGCTCGGCCCGGTACCAGTGCTCGCCAGTCCCGGGAGTGGTCGGCGGGCTCCGCTGCAGGTCCTGCTGGGGACCTTCCCCCCTGGAGCCATGTCTCCCGGGGTAGTGGCGGGTCTCCGGGGCTGTGAGAGCGGCGTGGGCCGGGGTCTGCCGAGCGGCAGCGTCCGAGCGTGTGGCCTGGAGTGCGTTAGGGCAGGAGCAATATGCTGCGGTGGTAGAAAGTGAAACGCTGGCAGTGCTGCGCTGCTGCCTGGTTTTACTTCTGACCCTCACTGGTGTGTGCAGATAGAAGAAAAATAAAAAGTAGATGTATAAACCATTATCCAACTCTTCATTCTCCTCATGCAGGTCGGATTGAGGCAGGGATTTAGTGGCTGAGTAACTTTTTGATGTTGGGCACCTCTAGCACGATGCGTAAATAGAAAAACTGGATCTGTCAGTTGCAACCGTGAGAATCAAGATCAGGATGTTCTGAAAATCTGACTCCCAATCCTGAATCCTGCCAGTTTGTTTGTCCCAGCTTTTTTAACTCCACTTTACAAATCTTGGCTCAACAGAGAACATTGTTTAGCTTTCCTAATTCATCTTAAAAATCTGGAGCCTGATACACCTTGAGGCAACAGTACTGGAAAAATAATGTATTTGGCATCTGGATCGTGTCAAATCATACCATGAATCCAGACATGTTAATGCCTCAAGAGCACGCTGCTACATTTACCACTCCACCAACACAATCTGGCAAGATGATACATAAAAGGCACAAGGCTGGATCAAGGTGGTGCCGTACCTTGCCAACAGCCCATGTTAATTCTCTTCGCAAAACTGGTCTAGATCCCTGTGTATCCCATCTAGATCCCAAAGTGGAGTGCTGCAAAAACCGAAGCCAAAACTGTACATACATTCGAGGGCTGAAATGAAAAGTATTGGAATAAATTCTTCACTATGAGAGTGATGAAGCACCGGAACAGTTTGCCCAGAGCTGTGGATGCCTCATCCCTGGAAGTTTTCAAGGCCAGGTTGAATGCCGCTTTGAGCAACCTGGTCTAGTGGAAGGTGTCCCTGCCCATGGCAGGGGGATTGGAACTAGATGATCTTGAAGGTCCCTTCTAACCCAAACCATTCTATGATTCACTGATTCTATGGAAGCAGTCCAAGAAAGCTAACTTGCATGACAGCCATAAGAGCATAGGCATATCAAACAATCTCAGCTCCTGGGAATCTGTATTCAAAACATAACTAACATAACAATGTAGCAGGAGCAGTCATGGCTGTGTGGCTTGCTTTTTACCTTCTGGGATAGAGGATTCAAATTCTGAATCATAAGAACCAAAGTCACTTCCCTGAAAGTCACTCCTCACCAAAGCATCACTCATATTTAATTCTGCTATTGATCCTCATGCAGATGTCCAGGAACTGAAAGGCATAACTCCGCTTGATACCAGAAGTTACTGGCTAACCAAAGACATATTTGTATCACTGATTTTATATCATGTTCTGTCCAAGCAGAAATTTTGCAGTGTGTCTCCTCTTTGTCTTACAGTGCTTATACCTCATCACCTTTTCTATGGCAAACATCCCCCTTTGTTCCTCATATACGAACAGACTTCTCTTGAATTGTTCAGCTAATCTAAAATAACTAAACTGAGGGCAACTGATACTTACCTTGATGTTTAAGCTTTTAAGACCTGAAGAACAGCATGAGGGCCTGATTTTTTTTTTTTCCTCAGCTATCCCAGGTGTTCTAATAAAAATGCTACCTACGAGTAGAGTCTTGCCCTCAGAAAATCAGGCCAGTTTTAGTTGCCTAAATAAAGATGTAAGTGTAACTCCAAGTTAAACATCCGAGTGTATCGAGTATATGGCAATTTGGAAGTCTTTATGGAAATCTAGCTTACCTCCTCTTTCTTTAGAAATAGTGCTCAAAAGAGAATTAGAAAGGATAAAACATATTTATGAAATGTTAACAGTGGTTTTATTTGTTAATTGCTTAAATTTGTAAATTGCTTAAAATATTGCTTGTGTACCCGCTTAGTATTAGAAAGACAGTTCTACTCTGATAAAAGCTATGAAAACTATGAGCAAGTGTCTTCTCCTGAAGATTAAGTAAGTACATAGAGTATGCAGATGTTTAGCCTGAAAGGGAGACTGAGTAATGGGTAGGAATGAAAGGAAATAATTTTATCCCTTTACCAGGAAAAAAAGAAAAAGATTTTAAATTTTATAAGTTTAAAAATACTATGCTTAAAATGTTTGAATATATGAAAGACTTAAGCATTTTATGACTCTTTTTAATGTTTCCAACAGCCCTGAACAAGCCCAGTTATTCCTATTTAACATTGTTTCCCATACAGGAGCCATTCTTTATTGCTTAAACTCCTTTTTATAAATCTGCTTCCTTTCAGTAGCTATTCAGATGCTCTGTTCTGACCACTGCCTAATCTTTCTTTCCAGGCCTTTCTGTCCTCTCTCCATGGTTCATGTGTCTTGTTCCATGCTTCTTTCCATTTCTTAACCCAAACAGTTTCCGTATTACCAAGCATTTAGTGTTGGTTTGTTTTTTTTTTTTTATTAAAACATGTTACTGCTTTTCCAATGGATTGTCTCTGACTTTTGAGAAAAGAGAAATGGATGGAGCAGTGCATTATAAAAGGACTTCTGAAAATCTATAACACCGTGTATGTGAGAAGACTTTCTGGTACAAAGAGTCCATATAAATCTAATAAAATCATTTTACTTCAACTTTGTGATCTAATGTCTGGATCGCTATTTGCTGTAATGGACATGATACTAGGTTGCTTGTTTTCCAGTACTCAGTATATATAATTATTACTTGACTGTATAGTTCCAGTCAACTTCTTATTTTATTTGTAGAATACAAGACATTTAAAATTTGTCATGGTCATGAACTCTTCAAGATTGCATTCAGTTAAGAGCAGCCTCTGCCTATCTTCAACTTAAAAGAAGAATAAAATCAAAGCTATCATTAAAACAAATCAATAGCCAAAGGCTTCAAATTGATCAGAAAACCATGCTCTGTTTTCATACCCCCAGCATTGCTTCAATGTGATACAAAATGGAATACTTAAAATATGTTCTAGCCACTGATCACATACATATTTCAATCCGTAAGCAGCAGTATTGCAACAATTTAAAGATGCTGGCAATTGTAGCATCATGTAGGCAATGGGTTAGAAAATGTTCTGTAATTACAGAGATGACTGTATATTTATGGTATGCTTCATGCAAAATACTGCTTTGAATCTGACTTAGCTATATCCGTGCAATACTATGGTTCTTTTACAGCCATGGATGTTTGTCAGGCTGTCTGATGCTATTTGACACTATTAGGAAGATTTTAAAGAATTAAATAGACCTTTCAATGCTGCTATGCAGAGAAACATGAAAACTAAACCAAACTTCAACCACCAAGCCATGAACCTAATTTTTCCTCTTTGGCATAAAGCAAATGATTTAAAGAAGTGATCAGCTGGCTATTTGGATGGAAAACTGGCTTGCAAAATGTGATTAAAGCTACAGCATCTTGATGTTACAGAGAATTATTTTTGCAGTAGCAGCAACCAGAACGAAAGTGGAATCTATCTCTGAGAGTCCAGTTTCAGATTTCTCCAAGCTACATTTATAATTTGGCTTGTTTATATGCAGAAACAAAGGCTTCTGAAGTCCCCTTATTAAAGAACTGCTCTTTGCAGATGGTAATGCACTTGTAGCTTCACTCAGAGCAAGACCCAGAGATAATGACATCTTGTTTTGCAGCTGTTTCTGTTAACTTTGGCTGAGCAATCAGTATTTCAAAGGCCGGTATTATGTGCCAACAGCCACCAAAACCCAAAATTCTGTTGACTCAAATGAGAAGAAAAATGTCACTGGCACTAAACTGATCAAACCAGACTGAACTATAGCTCTGGTGCTGGAGATAGCTTCCTATGGGCTTGAGCTACCCTGATGGTCTCTTGATCCTAGCTCAGTAATAAACTGATATTAGCATTTTACCATTTCACCAAATACATTCTTGCATCACAAACTAGACAAAGATTCCTAGCACTATTCTGAGAGCTAAAAAGATTTTATCCCTCTTCTTTAGCAGCTGTAATGGATAGGTTTTAAAAGGTTTCATTGCACATGAGACTTGGAGATTCACTTCAGTAAATGTCATGATCTCAGCATTCTGCAGTAAACCACTTCTCATCCTTAAGTGGAACTGACTGGAAAGGACAAGTAGCTGGTAAGGATGTTTTTAAGGCTAGTAGTCAAAAAAGCCACTTATATCTACCAAGAAATGATATTTGGATGGCAAAAAGTCCATAGTATTTTGAACATGTCTGCTTCAAGTGAATGATAATCCCAAGGTTATGAGTCTTGATAAGTTAACACTAAATTTTCAAGATTAAGGTTCAACAACAAAATACTAATTTTTACTTAGCTTGCTTTCCACAAACTCTTTAATGTTTGCTCTAATGATGACATCTCTGATTACCCTTGAGAGTCATAGGATATGTCATAATTCCATTTCCCTAGAACTTTGTTTTGTCTCAGTAAAAAATGAGTAATAGTTTTAAAATTTGATCCTGAGTCAAGAAAGATTTTAAACACTTAGTTGCTCCCAGTAAATGGGACTTAAATATAGATACAGAGGTAAGTCCATATTTAAGAATTTGTGTAACAATAACACATACTTGATTGTTTTCTCAGGTAGGAGTTTGTATTTTCTATTGGGTTTTACACAGTTTATAATTTCATATAGTTTGCTGAAGGTAAAATGAAAGCACAAAGACATTTACTTTATATATTCTGTTTCTATATAGTTTGTCTATTTGATATTTCCATGAAAATCTTAATTAAGCTGAAGCTAAAGGTCATAGTGCAAATAATAGCAGGTAAAAAGCCCCAAAGGCCCTTTACCTCCAAACAGAAAAGTAGCTGTAAGAGTTTACGTTGTGGAAATTCAAAATGGTGTGGTTAAACTTAAAACCCACAAACATTTGAAGCCAGAGAATACAGAGAATATGGGTGAGCCCACCTCTTAAAACAGGAAAATATTTCAGATGGAGAATTGTACCTAAATATAGAACAAGGTAGATGTGCTGGAAGAAAACCGCGTATTTTATTTCATGGAAGAGTTTGGTAGTATCTTTTCTCTATCGTAAGTGCAGGCAATGTGTTCAGTGTAATGGGAAGAAATTAATTTTGTGTCTAGTAATGAAATTAGTCCATTTCTTTTCATTGTTATTTTTGAAAAGTATGTAATTCTTCTGCCAGAAGAACCAGTCTTGGGTTTGGAAGCACGCATAGGTGTCCACCTGGAGTTTCTGAGAGAATGAACAAGAACTTTTTCAAGGGAAAAAAACCATGAAATACCAGAAATACAGAGATTTCTGTTATGGAAATAAAAGGAAAAGATATATCTTTAGAAGCTGCTGAACTTTTAGCTTTCGAAAATCAAGTGGATCTAATTCTGTATTCTTCTCTCTATGCTCTGCAGCTGGCAGCAAGGTGATGAGGGTCTCATCTGTGGCTGAGACCTTCCCTTTCCTCAGCACCCTGTGAGGCAGGTTTTGCAGCTCGCAGCCCCAGAGGTTTTGTTACACAGCTGAAGGAGCAGGGTGGGCAGCTTCCTGTGCTATGGATGATGTGTCACCCTCTTATCCATCCCCAGTACACTTGGCAGGAGTTCATTAATTCAGCCCAGAGCCTACCAGCATCAGAGAGGTGACTTTCCTGCCTGTCCAGCCGCAGGCTGACAGAGGTTTTTGTGTTCCTGCAATCCCCAGACAGGTACTGTAGCCTTGGTTCCAGTCAGCTGGGAAGTGTCCTGTGCTTGTCACCTGTGGCTGCACCCGTTAGCCCACCAACAGGTATTCAGCTTTGGTCCTTCTGCCAGCCTTGCTGGCTTCAGCAGTCAATGCCATATCACATGGCAAAGGCCCTTCTTTGTTCTTGTTTCCCTCTTTGTCACTGCATATAGAAGAACCCTCCCAAAGTCATATCGGTTTTAATGCCTAGGAGTCAGCACCTGATAGTAATTTGACAAGCTTCCTTACTGCAAACTAGACACCTTTTTTCTCTCTTCTTGGATTGGCAGCACAACCTGTATGCTTCACGTGTGCCTGCGGTTGTGGTGAGTCTCAGAGCAGTGGTGGGAACACTCTGGGAGAAAAGTTTATGTGAATGAATCTGTACCCATGCTCCCCTGTCTGTCACAGCACAGCTGTCCTCCTCTTTGAAGCATCTGTTCATCTGGTTTTTGGATCAATGAAGAATCCAGATGTCTCGTCTGGCTGCCCTTCCTCTCGTTTACCGAGAGGTGGAAGCAGAGCACTCCGTTTCCCGTGCCAGGGCACTGCGATCTAGCCGAGCACTTAGAGCCCTTCAGATGGGGGAAATAATTCAGTGATATGATTCAACACAGTAGATTGCTCAGTATTCACAAACACACTCCTCTTTAGAGAATGTCTGGTCTTTCTACTGATATTTGTATTTGAACACAAAAAATACCCTTCTCTGCTCAGTGCTTGCTATTTCCTCTTTGCAATGTATAAGCTGAAACTTTTTGAAGTAGAAGTGGTACACAGTCACGGAGGTGACTTAGGTAAGTAATCACTAGCAGATGTAAGAAGAAAATAGGCAAATGCCACTCAACTGTCCTTGTGAACGATGCTTCAAGTATTCTGTAGTACATCCTTTTATGGTATCACTATTCAAACCAGTAATAAATGGAAATACAAACTTAATTCTTATGTAAGGTCTTCCACAAATACTTTCAGATAATGCATTTAAAGTACTTGTCAACAATGCCTGACAAAAGCGATTGGAGCCTTTTGCAAAATCAGAACAAATGGCCTCAAAATGGATTGCAAGGGACTAGTTAGTCTGTTCCCCACAAGGACATTTGAGGCCCTTCCTGGGTCATTTTCTAGCTAATTGCTTTTGGCTGTATCCAATTGCTTGTCTGAATATTTGAAAAACATGTTATGACAGCATTTGCATGTCATGTAAGAACAAAATGGTTATTGCCCTGGTCAGAAAGCCTTAAATTTCTGTAATACTGGAGTAATACTTTCTATCTGAAAATAACCTTCTCAAAAAAGTTATAAAAAAAAAATTCATTGGTCCTTTACAGATCAACAACTTCGTGATCTTAAGATAGAACTCACAGGTTAGCTAACTAACAATAGACTTTGTAAATAGGCATGGATTTGGCCTTGAGAGAAGCTTATAGGTAGAAAAGAAATTTGTTTTCCGTCTACTTGAGAGACAGTATTGTCAGCAAATGTAATCCCCCTCACAGAAGGGATATGCCATGTGTAAATACCATGCCTTTCATAGCAGTTGTCCTCCAAAAACTCTTGGGCCTGCTTTTTTTTTGGTTGTTGTTCCTCCTCACCCACTTTTTTTTTCCATCCTTTTTTTGTTTTTGCTTTGATTAAGAATAACTGGCAGTAAAGCCAATACAAAGAAAGCTTCTGTCAAAGCTCCATTAAAATTACCATTTTGCTTCAATTTAAGTATTCTGTGGGAAAATGGAGATTTAGTGGCAATTTTCTGACTTCTGAAATAGTCTTCTGAAAACCATGAGACAGCTTCCCTGTCAGATTTTCCTGCATGATCAGTTTAGCTTTTAGTCTGCAAACAAATGGCTTGATCCAAATGCTGAGAGACTGGGACATCTCTTACCTCCACATCCTTCCAACAGAACAACAGAATGATGTTGACCTGTGAATGGTACATGCAGCTGATCAGAGGACAGTGCTTCTCAACTATTAGGGACTGTCTAAATGTTTTTAAAACATCCCAGTGTCTGTGCAGTGTTGCTACACTCAGCTCAAAGTCAGTATAAATTCTGAATGCTGTTATGTGGCTTGTTTTTCCCCAATTTGTTTCTTTTCACAATTTCAGGTGTTCAGGTATGTAGGATGTGTTCTGTTTTCTTTTTACCCACAGTTATTTTCTGAGGCAACTGGAAGCCCAGAAGCAGTGACATACAACCATGCGCTGTTGTCCCACCATCACCATTGCGAGCTGCAGTGTTTAGTCCAACAGCATTACTGATGCTTTGAGAGATTTGCAGCAGGTGAGAAATACAGCAAGGGGTGTAGGTCCAGTGATTTGCAAAACACCGATTTGAAAATATGCTGGTTTGTGCAAAATGGCTTTTTTTATGGCTCCATTTGAACTTGTTTAAGCTTCTTGCTTCTCTTATTACTCTTGCAGTCTTACTGACCTCTGATTTTATGAGTCTTTTTGGAAGACTGGAAACTGCACTCTGGCAAGCAAAAATGGTGGTCCTTCATTTCAGCTGTGTATCATTTTAAATGCAAACAGTCCTGTAGCAAAGGTGTATTAGCAGCCTTATTCAGGGACTTCTGCGAAGCAGTGACAACTGTAACAAGGCTGAGCAGAGCAGCATGGCAGTTGGCTGCTACGCTTTTAGTCTTAATTCTTAATTTTTTTAGGAGCATTTCATGTCCTAAACTTACAGTTCATTTAGAGGTTAAAAGAGAAAGGTATTTGCTTTACTTGCACAACTGAAAGCATTTACATTTGTGTATGTCATAATTATGACATCAATCCAAATTACAAGGCCTGTAAATTTGTCACTCAGCTAAGCATCGTGGTTTAATGAGCTGAGCACGTAACTGGAAGCTAAAAGGCTGCATGTAGTTACTATTCATATATGGTTATTATGTACCTGTCAAAACTCACTTCCCTAAGTAGACTCCTGGATTAGTCTTTATTTATTTAAAGATTTTTAGAGTAGTCTATATTTACTTAAGCATGATAAAGCAATTCTGAAGTTATACCCAGACAGCCACATAAGGTCATTATTTCATTTTTAGTCTCTGTACCTCAAAAAATTTTCTGCGTTTATCTTCTTCTGTTGCTCTTATTTTGAATTAACATGTAATTTTTCTTAAACAAGACTCCATGTTTATTTTCTAACACATATGTCTAGAACAAGAAAAGAGCTTGCCATTGTGTCAGTTGTTTAATATTATACAGTCTGATGGAGCTAATCCATAAACATGACTACAGAAATACTGAACTCACGGTCTTTGTTCAGGAAGGATCACTGTGGGTTCCTAAAATAAAATCAGCCAAAACCTTTTCTCCCTTTTGAAATCATTGGCTAGAATCTAATCTGGGGTATATTATTGTATATCCTGAGGAACTGTCAAATTTAGTGTAATCCAGAATGATAAAGTGATATGTTAGGTGTGAGTGTATCTTCTATAATAAACATGATTGATAATAGCTAGGGTATTTGTATCTATATAAAGTCAAAATCTGCCCACCAAGATTCCTGCTCTTCTCCTCCATGAAATCCAGCATCTTGTCAACGTTAGTTTGTCTTAAAACTAAGAAATACTGTAAACAACACCACTGTTTGCATATGTAAAAAAACAGCTTTTTAAGATCAATGTTTGCTAAACCAGTCAGAAGCCTAATAATTCAATAAATGGCGTGTAGCTGATACTGCCCAGTAAAATACTTTAGACACAACAAACAAGAGGAAACAGTCTTTTTGAGAAGAATTGTATCATTGTTTTTAAGAGCATTTCAATGCCTGTCACAATCCAGAAGGCAACAGACCAGAACCTGAACAGCAAACTGAGCCTGAAAAATGAATGTTTAAAAACGGCACCGTCTAACCAAAAAAGCCCATTCCCAAGGTATAATCAGAGCAATAGTGGAGGGAAAGCATATGGAAAATTAACCGTGCTAAGGAACACTACAAAGAATTCCTAAGCACACTTTATGAATCAAATCAAAGGGCGTAAAATGAAATAACATCAAAGCACCTTAAGCTGTAGTGCCTCTTTTATACTGACCAACTGTTATTTACAAGATCCAGGCAGTTCTCATGGCCGGCATGTTGTCAGAGGCAGGTAGATAAGGTTGCCAACAGTAAAAATACTCACTTTTCAGAAATGAGTCATTATTTTGGCTCAACAACCTGAGACACTCCAAAGTCTCTCATTTTGAGAGAGAAGGCATGGAAGAGGAGTGAAGTTTCTGAAAAGCTGGCCTTCTAGAAACATCTTTAGTCGGTCACTCTAACTCACCATTTTATAAAAATCACAGTCACAGTTTGATCTCAATTATAATGCTATAAAATAAAAAAGCTCCACCAAGTTTAATAGAATTGTTTGAGCAGTAGCACTGTGTTAATTCAGATCAGGGTATGATTCACAGCACATTTTAAATCCTATAGGCAGAAAAATGAAAACATTTGTTTTTCATATAAATCTCTCAGTGGATGAGGACATAATCCAAGAAAGGAACCTTTGCTGTGCAATCTTTTTTTTTTTTTTTTTTTTAAAAAAAAGAAGAAAAACGACAAAGCCAACAACAAATAAAATCTTTTCTTTCTTAGTAGTGGATTTGTGATTTTGCCAGTAGTAAGGAAAGAGGACTATAAGCATTGGCCATGTATTTTAAAAATAATTTCTGCTCTGTTTGTCATATTACACACAGAAGCAGCCTCTAAGAGGCATACATAATCACTGGCCATAGGAGAAAATAATACAAATGGCATTGCACATGCATGCACGGATACACAATGCCTTTGGTGCTGTGGGCTTTCTGAGAAAACATTTTGAAGAAAAAAATGACTCAGGCGACTGGCCAGGCCATTCTTTTAATAGCCCTTTATAAATCCAGATCTTGGATAAGCTGTGGTTTCAGTTATCTAAGCTCAGCTTGGAAGTCACTCATCAAATTCATTTCTGCTTCACAACTGAGTAGATGAAGATGCAGTTCAGTTCCTTGGGATTGGGCAAGCCACTTCATCAGTCTGCTTTTATGCCTGAGAGCTGCTCACATTAGAAGCCAAGTTGCCTTCCAGACCTCTTCTGTTTATTAATAAACTCCATCTCCCCAGCTATGACCAGGCTTGACCTTGTCAGTGATTGTCTTCTTCGACAGCATCTCTTAGAAGCTGTTAGACCATATGCTATTTTGGAATTTAGTAAAATGAAATGTGTCTGACTTTTGTGGTGATGCTGGCAGCCAGAGTGTCATTTGTAAGGATCTCTGCAGCACCAGATAATCTGCTTACAGAAAATGGCAGGGAAGTTGTTAATTACAAAAGCTCTTAAGCCCTGACCCCATCTATCAATTTGCTCTGAGCCAGAGGTAAGTCCAAATGTAGGAGCATATCAGAAAATCCTGTCAGTGAAACCAAAGGCTATTGGATGTGATTCTTTTATAAAATATGTATGGAAAGTAAAATGGTGGCTTCAGCTAATTTTACTAATCTGGTATTTCAGTTCTTACCCACTCAAAGCTCCCCTGGGCTTTGCTGTAGAATTATTCTGTTGGAATTGGAAATGGAGTCTGTGTTTCAAAGTAAATAAAAAGGGAAGGGTTGGGAACATCCAATTTAAGGGAATAACAATGTGATCAGCACAGAAGAAATGCAGTTGTAGGAGTGGGAGAACTTTGCTAATGAGAAGGAAAACAGGAGAGGAAAAAAAATCAGAGGAAAAATGTGTAAAAGGTCTTAAACTTTATCAACTTGAGCAATTTCTTAACCACATTTCCAAATAAATGCATTCTGTTCCTTGACCATTTTGGTGTTGTACTTTTCTCCCCTTTTTCCAAAGGAAAGGAACATGAAGCTGATCTCCCAGCTTTGCTGCTGGCAGAGAGCTTAATGTTTTTGTGTAAAGGAGCTACCAGCACAGACCACAGGGAGAGACAGATGTGCACATCCATGCTTGTCTCATGGAGAAAGAGCTGTAATTACTGAAGTTGGAATACCCAGCACTTACAAGTTCAGTGCTTAGTGTGGTTACTGAAACCAGGCAGAGCACAGCATGTATATAACTAGGGAAGGGGCTGTCTTATTTCACTTTAGGAACTGTGTAGCCTCCCTGCTTTCTGACTAGCAAAAACAATGCCATTTCAGTATAATTAGATGTTAGGCAAGATCCTATTTAAATGTTCCAGCAATTTGGTAGAGATTTGCTAGTTAATGCAGCAGTGAGATTGTGTGTATCTGATGTGCATTGGCCAGGAGCATGTCCTTCTGGTCTCTGCATTGTCTTCTTCTTATTTTGTGATGTTAGCCCTTGTACCCACACAATTGCTGCAAGTCTGCAAACCAAACTGTCTAGGCAAGCACTATGTCAACTAATGGATTCACAGGGACATTGAAATCGTGTAAGGTATAGTAATTAACAGACAATTTGGACCTGAGGATGTGTGTCGTGGTTTAAGCCCAGGCCGTAAATTAGAACCACGTGGTCTACTTCCTCCCCCCCTTTCTTCCCCCCCCACCCCCCCCAACCCTGCTTCTGGAAGGACGGGGAGGAGAATCGAAAGAATGCAACTCCCACGGGTTGAGATAAGAACAGTTTAATAACTAAGGTATAACACAAATCACTGCTGCTACCACCAATAATAATAATGATAAAGGAAATAACAAGGGAAGAGAATACAACACCTCACGACTCGTTGACCAATAACTCACCCCCACCCAGCAGTGATCCAGCCCTTCCCTCTCAGTTCTGCATCCCGGGCATGATGTGCTAAGGTATGGAATACCACTTTGGTTAGTTTGGGTCAGGTGTCCTGTCTCTGCTTCCTCCTGGCTTCCTCTCCTCCCTGGCAGAGCATGAGACTCACAAAGTCCTTGGTCAGGGTAAACATTCTGACCAGCAACTGAAAACATCGGCTTTATCAGTATTATCCCCAGGCCGAAAGTCAAAACCACAGCGCTGCACCAGCTACTAAGAAGGAGAAAAAATGACTGCTACTGATAAACCAGGACAATGTGTAAGTCCAACTTCTGGGGTGGATGGCTAGAAATGCAACTGCAGGGATTTGTATCTGTATTGTTACTGATGGCCCCCAAGTGAATTGATACTTCAGAGTTTCCCCATCTTATGGATTACTGATTATTGTTTGTCCTTTACTAAAAAAAAAAAAACAAACAATATAACTGTAAATTTTAGTAAATAATTCAAATTACTAGAAGATGCCCTGCAGATTAATTTTTTTCTTTTCAGTGTATAATAGTGATGCTTTCCATTGATAAGTCCACATTGTTAGCTTTCCCTCATCTTGCCCCCAGGGTTCGTTACTGAAAGTTTACTGTGAATGAAAACTGGGTCTGGGGTTTGAGAATCTGTTTCAAAGCACAGTATGTCAACAAACTAGAAGCCTTTCCAGTTCAATTATAAAGCTCATTTATTCAACTTTTTCTTTCCCAACAGGCAGTAAATAAGCATGTCTGTTTTGGTGTGGGGTTTTTTTTTGTGTTTGTTTTTTTTTTTTTTTTTTTTAATATGCATTTACCTTTTTTATTTTTATTTTTTTTTTTTTTTTTAATGTGAGTATCACAACATCCCTCCTACACAGCCTCCACATAACTTTTCTCTGTGAGGGAGGAACAGGGAGGAAATTTCACATGACAGACATTAGTCTTCTTTGTTTAGTCTTAATTTAGGAAAGTGTTCAGATGCTGTGATGATTGGCACAGCATGAATAGGAAAGAACAACAGAGTAATTCTGCTTCTCGTGCCACCCTCTCACTCCCACAGAATAGAGTTACACCATCGGATCCAACTGAGGGTAAAATTTGTCCGACATTTCCCAAAATGAATTTTCATCTTCCTCCTACTAGACTTCATTGGAGTACGACTGTGACTTGAATTCTTCACAAGTTGTGTTGTAAGGAAATGAATGCTGTTTCCATTTTACAAACATTAAGGTAAGTTGCTTACCCAAGAATGCAGAAGTAACACTGCTAACAGCAAGATCAGTAAGTGTGCTCAGTCCATTAAACCACAACATTTACACTTTTCCTTCAATCTCACTATGATTTGACAGCAAATTTCCATTTGTTTGTGAAATCCTGAGCTCTCATATGTTGTGTTTGTGGGAGAAAAATAAAATAAAATAAAATAAAATAAATGGTGGTTTTAAAGAGTTTTGTAAGGCAAAATAAATCCCTCCAGGCATACCTAGAGTACATAATTTCCTAAAGGTAGCCATGCTAACTTTAAGAAAAAAGCAGTAGATTCAATGTCTTCTTTTTTTCAGTTTGAGTTTTATATCCTCATCCTCATTCCATATACAGAGAAATGCAAATTGCTCTCTGACATGGTAATGCCCTTAACAGTCCTGTGCAGAGCTGGAGGGCCTCTCCAACTTGATAATAAAAAATTGTAAAAACAGGTTTTGTGATTACATAGAGCACTTTGAAAAATCTAACTCAAAATGGTTTATTTAGGTTCATTTAGGTTCAGTGTTAATGGCAGATTTGGTCTTCTTGGACAGTGAAAGTGAATACATGAGAGTCCCTTCACTTTTGCTAATAGTTGTCTTCCTACACTGTTTGCCTCAAGGCATTCAACATTTAATATCTTCATCCTGCAAGGCACCAAGTGTCTCCTCCGTGGTCCTAAATTCTTTAAACTCCTGCAGTAATTTGAGGGAATACGGAGAGAAGCTGGGAAATAAACAGGGTTCAGTTTCTTGGTTATTAAAACTGACTTCTTGTGAGCATTATATAGTGGATGCTGTATTTGATGTAGTTCTTGCTGTGCTTCTAGGGGTTGTTGCTGCTACTAAATTGATCAGGTTTTAGCACTATGAATTAGCAAAACAGTGAGGTGGAAGAAACACGTGCTCTCTATTAAAGCCTTATCCCTGAAAGAGCCCCAGTACCTTCAGAAAACAAGCCAAAAAGCAGACTGAGAAAAATGAGTGAAAGCAGCAGGAATTTAAAAAGCAAATGCTACATCAAAGGGACAGGAAGGAACTGCAATAACACTGCTGTGATTGCAACTGGGCACAGTCCCAGGAGCTTGGGGAACAAGCACCTCCAATAAACAGAGCTGTCTCTACCAAGTACTTACAAAGGCTCGGTGAAAGATGGAAATATGCTCAGTAAAAGGTGATGAGCATGCTGATATTTCTTCTTCACAGGCATTTACTCCTCAACCATCAGCAAATTTAAAGCCCAGTAAGGACACATCTTGCAGCCAGCATATGAAATCTCTGTGAACCCCAGTATAAGGGTGCCCCCATTAAATCATGCTCTGAGGGTTAACCAAAGTCATTCAGATGTGCGAAGAGGTCCTGTGTAAGACCACAAAGGTTTGAAACGGATTAGGAAAAAAAAAAGTGCATCAGGCCTTTTTGCACTTTATTTTATCTTTATTCCTCCCAGCAGAATGAAACCACAAATCCAAGGGTAGTCACATTGACTGTACAACACCAAGGCAAATTACTAATTAGCTATTCATTCTCTGCTGAGTACCCAAAGAAAAGGAAAGTATTTAATTCTGAGAGTCACCATCCAGTCCTGCCTTGCACCCTGATGACCACAATGCAAATAGCCACTGTGACTTGGAATAAGTTACTTGTCCCACTTGGAATAAGTTACTTGTCCCACTGCATGCATTCCCTAGTTTGAATCTGAGAAACAGAAGCACAGGAAGAAGTACCTGCTTTTCTCTTCTAACAAATAGGTATGTGCCTTGGGATGTGGACCACTCTTAAAAAGTAGGAAAGGGGAGTGTCTGATGGCTCCTTATATGCCAACGTGTATGGCTGCCCAGCAATTGACATAGGCAAGCCATCCCTGGATTTCTGATGTGCACATTGAAGACATGATTCTGCAAACAGCTATGCATATTCTTTATTTTATACAAGTAGGCTATTTGATATGCTTAATTTTACATGTATGAGTAGACCATCTGTCTGTAAAGTTTAAAATGTGCAGAGGAGAGAGAAAGCATATGATTATTAAAGAAAAACAAACAAAAAACCCCCACAAAGCTAAATAATAATAATAATCATAATAAAAAAAAAAAAAAAAAAAAAAAAGAAAACAAACCCCAAACCTTAATAGTCACATTTATATGGAGGCTTCAAATGCTTTGGAAGGAGCTGAACTGAACAAGAGGGGAATACTTTTAATTTTCAGAAGAGCCACAAAGGACTAATTGCTAATTGACAACCATGTGGTAGGAACAGACTCTCTGATATGTGGGAGCTCAGACTGAAGACTGGGTGCTGAATGTAGGATCCTTGCATGGCACAGCATATCTTGCAGAGAGAAAAGGGCAGAAAGATGCTCAGGGTTGATCTTAAGCTTGATCTCAAGTTTGCCATCTGTGAGGAGGATGGCAGTACTTTCCTGCCTCAACAGAGAAAGCATGATAATGGAAGCCATATATAAGCACTTGATGGGCTGAAAAATGAATTTCTATGACCCAAAGCACCATGATAGTTTCAGATATTTGTGGTGTGGATACTTATTTTCATGTCTTTTCAGCTATTTTATGATTGAATTAGAAAATAGAGGCAATAAAAGTTTTGTGTGGCACCTTTCTGAGTAGTCAGCAAATAAAACTGGTAAGGAACAAAAAGTGAGTTTTCCCACAGGAGCTCATTGAGCTAGCCTGTTTTCAGAAGCTCTGTTAGCCAAAGACATAAAGGAGTAATATAGTACAACGCAAGACTACTGACCAGCCAAAATCCAACATTTTCCTCTTTGAACTGTGCTCCTGATCTTTTATGTGCCATTTAGATATCAATCCACAGCACACCCCACACTTATTTGCTGTAGAATATGCAATGTACTGTGACTTCTGATGTTGATCAAAGAGATGCCTTGACTGGGATGATTAAAGTAGGAGAGCAGACCCATGTGTTTCTCTTTTGCACAAATGCACACAAGGAACAGAAATTAATCAAAACAATGTTAGGAGCTGAGGAAGCCTTATACTAACTACAGTCTTTGGTCTGCTCTGCGAGCACAGAAAAGGCTCAGGAAAGAGAATATATGGCTTAGACTATTAAAATATCTTCTCAGATGTAGAAGACTTGCCACATGGATCATAGTGAAGGCAGCAAGACTGGGCTAGTACCTTTAAGTAGGAATCCTGCTTTGGATTCCTTTGATGAGGGGGTGTTTGGTCAATCACAGCTTCTTTCAGGAAGCTAGAATTACTGAAGAAAACTCTAGTTTTACCCATCTCCTAATGCCTTTGTTCTATAATTCTTGCAAGGAATGGTTTGGGTTTGGTTTGGGTTTTTTTTCCCATTTTTTTTTATTTTTTATTGGTTGGTTGCTTTTTAACATGTTTCTCAACAAGGCTGCCTGCATTTTCTTGCATGGTATCTTCCTGAGAGATCTGATATCAGGACATAAGAAGACAGCTTCAAATTTGACTTGATGTCCTATATCTCAGGATGCTCCTTGACATTTTAATCTCTACTGTGGTAGTGAAGTTTTTAGGAGCTGAAAATGATTTTCCCTATCATTAAGCTTATCTCTCAAAGCATAAAATCTATTGAAAGATCTGTATGTAGGCATCTCACATTCTAGTTCTTTACAATAATTTCTTCCAAATCAATTTTACCTTTTTTCTTTTAAAAGGAAAACTTAAAGCTAATTCAATTCACTTGTGGGCACAACAGTCATAGTGAGAGCTACCAGTACTCAGGTTTATGTCTGCAACTGGGGAGTACAGCAGAGGCATTCTGAGCTTATGTACTGTGTGATTCCTGTAAGATGTGGCCAGTCTGACAGACGCTTGTGCAACTTAGAAATGGTTTCTGCAATTCAAATCTTGTATTGAGGCAGAAAGACTGAAAGAAACACTGCTGGTCAGAGCAACTAACACTAATTATACTGGTTAACTGAAAATGCAGCAAGCATGTTGAGGCTTTTTAGATACAGTAGTATTAGAGAGATCATGATGCTTTTCACTAAGAATGTGATGGAACAGCTCAAGTCTCCCCCTGCCTTTTCTTCCTGATTTAAATTTCTTCTCAACATAAGGGAAAAAAAAACCTCTACACAAATGGGCATACAGGCTGTGTTTGGATGTAATTTTCAAGATACTCTGCAGTGGCTTCTGTACTTGGTGTGTACTCACATTTTCTTTGCATGAAAAAGAAGGTGTGTGAGTATGGGTGGGATTTAATGATGCCCAGATCTAGTCCAATGTGGGCTGACACCAGGAAATGTATCTGGATCTGGGAAATGCAAGGCAGTTCTGGATGCAGTAAGGTGAACATGGCCATAGAGATCCAGAAATTCATAATGTCTAGCTGGGTTGCAGTTTAGCAGCACAGGACCACGTAAATGTAAAGCAAAGTTATACCCACTAACAAAGTAACACCCACTAACATTTACACATTTCTACCCCTTCTGTCTTTAAAATCTCTGACTTCTTAAAGGATCTATGGAATAATCTCATGAATCTTATAAATTAGCAGGAAAAATTAGAAAATACTAGAACAAATTAGGAAGGCAAATTTTTTTTCACAGATAAAATGTTTCATTACACAAGGTATTTCACAAGGTATTTTTGAGGTTTTGGGGGTTTTTAGATGACAAACCCAACCCAAGCTGTTCACAGTTGCATAGCTCTTGTTTTTAAGACACAAAATAGAAAGTATAGGCATAAATAAATTTGTTTCAGCATCTAGATTAAAATCACTTAATTGTTTCTACTAATATACTATAGATCTATATTCCCTCTATTCGAACACAGATTAATTACTTTCAAGTACTTCAGGAAAAAAACCTAAAATTACATTTTTATTGAGATTTTTCTAATGAGTACGATGTTATTACTAGATTATAAACTGGGTAGAGAAGTGAAGTATCTTACTGTATCAATTTTGAGCCAACACAGTCACTGCTTAAAAATAAGCAAATGTATAAATTAAAAACTCGCATTAGATAAAATCTGAGAATAAACAGGTCATCTTTTGTAGGTTCTGCTTAACAGCATGACTTAGAATAAGAGATATTTTTAAGTAAGTGCTGCATACAAAGTTACCTAACACACAGAAAACGGTGCTTTAATTATAATCTAATGGCATATATATTAACAAACAGGAATTTTTAGCTGTCTTTGCATCTTAGAACATGTTGAAAGTTTTTCCTAAAACTCGTGGGATGTTTTTTCAATGAAATATGAATCTTTAATAGCAAATTTCCAGAAGGACATGAAATTTAGAGATTTCTGAACCTCAAATCTTAAGCCAAACAAGATAACCCTCATTTTATGCACTGCATAAAGATAATGCTAACTGTATAAATTAAGAGTTAACCCCCCCCCCAACAATAAAACCACAAAAAACAACCAACCTTGGTTCCACAAAACATTCTGAAAGGTTGATGCTGATTGTAACATAACTATAGTTAAGCTACCCATTACATGTTTGTTAACGTCATGCAAATCTGGCTTTTAGAATGGAAAGAAAAAAAAATCACAGCTATAACTAGACCCTTTTCTCCCACACATTCCCATTTTCTTTTAATTTATTTATTAATAACATCCGTTTTCTGTGACTGACCAACAGAATTTCATTTCAGGTTAATACATTCTGATTACAGTTTTGTTCTCCATCCCCATCTTTTAATGGAACAGCCTTTCGGAAACTCAGCAGAGACAATATTCCACAGCATGAGGCACCCACTTTTAAAATCAGATGGCTTGGAAAGTTCACTCATCCAAGCATGCTAATTGGTTGAACGCCCTTGAGTGCTTTATCACATTATTTCCAAGGGCTGCCCTAAATGCTAGGAAGCAAGCCATGGTTCCGGTGATTAGTGCCAGAAAGCTGAATGTTAATTATTGCTGGGCTACATTAGTATAGCAACTGATTATCTGTAACAAATTTCAGAAATAGGTTTTTGAAAGAACTAATTAAAATGTAATTATTTATATTATGAATTTCTGATCATTTCAGTACAAAGGTTGATCACATATTCTTCTACAGTTGTTCAGAATGGCATGGAAAATTATCAGTTTACTATTAAGATTCTACAGTGAAATAGAAGAGATTGTGGTAATGACATTACAGAGATTGGAAAAAAGAAATAAAAGTTTATCTGAAGCAAAAAAGTGTAGTCAGCAGGCATTAATTTTATTTCTGTGAAAGCATAAATTTCAGAACAAATTTTCTTTTGATGAAGGATGACGCTTCTCTGAAGTTTGACTTGTTCTGACAAAAGCAATCTAAACACATTTACAAATTTCTTCCTTTTAAAGTGAAGTTTTCCAGTTTACCAAATTATTACAGCAAAAAAATATATAAATATTGCTAGATATATTTAACAATCTAAGAACATGTCTGTTAATTTTAAGTGTGCATATGCTCTAAGTTTGACTACCATTAATATTACTTTAAAAATTAGTCATGTGGATAAATGAGGTGCAGCTTATCTGGATTTGGCTGTTATTTTTGTCTTGGCAGACTTTTAAGTCATACTTACACCCTCTACTCTGTTAGCTTGCTTTGTTTCATCATAGGGTGAGGTTTCTTATTGGGTATTAAAATTTCATTCTTAGTCCACCATTTCATTTTTAAGTGAATTTCAAAGTGATCTGTGCATGGTGGTGGAACGATGGGGACTATAAAGGGTCAGAGCCTCTATTTGGGTGACAATCTTGTTCTGTTCCTTTATACTTTCACTAAACTCAATGGGCTTCACTAGCTAAAACTGAAAAAAAAAAAGCACTCCCCCTCAAAAAAACACCAAACCCAAACCCAAACAGAAAACCAACACTGTGAACAGTTCTTATTTGCAAAATCCATTGCTAACATATAATTTTGAATTTATTTATTAAGTCATAAGAAAACAAAACAAAAAAAACCCCAACCAAACCCCACACCACATAAACCACTCTGTCCCACTCTGGACATCACTGACTAAGTCTCCTAACTTGTGCCTTTCACTCAAGTATCCTTCAGGCAAGGGACAAAAGTTATACCCAACATCATATCTTGGGACTTAATGTATCCAGTACTTTAGGCACCTAACTGAAAAGCAGCTTCAAAAGCAGGATCTTGTCAAAGATCAGCTCCCAGCAGCCCTTTCTAATCTAAAAGGGCTAGGTATCTTTTCTGATCTTAGTTTTGGCTGTATGGAAGATAAACAAGTGCCAGGCAGAAATACTTTATACAAGCACATCCTGTGCCTTATTTGTTAAATTCATATATGAAATATCAGTGCCCCAAACAAAGAACAAATAATGGAGATCTTGAATCATGGGGTTAATGCATTTATAAAATGTCACAGTGTTGAAAATAGATCTGCTGAAGTCTCCACCACCTTTCACCTTCACAGGAATTCAATTTGAAGTGTGAAGTGCAGCAGTATAATCTGAAACAGTAAACACACAGGACTTCTTGCAAAGGCTGCTTTGTTCATAGGAGCTCTCCTAGGAGCAATGAAAGAATAACCTGGCTTTCGGGACTCCAAACTCAGTTTATGTATATTTGTCAGTCACTTCCAGCCAAAGCAGGCTGTTCCTGTTGAGGAAGGAAATAAAGAAGAAGAAACACATGGAAAATCTGAGGGCTGTAATGAAGTCTTTTCAGGTAAATAAGAGTATCTCCAAACTGAGTGTTTGCTGGGGGCCAGGGGAGGGGTCTCGTTTGAGGTTTTTACCTCTCAGCATTATGCAAATGAACTGTAGAACGCTCAGGCTTGAATACTGCCAGTAGTCCAAAAAAAAAAAAAAAAAAAAAAAAAGATATGTATTTGGTATTGTATTACCTATGAAGTCATCACAAACATAATCTCAGAGTTAAATTTCACAAATGTTGCTATATCTCAGTTACAGTCATGCCACAGCTAGAGCTCTGTGCTGGCAAAGCACCTAGAACTATTATCTAATTCATCAAGTGAATAGGCAAAACACTGTCAGAACTTTTTACTTTTATTATAAAGTACTGTTCCACTGAAATTGAAATGTCTTTAGAGATCCTTGGGTTTGTTAACATGTTCAATGGAAAGCTTCTTTGCAGTTCAGCATAGTCTCTAGTCTGTTCCCAGGAAAACTTGCGTGAAAAAGGAAAGGGTTTTGATCATAAATAGAGTCATCACTACGATTCTTTTTTGTAAATCTTCTGAAGTTCTTATTTTCATGCTGATATTTAATGCACAAAAATTCCAAAGCATCAACAATTTTCCAGTAAGGTAGCTGTCAGTCTCCAGGCACTTAATCCCATCATGCCAAAACAGCATTACTGCACTGAATCGCATCCCTAAAAATTTTGTCTCTGAAGACCTGTGTGAAAGTTCATGGAATGGAAGGCAGAAACACTGTCAGGATATTTGAGCATGCTGAGTTTCTCTGTGCAGTGGAGCTATGGCCATGGCAGGGGGATTGGAACTTGCATTGGGATTGGAACTTGATGATCTTAAGGTCCTTTCCAACCCTAACTATTCTATGATTCTATGATTCTATGTGCAGTTTCACAAGAATATCTGTTCTCTGGATACCTGCTTTATCAGAGAGTCCTGTGGTGAAAGTATATGAGTGTAACAGACTCACATAACCCTCTGCAAGGTTGTAGTAACAGCGTACACCCACAAGATTTAAAATCACCAAGGAAAATGTTTCTCTTTTATCAATGTTTTGGAGATTTGATAATTATGAGCACTGGTTTCTTACAGATAAGTAAAAAATATGGTTCTGCATCACCCCAGACAGACATTTCTTTGCAGTGTTGAACTGAACAATATCTTAAAGTTTTAGTAAAGTTCACAAGCTTTACAGAGTTCTAAACTTTTCTACATTTTGACAAATGGAATGATGATAAGCTACTGTTACTGAAGAATTAGACAATACACATGTAAGCAGTCATTATTATGCTGAAAAACTTACTACTGGATTCATGGGGAAAAATACTAACATTAATGCAATCACATTAAAGATACAGGAATAACCACAAGTAACTGGATTCTAAATTGATTCATCTACTTGGATAATAAAGAGGAATGAAGTTCATGTTGATACATAATGAAAAAGAAAGAAGTTAACTTCTGGAAGAGAGTGTAGACAAATTCTCCATATTTTTTGCAGACAATAGCTTATTTCTTAAAAATAAGTCTGCAAACTAAGAATTTATAAGAAAAAAAAGAAAAAGAAGAATAGACAATATTTCTGATCTTAGTTCAGATCTGAACAGTGGAAAAAAAATGAATTTGAGATTAACATCAAATGATTTATTTTATAGATCGATAGCTAGAACCCAGAAAATGTTTCATTACTAACATTTCCAGCTTTAGAAATTTACTAGAAATGAAAATAAATTATGAATAAGATATCCTTTATATATTACTCTTAAAATTGTTTGTTTAGAAAAGAACCATAGCAACAGGCTTACTAAGTTTTCAGCTGTTTTTTTACTCTAGAAATAAATTTATTGAAACTAATGCTAATCCACAAAAATGTTGCAACTCTCTTCCACCTGAATTTCATGTTGAAAAAATCTTCCTGTAGAAAAATTTTATTCTCTTTGACTAGTATTCCTGGCATGGAATTTTCAAAGCGAAGGAAATTAAAACTGAGATTATCCAGTTATATGGGTTATAGATTTTTCCTGACACAGATACCTACAAGCTTTTTCTGCTTAGCCAAATATTCTCGACAGGAAATACTAGAAAAATATGTTTCCTGTTCTCTTACATGTCATTTGGCATTGCTTTTTGCATCAATCTTCCATTGGAATGCACGGTTGGATATTAGATCCTAAGTGATGTGGCATTTTCTGTTGTGATTAATTATATTTTCTTTATAGTATGATTGTGCTCTTTGCCATGATTTCAGCAAAATTAATCACTCATGATCTAACCTAAATATTAAGGGTAAAACATGCGTTATTAATACTAAATAACTCAGTTGAACATTTTATTCAGGTTAATCTTCCGTTTATATTTACCAGTGTTTGGGTAAGGAGGCTTTGATCAGAAAATGTTAATGGCTTTGCAAAGAGAGATTTTATGCTTGTCTTTGAAATTAAAATAAAATCTCATGGAATTAACAATTTTATGGGACATTCTGTAGGGTCATGCACAAATAAGAGAGCGAAGACTGGCTCAGTCTGAGAAGGCTGACATCTCCTAAGGCGGAATAGAAAGAAGTGGGCATTGTACTGTTGATTCAGCAAAGAACCCTCAGCCCACTCATATTTGCAGAGGAATCAACTCTGTACAATTTGGCACCTGGTGCAACTCACTGGATTCAGACTGCTGCAGTACAGATTTTAATATAATGGTTTCTATACACTTGGCGTTGCCTGAGTGACTCAGATGGGTAGGTTCTATTTCCAACAGTGATGTACAGTAATTCATTTACTAACTGGTGATAATTACCCCATTACATCCCTGTCATATTAATGACTGTTAGAGACTCAAATTCCTATGAGTATTAGAGTATAAAGAACTTTTGAAAACAGGATTTAACCTTCTAAATTAGTATGACCTGCAATGATAAGAATAATGCCCAAGTACATTTAAAATAAAGATATATTTATTACACATTTATAAAGATATAAATTAGTGAATTAACCTGTATGAATTCAGAATGATGATTATTGTTCAAATGGATGGTTTGTCAATGTAGGTTACGTCAATCCATTGTGTCAAATGAGTAATTCAATAGATTAGACTGAACAGTCACCTACTGCCTTCAGAGGAGTGTTTAATGGGTCTAAATAGGGCAGGCTTTCAGTGCTTTCATTGTCAAGTACTGTGCAAGCACTAGGTGCTATCACACAGCTCTTATGCTACAAATACATACTAAATAAGTTAGATGAAACACATTTTATTTGGTTCCATACTTCCTTCTGTAACATAGTGTACTTTCTAAATATCCCCTAACCAGACTTTGAAAGTCTTGTTAACTTAGTTGAGAAAACCACATGCAGTGTTACCTTCCAAAAGATTAAATCCTATGTATATGTTGTAACTAATATAGTTGGAACTAAACCACTTATCTTTTATGGAGAAATGATCTTGATTTGAATGTTTTCAGTGGTGGATAACAGACCAGTTGCTCAGAGATTTTTTTTATTCCTTCTTTTTTGCACTTTTGTGAATTTCTCTAGCTTCTTACTCACCCAGTCACCTAGGTTTGCTTTCCCTCATTCTGCGGTTACAAATGTTTATTGACAAAAATATTTGTAAGACATTATTGTTAAATGCCTGTTGGCAATTTTAATCTGTGATAATATTATATGTCGTAATTCCATCTCTTCTTAATCCTTGATGAAAATGCTTGTCTCACAGCCCTTTGATCATCCTTGTGGATCTTCTGTAAGTTTACACCAATGTAGCAATATTCCCTCTTTGCATCGCCAGTGCCAGAAACAGCACAGCACCTGCACTGTAACCACATCACTGCTAAATACAGAGCTATTATAACCTTTCTAGTTCTATTCCCTTTTCTTGGAAATTAACCCAAAAGTGGTATCCTTAATGTACCATGTATGAAAAGTACAATTGAAATCGTTTCAGAAACAATTTCTGTAAAGCACAGTTTCAAAAAATGCCCTTGACTTTTCTTGGAAATGAACAAACCCACAAAAGAAAAAGAAGACATTTTAGCAAGGGAAGAGCAATGCATCTTTCCTCCATGCAATGTCAGAGGCCAGCCAGTCAACTATCACAGCTCTTCCTCTGGTCCTGGCTCAACCTCCTGACTGCCATGTCAGTGGCCTCCTTCCTGCTTGGCTAGGCAGAGCCTCCCGAAGAAGGCCACCTCATCTCAGCAGAACCAGAAGGGACACCTGGGCTCCATGACACTGGGGAAGGGAGAGGGGGTGACTGAGAGTGATGAGGGGTTTTATGAACGTTGGTGTTGAAGTCCTCACTGGTCCATGCGGGATGTGTTTCAGTGTGAGTTGAGATCCAGTTTCTCTTCACTCCCACCCCACTGCCCAAGAGAAGTATATCTATCCACCTCCTTTCTCCACTCCTTTTCTCATTATTTATTGTTATAGGCTGTCCTAATATCAGCTGAGTTGTTACTCACAAGTGCACTCAGATAGTAAGAGTAAGCTTATAGACCCCAATTACTCTAACACAGTGAGTTAGCTGTGCTGGTGACAGTGCTGTCCTGAAAGCTCATGTTTATTTGATTATTCTCCATAAAACTCAGATAATTTCTTAGAATTGCCATGTCTGCAAGTATGGGTTATTTATTGTCAGATAGGTGAATTCTCATTTGCTCCCATTAAATGCATGCTTTAAGCTTGCTTGCAACTTTTGGAGACAGTCTAGCTCCATCTTAGTTTGTGATTCATCACACCATCAAGTTTACTTGCAGAATTTATTCGTAATGGTTATATATTTTCTACCAGTTCACAGATAAAAGTGTTAATTTCATTAAGGCCAAGACCCAGTCCCTGGAGAAGATTGTTAGAAACACACTCTTCCAGAGACAATTACCTATTGACTTATGTCAAAACACAACAGTAAGTCCATCAAGCTTAATGAATTTGATGTTTGCAGCTTGTATTTTGTAGTCCATTTATTTTAATAGAATGTTTTCCATAAAATAAAATATATTACATTGCCATCTACCGGTATAATAAAAACTCGTAATTTTCCTTTTTTTTTTTTTTTTGATGAATCACATTGATTAAACAGCTGACCTTTTTCATTAATTGAGTCCAGCCTGAAGTGTTCCAATATATTTTTGAGTACAAAATCAGTCTGACCGACCTATCGCTAGGTGGATAATTTCTATTTAAAATTTCTAAGCATTGGCACAACATTGTTTTTCTTTCAAATATTTGGAGTTTGTTTTTCTTCTAAGGCTTCCTGAGAAAAACAACATTTATAATTATCAAGATTCTGTGCCAGCTCTTTAAAAACTTTTTAAGCCTACTGTTCCAAAATTATTATAAATATAACTGCATGCTAAGTGGGAAAAAAATCTCTTCCCTGAATTTCAGGCCATTATCCTTCTGAATCAGAAACTCTTTTTTCTCATGTGACTCATATTGACTTCATTTCTACCATCAGACAACCAAAGAAATTCTCATAATAAGTTTATTTCACAAATAGGAAAAAATAATTCAAGTTGTTTTCTGAAATTAATTCTCACAAGAATTTATCTTTATGCCACCAGAATTATGAAAATGATGGCATATTTCCATAAGTGAAACATTTAGTCACAGAATGAGTGGAAATTTATCTGTTAAAAGCAAAGACATTAGATTTTATGTGGAAAAGAATATCAAAACTAAGACATTGACTCAAGTTTTTAACAAAACTCATGCAGAATTTAACACTAAACCGTGTAACACAACATACCCACAGGCATTAACAATTGCCACAAGTCCTGGTTTCAGCTTGGATAGAGCTAACTTTTTCTTGGAAGCTGGTACAGTGCTGTGGTTTTGATTTAGTGTGAGAATAACGTTACTAACACACGGATATTTTAGTTGTTGCTGAGCAGCGCTTACACTAGGAAACATCTCAGTTTCCCGTGCTCTGCCAGTGAGGAGGGTCACAAGAAGGCAGAAGGGAGCAGAGACAGGACACTTGACCCAAACTAGCAAAAGGGCTATTCTATACCACTGAATATCATGCTCTGTATATAAACTGGAGGGTGTTGGCAGGGAGGGGACAATCGCTGCTCGAGATGGGTTGGACATCAGTCATTGGGTGGCGAGCAATTGTATGGTATATCATTTGTTTTTCTTGGGTTTTAATAATTTCTCTTTTCCTATTACTACCACTATTATTATAATCAGTATTGATATTAACATTAATATTTGCATTAATATTAATGTTAATATTAAAATCAAGGTTAATATTTCTTCATTTATTTACTTTGTTGCAGTTCCTTCTTCCAGTTCTTCTCCCACTGGGGAGTGGAAAGGGGAGAATGAGCAACTGGCTGCGTGGTACTTAGTTGCCAGCTGAGGTTAAACTATGACACAAGAGAAAGATAAGGCTGCCTAATTTGTTATCATCTAAACCCAAAGTATTTAAGGCTAAGGCTAAAGCTAAAGTTTCTTAGCCAAAGTTGAGACAGATAGGATCAACTGTACATCATATTTTTAGCAACACTGAAAACTGTGGTCCAGTTTGAAAATATCCCTATGTCATGATACTCAGTTTCTGAGTATGTTTAAGTAACAGAATACACTGATTAAAACTATTTCATAGAGTGTTTATAATTTGTAATGTTCTGAAGATCTTAGCAAGCCAGTTAGCTATAAACACAATGGCAATTCTCTTGAAATCCAGCCTGGGTTACCCTACAGTGGCACATAGAGATTGCTAACTGTTCTTTACACAATCTCCTTCTGTTACTCTTGAATACTGGAAAAGTTCTTTTTGGGTCATATAGAAGAGGCTTTTAGATGCTAGATCATAAAAAGTAGCTTAATTCAACAGGTACAAGATGTTTACTTGGCTCTTGAATCAGTATTTGTAACTACCAGAACTTGCAAAGGTCTTCTTTTCAGTCAGATGAAAGATTATTGTAGGGACTTACAAGTTATCTCTCTATAACTGTCACATAAACATATACACACAGCATCAAAGATTTCCAGCTAAAACATAATTAAATCTTCTTTAGAATCATAAGTAATGTAGTAGTCTGATTTCCTCTAAATCATCAATAATCTCTTAGAAATTTTTAAATCTTAAGTTAGAAGACAGAAAAGGAAGATAATGAATAACTAACTAATAAAAATACTTAATGATTCAAGCACTTGATATTCATAGTCTGCCCTTAGTTTTTTCATCTTAGGAAAATTCAGTTATGATACAGGTTTCCACAATAATCTAAGTATAAAAATTAGGAGATATGTACCCACTGGGACTTTAAAGAAATAGGGGTTAAGTGCATAGAGGCTCTTGCAAATACCTGCAGCAGCATATTTCCAAGGAAGGCAAAAATATCTCTTGTAAGATTTAGCTTTAATTGCTTAAGTGCCTTACAAAGCTGAGCAAAGTGACAACTAAAGATGAGCAAAAATTATCTTCAAAAACCATTGAAAGACAATTGTTTGAGTGGAGTGCTAAGCAGGCTCAGCTGAAGCCACTTTAGATCTCATTCTGCATGTACATTAACCCCTTTCCTGATGGTGCAATACACTCTTAGTTGCTGTTGCTCTTATGATGCTATGTGGTCTTTCATATAGCAAAATCAAATTCCTAAAAGATTTCAAAGGACATGTTTTAGGCTTGTGGTTGTCCATGTACTTTGGTTGCTTAACTAAAAAGCAATGAAGATTCCTGTACATGATATCCTTAAGAAAGAGTGAAATATTGCAGCCAATCCAGTATTTCTGATTCTCCTGGGAGAAAGAGAGACATGGTTACAATGGTTATTCTGCCTTTTTAAAAAAAAAAAAAAAAAAGAAAGAAAAAGAAAACTAGTTTTGATCCATGGATAGATCTGTATTCAAACTGTGAAGAAGATGAAGTTCAAAATTTTCCCTTTCTCCCTTTTCTACTTCCCTCTCCCTTTTCTAATTAATCACATTGAAGTTTGTGTTCAAAGGTAGGTGGAATAAGGGTCATCTAAAGTGCCTAGAATATCAGGCACTTTTCAGAAGCATCAATTGACTATATCTTCTGTGGACTAGTTAAGTGCTTTGACAAGTGAGACTTGCTCTGTGAAATGGGCAGTAGGCTTGATTGTCATTATCTTTAGATATTGTGCTCACAGATGCAACCAAATGTCAACATGATCCCATTTAGGCACTCAGAATCACGCAGAAGTACGGTCAGCTTCTGAAAGTACTGTATCTATTGAATGCCTGAGCTGCTGTCTGCATTAGAACATAGCACCACAGACAGCTCATCCACTTGTTTGTCATTCCTCACTACCCATTTAGAGAGACATTATCTGAAAAGTTCACTATTGCATGTACCTTTCACAATTATTTTGACCTTTAAAGATCTGGTTCAGGTTTGAAATTGAAGGTTTGGACCGGGGCAAACACTGCTTTAACTATTTCAAAACATGACCTTTATCCCACTCGAGCTATGTTCTGATGATGATGAACAATTTGATCTTCGTTTTTTCTGAGCCAGATACATTGTGATGGCAGCCAAAATAAAGTGTTAAAAATAGGTAACTATAGAAACCCATTTCATGGACACTTTCTTTTACAGGTCTCATTAAAAAGAGTTATTTAACAGGAATTTATTAAAAAGAGTTATTAAAAATGAGTTTGTCAAATGAAAAGTCATCAAATACAGGGAAGAACTAGATGTTGTCACTTAGTTCTTGTGATTGTCTTCCCATCCCTCTCTCTGACAGAGTGACTAGGGAAGCAAGGGAGAGAGGTAATACCAGAGCTAGGAAAACTAGTACAAGAAAAAAGCACATTCTGTGTGTACAGGTGGATTTTCTCTGCCTCTCCACAACAGCTTATCTATTTCTGCTCCCTTTGACAGCTGCCATTGCTTGGATTGTGCTGTTGTTTACATGTCATTGCTAGTGCTCTGTTGTTTTGCCTCTCCTTGAATGTTGATGCTGTAGGCAGCTGACTTCACTGCTGAGGGTGCCAGAAGATCCTGGAAATAGGGGAAGGATCGTTTGTTTCTAATCTCCTGTACCAGAGGAAATAGGATGGTTAGAGCTCAAACGATTTAAAATGAGACCATGGCAGCATGAGTTAGGGCATTTGGCTAGCATTAGCTCAAAAAAATGACAAAGCTGTCAAAAAGATGATCTAACTCCAGTAAAAAGAAAGTCCAAGCACAAGAGACTAGAGTAGATCGTAAGGTTTACACATATAAGCAACATGGGACCTAACATGAACAACAGTTATGTCAGACAGCTGAGCAGTGTCAGGTTTACTGTATTTACTTAAATAACTGAAAATATCAATACTTAGTCTTCAGAAGCTCTACTGTAACAGCTTGTTGGGGTTTTTTTTGCACACAGACTGCAACTTTGGGGTTGTGCATTCTTTTCCTTGCAGTTTTGATTACAGATATTGAGTCCTTACTATTACAGAAAGAAAATTACTGTTGTTGAGAAACAGACGTTACCATTGCCTGGTCATGTGTACAGTTGTATATTCCTCTTTATTTCTATGTCAGTTTTTCCTATACCTGAACTCTACTTACAGGCTTATATTTTAAACCTGTTTTTCTGTTGAATAAAAGTCAGGAGAATGCTGCAAATATATAAATATTTATTTAATACATTTTTCTTGAGTAAATACTGTGCTTAGAGTAATGGTCTGGGAAACTAGCAGAATGCATGAATTGTAGCTGCCACAAGACAGTACTATTCCCAGGTTCCTTTAAGCTTGGTATTCTGTTCTCTTGGTGGAAGAATGTTCCAGATAGGTGCAACACATATATTTTATGTATAATTGTGTTGCATGATATCACCGAAGAATTGTCCTTAAAAATTTGGCTGATGACTCTTACATACTTTGTATTATGATGACTGGCACAGGTAACCATTGCAGTGTTATCTGTACTAGACTAAGCTGAAAAGAATCTTTTTTGTTTTCTATCCTGCACAATTTGCCAATAAAATAGCTTGCAGCAACAATTTCCATGAGTAAATTCTATTCCATGGAGATATGTTTCTGTAAACCACTTTTCCTTCCTCTTTAAGAAAAATCAATTTTTCTTCCAAGGGTAGATTAATAAGCTATACCTGTTATAATGACTCTTTTTTACTGTTTCCCTCAGGGGCTTGAACACCTTCTAGAATGGTGTGAATTAAAGGGAGACCAAATACTTTCCTTCTCTCCCCATCTCCTGCTGTTTTCTCTTTCTTTGTTTTCTCTTTGCTTTCTTCTATCCACTTGTTCAGCTTCTCTTACTCCAAGACCCAGATCTCCTTCTCCTTTTTTGCTACTATGCCTGCATTTGTGGCCTCTGAATATTAAAAGCAATAGAAAAGAAACAAAATAAAAGAATTAGCTTTACCCAAATGTAAATGCAAAATATATTTTACATCTCTTCCTTCTAATTCTGTTGCAAGAGTGTAGACTCACCTTATGATTAAAATACAGCATATTCAGTTCTATATGTCTTTCGATCACCATTCCAACTTGCTAGGTCTTGGCTTTGGATGTCTGAGAGTGAGGCTTCCAGAAGATCTTTAAGATCAATCCATTCTTCATGGTATAACTATTGTCAGGTTAATCTGCTACTTGAGGTTATTGTGAATGACTGTATTATATTATTTCATTTTTTCCCCTCAGTTTATTATTTCTTAAAATACGTACGTTCTCATTTCTCCAGAAATTTAGTGAGATTTTTGACACATTGAGGAGGAACTCTGGCTTATTACTTTGTGTCTGCAGAGGGAATTGTAATATGCAGTATTAACTGGTGCACTACAGTTCTGAAGGTAGAGTTTTATTCTGGATATATATTAGCCAAATTGAAAACTTTTATGAAATCAGCAACAGCTCACACGTTATCCTGGCTGCAATATTTGCAATGGTCTTACTGAAAGAAAAAGTAATAATAAAAGATTGTCTTTCTTCTGTCCTTTTGAATATTTTTATCAAGCAATCAGCTGTAATTTTAACTTTACAGAAAAAGAATTGGATAAGAAGACCTTAAATGAAAGTAATTTTAATACTTCTACTGGTTCTGTACTTTTCTATTTTCATTACAGCTTGTCAGACACAAGTAACCATAAACTTACATGTAACCCTATTGACTCAAGAGAACACAGATCAGCAGCAATTTCTGATACAGGTACTATTCTTCACTTGTATAGGAATATTTCTATAATGTAATGTTCATACAGTTACTGAGTAACATCCATCTTCCAAAACCATGGGTACAGGTTACTTTAAAAAAGGCTTTTTGTACCCTAATTTTGAGAATTTATTTATAATTCAAGACCTGTTTATGGTATATTTAAAAAACCACTTATTCCTGGAATCAGTCATAGGAGATACAACTGGAAAGGATCTCAAGAGCTTGCTTAGTCCATGCTGCACCCAAAAGAGATCCCTAAGTCATTCCTAATGGACATCTGCCTAACCTGTTCATAGAGACCTCCAATGATAGAGATCCTCCAGTCAGGAAATCTACTCTGATGCTGAACTGTCCTTGCAATTAGAAGACTTTATCTTACGCTTAAGAAGGATTTACTCTGCTCTAATTTCCACACATTACTTACTGTTCTAGTGCAAATGCCCTCCCTTCCTCTCTGTAGGCCGCCTGTATCTCCACATGGGGGAAAAATATTACTTGTTCTTTCTATGTAATTAGCAACTCAGATGATGCTGTAGGAAATTTCTGGCTTTAGATAACATATTGGCTTTTGCTCATATACTTCTATTGCCCTCTGCTGGGTTGGAATGTAAGATTTAACAGAGCTCTCATGTCTAGGTCTGGTTAATAGCTAGTCTAATATATATATATATATATACACACAAGTTAGTGTAGATGTTTCTAAGATTCATCTTGATCAATACTAAACAACAGAAGATGTGTTATCGTCTGAATTATTCTAGAACCTTGTATAGAGATGCATCTGAAACAGTAAGTGCTGAATTTATCTTCTTGCTGTTAAGCTGAAAATAGTCTAAATATGTGTTCAGAATCAACACTACATGAACTTCTTCCATTGCAGCTAGATAATCCTGTGATTGATTGAGTCCAGTTTTTGAAACAACATGTTATCATGGTTCAAAACAAAACTGGAGAAAATGCTTATTTTAGTAGTGAAGTGCATTACCGGTAGCTATGTCTTTACTTGAAGCAAGAAGAGAATCATTCTGTTAAGAAGACTGATATATCTTCTATCCATTTTACTGCAAAATAAAATAACCTATGGAAAACTGGCTCCAGGCTGAAGCATGTTTCTGCATTTGGACAAAGGCACTCCCACAGTAATGACATTTTCATTTCACACAGTGACCCAAATGGGTTGTTGGGGTTTTTTTGTTGTTCCAAAGAGCCCTTAATTGATTAGCTTGCTGGAGGCCTGATGGAATACTAGTGACAGAATATTCTCAATGAATATTAAGTGCAGACTTTAAAAGTAGTTTCTTTAAAAACATCATCTGAAATGTATCCTAAACTGGTAAAGAACTTAACAGTAATCAGATCTGGAAATGTGTATTAAGTCTTTTTGTGTATTCTCTGTGAACAGATGAGCGTTTCCTGTTCTATGCTTCAGGATATTTAATTTAGAGCAATTTTTGGTGGCTCTGTAAAAATATTCTCATTTTACCACACAGTACTGCAGTTCATTCCCTTTACCAATTTTAATGAAAAGATGTTTTCTTGGCTAACTGAAAACAAACAAATACTCAAATAAACAAACACACAAGCAACCAACCCTGTGTTCCTGGTTTTTACTTCTGGCAGTCCTGGAGGGCTGGATGCAGGGAGGTTGAATTGTAGCATCCGTTCAGTCTTATGGCTCAGCAGAAGAAATATTTCCAATGCACCCTGTGCAAAGCCACATAGGGGTCACAGGTATCTCTGTGGACATATAATTCACATGGGATAATCTGTATTGCTGGTGACAATATATAAAGTGGAAATAATCTAGCCTGTACCTTAGCTCTCAGGTTGAGTGTTCAGGGCTGACAGCTATGGAGGGCATCTTAATTGAGAATTTAGGCCTGTAATGTGGAAATAACTGAGTGACAACAATCTTCAACATATCAGTGTCACCAAGCTACTTTTCAAAATGCCACTGCACTCAAAATGATTCAAGAACTGGGATTTCCTCTGGGATTTTCTTTGAGAATAAATTTCATAGATTACCAGACCATACATTTGATCTATGTTTCTAGACTCAATATATATTTTCTTTTCTGTAGTTTCAGTCCATTGTATTTTCCATTATATTTCATGCAGTACATAGCAGCCTCATACCTCAGAAAGGTATGTTAAAAAGGTATGTTATCTTAGCAACGTTTCTCCCTGCAACACACTTCAGGAGAAAATGGAAAATCCCATAATAAGACAGAGAAGCAGCACAGAACTTCTGCAGACTGTAACAGATTCTCAAACAGTGACATTTTTGCTGTGTAGCCTGAAAATTTCAAAATTATTTAGTAAAATAATGAATTTGGTAATCCTGCTTGCCTTCTGTTTCTTATGTCTTTTGATTATATGTTTTATATGTTTGAGCCTTTCTATGCAGCCAGGAGTGAAACCTGACTGGATACTGTGACCCAGAAAGTAGACATTTGAGGAAAAGAACAATAAGTCTCATACTGCAATAAAAACACGAGTCTGCAAAACTCTGACTTCTCTGGATTTTCCATTTATCTAAACAGGTAAAAAAGAAGATGGAGCTAGAGGGACTTTGCCCTTGTGTCCTTTTGTGCTTTTGCTTTGGGAGTAGGTATAGGTAGTATGTGTATAGGTGGTGTTAGGCATAATCCCTCCCTTTCCCTTCATGAAATTGTGTAACGTCCCTAGCTGAAAACTAAAACTAGGTGGGTGGTCAGCATGACCTGAATATCCTCAGCACAGCACAGGGAGACTTTTCAAGGTGTCTAACTTTGTCTAGGTACAGTTCTGAGAGAGACACTTGTGGGGCCTGAAGGATGAACAGCAATTCACATAGCATCACACCTTCCCAGGCAACACCTTTTCCCAACACAGAACCTTTTAGTATAAAAGATTTTACTTTTTTGAGCCACAGCTGTTACAGTGGCTGCTGACTGAGTTAAAATATTTTCTTGTTGCTGAAGAAAAAAATCTTTCTCTCTGAAAAATTTTAGCTTGCTACTGGACGTTATTAGCAAAGAGCTGAAAAATGGGGCAGGACTTTGTTCCTTTATTATCTTTGAGCAAAATGAAATTACCTTCAGAGGTTCAACTTAGCTGCACTTCCAGGCATCAGCACAAGAAGGCACTAAAACACTACAGTTCTTCACCCGTCAGTCTGAAAGGCATGTTTGGTTCTTACGTTCCTCTAGAAAGACAAACTGCACAAGTTTACACCAGCAAATTATAAACTGTGGTTTAAGCTATTATTCAGTGCATCATGCTTTTAGTCCTCATTTGCATTTGTGCATGCATTTCTCAGTGCGGTGCTGTGTTTGGGAGTACAGGTTTTCAATGTAGATTGATGATAAAAGCCCAGCTGCGGGCAGCTGGTCTGTACCTCCTCTCCTGATGGAACAGACAAGGAGCTGGATAAAGTGATCAAAATGATAAACATCTTCTGCCATGAAAATCCTAACAATGCTATCGGACCTGCAAAAGACTGAGTAAAGAATACAGTGGAGTATTTCTGTTATTATATATTAGAAGTTTTTAAATTATATATGCTGAAGAAAAGGCAAAAAGAAGGGGCATATTTCAGTCTTGCATGCATTCTTAGAATCTCTTTGGAGTTCTATATATACAGAGAGTATGGGAATATGGTCTTGAGATAGTAATTTCTGCAGCAAGCACATCTTCAAAGCCTTACTATGTTCCCCATAAGTAAAGAAAGGGCATAGAAAGATGGAAGCAAAGGAATATATCTTCAGGAGTTTGATTGGATAAAACCAGTGATAGCACTTGATTCCATATTGCACTTGCTTTACTCTGATGCACGAGGGGTACAGGCCAATGGAGAAAGAGTGGTTTTGTGTTGTTTTGATGGCCACAATTTCCAAGTGCTCCAGTTTGAAGGGCAGCAGCTGCTAATGAGATCCCATCAAAGCAAATTCATTAATATTGAGGAGCTTGCAGACAGCGCCTCACGTATATAGGTAGGGGCAAGCACAGACTAATTAGCTCAGAAGGAAAAAGTGGTGTGTTAATAAAAAGGTCCAGCTTGTGCCTTGCTACCAAGCAGTGTTCAAGCGATGTGGGGTTTGAAATCAATCTAATCCTCTATCTAGTGCACTCAGTTAGAAGTGGCAAAAAACATGGAAGGAAATTTGCTCACAGAGTTCTGAGTTTGGGAACACAAGAAATATTCTTAACATATTGGACCTATTTCAGACCCGTGTTCTTTCTGCGTGGTATCTTCAAGAAAAGGTGACCTCCTACATGAGCTCAACAGGGAAAATGGTTCAAAGAAACAGGAATTCTCAGTAGCACTTAGTTCAACATAGAATCATAGAATAGTTAGGGATGGAAAGGACCTTGAGATCATCTAGTTCCAACCCCCCTGCCATGGGCAGGGACACCCCACACTAAACCATGCCACCCAAGGCCTCATCCAATCTGGCCTTGAACACTGCCAGGGATGGAGCATTCACAACCTCCCTGGGCAACCCATTCCAGGGCCTCACCACCCTCTCAGTAAAGAATTTCTTCCTTATATCCAATCTAAACTTCCCCTGTTTCAGTTTGAACCCGTTACCCCTTGTCCTGTCACTACAGTCCCTGATGAAGAGTCCATCCCCAGCATCCTTGTAGGCCCCCTTCAGATACTGGAAGGCTGCTATGAGGTCTCCACGCAGCCTTCTCTTCTCCAGGCTGAACAGCCCAAACTTTCTCAGCCTGTCTCCATACGGGAGGTGCTCCAGTCCCCTGATCATCCTCGTGACCCTCCTCTGGACTTGTTCCAACAGTTCCATGTCCTTTTTATGTTGAGGACACCAGAAGTGCACACAATACTCCAAGTGAGGTCTCACGAGAGCAGAGTAGAGGGGCAGGATCACCTCCTTTGACCTGCTGGTCACGCTCCTTTTGATGCAGCCCAGGATACGGTTGGCTTTCTGGGCTGCGAGCACACACTGAAGCCGGCTCATGTTCAGTTTCTCATCGACCAACACCGCCAAGTCCTTCTCCGCAGGGCTGCTCTGAATCTCTTCTCTGCCCAACCTGTAGCTGTGCCTGGGATTGCTCAGACCCAGGTGTAGGACCCTGCACTTGGCATGGTTAAACTTCATCAGGTTGGCAGCAGCCCACCTCACAAGTGTGTCAAGGTCCCTCTTGATGACATCCCTTCCCTCCAGCATTATCAACCGAACCACACAGCTGGGTGTCATCGGCAAACTTGCTGAGGGCGCACTCAATCCCACGGTCTATGTCACCGACAAAGATGTTGAACAAGACCACTCCCAACACCAATCCCTGAGGGACACCACTCGTTACCGGTCTCCGGCCGGACATCGAGCCATTGACCACAACTCTTTGCATGCGTCCATCCAGCCAGTTCTTTATCCACTGAGTGGTCCACCCATCAAATTGATGTCTCTCCAATTTAGAGACAAGGATTTCGTCATGTGGGACAGTGTTGAATGCTTTGCACAAGTCCAGGTAGATGACATCAACTGCTCTGCCCCTGTCCATCAGTTTTGTAGCCCCATCGTAGAAGGCCACGAAATTGGTCAGGCAGGATTTCCCCTTAGTGAAGCCATGCTGGCTGTCACCAACCACCTCCTTGTTTTTCATGTGCCTTAGCATGCCTTCCAGGAGAATCTGCTCCAAGATTTTGCCAGGCACAGAGGTGAGACTGACTGGTCTGTAATTCCCCGGGTCATCCATTTTCCCCTTCTTGAAAATGGGGGTTATATTTCCCTTTTTCCAGTCGTCGGGAACTTCACCTGACTGCCATGATTTTTCAAATATGATGGCCAGTGGCTTAGCAGCTTCATTCACCAGCTCCTTCAGGACCCGCGGATGGAGTCCGTCAGGTCCCATGGACTTGTGTACGTTTAGGTTTTTAAGACGGTCTCGAACCACCTCCTCTCCTACAGTGGGCCCAAGGTCTTTATTCTCACAGTCCCTGCATTCTCCCTCCAAGACTTGGGTGGTGCGGTCAGAGCCTTTGCCAGTGAAGACCGAGGCAAAGAAGTCATTGAGAACCTCAGCCTTCTTCAAATCCAGGGTAGCCAGTTCTCCCGATATCTTCTGGAGGGGGCCTACGTTGTCCCTAGTCTGTCTTTTACTCGCTACGTACCTATAGAATCCCTTCCTATTCATCTCTCTAGATAGTGTGCAACAGTGTGACTTCTCACAGAATAACTTACAGGAATAGTGAATTGGACCAGATGAAATGCAGAGGTCCCTTTAAGCATAAATTATTCTATGAATTTGAAAAGTTATATAGACTAATTTTGTCCAATCCTCTACAAAATCGAAGGCTTTTTTGGGATACAGAGCGGAAGGCCAGACCTCCTTAAGATGCCAAAGAGAATTTATTGTGTAACTCCACTATCAGAGTTCAAGCTGGAATTCCCATACTGGATCATAAACTATCATATTGGATCAGCCTTTAACTTTCTCTGAAGGTTCCCATTACCTGGCGCTACAGAAGACAGGCTATAATATATGCCTCCTTCTCTCTGGAGAAATTTGTTCCCTGCAAGATTTTATCCTAACCCTGACAATAACAGATCGATAGCAATTATAATTTTCTAATTGTTAATATCAGCATGAAATATCAGGGCTTTCTTTCTCAAAACCTGTTTTGTTTGTATCTCTTTAATATTGATAATGTCATACTCCCTGGACAACAAGGGAGAAACCCTTTAGCTACTTAATACTGAATTCCTGAAGAAAATTGCTTAATCCATTGTGTATTTTAGATACATTTAAGTATATACATGTTTTCTGTGTGGCTTTCGTATGAGTTCCTCCTCTGCCTTCTGTTAAGTTAGAGAAAAATGTTCATAAAGAACATGCTAATAATGTCTGTGAAAGTAGACATGTGACAACTTTGTCTGTCAGACTGAAGTCTTTAAGAATACTCATGGATACACAAGTTTCTTATCATGCACAGTCACAAACAATATCAAGAATATTTATACTTATAATTAATATTTGTAATTTCAACTCAGAGATTCTGTGAAAATCAATTGTATCAGCAGAGTGATAAAATGCAACTTTATTTAGCTGTGTTGTATACCCAGACCAAACACTAATCTGAATGTTTGAAGGAATAGGTGTTTCACACTAAGCTCATTTAAAATATATGTTCACTGACAACCAGCAAATTATTTGATGCTTCTGTATATGTTACTCACAATTGGAGAATTTATTCACATAAATATGTTATTCATATATTGGAGATTTTTTTTTAAACTATCTGTAAATGCAATGATTATGTATGTTTGGTTGGTTGTTTCTAAAGTAACTCAGGTCCTGAAAAGATGCTACAAAGTAGTCATAGAGAACCTTTGTCAATTAAAAATTATGAACAACCTTGGGCAGTAGCACACAAAGAAATGCAGCATCATTAGGAAAAAGAATAAGTGACTCCAGCAACTTGTATGCATCTACCATGCTCGACCCACATAAATTTATAAAAGCTGATGAATCAGGAGACTTAATTCTAATGAGAAACTGTATTCTTGTACTGCACCATTAAATCTGACGGGAAAATTACTGTTCAACTCAATAGGAATAGAGATGAGATTTCTGTAATTAGAATAGGGAAATGCAGTATTAATGGATCTATTCAAAAAAAGAATGAGTCCATGAAATAAGTCTAAATTGACATAAGCACATTTTGGACTTGAAAAATTAAATGATGGATATAGCTCCTGTTGATGTTTAACAAATGCCAGCTTCTCTTTAATCTGCTCAAGAATTGAACAGTACCCACAAATTTCCCTCTGCAGAGGCTATAAAGATCAAAAGACTCTTATGAACAAATATATCACTATTAATTATAAATATATAGAGATAAAAATACTATAAAGAAAGAAGACCACACTTTATGTATTCATTGTTCATCTACAGTTCTTTACCAGTCAATAAAATAACCCTTTTTTGTTCACAACCCACACAGGGTTGCATGGAGAAAAGGATCTACAAACCAGAACCTGTTCATGCTGTCTAGCTTAATGTCTATTTTGCCAGACCGAAATGAACACTTATCTACAACTGGAGAGCTAATATACTTCTTTAAGATAGGTATTTTGTCACTGGGTGACTGAGAAATAAAGCCTTGTAATTTGCAGAGACTTCTACCTTTAAGGGGTATGTGAAGTTTAAACCCATAGCATATCTGAACACCCCATCCCTTGAAGTGTCTAAGGCCAGGTTGGACAAGCCTTTGAGCAGCCTGGTCTAGTGGAAGGTGTCCCTGCTCATGGCAAGGGACTGGAACTAGATGATCTTTAAGGTCCCTTCCTACCCAAACCATTCTATGATTCTATGATCATTATTGTTTTACTGGGTGTCTGTTGTTGGGTTTTATTACTTTTACCTTATATAAAAAAACAGTGATGTTTTTACTGTCTTTCTGCTCGCCTGTTTCAAGTTCATATTCTTGTCTTTCACCTGTGTCACAAAAGGCATGCTTTAACTTGTGCCTCAGCAGCAGACTTCTGGCAGAAAAACAGGCTTGTGATTTCATTGAAGGACCATTGGGGAGCTTGTGATCTGAAAGCCAGTTCTTATTTTTAAAGAAATAGTTGAGAAAGAGAAAGGAAGAGGCAGAAAGTTAAAAGAAAACGTGAAATTATGTTTATAGAACAATTTGTTCCTGGACTGAAATCAGTGTAAATGCCCCTTCCTATAACAAGTTAAACAAATAAAGTAATTGTATAGAGCCTAAAGAGGTGATAATCTAGAAACTTGCAAAAGAAGAGTCTAACAGCACTAGGACCTGTCCAGACTAAAAGTACTGAGAAGAATTTAAATTTCAGACATTAATCTTCAGAGTCTTGAGTGCTCTACAAGATTAGTAAGCAACAAAAGAGGAGATAATACCTCTAAGTGGCTGGTGTGTTACAGTCTTTCTAACATACATAATACACTGGACTCTTCACAGAAAAAAGGATGGTGAAATTATTTTTGCTGTGAGAAACTTTGTCTCATTAAAGAGGGCAAGCAGACAGAAGAATGGAGATTTAGGACTTTTATGCCTCTCCACAAAATAGTAAATCAGATAAGCCAGTTTGACTATCCAAAGCCCAGCCCTTGGGCACAGTTCTTTGACAAAGAGTCAGAAGTCCCAGGTGCATCCGTGTTGAGGTGATGGAGACTTTAAAGACAGTTGCAACGTATCAGTGCAGCTTTGACAAGGAACATAACTACTTAAGAGCATTGCTATGCTGCATTTATTACCTTTCTGCTTTGATTGATAAAAAAAATAGAAAAGAATATTTTTTTTTCCAGAAGTAATGAGGTCTTTTTTTGTCCCATGGTAGAGAGAAATGAGATTTTGGTGTAAGCTTTCCCAAAATAACTCAAAAGATGGTATATACATAATAAAGACATGTCAATGACTTCTGTATTTCTTCCCATAGTAGTACTTCCTGCACTGGCACATGTAACCCTTTGAGAAGTTTTGTTTCTACTGTTTATTTTACAGGCAGATAAGGAGATATTAATCATAAGCACCACCTCCCTTCTCTGGCTCACACAACCGTGAAATTCTTTAGGGTGGCATATTTGTAACTATTTCTGGAGAATGGGTGGAATCACCCTTGGAAAGAGCTGAGAACTTTAACACTCTCTGTTACAAGATGATGAAGGAAAATGCTACCTATACTCTTGGCCTAACTAAAATGTTTGTTTTCTCAGTATAAAAGAGTTAAAGTAGCTTATCTTTGTCTAGCAATGAGTGTGCTATACATGGGAGAAAAACAGAGATAGCTAAGCTAAGAAGCTAGAGATGGGTAAAATGATCCCTATTTGTATCTAGAATAGCAGATAATTTTCTGAATTGTAAATTTAGCATATCTCATGTATGAACCAAGCCTAAATGTCACTGATACATCAAATAATAGAGTGTAAAAACCCTAAAATAGTCTGTCCCATTTAGTAAAAGCTGTTGTGGAGATATGCGGTGTCTTTAAAAATGATCCTGCATAGTACATAGAAGAAAGAAAAGAAACACATATCAACTAACCATAAGTGGTTAGTTGATATATTGATATATTGATTATCTGGCAAGTCTTTCCCTCACAGGGTGGATGCTTAATTTTTTTACAGAGAGAAGCCCAGATTTCAAGAGATAAGAAAAATCTGCACTGATACAAAATTAACTATGCCTGTCTCAAGTTTTAGAGCATGGAACTGGATCTATTTTCTTTTAAACCCCATAAAGGTGTCAATAAACCCACAAGACATAATATAACCCCCATTTTCAAGAAGGGGAAAATGGATGACCCGGGGAATTACAGACCAGTCAGTCTCACCTCTGTGCCTGGCAAAATCTTGGAGCAGATTCTCCTGGAAGGCATGCTAAGGCACATGAAAAACAAGGAGGTGGTTGGTGACAGCCAGCATGGCTTCACTGAGGGGAAATCCTGCCTGACCAATTTCGTGGCCTTCTACGATGGGGCTACGAAACTGATGGACAGGGGCAGAGCAGTTGATGTCATCTACCTGGACTTGTGCAAAGCGTTCAACACTGTCCCACATGACGAAATCCTTGTCTCTAAATTGGAGAGACATCAATTTGATGGGTGGACCACTCAGTGGATAAAGAACTGGCTGGATGGACGCATGCAAAGAGTTGTGGTCAATGGCTCGATGTCCGGCTGGAGACCGGTAACGAGTGGTGTCCCTCAGGGATCAGTGTTGGGACCGGTCTTGTTCAACATCTTTGTTGGTGACATGGACAGTGGAATTGAGTGCACCCTCAGCAAGTTTGCCGATGACACCCAGCTGTGTGGTTCGGTTGATACGCCGGAGGGAAGGGATGCCATCCAGAGGGACCTTGACACACCTGTGAGGTGGGCTGATGCCAACCTGATGAAGTTTAACCATGCCAAGTGCAGGGTCCTACACCTGGGTCTGAGCAATCCCAGGCACAGCTACAGGTTGGGCAGAGAAGAGATTCAGAGCAGCCCTGCAGAGAAGGACTTGGGGGTGTTGGTCGATGAGAAACTGAACATGAGCTGGCTTCAGTGTGCGCTCGCAGCCCAGAAAGCCAACCGTATCCTGGGCTGCATCAAAAGAAGCGTGACCAGCAGGTCGGAGGAGGTGATCCTGCCCCTCTACTCTGCTCTCGTGAGACCTCACTTGGAGTATTGTGTGCACTTCTGGTGTCCTCAACATAAAAAGGACATGGAACTGTTGGAACAAGTCCAGAGGAGGGTCACGAGGATGATCAGGGGACTGGAGCACCTCCCGTATGGAGACAGGCTGAGAAAGTTTGGGCTGTTCAGCCTGGAGAAGAGAAGGCTGCGTGGAGACCTCATAGCAGCCTTCCAGTATCTGAAGGGGGCCTACAAGGATGCTGGGGATGGACTCTTCATCAGGGACTGTAGTGACAGGACAAGGGGTAACGGGTTCAAACTGAAACAGGGGAAGTTTAGATTGGATATAAGGAAGAAATTCTTTACTGAGAGGGTGGTGAGGCACTGGAATGGGTTGCCCAGGGAGGTTGTGAATGCTCCATCCCTGACGGTGTTCAAGGCCAGGTTGGACGAAGCCTTGGGTGACATGGTTTAGTGTGAGGTATTCCTGCCCATGGCAGGGGGCCTGGAACTAGATGATTTTAAGGTCCTTTCCAACCCTAAGTATTCTATGATTGTATGATTCTAAGCCATAAGCAAAAAAAGAAAAGCTGAAGAGCAGAGGTTTCTGAAAAGCAGCTTTGAGAATTTGCAACTTTGCGTTTGCTCACGAAGCAAAATAAACCTTTAGAAACAGTTTAATGAGGTGTGGGAAAATAATGCAGAATCATCTTAGGGGAAAATGCCAAAAGGGGAATAACAAATAAAAAAATAAAAATAAACAGAAATATTTTTCTATGACATCCTCTTTTAAAGCTAGGTGTTTGAACGTCTTGCTGAGAGTGTAGATTTTGAAGGAAAAGGCCCCCAGGTTTCACAGCACCCGTATCCCATCTTCAAAGGAGTATCTCGCTAGAGGTGTTCAAGTGTAACTAGCTGGGTAACCTGGAATGATTTCAATACTGATGATACAAAACAGAAGTTGACAACATTTCCTTACTTCTGAATAAAGAATACTAGGTACTGGGTTAAACAGAAAAGCAACATGAGCAGTTAATAGTGAGAAGAAAGATATCTGTCCTTTTCATCCTCCTTCTGCATCTCTGGGAACTGGGTGTGAGAACCAGTTTTCCAAAGCCAAGTTTGGAAGGATTGCCTGCAGAAAACACGTTTGATGAGCCCTCAGGTAGCCAGTGAGCATGGTGATGCATGGCAGCTGTCCAGGCACTCTGCTGCAGGGTCTTGGGGTGTTAGCATTGCAGGTCCTGGCCTAAGGCTGAGCTAAGTGAGCAGGTGTCATGGTTTAAGCCTAGATGGCAACCCAGAACCATGCAGCCGCTTGCTCACTCCCCCCTTCCTCCACATGCTCCTGGAGGGATGGGAGGGAGAATTGAAAGAATGTAATTCCCACGGGCTGAGATAAGAACAGTCCAGTAACTAAGGTATAACACAAACCACTGCTGCTACCACCAATAATAATAATGATAAGGGAAATAACAAGGGAAGAGAATACAACTGCTCACCACCTGCCGACTGATACCCAGCCTGACCTGAGCAGTGATCTAGCCCTTTTGGGTAACTGCTCCCAGTTTATATACTGGGCATGATATGCTGTGTTATGGAATACCTCTTTGGCTAATTTGGGTCAGGTGTTCTGTCTCTGCTTCCTCCCAGCTTTCCCTCCTCCCTGGCAGAGCATGAGACTCAGAAAGTCCTTGGTCGGAGTAAACATTGCTGAGCAACAACTAAAACCATCGGTGTTACCAAGCGCTGTTCCCAGGCTGAAATTCAAAACCACAGCACTGCACCAGCTACTAAGAAGGAGAAAAATGACTGCTACTGCTGAACCCAGGACAGCAGAACACAAAAAACTATCAGACAGGATGGGAGAGGCTGCCAGACATGGCAAGCAGCAGTGTGAGAAGCTAGCAGATGTTGCAGACAGTGCGGCAGGGGGAATGTCTGGATTTCATGGGTGGCTCAGGGGAGTTACAGTGAGAAGCAGTCAGACTCCACAGGAACTGAAGACCAGTGTTAGGGACCCATCAGATAGCTGAGTCTTGCCTAGGAAACTATCTCATGCCCATGCTTGATGCCAGCAATGTCTCCCAATAATTTTCTAAAATGGGTATCCTTCAGTAAGAAGCCTAATATCAATAACACTAATACTAAATAGAAAAAGTACATAAATGTATATTTTTAAAAAACAGTATATGAAATAAAATTTTCAATGGCCATAAATGTAATGAGTGAAGTGGCTCACAAGGAGAGAGAGCCTTTGAATATCTGCAGACACAGTTCCAAAATTTCCTCTGAAAATAGCACTGATCTTCATAGTTTACCTGTATCACAGACCTTAGTATCACTGACCATTCAGTAGGATGGGCAGATGAGTTAAAGGAGGGTGTAGGAATGCAGTGATAATGATAACCGCAGGGTATCCATAGAACCTTTGCTCAGCTTCTAATAAATGGGTAGTTAACTTTGGCCTGTATTATGTTGAACATTCACTTTTATCACTACTATGTTCACTCAGTTTTGGAATATATTTTTTTAAGAAATGGCATTTTATTCTGTAGAAAGACCTTCTAAAACTTGAACTCTCTTGAATGGGAAACTATCCATTTTCAGTGACAAGTTTGAAGTACAAAACAACTATTTTTTTCTGCTTTTGTTGCACTGACCTGACCTCCGAAGTTTGTTTCTTTACTGAATGGCTTTCGAATAGATTACAAAAGTAATTTTCTGTGGCTTGAAATTGAAATGCAAAGTTTCAGTTTGGAGGAAAGTTTTAACCAAAATGTGAAACACTTTAATAATATTTACTCTACCAGTATAATTAATTTGTACTTGACCTCCACCTCATCCTTTCCTCACATTAGCTTCTGCAGTGCAGACCTGTGTTTCCTGACGGAGCTGTGCAGGAGTAAAATGTATCAGAAAATCCTCTTCACTGATGGGCTATAGTGGCACATTTCTCCTGAAAGTGCAGAACTGAAAACGATACTAAAGCAACTTGGGAAACTCAGTCAAGGGTTAAGTCTTGCCTGTGCTCATAGGACAAAAAGGTCATAAGGAGAGGGGACTACCAGCATCAGATATTATGCCAAAAGCCAGAATGAGCACTTGTGGAAATCAGCAGAGAGGCTACAGAAGGAAATGAGGGCTGGTAAGTACATCACTCTGCAGTAGCAAACATCATGCTGACTGCATCCAGTCTGCCCCATTCTGTGAATCGCGCTCTGGGACTCGCCACTCCGGCTGCCATACCTGCTGCCCATACTGCTGGCACAGCTGGCCAAGGTCCTGCTCTGAAGCAGTGCCCAGCCAGGGCAGCTGGAGCAGCTGCAATGCCTCCTCCGAGAGAGACAGCTCTGACATCCAGTGAAGCTGCCTGAACATTGCTATTACCAGGAGCTGCTGAAATGGAGCTTGAAATCCCCAAGACTGCTGCCTGGGTTCTGTTTCTGCCTGAATGCTTGCATGGCCATTGTACAGGATTTGTACCAGCTTTTCCCGCTTAGCCATGCAATTGTAGTAACCTCTTCCTGAGGATTTTTGTGTAGTAATGTTAGCACAGTGTGATATGCTTCTGCCATCTGAGACAGGAACAGCTGTATTTTATCCAGAGCTGGTAAAGCTATGAGTCAGTAATGTGGTTATCCCAGTGATACAGACACTTATTTCCCTAGCAGATGTACACAAACACACACGTGTCTTGCGAAACAAGGGCAGTAGTATTTCCCTCATTTTTTAAATGGGAAAAATAGGAGTAAAGACATTAATTTTGTTCAAAATCATCCAGAAGCCATGTATAACTTTTTTATATCCAAAAAGCTCCAGAAAGCCTTGCAAAAGTCTTAGGAGCAAATATGTAAAAAAAAAAAAATATAAAATAATAATAATAATAAAAAAAAAGAAAATCCAGACTCTGTATGTCTCAATGAGAAGCGAACAAAAATTCTCCTAATGATGTAGCAGTGTTTTTAATTTCCAGTTATTACATGTGTTACATAGAATATAAATCTATACACACAAATTTATATATTTCAAAGCTTAAGTCTGAATCTTGTGGACCCTGCCAGTACTAGAAGCTGGTTAGTCTGTACCCTAAAAGAAATCTGGGTGTTTCTCTGTTTTAGCCATGCTGAGTCACAAATTATCTGATTTTAAGCCAAAATAGATCCAGGTCTAAAATTTAATCTGTTTTTATATCCTTTCTTGGTAAGCTGAGATTCATCAGCCTGTCCACCACCTGTGTTACACCTCAATATAGCAGTTGAAGCAGAAGATGTATAAGCTATAAATGTTCGCGGCCATCACAGTCACTGTAGATTGAAAAAAGACCAAACAGGCCTGCAACTAACACAAGCAATCACACTTGGCCAGAGACTCCTAGTAGAGGAGCTCCAGCTGTTCTTTTCTGTTCAAGTTTTCACTTGTTTTCCACGTGTCTGAGGGACCAGAAAAACGTCACATAAAGCATGTCCTGCCACTATATGAAAAATTATAAGGTCCTGATGAAACCTTAATTTTTGGGAAGCAGTTTCAATTGAATGTTCAGGGAACGCTGTTTAACAGGGTCAACTGGTCTGTTTGCCATTCAGCAGATGAAGCAGCTCCTGACCTTGCATTGCAGGACTGCTGACTGGCTATGCCTTAAGTACATGTGAGGTTACGACTGAAACAGAAGGGGAGCAGCAGATGGTAACTGTGTCTGCATCCGAACAGCAAGCAAACAAATTACCCTGATGATTCTGCCTTGCTTCTGACTGCAGGTATTTAGCTTTGCCAGCAGTCTAGCAGCAAGTTCATGAGATACTAGTTTCTATATGTTATGTAAGCTTGTGATTAAGTCAATAACTTTTGCTTCAGTAATGAGGGAGGATCAAATTCAACCCTTAATTTTGAAAATGGCATTAAAGTCAGGACCAGTTTAATGAATAGTTTACTTTGACAACAGATTAGTGAACTCAGCACTAACTTCAGGTCTTGGCTTTAGTACTTATTTAAGGGCACATCATTTCACAGCTCTTGTCACTTTTGCCACTGATAAACAGGGATAATGATACTGACCTCTGTAACAAGCTACTCTGAGATCTACTGATAAGGAGTCATGGTGGAAATTACTAGCTTTACGCTACATATCTCTAATTCAAGTTAATCCCTTGATGCAGGTAAGCCATTTCACTTTGCCATCTGTGATCTTTTGACTTTTACCAGTTATATGAGAAAGATACGAATAAATACTCAACTGTTGAAAAATAGTATGTGGCACCCTTTAAACAAGAAAAAGAATCTGTTTTCAAAATCAGATACTTTCTGGTTGTAAGCTTAGTTTCTCGACACTGAAGAGCATCCCAGATGCTTGATTGATTGCCAGAGAGGGCAAACACAATCTCTTCATTATGCTAATAATGAAGTAATAGAATTTCAATGACTTTTTTTTTTTTTGACAAATGTCAGTGATTAATTAATTCTCTAGTCAGTATAATCACGTTGATAATCCTTTTGAAACCAATGTCACCATCACTTTCACACAGTTGTTCATAGAAACAGTCATGGATTAAACAAAATGTCACACTGCATGTTCAATCACCCTGTTCCATCCTGAGGCTCCCCTTTCTCTGAGGCCTGTTTTTTGTGAGTGGACAGATGCAGGATGTCTTTTCCTAGGTTTAAAAGAGCAACAAGGCTTGATACTTTGCATTTTAGAAGCCATTGATGGCTCTTTTCTCACTGGGGATATGGTGCTGAGCAGCTTTCTGACCTACATCAATAAGGTATCAATAAAGTGGTGAGAGTGCTGCCTCCCCACTGCGTCCTGCCGCGTGTGACTGTGGGGTGTCTTGAATCCCTCAGTGAAATGCACTGTCTTGCTTCAGCACCCTCTCCCTGCCAAAGTGATCAAGGAATGTGCCCCTGCAGGGAACCTGGGAAGACTGAGGCGGGGGAGATTAGATCAACCAGCAGCTGCTCTGGGGAGCAGGGGTGGGTATCAATCCTACCCATCCTCAGGTGTACACACCCTATTCAGACCACTTAATATGCCTGATCCTGTTAATTAAAAAAACCCCAAACCAGCCCCAAAACCTCAGACCTAGTACACATTAAGGATAGGGGCAGCCCTTTGTTTTCAAACACAGGGGAAGAGGAGTTCCCCACCACTCCCCTTTGCATGGGCAGTGGGAGGCTGGGTTCCACTTTGCTCAGCTGCCCTTGAAGCCTGACCAAGCCCCAGCTCCCATGAAAATGCCACAGGGACCAGTCTCTGGGTTACTTCAAACTTGGGGAACTGCCAGCCACTCACCTGAACCCTGTTGCATGTGAAACTTCATGAGACTGCAACAGTCAAATATTTTATCTAGTTATGCTCTGATGTACACTATATGTTTGAAGAAGTATTTGGAAGGAAGGATTTCCCACTCCCCAGACTTTCAAATAAATGCACCACTAAGCTATTATATTGACCATGTCTCCTTGGCGAGTGAGTCACGCTGAAACTGGGAAGAGAGCTGAATACCAATCTTCCCTATGACCCACCTGTCAGTCCATGAAGTGCTGCAGAGAAAGCAAGGTGTTGCTGCTCTGTATTGTACTTGCTCTATGAGATGATCCCCAAGAGCAGTGTCCTCAACCTGACCTCCATAGAAACACAGGCTAGAATGCTTTAGTTCATGGTAGGAGTGAGGTTCTGAAAAGGTGCCAAGGTATCAGCACTTTTGGCACACAAAGATACAGATCTTAGGGTGCCTGGGAACTTTAGCACTGACACTATAATGGTGCCGCAAAGTAGAGATACCAGATATGTGAGAACTTTGAGCACTGCAAATACAAATATAGTTTAATATTTTGTCTAAACTCAACTCACATGTACAAATAGTCCTTTGGACCTGAGGTTTTGTCACTTTCTGAAGAGGTGGGAGCTGAACTCCTGGCTTACAAGTACAGTATCCTCTTTCAGGTCTATTTTTGATGCCTGCTTGATAGATACCAGACATTATTTTCTGAAACCACTATTCAAAAGCCAGAAGTAATGCTTTTCATTCTAGAAAGCTATATACTTTGTATGTCACTGACTCATTGTAGCAGAGAGAGGAGTTGCTTAAGCTTCTTTCACCTACTACTTTTCAGTGTGTAACAGGGTGGATGGAAAGCTCATTGGTCTTCCCCATTTGAAAAATCGCGTGCACTGAACAAAAGCATCCTATGCATTTTGTAGCATATAGCTCTCTATACTTCATGTGAAATACTGAAAGAAAGATAAAGAGATGTCAAGTGAGGGATATCAAGCAAGATAGAGTCAAGCAGAGAGCATGAGTTGTTGTAATCTCAATATGAAAATGAAGGAATAGTAACAGTGGTTGTGCAAAGCTGTAAATGCAGCTAGTCTTTCTTTCTTTCTTCCCTTTCCTTCAGAAAACCAAAGAGTAAGTCCATTTAAAAACAGAGTGCAGCTCCAATAGCAATCATGGTTACTGCTCACACAGAAAGAAGGGGGAGAATAAGGTAAATCAATGCTCTCTTCCCTGTCACAATCAGAGTAATGTTATATGTTTGGGCTGGCTCACTTTTAGCTTTTTTGTATACTGTTATTATGATTAATTGTGTAGTCTGGATGAGCACAATATTGTATGTGCAATTATTTGATGCAAAGTTACTCTGAAACACGATGTTATCAACACTTTCATTAAGACTTGCATAAATCTTTACAAGGTCTGAATGTCAAATTTGGGACCGCAAATAGAACTAACAACAGTTCTATTTCTGTTTTTACAGATATTTGTGTGTGCGTATGTGTGTGTGTGTTATCAGGTAATGAGTATGGCTTTCCTGGTTTTATCAGAGGCTTTAGATAAATGCAAAGGTTTTAGAGAACATCTTTCTCTTTTTCTTGGAGTTCGAAATCTTCTGATGTGTGTGCTTAAATGTGTCACCTACAAATGACCTCACTTGCTTAGGATCTGACATTATGACACATCCTTACACCCAGAAATGAACAAGCAAGGATGATGAATTACACAAGCAGGCAAAATGAGTAGAAATGTACAAAACAACATCATGCAGCTGAGATTGAAGAAAGTCCAGCTTCAGGAACTCATTGAATAGTTGGAGTCTTATTTGGATAGTCTCTGCTTTGCTACTGCTCTTCTGTCTAGAACAGTGTGCAGCCTGTTTTTTCTTCTGTTCTCTGAAGCCTGACATCATCTCACCTGTCTCCGCAACTGAAATTGTGCCCATGGAGATGGAAAGATAATACTATTGCAAAAGGGTTTGTGATCAACTATGGCACCCAAAATATGAAATGAAAAGAAATGCATTATTTATGAGCATGGGAAGCTTTGAGGACTGAGGCAGCAAAAAAGCATTAGGCAAGAAAGAACTGGTATGAACCATGAAGGCACAGAGGCACCTAGAGTAATAAATGCTGATCGTAGAATCATAGAATCATAGAATAGTCAGGGTTGGAAAGGACCTTAAGATCATCTAGTTCCAACCCCCCTGCCGTGGGCAGGGACACCCCACACTAAACCATGTCACCCAAGGCCTCATCTAACCTGGCCTTGAACACCGTCAGGGATGGAGCATTCACAACCTCCCTGAGCAACCCATTCCAGTGCCTCACCACCCTTACAGTAAAGAGCTTCTTCCTTATATCCAATCTAAACTTCCCCTGTTTAAGTTTTAATCCATTGCCCATTGTCCTACCACTACAGTCCCTGATGAACAGTCCCTCCCCAGCATCCTTATAGCCCCCCTTCAGATACTGGAAGGCTGCTATGAGGTCTCCACGCAGCCTTCTCTTCTCCAGGCTGAACAGCCCAAACTTTCTCAGCCTGTCTCCATACGGGAGGTGCTCCAGTCCCCTGATCATCCTCGTGACCCTCCTCTGGACTTGTTCCAACAGTTCCATGTCCTTTTTATGTTGAGGACACCAGAAGTGCACACAATACTCCAAGTGAGGTCTCACGAGAGCAGAGTAGAGGGGCAGGATCACCTCCTCCGACCTGCTGGTCACGCTTCTTTTGTTGCAGCCAGGTTGGCTTTCTGGGCTGCGAGCGCACACTGAAGCCGGCTCATGTTCATTTTCTCATCGACCAACACCCCCAAGTCCTTCTCTGCAGGGCTGCTCTGAATCTCTTCTCTGCCCAACCTGTAGCTGTGCCTGGGATTGCTCCGACCCAGGTGCAGGACCTTGCACTGGCATCAGCCCACCTCACAAGTGTGTCAAGGTCCCTCTGGATGGCATCCCTTCCCTCCGGCGTATCAAGCGAACCACGCAGCTTGGTGTCATCGGCAAACTTGCTGAGGGCGCACTCAATCCCACTGTCCATGTCACCAACAAAGATGTTGAACAAGAACGGTCCCAACACCGATCCCTGAGGGACACAACTCGTTACCGGTCTCCAGCCGGACATCGAGCAAATGACCACAACTCTCTGATGTCTAAGGGTAATCTGAAAGGATGTGAAGTCAGGTTTATCTAGCTTCTGCCAAAGTGTGAGTAGCTGTGGTGACAACTGAAGAGAAGATTGAAAGGTGATACCTTTAATAAAGCTTTAAAAATGTGAAGTATTTTTCTGTGATGTTTATTTCTAAAGCAACCATTTGGTTCATTCTGTTTGTTTAATTAAACAAACCGAAACAATATGGAAACGTGTTTTGGATATTCCAGGGATGACTGCACTGAACTAAAATTAGAATTCATCAGTGGTGAAACAAGACAGTTATTAGTTAATGGAGATAAATAAGACTCTTGTCAAAAATGTGCTCATATTTCTATGAGACAAATAGATACTGAACGCCTTGAATGTGTAAGAAAACCAAGTTTTTCCTTTGGCTCAAAACCTCAGCTTTTTACTTTCCTTTGCATACAAATCATTGCCACTGCTTTAAAGCAGAAATATCAACAGCTAGTCAACTTGGGTGTGACACACATAGCAGCCTTCCAATATCTGAAGGGGGCCCACAATGATGCTGGAGAGAGACTCTTTATTAGAGACTGTGGTGATAGAACAAGGGGTAATGGGTTCAAACTAAAATAGGAGAAGTTCAGGTTAGATATAAGGAAGTTGTTCTTTACTATAAGGGTGGTGAGGCAACTATGAGGGTGGTGAGGCGCTGGAACAGGTTGTCTAAAGAAGCGATAAATGCTCCTTGCTTGGCAATGTTGAAGGCCAGGCTGGACAGAGCGTTGGGTGGCATGGTCTAGGGTGAGGCGTCCTTGCATCAGTTTTGGTGTTGCATCCTTATGATCATCCGGTTCTTTGACAGTATTGGGAAGATGCCTTAACTTTGCTGTCCTCCACTGAGACTGTAGACCCTATTGGACTGGTTAAAGATATGGGAAGAAAAATAAAGAATATAGCTTAGAATGATCTTTTTCCTCTTCTGATACATCATGCCTTGAAAAGGGGATCGTTTCATCCTCCTTTTCCCTAACCTGGTTTTGGATTGCTCAGTCTGCAAAGACTCTAGCAGGGCATGTTATTGATTCTAGAGAAAAGCAGTATGTGTAGTGTCCAAGGAAAGCAATGGCGATGAAGACTGCTCAGCCTCTGGGAGTTACAGGAGAATCTTTGGTAGACTAAAAAGTAGGGACAATCTTGGCCGAGATAGTTTATGCAATTTTGCTTTTGTTAAGGTAAGCTTACGTAACAGCAGAGTAAATCATAATCAACTTCACTGTTGTTTGCTAGACAGTATATAATTACTACCAAACTGATATGGTGCCAGCTGTCCTTGAGGAATTTTGTAAGATTTAAGACCACTGAACACAAAGCCCAGTGGATTTCAGTACATTTTCCACCTTCAGTTTCATTATGAATAATGACCTTTCTCTGCATTTTCCTGCAACTACAGCAGACCCCTAACAGCTGTTCAAGACAGACTATGTAATGAATAAAAAAACATCCAAAGAGATTTGAATGCCATGATGTATAAAGAGGAACCATCATATACATGAAGTCTGTGTTGAAAATACCCAGGTACTCAGCACTGAAAGGATTTTGTATGTTATGTATGTGTCAAAAGTTATGTATGTGTTATGTATGTGGCAAAAGACATTTGAATCAGAACGCTGTACACAGTCTCTATGACCTGTTTTAATTTGACAAGATTGCAAACGTGCAGGAAAATGTGAAAGGTCTTCTTTACTCTTCTAGTAAACAAAAACATAAAATGAAAGCAAGGTAGAAACCATAAAGGTTTGACATTAAGAATTGACACAAAAAGCCAGTGAGGAATATAGTAATTTTGGCAAAGGGCTTCTGTGCAGTTATTAAGTCTGGAAAACAACCAATTAAGATAGATATTACAAGACATTATAAAAGCCTGTAATAGAGGAATGGATAAATTTCAATGGGGTTTAATATGCTTTTAAAGATAAATAAACTGTATTTAGCTTTGATATTAGGAATTCAGTATCTTTTTGAACCTCTTTCTCAGTTGTCAAGCATAGGGAAAATGGTGTCCAAATGGCCTGCAATTGTGGGTTGATCACGATGGCTGCATTCAGAGGAAATACATTCTAAATAATAAGATAAAGAAATACAATGCTAACTGATCAAATTGTGTGGTGGTTACTGAGACAGAACTGATCTCACATTAAGATATCATTGAGAAGTCAGTGATAAGCTGACTTTCATCTGGCGAGATAAAGACTGTGACATTCACAAATATCTGGAGCTAAATCCTTGGAAAAAATGGTATTTGTTTACAGTGGCATGACAATACACTGAACACCCAAACTTTTTATCTCCCAGACTAATGTTTTAAGACCAGGATATTCTTGATACTTAAGAGATGGGGCTGTGAAAAGTACCTGTAGCTTTGTCACATCCTCCTTAACTACTGATCTTGAATTTGGAATGGGATAACAAAACAGATTTAAATTCCTTGTATTCTGTAGGGGTGAGGCTGCTAAGCCTCATGAGTGTGCATGAGTAAGAGCATTACTTCTCTTTGTGTTTTCCATGAAGTAGGGAATCACCACAGTGCACTGCATATCTGTCATACTACTGAACTGCTTCTGGTGCTCTAGGATTGGGTAATGGTCCTCACAATTTTTTTCTGTAGCCAGGGCACAGAAAAATATGCAGAGAAATATTTCATTTTGCTAGCGGTGCTGCACACCTCACTGCAAGAGAAGAGCAAATCCATTGTAATTTTAGGACTTTCCATGAATGCCTTGTTTTTATTTGGAATGCAGAGGAATCATCAGAAGGAAACCACAGTTAAACTTATCAAATTTGAAATTTCCCTCTCAACTTGATCTCTTTCTCTTGCCATGTTGGTTTATTCTGCAAAGACAGAGTGTCTGAACACCCTCATTTTGAATTGGCAATATTCTAGAGTTGAGAAGTTTGCCACTTGTTTTGCTTGGGTTGGGACATATGGCACATTTGGGGAAAGGATACATTAAATCACCAACTGGCAAATACTTGATTGCTGGCACTATTAGCTCAGTGATGCAGCCAGGCATTATTCATGATGTTTGTAGAGTACTCAACTATAGGTTTCCAAAGCATCTCAAGTGGTACCTCAAACATCCACCCCACAAGCATAATTTATGCATCTGATTCCATTTTATACAAATGTACAGAATAGCAAGTCCCAGTTCCCTGGGACAATACCAGGGAAACATGAAATTCACAGTTTCTACTCAGCATTTGTTTTTGCAAATTCTTTATAGAGAGAGCCAAGTATGTCCTCTGATAGCAAATTATCTATAAATGCTCAGATAATTTCCTTATTTTCTTTCTTTCTCTAAACACAAGAGTATGACAAAGCAGCTCAATCTCATTAATGCAAATATATACTGAACATAATTATTTCTCCCACAATGCTGAACTCTGCACAACCTCTGCAGTAAGTATTTCAGAGTATTTTAGAGTGTACCAGAGCCAAAAATTAGAGTGAAACAAAACTATACCTGACAAATGAAGAGAAGTGATTAAAACATAACAGCTTATGATAAAATGTAGCCCTAGAGATTCAAGCAACTACAGATTAGATTAAATGTTACCTCTCCTTTGATGGCATGTGAAATACCCTCAGTGGTTAGGGAATGGCAGATTGCAAAGGACTGATGATGTTCTGTACTCTAATTGCAAGCTATCAGTAAGTCATCTACTTCATAAGGCAGAGAAAGCCATCAACTCAGAGTTTTAAAAAAAAAAAAAAAAAAAAAATCCAACAAAACCCAATCTTTCCATCCTGTTTTTCCCTTTTGTTCAAACTTTCCTGCTGTCAAGATTTTTCTCAAGCTATGTGTTTTTGGAATGAGCTTTTCAATTACTGTCTTTTATCCATCTTCATCTTCCAAGTATAATACATTTGGAAAAAAAACAAAACCAAACCCCACAACTCAAGAACAACAACAACAGAAAGAAAACCTAAACTCCCGAACCTAACTGAAAGCTGTAAATGTGTGGATTGCCCTTCACAAGCATACTGATTGTTAAAATGTCTTTTTACAGCCAGTGCCATCTTAGACTTTCCACAGAGCAGAGCACGTCAGTCTGATCAACTTGCTGCCAGATCCTTGCTCAGTCTGATGAAGCTTCAGGGCTTTAGGCATACTAATGAAACAGTGGCAACCATTTAAAAGATAGTCTGCTTCCCTCCATCATACTGCCCTTCATGAGGAGATTCCTTTGCCTGCAGCAGAAGGTAGTATTGCTATTTGCTCCAACTAATGAATTGAAAGCAGAAAATATCATAAAACACTATTAAGAGGTAATTTTAAAAAAATAATCTCTTAGGCCTTTCATCTGTTGAGCTGAAATAAGAAGAAATGAGCTGTAATGTTAATCCAGTATGCCTTAGGGTAATGTCTCGATGACTGAAAATAGATGTGTTGTAGTTAGATGAAAATTTCTGGCCCTGTTAATAAGTGAATTGCTCAGTTTGTAAGTAATTGTTTAGGATCAATCCTTATAGGGTCTGAGTTTCCTAGATTTTACTTTGCATTCTCAGTGAATGGTTTTTGTATTCTGGTTTCAACAAACACAAGGGCACACATTTATCATGAAGCACAGGTCTTTGGTTTCACTACACAAAGTATAATCAAGAACATTTTGATCTATTTCTGTGTGACTACAGCTTTTGGGAGGAATTTGCGAAGTTACTGAGAAAGCAAATGAGCTTCACTATACAAAACCCCTAAATTTACAGATGTACATCTAAATTTACATGCAAAAGTAAACTTACAAGTTTGGTTTTTGTTTTTTTTTTTTTTTTTTTTTTCTGAAACAAATAGAATAAGAAGGAGAAAAGGATTCCTTTCTGTGAAAAGACAGGTACAGATCCCAATTCTTTGCTCGCCTCTAAACAAGAATGTAATTCCTAATATTTTATATCTCAGGAGAGCAATCTGACCATTACTGAAGGTGGATCATGCCTTTCCCTAGCTTACTTGTACTAGAATCACTTTACATAAAATATTATTTAAGGTGGAGAGTGAGAATAGCTTAATCTAGGAAGAAAGGAAATATGAACTAACTTACATGAACTAGTTAACTGTGTTTTCTGTAGCCTGAAAAACAGAAAGGCACTAATGAACTACGTTGACACCAATGCAGAAGATATCATTATGTTGATGATCAAAAATTCTACATGCAGGAAGAATTGGATGGCTATTGGTACTGGAGAAAAGAAAAGAAATGCATTCAGTAGTACAGGCTATAAGCCTTATACTTTAGGATGAAAAAAAATGTCTGTTGCAAAAATTAAAGCTAAGCACCTGCAATCAAGAATAAGAACTGTGATGTTCTGGTCAAATGCATATCAAATGTGGGCCACAAATAAGGTCCTAAAAGAAGCAAAGCACAATATGTGCCAAAAGACATTTGGCACTGTATTAAATTAACTTAATGAGTTATGGAAGGAAAGGTTGAAATGTACACTGTCCTGCTAAGATATATTAAAAAAATACATCATTACAAGCAGCTAAGGTCTGCAACAATGAAGAAGAGAACAGAAAAGCTGTTAATAAAAGCAGTTTTAAAGAGTTTTTCTTGGTTTTCCTAGCGAAACAAAAGCAGAGATTTAGTTGTGATTACTCTTTCAGAGTTTAGTTCAAGGAGGGCAATTGGAGGTGAAGAAGAAAGGAAGCACAACAGCAGGAAGAGTATATAGCATCCAAAGGAGATTGCTGAAGTAACAAATTCATAAACTAGCTATCACTGAATTCATGCTGAGGCTCTGAAGGTTAGAAAAATGTGTCAAAGAAATCAAAGTAGTAAAAGCAATATAATGTAAAATAAAAAAATCCTCACTTAAAACCTAATATACCTTAAAATGCATTAATGGGGTGAACTGTTTTCTTCCTTTTCTTTCTTCTTTCTTTTCACAAAGAAGCCACTCAACAAACTTGAACATGCAGGTTAGAGTTGCCCATATCTATCTGCAGCACCTTCAGCAAACTCAACTAGAACAGCTTTTTGAGTGGTTGCTGATTTTGAGCTTTGCAGTGAGCATTATTTTCAACTTTACTGAGACAGTTTCTTTATATTAAACACTAGTAAAAAAATTCTTTACTATGAGGGTGGTGAGACACTGGCACAGGTTGCCAGAGAAGCGGTGGCTGCCCCATCCCTGGAAGTATTCCAGGCTAGGCTGTATGGGGCTTTGAGCAGCCTGGTCTAGTGGAAGGTGTCCCTGACAATGGCAGGGGAGCTGGAACTAAGCGATCTTTAAGATCCTTTCTAAAGCAAACCATTCTGTGGTTCTGTGATTCTGTGAACATTTCCTGGCTTTGCTTCCTGCCCTGCACAGCCAGGCTCCAATTTGTAGCAAGTGACATGAACTAAGGTGTTTGCTGAGACAAGCTGTAGAAATTCACTAATAAAGGGCCTGTGATCTGAAAAAAATATTATTTGCTTCTTTTCATACTAATTTGCTTTAGTTTGCAAAAGCACAAATGTAGAAGTTTGGCAGATTTGTAGGCAACATTTGTTGAGTTATAGTAACTGTCTTGGCAATATATAGATCAAGCACATGTAATTACAATTGTGGTAAGTGCTAGGTCGTTTCTGAAACAGAGTTTCTCCAAGACACCATGTTCAGTCACAGGGGGGTTGTCTGAGATCTAGCATCAGCGGAGAGATTTGATGGAACTGCTATAAAATTTTTTAGGCTACAGAGTGAAACGTGTCTCAGCTGCTGATAATTGATGAACAGAGGGCTGTATGGAAACCCAGGGGAGGGATCTATCTATTGATGCAATCTTTGTCCTAAGATCTTCACAAGTGGGAGTTAATGATCCCTTTCTTCCATGGTTTACTGCTGTTAATAAAGGGGCTTCAATTGCTTTCTGAAGAACATCCTGGTTTCTCTGCTGATCAATTGATTTGCTTTTCTCCCAGAGTAACTTTTTTTCCCTAAGATACTGTATGCATTCCATTATTTCATTGAGTCACTTTTGGTTTTGCTGCTGATTATGAGCTCTGTTTGTCAAACAAAACAGAGGAACTCAATTTTCTTTAGGTCATAGTGTGGTAGCTTTTAATGAAGTCTTTTATTTAAGTTTCACAGTATGAAGACAGCTAAAAGGTCAAGAACAACAAGGAAGCCCTGCATTTCACTGACATTTAAGGCCTTCCTAATTTTACACAGCTGTTAATTTCAAATGGCTGTATCATTCTTCCTGAGGAGAGGAAATCACATAGGTCTTTTTTCTGTGAGTTATCCTGTATACAGTACTTGGCACAGTTGCAGCATTTTTGCACTGCAGTGAAAGAAAACTCTCAATCGGATACTTTCCAACCAAAATGAGACTCATTTAAATTCCTTTATTATGAGGAGTTGTCAAGGTTCAAACCCAGCCACACAGCTTGTTCACTCACTCCCCCCACCTTCTTCCCTCCCACCCCCCACTCCCGGAGGGATGGTGAGGAGAATCGGAAGAATGTAACTCCCACAGGTTGAGATAAAAACAGTCCAGTAACTAAGGTATAACACAAATCACTACTGCTGCCACCAATAATAATAATAAGGGAAACAACAACGGAAGAGAATGCAATACCACCCTCCGACCAATAATATCGAGCCCGACCGAGCAGTGAGTCAGCCCTTCCAGGTAACTCCCAGTTACCTCCCGGGCATGACGTGCTGTGGTATGGAATACCTCTTTGGCTAGTTTGGGTCAGGTGTCCTGTCGCTGATTCCTCCCGGCTTCCCCTCCTCCCCTTCTCTAGCAAGTGATCCCAGCTGCTTGGCTTCCGTACCTTCTAGTTCATGACCATCGGCCCCATTGTCCCAGCATCAGAGCAACCAGGTGATGATGTGCTCCCCTGGTTGATGGGTAAAATCTTTTCGCATATTTCGTAGCTCTGTTGAGGTCTGAGGTTTAGAAGTCACCTCTTCTTCTTCTTCGTCATGTGATGATGACTCCTGACCAGATGCTGTCCTGAGTGGTGAATACATTGTTTCTTCATCTTGCTTCACCCTTCTTGCCTCTTTTTGCTTTTTCTCTTGCGTAGAGGGGCAATCGATATTGGTACAAATTGGTCCTCTGGTTTAGCTGCAGTCATTATCACTGTGGTTTGAGTAGCAACAGTACTTGTCACTGGGGGTGGTGTAGCTGCTGTGCTTGGAGCTGGGGTAGCTGCGCTGTCTGTTGCAGTCTGTCCTGGGTTCAGCAGTAGCAGTCAGTTTTTCTCCTTCTTAGTAGCTGTTGCAGCACTGTGTTTTTGACTTTCGGCCTGGGAACAGAGCTGATAACACTGATGTTTAGACTGACCAAGGACTTTGTGAGTCTCATGCTCTGCCAGGGAGGAGGAGAAGCCGGGAGGAATCAGCGACAGGACACCTGACCCAAACTAGCCAAAGAGGTATTCCATACCACAGCACGTCATGCCAGGGGATGTAACTGGGAGCTACCTGGAAGGGCACGTCCTCTTTTCGGTCGGGCTCTCTTTTCCGGCGAGCGGTATCGTATTCTCTTCCCTTGTTATTTCTCTTATCATTATTATTGTTGGTGGCAGCAGTAGTGATTTGTGTTATACCTGAGTTACTGGACTGTTTTTATCTCAACCTGTGGGAGTTACATTCTTTCGATTCTCCTCCCCATCCCTCTGGGGGGTGAGGGGGAAGTAGACCGCCTGGTTCTAATTTACAGCCGGGGCTTAAAACACGACACAGTCGAAGTTTGAGTAGCTGCTGTACTTGTCGCTGAGGCTGGTGTAGCTGCTGTGCTTGGAGCTGGGGTAGCTGCACTGTCTGTTGCAGCCAAAGTTTGAGTAGCTGCTGTACTTGTTGCTGGGGATGGTGTAGCTGCTGTGCTTGGAGCTGGAGTAGCTGCGCTGTCTGTTGCTTTGCCATCAGATCCAGGGACATTTTTTGACTTTTGAAGGTGCTGGATAGTGTTGAACAAGGCCCGGTAAGCATAGGCCAAGCCCCAGCATGTTGACATGATTTGTCCCTCTCTGGTATGACCAGGGTGACAACACACCTCATTTAAGTGTTTTACTAATTTTTCTGGATATTGCACTTGTTCGGTGGTGAAATTCCAAAGCACTGGAGGGGCCCACTGACCTAGATACTTGCCCATACTATCCCACACACCCTGCCACTCATGGCTGTCCAGCCTCGGGGAAAATCTCTCGGTCCTCCTATATCGTTGTCTATCCCCAGACAAGGCCCAAACCTGGCTCTACTTAACTCTTGAAATCAGATGAAATGGTCGGGCAAAACACACTCTATATGCATGCCAACAGGGTGATCCTCATCACAATCAGCAAAGAAGTCTCAAGGGTATTTAAAGGCCATTCAGAACCTTCAAAACTCTCAAACGATGCTGCAAACGGTCTGGGGGGGGGGCACTGGGAGGGTAACAGAATGTCTCTTTCATAGGTTGACCACCCGAGAAGGAGAAAAAAGATATGTAATTGCTAAGCACTTCTATTATATACCTCCCAAAGTATAAAGGTATATATATACCACACTGGGAACATAAGCCAGATCAGTTTCATGATCAATGATTCTATTGTATTATAAGTCATTACCATAAAGTACAATGAGACAAGAACCTTAGCCCAAGGCCCCCAGCTGATAAACACTAATGCAGCAAATACCAGCTGTAAATAAGGTACGATATGCTGAAACTGTGAGATCAAGAGAAACAACCTTGAGAGCCAATAAATCAGCATTGTGACGAGTGACTATTAATCCGAAACAATGAATGCTTATCACAAATACGATTAGACACACTGTGGTCAGATCTGTCGTTATCTCAACCCTTCGAGCCCCACGTTGGGCGCCAAAAAGTACTGTCATGGCTTAAACCCAGCCACACAGTTGTTCACTCACTCTCCCCACCTTCTTCCCTCCCACTTCTCCCTGCTCCCGGAGGGATGGGGAGGAGAATCGGAAGAATGTAACTCCCACGGGTTGAAATAAGAATAGTTTAGTAACTAAGGTATATCACAAATCACTACTGCTACCACCAATAATAATAATGATTAGGAAAACAACAACGGAAGAGAATACAATACCCCCTCCGACCGATAATATCGAGCCCGACCGAGCAGTGAGTCAGCCCTTCTGGGTAACTCCCAGTTACCTCCCAGGCATGATGTGCTGTGGTATGGAATACCTCTTTGGCTAGTTTGGGTCAGGTGTCCTGTCCCTGCTTCCTCCCGGCTTCTCCTCCTCCCTGGCAGAGCATGAGACTCACAAAGTCCTTGGTCAGGGTAAACATTTGAGCAGTAACTAAAAACATTGGTGTTATCAGTGCTGTTCCCAGGCCAAAAGTCAAAACCACAGCGCTGCACCAGCTACTAAGAAGGAGAAAAAATGACTGCTACTGCTGAACCCAGGACACTAGTAAGCAGGGAAGAAAGAAGGATTTCTGTCCATGTTTGGTTGTACAGGATCCAGGACCACTTCCAAGGTTCCATGGCCAGTTGGCCAAGGTCCCATGGTATGATGGGTACCACACCAGCAGAACACCCAGCAATGCCTGAGCTACTTTCTTCCACCCTTTAGAAGAAGAGAATATAGTTAATTGTGCAGTTCCCTTTGATTACAGTGATAGTGGCTGTTTTCCAGGTTCATTTAATCTCCTTATCAAAATGACAAATGTATATGTCCTCAGCCATGAAACCCGACCACCCCAGGCATGACACATCTTTTGAGGCAGCTCTGGATTCACTTGATTTTCATTACAGTAAGGAACTTACCAACCTTTTAAAATCAGACTCCATTTCACTGTTAAGGTGTTTCTATTTCAAAATAAAATCTTGTATATGCATAGATATTACTAGAGGCAGCATTATGGTCATTTAACAAATCTGTCATAATGTTGTGTAAGTGATACAGGAGGTGGTGAACACAAGGTCAGACAAGGTTTGTTTTTGTAATGATCACTGACTTTGGCAAGCAATTTTAATGGTTTAGGACCTGGAGGATGGCTAGCTGGGATGTCAGCCATACATGTACTAAAGGAGCTCTAGGAAGATGCCTGTAACATTATCACAATGATAACACTGTTATTCTCAACAGGCCAGCAACATTTCAGATTTTTCAAATTTGTTGAAATCTCTCTCAAAAAAAAGTCTGTGAATTTAACACTGAGTAATGATCCTATGTAAAGCATTTCATCAAAGAAGGAGAACTGAATGCACAATGTATTTATTTATTCTGCTAATTGCACAAAAGCAGTACTATATGAACTTGAATTACTTTGTTCACAAAATTGTTGTCTTTTTAGTGAAACGTGTCATGTCATGATACTGTGCAACCAGCTAAGATTAAAAACAACAAAGCTTTATTCAGGAGAAGTGCTTGGAGAATTATATAGCTGGAATGTAGTTACTCAGCTTTCTGCTAGCCAGAGCCAGTAGGTCTACTATTGAACACTGATCATGATCGAAAGCACTTGTACTGGTGCTTTGACAGCTTTGTTCTGAGCTTTGGCTCAATGCTAAGAAGGAGCACAAAGATGAATGATTTCCTGTGACTTCCTAGGGTGCTATGAAGAACCCCAAGGTGTTGTTCCAGTACTCCAAACCTGGCATCTCCTGGCTCTTTGGCACTTAACAGTAGCTGTGTCTACTGCATCCCGATCCATGTGACAGGACACCTTGTCTTGGTAGGCCCAGAGTCATGAGGATCTTCAGCATGGAAGGGTGGCTGAAGGGCTGCGGAGCACATCATCTACCTTCTGTGAATACTGCCTTCTACATTTAAAGCAAGCAATAAGTCACCTGTTTCCACCGTCATTTGGCTCTGCACCAGCATACTCATATTCACCAGCAACAAGATTTTCCTGCTGGTACATGATGTGACTGGGACAGGGTGGACAGATGACTCCAAGGGCAGCTGCACTGCCCAGCCATGGGCTCCTCAGGCAAAAAGAAGCCACTCTCAAACCAGAGGACCAATTCATACCAATATCGATTGCCCCTCTACGCAAGAGAAAAAGCAAAAAAGAGGCAAGAAGGGTGAAGCAAGATGAAGAAACAATGTATTCACCACTCAGGACAGCATCTGGTCAGGAGTCATCATCACATGACGAAGAAGAAGAAGAGGTGACTTCTCGACCTCGGACCTCAACCAAGCTACGGAACATGCGAAAAGATGTTACCCGTCAACCAGGGGAGCACATCATAACCTGGTTGCTCCGACGCTGGGCCAATGGGGCCGATGGTCACGAACTAGAAGGTACGGAAGCCAAGCAGCTGGGATCACTTGCTAGAGAAGGGGGAATTGACAAAGCCATTGCAAGAGAGAAAAAGTCTCTCAGTCTTTGGAGGCGGCTCTTGGCAGCTGTGAAAGAAAGGTTTCCATACAAGGACAATGTTATGAGTCGTTCGGCCAAGTGGACTACTTTAGACAAAGGCATCCAGTCTCTGAGGGAATCAGCCATTATAGAGATGATCTATCATATCAAACCGAATGATGGGGATATACCCATAGACTCAGATGAAATCGAATGTACACAACCCATGGGGTGAAAACTTACACGGAATGCACCCTCATCATATGCCCATTCATTGGCAACAGTAACCTGGAATGACGTAGTACCACTAACAGTGGATGAAATGATTCATAAACTCTGAGAGTTCGAAGACAATCTCACCCCTTCCATCATCTCAGCTGTGGAAAAACTGCCCCAGGATGTCAAACAATTGAGGGACGATCTATCTGATTTATCCAGCTCCTCACGTGTACCAATACACATCTCAGCTGTTAACAAAAGGCGTCCTATTGTTCGAGAGAGAAGATATAGAAGGCATACGTCACGGGCCACCCTATGGTTTTACCTGCGGGATCATGGAGAAGACATGATGAAGTGGGATGGAAAACCTACTTCAGCTTTGGAGGAACGGGTGCGTGAATTGAAGAGGAGAACAAGGGTCAAGGTTGATCATCCCATGAGAGCTGCGGCTTCAGTCTCTGGTGAGCAGGTTCCCAGATGGAGCGGAAGAGCTGATTTTACTCCAGCTCCTGTGATAACGAAGAATAATCCCTTTCAACATGACTTAAATGTCCAACGTTGTGATAACTATTAGAGGGGCTCTGCCTCCAGCCAGGTGGAGGTAGGGGACAATCGGACTTACTGGACTGTGTGGGTCAGATGGCCTGGCACATCAGTCCCACAGAAGTATAAAGCTCTCGTAGATACCGGTGCACAGTGTACCCTGATGCCGTCAAGCTGTCAAGGGGTGGAACCCATCTATATCTCTGGAGTGACAGGAGGATCCCAAGAGTTAACTGTACTGGAGGCTGAGATCAGCCTGACTGGGAGGAAATGGCAAAAGCACCCCATTGTGACTGGTCCAGAGGCTCCATGCATCCTCGGCATAGACTACCTCAGGAGAGGGTACTTCAAAGACAAAAGGGTACCGATGGGTTTTGGTATTGCTGATTTGGAGACTGAGGAAATTGAGCAGCTCTCCACCTTGCCTGGTCTCTCAGAGGATCCTTCTGTTGTGGGGTTGCTGAAGGTCGAAGAACAACAAGTGCCAATCGCGACCACAACAGTGCACCGATGGCAATATCGCACCAACCGAGACTCCTTGATGCCCATCCATGAGCTGATCCGTAGACTGGAGAGTCAGGGAGTGATCAGCAGGATCCGCTCAGCCTTTAATAGCCCCATATGGCCAGTGTGAAAGTCTAACGGAGAATGGAGACTAACAGTAGACTATCGTGGCCTGAATGAAGTCACACCACCATTGAGTGCTGCCGTACCGGACATGCTAGAACTTCAGTATGAACTGGAGTCAAAGGCAGCCAAGTGGTATGCCACGATTGATATTGCCAATGCATTCTTCTCAATTCCTTTGGCAGCAGAATGCAGGCCACAGTTTGCTTTTACTTGGAGGGGCGTCCAGTACACTTGGAACCGACTGCCCCAGGGGTGGAAACACAGCCCTACCATCTGCCATGGACTGATCCAGAAGGCACTGGAACAGGGGCAAGCTCCAGAACACCTGCAATACATTGATGACATTATTGTGTGGGGCAATACAGCGGAAGAAGTCTTTGAGAAAGGGAGGAAAATAATCCAAATCCTGCTGAAAGCTGGTTTTGCCATAAAACGGAGTAAGGTCAAGGGACCTGCACAGGAGATTCAGTTTTTGGGAATAAAATGGCAAGACGGATGTCGCCAGATCCCTACAGATGTGATCAACGAAATAACAGCAATGTCTCCACCAACTAATAAGAAAGAAACACAAGCTTTCTTGGGTGCTGTGGGGTTCTGGAGAATGCACATCCCAAATTACAGTTCGATTGTAAGCCCTCTCTATCATGTGACCTGGAAGAAGAATGATTTTAAATGGGACCCTGAGCAACAAGAAGCCTTTGAGCAAATTAAACATGAGATAGTTCATGCAGTAGCCCTTGGACTACTCTTTGTTGTTAACTGAGAGGATTGTTCTCCACAGATCAGTGGTGCCTTAAAAAATGCCAAAGCGATGACTGTGTTGCCATTTGATAACTTTCTGAGGATTTGGCAGTATAAATGTCTGGTAAACACTACAGTTAATTAGATGCCTCCATCTGCACATTTAGTCAAATATGCAGTCAGATATTGATTCCAGCCACAAGACTCTCGTAAACAAAGTCATTGAAGATATGTGAAGTGTTTGGGTGAAAATCTTTATATAATAAGATTATCCAGCTGAAAACTTCAAAGTTCTAAATTAGCAAGAAAATCAAAACAAGAAGTAAATTCAATCCAGACACCCATGAGAAAGCAAAATGATTATTAAAAAATAAGAGCTTTGACCACTTGCCATCACCGCATATACAAGCACAGTACAACTTCATTCAGTATTGATAGATACAAACTGTGTTTTCATGATCATTGTGTGCATTGGTGATGATGTCATCACCAAAGCTAGTTTCTGAAGCACTTTTCAGGCAATTTTTACTGTTTCTTCTTTTATTGTGAGCAAAGGGCAAATCAGCTTTTTTTTTTTCTTTTTTTCTCTTTTTTTTTTTTTTTTTTCCCTAGAGTTTCTGTTCTGTTATTTAAGATTTAGAACAAAAAAAAATATTGCTAGACTTATCATTGTGGCTTGGCACGGATGCAGTTTTGAACATATCTAACTTCTGTGCTTGCAAAAATTGAGAGTTGTACAAGCTTGTGTGTTCAGTTATACAGATCCTGTTGTGCCCACATATGTTGGCCACAGTCACAGCTGTGGTCATATCTTCAAAATGTGGGTCTTTTAGGATGTTTAAAGAGGACAGAGGCAGGAAATCATATTGAAGGTCAGATATTATTTAATGAGAGGCAGAGAATGTTATCTTTATAACTTTTCCAGGACTGAAAATGTTGTTCAACACCTTCTTTACTGCTTACAAGAAGTTTAAAGGTCTTAATCAGCAATACAGTTACATTCCTAAATATACACTGTCCTGAGCTGTTGGAAAACTGAAACATTGCTGCAGAAAATATCTCTGTGTGAGTTAAAATGTTTACTCCATTTGGGTTTAGCTTCAATTATTTCCAGCATCTTCTCCTTGATAATGATGCAGAACTATGTGACCATTTTTTTTTTTTTTACTCATAGGTGTATGCTCATGTATTGTGTCCTACACTTGAAAATTGTGTAATGAAGGTCCTATGTTTCATAGCAGTGGTTGTCAAGGAACAATATTGGAACAGACAAAGATAGTAGGGAAGCAAACGAGTAAGTTATCTGCCTCTAACTTTTCTATATTTTGTGATGCATGACCCGAAAATGATCTCTACATTTTTGGGAGAAACAGTTACAGCTGTGTCAGCTTATTATTCCAGTGTTAGAAACTGATTTTTCCAATAGTTGTTTGTTCAAATAGTTTGCAAAATAGTTTGCCTATATATTTAAATCAGCTTTGCCTTTAATTAGTATTTTGATTTGTTTGCACCATGAAACAGGAGAAAAATCCAGAACCAGGTTCAGGTGTTTCAGAAGCATAACTAAACTGAAATTGGTTGCTCTAAGGATGGGCTTTAAGGGTCCAAGGCAACTGATGCCCCTTGAAAACCTGTCTTCCTTCAGGATTTCTACTGTCATGTTGCCAAGAGGAGTGACCAGAGATGGGGGTGAGGAAGGGACCATTTGAGCAGGAGATTTATATGGTAAGAACTCCAAATGCCCATTACTGTGTTTCCAAAAGCACTATGTTTCCTGGCATACAGGTTTGTTATGCTCTAGGAGTTAATTTACTCTGAATTATCAGTTATACAAATCTCTTTCACCTGTTCATCGGGGAAAATGAAAAGCTTTGGCAGCCAGACAGAGAGTGAATGGGTGCCTGAAGTGTCTAGAAAGTGTGGAGGAAAGCTTAAATTACTCGTAGCTTGTAAGGCTGGCTAATAGCAAAGATAATTTTAGTATCTGTGAATCCCTATGAGAGGCCTAGGGAGAGATGATGCAAATATGAATAAAGAGGTGGAAACAGAGACCACTGATTTATCCTTTGTTATGGGAAGGGTCAAAAGGCAAAGTCCATCTGTGCAAGGATGGCTGAGAAGTGGCAGAGGTAAAGCAGAAAGGAACAGAAGAGAACTCAGTAATGCCAGCCATGTTGGCAATGAACTTTGTTTTTTTCTGTTAGTATTGAAAAGGCTCTTACACTGAAAACATTAAAACAATGCACAGCAGTGCTGAAGAGATTTCATGTTGTATAAGTAGCACATGAAGAGGTCAGAAAAGTTCTCAAGAGCATTAATATGTTGGCTGATTTTATACTGGTGGCAGAGCTTTCCCTGCTGCAGGATAGTAGAATAGCATGTGGTTTTGAGACTGGAAACATGCAGCTGGGAAATAAAAAACTTTCATTTGCTTTCAAACTATCCATAGCCCTTGTAGGGCTCAATGCTTTCTCTTCCGGGGATTAATCCTCCATCTTTTAAATAAAATGATGATTTTGAGAGTTAATGGCTTCCTCATGATTCTGAATGGAAATATTTATTTTGATTCTGAAAGATTTATTTGGAGAAGGTAGATATTTGTTCAGATCTCTATGACCAACAAAGAAGACAGGAGAAAGAAACAATCACTCAAGGCTGAAAATCTGACAGATTATCAGAGATAAGAGCTCATAGCATTTTAGAAGGAAGAGAGAGAGGATGAGTGCCATTTTACATGAGAATGTCTGACACTCATACCAGAGTGATTTTGAAAGTCATGGTGTTTCTGCTTGTCATTATATGCTGGAATACATATTCGATTTAAAACCAATAAATTAACAAAGAGATAAAACAGAAAAGGAATCACCTGAGGCAGTTTCTCCTATTGAAAACCCACACCAGACACTCTTCAAACTGAGATAAATGATTAGTAACAATAAAACACCACCTTCCTGTGCTGACTGTATAGGATTATTCTTAATCCCTTCTACCCAGTAACAAATAACACTGGTTACCTTTTGCTGGCTTAAAACTCATCTTTCCCATCACATTTGCAGTTAGATTAGTTTCTCTTTCTGTCACTGTCCTTCCTGATCAGCTGCTAACAGGAAGAAGATGCAGGTGTGCTGAATAATAACCCTAGTCTTTCATTGTTCACCCCTGTTTTTTAACACTTGCCATCAAACCTACTGTTCAGGGCAGCACAGCCCACTTGTAAGCTGCCTAGAGAAGAGACCGTACTCACATGACAGAAGGAAAAGCATGTGGAATACAGATATTTGTACTCCTGAGGTAGGAAATATTCAACATACAATGGAGAATAGAAACCTTGGTTTTACTTCAGCAGGTTTTCAGGGCTGTTGGATTACAAGTGATGTGCCAGCTAATGGAAATGTCCCTTTCTAGCAGTGCAAAGTGAGTCTGTAATGTAGCCGTATAGTGTTCAGGGGCTTATTTTTTCAAGGTTTTCTGTGCTATGCTAGCTTTGCATAACAACCTTAAGTGTTGCACGGTATTTTTCAGCTTGAATAATTTATACTTTTTTTGCAGTGAATCTAGTGCTAATAGCACATGGACATTGTCAAGGGACATTTTATTCTAATGTCTCCTTTTGTTTTATTCAGTAGGAAATTATTGTCCTGATATTCTCAATTACAGTAATTCAGAGAAAAATAACTGCAGCAAATACTATTATGTGGTATACAAAGAACATCAAGGCAGACATATGAATATGAGAACTTTAGTTGGCTGGTCTTGTGATTTCAATATTCTCAATACTCTTCTCCTTTCCTGCAGAAATAAGATGTTTGTGCTGTAGTTGATTTTGCTGTTTATTTTCTTACCCTGCCACTCTGTGCTTGCCCTGATATTCCCAGTTCAGAAAGGTTATTTTTTTTTCTCTTATTCATATGAAGAGACAAAACATCTTCTTGACCTGACATATTCTCACTCCAGCAAGTTGATTTTTCCAGATGTGTTTTTTTTTGTTTTTGTGCCTCTGCACTCCCATTTTCCAGCTGCAGGTACTTCTGGTTCCTGCTTCCAAGGCAGTCCAACCTACTGAGCACACATCCAGTTATTCTGCTGATCTGGTGACATAAATGCAGGTATTTTTGGTCTTTCTGTATTTGCAGGGAGAGTGGGGAAAGAATGAAAGGAGGGAGAAATAGTGAAGAGAAGGGAAATTCAGCCTGTCTTTGCTCATCTTTGCCCATGGTTTATCATGGAGGTCAGACAGGGAAATTCCTGTGTACGGAGAAGGGCTGCCCAAGCTCCCCCTTCATGGGTGCTTTGCTTTGCCCATCCCACAGCAGCCCCTTCCTCTGCTCCCCCTCTAGATCCCTCTGTGTCTGAAAGCACAGCAGACATCCCATAATTGTGTTTTCAAGGGTAAATATTGCATCTCTGACAACCTGTATCTTCGCATAACCTATACAAAAGCAGAGGAAGAGAGGAGGAAACAAGGCAGGAAGGCTTTCAGGGAATATGAAGGGAGGGACAGGAGATGTATTGGAGTAGAGAGAGCAGGCTGAGATGGATCAGAGGTCTGGGAGAACAAAGACCTATATGTTAGAGATGCCAACATATGCACACATACCTTCTAGTGCAGCTCAATTATGGCTTGCTCTTACTGGAAGCTCGGGTTGTGTTATGGGCAACAAAATACAGCAGAACTTTCTGAATGCTTAATTCTTCTGTCAGAGGATAGACCTATCCCTCATGTATTCTTCCAGACCTTTCCTGTTTCATTCCCAGTTCCTGGACCATGTCCCCAGCTGGTGTTTTGTTTGTTCTGTATGAGCCCTCCCTTCTCTTTATAACAACCAAAGTCAACTGCTCTATGTAATACAACTCTGACACCTCTGGCCGTGCCTTGTTCCCCTAAATGTCTCTGAAGCTTTGGCCTAGTGACAGTGCAGTCCCTTCAGCACCAGCACAGGGGCAGTGTCTATACCTCCTGCCATGCATCCATCTGTGTTTACGGGCTCTGGGCAATGTCTTATATAGAAATATTTTCAGATTGTGTTTAAACTAAAAGCAGAGTTAATTGCAAGGTTTTTATTAAACTGCAAATATAAAAATGCTTTTGTGTAAATTAGCTTTCTGTATCTGAAAGCAAACATTTAATCACTTTGTTCTTCCAGTTCTGAAGTCTAATTTAAAATCCCACGAAGCTGTATGGGAATTGTATAAGGCCCCTGGGGAGGACAAAGAAGAGAATAACATAATACTAGGTCAAATGTAGACTATACAACTTTCTGAGATCTGTTTGAAGCTGTGGGAAACAGCTCACATTGATGATAATGAACAGAAACAAAAAAAAAAAAAGGCCTGTGAGAGAAACAAAATGGTCAGATTGTTATTTTGCCCTGGGCAAAACTTACCAAAACCTGCTTTTTCATTTGAGTTCAGAGGGAATAAAGTCACCAAAAAGATCAGATCATGATGGGAAATCACAAAAGCAGGCCCTTCATTAAATATGTAAAGGATCACAGGGGCAGGAAATTTTGCCAACAAAGAGAAAATGAGGTGTGGCAGAGCTATAGTGCAATTATGAATGAAAGTATATGCTACTCCTGTTTGACTGCCAACATTTTACACGTATGCAGATGGCTGTCTCTCCCTTGAAAGCATTTGACAATGACCTGTTGTGATTATATGCCACCTTTTAACCGAAGACATTCAAGTGCTTCCAGAAGTTACTATTATTTTCTTTTGTGGAGTTATTCAGCATCAAACCTCAAAAGAGGGCAAGAAAGCAGGAGCAGAAAAAAAAGTCCATTCCCTTTCTCCAAAACAGCAGGCAATGTTACATGCACCTGTATGCCATGGCAGTGCCACTGAAAGGCACCCATCCGCTTCTGAACTGTAGCAGCTAAAAAGAATGCAGCAGAATAACAAGAGCAAACAGCTCACTTTTACAAGTTGGTTTTTTTTTATTTTTTATTTTTTCTCTTTCTGAGCATTCCTTGTTCTTTCCGGTACTTGGCACCTGGGCTAACAGTTCACTAACAAAAAAATGACAGTAGTCACTCACAAACAAAACTCTGAATTCCAGGGGTAGACAAAAAAATAACTCAGTGAAAAGGACTACTAATCTTACTAATGAAGAGTTACCCTCAAAAGAAAGTTAAACCAGCTGTTTCAGTGCTGCTTCTAAATCAGCAGAATGTGTAATGTTCTTTCTGTTTTCATTGGGCTGACCTGTAGCGCCCTAATTATTAAGAAAAGGGAATTAAATGCTATAGTCATAACAGGTGAGCTACTCTCCATCAGTACAAGTGCACTTCACTTGAGTAATATTAATTCTCAGCTGACACACATAATAAATTACTTCAACCTGTATTAAAGATAATTTTATTCAACCCCTGTTCTTCTGCTACAGAAAATTTGTCCAGGCTGTTTCTCAAATAAGAAGTGATTTACACCTTGCATATTCACTGGGAGCTGGGAACAATGAGAGCTGGGTGGGTTAGTAGTTCTCAGCTCTGCCTAAGGGAAGCAGTCTCCCTACAGTGTACTAGTTTCTGTGAAGAAAGAGATTCTTCAGCAGTGTATGCTGTGGAAGGGTCACAATGAACTCTTGGTAGATGTAATGAAGAAAAACTGCTCTTCATGGTAAGTACAGACTAAGGCTCAGTATTTTCCACTTAGGAGGGTAATTCACAGTCTAGTGAATGATTTTAAGGCATTAAGTTTCCTTGCAAAGCACCTGCCATTGTTTGCATTATTAGCTGTCATTCCCACATGTAGAATGAAACATAGATTTCCAGACTGAATGGCATTTTTTGGCTTGTGAACATGACAACAGAGGAGCGAGTGTGACCTCCCTGAAGCAGATGGCATTATGCTACTTGTGAGCTACCAGCATTGCTCATCCCCAGTAGGCAGGCAGCGCAACACATTCCTTTCAAAAGTGCAAAACATTTTGATTTCTCCCATTTGCCTCATAAGATTGAAGTAGCTGCAGATATGCTATCCTAGCCTTCGTAAGTGGACACTGTCAGGGCCTTGAGGGCATTCTCTGTCCTCCACAGGGTTTGTCTGCCTGGTCTCAGGGCCACGTTTAATAACAAAGCTGTCAGGCCTTGGCAAGCTCAGCAGATGCCTGCACTGCATTCGCTCAAGACCTGTTTTTAAATTGAGGCTCCTGCACTTGGTGTTTGCCTGAGCTACATTGCAGGTATGCTGGTGCACACTCCTGTACCTCCCTGATGTTCACATGCTGACCTGACTTTCCAGCTTGAGCTGGGACCTGCCTCATCCCTGCAGACTTGCCCAGGAGTCTGGGGTCTCAGCAGATCCATGTCACCCACATTGAGCAAGCTCTGCTCTCCACGCTCACTGCTGTGGGCTGTGCCTTATCAGGATGATGCTGCTCTGCTGCTCCTGATGCTCCCTGCCTGTCTATGGGGGCCAGAAGTGATGGTGGCCTCTTACAAAATCATTTTTCTGAGATGGATATTGGGCCATTACAAGCTCAGGATGTGTTCACACTCTCACCAAGAGGTCTGAGCATTTGGTCCTCACGTGCAACGTAGTTTGAATCCACTCCACATTTTCTGCAAAAGACTGTTCTTCTTCTGCTTTTGTGACTGCCTCAAAGTTGCTATGGAGACACTTTAATTTTAAAGCACAAGCAAATTTTTTAGGAAAACCACAGGTGCATTAGCTTTATTCCTCTGCTTCATAGGCAGGGCTATGAGGGCATTACTGGCATAGATAGACAAACATAGATAGATAAATAGATAGATAGATATTATGATACCTACCACCCTTGAATGACTTATCTGTATAATCCAGGCTTGCTGAATCTTCATGTGAGTAACACTTGCATGGAGAGGATAGATAAAAAATATATGTATAGGGGAAGGAATCTGGGAACATAATGTCACTTCAGTAAATAATAAATTTAAAAGGAAAACATGTAGCTTCCCAAATGGATGAAAGAGACTTTTCTTCAAGTGTTTCTAAATTTCTAATACCAAGAAACTGAGCTTGAGAATTGAGAAACTGTAAGACTGAGCTTGAGCAATCTTTTTTTATTCACTACTGAGGTAATTTAAGAACATGCTTATAAGTCCTGTAACTTTGAATCCTAGAACAGATTCTTTGTCCACTGTAGAAGGAAGCCATAGTAAGTCATACTTCATAGTAGAAATAAGACTTTATGTTGCAGAATCATAGAATCACAGAATAGTTAGGGTTATAAAGGACCTTAAAATAATCTAATTCCACACCCACCCCCTCACCCCCCCCGCCATGGCCAGGGACACCTCACACTAAACTATATTGCCCAAGGCTCTGTCCAACACTTCCAGAAACTTTGGTTGATAAACAGTTAAAGAAGTTATGACAAGTGGAAGGATAAGAGCGAATAAGATCAGGATGAGACCAGATCTGACTTCTATGTATTGCTGGGAGGTGACTGATTCATGCACTTGGATCCAACAGGAACTGAAAAACACTTCAGGTTCATAGCATATCGAGATTTTTCCAGAAAGATCTAACATTTGCCATTAAAAAAATAAAACAGACCCCAGGCTCAGGAAGAATGCTGTAACTCAGGAGCATGTTTACTCTGTGAAGATTCCTAATAACTTGTCTTATTTCCGCATTTCAAGCTTGAATAATCAGTGCTAAGTACAAAATTCAACAGAAGAGAAAATTTATTCCTTGGCAGAACAGTTTCCTTCCAAAACACTAGATTATTCTAGTAGCTAAAATGTCTGCAGAGGGTTCTTCTAGAATGCAGAGATTTAACCATTTTACTGCATAGCCAAACCCAGGTCTCCATCATTCAGAGCAAACTGGATGTGTGAGCTGTAGGGTGCTATGCGATTAGGCATTCATTATTGCCTTCTTGCTTCAAATTATTGAAATGGCTGTTTTTACCAGGATGGAAAACCATTGGGCAAAGCAGTTCCTAAGGCTGAGTAATGAGGGCTATGAACCAATGAAATATCTATTAAAATCACAGAAGTTGCTGCAGAGACTCTCAGTTTTCCAGCTCTTAGTGGGGAGGTAAGGGAAAGAGAATTGAAATTAGGTAAAGAGAATTGATTGCTTTAGACTTCGTGACTCTAAATGAAAGACTATTTTGGGCTAGTGGCAAATTGATCAGCAGTACTTGTTTTTGTGATTGTCAAGTAATCATGGAGATTAAAGGTTGCAGGCAAATGCCACTGGATAGTAGATGTATTTTGGAAGAAGATTTAATGAGTGAATTGGTGATTGAAAGCAAATTACTTAGAGATGTTTTCACAGCACGCACTGCTTAGCTACCGGCATCTTTTCTCAGGAGGAAAAGTGATAATACACTTTTCTGCCAGCTGAATGAATAGGTGAGAGGGGTTTGTAAGAGAAAATAGAGAAAATGGGGTGGGAACTAGCCCTTTGCTCTGTTGCTAGACTTGTGGGAAACAAGTGCCAGAGTGTGACAGCATTCTTGAAACTGATTGGATTTTTAAATGCTATGGGATTTACCTCATTCCTTTTGAGGTCCAGCGCTGTCTGGTCCTACTCAAAGAGACCCCTCTTTGGAGGGAGGAGGCTGAAGGCCCTTCTGTGAGGAGCTACAAAGCAATGGCACCCACAGCACTGAGCCAGGGCTAACACGTGTGGCTGCTTAGGAAGGCTCATTAAGTCTGGCTTGGCACCATCATAGCTGCAGTCAAGAGCCATCAGTTGGAATGGAGCTGAGCTGCAGCACATCTACCTCTGTCCAGGAGACAGACTGTTACAGGGTATGGGAGGGAAAACCTCGCACTGGGGGAAATGGAGTGGGTAAAGTGAGACCATCATCTGCACCATCCTTTGGCAAGACACATGGCAGGAGAGGGTGTTGGATTGTTTTATTAGGCAAGGTACACCTGCACTACTGCAGCTTCTGTTGCGTGCCTGCTTTCACCTGATGGTTTCCTCAGCCAGACCCAACATGTGAGCTGAAGGAGCTGGAAAGCAGCTGCATCAACTGCTGATGCTGCGGTAAAGAAACTGCAGTTGACAGGAGGATGGAGACCCGTCTAGTCCCTTTTGTCACCCACACTCCACCCCATCTAAATCTGTATCTGGCTTGGACTGTGTCCTGTGGCTTACAGTTCTGTGTAGGGTTGTGTGCTCATTAATAACACATTTGACAGATCTGACTTAAGAACTGCTCAGGTAAAATGTATTCTTTGCAGGACAAATACTGCCAGCTCTGCTGTGTACTTTGCTTACCAATTTGTAATTGTCATGCATACATTATCACGCTGCAGGTCTTTATCTCAAGAGGTGCAAGCAGTTCTGGAGAGGTGAACTGAATTTTATATAATTCAGCTGACAACATTTGCTCCTAACTGTGAAGGGTCATTATGTAATTGTAAAGGCTCTTACTAAAATAATTGCTTTGGGATTTGCTGCCAGCCTTGGGGTTTTAATTTAGTTGTTGAGGGGATTTTTTTGTTTGGTTGGTTGGACTTTTTTGGGTTTTGGGGCATTTTGTTTGGTTTGGGTTGCCTTGATTTGTTTTTCTTCCCTCCCCCTCCTTGGATAGTGTTATTTTAGAACATCACTTATGCTAAGTCGATTTGATTCTTTTCTTCAAGGGCTGCAAAATAATTCTGCCAAATAAAATTACCTGATTTTGCTGTAACTGGAAGTATCTTGCCAGTGAATTGTTGTGATTTGTAATTCTAAGATTTGTGATTTGATGTAGATGACCAGAAACACCCCTTCAAGACTAACACGAAATTACAGAGATGTGTTTTTGAAGATGCAATGAAAATTGATTGAAGTTGTAAAATCTTTTCATGAGATCATACAATCATAGAGTCACCATAGAATCACAGAATGGTTTGGCTTGGAGGCGACCTTAAAGATCATCTAGTTCCACCCCCACTCCCATGGGCACCTTCTGGACATGGACACCTTCTACTAAGATCAGGTTGCTCAGAGCCCCATCCAGCCTGGCCTTGAACACTTCCAGGAATGTGGCAGCCACAGCTTATTTCAGCAACTTGCACTAGTGCCTCACCACCCTCATAGCAGAATTTCCTTCTAATATCAAATCTAAATATCCCCTCTTTCAGTTTAAAACTGTTATCTCTTGCTCTATCACTACTTGCTCCTATAAAAAGGCCCTCTGAAGATTTCTTGCAGGCCCCCTTTATGTATTGGAAAGCTTCTATAAGATCTCTGTGGAGCCTTCTCTTCCCCAGGCTGAAGAAGCCCAACTTTCTCAGCCTGTCTTTGTAGGAGAGGTGCTCCAGCCTATCTTTTTGTCTTGCTCTGTCTCACAAGAGTTTATGAATTGAACTTCCTGCTCCAGTCAAATACAAAACCCAGGGTAGCTATGATACATTAGTTCTTTTAAATGCTATTTTTATTGACACTGACCACTGCCAGATGGATTCCAAAGCTGACAAGTTTCCCTTATTCTGATCCAGAACACCTTGAAGAAATTGTGGCTATTACAGAGAACTTCCTGCCTGAAAGCTGAATGAATGGAGAAACTAAGTCAGCCAGCAAGACTGGAGTTTATGTTGTGGAACTGTTTCATTCCTATTTCACTGACACTAATAGTCAGGGGAAAAAAAAATAAATCCATGCTGAGCTCTTGAATGTTTCAGTACTTAATGTTTTTCTTGAAATTTGAACTTACAAGACAGTGACACAGGGGTGTCAGCAGACAGAACTTCTTAACTGGATATTTGTGTTCTTTAGAATTGTCTGATTTGTGTAGGTTTGTTTGCAGACATAAATGAGATCTAAAGACTGAAATACAAAGGGCTTGCTTGAAAGCAATTACAGCATGCAGCTTCCATGGCTCTGAACTAAGTTTCTATTCAGGTTACAATACAAGTACAGCTGCCACCTCAGCTCTCACACAGCAGTTCTTTATGCTAGCAATTCACCTTTTTCTATATTCCTGTAACCATGCATTTTTCACTTCAATTTTAACATAACAGAAACGCCATGGCATGTCAGGATGATCACTAAAGAGAGGTCTGTGAAAATCCTAAGCCTTTATTTGTGTGCTTTTAAACCAGATATCCAGCTCAGTTTCAAACAACACAGGCACAATATTCCATGGGTTTTCCTGATATTTCTGACAGCTTGATTTATTTAGAAGAAACCTGGGTGGCCAAGGAGGAGGGCAGAATGGGGAGAAGACAATTTATGTACCACCAAAGGACATTTTCATTTCCTCTCTGATCTCTGTTGTTGGAGGTGAGCATAGCACAGACCTGAGATGAACCTGGCAATTGAAACTCCATGAACTCTGATTGCAAAACTTTCTTCTAGCAGGGATCTTCAAAAGCAGTATCATGGATGTTCCCAAAATGTCTACCTGCTTGCAGTAGATTCAGGGGTTTTAAGAGCATTTTCATCCTCTGGCCGTTTTAACAGACATAAAATTTTCCTTGGGTTATTTCCCTGAACAGTGTTATCTCTTGGCTGAGAGCCCTGCAGAAACATGTACACCTCAGCTCAATGTTTTTCTGTCTAAGCCTCTGCCTTCTTTCCAGCTACTTGAACTGCTTTACTGAGATCTCAACAAGTCTGCAACAGAAAGCAAACACTTCCCAGAAAAGCTCATTAGGCCTGCCATCCTTCCCCAGTCTTTTAGGGAGGGCTACATGAACTAGCACCTCTTCTGCTAGCAGAAGTGAGCACTGGTTGTGTAACTACCTGTGAATGGATGGAGGAAGATTAAGTGGTGCTTCTTGGATTTGTCCAATATACTGCAGGTCTTCAGAGAAGCTTTATCTAGTTCTTTTTTACTTGAAAATATTCCTTCTTCAACTCTCACTAAACAATAAACAGATGAATAAAGAAAACAGCTTTTCTTAGACATCATTAATGGTAGCCCCTTGGTTTGCCTTGTTTGCTATTTGACCTTCTGCCCTCTCAAACAGCTTGGCCTTGAAATGTAGGGTTTTGTTCAATGAAACTATTAGGAGAAAGTAAGGAATAAATAAGATAAATATATCTAAATTCTATCTGATAGCCTGGCTTCATCTCACTCTGAGACTTGGATACCTGCAGTGAGGAATTTAGGCACCTGGTTAGCAGGTTAGAGACTCTGAGGAAGTGGAGATGTGTAATCCTACTTCTTGGTGCTTTTGCAAAATTTTTAAAGTTCATTATTTTGTGAGAGGTTCTAAGAGGTTGTGGTCACTGTCAAGAAGTGTCTGTTTCCAAGATATGTAAAGGAGACTTAACACATGAAAAATGCATAAGTTTCTGTTGTCTTTTCCATGTCATGATCTAGATATGCCAAAATGTTGTCACTATTTCTTACAGACTGCAATTGTGCCTGTCCAGGAAGTTTCTGGAAAATTAGAAAGCTTGTAGAGTTACAACGTTATCATGAAATCTAGTTATCTGAGGCAGACTTTTACAAAACTACCAATTGGTCAGCCTCACCTCTGTGCCTGTAAGAACATGGAGCAGACCCTACTGAAAGCTATGTTAAGGCATATGTATTATAGGGAGGTAATTAGAGATAGCCAGCGTGGCTTCATAAAGGGCAAATTGTGCTTGGCTAATCCAGTGGCCTTCTATGGTGGAGTGGCTGGGCTGGTGTATAGGGAAGAGCAATTGATGTCATCTATCTTGACTTCTGTAAGGCCTTTGATACAGTCCCACAAAACATCTGTGTTGATAAATTAGAGAGCTATGAATTTGATGGATTAGGAATTGGAGGGGTGGCAGCAGCCAAAGAGTTACAGTCAACAGCTCAATGTCCAAATGGAGATCAGTAAGAACTGGTGTCCCTCAGGGGTCCACACTGGTTTGGTATCTTTAGTACTGATATAGGCAGTGGGATTGAGTGCACTCTCAGCAAGTTTGCAGACGATACCAAGCTGTGGTGTACTTGAGGAAAGGGATGCCATCCAGAAGGACCCTGACAGACTTGAGAAGTGGGCCAATGTGAATCTCTTGAAGTTCAACAATGCCAAGTATGAGGCACTGTACCCGCATTGTTGAAATCACCAGTATCAGTACAAGCTGAGTAATGAATGTATCGAGAGCAGGTGATTCTTCTCTGATACTGCCCTCCTGCAAGACCCCACCTGGAGTTCCAGTTCTAGGGTCCCCGGCACAAGACAAACATGGATGTGTTAAAATGGGTACAGAGGACAGCCAAGAAAATGGTCAGAAGGCTGGAACACCTCTTCTATGAAGAAAGGCTGAAAGAGCTGGAGGAAAGAAGGCTTATTGAGGCCTTTAAATACCTAAAGAGGGCTTATAAGAAAGCTGAAGAGAGACTTTTTACCAGGGCCTGTAGCAATAGGACAAGGGGTGATGTTTTTAACTAAAAGAGAGTAGATTCAAACTATATATAAGGGAGAATTTTTTACAGTGAGGGTGGTGAGACACTGGAAGAGGTTGCCTAACCAAGCTGTGCACGTCCCTATTCCTGGCAGTGTTCAAGGCCAGGCTGAATGGGGCTTTGAGCAACCTGGTCTAGTGGAACATGTCCCTGCAGGGGCTTTGGAACTAGATAATCTTCAAGGTTGATTCCAACCCTAACCATTCTATGATTCCATGAAAACTGTTTCAGAGGGTTCTACTAATACTCACTAAAATACTGGGATAGACGCTTCAAACCTGCACTTTGTCTTAAGAAAATTTGACACAAGCGTAGTTTTTTTCAGGAAAGTGAACTTAGAGCTCAGATGCACCTTCTATATACTTTCAGATAACTGAAACACTTTATGTAATTTAATATTCATGTGGTGTTCAGGATTCAAAAGGAGCAGTTACACTTCTGCAAACTGCAGCAGGTTTTGACTATAAATCAATGACTCTTGTCTGCCCATTCTTGCTTTCATTAATATTTCATAAAGTTATAAAATTACGTCTATGCAGTTTCACATTGAACATATGCAAGGGGTAAATGTGATAAATCAGTCAGTGGCTCACAGCTAGAATGATGAAAATGGAGAGAGTTACTGAAATACTAGTAGGTGGTTAGCCATAAACTGCACAGATCACAGAAGATTTCAGAGAATATTCATTGTGCAGTTTTCCTGCCTGAATACTTGGGAATATTGGGATTTATACACAGGCAGACTGTAAAATATTTCTGAGATAGCAGTAACTCTGAAGCTGGTTTGATTTTTTTTTTTTTTTTTTTTTTCCCCTTCCCTAATTCTTAGCAGCATTTCAATGCCCCTTAGTTGAGATGCAGTGCACTGAAAACTTCTGCCAGAAAGAAACCAAGTACAAGCCTTTGAGACTGTAGTTAAAAGAACCAAAACACTAACGATGACCCTGGGCAATGGCTAGCAGAACACACATACAAATTATAAGTTGTTCATAATGGCAAAACCACTGCCCTTTGAAGAGTGTGAGTTTGCAAAAATAAGAAAAATAATTTATTTTTTTTTTAAAGAGTCTTCATTACGTTAAATTATTTTTCTTTGGAAAATCCTTTACCTTTCAGTCTCTTTTTCAAGAGCAATATTGCAGTGATCTAAGTGGCCATAGTAAGTTTTTCAGTTCATATTTGAAGAAGTTACAGATTTGAAAACCACTACAGAAGCTAAAATTTTATAGAATGGAAAGTGAGGTGTGTAGAAAAAACATGTCTCTTTTTTATTTATTTTTTTTTTAATCTGCAAAGAGTTCTATTTTTAATACTTATTAACAATAATAATGAATAGCACATGCAGATAATCTAGACTGTAGATTATAAGAGGCAGTGTGTTAGGAAAATATCCAGGTGTATACACATCTAACTGTATTTCACATTGTTTTTTCTGTGTGATTTTGCATAAAAAACTTGAGCTCCTGACTTCAAGCTGTGCAGGAATGAATTAGCTAATCAAATAACTAATCTGCCCTGACCATTCCTCTGGTCTATTCAAGCAGCCTTTTTTTCTGATCTTTCATTACCTTTTAATAGGCCTCTTCCCAGCTGTCCCCTCTAAAAAGCTTCTCACAATTAAAGATGTAATTTAGCTTTAACATTTTGACAGACTTATTGAAGTTAAATATTCCAATGGTGTAATTGCAGGTATTAAGATGGGATTTTCATAATTATCTGATTGAGTTGAACATCACTATTTTCAAGACTTCTGAGGTCGCATAAGTGATCAGGTTATGTAATAAGAAAAACTCCTAAAAATCAAAACTTCTCCTTTTTTGAAAGTAGATGTAAATTTTGTAAGCAAAGATTTTGTACATTATTACCATTATTAGTACCAATGTTTATTTATAAACAAGGCATCTATGTAACATGAGCACTGATTGTCTATTTTCAGGCCTTTCCTGGCAATCACCATTTTTATGATAATAAATATATTTGTACCGAACCATAAGATAGCCTTATCATACATTTACAGAGAGGAGAAAGACCAAGCAATCGCCTTGCTCAGGATCTCACAGGGAGTCTGTGACAAAAGCTAGCCACATATATATCCTTCCAGAGCAATTTCTTAGCCATAAACTGGCATTTTCCTTCTGTTGCCTTCCTATAATATGACACTTCTTTTAATTAACCTTTCAAAACAACTTTGAATGTAAAGCATTTAGTGAGAATAATTAACCAGCTTTTTAGATCTACTGTTGCCCATCTGTGAAGAAGGAGACTTTAAAGGAATTTCACAGTGACAGATTATAGGTAGTTTTCTTCCTAGCACATAGCCAATTTTTCGCTGTTGCTCTCTTGGGTTTTCATTGGATTTGAAACCTTGAAAAACAGCCTGAAAAACAGATTGGTGAGGGGGGAAAAAACCCTTCGGCTGGAGGTGCAAACCTGAGAGAGAACTTAATTAAACATGGTGAGAACTTAATTAAAATCAATAGAGAATTAAATAAAGGAAAATATTATGGTAAAAAGAGAATTTTTCAGTCTGACCGAAACCAAGAAAGAAACTCAGACTTTCATAATGACATTCATTCTTGTACTTAGGTTAGCTGTGAACCCTGAACCTAAGGTGTTTTCTCTGAGGGTTTTTTTGTTTTGGCGTGCAGCAAAGCATCCTAAAGTGATAGCTTTGTGCTTATGCAAGTGGATGGGGGTGACCTCCATGTAGACTTGCTATTCATCTTTCAAGCTTGCCTTCCTTGTTATTTAAGTTCCTTAATCTTGGTCTAAACCATCATAGGCTAGACTCATTTCCATAGAGGCTGTTTTCCTGGCTAGTAATGTTTATTTATCTACTTGGCATATGCAGAGCTGTACTGAAACAAGGATAAAGAATAAACACCTTCCATGATTATAGTGTTCTTGTAGGTCCTTAACCATCCCTCACAATTGCTTCTAAGTAATTTTAGATTGATCTGTACCCAATGTGTCCATCCCTCATATTCCTTGTTATAAGTAGGATATTGTATTCTATATTGGCTTCTCAGAGATTTCAAGTGCTATAGTGATTGGGAGAAAGAGAATATTCAGGGAGTTTATGAGGACAGCAAGCAATGTTGCATATGTCAAGATAATAAAATAATGAACAAGAAACTTCTGTTCATAGACATGCTTGTGGAGAGGTTTGGAAATGAAAAAACTTTCCATGTTTAAATTTACTTTTGAATAGGTAGGAAAGGAGAAAATATCTTGAAAGTGATTTAAAACTATAAATATACGGACTGTAAAGAACAGAAAATCTTGGAAAACCTAATGAAATAAAACTAGGCATTTGGATTATTTCTAGGGTTGGGCAATGCAACCTGTTATTTGTTCTATGCATTTTTAATAACTCCAAAATCCCTATTCTTCCCTTTTACAACCACCTATATGGCAGCACAGCTGGTTTTATGAACACACTGAATCTGAAAATCTGTGATAGGCTGTTGCTCTAAAGCAAGGAGTGTGTGTGAGAGGAAGGAGGAGTATGATACAGTCATTCTGCTTGGCACCACAAACAGAAAGCAGCAGGATGAGCAGACACAGTGGCCTTATCTCGTACATATCAGCACAGCATGAGCATGAAGGATATGCCACTTACTAGCACTTGCTTTGGCAACACCACAGTGATACAGACAGTCAGGATTGTCTTGAGCAATGGCTTGGTATCTGTGGGCTCACACCATGAGCTCAAGCTGTGTGTGAGCTACCGACATTTCCAGGTGAGAGCGGAGTGCACTGAAACACTTCAAGGAGCTTTTAAGCTACCCACTCTGGCCTAGACCAGACTATCAGTAGTTACTACTGACAGATTGGTGGTTAGCAGTTGTTCATGCTAGGCAGGGTACAAAGGTTGTTCTCCTTAACCTCCTCACACTTGCTTTTGCATAATGACACAAGCAGGAAAAGACTTCTCTTACGGGCATGCATTGTAGGCTATGGTGCACTCCACATTTCTGATGGTGGTACTGACTGTCAATCCAAAACATGTGGAGAGGGAATCAGTCAGGAGAATCAGAGCAAAAGGAAATCTGTATTAGTTGTAAATCTTCTCTTTAACATAAGGAGGATCAGTTCACAGAGAGGGAGCTGTGGCACGGAATTAAATCACTTCACCTTGAATGTCATGGTTTATTTTTAAAAGATTTACAGTGGAAAGACAAGTGACTGTTATACCCATAGATGGTTCTAAAGGGATTCTAATGAAATATTTTTATTCATTCATAATGAATCTGTTGACTAGGAAACTGCACTGCTCATCAAAATTTGTTAGGTAAGACTGGAAGAAAAGACAGAGAAGATGACAGGCTGAACAGTGATGTGCATGAAGGCACAGCCAACAGAATCATAAAGAGCTCATAAACCCCTTTTTCCTTTTCAATTCTTTCTCCTCAGTGGTTGTGCTTAGTTAGGATCTCAAGCCAGTTGATCAGTGAAGACATCTATTAACTTCAATATTTTTAGTGAAGTCCTGTATCTACTCCATATGGATGTGCCAAGAAAATATTTGGAAGCAGTGTTTGCTTACTTATAAATCACATCTTCTCTTCTGAGACCTGAAGTTATAGGTTCTTGGTTTACTGCATGCTTTAGGCTTACAGCTGAATATGTATAGTTTTAGATTACATTAATAGGAATACCTAAAAGGGAGTAGTTTTGATGGAATATCTTAATTTTATCTGTCACAGATTTAACACCAGTTAGTGTTTTAGAGTAAAGTTCTGGAATTCTATCTTGGAGATGATTCCCAGAGATGCTAATGAATGCAGAGATGCTTTCTGTGAAAAAAATCAGTATAATATTTAACATTGGAAATAGTTTTTTTGATAATACAGTCATAACTTCAGTGAAACAGACATAAGAAAGATCACATCCCTTAAAGGAGGTTGGTTAATAATCCTCAGCAGTCAAAGTCAATAGATTCAAGAGCTAGAAAATCACGAGTGTCCAAATTTGACCTCCTTGGTATGTGCATTGGTTTTGTGAATTACTATGATTAAATATCTATGAAGTAACATAAGGGAAGCCTGTTCTCTTTAATTTACTGAAAATGAGTTCCAACAGACTAACACCATATTGTCCAAGATTTTAAGGCATGAGCAGATAAGTTATAATAAATAGAACACATTCAACAAGGTAAAGATGTGATGCTTGTAAAAAATAAAGCATTGGCAATGAAGTGAAATACTTGAGCTTCAAGACAAATTAAAGCATATGTACTATGAAGACTTGCATATCCTCAGGTCATATAATGAGGTCAGAATATCTTTTTTGGTTGTTTAAAAATATGTGGGCTTGTTTAGACACACAATGACACAAATGACCCTTTATTCAAGTACAGCCAGAATTTTCCCTGAGTGCAAATAGAAGTTTAAAAATATTCAAGTGGAGTTGGCATCAGGCAGAGTCTGCTGACAGCTGAAAGAGATAAATATAAGAAAGATAAGAGATAAGAAAGTAGAACCTCCCATTACTTTTAACATGTATGTTTCCCCTGCGAACACCAGAATTCTGGAGATCATCAGGTTATATAATTTTATTATGTTAATATTTATATATTTCATTTATTTATATGTTTTAGTTATGATTTTATTTAAATATTTTAGTTTCTTAATTATTTTAACTTTTATATTTAATTTTATTTATATATTTTATTATATTATATTATGATTTGTACATTGTCAGTACTCTGATAGGCAAGATAAATCAAGCTGACTTCATTTTAGATTATTTTTTAAATGTTCCTGAAATAAATCAGGAGAAAGAAATACTTTAATTTCCTGAATTCTTATTTAAAAATTCCAAGAGAAAATTGTTTTCATCCGTACACTGTGGAAGTCACTCATGTTCCTACATATTTTACTTAGCTATATGTTACTTTCTGTGTAGATGTGGAATTTTCTTCTAACCTTACTTTTTTTACTTGAATGTTATCTGAGATGTCCTCTGAATATTACTCTTAAAATTAATTTCAATTCATTCATCTACATCTGCACTGGGAAATAAGATGAGATTAACTTTTAGTTATTTTGTAAAAGAAATCCTGGGTATGTACATGTCATATTTAATTTATTTTTAAACTTTGAAATATTTTACCAGATTTAAAAAACAATACCTCAAACATATTTTAAAATATATGCTAGGTATTTGGCAGAGTGCATAAACAAATGAGAAGTTTGACACTTTCATAGAAATCATAAGAAATATGAAGAGAAGTGACATTGAGAGTTCATTCAGCTCATTCAGTCTGTGCAAACACAGTCAAGTGCATGTGTGTCCAGCAAAGATGTTTTTCCAACCCACTCTGAATAAGTTCTGAAGTAAGAACTTCAAAATTATTCTTTATTAAACTGTTCTAGAGTTTTGATATCCTTACTATTTGAAAATATTCTGATGCCTTTTTAATCCACTTTTCTGTAATTTAAGCATATGCCTACTTGTGTAGTTAATTTTCTTCTTTCTTTTTTTTTTTTTTATAGCTTCTATATATGTATCTGTAGAAAAGTATTCTTTCTTCTTTCCTCAACTCAATACAACCATTTCTTCCTTCTTTCTCCTTTACTTTTACTCTTAACCATCACCATATAATAAACCGCTTGTGGTTTGGAGATATGAAACTCATTATCGAACCAAAGAAACAAGTACATAGCTTTATGCAAAGATATGAAGATAGTTTAATATAGAAACTTTTGGGATAAATCGTTGACAGTGGTTTGCAACATATTAACCTCCGCAATGGAAGTGAACTGAGTTGGTGACTGAAATCTTCTTGCGTTTTATCTTGAGCATTTGGGGCTTGATATTGCAAAGTCCCTGAAGATAGAATGAGACCTCCCCAAGCCAAAGAGTACAAATCAGATGAAGGTGCTGCTGCATCTTCCTCCAAGTTTCACCTGTAGACACTGCAACAGAAATGAAGCTGCTTTATAAACCTTTCTGAAATGTCATACAGTTACTGAAATGTTGTCCGTATGATTATGAAACATTGTCCATATGATTATGCTGAGAGTCAACTTAAAAGGCTCTTGAGTTTTAAAAAAGTGACTTGAGGTATACCTCCTTTCTGTGACCACAAAATACTGCCTACAAAACCATGCCTAGGTGAGATATTTGGGCACCTAAACTGATCAAAATTAGTAAAAAGGTGTTTTTCATAAAGGAAGAATTGGAGGAATCAGTTGAATGCACTGGCAGAGTATCTGAAGAAACTAGTTCTGCATAGTGTACATTAAGCAATGAGAAGGCAGCTGGTAAGGTAAAATGGCATTTACACTGTTACTTGCATTGTTTCCCCATGTAACTAAAACAATACTTTGATTTGAAGATTTCTAGTCGCTCTGTATGGTACTTAGTGCAGCTCTTGTAGGAATCATATGCTCAAACCTCTTCCAATATTCTGGATAAAATCAACAGCTTCGCAGGGTGCTATATCAAAATGCTCAAAATCGCATTTACAAAAGAACTGTAGACTTGCACCACAGAAAAGATAAAAGCAGAAGTTGTAAAACCTGAGATGGAGACACTGCAACACCCTGCAAATCCCCAAGCTATTGGTCACCTGGTGATCGGTATAGAAGCCTCACAACTTACTAAAGCCACAAGTGCTTTCAGAAAAAGATGCTCACTTGGGTGTCTGAGTTCTAATTGATCTGGAGATGTTTCTTTCCTGTTTTTCTCCTTGAAAACTGAAATGCAGGTTTCAGCTGGTGGCTGAAATGAAAAGAAGTGCTGCAACAGTTCTGGGCTTCTGCTTAAATGTGGATAAGTATTTTCTTGGTCTTTGGTAACTCCAAAGAAAGCACCATGACAGTTACACTTTTGCAGTATTACAGCAGTGCAAAATCAGCCTTTCTGTTCTTTAGTCATCCATATACTAGAATGCCTAGATCTTATTTACAGGCTATTTAAGGTAAATCTTTGAAAACCATAGTAAAAATAGGAGTAAAAGAATTCTCTAGTAAGAGGATTTTACTAGACAGAGACATTGAAGAGAATTTCCAAATGGTATATAAGGAGCATTCCTTAATGCTTTATGTCAAAATGCTATAACTAAAAAGAAAACTGACTAATAGATACCACAGTGAGACAAAGTAATGTCTTTTTGAATGAAAAAGATAATTGTTACTATATGGCTGTTTATTAAAAGACATGGAAATAAAGGCCTTTTTGTGACTATATCCCACAACAGATATAAGTACAAACATATTTTTTGGTAGTCATAAAAGAGTTTTATGAAAATCTGATTTTTATTTTTATATGCAACAATAAAAAAATAAAAACATCGCCTAGTGTTAAAAAATAATTGGAAATGGCAGCGATGTGTTTCCTTTCTATTGAAGGGCTTACTCTACAGAATTTTACATGAAGCTGTTAGCAATCATTAAATCTGAAATGGAATCAATCAGTCTCTCTTTCTGTCCCCGAGATGAGTCTTATCATATATATCATTAGCTGTAACTGGATAAACAGTGGAATAAATGAACGAAATTTACATTCATACAGCAACTTTCATCTGCACAGGACAGCAAGAAAGTTAGAAAGTAAGAATTTTCAAATTAAAAATTGTATCTTTGCTAAGCAGTGTGTGGCGACTGATATTTATTATTTATTATTGCAGGAGCAGGAAGATACGAACTCAGTTGAAAGAATCTGACTTAAAGAACATCCGATCAAAGAGCAGGGTTTATTATTTCTCATTCTAGAATGGAAAACAGCCTGTTAGCTGTGAAATACTGTCTGCATTTCCAGCTATCTTATATAGCTGATGCAAATGGAACATTTCCTCAGGTGACCTTTTGACCTGCTGTGGCTATTAGTCATCTCACTTTGAAATTCATTTATTTTTCATAAGTTATGAAAAGAAGAAGTCTCAGAAGATTTAGGAGGAAAAACTAGTTCATCGTTTTGTAGAGCGATTCGCAGATCTGGGGTTCAAATTATCTGTTTAATGAGTTGCTGGAATGGTTTCACAAACTATCTGAGGCTGGTTTGAATCTGCCTTCAGAAAGAGCATGTATGGGGCTGCTGTCTGATCTGGGCTCTGTCTAACGTGGGCACATTGCAGGGTTCTTGAAACAAAGCAGAAAGAAAGCACCAGAGAGGCTTCCAAATCTGCCAGACATAGCCTATTTCTTTATTAAAATCTGTTCAAAAACATCCTTGCTCAAATTCTCCCCAGGTATATGGGAGGTTCTCTCTCAGCATCCGAAAAGAGTAAGCATAGACCACTCTCCAGAGGTACTCTGTCTCAGCAGGATTTAGATGTCCAAACACCTAATCCAACAATACGTTCAATGAGAAAGATAAATTATTTAATAGAACAATTACATTACAGGTTATTTAGATTAATTTCATTGACTAAATAAAAACTTCTGCCCACTACTGGATAGTTGTTTATAACAACTCATCGCCTTTCTTTGAATAAAACCTTCCTGATTCAGTTACAGGCCTAAGAAATTATAAAACCAGAAAAATTATTAACAGTGGGTACAATAAAGCAACAGACAATTGTTAAGAAGTATCACTGGAACAGTATGCATCTAGAAGAAAACATTTTTTTCTTCTTATAGAATACATGCAGAGCTGAATACCTGAAATCTTAACCTTGTTGATGTCCTGGAAAACACAGACATTTAAAAAATGCATATTTATTTTCTGTATTACAAACTCTGTAGTTTCCTGGAAAGCAGCAGAACAATATACTTAGCAGTTAAGATGATCTATTGGTATTATATAGAACATCAGTAACTACAGATTATATAAACCAGCAATTATTAAGTCTTTCTAAATGTACAATATCAGATAATTTGCACCTAATGGTACTATAAGAATTGGTGAAGTTCTTTCTGCCCTACATACTGATTTTGAAATGTAGCTGTGCATCATGAAAACAGGAGAGCTCTGGAGTAAAGCCAATGTCATTCAAATATTAACTAAGACAGTAGATAGGAAAACCTGGTAATGTCAGACTACTTATACATACACTGCTCCTGTGAAAGGCCTTGGAAGGGTTTGGATTAAATCAGAAGAGAATTCAAGATTAGGGATAATTAATGTCATATAATTAACAGCAGCTTTCATGGGATTGGAAAGATTTTAAAGGCTTTGTTGAACTGTTCCTGTATTGTCTGATATGGGATCACAAATTTAGCTGATAAAACCAGCTGTGATGATATGTAGACACAGGGTTCTGAAATTCACTAATCTTAATACTCTCCAGGTATAGCCAGAGAATTTAAGGGGGTTTAATGCTCTGTTCCAATACAGAATTTGGTCTGTATGCGTATCCTGCTCTTGCTCAGATTTATTATTTTCTGAAGAATGTTGATTCACTTAAAGGATACAGTAAACACACTCTCATAATTGAAAGATGTGGAATAACTCAAAGCATCAATCTATAATGAAGTATTTTTCTGTAATCTGCAAAACCTGAAGATGGTGATTTGTGTAACCCTTGAAGTAGTTCTTTAACACTTTACTTCTCCTTTATCTAGCCTCCCAATTTAAAACACAAATTAAAATATTATTCTCAGATCCATACTGATGGACAACCATAAACTTCATAAGGATAAAGATTTTTTTAACACCAGTATAATCGATGTTGGCCAAAACTGATGTCGGTAAAACAAATAGATTTCATCTTAACACTTGAGAGAGCATAAGCTTTTAAATATGAGTTACCAAACTACAAATAATTAAAGTTTCCATAGAAACAATTTAATCAAAAGTATTGAAAAACTGTCAGAAAAAAACAGGAGGAATAAAGGGGTCTAATGACTTAGGATCATAGAATAGTTAAGGTTGGAAAGGACCTTAAGATCATCTAGTTTGAACCGCCCTGCCATGGGCAGGGACACCCCACACTAAATCATGCCACCCAAGGCTCTGTCCAACCTGGCCTTGAACACTGCCAAGGATGGAGCATTCACAACCTCCCTGGGCAACCCATTCCAGTGCCTCACCACCCTAACAGTAAAGAAATTCTTCCTTATACCCAATCTAAACTTCTGTTTCAGTTTGAACCCGTTACCCCTTGTCCTGTCACTACAGTCCCTAACGAACAGTCCCTTCCCAGCATCCTTGTAGACCCACTTCAAATACTGGAAGGCTGCTATGAGGTCTCCACGCAGCCTTCTCTTCTCCAGGCTCAACAGCTCCAACTTTCTCAGCCTGTCTTCATACGGGAGGTGCTCCAGTCCCCTGATCGTCCTCATGGGCCTCCTCTGGACTTGTTCCAACAGTTCCATGTCCTTTTTATGTTGAGGACACCAGAACTGCACACAATACTCCAAGTGAGGTCTCATGAGAGCAGAGTAGAGGGGCAGGATCACCTCTTTTGACCTGCTGGTCATGTTCCTTTTGATGCAGCCCAGGATACAGTTGGCTTTCTGGGCTGCGAGGGCACACTGAAGCTGGCTCATGTTCAGTTTCTCATCAACCAACACCCCCAAGTCCTTCTCTGCAGGGCTGCTCTGAATCTCTTCTCTGCCCAACCTGTAGCTGTGCCTGGGATTGCTCCGACCCAGGTGTAGGACCTTGCACTTGGCATGGTTAAACTTCATCAGGTTGGCATCAGCCCACCTTACAAGCGTGTCAAGGTCCCTCTGGATGGCATCCCTTCCCTCCAGCATTATCAACCGAACCACACAGCTTGGTGTCATCGGCAAACTTGCTGAGGGCACACTCAATCCCACTGTCCATGTCACCGACAAAGATGTTGAACAAGACCGATCTCAACACTGATCCCTGAGGGACACCACTCGTTACCGGTCTCCAGCCGGACATCGAGCCATCGACCACAACTCTTTGCGTGCATCCATTCAGCCAGTTCTTTATCCACCAAGTGGTCCACCCATCAAATTGATGTCTCTCCAATTTAGAGACAAGGATGTCATGTGGGACAGTGTCGAACGCTTTGCACAAATCCAGGTAGATGACGTCGACTGCTCTGCCCCTGTCCATCAGTTCCGTAGCCCCATCATAGAAGGCCACCAAATTGGTCAGGCAGGATTTCCCCTTAGTGAAGCCATGCTGGCTGTCACCAACCACCTCCTTGTTTTTCATGTGCCTTAGCATGCCTTCCAGGAGAATCTGCTCCAAGATTTTGCCAGGCATGGAGGGAGGTGAGACTGACTGGTCTGTAATTCCCCAGGTCATCCATTTTCTCCTTCTTGAAAATGGGGGCTATATTTCCCTTTTTCCAGTCATCAGGAACTTCACCTGACTGCCATGATTTTTCAAATATGATGGCCAGTGGCTTAGCAACTTCATTCGCCAGCTCCTTCAGGACCTGCGGATGGATTTCATCAGGTCCCATGGACTTGTGCGTGTTTAGGTTCTTAAGATGGTCTCGAACCAGATCCTCTCCTACAGTTGGCCTAGGGTCATCATTTTCACATTCCCTGCATCTGCCTTCCAAGACTTGGGTGGTGTGGTCAGAGCCTTTGCCAGTGAAGACCGAGGCAAAGAAGTCATTGAGAACCTCAGCCTTCTTCAAATCCTGGGTAGCCAGTTCTGATAGCTTGTGGAGAGGGCCCACATTGTCCCTGGTCTGTCTTTTATTCACAATGTACCTATAGAATCCTTTCCTGTTATACTTAACATCCTTAGCCAAATTTAATTCTAACTGGGCCTTAGCTTTCCTAACCTGGTGCCTAGCTTCCCAGACAACATCTGTGTATTCTTCCCAGGCCGCCTGTCCTTGCTTCCGCATTGCACTAGGAGTTTGTCCCAGTAGCCATTGCAATAGCTGTAGCCCTGACCCAACTGATTTTAAAGAATATTAACTGCAGTCTCCTTTTAGGGAAAAAAAAAAAAAATATCTGTAAGTGAAGAACATAATCCTCAGCGTTGCTGATATAACTGGGTGGTGTAATGACGGAACTGAGGAGTTTGTGCTTACGTCTTCTTGGGCAGCCCATCTACCTCTTGAAGTTCAGAAGACGCTGTAATGCACCTTGCATTCACATGTGAAAGTGTCCCGCCACTCACGATTTGTGCCCCAGAAACTGAATTTCTGTGTTTTTGTAAATTCAATCCAGTGCTTGAAACCTGAGACTTGATGATCACTATGTGCAGCATAAAAAGACAGAGAAGAGTGCCTAGGATCTTATGTTCATGTGACAGTAGGGTGCTGAAGGCCTCTCTTCTGTTTGTAAAGCAGTGTCTCCACCACATCCTCATTCATGTATCTTCCTTATGCATGCAAAAGGATTTCCATCCTTTAGCCATGGAGGATTTTCAGAGCTCTGATAGTTATGTTTGATTGACTTATCTTTAGGTTAACAACTATGGACAATTATTTTTTCCTATTGTACATATTCAAGGTACCTGAGAAAAATGTTAGTAGCTCCCAAAATCTCTCTGTCTGTGGACCCTTGGGATCTTCTTTTATGATTATGTAAAGCTGCTGAAAGCCTCCAGAGAAATTTTAGGCTTGCTGCTGTCATAAACTTTACTGGACGTTAGTAAGCACTTCTTCAATGACTTGGACTTCCCTGAGTTTGTCAAATCCATTTCTGATCTGATTTATAGTTTTTGCACCCAAAACGACCTGGGAAATTCAATTCTACTGTGTGATTATGCGCATCATAAAGAATACATCTTTCTGATCGTTTTAAATTTCTCACCTTATATTACTATCTGATTCCCTCTGCTCTTTGAGGTCAATAGCAATTTCTCATTTTCCTTCTTCATGTGAATTGTAATTTTATATGCTATTATATTATGTCGCTTCAACTATTTCATTTCTTAGATGAGGAATCTGTTCAATCTCATCTTGCAGAGAAGCCATTCTACGCCTCTGATAATCCTTATTGAACTTTTCTGTACTTTTCTCTTTCCACTGTAACTTTTTGAAATTGAGATGACCAGAATTTTTTGTCAATATTCAGCTACGAATTTAATCCTATTACATCTATTTCACAACAGCTGTTGTCTCATTTAACATGTGTGAGAATTGTAAATTGAAAATTTGTCATCTAACGATTGTTTCATTAACAACTCATTTATATCAGCTGTCAGCACACAGATGCATTAATATTATCAGGACAAAGCCACAGACAGCTGCATTAAAAGTGGAAATTCAGTGAACTGAGGTCTGATGAACAGCCTGTATTGATGTGTAGGTTTTACTTCCATGCAGAGCAAATACGGTGAATTCACAACCTTCAAGACAGCAGGTGTGCACAGCCAGCAGACTGCGGCTTTTGTGTGGAACTGGTCAGACTCTAAATCAATATTTTTTGTGCTAATAGATTTTCAGTTGTCTTTCTTATCTAACTGTTCAGCTTCGCACAAAGCTATGTTACTGTGACCAGGAAGGTAATAATAACTTGGAACAAGAGATGAAAAATAACAAAAAAACCCCAAGTCAATAATTCAGCAAAACAGTACGCAGAACAAATCAAAGCCTAATCTCTTTTCAAATATGTTTGCTTTGGTATCGAAAATATTTAATTTGAACTGCAAGTAGAATCTAACACTGGAGCTTTATGAGAGACAAAATGAGACATTTTCCTAATGGCTAAGAGAAAGCACAGGAGACATAAGAAGCAATATTTTGTAGGCATAGCATACAATAGCACTGAAGTATCTGGGGCTTAAAAGTATAGAAAAATTAATAGACTGTAAGAACGTGAAGGTTTAGGTCTGAGACATTGGCCTGCTTTTCCCACAGGAACATGAGATTGAATTGTGGAGCTCCCATCTAGTAGGATTTAGGGAATTTGCCATATGGAGACCCAAAGCATGGAGCTTAATGAGGGGTTAAGCTGACTGTAGACCTATTTACAATGGAGTTTCCAGTGAGTAGCTCTGTCAATGTCCCACGTAATTCCAGATGATGTATAAGAAATGGCATCCTGTTTCATGTAAACAATCACTTGCAGACCTGACTGAGGCACTGAACCTGGAATATAACTTGAAAAGCTGATATATAAATCTAGGGAGACTAAAGTATTAATGAAGCAGATTAAAAGATCATGGATGAAAAAACAAAATGTGAGAGGTTGTGGAAATGGAAGGAGATGGCATCTAGCGAAAACCATGCCAGCTCTATACACTCATACTTTGTAATACACATTTCCATGGTATCCATACTCAAAAGAATATAGTGTTTCCTTTTCAATATTCTTGCCAAATATAACTGTACAAATCACCCTGTGTTGAAATGGAAATACTCACTACCTTAATCTGTATATTTTTACTTAATTTTATAATATGAATTGTATGCTTAGCATTCTATAAATAGAAACTAATTATCTTGACTGAGTTAATGATGCAGCAACTACTGAACAAGGGAAAATATTTTACAGTATGTTGTAAACATAGCAACTCTATGATGAAGATAACCGTATCTCTAATTGGAGTAGGATAGCTTGTGCTTCATACTAGAAAATAAAAATGAGAAAAATAATAAAACTACCCTAACTCCCACATATAAAATTTAAATACAGTACTGAATAAACATAAAATGAACTCATAAAGCTGTAGTTCACTCCCACTGAGCAATGCAGTATTTTTTTTTTCTTTTTCTTGAGAAAAATCAAACATATTATTGCATGGCATTTAATTCATAATGTAAATAAATGAGCATTATGCTGTCAGAAACACTGTTGCTTATAAGGCTTTCAACATTTTCCAAAGTGTACTACAATTCAGGACGTGAATTACATCTATGTTGGTGGAAGCAGTTTCTTGTATGTCTGGAGAACTTGCTAATCATATATATATTTATTTCAGTTTGAAACGCCTATTATGGTTGTTTGTATTGGCCTGAAAGAGTGTTTTATTAGAGTAACAGAGAGCTCACAGCCTTTTGAATTGGGGACAATGATGAAGCTTTTGTGCTTAGGCAGCTGAAGGCAAACACTTTAGTAGAAGCAGAGGAAACTGAGGTGAGTCCAGGTTTGAAACCAGTCATGCTTTGGGCATAGGACTGCACCAGGTTACCTTCCAACACTGGACATCCTAGACTGTACATTACATTGCTCATTTTCAGAAGGTACAGCTTTGCCTCCATGGGTAGTGTTACTTGAGAATGGGGGAGGCATATTATTATCTAAAGAAATGCCTTGATGCAGTGATAAAATCTTTGTAAGTGACTGCAATATAGAATTTGAAACTGAGATATGAATACAGCAAGTAGGCAAAGGGTTGCTTTAACACAAAAGACATTTTTTGGAGGCAAAGGTCAATATGTTGTACAAAATCATTTTGATGGCATCTGCTGTACAGTTTCCATTAAAATAAAATTCTGTAAAGAGGAGAAGGCTCAAGGGGATCTCAGCAAAGTGTATAAATACCTAGAAGGTGTAAAGATGGAGCCAGTGGTGCCCACCAACAGGACCAGAAGCCATAGGCACAAACTGAAACACAGGATGCTCCACATATGAACCTTTACACTTTTTTGCTGTGAGGGTGACCAAACACTGGCACAGGTTGCCCAGAGAGGTTGTGAAATCTCCATCCTTGAATTACTCAAAAGCCGTCTGGACATGATAGAATCATAGAATAGTTAGGGTTGGAAAGGACCTTAAGATCATCTAGTTCCAACAGCCCTGCCATGGGCAGGGACACCTGTCGTGATTTAAGCCCAGGCCGTAAATTAGAACCACAAAGCCCACTTCCCCCCCGACCTTTCTTCCCTCCGCTTCTGGAGGGACGGGGAGGAGAATCAAAAGAATGCAATTCCCACGGGTTGAGATAAGAACAGTTTAATAACTAAGGTATATCACTACTATATAATCACTACTGCTACCACTAACAGTAATAATGATAAAGGAAATAACAAGGAAGAGAATACAACCGCTCACCAACTGGTACCTTACCCCCACCCCGCAGCGATCTAGCCCTTCCGTGTCACTCTCATTTCTACATCCTGGGCATGATGTGCTGTGATATGGAATACCTTTTTGGCTAGTTTGGGTCAGGTGTCCTGTCCCTGCTTCCTCCCGGCCCCTCCTCCTCCCTGGCAGAGCATGAGACTCACAAAGTCCTTGGTCAGTCTAAACATCAGTGTTATCAGCTCTGTTCCCAGGCCGAAAGTCAAAAACACAGTGCTGCAACAGCTACTAAGAAGGAGAAAAACTGACTGCTACTGCTGAACCCAGGACAACACCTCACACTAAACCATGTCATCCAAGGCTCTGTCCAACCTGGCCTTGAACACCTCCAGGGATGGACCTTTCACAACTTTCATGGGCAACCCATTCCAGTGCCTCACCACCCTCTCAGTAAAGAATTTCTTCCTTAGATACAATCTAAACTTCCCTTGTTTCAGTTTGCACCTGTTACCCCTTCTCCTGTCACTACAGTCCCTGATGAATAGTCCATCCCTGTAGGCCCCCTTCAGATACTGGAAGGCTGCTATGAGGTCTCCAGGCTGAACAGTCCCAACTTTCTAAGCCTATCTTCATACGGGAGGTGCTCCAGTCCCCTGATCATCCTCGTGGCCCTCCTCTGGACTTGTTCCAACAGTTCCATGTCCTTCTAATGTTGAGGACACCAGAACTGCACACAATACTCCAAGTGAGGTCTCACGAGAGCAGAGTAGAGGGGCAGGATCACCTCCTTTGACCTGCTGGTCATGTTCCTTTTGATGCAGCCCAGGATACGGTTGGCTTTCTGGGCTGCAAGCGCACACTGAAGCTGGCTCATGTTCCTTTTCTCATCAACCAACACCCCCAAGTCCTTCTCTGCAGGGCTGCTCTGAATCTCTTCTCTGCCCAACCTGTAGCTGTGCCTGGGCTTGCTCTGACCCAGGTGTAGGACCTTGCACTTGGCATGGTTAAACTTCATAAGGTTGGCATCAGCCCACCTCACAAGCGTGTCAAGGTCCCTCTGGATGGCATCCCTTCCCTCCGGCGTATCAACTGAACCACACAACTTGGTGTCATCAGCAAACTTGCTGAGGGCGCACTCAATCCCACTGTCCATGTCACCGACCAATATGATGAATAAGACCAATAATAAGTCCCAACACTGATCCCTGAGGGACACCACTTGTTACTGGTCTCCAGCCAGACATCGAGCCATTGACCTCAACTCTTTGCATGCGTCCATCCAGCCAGTTCTTTATCCACCGAGTGGTCCACCCATCAAATTGATGTCTCTCTAATTTAGAGACAAGGATGTCGTGTGGGACAGTGTCGAACTGTCGAAGTGTCGAACGCTTTGCACAAGTCCAGGCAGATTACATCAGCTGCTCTGTCCCTATCCATCAGCTCTGTAGCCCCATCATAGAAGGCCACGAAATTGGTCAGGCAGGATTTCCCCTTAGTGAAGCCATGCTGGATGTCACCAACCACCTCCTTGTTTTTCGTGTGCTTTAACTTGTTTTCCAGGAGAATCTGCTCCAAGATTTTGCCAGTCCCTGCGTCTGCCTTCCAAGACTTGGGTGGCGTGGTCAGAGCCTTTGCCAGTGAAGACCGAGGCAAAGAAGTCATTAAGAACCTCAGCCTTCTCCAAATCCAGGGTAGCCAGTTCTCCTGATAGCTTCCGGAGGGGGCCTACGTTGTCCCTAGTCTGTCTTTTATTTGCTACGTACCTATAGAATCCCTTCCTGTTATCCTTAACATCCCCAGCCAAGTTTAATTCCAACTTTGCCTTAGCTTTCCTAACCAGGTCCTTAGCTTCCCAGACAACATCCCTGTATTCTTCCCAGGCTGCCTGTCCTTGCTTCCACCTTGGCAACTGGCTGTAGGCAGCCCTGTTTGAGGAAGGGGGTGGGACCAGATGATCTCCAGAGGTCCCTTCCAACCTCAGCCATTCTGGGATTCTGAGACAGCCTGTACAGCCAAGCCATCAGAGAGCCCACTGCCTTATAAATGCTCAGCAGATTCTTGCTTGTGTTGATTATGTTGCCACTCAGTAAGACCAAGGACAATGGACTTAGTTTTTAAACCAGGTTTCCCCTTCAATCTTATAGCTTAAAGTTTTTCTGTGTGACTGTCTAAAATTTGGCACCTGATATTAATTGAGAGACTCTGGTCATCTTCAGCATCTCTGGGTGAAACAGTTTAATTTCAAAGGAACAACTTGACCAAGGCAACTAAACTTCAGTACATTTATTTAGAACTTAGTCCTTGACTTGTATATTCATGTTTCACCACCTGTCTAACAACTTTAAGAAAATTAGAATCAAGCTGGCATTCTAAAATTATACAAAAGAGACATTTATACAAAATGTTGTTCATTGCAATTGTAATTACTAACCATTTAAACTCTTCAACAACTCCTTTGTCTTTCATTTCTTTCCTCTTTAGAGTCTTTGCTGTGTTTGGGAGCAGAACATTGAGGCAAATTTTTGTAATGTCTGTTGAATTGATATTGCAAATTTCACTGCTCTTGAGAGAGTGAGTTCTGCTTGTTGCACAGTCCCACTCAGGCTGCTAGAGCACAGGCTGTATGTTTCTTTCGTGACCTGTAAGAAAGAGTTAGTGATGAGCAATTCTTATTTTAATTAGCTGACAGAATCAGGTAGGAAGTGAGACTGTCCTTTCTGATAGTCACAAACAATTTTTTTTGCCTTTTCAAATTAGAAAATGAGAAAATATAGAAAATTCAAGAAAATGGTATAAAATATAAAGTGGGATAAAATAAATAAATCAAATTGTCATGTTTTAAAATTATTAATCTTTTAAAATATACAGAAGGGACTCACTTTCATTAAACAATGAAAGCAATAGGTGGATGTAATAATTAGTAAGAGATTTGTTGATTATTTCTGACATTACTGGCCAGAAAAATAAAGATATACCATAATTTTGTTAAAATTTTCTTCTATCTTTCTCAACTTTCCAATTGCTTGTTGCACAGCTTCAGAAAAGGAATCTATAACTACTCAGAGAAAATTACAGGAATATTCCTCATGTGTATCACAATAGTTAAGAAAGGATGGTCTGACCCGCACTTTTCATTACATGCATAATCCTGCATGCAGTGATGTCATTAATGCATTTCACTAATTTCCGTGGAATTTTTCTTACTTTCTTCAGGGTGGTAGGAACAGAAGTAAAAGTAGATAATCACCTGTTGACACCTTGAAAGGGATTTGGACTGTTAGATTTAGGTTTTTATGGCCTGTTTTTATGCCTTTGGGAATCTTCCCTGACCTCGAACTGCTGCTTCAGGTTACTGTAAATCTCCTGGAGTTCCTGTGGTCATATCTGCCACTGTGGCATTTTAGCCAGAAGAAGAACAGCGTCTTCTCAACAGGGAGTTGAAAACTTTCTTTTGGAGATATTTGGAGGATGGCAGTTTTGGTGCTCACAAGACAGAAGCAGAGTAGACAATTTCTTATGTCCTTATGCCACTTAGGATATCCGTTCGTTTTGTCTGGACTTATCAGCAAATAAGAAAACATGCTTTCATATCCCATCTATGTAACAGTAGGGCTGTAAAATTTTCGTAGGCCAAGGTAAGATTTGGCTGCTCTTCAGAGAATTGCTAGTCTGTTAGAGTTTATTTGGAAGTCATTGATTTAATTTAAAATATAATTCAAGTATTACAGATGAAAAGTTGCTCCAGAAAGTTAAATTAAAGGATGTGTTAGTAATTCTTTACAGCAATTGTGCTTAGGCAATTCAGCAAAGATTATAGGCAAAAGTACTTCACATTTGAATCTCTTTGGAAGATCTGTTTTCTCAAATTACATATTACTGTAAATTCTCATATCATGCCTCTTCGCACACAGAGATCAATATTTATCTGTATTGATCAGACATACTAAAGATTTAAAACTTGTTTAGTGCTAAAGAACTGTAATACATAACATATCTTGGTTCAAAAGGCATATAATGCTTGACCTTTTAACTTCGAGGAGTATTTATATTTGATATTCTGTAGCATAATGTCATTTTGGTGCTATGGTCAAAGATGCTGGATGACCTTGATGCATGTGCTCTTGAACTTTTAATATATCATTTGAATTTAAATTCATCACTGCAATTCTGATTAAAAACCAAGGCTTTAAGAAAATTTTATTGAAAGAGATAGATACATTGAAGAAAGATGCATAAAATTCCTCACTGTTGCAGCCATCACACAGATGATGAAATCATCAAAGGACCACATGGAAAAATGACTGGTCTTTACATTTTTCCTTCTTAGCAAAAAGAAGCAGAATCAGTAACTGGGATGGGAGTCTGCATAGCAAATTATTCTCTGGCAAGTAATGAAGGGAGAAATCCATTTCTGCATTTGTGTCTTGTGGCCAATTAAGAGATGCTTATAAGAATTCCCATTTTAAAACTAACTGTGCTTCTTCTAGTTAATGATAATAATCTCATTGTGTATGAAAAAATCGTCCTAAGAAGTATATAATCCATAAGTGTGCTTGGTTTGCTTTAGGGTGTCTTGTTTCTCAGGGGGCTCTAGGACAGTGATTTAGCATTGAGATCATGTTGCAAAGGCTCCTGATACAAAAGCTCCTATAAAGGCAGCACGACCTACCATGATCTATGTGCATAGAAAAATCACCACTGAACAGACCCAGGATTGCTGCTGGTGAATTACACCCACAAGTAAGCTCTGAAGTCATAGATGATTTTGGATATATATCCAAGCATACTGAATATTGAGTATCATAAAGCAGCAATTAGAGCATATTTCAACATAAAGGACATCCAGAAGAACTGACCGTGATAAGGAGCACTTCTGGTGCTTATTGTGCTAGAATTAATGGAACTTTCCAATGGCTTCACTATGTCTTCAAGTGTTGTCAGAATGGCTAATTTCAAAACAGGTCCCTAAAAATCACAGAATAACTGTGCATTATTTTCTTTGGGTATATTTGATGTTGACAACTTCCTCAGTAAGTTTCAGAGACTTATTTTTAATGCAAAATCAGATCAAATTTTAGTGAGATGCATGATCCAGAGGGGATGATCACCTGCCTTGGACAGACTAGGTTTTTTGCTCTTCTATTTTTGAAGGAAGTTTGAAGGACCATTTTTTTCACTGTCTGAAGCTGTAGGAAGGAGAAATTATTCCTCTTACAAATGATTGCTATTGTATTCCTTTATTTCTTTAGCTTGGTTGATTATAAAGCATGATCAGAATTTTCTCCAGGGACAATTACTAGGGAATCCCTTGGCTGAGACATTTCTATTCCCTTCCTTCTTGTCTGCCTCTAGCAATCTGGAGCACAATTAAGAATAAGAGAAAAACGTAAGCTGCAGCTAAGGAATTTTTTTAAGGAACTAGGTTTTGTTTGTTTGTTTGTGGTTTTGTTTTGGGTTTGTTTGCTTGTTTATTTATTTTTGTTTACCTAAAGTGGTTGAAGTCATAGCTCCTTTTGAATGCTGAAGCACTGCTTGTCACCTAGGGAGAGAAGGAAATAAAGATGGTGAGCCAACAAGAGGAAAATAGAAGCCTTAGCTGGAAAATATCACCTGAAAATTAACAAAACCAAAGCAGAAGCTAGCAAATCTTAGATGGACAAAAGATAAAACAGGAACTGAGTGGAGATGTCTGAAAAAGATTTCAGAGAGGCATTTACAGTTCTATACTACTACACTGGTGTTCGTTAAACAATATTTTGTGCTTCTGTTTTCTCATTGCCATGGTTACCTTCAGTTTCAGCTGAAGGTTGAAAGTCAATCTATGTGGCTTTATTTATGTTTCAAGTCAATCTATGTGGCTTTATTCACTTTGGGGCTTAAACATGCTGTTACCCTTCGTTCCACCAAAGTGAACACAATGAAAATGTTTGATATCCCTTTTTGGTTTCCATGTCACCACAGTGACCGTGAACAGGTGCTTTGGGAGGATGTGGGCTCAAGATGACAGATACTTGCTTATCCTTGCATTGGCCAAAACAATTCTCCAGGAACTAGCAATTTGAGAAGGTATGGTGAGCCCACAGGGCACTGCAGAAGGGTAAAGAAGATCTTGTCTTAAATGAGGACATTAGATCTGAAAGGTCATGGAAAAAATAAATTAGTTATTGGTATAAACCATAGAGATCGTGAAGCCATAAGAAGTCAGTGAGGATTTGTCAGGCTAAATCACATCAACATAGGTAATTTCTTCCTTTGGAAGGATAGCTGCCCCAGCTCACAGAAGAGAGAAATTCAGACTCTATGTAAATTAATTCTGGTGTTTTCAGAGACCTAGAGAAAAGCAATCTACATGAAATCATCATAACGATGGTGCTGATTGAAAAAGCCATTCACTGAGCAGTGCGCTGAGATTTTTTAGAGCATTTCAAATGGGGATCCTCTGTAAGAGTCTAACTGATATACTAAGCAGTTAACTGAGTCCCTGGGTGACACTGAACTGTGAGGTGACACCAAATTCATAATTCAAGCTGAGTTTAAGAAACTGAAGAATTACCCTGCAATCAGTAGTATTCAGTGGATAAAAGGTAAGGTGAAAATGCCATCCCTGAAGGAAACTGAGCTCTGTTATGCAAAATGTATCATTAAGGATAAGCAGAAATACTGCATCTGGAGCTATAATAGTAGTATATGACCTGAATATGCATCAGTAATGAAATGGTAGTGCAGAAAAGTTTCCTTATAAAATGCATTAACCACAAAAGGAATATCTATGGCATAAACTGCAGCTGTTCTCCCCTGCCAGCAATGGTGTAGCCTCAGGCATTGAACTGTGGCCAATTTTAAGCACTGTGGTCCACTCCTTATTTAAAAAAAACCAAAAAATAAATAGGGAAAGAATCAATTGGAAAGCAAGGAAAAGTGATCATAGGTCTTATTTAAAGAAAAAAAAAGAACTGCTTTATGTAATTAGAAAGGAGAGGCTGAGGTGGAAATATCACACTAATTATCCATGTGGTAAACGCATGTTGGGCATGTCCTCAGATGGTAGGATGGAAAGCAATTAAAGTATCGGAGATGTAGTTTATATATTAGGGAGGATGTTTTAACTATGAAGAAGAGTAACCAGTCACAAAAAGTCTGTGATTCTGGTCACTAGCAGTCTCTATGGCAAAGCTTTGTCACTGTCTATGAGGGAGGATCTACATGTGCTTCAACTCACTCAGAGCAAAGGAGTTACTTACCAAGATCTCTTCCAGTTCTCTTTTCCTTAACTATCCTTATATTTCCTCATATTTATATAAATAATGTATTAACATTTTTTCTATTAATTTCTAAATTTGTATTTACAGGACATGTTTGGGGGGGAACATAATACTTCAGATTATATTCATTATTCTAAACAATGATTTAACATTTAATTTTCAAGGGAAAATGCAGCTTCCAGGTCTGTGTAGGTAAGAGGCATATATTTCTATTTTGATTGTTCTTTGTATGGCTTCAGGTTATTTCCAGTAGAGAGTTTCTCTAACAATGTAAGTGTGACAGCAGGAATTGGGGAGTCAGACAGCTTGCCAGGGAACTACAAACTGCACATTTTAAGCATCTTTGTTTCTGATTGATAGATACCTTCCACCCAATCTCTATCCAGTGGAGGAGTTTGCTGTTCTCAGAAGAAATAGAATGGTTTCTGTAAATCACCTTCTCCTAGAAGTCATGCTTCTAGAAGTCAGATATTACAAGATGAATACAAGCTAGCAGAGTGCATCAAAGACCAGCCTAAATGCAACAGCAAAGTTTATTTAGCAAAATTACCAAGTGGAATACAAATAGACACCTTGTCCATTGATGAAGACTGTGTCTGACAGCTCCCATGGGAGCTGCTTTCCAGCCAGCAGCACTACAGGTAGAACCTGGGGACTGGCTGGGACTCCCCTGTCTGGGAGTCTCAGAACTGAGAATCTGTGTTTTATCTGAACAATACCAATTCTGTCTTCTCAGAACCCCAAGTTCTTCCCTTCTCATACCATACTGGAGACAAGGGATTGCAGACTCTAGCTATGACTAGACAGTTCTGGAGAGCAAAGACACAAATATGGTAGTGCTGTAGGTTTCCTGCATTACTCCTTTCCTCTGCTGTTGGGAGATTTGACTTCCTTACTCTTTCCCCCTCCCTATTCATACTGGGAATGACTAGGCTATTGTTCACTTTAGTTAATTACTTTCTTTATTTCCAGTAACTTACCTGTGCAGTAACACAAGACTAAAGGCATATACTCAGCTAAAATTCATTGAGTTTGATTTACTCTGAAGATTGTAGAGAGTCCAAGTGTGGTGCATGTGTACAGCAGAGGAAAGATTTCCCAGCAGATTGTAAGGATTTCAGTGCCAGCTCCTGGTGTAATTTGTCTCAGTCAAGTGTTTTAAAGGCTGAGCACCTATTGTCTGGTCAACAAATGAATACTACTGCAGACAGAAAGTTTACTGTGGTTTTGTGCTCTTGCTTTCAATTGTAAGCCATTAAAATAATGCACCAAATATTTACTGCTATCTTTTTACCGCTTTTTGTGGGTATCAGAAGTGCACCAGAACCACAAAAATTAGGTTCAGATTGGTTTTGGTGTTAACTTTATTAAGAAAAAAAAAAACAACTAAAAAAAAAACCCCAACCCCCCCCCAACAACTCCCATAAGACACTGGCAATCTGCTTTGCTCAAAAATATACTTTTAAATTGCATTTTAATTTTGGAGAACAATATATCTTTAATTTGACACTGGGTGCAATTCATGGTTTAAAACAAGTCTTTATCTATTATCTTTATTGTAATTTGTAGGATATCATGGATCATTTTTGAACATATGACATTGCAAAAAGAACTGTAAAAACCCAGGACTGAACTGATGAGGTAATTATTTCAAGCACAAAGAGACAAAGCCCCTTTCTCAGCTTTTATTTGGTACATCACACTGCATCACTCTGCCCATTACAGCTCTTTCCAACATGTTACTTCTTACATATACATCAAAGTTTCAGTTTCAGTGTGCCATATGTCAGTCTAATTATTAAAGTCAAACCAGAAACAGACATATTCCTAAAACCAAGCACAGACCCTCACCTTTGCATTCCACCACATCTTCATTAGCTGGTTCCTGCACTCCACTAAAGGCCACACTCTCCACCATTAACTCTAAAACTAATACATAAGAATTCTGAGTTCCAGTCGTAGTTTATAGCTGCATAGCCAGGGCTGTACAGAAACTGGACCGTTGATCTCTCTCATCTCCTTAACTCAGTTTCTTCCAAGTTTTGATAACTTGACATTTCTAGCTTAATCAAACATCATTTTTCTGAAGCCTCTGATCTAAGCCCATTGCTGGATGTCTCTTTAAAGACTCTCGTTGGTTTTAATGAGGCAGAAACTCACTTCTTACAAATGACAAATGGAGATAATGCCAGCTCAAGTGTCAGAATCCTCATTATAGACTCACATTAGCTGTCATTTATTACAAACCAAAGCTTATCTCACAGGATGCTGTTTTGTCTGAGTGACTGAGATCAAAACTAGCATTGATATTGTGAAAAATCTTAGATGCATTTAAAAAAATAACTACATCCCACTCATAATTAATTTTATGGAAGTTGTTTTGAGCTTTAGGGTAAAGGTATTCATGTAAAATTTAAGCTGACAATCATGTTGGAACTAAAAAAACCAAAGTTTTGAATATCCAAATTTCTGTTAAAAAGTTTAAACAGTTTGTAGACTCAGAGAAAAATTCTACAGGAGGGATGTGCATCAACAGAGGCATTCAAAGCTACAGGAGTTGTTCAAACCCAAGTGGACATGGTCCTGACCATCCTGTTTTAGCTGACCCAGATGAACTGGACTAGACAGCGTACAGATGTGCCTTCCCACCTCAGCCATCCACTGCCATGGTCACATCTGATTGCAACATGACTGTCAAGAGAAGCAGAAGACAGCTCTTTAGAAGCTAAAAACTGTGCTGCTGACACAGCAAATTCATTGTTATATCAAGGAGTTAACTAATATTTTTACTGTCTTATGAATAGGTCATGTTCAGCTTGATACGCAGGCATAAAGAGTTTACATTCTGGTTTAGGAGACTATTTTTCTCCATAGGAGTTATGACTTTTTTTTTTCCTTCTGTAATTCTCTTCCATTCTTATTCTGATTTATCATTATGGTTTTACTCTTGTTTTTTTCCTCCCATTGCTGTAGTGGGAATGAGACTAAGCAGTGGTTTTGTGACAGTAGATGATGCACCACAGATACACATTCAGTTTGCATGTACATGGGTGGGTTCCTATGTAATGGAGCATATTGACTGGGGAATACAGATCATGATACTCAGAGATGAAAGATAGTGACTACAGTAAATTACTTTTCTCTCTTTGGATTGCATCACTGTTTGCTCTTGGCAAGAAGGGGGAGAAAATTAAAGAAAACAAAACCAAAAAACCAAAACCCCCAAATGCAAGCCCATTTCTATGTTAACTCTCAGTCTCCATTTTTCTACCTGACTATTTCTTGATGAATACTCCCTAGATAGAAGGTGTGCTGTTAGCAGCAATACATTGATCCTTTTCATCCATATGGGATAGTGGGTATTACTCCATGTGTGGGCACTGAGATTTCAGAAACAATCCCTGTCTGTATTTTCTTGCACTCAGACTCACAGAGTGCAATTGCCCCATAACACTAACACTGGCTGCAGGATTACAACAGTATTGCCTGTAAATCACACTTTCTACTTGTGCAATGGTAACAGGAAGAGAAGAGCTGCTCTAAAACATCTGTTTTTTTACCAGATGTGTATCACAGATCATGGGATTTAGAAAGTTACAAGTTTGACATACTTCCATCTGTAAAGCATAGTCTTTTTTACTAATTAATACAAAAACTGTCTTGAGAGTGGCAACAGGAAGGGGAATACAGAGACACGTGAGTCTGTGTTCCCTCAGATAATGTCATGCACAACAGAGGAAAAGATTTATTCTCCAGGATATGAGTTTTAGTGATCATTTTTTTCTAGCTTACTTCATATTCATGTGGTGTATAACCTTTTTTTGGTGGGGAAGATAGTCAAAGAACAAGAATTTCACACAATTATATTTTACAAAATTGCATGAACACAGGCACTGGAACACTAAGCAGAAAAACAAGCAATAATGAGTTGCAGGAGAAAAATGACATGCAAACTCAGAAATTTGGTCTAAAAGATCTCCAAGCCCACACTACCTTCAAAATTGAAGCCTGCCAATCAGTACAGACTCAAAATAGACAAATGACTGCAATTTATTCTGACATAGACAAACTTCAAACTTTCTAGCTTATTACTTCTAGTAAAAGAGCCTCAGCAACACAGGATGGATCAGGTGCTGAGGAACTGACCCAGAAAACTGCACAACATCCAGCACTGTTTGCTTGCTGAGATTTTTGCAACTCTGCCTGCTCACTAAGCAAGACCTGAAGTAGATACTCTGGCAATTTTTTTGACAACTGTCAAATGCAATACCCAGAGCCATTATGTGCTTTTGAACAAGTTACCAGGAGGCTTTAAGCAAAAGAAGACCTGAATAAATGAGAGACCTACTGTTCCTGAGTTTACTGTGAGCAACTGAAACTAAATTGGCCGTCTTTATAGAGACTCTGAGCTTACAAGTTTGTGCTTGTTGCTGTGCAATGTATATATCTGCTGTGCAACAAAAATGCTGTGCAAACCCTCCACAGTAAAAAACTAGCATAGGTGCTGCTTTTCTCCACCAAATGTTCTGCTTCAGACCTGAGACAGCAAATAAACCCTTTGAAAAGTTCCAGTTCATTTTTCCAATGAAACAAAGGTGTTGTTTTGGAGTAGATACTAGTATTGTTTTTATCTCAAAGCTTTTCTCCTTTAATTTAGACTCCCTATATGATATTGGCTTGTATGAAACCCACCCAGAATTTCTGATTTACTCTTCATTTTGTATATAACTATACATAGATTTTCAGTTCAGTTGTTTGCAGTGTATTGACTATCTGAGGCAGGGTTAATTTAATCTCTTGACTACCAGTTCTGTTTGGGTAATTAAATTTCTAGTGGAACTTGAGGAAATGTAGCACTATGTATATTTTTTCATAACTCTTGCGCTGTGCTGCTGTGAACAGTCAGAAAAGAGCCACGCTACCCTGGCAGCTGCATGACTGCAGCTCAGTAAGTGTCAAATGGATTAATTTTCAGACAGTGTAGCAGGTTGAGTGAAGAGGTCAAGTGCTTTGGGACTGTTGTAGGCAAACCATCATCATTATAAACATTTGAAGAAGAAACTATGTGAAATTTATAATCCTGTGCCCTATTGTGGTAATAGTTGTGCTTGCTAAATAAGTTATCTTCCCGTCTTTAACCTGGTAGGTGTTCTCCTGTCTGACCAACACCCTGAGATAAATCAAAATGAGCCAGAATGAAGTTAGACATGCAAACAGTTCATGGTGAGCACCAGGTCTTTAACCTGGTAGGTGTTCTCCTGTCTGACCAACTCCCTGAGATAAATCAAAATGAGCCAGAATGAAGTTAGACATGCAAACAGTTCATGGTGAGCATGTTAATACTATCCAGTTTAACACCATGTATGTGGCCATTTGGTGCTGAGGTGGTCTCTACCAGGGACTTAAGAACAGGTGGTACTGCAACTTCATCAATCATATCTGCAACTAGAAAAAATGAATTTGCAAAGAGGTAATTTTCCTGACGTGTGTGTCAAAATTCCTTTATGAGAGCACAAATCAGAATAAACTTCCTTGAATCCAAATTTTGTAACATATTGTACCTCATATCAGAATTGAGACAGATGCATTCAGCAAGGAATTAAGGATTATCCTGAAGTTAAAGATGTGTGCATGTCTACAGGGGTATGATGTAATACGCATCACAGAAACATGGTGGAAAGGCTCCTATGACTGGAGTGTTGGGATGGAAGGTTACAGGCTCTTTAGAAAAGACAGGCCTGCAGGTGGGGAAGGGGAGTTGCTATTTATATTAGGGATAGGCTGGAGAGTATGGAACTCTGTCTGGGGACAGGTGAGCAGTCAACAGAGAGTTTGTGGATCAGGGTTAAAGGGAGAACAGCGATGGGAGACATTACTGTGGGGATCTGTTTACAGACAGCCTGATCAAGAGAAATCTGTGGATGAAGCACTCTACAGATAGGAACAGCCTCACACTCACAGTCCCTTGTTCTCATGGGGAACTTCAACCACCCTGACATCTGTTGGGGGGACGGTGCGGCCCGGCACAAGCAATCCAGGAGGTTCCTCGATTGTGTGGAAGACAACTTCCTTCTGCAAGTAATAGAGGAGCCAACAACGAGAGGTGCCATGCTTGACCTCGTGCTCACAAACAGGGAAGGGCTTGCTGGAAATGTGATGCTCCAGGGCAGCCTTGGATGCAGTGATCATGAGATGGTTGAATTCCAGATCCTTGGGACAGTGACAAGAGCATGCAGCAAGCTCAATGCCCTGGACTTCAAGGGAGCAGACTTTGGCCTCTTCAGGAACCTGCTTAGTAAGGTTCCATGGGATACAGCCCTAGAGGGCAGGGGAAGGCAAGACTGTTGGTTGATATTCAAGGATCACCTGCTACAAGCTCAGGAGTGTTGCGTCCCAACTAGAAGGAAGTGCAGCAGGAGGGCCAGGAGACCTCCTTGGATGGATAAGGAGCTGCTCAGGAAAATTCAAAGGAAAAAAGAGGCTTATAAAAGGTGGAAGCAAGGACAGGCGACCTGGGAAGAATACAGGGATTTTGTCCGGGAAGCTAGGGACCAGGTTAGGAAAGCTAAGGCAAAGTTGGAGTTAAATTTGGCTAGGGGTGTTAAGGATAACAGTAAGGGATTCTATAGGAACATACCAATAGGAATAAAAGACAGAGTAGGGACAACGTAGGCCCTCTCTGGAAGCTATCAGGAGAACTGGCTACCCTGGATTTGGAGAAGGCTGAGGTTCTCAATGACTTCTTTGCCTCGGTCTTCACTGGCAAAGGCTCTGACCGCGCCACCCAAGTTTTGGAAGCAGACGCAGGGAATGTGAGAATGAAGACCCTAGGCCCACTGTAGGAGAGGATCTGGTTAGAGACCATCTTAAGAACCTGAATGTGCACAAGTCCATGGGACCTGATGAAATCCATCTGCGGATCCTGAAGGAGCTGGCGAATGAAGGTGCTAAGCCACTGGCCATCATATTTGAAAAATCATGGCAGTCAGGTGAAGTTCCCGACGACTGGAAAAAGGGAAATATAACTCCCATTTTCAAGAAGGGGAAAATGGATGACCCAGGGAATTACAGACCAGTCAGTCTCACCTCTGTGCCTGGCAAAATCTTGGAGCAGATTCTTCTGGAAGGCATGCTAAGGCACATGAAAAACAAGGAGGTGGTTGGTGACAGCCAGCATGGCTTCACTAAGGGGAAATCCTGCCTGACCAATTTGGTGGCCTTCTATGATGGGGCTATGGAACTGATGGATAAGGGTAGAGCAGTTGATGTCATCTACTTGGATTTGTGCAAAGCATTCGACACTGTCCCACATGACATCCTTGTCTCTAAATTGGAGAGACATCAATTTGATGGATGGACCACTCGGTGGATAAAGAACTGGCTGGATGGCAGCACGCAAAGAGTTGTGGTCAATGGCTCGATGTCCAGCTGGAGACCAGTAAACAAGTGGTGTCCCTCAGGGATCAGTGTTGAGATCAGTCTTGTTCAACATCTTTGTCGGTGACATGGACAGTGGGATTGAGTGCACCCTCAGCAAGTTTGCCAATGACACCAAGCTGTGTGGTTCGGTTGATACGCCGGAGGGAAGGGATGCCATCCAGAGGGACCTTGACACGCTTGTGAGGTGGGCTGATGCCAACCTGATGAAGTTTAACCATGCCAAGTGCAAGGTCCTACACCTGGGTCGGAGCAATCCCAGGCACAGCTACAGGTTGGGCAGAGAAGAGATTCAGAGCAGCCCTGCAGAGAAGGACTTGGCGGTGTTGGTTGATGAGAAAATGAACATGAGCCGGCTTCAGTGTGCCCTCGCAGCCCAGAAAGCCAACTGTATCCTGGGCTGCATCAAAAGGAACATGACCAGCAGGTCAAAAGAGGTGATCCTGCTCCTCTACTCTGCTCTCGTGAGACCTCACTTGGAGTATTGTGTGCACTTCTGGTGTCCTCAACATAAAAAGGACATGGAACTGTTGGAACAAGTCCAGAGGAGGGCCACAAGGATGATCAGGGAACTGGAGTGCCTCCTGCATGAAGATAGGCTGAGAAAGTTTGGGCTGTTCAGCCTGGAGAAGAGAAGTCTGTGTGGAGACCTCATAGCAGCCTTCCTGTATCTGAAGTGAGGTCTACAAGGATGCTGGGAAGGGACTATTCATCAGGGACTGTAGTGACAGGAGAAGGGGTAACGGGTTCAAACTGAAACAGGGGAAGCTTAGATTGGATCTAAGGAAGAAATTCTTTACTGAGAGGGTGGTGAGTCACTGGAATGGGTTGCCCAGGGAGGTTGTGAATGCTCCATCCTTGGCAGTGTTCAAGGCCAGGTTGGATGAAGCCTTGGGTGGCATGGTTTAGTGTGAGGTGTCCCTGCCCATGGCAGGGGGGTTGGAACTAGATGATCTTAAGGTCCTTTCCAACCCTAACTATTCTATGATTCTATGATTCTAATTTGAGTGTTAATATTGTGGAGTGCCTCAATGCTGTGTCATTTTTTTAGAGCTGAACTTGAGAATTAATGGTAATTTCACTTCTCTCTCTGTAAAAACAGCTTTGCCAGATTCCTGGGAATGATTTGCATTTTGTCCTTCACTTCATGAAAATCTAGTTCTGCATCAGCTCAGCACTGTAACTTTTGATACTGTGAAATTCTTGCATAATATGTAATATATATCGTGCTGCACATGTCCACTCATTTGCTGAAATGTGACAAGCTCAATAGTGGCATAAACATAAACTTTGCCATATTGAATCAGAGTAACCACTCATTTAATACTGCTTCTCATGCCAGCCATACCCAGTAACAGATGTTTCTGAAATTGTAAAAGTCCTGGAAGCACCAATTAGACAAAAGCATTCCCATGGCAGTGATATTTTCACTGGCTTTCTACCAGCCAAACCAGCCCCTCTTCCAGAGCTTCTTCTGCCTGGGAAAAGGGAGATGAGATTTGTGGCCTTTTGGGAGCACCAATCCCTGGCCCAGTTGAACCAGATCCTGGAGGGCACACAGCTGTAAACTGAGCATGGAGAGCATTAAAGGACAGCACTCTGCTCAATCTGTGACATAGCCCATCTGTGCTAGTTCTCACATGTCCCAGACATGGCCATACAGTTGCCTAAATTACACTCTAGTAAACACTGCATCTGCATGGCTAGTCTGCTGGAGTCATGGTAGAGGTAACCCCCATTACCTTATCAGTATGCTGAGTAAGGAGTGAAAGAGTTTATTTACAAAGGATGGTTTTATTTGAAAGCAGATTAAAAAGAAGGTGGTGGTGGGGCTAAGGCTTTGGTCAAGATGCAGCTCCAGGCAGTTCTGCTGAGGAGGCTCAGGTTGATGTTCACTCAAGGCAGCAGTGGACAAAAAAGAAACATTTCTGCATTTGAGTTTGTAGATCCCATATACAATAAACTAACATGGTGGAGCATGCAACATCTGTGGTTCAGCATTTGGTGACAGAATGAGTTTAGACAAGAAAGTAAAATTCTGCCTTCACTTTTCGGCTGTACAATTCTGCCCAAAGTTTGTCATGTAGAAAAAGATTGTCTTTCAGCACACTGATCAGAAGTAGGGCACACAGTTTTCCATTTTCCTGACAGACTACTCCAGTTTGCCTCTACAATCAGATTTGCTGGTCTGGGCAAGGAAATCAGAAACCAACTTTTTGTACACTGATTATTATTTAGAGAATATTTCATCATCAAAACACCGTCACTTTTGCATTACATAGGAAGTATCACTGTGGAGACCTAGCAAGTTTTCATTCCTGAAAACCATAGTAACTAGTCAAATGTGGAAAAAAATGCAGGAAAAATACAGCCATAAAAGACCCATGGTCTCCAGCAATTTGCAAGGAAAATAGATGTCTCCATCAGAGTCCTGCTCATGATTCAGTAGTATTTAGCTGAATTAAATAAAACTCTTAAATGGAATTTTTCTGATGAAACTCAAGTAAGAGAAAGCAAAGAATATGTCCTTCATGTTTAATCTTCAGGCTCACAGTGCAGTGGTGCCACCTGCTTCTTGCACAGCAGCATCTGGTTTCCAAAAAGTTGGTGAAAGTCAGGAAGTATTTATCTGTTTTAACATTTGAAAAGAAAACTCATTGTTTAGCTGAAAAACATTCTCTCCAGTACAATTTCTATCAGAGATGATAGCATTCAAATGGAGATCAAACAGCTGCTGTAGGAAAGGAGATGTACAGCCATAGCAGGAGGATCAAAACTGGAAGACAGTTATAGAAAAGAGGAAACTGAATTTCACACTCTAGTTGAAGAGGAAGACAAGCTGATGGTTTGCCATGTTTGTGAAGAAAACAAAAATATTTAGTTTAGAAAAGGACAGAGAATGACCCTCACTGGTATGTGAGGAAAGGCAATGGTAAGCCATTAACTGAATTGATTAAGGAACTAAGTGAATAAACAAACTGGACTGGACAGTTTGCAAATGGGAACTGAGACTGTGAGTGTTTGAAACTGCAAGTGTAGTCATAGAATCATAGAATAATTAGGGTTGGAAAAGACCTTAAAATCATCTAGTTCCAAACCCCCTGTCATGGGCAGGGACACCCCACACTAAACCATGCCACCCAAGGCTTCATCCAACCTGGCCTTGAACACTGCCAAGGATGGAGCATTCACAACCTCCCTGGGCAACCCATTCCAGTGACTCACCACCCTCTCAGTAAAGAATTTCTTCCTTAGATCCAATCTAAGCTTCCCCTGTTTCAGTTTGAACCCGTTACCCCTTCTCCTGTCACTACAGTCCCTGATGAATAGTCTCTCCCCAGCATCCTTGTAGACCCCACTTCAGATACAGGAAGGCTGCTATGAGGTCTCCACACAGACTTCTCTTCTCCAGGCTGAACAGCCCAAACTTTCTCAGCCTATCTTCATACAGGAGGCGCTCCAGTCCCCTGATCATCCTCGTGACCCTCCTCTGGACTTGTTCCAACAGTTCCATGTCCTTTTTATGTTGAGGACACCAGAACTGCACACAATACTCCAAGTGAGGTCTCACGAGAACAGAGTAGAGGGGCAGGATCACCTCTTTTGACCTGCTGGTCATGTTCCTTTTGATGCAGCCCAGGATACAGTTGGCTTTCTGGGCTGCGAGGGCACACTGAAGCCGGCTCATGTTCATTTTCTCATCAACCAACACCCCCAAGTCCTTCTCTGCAGGGCTGCTCTGAATCTCTTCTCTGCCCAACCTGTAGCTGTGCCTGGGATTGCTCCGACCCAGGTGTAGGACCTTGCACTTGGCATGGTTAAACTTCATCAGGTTGGCATCAGCCCACCTCACAAGCGTGTCGAGGTCCCTCTGGATGGCATCCCTTCCCTCCAGTGTATCAACCGAACCACACAGCTTGGTGTCATCAGCAAACTTGCTGAGGGCACAGGCAATCCCACTGTCCATGTCACCGACAAAGATGTTGAACAAGACTGATCTCAACACTGATCCCTGAGGGACACCACTCGTTACCGGTCTCCAGCCGGACATCAAGCCATTGACTACAACTCTTTGCGTGCGTCCATCCAGCCAGTTCTTTATCCACCGAGTGGTCCACCCATCAAATTGATGTCTCTCCAATTTAGAGACAAGGATTTCGTCATGTGGGACAGTGTCGAATGCTTTGCACAAATCCAGGTAGATGACGTCGACTGCTCTGCCCCTGTCCATCAGTTCCGTAGCCCCATCATAGAAGGCCACCAAATTGGTCAGGCAGGATTTCCCCTTAGTGAAGCCATGCTGGCTGTCACCAACCACCTCCTTGTTTTTCATGTGCCTTAGCATGCCTTCCAGGAGAATCTGCTCCAAGATTTTGCCAGGCACAGAGGTGAGACTGACTGGTCTGTAATTCCCTGGGTCATCCATTTTCCCTTCTTGAAAATGGGAGTTATATTTCCCTTTTTCCAGTCGTCGGGAACTTCACCTGACTGCCATGATTTTTCAAATATGATGGCCAGTGGCTTAGCACCTTCATTCGCCAGTCAACTGACTAGAAGGTACTTGGGAAGGAATTTAAGAACACAGAACAACCAGCTGATTGATTTAGAAAGACAACAATCATAAGGCATTAAAGCACCACAGAAGCATTACCAAGGGAATGTCGGGAAAACAGAAGTTAAGGATAAATAAAGCTACTGTTAAGGAAACTATATATGGTCCTTGAGACCAAAGAAAAAGGCTCCTTGCTCAGGTGATTCAGAAATGTGAAGGAAGTTCCTTATGAAATAATGTTAAAACCAGTGAAACTTCAACAACTGGCACAAATCCAAAGTGCTCACGGGTACCCTTAACGACAAAATGGCTCCAAGACACAGCTTTCTAGATGGCACTTCTGAAATGCTTCTCACAGTTTGGTAATGCTGTCAAAACCAAAACAAGAGTCAGGAGATATTTGTATTTCAAGGGCTTCAGCAGACTTCTGGTATGATATGGCTGAGACATTTACTCTGTCTTAGTGTTGTTTAAGTGGGAGTGACAACAAATCCTCTCTCTCTGCATCTATCTATATCTGTATTTAGACTGTAACTTTCTTAGAAGGAAAGAGAAACTGCAATGAAAATATCTAGTATTTCCATTTGTCATGGTTTAAGCCCAGCCAGCAACTCAGAACCACGCAGCTGCTCGCTTCCTCCCCTGGCTCCTGGAGGGATGGGGAGGAGAATCGAAGGAATGTTACTCCCACGGATTGAGATAAGAGCAGTCCAGTAACTAAGATATAACACAAATCACTACTGATACCTCCAATAATAAAAATGATAAGGGAAATAACAAGGGACGAGAATAAAACTGCTCACCACCCACTGACTAATACCCAGCCCGGCCCGAGCAGTGATCTCGCCCTTCCAGGTAACTGCCCCCAGTTTATATACTGGGCATGATGTGCTGTGATATGGAATACCTGTTTGGCTAGTTTGGGTCAGGTGCCCTGTCTCTGCTTCCTCCCAGCTTCCCCTCCTCCCTGGCAGAGCATGAGACTCAGAAAGTCCTTGGTCAGTGTAAACATTACTTAGCAACAACTAAAAACATCAGTTTTATCAGCACTGTTCCCGGGCTGAAAGTCAAAACCACAGCACTGCACCAGCTACTAAGAAGCAGAAAAGTGACTGCTACTGCTGAACCCAGGACACCATTTCTCTCCTGGTTGAAGCTGCTTAACTTCATGTTGGAAGATGATATTGAGAAACTGACAGCGACCTCTTATTTCTAGTCACTTCTAATAAGAGAATTTCAGTTATACTGTACTTCTGCATGTTATAAACTGATGTCTGCTAAAGTACATACATCCCTCTTTACCATGACTAGAATTTGTGCTTCAAGCAAAACATTGCGGACTCACATTGTACCTTCAGCTAAACTTTAAAAATGTGGACATTTTTAACACTAGAATAATTTAAGATAGTAGAGATGAAGCTATGGTATTGTCCCATTTGTTTCTTGCAGAATAATATGGGGATAGGGTGCATTTTAGAAAGAGTGCTTTACTGTGCTCCAGTTTAAATATAGATTGTCAATACTGAAGACTAGAATTGATCATTTTCACAGTACACCGTTGTCTTTCATTTTGAAGCATGTGTGTTTGTATTTGTTTGTGTATGCATAGCATTTAGATTCTAGTATTTTAATTATCAATTTCATGAATTTATTCAGTTAAGGTGACATCCTTAGAGACTACATAAAATATAATGCTCTTGTTGAAAAAGTGTAACACAATAAGCTATGCTTGATGGTTTTAATTTATGAAGCAGAAGTGTCTGGCTGTGAAGAATTTCAGAAATTCAAAGAGTGGAGGAAGAAATAGCTGTGATAATTACAGTTTGCTTAATTTCTTGAGTAATAGGAGGTTTATTCTACCTGTTGGAAAGGACTATTTGTGAGAAACTGACATCTTATAAGCAATTTAGTGAAGACTATCCTCTGTGGTAAAGTCACAGCAGAGCTTGCTAATCAATTTTTGGAAGAACAGCAAAACTACTTCTTCAAAACAGTGGCAAAGGCTTGTAAGGCTCAAAGTGATGTGCACAGATGTGGTCATATGCACATATATACATGCAAAAGGAGAAATATCCATCAGTGATGGACTCAGATCTTCCACACAAACTATGAAAGCGTTAGGTTTCAACTGGGCAACTGGAAGTCCCCTTAGAATCTTTTTATCCCTCATATCTGTTGAAAATGTGGTTCAGAAATGCTAAAATATTTAGCAAATGAATCTGTGGCTGAAAATTATTATGATTTTTGGGACTGACTGGGACCAAAGGGACAGGGGGAGGTGTTCTCTAGTTTCTCACTCTGAGATTAAGCTGTCAGAGTTCCTTCTCTCAGAATCTGTTTTTCGATGTTTTCCATTTAAGTGGTAATGTTCAGAGATTTTAAGCTTGGTGATACTAAATTAAGGTACACAGGATATTAATGTGCAATAATCTAGTCAGTACACATCAATTTAGCTAGGGCACCTAAAGATGGCTTACCTAAACAGGTAAGCAGGTTACATATGTTTATGACAGCAGGTTATACAAAAGTGCTGCAAGCACTGAATGGAGATGTGGAAGGTACATCTTTGACACATGATTGACTGGGACAGTGATTTTGACTCTGGTACAAAGAGATGTTCTATTTAGTAGAATTTTTGCTTTAGTAATAAAAGTAAAAAATGCAAGAGAGCTCCAAGTGTGCCTTTCATCAGACAGACAGCTGTGACAGCTGGGTGAAAGACGCATGTATATGAAATGCAGTAATCACAGGCTTTTCTAGTTTCTTGAACAGCTGCTCAAATTAACAGATGTATGGAACTGAGTACCTTTAGGTTATTGCACTTAACACATGATACTTCTTTAAATCCTACCTCTCAAGCCCAGGGCACTAAGAACCAATTTCATTTTCATTTACTTCTGCACAAATCTGAGAGACTTGCAATGTAGATGAGTATCTGCTGTCTTCCCTGATCTCCATTCTTGTGTTTTACGGTATAGCACTTCAAAACACTTAGCAATAATTTTTCTACTACTGCTACAAACATAGATAATTCTGCCATATACAGTAGCATGCTATTTATTGCAGTTTAACAAGTTTGATCTAAGAACTCTTGTATGCAGGCTGTTTACGTGATTTGGATTGTGAAAAAACAAAATTATCATAAACTTTAAATTACCTAAGTAGGTGAGATAAAGAATAGAATTTGGCAAGCAAGCATTCACATCAGTGCTATGCAAAGGTGAAGAGTTCATGAATGCCTTGTGGCTCCCTTTGTCTTTCTTGAATTTTTAATACAGTCCTCTATTAAATGTTTCACCCTACACTTTTTATACAAATGTATCTGACAGACACAAAGATTATCAAACTCAGACAGAGTTGGGATCTTTCACAACTCATTATTTCTCAAGCATATGTGATACAAGTATGCTTTTTCCCCAGTTCTTCAGTGTGAGTTGTTTAATGTTATGAACAGTTATTTGCACTACTTGGGTTTCCACAGATCATAGGGCTTGACCCATTGAGGCAAGTGGCAAGTCAGCAACTTCTTTCACTCCTTTTTAATCTTTCGCATAGTTTTGTTCACTTTTGTTCACCAACTGTTCTTTTGTATCTGCTTTTCCTCCACAAAGTGGTGTAGCTCTGTAACACTATAATTTCCTAATCAAGAGCCCTTCCCCTGACAGAGCTTCAATTTCTTTTCATGATACACAGGGTTTTTATTCAGGCAATGCCGGACCCTACCTCCTCCATTTGGAGCTAGCCAGAAAAAGGTAGCACTTCTCAACCAACACCCAATTTGGCTTGTCATTTACCAAGCCAAAAACTATGGAGTCAGTTTTATTCATTCAACTTAAGAGTTTTAAACTAACCAAACTCAAATAACATTTTCAACCTACAAAGGTTTCTTTGCTTCTATCATCCATGAAACAAATCTTAGAGGAATGCTGTAGGTTAATGTAATAAAGTGTTTATTCAGCTCCTGGAATATCACTGGCCAAAGGTGAGACGAATTTTGTTCTAGTGAAAAGAATAAGAAAAATTAAGATCATGTGTTTTAGAAGCACAAAAGCTGATCAATGGCAAATTCAGCTTCCTGGTACAAGGGTTGTGAGATTATGGGATAGAAAAGTGTCTCTCCTGGTCAAAGCACAGAGTGGCAGAGTTTTGTAAAAGGTAAGGTGTGGCACATGACTGTTTTAACATGTGTGAGAGGATGAACTGTGTCTCTTGGGCCGTGTTTCAGGGTTTTGATGGTAGAGTCTCAGATGTGCTGGTAGGCGTGTGTCCTGTTGTAGAGCAGGATGCAGTGAAGAATAAATATGTTGCCAGAGAAGGCCAAGAATAAATTTGGGTTACCATTATTTTGAAGAAATAGTATCCAGGTCAAAGAATCACCTTAGATCATAGTCTCATTTAGAATCTTTCCAGAAGGGGAAGACTGCTGTTTTGGTTGTTTTGTTTTTTGTTGTGGTTTTCATTGCTGTCACCTACTGCTATGTAGCTTTATCACAAGGCAACTCATGCATTGTTTCTACTGGAGGGTTGTCTGAGAAAATTCTAGCTTCGAAGGGATCTTCTCTTAGTTGCATTGACATGGAAAAAGGAAACCTCATCATGCTAACACAGTTACACTGGGAGAGATTAGAATATCAGTGTAATGGCAGGCTGGTGAGGATTTGTGTCTTCTCTAGAACCTATAGGGCAGATTCTTGATTAACATTCATCTGCTTTTGAAATGGCATGTTGTTTTAACTCAGAAAATACAATATGTGCTATACCCCAAGTGCTAGCCTTACCTCACCTATTACACGATGAAACCTAATTACTATCTTCTCATCTACATGCTGAGGTATTGATTTCAAGTATTATAGGACGTCTGCATTGTGAGGAGGTAACTATTCAGCAGCAGTAAAAGAAAAACACTGTGGGAACATAAAAGAAACAGTTGGCAGTTAAAAATCTGCTACACCACACAACCCTAAGCCCTTCAGGGTTTGCAGAATGCATTTTGATGGTGCTGATTAGACTAATGTCAAAAGGCAGAAAAACCTTAACTAACAACTGATTTTTGAAATGGATGGTTCCACAGGACAGAATTATTTCACCCTTCCAATATCTGAAGACAGCCTACAGGGATGCCAGAGAGGGACTCTTCATCAGGGACTGTAGCAGTAGGACAAGAGGTAATAAATTTAAACTTAAATGGGGGAAGTTCAGGTTAGATATAAGGAAGAAGTCCTTTACTGTGAGGGTGGTGAGGCACTGGACCATGTTGCCCAAAGAAGTGACAAATGCTCCATCCTTGGCAGTGTTCAAGGCCAGGTTGGACAGAGCCTTGGGTGACATGATCTAGTGTGAGGCATCCCTGTGCATGTCAGGGGGATTGGAACTAGATGATCCTAAGGTCCTTTCCAACCCTAACTATTCTATAATTCTACGATGACAGCACTAGGGAGGCAGCACGCAATGCTACAGCAGCTTCTTTGTTCTTTATTCCTTGGCAGCTAAGAGCTGTATTCTCACACAATAACAAACTGATGGATCTCCACTGGCAGACAGCACCAAAGGAAAATCAGTGGACTATTGTCATTGAAATTTCAAAATATAGTAAATTGCATACACAATTATTTTTCCTATGTCAATCAGTAATACAAACAGGAATAATATTAATAAAACCAGTCAAAATAGAGAGACTTGTTGAGAGAGGCATTTTAACAATATTGTGCAGTCATTTGCAGCAGCAGTTCATGAGAGATTGCTAGATATAATTCTTGATATATTTCAGTTTTCTTTATATCCTGGTCCAAATATAAATTTTTTCACATATTCGAAAAAGCTACTCAGAATCTCAACCAAAAAAGGACTATAGTATCTGACTGCTTTTTATTTAGTTTATCACAGTATGTACAACAATGTTCTACATGTATCTGAGAAACACATATGCTCCAAGTCAAGCAAAAACCGTAGCACATTCAAATTATTCCTACACAGTAGGATGTGGTGAATGCTCAAATGCTAGGAAAGTGTTTATTAGTGATACTAATTTCAGAATCTTAAGAAAATGTCATGAACACAGAAAAGAAATTCTTAAGCCTGTGTTATTTCTTGACAGCATCTTTTGACTGAAGAAAAATTTGAGAATCACATTTTCAGATATTTGCATTGGTTTTATATCAGTTTGAAAAAAAGAGCATTTGCAGTGTTCTAAGAGACCCTAATATTGAGCAATATGGTGCAGAAAAGTGCTATTTTCCTAAGAGAAGAGGATTTTCAGGAAAGGCAAAGAAAAAATTCTAGAATTTTGGTCTACATGGCTGACAGGTATGGAAAATCCATTAGCTATACTGTGTTTTGCTGTAAAATGTTTATAGAGATAGACCATAGGTGAGCTACATGGGCTAAGGTCTGTGCAGCAATCTGCTGTGACATAAGACTCATTACTTTAAAAAGAAAATCAAGTGTGTTCTACTAAAAAAGATTAATTCATAAAGAAAATGACACTATTTTTTTTTCTTGTAAGATAACTTCAGACTTACTCAAAATTTGTCTCAGCTATTTAATGCCATGACCTGAGCTAGTAGCTAGTTTCAGCTCATTGTTTCACTTAAAATTGCACAAGACTTTCTGTCCTTTTAAAAAATACCTGGAAAAAATAATAATAATAATAATAATAATCATCATCATAATAATAATAATCTGGATTGCTTTAATATTCATTACCTTTAAAAAGAAGGATGAGCTTATTCTCTCAAGACTGAGACACAACTCACTTCCTATAGATGTAAAATACATGTTTACTCATTTTTCATATGAAAGAACCTTCTGAGATTATTTTAATATTTATTCATAAATACTTAATGCGAGGCTGAAGAGTTGACACTACTGCTGCAAATAATTCAGTCACCTGGTTTTTGATCTTTAAGAAGCATTTTACTAAATACTTGTGTTCTTGTGAATGACAAAGAAGAGATTAAAATTTTTTGGTCTAATGGAACATTAATAGTCTAAGGGGAAAGTCATAGGGGAAAACATATGGATGTTCTATGCAGCCTTAGCGCACCTTGTGGGCAGTGAAAAAAATTATGTGAGAACAAACTGAATGAAGTTTTGGTATCTAATATAACTAAATTTAGATTAAGATCAGGCTAATTATCTCAGATGAAGGTCTTTGTATTCTCAGAAATGTAAGAGCTTCTGTGGTCATCAGGGATGCCTTTTGAAACTTTTTCCAGAAATGGACTCTAAATTACTATCTCAAGAAACTAATAGATAATGATTACTGCTGGGTCCCAGCGCTTAACAGGGGCAAAGCAGATACATAGTAAGGGATAAATTATGCTTTTAATTCATGACAAGATGACTAGGTAACATTGATAATGAGCTGGAGTAAATGGGCAGTGTAAGTAACTGTCGTGGTTTAAGCCCAGGCCGTAAATTAGAACCACGCAGTCCACTTCCCCCCCCCACCTTTCTTCCCTCCGCTCCTGGAGGGACAGGGAGGAGAATCAAAAGAATGCAACTCCCACGGGTTGAGATAAGAACAGTTTAATAACTAAGGTATAACACAAACCACTGCTGCTACCACCAATAATAATAATGATAAAGGAAATAACAAGGGAAGAGAATACAACCGCTCACCAACAGGTACCTCACCCCCACCCCACCGTGATCCAGCCCTTCCGTGTCACTCTCATTTCTACATCCTGGGCTTGATGTGCTGTGGAATGGAATACCTCTTTGGCTAGTTTGGGTCAGGTGTCCTGTCTCTGCTTCCTCCTGGCTTCCCCTCCTCCCTGGCAGAGCATGAGACTCACAAAGTCCTTGGTTAGACTAAACATTCTGACCAGCAACTGAAGACATTGGTTTTATCAGTACTGTCCCAGGCGAAAAGTCAAAACCACAGCACTGCACCAGCTACTAAGAAGGAGAAAATGTGACTGCTACTGCTGAACCCAGGACAGTAACCAGGAGTAATGTGGTATTATAATTAAGGAAAAAGGGGAGAAAGGGGAAATGATTTGTCTGGGTTCACAGAGAAAGTTGGTAGTACAATACAGAACTAAATGCAAATATCCTCTATTGCAGTTTGCCTCTGTCACTACAGTGGAGCTACAAGTTTAATTTTCCTTCTCTTCTTGGATGATAAAATCCCTTTAAAACAAGCTGATTGCCCTAGTTTATTCAGCACTCAGCTTTAACGTGATTTTTTTCATGAAGAGTCAAAAATTAGTTTCTTAAAAGAAATACTTCTTTTCCGTATCTCCTCTGAGTTACCTTAAGTGAAAGGAAATGAGAAGTCTTAGAAAATTGCTCTGAGTGGAAAAGCAGAAAAGGTTATTTTAGGTAAAACTCAAAATCAGAAAAGATGAGACGTATTGCTTGCTCGAGGCACAGTTCTGTTCTTGTGCAAGATGTTTACACAAGTAGTAGCAGAGTGGAAGCCCAGAGGTGTTATGTTTGTTCCTTGTCAGGACAGGCACAAATGAGCTACCAGGGTAACTCAGTCTGTAAGTGCCCAGGAGGTCTAAGGACACCCACAGCTGACACATACTGCTGGTGCCAGCCTGCAAGAGGCCACGTGTGCTCAGAAGACATCAGGAATTGGTTTTGTCTGACCAGAATGACCTTGTTCTTGAGCACAGTATTAACAAAGATGAGATTTCTGTACCTTAGATAAGAGAACAAAGCTAAGCTCTTCCTTTTGATGTGTTTCTCTCATGAAGAAAATGGTTGTGGAAGTTCTTTTCGCTTGCAATTTTTTCACTTATTGGAAATTTTAAAACTTTTTTGTAAGCATTTTTTGCTAGACTAGCATTTTTTGAGTGGAAAATCAAATCACATATCTTGTTTTGAACACAACAGAAGAAATTTCTTTAATTCACTGTATAGGGTGAAGGCTACCTTTTCTGACCTTGGACAAGCAAATACTATGCATGAAAGAAGTTTAAAAAGTGTCAAGTTTTTTTTGTAAAATCATCTAATCTCTTCAAAAAGAGCACTTATAATTTCAGTTTCAGAAATGTGTCCTTTTCTGTTTCACAACAAATAGCAATGGTTAGGAGCACTGTGAGAAAGATGGGATGTGAGCAGAAACTCTCTCCAGCAACAGTGGAGATGCAGGTCCCCAGGGACTTGCTTTTGTCATTCTAGACTTCCACTGTAAAATATGGATGTTTGCAGCCAGATCCAGGAACTTAAAATTAATTTAATAACCTCTAGTGCTGGCTATATGACAAGTAAGTATTGGAGATTTATGATTTTGGAATAAGACACCAAAATTCCAGTTATATCTCATGGATTTAAAAACATAACCCTTGCAGATATGGACTCCGGTGTTCAAGTCTAACAGAGGAGTTACTAACAGAGGAGTTTACTACTCAGGTGAGCTCTGAAGCAGTCTAAGACTCTCGACAGTGTAAAAGTTTCCAGCTAATATAACTCATTTTCCTGTAGACAGTCCTGTCCCAAGTGGTTAGTGCCGCTGCCTTCAACAATGTGCTTTAGTTGAATGAAGATGTTTCATACAGACACACAGGTCTTCATGCATGTAATTTGTGCAAAAAGCAATTATTGAATATTTCATGCAATCATTTTCACAAATGGTTAACCAGTAATTTAGAAAGTACTGCGATTGTTGTTCCTTGCAGCTAGAACTAGCAATACCAGAAGAGCCTGAAGAAGTTGTATTCTGTGAGGCATTTCAAAACAGAGTGAAGAGACAGTATTTCCTGTGAAATAACTTTTCTAAGAAATCTTGTATGGATCTTTCAATGTGGCACTTCATAATTAAATATGAAATATATAAGTAAACCAAGAAAATTAAAAAGCTTTTATTTGTTCCAACTAAGTGTTTTAAAACAGTCAGTCCTTGTTTAAATTTTTGATTTACCATAAACCCCCTCAGTAAAAATTTGGTCAGTTCTATCAGCTGTTTAAGCTTTAATCATTGTGATGGTAATAAATTAAGAATCCACATCAGTTCAAATGTTTAAATAGATTTCTTTTTTGTATATAAGTTTTATTATAGCCACAAGAAAAAACAAACAAACAAACAAACTACACAGTTTAAAAAGTAATGATTTCCCAGAGGTTTATTTTCCTGCAATTTATGAGTCTTATCATCCTTTGTTTTCTATATCAAGCCTTCTGGTGTTCCGCAGCTGAAGCTGGAACGTACTTTGTATGTGAATAATCTTGGCTGCTATATGCTGTAGGAGTTTGGCACTGAGATGAGTGTAATCAACTTAGTATAAATGTTTTATTAATGTCACAAAAAATCACTTTTAAATCTAGACAATGATATACAATACTCCGGAGCATGAACTTGGTTTGAAAGGCCAGTAAACTCAAATTAAGTTAAGTACAGGGCAAGTTGTGTCTTCTGGAAGGCAGGGGCATGTCTGGGAAGGGCCCTGTATTTCCAAGTACAGGCAGGAATTTCTCCCAGATAGTGACTGGGAGTGAATAGACATAGTTGCCAGGTTCATCCTTGTGGACGTCCCCATCACCTTTCTAGCATTGGAAGCTGCAATAACTTCTATTCACTTATCAGTGTATCTCTGGAGATGTTTGAGCAATTGGAGCAGCAGCTTCCCCAGCTAGAAGGAGGAAGCCAAGGGAGATTCACACTTTCTTAGGAACTTCAGCTCTGATTGCCAGAAGTGTTTGCAGATGACTAACCCAGTATAATTACTATGGACATTACTGCTTGTCTCAGTTTTAGCTGCAGATAAAAGAGAGCAATTATTATTTCAGAATGTTTATCCTGGAGGGCCCAAATACATCTAGTCATTGCATTATTTTTTCATCTGACTTAGAGAAACTGAGATTCTAATAAAGTTATTTTCATATTTTTTAATTACTTCATCATTCCTGCATAAACTTACTCTACATTTTATGTAAAAAGACTAAATTTGCAGATCAGGCATCTAATAATTTTTTTTTATTATTTCAAGTAACCAAGGAAACAAAGGATGCTTTTTACCTTTATAATCAGGAGCTTAATGGACATATTAGAGACTACTTGCTAATAGAGAACAGCCCTGAGGAGAAGGACTTGGGGGTGCTGATTGATGAGAAGCTTAGCACAACCTGGCAGTGTGCTCTTGCAGCCCGGAAAGCCAACTGTATCCCAGGCTGCATCAAAAGAAGTGTGAAGTTACTTCAAACAAGTAGGAAGAACCATGTTTGAACTCAAGGTGGTAGGGAACAGGGATGGTTGTTGTAGATAGTCAGTCATGACTAAGAAGGTAAGTGTATTGGTACCAGCTTTGAGGATATTTTTATTCATTGCTTTTCTTTCTCATAATCTCAGAGAATTCATAGTAGATGGCATACATGCTGAGTTCTGCCTCCCTCCCATCTGTGTCACAATCTCCCTGATGGTATTTATAACACAACTTATTTTACATATATATCAGTTTTCTAATGGGAGTCCAACAGCAAGGGAGATTATCTTGCTTGGCAACCCACCTGTAGATACTGTGACTCATTTATTAAGGTAATAAACTTTACAAATATTCTAAATTTAAATGCACATTAAAATCTAAATTAACTGGGAGCATCTGAAAACATGGCAAATACAGCATCTATTTAAATGCAGGAAAACCAAGGTGTATAAGTGGTAATGTTATTTTCTATTCACTGCTGACCATTTAGGATAGTCTCTGTGGAATTTTTGTGCCACTTGCCTCCTACCTAGCAGTTAGCAAACATTTCCTAACTCAGTCTCATTAAAAAGTGTATTGGGTATTATGTGAAGTAACCTGAGCAGACCAAACTAAAAGTGCTTTCAAGTTCTGTGGTTCAAATTTGCTTGTATTAGTGTGACAATAATATCCTGTTATTTCAGAGTTGAATTTTGACGTCTTATCAGCTAAAGTTGTTATGAAAACAGAACAAACTTAAAGCTTCTGAATAGCAAGATTTTTGCAAATTAACTGGAAAAAGACTATTATTATCTTATTTTTTTCAAGATAGCTGTTAACTGAGGAAAACAAAATAAAACAAAAGAATAAACAAAAACAAAACCCACAAAACCCGCTGCATTGCCTCAGTAACTTTAAATGTAACCCAAACATTACTTTTATGATGAGAAAACTTTCCCAACTGAAATAAGTGACTCTAATGATATAAATCCTTTCGAAAATATAGATGAGTGTCTTCACTTAGAATTCAGTTACAAGGGCAGTGAAGCAAAATAAATGTGTTTAAACCAATTTTGTGATGAAAAGACCCCATAGCGGCATATGGAATGGTGAAGTGCTAGAATTCTTTCTTCAAGGGCCTTTGTTTTATTATCTTAATTGTCACTCAGGTTGATAAAACAGGTATTTATTGATTGAACTCTTAGATAAAGAATAGTTTGTGAAGGAATTGTTTGGTTGCTTTCCTCTGTAAGATTTGATGAATATGAAGCCAGTGACAAGAGATTTCTTTTCAGAAGAGCAAAAACCAATCTTTTACACAGAATAAATAAGAAAGGTGAAAAATTAGCTAAAAAATAGGAAAACAAAGGGTATAGAGTGTAAGGTTGTAAGTCTTAAGCCTAAAGGGAACTTTGTATGTTTTAAAAAATAAGATGTTATGAAGCTGTAGTTCAGGTAGGAGATCAAAAGTTATACTTCAATTGCATGAAAATAAGGAGTCCTTCATAATAAAGACATGTTAGCATTAAGTAAATAGAATTCAATTCTGCTGTGTTAATGAAGTAAGAGTAACCGATAGACTACAGTAACTTGAGGTTACTGTGGATCTGTATTTAAAAAACTGTATGGACATAGTTAGTAATGAATATGCAAATTAGTGAGATCATTTTTTAGAGCTGTTCCCAAAAATGACATTGCATCGTTTCCATTATTCCTTCTTTTTCTAATTTATTAAAACCTGATTTTGTGAGTGCTAACTTTGATTATTTACTAAGGCTAGTTAATTCATAAATTGTTTGGTTTATTCAAATGTATTTTCCTGTAATAACTGTTCAGGGGATATAGCTAACTGAAGGAATCACTTAAACATCATTAAGTTATTGAACACTGAATAGTTATAATATGAAGAATAAATCTTAGCCAATCATCTTCCAAATCTGGTGGTAAGCACACTATCCAAGACTAGGACATCCTAAATTGCAGATTTCCAAGAAAGCTAATGCTGAGAATAAGGTAATTTTCCCACAACACTGTGGACCCTCATTTCTGACATGCTTAAAATAAGATACTGTAACATTGGATAGCACAGAAGACTCAGTTCTGAGAAGCAGTATCCAGGCTAGAACCATAGAAAAGATTTTAAGTGTAAACAAGCAAGTGTAACATACACTGGAGTTAGGTGCTCAACGGCCATAACAATAAGCAAACAAATGCTTCTAAATTATTTCTTTCTGTAGGATCTTATTACTAGGAAGTATGTGATGCAACATTATGTCTAACTCAAGGACCCTGGAAAGCTTTATGCAGGTAGTTAGAGACATCTGTGTCTAAGAAGAAAACAAAATTTCACAAACTGAACTGCAATAAACCATTAGGAACACCTATTATAAGCCTGTTAAAACCAAACCTGATTTATGTATCCAAACTGCTCACCAGAATATGCAATTTAAAAAGTACTGCACCAGAAGAATGTCCTAAGACTTTCTTCCAACAGGTATTTCGGGGTAAACTATGAAGCTTCTGCAGATGATAACCTAGGAAAATAAACAAAGGCGAAGAAAAATAACACAACACAAAAACGCTTTACACTTGTAAATGATAAATTATCTTTTTTATATGATCGGGTTATTTTACAGATATTATTTTTGTATATAATACTTATAATACAATCATAGAATAGTCAGGGTTGGAAAAGACCTTAAGATCACTAGTTCCAACCCCCCTGCCATGGGCAGGGACACCTCACATTAAACCATGTCACCCAAGGCTCTGTCAAACCTGGCCTTGAACTCTGCCAGGGATGGAGCATTCACAACCTCCCTGGGCAACCCATTCAAGTGCCTCACCACCCTTGCAGTAAAGAACTTCCTCCTTATATATAACCTGATCTTCCCCTGTTCAAGTTTGAACCTGTTACCACTTGTCCTATCACTACAGTCCCTAATGAAGAGTCTCTCCCAAGCATCCTTATAGGCCCCCTTCAGATTCCCTTCTAGGGAAAGTCTGCAAAGCCCATGATAATATTTATATGGTGTCTTTTACTTATGGAAGCCTAATACTCTTTAAAGTGATGTGTTAGCTCACTAACTAGATACCAAAGTCCTTAAGACCTGTAAACAAAGAATTGACTATACAAGTAACTTGAGAAGATCATGAAAAAACCTGGAGGTAAGAAAGGATTTTAGGAGAATCAGATCTTCGGCTGTTGGGTCTAGACAATGGGCAGACTTTTAAAACATTAAGGAAAATAAAGCAAACAACAAACATGGGAAAGTACATAAATAAATATTAATAATATATGTTGGGTGGCACATGCTATATTCTATAATTAGACCAAGTGAAGATCTCAACATTGTGATTGACTGAGAAAGGACCGTTTCCAATGCTTTGAGAAAATGATCAGAGAAGGAATAAAAAATATAAAGAAAACTTACATGCTGTCACCATAGGTAATTTGGTTGTTAACTGTAATATTTTAATTTAAGTCATACCACAAAAAATGAAACACAAGATTAAAAATGAAAAAATAAAATTAGAAAATGAAAACAGGTAACAGTAAAGCATAATGATGTTGAACAAGACACCATATATTGTGAAGTATTTGTTGTATTTTTCTGCTTTCTTGTAATTATGTGCTGAAAATAATTTAATCTAGATGCAGCAGGTCAAAGTGGGATGAGGGAAACTTGACTAGAGGTTGAGAAGCTGATTTCTTGACATTCGATGTGCTGAAGACTTTTATCATTCTGCACTGGAATGAAACAAAGCCCTTTACAATGTAGTCTCAAAAGCAGATGTCAAAATGTCTCTCTCCACATCAAAACATGCACTTTTAGGAAACTGCACACCATATACTTCCTTGAAGCTAGAGCTCTGTGCTGCAGGAATGCCAGCTTTCAGCCTTTGCTATCTCTCCCCCAAAGTACAGTTTCTTGTCATGGGCTGTTCTGAGCCAGTGTTGTGGTTTAAACACAGCCAGCAACCCAGAAACATGCAGCCGCTTTCTCACTCTCACCACTTCCTCCCCCTGCTCCTGGAGGGATGGGAAGGAGAATCAAAAGAAAGTAACTCCCAAGGGTTGAGATAAGAACAGTCCAGTAACTAAGATATAACACAAACCACTGCTACTACCTCCAATAATAATAATGATAAGGGAAATAACAAGGGAAGAGAATACAACCGCTCACCACCTGCTGACCGATACCCAGCCCGGCCCAAGCAGTGATCTAGCCCTTCCGGGTAACTGCCCCCAGTTTATATACTGGGCATGACGTGCTGTGATATGGAATACCTGTTTGGCTAGTTTGGGTCAGGTGCCCTGTCTCTGCTTCCTCCCAGCTTCCCCTCCTCCCTGGCAGAGCATGAGACTCAGAAAGTCCTTGGTCAGTGTAAGCATTACTTAGCAACAACTGAAAACGTCAGTGTTATCAGTGCTGTTCCCAGGCTGAAAGTCAAAACCACAGCACTGCACCAGCTACTAAGGAGAAAAATGACTGCTACTGCTGAACCCAGGACAGCCAGAGAGGGCAGAAGGCTAAACCCATATCTCACATATGCTCATGCAGAAGTAGGAAAATCATGTTAAGTGACTGCCTGAGAAAACATGTTTTGCTGTACCAAAAGCTTTGACATAGCATATTTTGGGAGAACGGCCCCTATCACCCCTAGCCCCACATCAGTGCTGACTCTCTTGGTGTAAGCTATTAGCTTGTTTCTGAAAGCTGTTCAATTTTGTTCTGTTTTCTGAAAGCTCTTCAATAAGACTTTAAGGCAAATACACATTTCTGTTAGCCTTTATTCTATGAAGAAGGAAAAAAACTCCAGTTATTCTTTTTCATGGCAGGCCAACAGCATTGGTTTATTTTACATACACATAAATATCAGGTAAATAAAATGCCAGAATTGGTTTTCAAAAGAGAAATGTCACTTCCTTAAGCCCATAGAACACCACTGGAGAAAATTCCTTCCCCTAGGTTCCTGAAAGTGTTATGATTATATATGACTAGATAGAAATAGTATATATAGAAATATTATATATAGGAATATTTTAAATGACTGAAAATGACAATCAGTAATACCATCTACTCCAGTGATGTCTAGAAGTGTCACTGTACATTTTCTACATCCACCAGAGGACGTTGGGGTCAGGTTTATTCCAATGCCTGTTTATCTTGGTTTATTTGGATTACTTATTACCTGCAAGGGAGAGAGGACACAAAATTGATTCTTTTGAGTACTAGACAGAAAAAACTTGCCTTTAGCTTTCTGGTCTTCATGGGATGTATAGCAAAACTCAACTGTTTTGTCATGATAGGTTGGGAAGCAACAAGTTGATCACATGATCTGGCAGACTTCTATGTGAAGATTTTTAATATGAACAGTATTCGTATGGTAGAGCTGTACACAGTTTGAAAAATACAGAGGTGTGGTTTAGGTAAACAGTCTCTGTCCCTGAATATTAACATTCTAGAATCTTCAGAAAAGATCATTAAGTTGCCGATGACCAGTATTCAGCCAGCTTTCTGCTGAGAAAAACATGGCCTTTTACTCAACATATATAGTTAAATATTTCTATCTTCATCAATGTGTTTCTAGGAACAACAGTTATAATACAAAACTTTACTTTCAAGGATAAACTAAGTCCACTCACGTGGGCTTTGCTTAATGTATTACCAGTAAAAAAAGGAGATTCTAGAATTTGTACAAAACTTTTAATCTAAAACCTGTACAGTCACAATTTAAATACAGAATAATTATTCTTATGAGCTTGAGATCTGCAAAGCATCTGTATGTGTGTACCTTGCAGGGTCAGGCCTCAACTTTTCAAATGCCTATACATATATTCCACAACTTGCTAGAAGCATGCGAAGCACCAAATGCAACAGAAGAATCTCCAGGATAACACGTGGAGCAGTTTTTAAATCCCTAAGTAGGAGATATATTTCAAGTCTTCATTGAGTGTGTTTTCATAGTGTATAGTTCTAAAACCATTGCATTCCTGTCAGGACTAATGAAAACTACACTTTTTCTTTTTCTGACAAAAAAATAAAATGCACTCTGTAATTCTGAAGCTTGACTCATTACAGCTCTTGATCTTCCATTCTTCACAGAATGAAATATTGAGCAGTGCTCTGTAGAATATAAGGCTACTATGTCATTCAAATATTGTCTTGTAAATCATCAGTTTAGGACAAGCCACATCTGATGGATTCTGCCAGCTGGAAAAATAGCAGACATTTTTCTTGCCAAAGAAGTTTTGCAGTCACAAGCAACATGAGATTGACTTTTTACCGTAGCTTTTGTAATATAACCATTTGGTATCACGAAATTTGGACCTTACGACAGCAAACTTCTTACAGTAAGCTGGGGTTTAACAATGAAAATATCTAGACTGCCTATAATCTTTTTATGCTATACTCTAAAAACACTTAAGGTTTTAATTTTTATACTGTTGCTGTAATCATATAAAAAAAAATCATAATGAATACTTGACTACATAAGGTGATTTAAGAAAGATAGCCGTTAATTACTTTCTTTACACAATTAACACTTCATGAAATATCTAGGTTTTTTTTTTTTCTGCTTATGTAAGACTTTGATTATTAGATATGATTAGTTACCCTGTTTCCATTGATATCACAAGCAGCTCATTAAAGTTCTAGGTGTTTTATATTGACAAATCATAATTTTGCAGTTGACATTGCATTCTGCTAATGAAGACAATTAACAGACATTCTTTATACTCAAAAGGAACCTGCCAATAAAAATTATGCTGAAAATAATTAAAGTGGTGGAATTTATCTGATCAAAAATTCATCAGTTCATCTGTAGTCCAGCATACATTTGAAACCAAGTACGCACTTCAAATAAATTAATTGGGATTTTAAATTTATTCTTATCCTACTTTTGATTAGGAAAGTTTTAATGAACCTAAATACTTATCAGTAGTAAAAGCTGTTCCATTAAAAAGTTCTCATTAATATCTAAAATAAATAAAAATTATTCCTACACTGTATTCCTTCAGTTAATTTTCCTTTAAGAGAGCCACCATCAAATCAAAGATGCTCCACAGATCATAATGCACTACATTTTAGTACAGTTTAAGTACTTTAGTACTTTTAGTATTTTAACCCTTAGTATTACCCAGACTTTCATTCTTCTGATTGAAGAATGTTCTTCTAATCAAAGGAAGTTTTTTTCCCTTAGATTAAATGAAACAATATCACATTAAACAGGATGCCTATTAACTCTTGAACAGCTGATACCATGAAATGCAAATATCTCAAAGGTGGGGGAGAACTCACAGTTCACATTGTTAGCCTCAAACCATATTTTCAAATTGAGAAACCTTGTTAAGCTTACTCAGACTTCCGTGAAATAGAGTTAAGAAAAACAAAGATAGAAAAGTGAAACCAAGTCCTCATTCTACTCCTTTGTTTAGAGCTGACTTGATAAAAGTGTGAAAGTTAACTTCAAGGAGCTCTGTTTTTCCCATGATTTACATAAGGCAGAGCAAAGTAAAGCTGTAATAAGATGCAGTATAGTACAGTATTCAAAGACTAATGAATTTAGAAGTAGGTGTATTTATTTTCACATTCGCAGAGCTTCATGAAGGCAGCTACTTACCTGATGTGCAGGTTGTCTCCAAGGGCTATTAAGCCTTCCTATAGGTAGCTTTTAGAAACAGCTTATGTCAACTTCCTTGGTAAAGAGAATTTACTCTGCACTGAACTATTGTTGACAGTAGACATGTCCAAATTAGATTTATCTGAAGATTCGATATTTTCCTTTTCATTTCAACTTCAATTTTCAGGATCTACTTTTAATTTTTCACTTACCATTTCTGCAAACAGGGTCTGAAGCCTTTAGCTTTCAGTCTTAAGCTGAAAACGCTTTAAGATCTGAATGGATCAAAATTCTAGAAAATTGTTTGGGATCTGTTACAGACAGCCTGATCAAGAGGAATCTGTGAATGAAGTGCTCTATAGGCAGATAGGAACAGCCTCACACTCACAGGCCCTTGCTGTCATGGGGGACTTCAACCACCCTGACATCAGTTGGAGTGAAGGTACGACCCGGCACAAGCAATCCAGAAGGTTCCTCGATTGTGTGGAAGACAACTTCCTTCTGCAAGTAATAGAGGAGCCAACAATGAGAGGTGCCATGCTTGACCTTGTGCTCACCAACAGGGAAATGTGACGCTTCAGGGCAGCCTTGGTTGCAGTGATCATGAGATGGTTGAATTCCAGATCCTCAGGACAGTGACAAGAGCGTGCAGCAAGCTCAATGCCCTGGACTTCAAGGGAGCAGACTTTGGCCTCTTCAGGAACCTGCTTAGTAAGGTTCCATGGGATACAGCCCTAGAGGGCAAGGGGGCCCAAGACTCTTGGTTGTTATTCAAGGATCACCTGCTACAAGCTCAGGAGTGTTGCATCCCAACTAGAAGGAAGTGCAGCAGGAGGGCCAGGAGACCTCCTTGGATGGATAAGGAGCTGCTCAGGAAAATTCAAAGGAAAAAAGAGGCTTATAGAAGGTGGAAGCAAGGACAGGCGACCTGGGAAGAATACAGGGATTTTGTCCGGGAAGCTAGGGACCAGGTTAGGAAAGCTAAGGCAAAGTTAGAATTGAACTTGGCTAGGGATGTGAAAGATAACAAGAAGGGATTCTATGGGTACGTAGCGAATAAAAGACAGAGTAGGGACAACGTAGGCCCTCTCTGGAAGCTATCAGGAGAACTGGCTACCCAGGATTTGGAGAAGGCTGAGGTTCTCAATGACTTCTTTGCCTCGGTCTTCACTGGCAAAGGCTCTGACTGCGCCACCCAAGTCTTGGAAGACGGATGCAGGGACTGTAAGAATGAAGACCCTAGGTCCACTGTAGGAGAGGATCTGGTTTGAGACCGTCTTAAAAACCTAAATGTACACAAGTCCATGGGACCTGATGAAATCCATCTACGAGTCCTGAAGGACCTGGTGAATTAAGTTGCTAAGCCACTGGCCATCATATTTGAAAAATCATGGCAGTCAGGTGAAGTTCCTGATGACTGGAAAAAGGGAAATATAACTCCCATTTTCAAGAAGGGGAAAATGGATGACCCGGGGAATTACAGACCAGTCAGTCTCACCTCTGTGCCTGGCAAACTCTTGGAGCAGATTCTCCTGGAAGGCATGCTAAGGCACATGAAAAACAAGGAGGTGGTTGGTGACAGCCAGCATGGCTTCACTAAGGGGAAATCCTGCCTGACCAATTTGGTGGCCTTCTATGATGGGGCTACAAAACTGATGGACAGGGGCAGAGCAGTCGACGTCATCTACCTGGATTTGTGCAAAGCGTTCGACACTGTCCCACATGACGACATCCTTGTCTCTAAATTGGAGAGACATCAATTTGATGGATGGACCACTTGGTGGATAAAGAACTGGCTGGATGGCCGCACACAAAGAGTTGTGGTCAATGGCTCAATGTCCGGCTGGAGACCAGTAACAAGTGGTGTCCCTTAGGGATCAGTGTTGGGACTGGTCTTGTTCAACATCTTTGCCGGTGACATGGACAGTGGGATTGAGTGCGCCCTCAGCAAGTTTGCTGATGACACCAAGCTGTGTGGTTCGGTTGATACACTGGAGGGAAGGGATGCCATCCAGAGGGACCTCGACACGCTTGTGAGGTGGGCTGATGCCAACCTGATGAAGTTTAACCATGCCAAGTGCAAGGTCCTACACCTGGGTCGGAGCAATCCCAGGCACAGCTACAGGTTGGGCAGAGAAGAGATTCAGAGCAGCCCTGCAGAGAAGGACTTGGGGGTGTTGGTTGATGAGAAAATGAACATGAGCCGGCTTCAGTGTGCGCTTGCAGCCCAGAAAGCCAACTGTATCCTGGGCTGCATCAAAAGGAACGTGACCAGCAGGTGGAAGGAGGTGATCCTGCCTCTCCACTCTGCTCTCGTGAGACCTCACTTGGAGTATTGTGTGCAGTTCTGGTGTCCTCAACATAAAAAGGACATGGAACTGCTGGAACAAGTCCAGAGGAGGCCCACGAGGATGATCAGGGAACTGGAGCACCTCCTGTATGGAGACAGGCTGAGAACGTTGGGGCTGTTCAGCCTGGAGAAGAGAAGGCTGCATGGAGACCTCATAGCAGCCTTCCTGTATCTGAAGGGGGCCTACAAGGATGCTGGGGAGGGACTCTTCATTAGGGACTGTAGTGACATGAGAAGGGGTAACGGGTTCAAACTGAAACAGGGGAAGTTTAGATTTGATCTAAGGAAGAAATTCTTTACTGAGAGGGTGGTGAGGCACTGGAATGGGTTGCCCAGGGAGGTTGTGAATGCTCCATCCCTGGCAGTGTTCAAGGCCAGATTGGATGAGGCCTTGGGTGGCATGGTTTAGTGTGAGGTGTCCCTACGCATGGCAGGGGGGTTGGAACTAGACGATCTTAAGGTCCTTTCCAACCCTAACTATTCTATGATTCTATGATTCTATGAAACTTAACTCCAAATAATCTCTTCTGTGTATTCTTTGCCAGATTCTAAGGTTGGAGTTAAGGGATACTTTCTATTGGATTAACTTTTTCTTTAATAAGCAATATCTTTACTGAATTTAACAGAAAAGTTATTAAGGATTTTTTATTGCATTTATAGAGTGTCAAACCTACCACGAATGCTTGAAGGATTTGTTTCTAATTGATTATATCTGACAATCTATAGCATGAGTTATTCAAGCAACTTTAACTGAGTTGCCTATAAGCTTCTATTCTCTGCTAAAGCAATGGGATGAATTTATAACGCTGGACATACTCTGCAATTTCTACTTACATGCTTACTGTAATAATTTTTTATGTTAAAGTGAAGAGCATTTAATTTGCAGTGCAATAAATTTGTATCAAAAGAAATATACACAAGAAAATATGTCTTCTTTCATTGTTTATGTTACTGGTTACTGCAGTCTTTATGCAGACACATTTTCCTGTAGAATTAATTCTCCTAATGATAGAATGGTACATGGAATATGTCTACACATGATGTGCTTCAGTGGAAGTTTTGAATGAGGAAAATGAAACATAACAGAAATCTGCCCTCCATTTTGTCATTATGCCTTGTAAGGTGTACATTCAAGTAATGCTTTCTTTCTTTTACATGAGGAGACAGGATTACAGCATACAGACAGGGCTGGAGTATAAAAGTCTAATAAACATACTTTTTTGATGTTTCATAAAGGTTTTGACCAAAATGTTACTCCTTTGAAAACACCAACATCTTTGTCCTTTTGACAGCTGTCTCTATAAGTCATGAACAATTTATTAACTGTTAATACAGATGTCCTAGATATCATGCACCACAATTTTGACTGCACAGTAAAACTAATTACCTGGGACTGTGTAATGTTGATAGCAAAACACTTTCAGCTGTTTTATTTTCTGCTGACATGAATCTTAAAATACTTTCCTATTAAGATTTTTCTTTTAAGAAAATATTTTATTCTAAATATTTTAATGACTGTTTTAAGAGTTTCTGTACTAACACAAGCAAATATTTCAAATCTCACCCTTCACCATTAGATGGAAAGAAAATCAACCAGAAAATGCTGGCAAATACTGTGAATTATATCTGTTTCCAATCCAGAGCATCTGGTCTTTTGGCAGACATCTTTGGCAGATCTGTTATACTGGAGGCTTTGAGTTTCTTTTCCTGGGAATTTGGTTTATTTTCTAAGTGTGAAATTGACATTGATGTTCCTACTGTGTATGATATTTGGTAATCTAATTTTGCCAAAGAACTTCAAAGAGAGGCTCTGTAACTATGGCTAGTTAAAAAAATACATCATACTATTTCTTGGGAAATTAGTTTTGACCAGAGCACTGTACATGGAATGTATATGCCTTCAAAGGAATATCCAAATTCTACTTAAACAAAAATTAAACAGTACAGAACAAGCTGCACAGAGGATTTCTGATCTGGAGGGATCTTTTTTGAAATAAAAGGCTAAAAAAATATCTAGAAAGAGGAACAACACAGTTTACTGATTAGCCGTATTTATAACAGCTGTTCTTCAGCTGACGACTGCTGGTTGCGTACTTTGCAATCTGGTTGGGAGAAAATAGTGCATGTGACCTATAAATTGTTTGGGTTGTTCTAATTCTAATCCGTTAATCTACTCAAAAAACACAACCACACTGATATTGTCACTTGTATTAGTCATGTTTTACCCCTTAGACTGGCCTTGAGAGCACTAATCATGAAAAAAGGTCATATTAAAAATACAGAACTGCAAATTACGGTTCCTGTGAAAATTACTTGTTCTTAAATTTCTTGTAAAATTCTTTCACAAATAAATTTTCTACCCATTTTTAGAAAGAGTTTTTGAATATTTGATGTTTAAGATGTATTATTTAATCCTTGTATTGTCTAGGCTGTCGTTAGGCATGCAACTTGTGAAATTATTAGCAGGTCTTGCAGGATAGAATCCGCTTCAGTTGGAGCAATGTAAAAGCTTTTAGGAGTACAGCATAAAATATGGTAACAAGCTAAGGAGATTTTATCTCTTTTTTACCTCTTTTATGATAAAGGTGAGTAGCATCATGTTTCAGAAGCTGCTGAGTTAGAGCTTAGTTGAGTGCCCAGACTCAGACCTAATTCTCAGAATTAAATTTGGCTTCTGGGAATTTAATCCCTTTACAGACACTGCAAGGGAAGAATCAAAAATCACAGAAACACAAAAGTCAACTGACCATTTCAAAATCCTCACCATTTTCTTGTATGTACTATGTATCTAGTACATGAGAACTAAGTATAGCTACTCTTCCCTCAGCTAAGAGTAAGAGAATCAGTGGTTGCTGGATCGTTTTGTTATTTTTATTTTGATAGCTATTACGTGACTGCAATATGTCAATTTTGCTGACAAGTATTTTGTGTGACTTTGAGTGTTTTCAGTATTTTTATGGTGTTTTGAATACAACTGCCTCATTTACACACCAAAAAGTTACTCAAAGGCCCTTTTCTAAAAAGAAACAGTTATCTAAAGGCTCACAGAACTGAAAGTCTGATGCACTGAGTAGCTTCAAAGGTGAGTTTTTAATGATGTTGTCACCCTGACAGTCTATCTTTGGGTATCGATTATTTTGTCTACAGAAAAGGCTCTCAAACTAGCCTGCCCATGAAAGACTATAAAGTTTTCTTGCCCTGTTTTGTGAGCTCATGGTAGAACTAGATATAAAAATGGGTGTACTGCCCACAGGTCTGTCTTGCCTAATAACCTGTCTTTGTTACTAGCTTCTTATAGGAGATGCTGAAAGCAGGAATATGTGCAAGGTATGCACGTGCTATTATTTTCTCTGTTATCCTTTTCTAGATTCTGTCAATCCATTGACTGGAAGATAGATTTTGCAATATTGGTAAACCATTTTCTTTTATGAATTTACCTAGCTCCTTTTTAATACCATTTATCATTTTGACGTCTGTAAATCCTTAATGACCTATGTTTCTGGGCTGAGAAAAAGAAACACTCATCTTGTCAAATGCTTTCCCTCAATACACATTTACTCACTTTCCAACCATTCATGACTTCATATATCACTGCTATAACTCACAGTTGTTGATTTGGATTTTTTTTGTTTCCCCAGAAAGCTCTAGAAACCTCTTTTTGTGTAGATACTGTGTGACATTTTATTCATTCTTGCAAGTCTATTTTTGTACCTTCTGTACTCTTACAGTATCTTCTTTAAAAAAAAAAAGGGAGAGAAAAGCCCAATCAGAACTGTATTAGCTATTATCACTTCAGATATTTTCTCCTACTCTTTGCCAATCTTGTTTTCTTAAGAGTTTATGCTAAAGGATTTTGGTAGTTGAAGTCTGTTATGTTGGATGGATCATGCTTTCCTACATATCTGCAAAGTCCTCAAAATGTTATGATAGTTTTGTGACTTATTCCTACAAAAAAAATGTGGAAAACCACTTTTTCTGCTTCATTTTTAAGTATATTCTTTACCATATTTTAAAGAACTCAGACTGTCTGTAATTCAAGCTTAATCAACTGTACTTTCCTATGGAGTCTTTAATAGAAAATTACATTATATTTACCATCTTTCTGATGTTTATATCTTTATCTGATATTTATATCAGAAAGAGGTTACTTAGCACAAGTCATAAGATGGTAAATTTGTATTAGATGTCCTTGGAACTTTTAGACAAATATGATTTGTTTTGGCAGTTTGCTGCTATTTACTTTGCCACTGTATTCTAAAACCTTCTCTAATTACCCTTATGTTTGAGATGTTAACTCTGACTCATCCTAAATAAGATATGGCTTTGGTGTGGGGACATCGTCAATAGGGAATACTGATCCAAATAGTTAATTCTGTTTTTCTACTGTGACCTTATCACCACTGAATAGTCTCTTTATGTCATAATTAAATGTTTACTTCTCTCACTTAGAAGCAGGCTCCCAGCCATATAAGTATTTAAAAATATGCTATATTGGTACTTTTCATGAGTTTAGGAAATTGATCATTGAAATACCTTTCTTCCTGATTTACTATGCTTTTGCATATAGCCTGAATTTATTTTTTTTTCCATATCTTTCTCTATTCCCCTTAGGTGGACACAGTTTCTATTTTTTGAAGAATAGCATTTTTTAACAACTGCTTTAGCCCATTGTATAAACCTTTTCATGCACTGCACGTTTGCTTGGATTATCTAGACATTGTCTTTGCTGCCTACAAGCATTTTACTTTTAGGTTGGTCTTTTTTTTATATATTTCTCCTTTTTTAATTGTAATTCTACTTACAGAAATTATTTTACTTATTTCGTCTTTTATACAGTACAACTATGCTTCTAGTTATGCTCAATTTATTTTAATATAATTCAAAGAAGTAATACCAAAAGAACATGTTCATGTTCTACTAACATTGTGAACCAACTGAACCATTTTCACATGGTCATTTAACTACTATGATTTTCATCCTTTCAGTTATCTCAGATGAGTAAGGAAGTACATGGATTTTCAAATACTTCTGAAGCAGGATATTCAAGGTCTCTGAACTGACAAAACCTAATTTCCAAGCCTGTGAGAGGTATTTAACGTCTGAAAATTGATGTAGTTAATTTACACCTGCTTTAACATTTTGGGTAAGTGAAGAATAAATATTCCCTTTCAAAATATTTGAAAGATCTCACAGATTCTACACATCCCTTTTTGTCCAATCCGTTTGCTTGGTAGAGTCATTGATCATTCTTGTGATTATTCAGCTTCATTTCTGTTCAAGAAAGACAATGAATCAAAACTTTACATACAGCTGCTGACAACAAATCCAGCTATTTCAGCCTGGAAGTAGCATTCTAGAAAGCAGCTCTAAAAAAGGAAAATGTTTTGCTCGATCATAAGTCATACCTTCCTCTGACTCCAAGTGCTTCCAAAGGAACAAACTGAAGTGGAATCTGTAAGAAAAATAATTTCAAAACTCAATGTAATTTTTAAAAAATAATAAAAACCAAATGTGGTTTTGGTGTGGAGTTTTTCTTTTTTTTTTCCTCATTTTGACTGATGCTCATTTTTGTACAAGTTAATGAAAACAAAATTAATTATAAAAAATTTTTGGTTTCACTCATTTTATATCTCTATCACCTGTATCAGGTGTATCAGGTATATCAGGTATATCAAGTATATCATGTATATCATACAAAAATACCTACATCATTTATCTAATATAATTTATATGTAAATCTCATTCTGGATGGATAATTAACACACTGTTATCTATTAGTTACTAGAGAGCAGAACTTGGTTTCTGCTTCTGCTACTGTTAACCACTCAAATTACTAAATGTCCTGTTATTTTTTATGCTGGAAGAAAAGACAGGCTCTTAACAGCCTTGGCTCCAAATAGCTTAGCCACAAGGGCTAACAAGACTTAGCATTTCTGAGGTCAAAGAAGTACTGATATATCCCTTTTTTGCTGTTTTTCTATCTATAGAGGTTACTAAGTGTAGATTTCCATATTCTAGGTAGCTTGTCTTCAAAACCAAGCTTAAAGTACACTAGTATTTCAAAGGAGCCAAATGCTTAATCAGCACTTACCCTCTACAATTTATTCTGACAAAAAATCAGGGTTGTTAAAATTGCTTTCACTGTAGTAGTCTTACCACCTCACATGAATTGAAATTAGAATCAGATTGTCCAAAAAGCAGTAAACCTTACTGTGAAATGTACTGGGGTGGGGGGGGGGGAAATGGATTGAAAATAAATCCTAAGCAAACCATCATCTTGCAGTTGGTTTTGGTTTTGGTTTTTGTTTGTTTTTTTTTTTCTGCTATAAAGAAGTCTCCCCAAAATATCATCCTAGAAGTTATTTTTTAGATATTTCAAAACCTTGTCTCTTGCTTTTTCTGATAACTCATGAACATGTGGAACCAAAGTCAACTAGAATCTTACTGGTAATGAAAAGCCCTAAACTTTCTATCTTCCAGGAGAATGTAAGAGTAACTCCATCAATATGCAGTTAATCTTGCACTGGTTCAAAAATCAGGATGTGATCATTTTACTGAATTCCAAGAGATCAGTGTAAGTAGGAAACTTACAGCTTTAATAGAGAAGTACATTTTTACATCTTACAGTTATCACAGAAGTCTTCTAAATTACCTGACAAATGGAGTAATTTTTTTAAGTAGTGTTCCACTTAAATCAAACAAAAAGTTTTGAACCCATAAGGAAAGCATCGGATGCCAAGAAAAGTGAGTGGGCAAATAAGGATTCCGAATAATGGTTAATATTAATTTTCTTACACATATTAGATATCGAAGCCTAATATTATTATCTGGAATGCAAAAAAAAAAAAAAAAAAGAAAAATCTTCATAACATCATAAATTCTTGTGGGCTTGAGATCATTTGTATGTTTTTGTCCTTGCTCATGTTTTGTCTAATTTTTTGATACTTTTTGATAGGTATATGAACTTTAAGTAATCGTATTCTTTAGATTCCTATCATAAATACTAACTCCAGCATTTCATAAAGCAATTGTTTCAAGTTCAAAACAAACAATGCATGGAAAATTTAGATTCAAATGAAAGCTTACTTTTTGCACATATGAATGATTACAGATATCTTTGTTTTCTAAATGTGGACTTCTGTATCTTTTTAGAGAGCAGTAAAGAAAAGAGCTTCCAGAAAAGTGAATGTTGTTGCAATATGCAGTCCTCAGACCTAGACATTTAATATTTACAGAGTGAGAGCACCATCGAACTGCTTGGCTGTACCAGTTAGGTTGTAATAGGTTTAGCTCACAGATTTTCAAGGAGACACCAAACCACTCTGATCACAGAGTTCAACTTCTGTACCCCTTATGAGCCTCATCTGAACAGTTCTGTGAAAATCTGTAAGGCTGTTGGATTTTTTTTTTTTTTTTTTTTGTCATTTTCTTTTTAATTTGGGATATTTTTGTAGAGCTATAAAATTTTCTGTGGATACCTGAACTACCAACATCTGTTTGAATAAGAAGTAAAAATCAAAATTTTTATCACCTTCTACGGAAGAGTAGAATGGTCACCTAATTTAACACTTGATTTCTCAAGCTTTTAAGCACAGATTTCACAGTCTTGATGTATAACAGTCATGTTTAGTTATAGAAATTTTCACTGTAGATACCACATTCAAGGTCCAGCTGGATGTTGCTTTGAGCAATCTGGTCTAGTGAAAGATGTCTCTGCCCACAGCAAAGGGGTGAGATTAGATGGTCATTTAAAGGTCTCTTCCAACCCAAAAGACTCTGTGATTCTACGATAACCTTTATCCTACAGAGCACCCACCCTCGTAACTTTTAAGTAGCAATTTATTCACCTTGCTACATGTATATGAATCAGAGAGACCAAGGCATGAGTTGGCAATAAGACAGTCCCAACACAACTCTTTGTATAACAGCCCCATGATTTCAATGGTAGGCCAGGCTTCTAGTTCTGAGTGCAGAAGCTTGGCAAGTCTGCAGCCCTTTAATGGGGCACAGTTTATTGCTCCTTGACTTTCAACAGAATGAGAGAAAATTAACAGTCTGAACAATTTAAAGCTACGTTTAAGTTAGCTCTTCAAGGTTACAGAAACTCACTGAGACTGACAAACTCTTTGCAAAACACAGGCAGTTCACAGGATAAAACAAGGCTGCAGTGACTGCCTGCTTTAGTGGAAGGGACTTCAGGAGGTCTTTCATCTCACTGCTGTTCAATTAATAGCTAGCCGTAATCTAGACATTAATGAGGGATGCAACTGGAACTGCAAAGAAATAACATGATTAGGCCCTGAATTTAATTATTCACAAAATTACATGAAGATGCTGTACTCTTATTTTAAATAAGGCTAATTAGGTTTCTTTTCTAATTGGAATTTTTATAGACTCTAAGATTTACCATGTGGAAACACATCTTAGAAAATTTCCTCTCTGCCTCTCACATGTTATTCCTGGTCTCCATTACAATTAACAGCTGATCTATGCTACAAAATAATGTCTTAAAATCCATTCATAATAGATTTTGAAGGATTAAGTTAAAGTTCTATGTGATGAAACTGCTAAACATGAAGGGCTACCTTCATGGCACCTCATATTGTGTACCAAGATTTTATAGATGTTAATTGGCAATTTAGTTTTTGATTGGCTTGGTGATGGCCACTTGGTTTATCAGTGTCAATGTCTAGATATAACTGTGTGCGCAAAACTCTTGTCTGAAAAGATTTAAGTAATGCCTAGCTTCACAAAATGGTGTTATTTTACTTCTGTAATGCATGGCTTACCACACTTTCATAATAAAATAATAAGTCCATTTCTGCTCCGAATAAGCATGCAGAGCCTAATAACTAACTATTTTTTTTTTATCTGAAATAGGTAAACAAAAATCAACAAACCTTCCTTTCCATGTATTAGATTCCCATCTTCTTGCGTGGCAGTAATTGTTTTTGTATGTGCAAATTGTATGTAGTGTAATTTGCCACTTGTGTGTCTCAAAATCTCCACTTTATGAAAATTATCATAATAATTGAATGTCTTTTTCACTAGAAACATCAGTTTATGACAAAGATCCCTATTAAAGAAGCCAGTACGATGATGTCATATAAGATGGGTAGATTTATTTAAGCCAGGCTCACCCAGAGTGGCAGACTGATGGGCGGTTACAATCAGTGAAAAAAGCCTTCAGGCCTGAAAACATGGATGGAAACAATCCTTCCTTTCTAAGAAACAAAGCCAAAAAAACTGAAGGAAAAATTAGTCAGAAAGCTTTAAAATAAAAATAACTAAATAGCTGAAAATGTTTTAAAAAGTGTTTTAGCAAAAAGACATGCCATTAACTTAAAAAAGCCTTTCTACTCAAACATTGCTCTTATTTTGTTACTAATAATTCAGTCACTCTTCCTGGGGAAAAAAAAAAAAAAAAAAAAACCAACATAAAATGAACCCCAAACACAAAAGAAAATGAAAAATTTTTGGCTGTGCCTATAATTTTGCTACAAAGATTTAACAAACTGTCAGCTGTAAAAGACAAGGTAGCTAAGCTAAGCTGAAGTCTGCTAATCTGCAAATATTTGTTTCTTGAAAAGTGATATTTTTTTCCTCTATGTGCTTTTCATGCATTACCTGTTAAAATAGTTGATTAAGAATTAATTTCACAAATGAAACAGTATATAAATATCTGACAGTTATATTAATAGCAGAATGAGCTATGTCACTAAAAAAAACTTTATAGTGGCTATGTCATGACTCTGGGGACAGAACTGATACCAGAATGTCACATTTAAGCTTACACTGTAGTATTTCTTGCTATCTGGAAGTGAAAGGCTTATTTTTACCATGATAAATAGGTATGGAAATACCTAAAAAACTGCTTGAAGTATTGAAAATAAAAGCTCATGAGGAACTTCTAAAATTCATTGTTTTCTTGGAGTAGTGTTATGTTTGAATTCTCATTTTGAAAAATATATTTTTTTAATTAAAAACCCCCTTATCATTAAAGTAAGCAAGTAATTAAAATAGATATTTTAAGAAAATATTCAGAAACCAACAAAAAGATTTTAAAACTTGTCTACATTAGCTGTTTTGATTCACCTTATCTGATTATGACTTTATAACAATGAATTGGGGACGGGTGGGGGATGTTAATAAATTTAAGCAGAAAAATAGCATTTTTTCCATATTTCACAGGATGTTCCAGTCTCTGTTTTAAGAAACTTATTTGGAATTATATGGAATTTTATTTTTGTTTTTGCAAGGTTATTAAAGTTTGAACTAGTCAATTACACTTTTAGAACTTCATGGTAAATCCTGTTTCTGTTGGGATGTAAGGGAAATAAAGCCAGTTTTGATTTGTTTCATTTCACTAGTATCTGGAATGAGGTCTGCTACAATTTTTCCAGACCATTACAGAGTGTCCAGAGAGCATAGAGGGAAACAGACCTAAACAGATATTGTATCTCTCATATTTTAGTCACAGGTTCCCTTCAGTTGATTAAGCTAGTATGTGTAGGTTGCAGATATAGACCAAGATGTACAATGAGACAGGAAGACACTGTTCTGCCAGGTTGGTTCCAGTTAATTCCTCTCAGCAATGTGCTTGCTCAGAGACAGTAAAATTCTAATCAGTTTGAATTTACTTTCCACACTGGCAACTTTGCTACCAGCTCCTAGTATATTGAGAAGGCAGATGGTCTGAAATGAGCGTAATAATGCATAGAGTTAGTGGTGAAATGGGTTCCTGGTGATTTGTGAATTAGGAGTGATAATCAGCGCAGTGTGTGTTGAGAGATGCTTGGCTTTAGAACAGGATAGATAGGGAAAAATACAACATTAGCAGGGACAGCCATGTACCCCTGCATTCCCCAGGCTGCTGAAGCTAAGCACAGCAGCAGCAGCTGAAGGCAGGCTGGCAGACCTTCTCCTACCACCACCTTGGACGCACCTGACTGAATCATGAGCTTGGAAAAAAGAGTGCGGAGGTCCGGAGCAGAAGCCACACAGGTGCTGTAATGTTTCCTGCTGCTCTGACGTGCTGCCTTCCCTTCGAGACAGCACCTTGTCTGAGCCCAGAGTGGTGGCTGGGCAGAGCTGAGAAGGGGAGTGGTACAGGTGGTTTCAAAGGAAAATTGTCTATGATATAAGAGGATTGTAAAGGACATACATACAGAGACTCAGCTGCCTGTGTGTCACATTTTGGAAGGTTCACAAGAGCTGGAGTGAGAGCTTGCTTGTGTGGAAACTGAATGATTTGATCCCACCAGTGCTGAGGTCATAACAATCAGTAGAAAACAGAATGCATATCCTGTGCTTCTGAATACTATAAAAGTGTTGTGATTTATCTGTGAGTTCACTATATATCAATGGCTTTTTTTTTTCTTATATCCAAAAGTATGGCTTTACACAAGAAATCTGGGGAGGGGCTTTTTACAAGGACATGTAGTGACAGGACAATGGGTAACGGCTTTAAGCTGACAGAGAGGAGATTTAGATATTCGCAAAAACTTCTTCACTATGAGAGTGGTGAGACACTGACACAGGTTGCCCAGAGAAGTTGCAGCTGCCCAGTCCCTGGAGGTGTTCAAGGCCAGGCTGGATGGTGCTTTGAGCAACCTGGTCTAATGGAGGGTGTCTCTGCCCACAGCAGATGATCTTTAAGGTTCCTTCCAACCCTAACCATTCTATGATTCTATAAATACTCATACATTGGGGAACAAAATATGCAGAATGGTTCATCTAAAAATCCAGAGTATAGTGGATGTCCTTTCTTCTGTGAAAATTCCTGCTTTAACTTATAGTAGAAAGGAAGATCCTTTTTTTTGTGAAGGGATTTTACAGACTTCATGACAGTCCTAGAAATTGCTGAAATGAACCTTGACTAAGGTACATATTTTTACAATTGATTTAAAAAATTACTTACACATATCAGAAAAAAAAAATCTTTTTTTTTTTTTTATGCATAGCATGATAGATAGGAAACTTATATGAGCAATGCTGAAGAAAGATACTTCTTTAGTTAACTGTATCTCTCTTGAAAAAAAAAAGAAAAAAATTCACACCAATTTTGTCATTGTATTTATGAAAAATCATTGAAGAAACTTTTATAACAATGTGTTACTCCCTTTCCTTTTACAGTTTACAGTCATAGTTCTACACAGAACTGAATTACTCTATCCTACATCACAGATTGGCTATTCTTTCATGGTATTTCAGAGTTTCTTGCTGCTAATAAATTGGTTTCTTCTGGCTGCGCAGATAAACACTCTGATTACGCTGTACAGAGGAATGACTGAGGTGAATACCTTGGAAGTATCAAGCATCGTGAATTTGTGTTCAGACTTCATGTTTATTAAGCCTTAATCCCATTCAGACAGCACAAAATATTATGGTTTTAATAATCTATTTTTCATACCTTTCAATCTGTAACATAAAATCTGTCAGGTGGTGAGAATTCAGGTGGAGAATTTTCTGAATGCATCCTCCTGCTGAATGCAACTTCATTCCTTCTGATGATTCTAGGGTTTGGAAGGCAAATAAGGTGGAAATGGAAGATATTTTCCAGCTGTTCAAATTATTGCCTATGAGAAAAGAGTGACAATAGCTATTAGCCTGTCTGATTTTCACATGACTGAAGACAATCAGATATTATTAGTCATGTTTTAAACACTGCCTATATTTTACATTCACATACCTGTATGGAGATGACAGGGTGTCCTGATTTCATAGAATCATGGAACAGTTAGGGTTGGAAAGGACTTTAAGATCATCTAATTCCAACCCCCCTGCCATGGGCAGAGACACCACATACTAAACCATGAAGGGGGTTAGTGAACAGCTGTGTGGTGCTGAGTTACCAGCTGGATTTAAACCATGACACAGGACTCTGGTGTTAAGTTCTGATTCGCTATTTCCTCAGCACAACTCAAAACTTATGAGATTTTTACCTGTGAACAAAAGGTGATTTGAGGCACTCATTTAGAGTTCCAGAATTGGCTGAACTACTGGATAGAGAGGTGCAACTTTCCATACACTTCTTGCTCTCTTTGATTCAGCTCTGGCAGTGTGCTATGCAAATTATTCAGTCATATTCTGGTCATATTTTCCAAGAAACCATTTTGAAGTTCCTTTTTTTAGGAATATTTCTTTCACTGTAGTTTTCAGAAACAAATACATGGTTGCCTATTCTATTCACCCTCCTATGTACCAACTTCCTGAGATATTTCAGAGGTTCCTCCTTCTAACCATGTGCTTTGGGCAACTTTCTCTTTTTTGTGTTTTGAAAACTTTTCAATCCCATTAATCAGGGCTTATTTGATCTCAAAAAAGATAAAGCTCTTCATGTATCTATGAGGAAGGACAAAAACATTTTATGGTTGTCTTTACTGTAACATCAGGAATACTATCCAGAATATAAAATTCTTCTTTTAACAAAAGAGAATCACAGAGTAAACTTAGTAAAAATGTAAGTAGGATAGAAAAGTCTGGAAGTCTGGGGACCGTTTGATCCAAAGGAGGGCCAGTTGCAAGGTTAGGGCCATCTTCAAGGTGTGAAAAAGTATCTACTGAATTTCCATTGTTGCACCTTGTGTCCAATGCCTCTCATACTTCATTCAGCATTTGTACAACTGCATCTGGAGCCTTGTGTCCAGTTTGGACTTCCTAGTAATACAGCAAGCACAGTGAAGGACCCCCAAGGTGGGGGACACATGATGTACAAAAAGACAGTTCTTCACTTTAAAGACAACTAGCCATGCCAAACGTCTCTCCAATAAGGTTTAATGGCTGTGTATCTATGCGGCTGGCCCCACTAATAACTAGAACAAGCATATCATTGGGCTGTTTTATGAAGTACAGAGATATATTCTCTCAGCGAATTCCTGAAACATCACATAGCATTTGCTAGTCTCTCATCTTCAGCTTCAATAGAATTCTCCTTCTAACCTTCCTTTTGGTTATATCTGCTGTTATACATAACAGCGGGATCTAGAATGCCTCGCCTTCAATCCCAAACCACACCCTATTTTCTAGGACAAGAACTATCTTAATTTTGTTTTCATTAAAATTGGTCTTTCTCTGATCTTTCAGGACTTGATTTTTATTTGATTACCAATTCCCCACTGTAAAGGACTTAAAAGTAGAAATGAGAAAAAATTGAAGATGAACCTAGAAGGCATAAAGAAAAAACTGGAAGGCTTAGGTACTTGAGTTATAAGGAATAAATTATTGTAGTAATATATTGTAAAATATATGTATAAGCCAAGCTTACACTGGGGCTGATAGAACTGTAGTGGCACATATGACCATACTTTTTCACATCATGTAGGTATCTCAGTGCCTTTAGTTTCAAGTCTATAGATTTGGAGCAGGTCTTCTGAACTAAGATTTGTCTCACCTAAGAGGCAAATGCAAGACAGGCAGAAATGAATTCATGTGAATGAATTTCTTTATTGTTTGGCTTGGGCACTGCTCTAGTTTTCTTCTTTAGCTATAAAGAGCCCTCCTTGCAGGTAGCCACCCAAGTGCAAAGTTTTCCTCAGTTAGGTTGCCACAGCAAATTCTTAGGTTTCCATCTAAGTGAGACCATCATTTTACCAAAGGTGTACCTGAATTTTTTGTAAATGTAGAAGAACCATTAGAAAAGAGATCACTAAAATAACATGCTGAAAGGTCACCTAAGTTCCCTGCTGAAGTGTATAACTTCCATTTGAAGGTGCACAGCCGCAGAATTTAGATATTTAGCTTCTGCATAACTTTGAGGAACATATTGCATTTAGAATCACTAAGATACTGTGCTGTAAAGCTGGAATAATGTTCCCTCTCGAATTCATTCACATACATCAGCATTTTAAATTAGAAGGAATTTAAATCATCTCCTCAAGAGTTTAAACTTCTAGAGGCCACTTATAGAGGCAAATCTGTTCATAACTGCCTGACTACTACTTGAGATCTGCAGTCTACTTCCTGTGTATCTCCTATTACCATTATCCTTTAGTGTGATATCTGTGATACTTGTAGGGATTGGTGCATGGACGGGAAGCTGCTAGGAGGGACAGGAACCAGCTGACTCTGGGGAGGTGCTTGGGCGGCAAATATAAGGAATTCTAACTGCGCAATAAATCGTTGATGACCCGCATTCCGTGAATGCTCTATGTCTCAGCCCTAGTTCAGAGGGAACTAGTGCTTCCGTCCCTCACCACACGAGTAGCGAGAAACTACAATACTTTCTACAGTGAAAGGAATATTGGTGCCTACTCTACATTACACAACATTAGTGTCAATATGTATTGTATTGCCACCAGAGCAGGTCCTGAGTCATACAAAAAGAGTTTTTTCCAGCTCACCTTTCTCTAGCAACATGAGATTTTTTTTAACACATGTGAAGAGGTCAGTTCAGCTTCCTCCATGTTAGACACATGCAGGTTTTGAGGAACATAAGCCTATCTTCCTCAACATGAGGAAGAACTTCTTTATATTTAGGGTGGCAGAGCACTGAATGGGCTGCCCAGGGGGCTTGTGGAGTCTTCTCTGGAGACATTCAAAACCCACCCGGATGTGTTCTTATATAACCTGTTCAAGGTGGCCCTGCCTTGGCAGGTGGTTGGACTGGATGACCTCCAAAGGCCCCTTCCAACCCTCACGATTCTGTGATTCTGTGATGAAGAGAAGAATTTATACAAAATTGCTGCAGAAATATTATTATTAGTGACATGAAATTACCAGAACAGGAAACATGATTATGATGATTCAGTTACAAAGTTCATTCTGCTTAAGCTGTTCCCACTCAGAAAACTGTAACTGGTTTAGTTCCACAAAATACAAAGTTATCATTTAGGAACAAGGAGCATAAATCACAACAGTGAAATAAAAGAGAAACTAGAAAACAGCAACCCTGATGAAGATTCTGAAATCCTAAAAGAGAAGCCACTTAATAAGCTTCATATGGAAAAAAAAAAAATAAAAAATTAAATAATGTGATTCTTCTTCAAACAACCAGGGAAGTTTTGATTAAAATACGCATGACTTGTGTTTATTGTGTTGATGAGACTAATTCTGTAATGGTGCATTCAGCATGGATATCCACGTTTTTAAAAGGACATTGAAAAGAATAAGAGAAGAAATTGCTTAATATTTACTACAAAAAATATTAATTAGTTTGGTATAATTTAGATTATCAAAGAGAATATTAATGAGACACAATTGTAGTTTATTTCTTTCTTCACATAGAGAAATTGTAAAGTCCTGAAAGGCAGTTTATTCTGGCAAGGAACCAATATTGGAAGTTGAAGTCAGATTAATTTAAAAGTGAGATTCTCCATTTTCATGGATAGCTATCTGTGAAGCAAATAATTTCTGCAGTATGACCTTTCTATTTCATTATCCATTTCAATCTCTTTTTTCTAGGGCAATAGTCAGCACTCCTATCATAGCTTTAACATATTCTTTTATTTTAATTTGTTTGTGTATTTTTAAAGGATGGGTGGAATTCTTAACCTTAATTTAAGGTTTGTCATGCCCAGAATGCAGCAACTGGATGGCTACTGCAAAGCAATATGTACACCGTTAAGCAATACGTACACTGTTATTTGTAAGAGTGGAGAGGGAAAGATTCTGTGAGTTTCTTGATCCCTTCCATTTGTATTTTCCAAAGAGCCTGTAAGAGGTTTTTAAAGCATCTTTGGAACATGGTTTTGGAGACATTGATCATGACTTTGTTTACAATGGACATTCCCATTCCAAATTTATTATTCACTGACTGGCAGGAACTGCAAACTGAAAGGGTTCATAGGGCAATAACATTCTTCCTTCACAAAAGCATAGGCTTCTGCAGTTTCATTCAACAGGAGTTAAACCTATGTAATTAACTCATGACAGATAGTCTTGTTCATCCAAAATAATTCCTCATAGTGCTGGGTCCCTTGCTTTTGAGATAAATTGTCCCACCACTCTGACTTTATCTCTCTGGCTCAGGATCTCTAGCTGACCAGAGCTGAAATAGTCACAGTGATGATGACTTTAAGAAAGCCCTTGACTATATCCTCTTTCTCAGACAGAAGTATGTCCAGTAGGTCTATATACAGTTCAACAGAGATGTCATCAGCTCTGCATCAGAGCTGCTGCAGCCATAGAATGAAGTCTGCAGTTTATGCTCTACAGTGCCTTTGTTAGTCTGGAGGGCCTCTGGGAAGTAGGCTGCATGGCATCCCATAGAAATGAGAAAAATGGAAACCAAACTTCCTGTATGTGCAAGCCCCGATATGGAAGACTGAGTCTATGTCAGTCAAACACCACAGTCAGCTGTGTGGAAGCAAACAGCTTCCCTGAAATGTTCATACATATACACATGAATACACACAGTATGTACCATGAAAACCCACATTTTCTTAGAGTTAGAGATTAATAACAAATCTCATTTTTCTGTGTTCCAGCATATTCTGGGTGAAAGATCCGAGTAGCCTCTTTCAACAACTAGTATATAATTTAGAAATGTACAAAGGGTTTCAAAAGACAGCAATGATATTCATTCTCTCTCCACATTCCACTATACCTAAAGTCAGAGTAATTAAGTTTGCCAGTATAACTGAACACACCTTTTTCCAGTGGATTGTATTTAGGGTATTTTTTTTTCTGTCTACCTTAAGTAGTTTTCCATAACATGTTTATTCTTTACTCATTTTTTTGACCCTACTTACGATTGAAAGCAAAGACTCTAAAAGGATAGGAAATCATAGAATCATAGAATAGTTAGGGTTGGAAAGGACCTTGAGATCATCTAGTTCCAACCCCCCTGCCATGCACAAGGACACCCCACACTAAACCATGCCACCCAAGGCCTCATCCAATCTGGCCTTGAACACTGCCAAGGATGGAGCATTCACAACCTCCCTGGGCAACCCATTCCAGTGCCTCACCACCCTCTCAGTAAAGAATTTCTTCCTTAGATACAATCTAAACTTCGCCTGTTTCAGTTTGAACCCGTTACCCCTTCTCCTGTCACTACAGTCCCTGATGAAGAGTCCCTCCCCAGCATCCTTGTAGGCCCCCTTCAGATACTGGAAGGCTGCTATGAGGTCTCCATGCAGCCTTCTCTTCTCCAGGCTGAACAGCCCCAACGTTCTCAGCCTGTCTTCATATAGGACATGCTCCAGTCCCCTGATCATCCTCATGGCCCTCCTCTGGACTTGTTCCAACAGTTTCATGTCCGTTTTATGTTGAGGACACCAGAAGTGCACACAATACTCCAAGTGAGGTCTCACGAGAGCAGAGTAGAGGGGCAGGATCACCTCCTTCGACCTGCTGGTCACGCTCCTTTTGATGCAGCCCAGGATACAGTTGGCTTTCTGGGCTGCAAGCGCACACTGAAGCCAGCTCATGTTCATTTTCTCATCAACCAACACCCCCAAGTCCTTCTCTGCAGGGCTGCTCTGAATCTCTTCTCTGCCCAACCTGTAGCTGTGCCTGGGATTGCTCCGACCCAGGTGTAGGACCTTGCACTTGGCATGGTTAAACTTCATCAGGTTGGCATCAGCCCACCTCACAAGCGTGTCGAGGTCCCTCTGGATGGCATCCCTTCCCCTCCAGCGTATCAACCGAACCACACAGCTTGGTGTCGTTGGCAAACTTGCTGAGGGTGCACTCAATCCCACTGTCCATGTCACCGGCAAAGATGTTGAACAAGACCGATCTCAACACTGATCCCTGAGGGACACCACTCTTTACCGGTCTCCAGCCGGACATCGAGCCATTGACCACAACTCTTTGTGTGCGGCCATCCAGCCAGTTCTTTATCCATTTCATTCTTTTGCCACATCTTGATAAAAAGGCTAGAAAATAAGTCAGGTCCTCATATATATGCAGGTCCAATGTTTCTGTTGTCAGTAGAATTGCCCAGCACTTCACACGTTTGGTATATTGTACCTTTATCCTGTGCTGCTTGCTTTCCAGGATGGGGGGAAACCGAATTAAGTGATCAAGGTGAAGCCAATCATGAGAAGATGACTTTGGCAGCTCATGTCCTCTCCAGCCTTCTCTAGATCCTTGGTTCTAACAAAGCTACTTATTATTGGTTATGTCAAATCAAAAAAAGCAGACCTCAATAGAAAGGAAACTATGATGTCAGTCACTGTGAGATACTAAATTGCAAACCCCAACCTTTTCAGCGTTATTGCTATGCATGCGTAACTGTTACAATGCCAAGCAATTTCATACTATCTCAGAATTACTGTAGCAGATAATTCATAGAAAAAGTCAAGCAACTATTTGCTCGGAGTCTGACAATAAAGAAAGGCAATGGCAAGTTACTAATTCCCTCCTGTAGCAGATGAACTGTATGCTCCAAAACCTGTCTCTCACAGGGGTCAGATATGTGTATTAGATCTTGAATTATTTAGAAAAGATTAAATGGTAGCACTGTTCTAATTTGGCTCATACAAGTCTTAGGGAAAAAACAGAGCAAAAATGTAAATATAGCAATACATCTGCAAACCAAACCAATTTTTCTAAGCCTTTGCCAATTCACTGGTAAGAGTTAGATTAGTGGGTTTAGGCAACGGTAGCTATGAGACTTATTATTATTTTTACTTTAATTGGAAAGGAATTGAGTTCCTCTCCATGGCTAGTTTTAAAATACTGCGCAGTCCTTGATCTCCCACATTTTCACTTCTAAATAGTTTATCAGTCTGTAAGATATTAATCTCAGTCCCACAGGAATTCACCCGTCTTACATGCCTGAAGTCAAAATAAAGAACCTTCACCAAGAAATAATTAAAGCAATATTTCCACTCATTTCAGTAGGAATATTGTCCTTGGAATGGGATTGTAAATTTGGCACTAGGGAAGACTGAGGGAATCCACCAGGCCCGTATGGCATTGTTATCAACTCCTGTTTAAATCTGGTAATGTGATTTGAATGAAAAACTTTCCTCACAGCAACCAGTTATCAGCTTTCAGCTACATGCCTTGAAACATATGCATTATATTATACATTATTTCATGAACAAGTCTCTTCAAAAAATATCAGCTTTATGGTTACCTTCTACTTAATTGAACCAGATATTATGTTTATGAGTCACAAGCTTTAGTGACTCAGGGATATGTCAGCATGGAATTTTGTTGCTCTAACTTAAATACAAACTTATTTAGGAAATTTTAGGAAACTTAAGATTTTTACTGCTTTGGAGAACAAGAAGTTTTACTTTTTTTACAGCTACCAAGAACTTTTGATGATTTTCACTTTTTGCTGTACCTATTTGCTTTAGCTTTTCCAAGGAAGTGACTACCTTCACATCTCAGTAAGGACAGGATGTCACAGAGGGCTGGAAACAGAAGCCCAAGCTGCATTTTAGCATGTGATACTACATGAGGTTTCTCAGAGACATCTTTCTCTGTAACAGTGTGAGACCAAACTGCCCTCAGTGCTAGGCTTTCCATGCCAGGAAAGTACTGAAGTAAAAGTAATTGGAAAAAAAAAGTATTACCTTTTGGGAACTCAAGACTGTCTCTGCTTGGGATTTGTCAGCTTTTTGTTTTAAGTCCTTTCATAAACTGTGACAAACTGTATTTTTTCTTATTCTATGGACTGCACTCTGATATCCTTAAACTCACTGATAGTGCAATACTGTAAACACAGGCCTGAGATAATTGAACAGTTCTTCAATTGTTCTCTATTATAAGATGAATTAAAATGGAAAAGCTCATTCCACAAACATTTCCTTCTCATTTCTGCTGTGGAACTGAATTGTAATGTGAAGAGTGCTTAGGTGAATTTGCACCATGATTTGACTTTTCTTAGTTTAGTGGGGGGATAAGTAATTTCATGCATTATTAATTTTTAATTTTAAAAAGCTGTGGCTGATAAAGCTATCTTCAAAAAGAAAAAAAATGTTAAATACTTCAGAAACTAATTTTTTGAAGAAAAGAAGGCTTTAATTTTATGGATACTATCCTGTAGTATCAAACCTGTGGTTATCGCTTGTGGCTGGACTTGTTTTAAGAGTTGTATTTTAAAATTATTCAAAATATTGTTTCTATTTTAAAGTTTATTTCAATAGTAGAATCATAGGATAATTAAGGTTGGAAAGAACCTTAAGATCATCTAGTTCCACACCCCCCGTCATGGGCAGAGACACCACACAATAAATCAATGGCAAACTCAGTGACTTTCCCATTTCCCCCCAGTGGACCACTCGAGACATAAGCGTATGGGAGAGAGACTAGTGGTCCTGTATTTCAAGGATTTGAACAAATGTGCTGGGAGGATTTGTTGCCAATCTCTAAAGCTGTGCCCACTTACATGATACTGAGCTGAAGGTTTTAAAACTGTTCTACACAATTGAGTCAGCTACTTGCTCTTCCTGAGTGTTGCAGGGGAAAGTTGCTCAGTCCACGCTTTTTAAACTGAGTTGGGATCAAAACACTTTATTGAGCTATCAAGAACATGGAATCAGGCAGCAGTCAGTGAAGTGTTGCATTCAAGTAGTAATACAAGAGGTAAAGTCCCAAACGAGACACATGAATGTTAATAAACACAAGCAACAATCTGAATGCCCTTTGTAATGAGCGCAGAGGAGATTTCTTAAATTCTTCTTCCTTTCAATAAGAAGACCTCACCATAAGCAGCATAGTAGCAAATGCCACTTGGTGTATTGAGAAGGAATGATGAGGAAATCCTGTATGCACTCTGCTTTTCTGCAAAGTTTGTGCAGAGGGAACCAAATCCCCTTTCTTTCATCTCTGGGATAGCCACACTCAAATGACTGCCTGTGGTATAAACGCCTTTATTGATAGAGTCTGAACATACAGATTAATTTACAGGGACATGCAGCAGCGCTGCCCAATGTGTGGCTGCCATGAGCAGGGACATCACTCAGGGCTTCCTGGGCACAGGCACTGCCTCAGGGCCAGCACCACAAAGGCCTTTCTCCAAGGGATGCTGGGTGAAGGGGCAGCAGCAGGGCTGCGCTGGGCAGGGCTGTGGGGGACCCATCACCCCCGTGTCATAGTGCCACCACCCGGCAACGCAGCATCACAATGCTGCGGAGCAATATAAGGCAGCATCCTCCTGTGTCCCACTGCCAGAGTGCCCGGCGCTGCCACCAGGACAGAGCTGGCAGCCTGAAGGCACCCAAGAGGAATTCTTTGAGGCACTGGTGGAATTACTTGGAGGGGCTGTGGGAGGAAGACTGCCCGAAGCTGCTGGAGGTTCTCTGCTGCGATTCCAGCTCTTGGAGGGGCCACACTCACAGCTCATTGGATGGATGGAAATCCTGCTTCAGTCTTCAGGGAGCTCGCTGTCCTCATCTCCTGGGCAGATAGTGGCAGTAGCCATAAGAGATAGGGTCCACAGATGGCCCAGTGCCCTCCGCCACTGCCAGGCACAGGAAGGATTCCTACCTCCAGGGTTGATCGGGTCAGCGGCATTTTGTTGTTGTTGGAAGCCCCTGAAAAGGCTCCAGGTGGAGGCAGAAAAGGCAGTGCCAGTGTCCCCTTAGAGGCATAACCAGCCCGTGGACCGGGAGCAGGTCTTGCTCACATGCTCAGGGAGCAGCCGATCGCCAGCACTGGGGTCAGGAAGGAATTTTCCCCCGGGGCAGATTGGCACCGGCCCCGGGGGTTTTTTGCCTTCCTCTGAGCACTGAGCATGATCACTTGTCAGGGCTCCTCTGGTCCTGGTGCTCCGGGTTATTGCCTGGTGCTCATGCACCATGACGGTGGCCCCTCGTGTCCTGCAGCTGGGGGGGGAAGGCTTTTTTCTCCCCAGGCTGGACCAGCAAGTGTCTCCGGGGTTTTTTGCCTTCCTCCGCAGCCGAGCAGTATACACATATATATATATATATACACATATACAATAGCCTTTTGGGCTATTGTAGCCCAAAGGCAGCTGCTCGTGCTCCACGCAGGTGGCCCTTGTGCCCCGCATCCGGGGGGAGGCAGCGTTCTGCACTCCCAGGGTGGCCCCAGCGTGGCCCTGGGACTTGCTGCTGTCCTCTGTAGCACTGAGCACCACCCCGAGTCAGGTCTGCCCCGGCCCATTCTGGCTGGGTTCTTCCTCTGCTCTTGCACCACCACGGCACCGTTCCTGCCCCGGCTTTCCTTCGTCAGGCTGCAAGGGATTTTTTTTCCAGCTTATCCGGAGGATGCATCTGCCTGCTGCTGGCTACGCATGTGCATCGGGGTAATGCTTGTGAGCATCAGCTCTGGAAGGTTTAGAAAAAGAGTACATAATCTAAAGTAAACTAGAATAGGTTAGAATTAGCTAAACTAAGCTAAACTAAACTAAATTAAAATAACTATTTATAAATAAATAAAATACTCTTTCCACCTGTAACCCTTCTGATTTTTGTCTTTGAAAGTGTTTCTGGTGCAGAAAACCCATTGGCATTTCAGTTAAATAATGGTCTCATCAATATACCTCTCACTGTGAGTGCAGGGAATGGAATGGAACGGATTGGGATGGGATGGAATGGAATGGAATGGAACGGAATGGAACAGAACAGAATAGAACAGAACAGCTATGATACGTTATGCGTATAGTTCTGTATGACAAGCTCTGACGGAGGTCTGAGGGCCTGTCTGCAGTGCAGGTCCCAAGGGAGGACAGTTCCAGGCATTGAGGCCTATGAACACCCTCTGGAGCCTGACAGAAGGAAACCTGCACTCCCCATTTACCCTCCTTTAGACACGTATGAGGTGCCACTGAAGAGAGAGCATTGGGCCAGATGGACTCCTGATGGAGTGTTGTTGTTCCCACACTCTTGTGTTTCGCTCTGTTTCTCCAAAAGAAACAACTCAGGCATTTTTGTAACCCAGTATTTGGCGGTGGGGTGGGCTTGGGAGAGGGGAGGGCAAAATGACAAGGAAATGAGCAGGTACTGCCTGCACAAAAGACCTTTGCAACCATTTAGTTCAGGAGCATGTCCTGCTTCAGTCTGAGGGCTTGATCTTTGAGCCTCACTCATGTCAGGGATGTGGAAGAGACCTGCAATGATCATCAAGTCCAACTGCTTGACCACTTCAGGACTGGTGAAAAGTTAAAGCATATTATTAAGGGTGCTGTCTGAATGCCTCTGAAAAACTGACGGGCACAGGGCACTGGTCACCTCTCTAGGAAGCCTGTTCCAGTGTTTGGCCAGCCTCTAGGTAAAGAAATGCTTCCTAATGTCTACTCTAAATCGTCCCGGCACATCTTTGAATCATTCCCACATGTCCTATCAATGGATCTCAACGAGAAGAGATCAGCACCTCCCTCTCCATTTCACCTCCTTCGGAAGAGCCACAGAGAGCAATGAGGTCACCCCTCAGCCTCGTTTCTCCAAACTAGACAAACCCAGCATCCTCAGCTGCTCCTCACAGGACATGCCTTCCAGCCCTGTCACCAGCTTTGTTGCCCTCCTTTGAATGCATTTAAGGACCTTCATGTTCTTCTTAAATGGTGGGGCCTAGAACTGCACCCAGTACTCAAGGTGAGCCTTGCACCAGCGCTGGCTGGAGCAAGACAATCACCTTTTTCCTTTTTTCTTCTTTTTTTGATTACTAGTGCCCAGTTTCCTGGATTCATGGCCTCTGCCTTTTCTGTATGCACTATGGTGGAGGCTTGTGGCCCCTGCACAGTTTGGGCCTGGAGCAAGCAGTCCTGCTCCCCGTCACCTTCTGTGACATCTTTTAGCCTATTGACAGCATCCTGCAGCTCAGGACCTCCATCAGGGTGTACTGAGCGCAGCCCTGCCCATTGTGCACCCTCACCTCATGAGACCAGTGCAGGCACTTTCTGCACGCTGCGCTCAGTGCTGCAGCCTCCCTTCTCATCAGCTCTGTCTGGTGCTGACGCTGCCACCGCCAGGGCAGCCAGAGAAGAGCTCCCAGATCCTGGGACCTGGCCCTGAGGTGAGAGCTTCCCATCCTGGCTCTCGGGTCAAGGGCTTGAGGCTCTCTCGATGGCTTTCACTGCTCAGAATTGAGGCTCCTGGAATCGGTGTTTCCCCTCGGTGTAGGATTGAAGGCTCCTCTCTGGAGCTGCTCACCTCAGCAAATGTCTGAATGAGTTTGAATGCTGTACCAACTTCTGAGACAATTTTCGTTGCTCTGAGTATTTAGTAACAGGGATAAAACTGCTTTTAAGTAGTGGGATTCAGGATCAGTCCTAGAAATTGCTAAAATAGTTTCTGAGGGAACCTCATTATTGTATTACAACAAAACAGCTATCAGCGCTTGTGTAGTTCACCTGTAGCAGAACTCAGCAAACCTATCCACCTGCCACACTGGGAAGAGAAGCCGTACATTTGTAAAAACAGAGGTTGTTCAGGGAGGTCTGGCCCTGTCTTGTAGCTCGTCTTTGGTGGTAGAGTAAACCCGCCACTCCATGCACCCATAGGATCTTATACTAAACATAAAAGCTAATAATAAATTAATAAATCTGAATAAATCTACTCAGCTGAATTCTGTGTCTGTGGATTGTTTTTGGCCTGTTAAACATAAAATGCTTTTCTTTGAAATTTATTAATGTTAAGGTATCATTAATGATAACTTTCAGCTGTGATTCACAATAAGAGAATATACACACCACTCTCCTTGAATGGCTCCTTAGAGAAATAATTGATCTTTCAACATTTTTTCAGCATAATATTTAAGAAGCATTTTATGTTCATTCATTTCTTTTGGTCTTGCTTCTGAGAGAAGTGGTCTGAATATTCTTAGTTCTGCTTTCCTGAATCAACTTTTCTATTCACTCCAAAGGAAAGGCATACATACTTCCGTTTCTAAGTGCTTCAATTGTGGTTTCATACAATCCAGCAGTAACTACTTAAATAAAGCATGTAAGAGAGACAAATGGCTCATGAAAACTCTGGACTGCCCTTCCCACTGTCTCTGTTCCTGTTGTCTCATAGAACTCATTTTGGTACCTAAAATTGGAAAGCAAGAATCCAATCCTTGTCATTTTTTTATTCTTTAGTTTGTTGTTCTATATTATCTTTCATCATGGATATCTGTGTAAGGTCAGCAGTGTAATAATTTTTTTTTAGTTAACACTGTGAACGGTAGTAGTCTGTAAATTATTATTTTATATAAAAGCTAAATGCATTTTCAACAATATCTTATGACCTACTGGTCATTCAAATACCTATGGATTTTCAAAGACTTTCACGTTTAAATGGTAAAAATAATAATGCAGAAGCATCTTCTGTTAATAAAGATGTCCTTGCTTTCTAATTTTTGACATATGTAGTGACAGCCTACTTTGACAGGTGAAAAAGTTTGATAACTGCAGTTCTGTTAATGGAAGAATTACTCTAATCTGAGTAGCTAATAACGTCTGATTATTTCAAGTTATTCTTTAAAAGGGACTGAATATACTTGCCTAAGGTCCTGCAAGGCTTAATGTGTTGAAAAAGATTTAGGGATGGCTGTACACTTAATATTATGTTAGTCAGAGTTAGTTTTATTCTTGAACTATGTAGCACAAGTTAAATTACTATCAGCTTAATTCTTGACATTTTCTCTTTACAGTTTCACCTCAGACTGAAGTCTATTGCTATGCAGATAGCTTTCCTGAGCTGTAAATTATGCACTTTGAAGAGCACTGCTTTTAAATTGGTCTTGGCTGGTCTTATATAATCCTCCTAACAGTAGCATCCCAGTACCATTCTTTGTCACTTTAAATGAGGTAATCAGCATCTTTCACATCACAGATAATTTACTGAAGTGGAAGAGATTTTTATCCTCTACAATCACATAAAAAGTTCTGACTCTTCCCAGTTCCCAGCAATCTCAGACTGAGTAAGTTTAACCTATGACAAGCAGTGCCCTAAGTTATATTTATGGATTTTTATTTTTTGTTTGTTTGTTTGTTTGTAATATTGTAATTTCTAAGGGCCTGAACACTATTAGGCAAATATTCATTCTGTTAAGCAAAGCTGTCAGGTTCTGTTAACAAAAACCGTCAGGTTCTATTGCAACTTGATGATATTTCTAAAGTGTTGTCTAAGTCAGTCCTAGTTGCACTGTTTTCTTATCAAATTTTCATTCCCCCTCCAAAAAAAGTCCTTGCTCTTTCCTTTCTTCCACATTTACTGCATTTTAGCCTTTGATAACTTATCTTGCTAAATCTTGAGCTTGCACTAATTCAACCTTCCTCATGCTGCTCATCCTGGCATGTGCATGCACAATGTTTCCCTCCCTACTGTTAACCCAGACATTTTTTTGTTGGAGGGTTCTCTTTCCCTTGATTAAAATGAGAGAGGTGTCCACTCATAGAGAAATACATTGATTTTGCAAGGACTGAGTCTTAAAGCTATGCGCTATTTAGAAACACAACTTTTCTGCTGGGTGGCAAAGAAAAAGATGGATGCAAAGAGAAGCTGAGCTACACTGAAAGTAAAACAGGCAACTGCAGCAAGAAAAGGACATGCTGCTTTTTGCAAGTTGTTTGCTGTCTACTGTCATCTGTCCACACAGCCACAGAAAGAAAACCAAAAATGTCTATGTAATAGTCTGACCTGTATCCCCGACTTATCTCCATAGTAACCAGAAAGTCTAAGGCATCATAAGAGATGCCTCAGGCTACTTCAACAGCAGTGTTACTTGATTATGTCTTGCTTATCCAAATGTGTCTATCAAAGGGGTTGAAATACTTTGATTGCTTAGGGTGGATTCTATAGAGTAGGTCTCAAAATAATTTTATAATGCTTACCCCACTTCCATTGCAGACAGTATAATACTAAATATGACAGGAAAAATTTTTCTGACTGTTTCGGATTTATCACCTCTCAATCTCTTCTTACAATGTTAAACATATGAAGGTCTATTCATATTATCCTGGAAGAACATACATTCCAGGTAAGGCAGCTGTAGATGTCAATAAAATCTTTAGAAAACTTCTTTCTAAAAATTTAAAAATAGCTTACTCTCCAATCTAGGTACCATTTCCTGCAGCTGGGACAATGTAGTTGCCTTTCATTTCTTTCCTTTAATTCCTTGGTAACTGGCAGAATACTTCATAGCATAGAACATAAATGTCATATTGCTGCTTTTAGCAATATCAGTATCATCGAACAATAACATTAGGGTATTTCCCCAATATCAACAAATTAAACTTCATGTATCATATTGCTGATAAATGCCCTCATAGCTTCTGTTTTATAAAATTACTTCTGCAAGCAGATTTGGGTTTTTAAAACAGATGTCCCCTTAAGGAACATAAGAAAATATGAAAAAAATATATAAATGTTTTGTTTACACTAATGCCTTTCACTGCATACAGAGAACTCAGCTAAAGTGACTAAGGCGTATTTATTTGAGGAGGGTAGAACAGCAACCCTGAGTTTACCACTGGACAGACAACCTCAGGGGGACTTGGAACAAAAGGAAATTGAATACAAATGACACCGTTCTCCCTAAATACAAAATAAGTTGAAACTCTTCCTTCAGATCTGAACACATTTATGGCTGAGTTTTTCACATTTCCACTGTTCATATCCTGCTTTTTCGCAGTACATGTCTAGAATTCTGTGAATGTTTTTTGTTGTCTGTAGACTGTTCCAATTACGCAGATAAAACATCAAAGAAAGATCAGTCTTCGTATCTTCACTGAAGAGCTTTCCTTAGACATTTCAAAAAAGTCACCTGTATGCTCTCTCAGGTTCTTTACATTAGTTTTTTGACCTCAGCTTGGAGAATGGCTATTCCATGCTAGACCAGTTACCACTATATTAGCAACCTCTGTCTCTGACATGTCAGCACACTTCAGATGACAGCATAGAAAAAGCTGATGTATAAGAACAGGTGGAAATTAATTGCTTTCATATTTCTCTTTGCTGTTGCTGTAGTTCATAGGTGACCCACAAGTATACACACACACAAATCTAACTTCAAAATTTATCACAGAATAATAGAAAAATTACGGTTGGAAGGAAACTCTGGGAGTCACCAAGTCCAATGTCCTAGTCAAGGCAAGGCCATCTTCAAAGTTAGAATCAATTTCAAAGCTTAATCAGGTTTCTCAAGCTCACATGAAGCTGAGTTTTGAGCATGTCCAAGTTAGGACGTTTCACAACCTCTCTGAGAAAACACTTCCAATGTTTGATGACCCTCACTCTTTCATTAATGACTAACCAGAACTTTCCATGCTGCAGTTTGTGTCCATTGCTTATGACTGTTCGCTTCCAAAAAAAAGTCTTCTCTACAATTCAGTATGAGGGAGTTGTAGATAGCAATAACATCTTTCTTCAGTCTTTTCTTGTTTGACATCAACAAGACCAGATTCCTCAGGCTCTCCTCACATGCCATGTGCTCCAGGCCCTTAGTTTGCTAATCTCTCCTGGATTTGCTCTGAGGTGCTCAAAACTGGACAGTATTTTGGGTACAGTTCCACAAGGGCCGAATAAAGGAAAACTGGACCTGCTGGTTAATACAGAGCAATATGAAACAAACCTAACTGTAGTCAGGCCTCACTGCTGATTCATGTTCAAGTTCTTGTCCCCCAGGTCTTCTTCCACAGAGCTGCTTTCTAGCCAGTCTGTCCCAGACTTGTATTGCTTTGTGGCATTATATGGCAGACTCTGCATTTATGTTCCTTGAACTCCATGAAGATCCTGCCAACCAGTTTCTTCAGCCTTCTCCAGAAGTCCTTCTGACTGGCAATCTTACCTTACAGCACATCCACCATTGCCCCAGTTTGGTATTTGTCTTCAGACTTGCTAAAGGTGTATTATATCCAAGTATTCAGATTTTTATTGACTATATTAGACAATATTGGCCTCAATATCAACCCTAGGAATGTCACTTATGACTAGCTGCATCTGTATTTTATAGCACTGATCACAACCCTTTGAGCCTCATGATACGTCCAGCCAGTTTTCTACCCACGTGACATATCACCAATCTCTGTTGCAAGGATAAAGTGGGGCAGTGCCAAAACCATTGCTAAAGTCAAGTAAACACCACCAGTTTATCATTAATCATAAAGCAGCAAGATTGGTCAGGCAAAATACACTATTTCTAAACCTTTATTTCTTGCTCCAAACACTTATTCAAATGAATGGACGTTTTTTCCATGAGGAGTTGCTCCATAATCCTTCCAGGGACTGATAGGAGGCTGACCAGCCTGTAGTTCCCCACATTCATCTTACTACTGTTGGAAAATGGACCTGATGTTTGTCTTTTCCCAGTCTTCAAGAATCTCTCCTGATTTCACGGCCTTTTGAAAAAAATAGGGAAATACCTTCTAATGACATTGATGATCACCAGCTTCAACTTAGGTGCATTAAGTTTCATGTCCATTGCTTCAGTGTTCCTTAATTGATCTTCTATTTAAATGATATGCATTTGAAAACTTTGATCACAAGCTGATTCCACACTGGAATTGTTTGCAGCACTGGACTGCACTCTATAGTCATTTTTATTAGTACATAAGAGACAGTTTAAGCAACAAACAATAACTTGTTGAAATGTTATACAAACATTAATAAGTATACGCTACTATTGACATTCCAGGTATTATTTTTTGTAGTGCCACATCTTAAATCAGAATTAATTTCATTTATCATATGTAAAATTATAGTATTTATTATATGTGGGATTATGTTTAGAATCTGTAAGATGATTCAGCTAATTTGTACATATGTTGTAACTAACTTTATCCTCAACCAGAAGAATTTTTTTTATATGCAAAACAAACGTTAGAGCTTGGAAATATTAAAAAAATATTCCCCTAGAGGAAAACCAAACTGATGATTTCTTTCTTGAAATGGATTTAATTACACAGACCGGATAGACATGTTTCAAGGTTATTGCAAATTTCTTGTATAGTACAGAAAATTCTTATGAAAGCTTTTCTCGTCTTAGATTCGTTAAAGGTCAGAAAAGTTGAGAGAAGTTACAAAGAAACCTGTTCTGAACATTTGCACTTTTGTCCATTGATACTTCATTGAGATCTCAAAGGTAACATCGAGGAAGTAAGACAAATGTCTTTTCCTTGCTTTTTTTTTTTAGTTGTATATGGGTTTCCAATTTCATCATACCAAGCAATCACTGGTATTCTCTCTTCAAAGTTATTTTTACTACAGCAGCAAAACATAGTTTTTTATTGACTAATATATATTTTCTTAAGTATGCTGCAGTTTAGATAGGCTGCTTTTTCTTATTTTTGTGTAAAATAGTGAAATAAATACTTACCTAAGTTCACATAGAAAGCTGGTATTATTACTTAAAAGATAAAACATAGGCAATTGTCTATAAAGACCAGTATGCTATAGAATTAATGTTGTCCCCATGGCATAGCGATAGGGAAAACATACATCTGCTGATAAAAATTCTGAATATTTTGAAGTGGAATAACTAAGGTGAAAGAATCCACAAGGAGAATTATGAGTTTATCGTTATATGATTGCAGCCCTACAGTCTGCAAGCCATTTTCTCTACGCAATTAACTATTCATTTTTGAACCCCGAGTTAAAAAGCTGCTTCAAAGATTAATGTGACTGCACAGAAGAATACAGCACTTCTTACAGCTACCCTGAGGTCTGTTGCACTGAAAAAAATAGCATGCACTGCAATATTTCACTGTGTTTGGAGAATACATGTGTCAGAGAAGCTATATTTTAAACATCCTGTGGGGCCATTCAAACCCCAGGTTTGCAGATATACATTTTTCAATCACTCCTTTTCCATATAATTACACTTAATTACTGGATAGAAACAGGGTGATCACAAGTCAGACACCTGTTTGCAAAAGCAAAGAGAATAGAATGGAAGGGCTTACTAAATTCTGTCTCTGATATGCACAGCTTGCCTATAATGGGATGAATCAAAGTCTTAGCCTGTGAAATTCAAATCTGGAGTTTAAACATCATTTCACTGATGCAGCTTCACCATTTCGATTTGTGAGTTTCTATCAAAACATTCCTATCTTTTTACCAGGAGCAGACAAAGACATAACAGAACAGAGAAAAACGTCTTATAGAGTGTATGGATGTGTGGTGTGGATATTATATAGATAGCTCTCACAATCTAAAGGGCTACCCAAGACCGCGGATGTGTAGAGATTCCAACCATGGGCTCATAGGATTCTATAATACACAAAAATATGGAGGCTTTTATCCTCTTAATTTCTCTACCTTATTACAGATTAACACAAATGTCACACAAATCAATACTAACAAGTATACCTATGATTAATAAAGCATATATATACCTTAAGTTATTAAAAATTAATTTCAGCAGTTAATAATATAGTATAGATCCATAACAAGACAGCAATGAATAAAAGCAGCAACCAATGATATAGTAATAATCAATAGCAACAACTGAATAGGTATATTACAGGTTACTATAAACTTATTAGTGAAGCAATTTATCAACAGTATTACAGCAGATACATTTGTTGTGATAGATTTATGGATACATAATACTGGCTTGAACTGAATTAGGTGGATTTATGAATGGCCAAACCATCCCAAAAGGGGCGATAAATCGGTCCCAGAGATGGATCCAACCATCCCACAGGTAGGACTATAAACTGAACTGATCCCAAAGAGGGCCCAAAGTAGGATCAACAAGATAACAGACACAGTCTCACTTCAAAGACAGTGTCACAGAGTCTGAAGACAGCTAGGCCCCCTCTGTGAGAGTCCAAGATCCTGTAGAAACTTCACATGGGATTCAGCCTGTTTAGGAAAGGAAACAGATGTAGCATAGGAAGTTCCCAGAGAACTAGCTGCTTGCTGGTGCCGTATTTCTGAAAAAATTACAGCAGTGGAAATGAGGGAGATATGTTAGATACAGGTAAAGTTGGATGTAGGGGACAAAGTATTCCTTGCCTTCAGAAGAATGCTGTTAACTCAGCAGAGAACATTTCTGTCAACAACTTGTAATGGGCATTGTAATAATGTGTATACATTATAGACAAGCACTTAGGAAAGTCTGAGAACAAAGACTTGAAGTGTTATTATGCTGCATTTATAATGCTTGATATTACCTGCCTTGTCTTGGTGTCCCTCTATCCAGTTTAGAAAAGGGGTGTCTCAGGAAAGTTAATATTGTAGTGCTGGTTACTAAGCTGATTCCGTGTTTTTCAAGGTAATGCCAAGTTATTTGTTCTTCAAACAGCCATGTCTAAATGGGAAGTTTTACACCTGAATTATTTTATTTACCTCAAGAACTTTCTGAGGTATAACTTAACAGGATATAGGCTTAAGGTACAGATTAAGAGTTGTTTCTTTGGTTTCATTTTCAGAGGAAAGAAATATTTCTGATGGTCTAATAGTTCCAATACAATTCTGAAGAAGAATGTATGTCTTTCTTTAACAGAAAGGATGCAGGATTGTACTTGTTTTCCTTTACTTGCTCCCCTGTTCCTCCTCTGACTTCTGGTGCCTTAGCTGAAATTGTACTCCTCTCTTCCCCCACACTGCCCTCAGCTTAGGATCTCCTCTCTTCCCAGTTTCAGTCCCGAGATGTGTCAGTTGCAACTGCAAATATGCTCAAGCCCTGTAAGATGAGCCAAAGAAAATACTAGTATGTATGAGAGCAGCCCCACACTGCTGCTCCTGCCCCTTTGTACTTACACTTTCTCTATTTCTGCACTGACTCCCAAGGTGCAGGAATTTATATAGCCTGCTATGAAGAATTAGACCAGATGAAATCAAATTAACAAAGTCATGTAGATTACTTTCCTTGGGCCCCTATATGGTTAAATAAATAGGACTGAATCTTTTTAAGTGTGTAACAGGGAAGCAGAATCTGATGGCTCTATACAGGCAGTACACTTTTTTTTCCTGTCTGTTCAGGTTGCTAACATTTGTTCACCTCTATCATACGGATAATGGTGAAAGCTGATTAGGAGGAGCAGGGTAAAGGATGTGACCACAGATCAGGGTAAATTTCTGATATGAGACATTACTAGTGAGTGTAGTATGGTGCTTTGATCTTAGCAGATGAAAATGTATGGGCTTTCTCTATATCATCTTCTTCTTCGTTTCCTGTTTTTTTTAGTTCCTAACACATTTCTCTTTCTGCTCTGCATTAGCTGTAAGCTATGGAAAGGTGAACCTCCATCTTCTTAGCAAATCTATTTTGTGTAATAGTATACAGAGCTTGAATAGCACAAGCTTACTATTCCTGAAAGTAGCACATCCTGCTATATAGAGGCATCCTTCAACTAGATAACCCCATGACCAACTCTCTTATCTCTGCCTTTCTACTGCAACTTAGCCAGAATTCAGAGTGGGCTTTGTTCTGTGCAAAGCCTGAAAAATGTCTTTGCACATTAGAGATAAGAAGACAAAACAAGAACTTAGGAGGCAAAGGTTGTTTTCATTTATTCCAGTTATGCAATTTATTTTGTTACTTGTTTTCTGTCTCTGCAACCTGGCATGTGGCTTTCTTCCATTAAGCCTGTCTAAATAACAAAAGCACTGTCTCCTAGGAAAAAGAAAGAAATGTAAGGACTAATGGCAAAAGGAAGCAAAGTCTTCTCATGAAGAATTTTTGTAGTATAAAATGATAAAGAAGATGGAGAGTTAATCTAAATATTACTGATAGGGTTTTTTATATTCCTTTTAGTTTAACTTTTCTCTCTTTGTATAGGTGGTTTATTCTTGAGCAAAGGTAGCTGCTTCGAGGCAATGATTCCCTCCAAACCCATCAACACCAAGACTGGCTAGAGTTATCCCTGGGGCAACATGAAATCCTGGCTACAGGAATCAGGGCATTTGCAGAGCATCTGCAGTTCACAGAGTCACAGAGCAGCTACTGTGAGAAAGGCCTCATGGAGATCACCTAATCCAATCCCCCTGTGCAAAGCACGGTCACCTACAGGAGGTCGTATTAAATGCATCAGATTTTGAATTATTTCAAAGGACTGAGAGTCCACAACCACCCACACAGTAGGAAAGTGATTTCTTATGTTTAAATGGAAGCATTTAATAGAATATGTTTTCAGAAAGGATTTGTTTGTCCAAGATACCTTGAAGTTCGCTAGAATAATAACCTGAAAATTATATCAGATAGTAAGTTTTTACGTGAAGTTAGTTACTTGGAATAGAAAAAAATCCATCAAGTTAGTTACTTTGTCATTTTTTAATTGTGATATTAGTTATCATAGAATCATAGAATTGTTTGGGTTACAAGAAACCTTAAAGATCACCTAGTTGCACCCACCCTGCTATGGGCAGGGACACCTTCCACTAGACCAGGTTGCTCAAGGCCCCATCCAACCTTGCCTTGAACACTTTCAGGGATGGGGCACCACAACTTCTCTGAGCAGCCTGTTCCAGAGCCTTATCACCCACAGAGTGAAATTTTTTTCCTAATGTCTAATCTAAATCTCCCCTCTGCAAGCTTAAAGCCGTTGCCCATTGTCCTGTCACTACACGCCCTTGTAAAATGTCCCTCTCCAGATTTCTTGCAGGCCACCTTTAGGTACTGGAAGATTTAGACAAGGTTTCTGTGGAGTCTTCTCTTCTCAAGGCTGAACAAGCCTCTGTGTGTGTATAAATATATGTGTGTATATATGTGTGTGTGTGTAAATATATGGAACATATGTGCTAACTCATAAGTTCATACATCTTTACATAGTCACCTCTACAAGGTAGCTCTACAAGTTAGATACAAGCCACACTCTACAAGTTAGATTTATCTCTTTTGTGTTGTAGACTTATTTATTGATCTTCTTTATTAGAAAATTTTGTGTTATTTTTACAATATATCCATAATATTTTTACAACAATACAATAATATAATTATTATTGTATTATTAAATTCAAACTTAAGAGATAAATGAGCATTAATTTAAGTGACATTTATTCAAACCACAAAGTCTTATATACTAGCTTAGAGGAAAAATTCAAATTTAATGTTCTTAATTGTTACCTTAGGTATGTGAAGAGTTACACATAGAGGTTAGTGTCATTGTGCAGAATTAGTCTGTTTTAATTTACATAATGAATATATCCATTCTGAAGGCATCCTATTTCCATGACAGATTCACATCTTAAATTTTTGTCTTAAGCTTCTGCACTGACTGGGGAGGAAAACAAAGAGACACCTTATTAATGAAACTGATGACATAGAAAACACAAATACAACTTCTATGGGTCAGGAAACCTTAACTCATTTTTTTCTGATTTTTCTCAGTGAAACAGACTACCAGCATATTAGATTGCTGATATGAGCTAGCCTAGAGCTGAAAAACTGAAAAGGTGTTTTTTCTCTTTCTTTTAAGGATTTTTTTTTAAAAAGATGGAGTTCTTTCTGAAGGAAACATTTAAAATTAATGACAGTCTCAGAAATGGACTTAGTATAAACACAGCAAATCAATAATACTTATGCTGACAATATGATCTCAGATGCAAAACAAGCAAATATAGTCCTTCCAGAAGAAAAACAGAGATTAAATTAATTTATCTGCAAGGGGTAAAAATATAATGGAGTATAAGAGGAAAATAGTGTCTGCAGAATCATTAGACTTTGTGGTCAGTGCTACAGCAAAGTGGTTACTATGGTATTTCAGTGCTAGTTCAATACATATAATTTTTTTGTAGCACAGTCGGTATACTGGTCACAGACTGAAATGACATTAGTAAATTAGGGGCAACTATGGCACATTGTGTAATTTGCTTTGTGAAGATCCACTGTTTCACCTTTCAGACATGGATATTTCTATCTAATAAAGATGCATAATAAAGTTCTTCCTCTGGCAAATTTACCAGGATTTTTCAAGCATCTGAGAGAGAGGAATATTGATAAGGGTTGCTGAAAACATTGCAGCCACATTAATCTGCCCATCATCGAACCCAAAACGTGGATGTCATGTCACTGGACCTTGTACTGGGTTTGTACAACCCACAAGAAGTAATAGCATCATATAAGAAGAAAAGGTAAAACAAGCACCACACTGAAAGGACCAACTGTGAAAGCAGGAAACAAGACTGAAAAGGCAATATCATCTTTCATCTTCCTGATTGCAGGTTTGTGGGGTGGGTTTTTTTTTTTTTGCATTCTATTCTAAATTATTGTACCTTCATGGTCTACAACCATAAAATGGGACCTAGGCAGTCAGATAACTCTACTGTGGAGCCAACGGGATAGAATATAGTCATGGACATGTGACTATATTAGTGTATTAAAGCACACCAATCAAAGTTTGTGATAGTTTTATATGACAGTAGGAAGATATATGAAACCTGATCTGATGAAGATACATTTTTGTGGACAGATGTTGCCATTGTAAAAAGCTTGATGTAAAAAGCTGCTGGTCCTTGAGTGACTTTTGAACTAATGCCAGATGTTGTGACTGCAACTCATTTGATCTGGCAAAACGAGTCCCAAAGTCTGCTTTATTGCACTGCCAAACAGTGTCATTTGTACTGAACATCAAATGATCTTATGTTGTATATTTTTACCTCTTAGAACTAATTATAACCAAAACTTCTTAAACCACTTCAACTGAATATATAGCCTCTACCCATTTTACCACATCAGTTCTGAACCATTCTGTGAACATTTTAGTTTACTCATAATTTTAATGTTGGCTAGTTAATTACTCTTCTTCCTGAAAATGTATTTCATATGATTCTAATTATATTGCTTGTGCCACATTTGGGCCAGAGAAGGGAGAAAAAACAAAACCTCCCAGAAGTAAGTGACATGAGTCTGGACAATTTGGTGTTTGAATACTGAAAGACTACAGGCTTTCTGTTTCTTTAATTTGAACTTTTCCAGTGCTTTGGTATTAAAATAAGGCAAAAGAAGTCCATCTTGTTTATACTACATCCTACGTCATGCAATTTGAGGGCTTAAAATTAATCCTTACAGAATAAAATTGTCAGGACTATATTCTAAACACAAAGGCAAACATATTAACATAAGCTAAGTTGCCTTTTCTGAGATCTCCATTCAAATCCACCTTTGAAATTGTAAAATAATAGAAAACTTAATTTCAATTACAGCAAGACAATGGCATTTGATGTTTACATCCTTAGGAATATAAAAAGTTCTTCAAAACCCTAAACCAATACTTTCCACTGCTTAAGTATATTGGTCATGAATAATACATGATAGGAAATCCACTATTTTCCTAAAACGCTTTGGGATTATTTTACCAGTCTTCAATTTTCCACCTAAAAACCATTTTGATTATACACATGGACAGCTGCCATTGTAGCTTTCACTTTTCAAGTAAGGCTAATTACTTTTGGCATTGGCTGTTCACAGTAAGTAGTCTGGAAGGTGACAAAGGAGAGAAAGTATATTTCTGGACATCACAGTTTAGTCTTTCCTAGTACCAATGCAATGCAACATAGGAATAGAAAGGCATGGAATCATAGAAATATATCATGGAATCATAGAATGGTTTTAGCTGGAAGGAACATTAAAGATCATCTAATTTCAATCACCCTATCATGGCAGGGACACCCTCCACTAGACCAGTTTCCTCAAAGCCCTGTCTTCAAACATTTTTACTTCAGACCTTCTTGGGAATATTCCTTGCCTAAATTTTATATTGAGTAATTCACCTGAATATCATGAAATTTTTTGTTTTGGAAGCAGGTCCACCTAACATGATAACAAAATAGTTTCCAATTGAAGTATTAAAAAACCCAAAGATATGTCTTAAATACAGACCGACATATGCTATTGGTGCAAGGTATAATTCTGAATTTTCTGTATTATTTGATCTTAAGGTCCTTCACACTATTTAAGCAGAATAAATAATACTGAGATTCATGCCTCTCATTAAATAGATGAAAATACTAATGTATTAGAACATGTTCTGTACTGCATACTGAAGACATTCTAATTTGCTTTTATATGAATTGTGCCTTTCACAATTTAAGTCCTAATCAAAGAGCGAAATTCCCTTGAACTGACCTACATAGGTCTAACTAAATGTTCATGATAGGTAAAAGCTTTCCAGTGTTGGTGACTTGAGCAGAAATGTTGTGACAACAGAACATCAGTTTTAATAAAGAGACATTCAATGATTGCATGCAGTTAATTTTGTAGCCATTTTTATTGTCATTAATCACTCTCAGTTTGTTTTATAATATCCTAGGAAACCTGTGTAATATCCTATGGAGAACATCATGCTTTCCATGTAACAGAATCGGCTTAAAACAAAATAAATCTGCTCATGATAAATTTTGTTTTCATTTGCATCTACGTAAGGTGATTAAATTGTTAGTCCTATATGTGGAGGGTATTGTTTCGGGAATACAATAGTAATTTTCATCAGGAGAAGAAAGTATCCTCAAGTACAGAATGTGAATAGTTTGGAAGAACTGAACATATGCTGTGGTTTTGGATGAGACAAAATAAGTGGGTTTAGCTAAAAATAGGGAAATATACTTGATATACATTAATAGGAGATTCACAGTAAACCTGTGAATTATAATATTCTGTAATAAGGAAGAACATGCCGTATGACAAAAACTAGAAAGAAGCTGTTGTCAGTGTTACTGATGATCATAAATACACTCGGACTGTATGTGACAGGGGTTTCCTATGTAGCTCACTGCAATTTAGACATTCAACACTATTTTTTTTCTTAACAGACTCTGGTAAAAGAAATGAGTCTCTCATTAAATACCAAAGACTATGCAAGATTAAGCCTCATCCACTTGCACCCATGGGTGCAAGTCATTCCTGGGAAGATTTGACTGGACACAAGGGGAAAACTTTTCATATTGAGAACAATCAGCCATTGGAATAATCTCCCCAGGAAAGCAGTGGATTCCCCAATACTGGACACTTTTAAGGTTTGCCTTGGCAGCATGCTAGAACATTTAGTCTAGGTCATGCTTGCCTTGAAAGGTTGGACCAAATGATCCTTGAGTTCACTTCCAACCTAGGATTCTATGGTTCTATGTTTCTCACACAGACAAGTCCTTAAGGAGAAACTCATAATGATATCATACATCGTGCAATAATGCAGCAACAGAAATGATTTCTTGTGGCACGGTTTTTAGAATTTTAATTTTATACTCTGCACACTTGCATTGTACTTGCTTTTTCACCACTAGCCTTGATTTCTTTCACACACTTGCACAGCATTGCTGGATGCTGAGCAGCTGTCCAGTGTCAGACATTGTCCATCTCACTCAGCACTGACTCAGGCAGGGCACAGCAGCACACCTAGAATGGCTGTGCTGCCCTGCCCAGCCCTGCAAGGCACAGTGAGGCTGCAGTGGTGCCATCAGAAGCATCAGTATTCTCTGTCTCTGACTTGCTTCTGTTAAAACTGTTGGTGTAGTTCAGTGGCTGACTTCGACAGCAACCACTGTATCTACAGAAAGTCTAGGGACATGTACTCATCTGTGACTCTGGGCATGTGTCAACTTGCAATTGTGAAATGGTGTACAGGTGGAAAACTTGTATAATGCTCTTCAAAGATCAATGCTGGCATACTACGTACAAGTTGGAAAAGGCTGGTTCATGAGACTCCTCAGGAAAAATATGAACATGTATTTCTGTGATGTCAGTTCTCTTACATACGTCAAAGGACAAACCCTTCTCAGAGTGTCCAAAATAATCCCTGGTATCTAATTTCTAAACTGCAAAGAAAGTCTGAGTATCTGCTGTGTGGTAACTGTAGGAAGTCCTAGACACAGTCTTTTGATCACTGCTTCAATTCTTGATCTGAATCATTTTTATAGCTAACCACCTTTTGAAAAAGTTGCACAGTATCTACTCTAGGTATAAATGCAAAATTTATTCTTTAGGCTTATAAGTCTGATACTTTTCAATAACATGTATGTTCACACTTGAGAACTATAATGAAAGACTAAAATATTTGAATATAAACAAGAAGTCAGAAAGAAAATTTCTCTCAGAACTGAACGCTAAAGGACATAAGCCTGCAGACAGTGAAAGCAAGCTGTTTGACTGTATGCTGGCAAGAAGATGAAAATGACTCTTCTCCTCCTCCCACACTTTGAACATGTCCTCAAAACGTCAGACATAGTAACTGGTTGATATAAAATTTTGTAGATTTTGTATTTATTTTATATTTTCACCATGAGCAAAATATAACTACTATCATCCTAACTGTTAACTGTGGTTAACTATGTACGATATTTGACATTTACAATTCTACACTAGAAGCCAGGCACTGGAGAGCTATAGCACTAGGTCTATTTTCATTCTACCCTGTGGGTGTAAGAAGCTTCTTCAACTTTTCAGTTTCTTCATCTGAAAAATAGAGAAAACATTTTCCTATCCAATCTCAATAGCAAGCGTCCTTTGAATTAATTGATGTCTTATCAATGTCATGCAAAGGCAAAGCACTTAAAAAAAGTCAGCCATTTCTACAAAAATGATTTAGCAAAACTGGTTTTTAACCTGTGCAGAGATCAGTTTAAGAAAACTGGGGACTAGTATTTTCAAATCATGATCAGTTTTACAGAGTGCTGGGGAATTTTCACCAGTGGTGGATGAATAAACCCAACAGTGTCTTTACAAAAATCAAGAGCATTTCATCTAGCAGAAAACCTGATAAGATGAATATCATACAAAGAAGCAAAATGACACTCAGAAATGTAGATTAACATGTATAACTCTAAACGAACTGTAAACTTTCTTTCAAGTTAAGATGTTGCAATTTGGCAGATTAATTTCAGTCTCCTAGAAGACTTGTAGTGAATATTTGGGAGAGAAAAGCAGTCAGACAGGTCTGTTCAGTCATATATGGAAAGGGACAGTATTGTCAGGTTAAAAAAGGAGCTAGACAAATTTTTGGACAGCAAAGAATCTAGTCATTTGCTCTTCTGAGACCATACTTTGACTTTTATTTTAATGGAGACATGCTCTGGTATTTAGGGAGCCCTGTTAAAACTTTTCATTAACGAAAAATAGAAAGAAAATGTTTCAGAAGGTCTCAAGTTCAAAACCTTAAAAAACCTTGCCATGGGGAAATCTTGCTTTCTAACTAGTTATAGACTTATAAAAGTTTCTTTGTGCTTCACATTTTCTTGGGAAATTCATTGGCAAAAATGTTTAAAAGTTATATTGTAGGCTTTTAATACATTTTTGTTTTTAACACTTTTATAAATTCTTATTACATTTATTTCAATAAAATACCACTACCATTCTGACTCAAGTCTTTCCAAGCAGAATCGCATCTGCTAATGTATTTAATGGTAAAACCTTTTTCCCCAAGGCTCCTTATCAGATTTGTGCTCCCCTTAGTTCTCAGACCCCGCAAGTTCTTACGACATTTAATGGTATTTAATTTGTTTCTCAGGCTAATCATGAAGGGGTTTTGATGTTGTCAAAAAAACCAAACCAAACCAAAAACAAAAACAAAAAACAAAAACAAAAACAAAAACCCCAAACTGTTTGCTTTCAATCTTTTTATTTTACAGAGAAGATAAATGTCAGGCTTTGTCCTTTGAATACAACTACTCTCTTATAGCACTTCGAGTTGTGCAGATACATAACTATCTGTCTCCAGACACCTCTATGAAAAGTACTGTTAATCACAGAGCACGCTGCCATGCACAGATTTTCTTATCTTATGTTGAATATCATAGTGACCTTCTCACAGCGTAAGTGGGATTATTCTGCCTTTTTATTAACTAGTGACAGGACAATCTTTCCTCAGGAAAACATTTCAACATGTGCTTACCAATAGACATAGACTTTTTTCAAATCTCTTTCAGCAGCACATTTAAAATATTGATCCTCTCCTATCTCTGGCCTATTTCAATACACTCTACTTGCTGTGCCTCTTCTGTTTTCTGCTCTTTTCATCTCCACTTTCCACCATATAATGCTGAATCTGCCTCTTTCATCCTCGCTTTCCATCCCCAGGTTTGTTTTTTGGTTTAGGGGTTTTTTGCCTTGTTTTGTTATAAACCTAGCTTTTCAAGCCTGTAAGGATATACTTTCTGGCACAGACCAGTTTCCCAATCCTCACTCAGATAGTGTACACCATTTATTTAGCATACTAAATAATGATAAACGTAGACTTTGGAAATGTCCACATTAGAAAATTATGTTCGGTTCAAGTTATGCAAATACCATAGTTTCAGAGTGTATGACAATTAGCTCATACATGAAGAGAGATTATTCAAAATTATTTTGCCTAACAGAATAAAATATAATTTGTTGCAATTTTTTGCTTTGTATATTTTTATCATTTAATACCTAATGCAGAGCTTGATAGCTAAAGGTGAATGTATTCTTAGTTGCCCAGAGAACTCTTATTGCACATAGAAGTATTTTTTACATACATAATTTTTAAATCAGTGCAAAGCTGACAGGTGACGGGAGGCTGGACTATAAGACATCCAGAGGTCCACTCAAAAAATTACCATGATCTATGAAAGTGTATAAAGCTTTGAATAGTCCAATCAAACAAACTTAGATTTTAAATTGATTAAGACCATTCATTATTTTAACTGCAAGACCTGAATCTTCTTCTCGATAAAGCCTTCTACTCCGTAAGTGCAAAAGAGCCTCTTTTATGTTGAAAAGAAGCTTTCTTTTATCTTAGCTGTAATTTTTAGTCATGTGGTTTAGTTTAAGTAGTCCTGTAAGTAGCAGTGAGTTGGACTTAATGATCCTTTTGGGTCCCTTCCAGATTGAGATACTGTATGATTTTATGATTCCTCTTCATTCTCTCACTCTCAGGTATTTATATAGATTGATAAGATCCCCCTGAGCCTTCCCTTCGTATGTTAGCCTTGCCATGTACCACAAAAAAATGGCCTATATACCTGAATGCCTGCTGGTAAATTCAAGAGTGGAATTATTGGTTTTGTCTTTCTCAAGGTAAATAATATATCTGCCAATTATTAACGGTTTTTGCTGTTTGACTTGAATTACATAAATGATGATGCAAAAGCGTGAGGAGTGGTGACACACCAGTTAGTTGTGCAGCCATTCAGATGCACCTTGAAAACACGCACAGACAAAATATAAATTAAGTGTCTGAAGACTGCATACTCTGGAATATTACAATACATTATAATAAAACAGAATAAGATTATACGTCTTTTTTAGTTATGCCTCAAAATTCTGCCTCTAAATAATCTCCTTTGCAATGTAAAATTACCTATGTAAATGTATAATAAAATATGATTTCAGACAACACAGATGATTACTTTGGGTGCCGATGTTTTCATAGGTAAAAGGCATTTTAGCGAATGCAGGTATTTTATATTAAAAACACAGCAGCTGAAACTAGTATTGATCAACTGTTACAGCAACAGCAACAAAACTTTGATATGCAGGCAGGCTATCAAAATATAAAGCCACGCTGGAAATTTTCAGAGTTGTAATACCAGTTTGTACAATACTAATATAGTACATATTACACACAGTATTTTTTTCCAGTTTCCAATAACTTCATCCCTGGAACTAACAGAGAAATGCAGTGAGGGAGACTATAACTGTTTTCACACACACACCCCTCCCCATTTGCTGTTGATATAAACACAAACTACCCTTAGCATTTATATTAATCCAAAATTAATCCCATTTAAAAAATTAGGTAAATTTATACTGCATTTACTATTACTGTCCTAGCTGCTCTTCATCAAGATCAATAAAAATAAAGTGGAAATATACATAGCTCTCTGGGTGCTGCTTCTCTAAGACACAGATGGGGTAAGACTTTCCTGTTTCTTCTGCTCTGTCTAGAAATGATTACAAAATATAGAATCCTGAATGAAGATTACAGTATTTAGAGTAGTAGCCATACATGCCTTAAATTTAGAAGAGAAAGAAGGTATTGATGAAGAGAGGTGAAGATCTAAGTTTCCCATAACTGATACTCAAATGTCAAATGCTTTATGTTTAAGTTGTGTATTCTTCCTATAAGTGGGAGAAAAATCCCAAGGATTCCACACTAAGAAAAGTGTTCAAAGAAGGCAAGTTTCTTCAGTCATAAATTCTTTCCCTCTACACTTTTTCTTAGTGGAATATCAACTCCTACAGTTACCTGAAATCATGCTTTTCTGGTGAGGTGAAAACAGGCCAGGACTGGAGGAAAGAGGTAAGGACTGGCTGCGCACAGTTTTTCTACTTTGCAAATGAGACGATGAACAAATGTTGGAAATAAAGTTTCTAATAAGGACTGTATGATCATAAGTGACTGAGATCAAAACTAAGTAAATGAGGAACTGAGATTTGAGCCTTGTGTGAACCCCAGAAGAATTTCAAAGTGTATGCGCATATGATAAACTCTTTCAAAAGAGCTGGGAAAGTACATTATAAATTTAGGTACTCTGAAGAAAATGACCAGGTACAAAGTGGCTAATACTGAACTTGTAAGATGGGAAGCCTTTTTGTGTGTTACTCTGGTAGGGAAGAAGAAACCGCTGCTTGAAATCCTCCTGAGGTCTGAAAGCATCTCTCCACTGACATCAGTGCCTAGCATGTGCAAAAGGACTGGAAGTAAACTTTAACATTCTCTTACACATATTTGTGTTTTGTCATTTTGTCTTCAGGGCAGTACTTACAGACAGTAGATAAATCATAGAATCATAAAATCAAAGAATGATTAAGGTTGGAAAGGACCTTAAGATCATCTAGTTCCTGCTACCTGTCATGGGAAGGAACATCTCACCCAAGGCTCTGTCCAGCCTGGCCTTGAACACTGCCAGGGATGGAGCATTTACTTCTTTGGGCAACCTGTTCCAGTTTCTCACCACCCTAACAGAAAAGAACTTCTTCCATATATCTAACCTGAACTTCCCCTGTTCAAGTTTAAACCCTGTCCTGGTTTCAGCAGTAGCAATCATTTTTCTCCTTCTTAGTAGCTGGTACAGTGCCATGTTTTTGACTTTCAGCCTGGGAACAATGCTGATAACACCAATGTTTTCAATTGTTGCTCAGTAATGTTTATTCTGACCAAGGACTTTCTGAGTCTCATGCTCTGCCAGAGAGGAGGGAAAGCCAGAAGGAAGCAGAGACAGGGCACCTGACCCAAACTAGTCAAAGAGGTATTCCATACCACAGTACATCATGCCCAGTATATAAACAGGGGGCAGTTACCCGAAATGGCTAGATCACTGCTCGGGTCAGGCTGGGTATCGCTAGGCAGGTGGTGAGCGGAGAGAATACCTCTTCCCTTGTTATTTCCCTTATCATTATTATTATTGGTGGTAGCAGCAGTGGTTTGTGTTATACCTTAGTTACTGGACTGTTCTTATCTTAACCCGTGGGAGTTGCATTCTTTCAATTCTCCTTCCCATCCCTCCAAGACTGGGGATGAAAGGGGGAGAAGTGAGCGAGTGGCTGCATGGTTCTGGGCTCCCGGCTGGGCTTAAACCACGAGAAACCCATTATACCTTGTCCTGTTGTTACAGTACAGCCTCCGCTATGCTTGTAGGCCCCCTTCAGATACTGGAAGGCTGCTATGAGTTCTGTTCTGCACAGATGATACTCTGCATTTGATATTTGATGCATTCTTTTGGACTGTAAAAATGTACGAGACATTTAGAACTTGGATTAATTCCTCAATGGAACTTCGGTGCTTTGTATCTCCTCAATATGCTGTTTAGTCCTAGAAGAATATGGTATTTTGTAACACTGAAATATTCTTCTGAGATGTTTTCAGTAGCTTCTTCTCTTTTGGAAGATACTATTTATATTTTGAGCATATTCAAAATGTTGCGCTGCTTTTAACATTTATGCATGGAGCTGTCTATTTACGACTGAAGTAATTTTGTGTGACTTTATCGTTTTATCCTAATGTACATGTTAGATTTATCATGTAGTTTAAATTATTTTTCCCATTCTGAATTGGCAAATCTAACAATTTCCTTTATGTTCTCAATAGAGAAAAAGTTAAATTTGGTGAAGAATTTAAAGTAGAATTTGATAACTTGCCTATCAGCTTAATATAGCCTACATTACTGTCTTGATGTTGTCTACCTACAAAAGAGGCTGGAAGCAGCTAAGATGCAGAAATTATGATGGTGGTATGAAGTGAACATTGCTCATCCAGTTCTTTTACGATTTCCTCACTGAGCAGAGAAATTTTCCAAAGCAACCACATTACCCAGAGGAAAGCTTTAGTCATAAAGTTACACAAGCATGTGCGTATCTGTAAAACTGGGTCCATAGTTTGAATTTATGGCCTGAAAACAGTTTAAAAAAAAAATGGCAGGGGGGTTGGAACTAGATGATCTTAAGGTCCTTTCCAACCCTAACTATTCTATGATTCTATGATTCTAAAAAGTGTCCGCAGTGCATGTTTATTGGTTCATACTGTGCTATGTAGATACAATTCCAGCTATGACATATAGCATACATTCATAAAAGGGAAGAAAAAAAAAGAAGTCATAGAGTGATCCCAAACCTCTTGAAATCAGATGTAATATTTCTATTGAATTTAGTGGCCCCCAAAAAGGCTTTGAACTACTACATACTTTTTCATTATTTACAGGTATGCTATTTTTAGGAACATACAGGAATTACATTCTAGAGTTACATCTGGGAATTACATCTAGAATTATAGATTTCTAGAAATTATTTTATGCTGTTTTTTACTGTCTATAAAATATTTTTCAAAGTGTTTGCCACATTTAACTATGTGGAATTGTTTAATTACTTGAATAGAAAATAATGAAAGTCAGACTTTTCCATTTGCTACTGTTTTATTTCCAGAATGAATGATATGGCTGTTTGCAAAACTGGGAAAAAAACTTTTAATACACTCTATGGAAGTGAATTTATTTCAATGATAGCATTGAGCGTGAAACTCTCCTTTCCCAATAGGAAGGATTTTTTATGTGACTCATGCATGGAATATTTAATCTTCATTTCAACAACTATAAACAGTGTTTTATTTCCACACCAGAGCTTTGCCTCATCACCAGGAAAAATCTCTTCTAAAGTGAGAGAAATTATATACTGCTATTTCAGTTTTGGGACTAATGAAGAAAACTGAACTTCTTGCATGGAAATCTTGAGAGTCCAGAATAGTACAAGTAGGTCTGAATGTTTGCAATATAAGTACCATGTACTTCGTTGATCAACTTTTCAGTAAGTGCCCTTTTATTTCAAAAGAGTGAAATTACTAATGTTCTCCATTAACTCCATTAATAGAGAACTAATGTTCTCCATTTTGCTATCAAAATCTTAGCTAAATATACTGACAAAATCTTCTTTTTTATGCATGAAAATAAATAATATGTTTTCTTCAATCATTTACTTTGGTATTACTTCAAAGCTTGAAGACTTTCTGTTAGCTTCATGACCCTTTCTGAATCTGTAATACTGTGATTTTTACACTGCCTCAAATTGCTGTTGTCATTTTTATACAACAATATTAAATATTTCTTTACTATGGAAATTGAACTGGATGGAGTTACTGGTGTGATCAAGCCCTTTTAATCTCGGATGTTTTGTACCTTCTGTATATGTGCAGGACCGTTGCATCACACATCAGACCTAGTTTAGCGTCTGCTTGTGTTTACATGATTTTTCACAAGTAATTTGATGAAATAAGGACATGGATCTCCTTGAGCGAGTCCAGAGGAGGGCCATGAAGACTATCAGAGTGCTGGAGCACCTCTTCTGTGAAGACAGGCTGAGAGAGTTGGTCTTGTTCAGCCTTCCAGTAGCTAAATGTCCCATAGATTTACTCGTTGTCTGAGATGACCACAGCGGCACTTTTATGAATGCATAATCACAGTTCTAACTCAAACTGCAATTCAAGGACTATCTATCTGTTGCCTTACATGCATAGATGGACCAGTCATCTGATTTTATGTCTTTTTGATGGACTCTGCATATGACTTTTATTAGAAATACTCATGCAAAAGAACTAATGGGATGATCACACCTGGAGGCAAGAGGCAAGTGTTCAGACAAATTTGGAAAACTTTATGACTTTTGGCTAGCTCATCTTATAATATAGAAACATGTTCAATGGGAAAAGGATTATCTCCAATTCTAGCTCTTTTATTTAAAAGATTTTTTTAGTTTTGTCCCCATCTTTCTGTCAAATTAAGAATCCAAGAACTGTGTTGCACCTGTTGGCTTTATTGATGTGTGGAATGTGCTCCTGTACATAAGAAAACAAAAGTAATAGGAAATAAACATTTAAATTGAGTGTTTTGTTGCTTTGTGGGGTTTTAATTTTTTAATTTAATTTTATTTATTTTATTTTATTTTTATTTATTTTATTTTATTTTTCTTCTCTGTTTTAAAAGTAGCTAGGAGTTTAGTGTGTTTGTAAAACTGCAAAGATAGCATGAAGGAAGTCTGAAATGGTTCTATGACTTTTCAAGCTTAGTTGATAATATGTTGGAAAAAAGATTATTTTTTTTGTTCTCATAATATTGACTCTATGCAGCAATAAAAGAAACTGTGATATTTAATAAGTAACTTATGAATTTGCTTTAGTTTGCTCAACTTTGCATATTCAGACCTTCAGGCTGCAGGTGGCTAAATATCCTTTCATTGTTCTGCTTTATCCTTGCTCATCAGCTAACATTCCTATGCCTTATTTACTACAGCAATTTCAAACTCTTTTTTTACTCATATTCTCCTTCTCCCCCCCCCCCTTTTTTTTTTTTGTTTCTTTAAGTAGGACTGACAAAGAAAACAGAAGAACTGAAGAACCCTTCTTACTTCACCCCAAGAAGGAGGAATTTTGATATTATCCTTATTTCCAGAAAGGTAATCAGTTACAGTATCAGTAAAAATTCGAAAGCTACCAATTAATTATGACCTCTCAACTGAGACATATAAACTTTAATGACGTTTAAGGAGTTGCCAATTCACTGTAAGTTGAACATTGATTTAGTCAGAATTTTTCAACCATATTTTTTTTTTCCAAATATAAAAGCATTCCACTACAAACATCTAAGTATGAAATAGAAAATTCTTAGAGAATCAAGGAAAGACATGAATTTATGAGGAGTTACTAAGAACTATTCTGGTCCCAAGTTTGCAATTGTGCAATAGCTGTACATCTATCAGAGCCATATAATCTAGGGCTGCATTGAATTATTTCATTTTAAGATTATACTTAATCATCCTACAAAATTTGGTTAATTTTCTATATAGTTCTCTGCTAATAGTAGCACTGTATGTGAGGTTGTCACAAGCAGCAGCTTTGCTACAGATGCACAGCTCATTTGCAGGTGTGCTCTGCCACATGTCTGTGGGAAGTCAGCTTATTATCCTGCTGATACTGAACTAACCTGAGATGTGCACAAAGGATCAAGCTAAACATTTTACCTGCATTGTTTGCCATTTGACATCTTACATTTTGCAATCTTAATTACTTGCAAACAGCTGTTTCTCTGAAATTATTTAGTGCTATATTTTGATATGAAACAATATCTTTGATACCCCATCAATATGTTATTCTTTTAAAAAGCTCAGATTAATGGCTTTATACTCTTTTCTGCAAAGACAGTGAACTGTAGCAGAATTCTTTTTATCAAGTTCCCAAAAATAATTTATGCTCCAAATTTAAAAAAATATATATAGCTTTTTTAGGGGTTTTTTTACTTTTTTTTTTTTTTTTTTTTTACAGTTTGTGTAATGCTGAATCTATTTTGTTACTGGATATTGAGGACATATTTTGTTCTCTTACATTAAGCTGAAACAACCTCTATTAAACCAATGTTACACCACAGCAAATCTCTGTATTCAGAGATTTGAAAAAGAAATCAGGAAGAAATTACTCGTAGCCCAGTACAGCACTGTTCTGAAAGGAAATCACTCTCAAGAACTGTGCTGCACTGATTGTGGTCCTATGCTTCATACATTATTTGGATTGAGAGGCTTTTTATGCTCTAGACAACTTTCAGCATGAAAAACACAAGATAAAGAACTTTCTCAAGCTTATTCCAGTCCAGAATTTCATTTGGTAGTTACAGTGGCCCAGTAAATCCAAACGCTTATTATAGAGCACTCTTTCAACACTTCTTGACTTTCAACAGGTTCTTGACTGAAGCATTATAAGCACACCACAGTCATTACTAACCTTTATGGTCCTGTGTTCTAAATCAATATTTCTAAAAATTAATGTTGCAGACCTGCACTTCCTCAACCAGCACACCAAGGACAGGCAAAGACCATGATACAGTGGATGTGTGTAAAGATTTAGCAGCTTAAAGTAACAAACCCCACATTTCCTGTCAGCAAAAGGACTGACAAATGATTCTCAAAAATCTTCAGAATCTTAGGAGCAGATGATGATAAATAGGGCAGAAGAACTCACGCTGTACCTTCCCTACCCAGCAGCATAGACAAGCCAAAGCTACAGCCAGAACCGTATCTGCAACATCAGGGTAAAACTTGCAAAAAAGCAAAAGCTGAATAAAAATCCGTTGGCTTAGAGGAAATGAATGCACAGCTTTTTATGTGCGCTCCTTTGTTAGGTTGTCTCGGCAGTGGGAATAAGAACACATTTGAGAAACATCTCTCTGTCAGTGATTCACCAGTTCTTACAACAGCTACAGCTATTATTGGTATTTGCTAGGGGTTTTGTAGAAGGTCACAGATAGATTTCCTGACATCCCTGAGCACAGAAGTGAAAAGGAAGTTTGTGAATGTGATTGTTTGTCTAAACTAAGCTATTGATTGTTCCTGCCTGAATTCTGGCCTTCTGCGGGAAATGGAGTTAAGCTTTGCAGCAGGACGTCTAGAACTTCTGCATAAGTATCCTTTTAGCTTTAAATTAATGGCCTCATCACCTGAAGGAAAAGTCAGACTAACTGCTAGCAAAACATAGATGGATTATGCCCTTCAATTTAGTTAGAAAAACAAACATAGGAAATATGACTTCTGTGGGTGGATTGAGTATACCCAAACAATCAATAAACACATTGATTTTTCTCAGAACACCCTGTGAAAAACAGGTGTCACTATTTTGAAAGTACACTGTAATTATTGTATAGATAAACCTTACCTGGGCCTCATCATAGAATTATTTTACTATTTTCAAGAAGGAACAAGTAATAGGAAGGCTTCTTTTAAAATAAGCACAATCCTAGGAGCACTTTGAATGCAGTGGTAGCTTTGTATGGAGCAAAGACTAACCTGTATTGGAATGAATCTACCCAGCACTGGTGAGCACTAGAATGCTGTGTCCTGGTCTGGACACCACAGTTGCACTTGGTTTGTGTGGCATGATTTTGGTAGCAGGGGGACTACAGGGATGACTTCTGTGGGAAGCTGCCAAAAGCTTCCCATGTGTCCAATAAAGCTAATGCCTGTCGGCTACAAGACGGACCTGACACCGGCCAAGATTGAGCCCATCAGTGGCAGTGGTAGCATTTCTGAGTGAACATAGTTAAGGGGGTGAGGGGACAGGACATGGACAACAACTGCAGCTGGAGAGAGGAATGAGCATATATGAGAGCAACAGCTCTGCAGACACCAAGGTCAGTGCAGGAGGGGAGGAGGTGCTCCTCGTCTGGAGCAGAGATTCCCCTGCAGCCCATGGTGCAGACCATAGTGAGGCAGGCTGTGCCCCTGAGGCTCATGGAGGTCAGTGGTGGAGCAGATCTCCATCTGCAGCCCATGGAGGTGGAAGGGACTCACGTTGGAGCAGTTTATGAAGAACTGCAGCCCGTAAGTAGGACTCATTTTGGAGAAGCTTGTGAAGGACTGTCTCCCATGAGAGGGAGCCCACTCTCAAGAGCGGAAGAATGTGAGGAGTTCTACCCTGACGAGGAAGGAAAGGCAGGGACAACATGTGATGACCTGACCACAACCCCTATTCCTCATCCTCCTGCGCTGTGCAGGAGGAAGTAAAGAAAATCAAGAGTGAAGTTAACCTTGGGAAGAAAGGAGAGTGGGGTGAAGGTGGTTTTTAAGATTTGGTTTTATTTTTCATTATCCCAAATCTGATTGGTACTAAAGGAAATTAATTTTGTCCAAGTCAAATATGTTTTGCCCATGATGGTAATTGGTGAGTGATCTCTTCCTGTCCTTATTAGACCCATAAGCCTTTTATTACGTTTTCTCTCTCCTGTCCAGCTGATGAGGGAAGTGATAGAGCAGCTTTGTTGGGCATCTGCCAGGGTCAATCCACCATAACAATACAAGAGAAACCTGGAAATAGTGGAAAGAGCCCAACAAAAGGCCACAAAGATAATTAAGGGACTGGAGCTCCCCTCCTGTGAGGAAAGTCTGAGATGGTGGGACTGCTGTGCAGCCGCAGAGGGGTCTTATCAATGTGCATAAAATATTTGATGGGAGGGAATGAAGATGAGGGAGACAGAATATACTCAGTAGACCCCAAAGAAAGGACAAGACACAGTGGGTTCAAATTAAACTCAGGAAATTCAGTCTGAATACAAGACCATGCTTTCTTACTGTATGTGTGGTTGAACAGTGGAAGAGGCTGCCAAGAGAGATGGTGGAGTCTCCGCCCTTGGAGAGATTAAAATTCTGACTGAACATAGCCCTGATCAACCTGCTGCAGATTACCCTTCTTGAGGAGGGAACTAAACCAGACAGCCTCCAGAGCTGCCTTCCCACCTTACCCACTCTGTGATATCTGTGACTTAGCATCCTAAAAGAAAAACCAAGCAGAAGGTTGGATCAGGATCTTTTTCCTTTTGGTCACTACTACCTCCTATAGTCATATATGGTTACTAACAGATTAGCAACAAATTCTATGTCTTTATTTCGTGTAGGTCTTTAATCTCCTTTTTCAGGAAGTTTCTCCTGATGTATATAAAGCGTAAGCAGACAAGTCATGGCTGGTTAAGGATTTTGAAGGCTCACAGGAACAGATCATTATTTTAACACTGTAAAGGGATATTCAGGCTTCATTAAGACATATCTTGAAGAAAGGCAATTCTATTCTAACACCAATTTGGTCTAATATCATTTGTACTTTTACAAGCTTGTGACTATCCTTGTTTATCCCTTCACTGAAGACAAGTAGCATAATGCAAAGGCTATTAGGTAGGCTCTCAGTTCCTAATGGTTTTGATATAAACTTAGTGCTGTAAGTGGCTGACTGCTGATATGTCTCCCTGTGTGTCATGGTGCATTTTCCTGCTAAATAATTTCAAATGGTGGCTGTCAGTTGGCATTAAAATCCACCTGGCACACTTGAACAACAGACTGGCAGAAGGCTGACAAAAGATGAATGTCATTGGTGAGATCAATAGTAGGAAGAACATGTATATCTCTGGCTGGGGTTTTCAAAAAACACATACTCTTCCAATATTAGATATATTCTAGAAGTATTACTCAGAGGAGATGGGTAAAATCAGAACACCATTTTTTCGTAAAATACATTTGAGAGGAAAAAAGGGAAATGCTGCATTCTGTTTATGTCCATTAGACACAGCTTTTCTGAGCACTCATTAATCCACAAAAGCAAATAACTTTTGAAAATGAAAAATCCCTTCTGTCAGGATGCCTAAAAACCCCTTCATAAGACATAAACGGTGTTCTCTGCACACAGAACTGCAGAAGCAATAATTTAACTGTCTCAGTTACTCATCTGCTGTTGCCTGTTTCTTGTCTCATGACTGGACTGGAAACTTTCTGAAGCAGGTCTAATTTGTGTGTTGTTCCTCAAAACAATGCTAAGAATTTCTGGTGCTGGTCCAGACCTGCTGCCTCTATTTTACTGCACTAACATAAATACTAATTGCCTATTTAATAATTACCCGGAGGTAAATCTTCTTCTTTGCTGTGCCAGACAAAGAGATGCATCTAAATAGAACCAATAAACTTAAGAGGTCAGAAGCAATCACAGACAAGTAACAATTCTAACATACAGTGTCAAAGCAACAATAAAGACAGAATTGAATGGACAAGACTGTTTCTAAATATCAAGGATTTCAAACTCAAGTATATAACACATTTTCTGAATATACCTTGCCTTCCCTTGCTCAGTCACTTTGTCCCAATTCCCAATTAAAGGGAAAAAGCAAAAGAAAGACTCATGTAATTAAAACTAAATCTATACCTCTTTTTCCATCTCCAGGAAGATGTGTATTTTAAAATTGGAACTGTAAAGCAAGGCCACATTTTGTTCAGAGAGTTATTCTTTAACCTTACTTTGGGGAGACATTCTTCTGCCTGCATCCAAAAACACATGGGGACTGAATCATACTGTTTCCTTTTTCATCTACTAAGCCCAAATAAAGCAGGATAGATTTCATTGCCCTCAGTATGCCCTTATAACACTTTCAGCTTTGCATTAGGACTGTGATTATAATCAGATCTCATTCTTCAGGGTTTCAGCTGATCAGCTGTAAGAGTCAGGGCCATAATTTGACTTGTAAATTCTCCTCTTCCTCTACACATGCATCTTTTCTTTTGAAGCACTGGCAATTGACTGCAGCTGGCTATTGGGTGAGAGTTACCCATACTTTGAGGTGGCACAGTGCTTGAAGGTGCTTGACTGATGTGTCTGATTAGGTACTTGAAGTCATTCTGATGACACAGTTTAAGATCAGGAAGGAAAGAAAAACCCCCACAAGAATTTCAGGGGGGTTACTTATTCAAGGTTGATCAATTTTTTTGGCAGATTAAAATTTGACAAGATGGACACTTACATAACTGATATGATGCCCAGGCATTGTGGGAAAAGTTGGTTTGGGGATTTCTGATTTAGCTTTGAGCTATTTTCCTTAAATGTTTCATTTTTATGGTAAGTAACCTTGAAACAGGTAGCATTTGAACATTTTACTGTTTGCTTTGATGCCCAAGTTTCCCTATCACTGTGTGACAAGAGTACATTTTGCAGATGGCTACATTGCACTTCACAAAATATACTCATGCTTCAGCCTGATGAGGTAATCTACTACACTCTTCTGCTGGTGCTCTGAAATGCTGAAATTATTTTGGAGCTAGAATTAAGGCCTCTCTTTTCAACAGTAGATACAGAGACATGTTTGAGTCATGGACAGACTGATGACATAAATGAAGCAATTTTTAGGAATATGATATATGATGCTAAGTGAGTGGTAATGGATATTTGTCGTGGTTTAAGCCCTGGCTGTAAATTAGAACCACGCAGTCTACTTCCCCCCCCCCCCCCACTCCCCAGAGGGATGGGGAGGAGAATCGAAAGAATGTAACTCCCACGGGTTGAGATAAAAACAGTTTAATAACTAAGGTATAACACAAATCACTACTGCTGCCACCAATAGTAATAATGATAAGAGAAATAACAAGGGAAGAAAATATGATACCGCTCGCCGGAAAAGAGCCCGACCGAAAAGAGGACGTGCCCTTCCGGGTAGCTCCCAGTTACATCCCCGGGCATGACGTGCTGTGGTATGGAATACCTCTTTGGCTAGTTTGGGTCAGGCGTCCTGTCCCTGCTTCCTCCCGGCCCCTCCTCCTCCCTGGCAGAGCATGAGACTCACAAAGTCCTTGGTCAGTCTAAACATCAGTGTTATCAGCTCTTCCCAGGCCAAAAGTCAAAAACACAGTGCTGCAACAGCTACTAAGAAGGAGAAAAACTGACTGCTACTGCTGAACCCAGGACAGTATCCACCCCTTATTCCATACCATTCACGTCATGCTCAGATCCCACATTTTCCATATACCCTCACTCTTATCTCGGTGCACTGTTATCTTAGTGCACGGACCAATTCCTATAAAGCTACTGAGTCCGTTCGGTTCATGATGTTGGGCTCCATCTCTTGGAACAGTCTTTCAGAGCAGGAGAAGCTGTGTGCAGTGTTGGATCGTTGTCTGCTGATGCTGATCATTCCTTTACTGTAGAACTCATCCGGTTCTATCAAAGTTCATTCTCTGTTGGGATGATGGTCGGAGGGAAGTCAGGGCCAGTCGCTGGTGCCCTGCAGACTTCTAGTTGATGGCTATAGCAGGCAACAGTGTACAATTGAGTTCATTGTCTGTTTTCCCCTAAAATCAAATCCCCTTGAGGTACGCATCGGACTTCCCCATCTTCCTGCATTACCCACCAAGTATATCCAGGTCCCTGAGCAAAAGCAATCCCACGAGTGGGTTTGCCTTTACCTGAAGCAGGAATAACCCAGACTGTCTTCCCCAGCAAATTCTTCATGTGCACCACAGGAACTTTGTCCCCCTCTACAATATGTAAAAGTTCTGACTGAGCTGGGCCAGCCCTGTTGGCAGATCCTCTGGTGTTGACCAACCAGGTGGCCTTTGGTAAGTGTGTATCCCAATGCTTGAAAGTTCCCCCACCCATTGCTCTCAGTGCAGTTTTTAACAGCCCATTATACCGTTCAATTTTCCCAGAGGCTGGTGCATGGTAGGGGATGTGATATACCCACTCAATGCCATGCTCTTTGGCCCAAGTGTCTATAAGGTTATTCTGGAAATGAGTCCCATTGTCTGATTCAATTCTTTCTGGGGTGCCATGTCGCCACAAAATCTGGTTCTCAAGGCCCAGGATAGTGCTCCTGGCAGTGGCATGGGGCACAGCGTATGTTTCCAGCCATCCGGTGGTTGCTTCCACCATGGTAAGCACATGGCGCTTGCCTTGGCGGGTTGGTGGGAGTGTGATATAATCAATCTGCCAGGCCTCCCCATATTTGTACTTCAGCCATCGTCCTCCATACCAAAGAGGCTTTAACCGTTTGGCTTGTTTAATTGCAGCACATGTTTCACACTCGTGAATAACCCGGGCAATAGTGTCCATTGTTAAGTCCACCCCTCGATCACGGGCCCATCTGTATGTTGCATCTTTGCCCTGATGGCCTGAAGTGTCATGGGCCCACCGAGCCAAAAATAATTCACCTTTATGTTGCCAATCTAAGTCCATCTGAGCCACTTCAATCTTAGCAGCTTTATCCACTTGTTGGTTGTTCTGGTGTTCCTCAGTGGCCCGACTCTTGGGTACATGGGCGTCTACATGGCGTACCTTCACCACCAGGTTCTGCACCCGGGCAGCGATATCTTGCCACAGTGCAGCAGCCCAGATGGGTTTACCTCTGCGTTGCCAGTTGGTCTGCTTCCATTGCTGCAACCACCCCCACAGGGCATTTGCCACCATCCATGAGTCAGTATAGAGATAAAGTACTGGCCACTTTTCTCGTTCAGCAATGTCCAGGGCCGGCTGGATGGCTTTCACCTCGGCAAACTGACTCGATTCACCCTCCCCTTCAGCAGTTTCTGCAACTTGTCGTTGAGGACTCCATACAGCTGCCTTCCATCTCCGATGCTTTCCCACAATACGGCAGGACCCATCAGTAAACAAGGCATACTGCTTTTCACTTTCTGACAGTTTATTATATGGTGGGGCCTCTTCAGCACGCATCACCTCCTCCTCTGGTGACATTCCAAATCTTTGCCCTCTGGCCAGTCCATGATGACTTCTAGAATGCCTGGACGACTGGGATTTCCTATTCGAGCTCGTTGTGTAATTAGTGCAGCCCATTTACTCCATGTCGCATCGGTTGCATGATGTGTAGAGGAGACCCTGCCTTTGAACATCCAGCCCAGAACGGGCAACCTGGGTGCCAGGAGGAGCTGTGCTTCAGTGCCAATCACCTCCGAAGCAGCTCGAACCCCTTCATAGGCTGCCAGTATCTCTTTCTCAGTTGGGGTATAGCTGGCCTCAGATCCTTTGTATCCCCGACTCCAAAAGCCGAGGGGTCGACCTCGAGTCTCCCCTGGAGCTTTCTGCCAGAGGCTCCAGGTAGGACCATTCTCCCCAGCTGCGGTGTACAGTACATTTTTTTTACATCTGGCCCAGTCCGGACTGGTCCAAGGGCTACTGCATGAACTATCTCACGTTTAATTTGCTCAAAGGCTTGTTGTTGCTCAGGGCTGGAGTAGCTGCGCTGTCTGTTGCTTCGCCCTCAGATCCAGGGACATTTTTTCCCTTTTGAAGGTGCTAGATAGCGTTGAACAAGGCCCGGTAAGCATAGGCCAAGCCCCAGCACGTTGACATGATTTGTCCCTCTCTGGTATGACCAGGATGACAACACACCTCATTTAAGTGTTTTACTAATTCTTCTGGATTTTGCAGTTGTTCGGTGGTGAAATTCCAAAACACTGGAGGGGCCCACTGACCTAGATACTTGCCCATACTATCCCACACACCCTGCCACTCATGGCTATCCGACCTCGGGGAAAATCTCTCGGTCCCCCTATTTTGTCGTCTAACCCCAGACAAGACCCAAACCCGACTCTGCTTAACTCTTGAGATCAGACGTAATGGTTGTGAACAAAACACACTCTGTATGCGTGCCAACATGGTGACCCCCATCACAATCAGCAAACAGGTCTCAACAATATTAAAAGGCCACTCAAAAATTTCAAAACTCTCAAACGATGCTGTAAACGGTCTCGGAGGGGCACTGGGAGGGTAAAAGAATGTCTCCTTCATAGGTTGACCACCCAGGAAGGAGAAAAAAGATGTATAGTTTCTAAGCATTTGTATTATATACCTCCCAAAGTATAAAGGTAGTGACCACACTGGGAACACAAGCCAGATCAGTTTCATGATCAATCCTTCTATTGTATTACAAGTCATTGCCACAAAATACAACGAGACAACAACCTTAGCCCAAGCCCCACACTTGAAAAACACCAACACAGCAAATACCGGCTCTAAGTAACCTACGGCATATTGAGACTGTGAGATCAAAAACAACAACTTTGAGAGCCAATAAATCAGCATTGTGACGAATGACTATTAATCCAAAACACTGAATGCTTATCACAAATACGATTAGACACACTCCGGTCAGATCTGTCGTTATCTCAACCCTTTGAGCCCCACGTTGGGCGCCAAAAAGAACTGTCGTGGTTTAAGCCCCGGCTGTAAATTAGAACCACACAGCCTACTTCCCCCCCCCCCACTCCCCAGAGGGATGGGGAGGAGAATCGAAAGAATGTAACTCCCACGGGTTGAGATAAGAACAGTCCAGTAACTCAGGTATAACACAAATCACTACTGCTGCCACCAATAGTAATAATGATAAGAGAAATAACACGGGAAGAAAATATGATACCGCTCGCCGGAAAAGAGCCCGACCAAAAAGAGAACGTGCCCTTCCGGGTAGCTCCCAGTTACATCCCCGGGCATGACGTGCTGTGGCATGGAATACCTCTTTGGCTAGTTTGGGTCAGGCGTCCTGTCCCTGCTTCCTCCCGGCCCCTCCTCCTCCCTGGCAGAGCATGAGACTCACAAAGTCCTTGGTCAGTCTAAACATCAGTGTTATCAGCTCTTCCCAGGCCAAAAGTCAAAAACACAGTGCTGCAACAGCTATTAAGAAGGAGAAAAACTGACTGCTACTGCTGAACCCAGGACAATATTTCACGTTTTGCCATACTTCCAATGCTGTGCTTTCAGAAACAGTTGTGCAACAACTGGTCAAGTTTTCCAAGAATGAAGGTGATGATAACAGCTCCTGCACCTCAGCTGATCTCCTTAGCTACATGTCCTGGATTCAGCAGCAGCAGTCAGTTTTTCTCCTTCTTAGTAGCTGGTGCAGTGCTGTGTTTTGACTTTCGGCCTGGCAATAATATTGATAAAGCCGATGTTTTCAGTTGCTGGTCAGAATGTTTACCCTGACCAAGGACTTTGTGAGTCTCATGCTCTGCCAGGCAGGAGGAGAAGCTGGGAGGAAGCAGGGACAGGACACCTGACCCAAACTAGCCAAAGAGGTATTCCATGCCACAGCACGTCATGCTGGGGGATGTAACTGGGAGTTACCCAGAAGGGCACATCCTCCTTTCTGTCGGGCTCTTTTCCAGCGAGCGGTATCGTATTCTCTTCCTTTGTTATTTCTCTTATCATTGTTATTATTGGTGGTAGCAGTAGTGATTTGTGTTACACCTTAGTTACTGGACTGTTTTTATCTCAACTCGTGGGAGTTACATTCTTTTGATTCTCCTCGCCGTCCCTCTGGGGAGTGGGGGTGGGGGGAAGTAGACTGCGTGGTTCTAATTTACGGCCTGGGCTTAAACCACGACACTACACTAATACCTTTGGTGATGACATCTTTTTCATCCAGTTTTCCAGTTTGGAATTCCCAAACAGAGGCTCCTGCTTTGAGAGCTCCAAATATCATTCCTTCCTCTTTGCTTCCATTAGCACTCAATCAAAGTGTACCAGAAAACCTATAGAACTGGTTGCCTTATTCCAGTGGAGGAAAAAAAAAAAAAAAAAAACCCAAACAGGTTTCCACAAATACAGACATTTTAAAAGGAGCTGCTAAAAGAGAGATCTCAGAACCACAGACTTCTACTATGAGTTTTTGCCTAGTTATTTACCCAGATTACTCATCCAAATCTATGTGTACAACTGAAAAGTAAGAAGGCGGCAGTTATACTTAATTAAGAAGCTAGATTTAAAAAAGAAAGAAGCTTCCGGTCTTGCTAAAAGCAAATTGAGAGTATGCAGAAAGGGCAGTGAGGATTTTGGATCCTATTGGTAATCAGAAAGTCACAAAAGGATGTAAAACTTGAGCAGCACTTTAAAGCTAAAATGGAGAAATCAGGTCATCAGAAACGACAAGTTATACAGAAGTGCTGAGAGACAGAGCAGATAAAGAGTTACCATGTGTTCACAGAGGAGCCCCATAAATAGCTGAAAACAGTAGAAATGGAGATGCATTTACTGCTGTTTTGTCTAGGTTGGATCCTGGTCCTGTGTATTTTAATCCCAATAAGGTGTCAAGATCTCTGGGGACCTGTCTGCCAGCCTCATTTACCCTATAGATCATGTGCAAAGGCAGAAGGGATTCTTGACTACATTCGAGTAGGACAAAATAAAAATGCTTCAGCAACAGAAATGGTAGCACCTGCAGCAAATATGATGTTGGCAGATTGATTCTTTTCTTATCACCAAATCAAAAACTTTAGTGGCATCTGTAGAAGGCAAATGCAAGCAGCTCTTTCTGGATAAGAAAACATAAGAAAATTACTCCAACTAATTAGGTTGAAAGAGCATTGTTGGTGATTCATGAGAACATCAGTAAAAATCAAACTAAATACATCTTCTCCACCAGAAGAAAGTTTCTCTGCTGAATACTGAATACTGACTACAGTATTCAGGCAAGTTTATAATAATATTAGCAGTTAATGGAATGCAAAAACACTGGGAAGTTTAAATAGGATTAAAAAAATGTGATGTGATTTCTAACAAAAGCAGGCTTATTAAGACTCTTAACCTATTAACTATTTTTTTTTCTCCATGGGATTTTTTACTGATGTAAACAGTGTTCTTAAAGCAGTTTCATTGTACCGGCAACACTGACTAACATACCTGATGTAAATTTCAGAATTTTAGAATAGCTGTTGTATTCCGAATGGTAATTATATTACAATATGTTTTCTAATTCACAGTTGTGCTCTTTTTATAGAAATATTTGCATCTATGTAGCTATCTAAAAGTTGTTATATTGATCTTTTATCTAGTATTTCTTTTCCTTACTTTCAATATCTGTCTCCTAAATTTTCATCTTACTTGAACTCCCAATCTCAATGAAAACTTAAAGTCATTTCTCATACATATGGCAGGCAATTCCCTTGAAAGTCTCCACTGAGCACTGTGCAAAGCTTGCACCCCTCAACTGATACCTCGAGATGCCAGATGACCACACTACATATGTCCCATTTGTACTCATTTAATAAGACTGTAGAATGATTTTAAAGCTTTGCAAGCTTGTCCTCCATATTGATTATCTATGTGGGCTATGTGTTACATTTGCTTTTGTAAATTCTGGTCAGATTCTGACAGCTTCTGCTATAAAATGCAAACTGGGGGCAATGCCTTCAGATTTTCTGCTGTACAGAAAATGAACCTGCTGTACAGGTTAAATGAACAGAATATCTTATGTTTGGCACTAGCTTTACGTAAGTGAAGTCTGCAAAGAGCTGTATTTAGGAAAGCCTCTTTGTCTTAATTGCTCCATGCACTGTTTTCATAAATATATTAGCTGCTGGGAAGAATGTATATGGTTTTCTGAGGTACAAACCAGGCCCTCATGTCCACACTCCAGAGAAATGCAGCCTCTGTTCCCCTGAAATCACTTTTATTGAGGTTTCCTGCCACATTTTCCAAGCTCATGTTTTTATCTTAAAACAGCAGATGTGGTTCTCTTGTGGCCTTGTCATCACAGAATTCATTACAGCTTAGACAGTGAGATATGGAGATGACTTTTCTTATAGGTTTTTGTATTAATTTTGCTAAGAGTATATTCAGGTAAATAAACAAAGTTCAGGGCTTTCCCTTTTTCCTTGTTTACTCCTTTTCAGTGCTCAGTGTGTGAGTGTCTCTGACTGCTTGAGATATGGATGCTCCCATCTCAATGGTCCTACCCTGTCTATAGGTTTTACCTTCCTACAGCTCTTTTGCAGCTCAGGCTGCCTAGGTGTGCCATGTCAGACCTGGACTTTGGATCCATCCTTAAATAAGAAGTGAGAAGTTTATAACAGGGGTTAAAGACAGAGAGCATTATGTGTTGGAAGGCAGCTGGGATATCTCAGAGAAATCAAAAGGCACCAGATAGATACATTGTACAGGTAATTGATTCAAATGTCAAGTGTTGCTTTAAAAAGTTAAAATAATTTCAAACCATCGAAGATACCTGGGAAAAGTGAAGGGAGTCTCAAGTTATTCTCCTTAAGCTCAAAATCCTTCTCTTTCTTTACGAAACAAAAAAATATCCAACACTCTTACTTACCAAATACATGTATTTCTAGTAAAATTATGTGCAATTTGTAGCTGATTTTTCCTTTGAAATTTTCCATTTTTTTAAGATTAAGCTATTTGTAAAGCCTTTTTGGTTTGGTTTGGTTTTTTACATGTTCTGAATACAAAACTTCCCATACGCAAAAGAAAGAAAAATACTCCTTACATTTTTCCTTTTAGAAATGCAATCTTAAAAGTCATGAAATAAGGCAGTACTTTTGTTATGTACTTTGCTGCAAGGGAATGTATTTGGGAAAGCTCTTACACTTAAGTGATTTATTTCTGTCTTTCAGACATAAAGTTTCACAGCTTTCCTGTGAACTTTTATTCTGAAGCCACACATCTTAGATTAATTGGTCTGTTTGTTTTCCAAGTTTATTGCATTCCCAGAATGCACTAAATTGACTGGTTTACCTCTTTTTTCCTAATTCAGAAAGTCTTGTTAACATCAGTTATCAGAATGATGAGCACTGTCTATATCACAAGCTACTAACAGAAGTCACAAATTATCTCAAAGACATTTTTTTCCAGAAGTCAGTTTTGTTTATTTCTCTGAATAGGTGTGAATAACAGCTGTTGCATTTAGCATGCAGATCAATAAAAGTCATTTCCTTTGGGCTAATCTCTGACCAAAGTCACAAACTGTCTCAATCTCATAATGCACTCAGGAGCCCATTGCCCTGAAGGTGCTGGAAATCTCTACAACTCATCTACATGAAGAGAAAGCAAGTGGAAACAGTGTCTTTATTGGTGCTTACAAAATACAATTATCAGGAACTAGAAAAAATGTATCTGATCACACAGAGAGAATTATTATGATTTGATACTACAAGGTTGTTACCCTCATTACCATTAAAATCCAGCTAGCCTTAGTGACCTTTATATCTTCTTCTGTATAAAATGCTTAACAGTTATGATAATTCAAGTATAATCCAGTTGGGAACCCATATTGTATTGTTTAAGATGCCAGTTGCAGTTGTACATTTCCATTTCTTCAGCAGATGTGTTATTGCGTTGCCTAACGGTCATTAACATCAGTAAAGAGGGAGAAGTGCAAAATTTTCTACTCATTTTACTAATCTTCAGCTGGGATATGTCAAAATTAAAATTTTCATATACTTTCCCATTGTCTAAATGTCTGGTTATGTTAATTCTGTGCTCAATACTTCAGGTAGAGCCTAGGAATCATTAGTTTTAAATGTTGTTTTGACAGTCACAGGGACTCTGTAAAAATATCGTTAAAATGAGTGAAACCTTATCTAAATGACTCCAGCTGCTGTGGTCTCCCAGGGAGCACCTGGGGCACTGTTTTGCCTGTGGAAAGAGCCTGTGATCAATCCCAGGCTCCCACACTCTTCTCATTTTGTCTTGTCAGAAATACCCCGGTTGCTTTGGTCCCTGAGGACGATTAAACACAAGAGGTGACCTACCTCAAATTCATATCCTCCTCTTAAAGGCAGTATGGATGCAATGGCATCGGACTAGCTCAGGATGACTTGAATCCAGTCCTCAAAAATATCTCAGGAGCTGTGAGAGCCCCCAGGCCTCCTACCCTGCTCTCTTCTGCATGCCCATCTCCAAGAGTGAGCAGCCTCAGTCACTGCTTGTGCCAGCTTGGCCAGCCACAAATCAAGCCTCCTGCACCAGTGTGATCCCCTGTGAGATCTCTGAGCACTGTGCCTGCTCAGAGGGGACACCAGAAGATATCCGGCTCTCATCTGAATGCTTTGGAAAGTCTTCCTTTATGTGGGAAACCCCTTTGGACATCTTTAAGGTGTACTCCACCCACCACACTGGAGGCTTGGCCAGAAGAATTTTCCAGCCAGACCCAGGAAGGAAGGACTCTTCCTGGCCAAAAAAGTAAAAAGCCTTTTGTAGTCTCCTGAACCCTTTTCCTCTCACTCATTGAACTTCCACAGCTGCTTATAGCCCTGGAGTGGGATGGCTGCTAAAATAGTTCAGCAAAGGGAAACAGGAAAGCATGTCTTGGAAGATGGCCTTTTGTTGCAGCTCACAAACATGTAACAAGCTCAGCCTGATCTCAGCCTGTGAGGTTCATACTGTTTTTACAGCAATCTAAATCCCAGCCATCAAGAAATTTGATGTACAGTAAAAGCAGAAGGAAGCCATTGGAGCTCCAGCCCTGATTTTCCATTTGCTACTGCAAAGTGTTAAGGTATGTGCTTGCTCATAAATAAGATTATATTTCTGGGCAAAAATCAGGCACAGATGTTTCATATACAGCAAACTGTCCACTGACATGAAAAATAATAACGATAGCAATCTTCCAGAATGAGCTTCATATGAATTTCTCCTAAATTATGCTGAAACCTTTACATTATACAATATTCCTGATAAATGCACCAAGCTGGGATTAGCAGGCTTGTCCCCACCACCCGCTGCTAGCTCTTCAGCTCCTTTGTGCTCTGAAGCAAGCTTCGATGTTTTAACCAGGATGAATGCTCATCCTGTTGAAGTCAGCAGGAGGTTTTTTCACCAATTTCAGCCACGATTATGCAGAGCTGCCAACAAAGAAAAAGAGATGAAAAATCCTGGACTCCCAGTCAGCTGCTGCTTCATAAGAGCCAAGACAGCAGCACTGGAATGTGGTGGTGTGAAATGACAGAGGCAAAGAGAACAAAGGGAGGGGTACAGGAATTTACTGACTTCCATTTCCCTGGGAAACACTGGATAATCCAAATTAGCAAATAGCTTCAAATCTGGTCATAAGCTGCAGAAAGAATGATCACATTCATCTATAGGACACTCAGGAGTACGAGAAGAGAGTCTTTTATAAAACCCTGGGGTTATGTCTGCTAAGTGCTTTGTATTCTTCACCACTGCTGGGAGAATGACAAAAGGCTGTTTTTCCCCTTTTTAGCAAATAATTTAAAAATTATTTCCTGCTCTAGGTCAGACTCAGCACAAGAGGCCTGGTAGCAAAACAGATTGGGGAAATCAAGTGTTCATCATGAGCCCTCAAACCATTTCTTCAGCAGTTAAGGTGTTTTGCCTTCTAATGCCATATGGAAATAAGTACTGGAGAAAAAAAGCTTGTCAAAGTCTTTATGTTTTGGTAGTAAGTTTTTTTCATTTTCTTAATCTTTACATTTCAAATTTTACTTTTTATAGGAAAAATAGAAAGTTATATATTTCTTTATAAAGTATAATTAGAACTACTCCTATGGAAAATCTGATTGGAAGGAAGAAATTATCTGAGTCATGTCAAATGTCCAATACCAGGCAGTAAACCTGACCAGAAATGGAATTACTTTAAATTAAAGCAGTAAAGCAATTTTTGTCCTTGATCTGTCTCTCCTGGTTTCAGCCTTTTACTCAAAGGGTTGCTATTTTAAAACGATTTTAATCTGAATGTTTTGTTGACCCCTTTTTGTTGGAGCAAGCAACTAACAGCATAGTCTGAGAAACATTACCAGGTACCACTGTAACATATTGACAGAATTGCAAGTTTATTTAATGTACCTCAGTAAAGTTAATCTGCTTTTCTAAACTTCTTTTAGTTGCAAAACTCTAAATCATATTATTGGAAGGGCTGTTAGCACTGCCTATAACCATTACTCAACAAGATCCTGTTTTCAATGGGATAGGTCTTTTCTAAAGTTGAATCATTTGGGCTGAAATATTCCATGCCAAAAGACTGCTTCATCATGAGTAAAGTGTAAAGAGATTAGTGTAAAGTAGTACTGATGACTGTAATTTCAACCAATATCCGTCAAGAATTTCCAAGAAGGAAGATGTGAAATAATGTATCTCTATCTTAAAATCTCTAAATCTATGCTGGTACCTTTTTTTTTTTTTCTTTTTTTTTTTTTCTTCTAGTTGAAAACCCCACTTTCTGGGGAATTGAAATTAGGCAGAAAAAATACTGAGTATGCTTTTAAAAAGAAAGAACTTATGGGAAGAGATGGAAACTGGGAAAAAACAATTCCTACCTACGCACTTCTTTTTAATTTAAATCATCAATTGTAAGCTTTCATGGGATTTGAGGAACTATTATCCCAAAAATTACTGTCTCAAATTTATACTTAATTTCACTATATCATTTACCAGCTGTGGACCACAAAGCAATTTTGAGACATTAATGAAACATACCTTACATACACCAATTTGTCTGTAAAAAATGTTACATCTATATTCTAGATGTTGAAATGGGGAGGTCAGGTATACCCAGAGCAACACAAATTGCATTGGTCACTTGGCAGCCCTTTTCTGCTGGCAAATGCTTTCATTGTCAAAGCCAAACAAACTAAACTGGAGAGATGTAAGTGGAAGGGAGTAGTTGTCTTGTGTGCTTGTTTGGAAGATGATGGTGACATAGGCTTGGTGAGTCAAATGTCAAATGTCCAAATCTGTGAACAGGTTTATCAGATCACCACAATCCCATACAATATATGGCTAAAATCTTGCTGCTTAGATAGCAGTATTGCTTATCACTTGAATTTACTCAATGGTCCCAGTCTTCTCTAGGTCCTTTCTGTGGCAAAGTAAATTGAGTTTTCTTCCTGACCATCTACGTCTTTAGGTAGTCTGTTTAATTTATTTAGGAGACTGATAAAGAGGTAAACAGTCAGCTAAGCGACCTGCCTTGATTTTTTGTAGGTCTTTTGTGTAGTAGTTCCTAAATACCAAGCAAGAAGGCATGCAAACTCTGCATTTAAAATTGTACAGATGTCAATGTAAACATAGATATGCAGTGTCAATTGTCAAATGTTTCTGTAAATTCTCTTAGAGAATTTATTTTCACTGTGTATATAAGTCTGTATGCACACATATAGAGTTAAAGCTGAATCTCTAAAGCTTAAAGCACCTTAAGGCTCAAGCACCAATTTTCTTAGTTGCTAAAATTAGTATTTATTACACTTAATTTTATAAACAAGGTCCTTGGTCTCTTAGTTGGTTTTACTGTATCTACCAAACATAACATGCAAATGTTTGGAGTTTGTAGTAGTGACTAAGCAATATACCAAAGGGTTCAAAATTATATAGCACTTTTTTTAAGATGATATGGAGTAGTTCCCTTTCTCTTTTATACTTTTCTCCATATATGATTTCCACTGTAATAGCAGCAATCAGTTTTTAATTGAGCCCAACTGATAGGATAGTTGTTTCTGAACATCATCTTAAAACCATCATTAAATCAGTCAGTACTTTATATCTGATATAGAATAAAAATAAGCTGAAATGAAGAAGAGCCTCTGTTTTTGAAGACAAAGTGTCATACAGGAATATATTATATGTGCAGGTAGATATGGGTCTTAAAATATCCAATGAGAGTTTCCTATTTTCTTTCAAGCTTTTTTTCCTCATTTGGGCAGTTTTATATCCTGGGGTTCACATATGCTTTCAATATTTTGAATGAGCAAAAGTAACATTGTATGTATAGAGATCAGATCCAAAACATGAAGTTGTTCAGATTCATGAACAGAGTTCTGAATGGTGTTGAGAAACATACAATAGATAAATCATAATTATTTCATTATTTTATATAGTTAAGAAATACTTTTGTAAAACAAATGTTTGAAGTTACAAATGGCATACAGAATTGATAAAGCCAGGAAAACATAATGCAAAGGGAAAAGTCCAAAAGTCAAGAGACGTTTGACTTCACATTTACATGTGAAATTTTCAAGGGGTCTTTTAAGAGAAAAAAAAGAAAAGATGAACGTTCTTCTTTCAGAAGAATTATCATAAATAAATACAAACATTTATCTTTTTTTATGAGAAATCTTATGTTACATTTATCCATCATAAAACTGTTAAGTACAATGCTAAAGATTGCAATAATTTTAATTTTTTTAATCTCATCTCTTCAACTTGACACATCAGTGATTTTTCAATCAACAAATCAATTACTTTAACAAAATCTCTCTTTGGTGGAGAAAAAATTCGTGACTTGAAGAACTGAGTTCTAATTTTCAATTTGGAATCCTGAGTCAAACTTTTCCCCTTTTTTTCATCATGCATGCATTTTATCAATGACAGACCCTACCAGGCTTCATGTTAATTGTGAATTCGGCCCATTTGATCTTGATGCTTACTGTGTTTTAACTCACTTTGTTTCTACCAAAGACTGACAGTGTCATCTGATGAGTCAATGGGAATGATGTGCCACTTCAGACAGACATATGCACCCTGCAATATTTCAATGGAATGAGTGCTATATTGTGGTATATGTTTCAGTAGATCTCTTCCTCAGCTCTCTTGATTAAAAAGCATCTCAACACTCTCTTAAACTGCTATTTTTATGTCAGATGGCTGAAAAATAAGTAGAAGAATGTAAAGTTGAGCCATTCCCAGAGTACCAAAGATGCTGAAAGATGTAGAAAATTTATTTCTGATCTACGTAATTTCCTATAACTAGGGTTTGTGCTAAACCCACAGCTCATGGCCATAGACACATCTGAGAGTGAGGAAGTCAAAACAAAATGTTTAAGTTACCCACAGAAATTGATCTAAGCACTGTAAGCACTAAGTCATCAGCAAGAGCCATGTAAAAACTTCTGGGCTGATGGAAAATATCACTGACCTCACAGCATCCACAGCATTATGGATGTATTTCTACTTAGCCCTCGAATCAGCTGCAGTTTCACCTAGCATGGTGTTTTGACATTGGAAATAGGAAGGCAATAGTCATCTTCTGATCGCTATGTAGGTAATTGTGACAGCTCTTATCATACTCTGCGGTGTCCCCACATGTGGATGAACACTCTGCACTGCCTCACTACTGCTGCTTCCCACTACACACCCTGCTGTGTGAAAAAGTGATGATACAATTGTACCAGCCCTAGTTCTGGTATACCATCATGCTTTGTGGCCAGTGATCCACCAGAGGTTATGAACGTTTTACCAGGGTTGTCTGTGGATTTACAGGGCTCACAAGGTAGCTCTTCTCTGTGCTTGATTTCTTCTCTTCCTTCAGCCACATGAAATGAATGCAGTATGCCCTGGATGAATACCAGAGCATCCAGAGCTCAGTTACATTCCTGATGCAAGATAATGCCAGGAGAGTGAACCACCCCATTTGTCTGTTGCCTTCAGCAGATCCAGATACTTTATAGGTTGCTGCATTTTGGGGCATAGCTTGATCTGTGCCTTTCATATAACTCTCATTTTTTTCTTGGTGGTTCCATTTCTAGGAAAACAATTAAATAGAGCCTTGTCCAAAATACAGTCTCAAAGATTCAATCAATTTACACAAACTGAGGGTGAAAATTTAGAAATCAGTGGTGGGTAGGTGTCACATGGACCAGCTCCGCATATCCTGTCACATCTGAAGACAATCCCACTGACTTTAGCAAATATTGGCTTAAATGAAGCAGCAATGCCTTGATTATGTTTTGCCACTCAGAGTGAGCAAATGACTCACAGCAGTCAGTTTGACAAACAAAATCACGTTTTCCAGTCATGAATAATTAGTGATTAATCTTTGATGATACATTTGTTTATCATCTGAGATTCAAGGTATGATTTGTGCCTGTAGAACTTAGCCTGAGATTTGTTCACATGGTACCTTTTGCATATATCACTTTGTATACCTGTACTTAGTAATTTGCTATTTACGCTATGTGATACTTACATTTTGCTATATCTGTTCTCTGTTTGGAATGCTCTTTTGGAAAAAACTGGATGCACAAACACCAATGCAAATTGAGGCTTGACCAAACATTTGTGATGTTTTGTCTTACAATAGATACTTTCCTGATCAAAAATTGTGATTCATGTTGTGTGAATAGAGTTAGTCCTAATGAACATTAGAAAAATGCTTGTTTTGCTCAGAGATGCTCACAAGCAGTTTCTCCCTATTCTCTTTTCACTTTTTTTGTCTAAAAAAACACTCTCTGAAGATGAAAACATTTGATTTTTACAGAACACATGATTTGTACTTCAAGACAATTTCAAGAGGTAAATGTAAAATTTTTTCTTTTTAATATTTTTCTTCATAGAGTCCAATCTTTTCTACTTCAGACTAGTCATTATTTTCAGGACATACAAATAAAATTTGAATATTTATGTATTGTCACTTGAAATTAGCTTTTCTCAGTTATTACTTCACAGTCATAATGAGATGATAACGTGTCTTTGTATAATTCAAGAGCCAGCTGGATGCTTCTTGTCCTTGCTGCCTGATGTTAATTCAGCCATTTTTTTTGATGTGAGGAGAGCTGTATTAAATATTTGCTAATTTATTCTACATAACTTGTCTGTTTTGACATAGCAAGTTTGGATGACTCCTTCTTCAGAATGTGGTCCACTCTCATATCATTTACCTCATCTAAATTACCTCTTACTAAATCTCACTTAAGTGATCTCAGTGATTTCTCTTCCATTAGATGTATGTATATCCATATATATTAACTAGGTGTTTTCTCTCTCTCATTTTGTGAAGTTCCTAACTATTAAAGACAGAAGCCAGGAACACAGGCAAACAAGGTTTTTAAAAACTGTAATTGTGATTAAAGGAAATAATGAAGTGTACCAGAGGTAGAAGATTTAAAATAGAAGGGGGAAAGGAAAAAATATAATGCTTCCTGACATCAGGGTAATTAAGCATATCATAGCCTTAAGAGATTAAGATTGGAGTTAATAACATACCGTGGCTGTTCCTTCAGCTTTATGTTTTTTTCTAATGGCCTCATTTTACTTTCTAGCCTCATAGTGAGTGAGTTCTTAATCTGCTGGTGATTCAATGTATTGCTCACTGTGCTTCTGAAACGAAGACACGATGAAAGGTGACATAAGCAGGTATTTAGTGAGGAAGTAACAGAATAAATTCTTAATTTTTGTCTGATAAGTGTGCTTGGGATTTCTGAAAGCTCTGTTACTGAGCCTATGATTTGAATTGATGCTGTATCAGTCAAAAGAAGAAAAATAAAAGAAAATGTGCAAACTGTGAGATTTGAAGGAGCATGGAATTCTTGCAGCACTACTTGAATTTGAACATTTTAATTTTTAGGTTTTTTCCCTCCTTTCCCTTTTATCTTTTCTTTCCCTTTCACCTTCTTTTTAAAATGTTTTGCTTTTACAAATGAAAGAAAATGACACAAAAGTTAAGGATAAGAATTACATATCAAAAATATTTTTAATTGGATTTTTTGTGGTTTATAATAAAAAGCAAACATTTCAAATTTGTTAATACCTTTTTTGCCATCGAGATATGAAAAATACTTTCACTTTCTTTTTTTATTCTATGTGACCATTGTATTTATGACTTTTTGGATTCTGCAGTGGTCCTTTATTTACAGCTGTCAATTCATTGGTCCCCCAATATTCATTTTACTGAAATCATCCTCACAAGTCACCTTTGCTTTCAGACAACGTGTGTGTTCTGGATTCAGCTATAATAGTTATTTTTCTCCTTCCTAGTAGCTGGCACAGTGCTGTGTTTCTGCTTTAGTCTGAGAACAATGCTGATAACAGACAGATGTTTTAGTTGTTGCTAAGTAATGCTTACTCCGACCAAGGACTTTTCAGTCTCTCATGCTCAGCCAATGAGGAGGGGCACAGGAAGCCAGAAGGATCAGAGACAGGACACCTGATCTGAACTAGCCAGAGGGGTATTCCATACCACAGCACGTCATGCCCAGTATATAAACTGGAGGAGTCACCCGGAAGGTGCAGATCACTGCTTGGGTCAGGCTGGGTATCTGCCGGGGGGTGGTGAGCAATTGTATTGTGCATTCACTTGCATTTATCTGGAATTTTTTCCTTCCGATTTTATTTTGTATTCTCTCCCCTTGTTATTTCCCTTATTGTTAGTAGTAGTAGTAGTTCTATATTATACTTTAGTTATTGGACTGTTTCAACCCAGGGGGAATTCTTTTGATTCTTGTTCCTATCTCATCCAGAGGTGGGAGGAGGAAGGGGAAAGTGAGCGAATAGCTGCAAATGGTTCTGAGTTACCAGCTGGGCTTAAGCCATGACAGTGTGACAAGTGAAGTGGTGGACAGCACTGCAAGAAACCTAGCAGTGGAAGTCTTAATGTGAAGTTCAATCACTATTCAACCACAGAAACTTTGCATATAATATTTTACCAGAATTTGTAATGTCTTATTTTAGTGCAGCAAATTGATCAGGTTGACATCTTTATCTTAGATTGTTTCTTCTATCAAAATGAGTAAATAGGCGAGGTTTGTAGCAGCGGTTATGGACACAAGAAGACATCAGATGTTCAAACCTTTGAGAAAGAAGGAAAATAAGTATGGCTGCATCTGTTTTACTAAGTAAAATAGAGCCAGGGACCACTCTTTGACCTTGAAGCCAAGTGGCACAAACTGATCAATACTGAGTTTCCCATAGCTTCTATGTGTCATCCACCTAGGCGCAATATGCTAGCGTATTTTGAAGGCACTTTTGTCAGTTCACTTTCTGACATTATGCAAGTAGCTTGTCATGTTTTCTAACATAAAACTGGTAGTATGGATGTGTTGCATGTCTTGGTGTTTGGCACGTAAAAAAATCTTGGTGCTGGTATAATGTTTAATGTTGGAAGGCCATGGAAAGAGCTCATTTGGGTTGTACTTTGGCAGTGTACACCTATATATGGTGATGGCCCTGGCTCAAGCCCCTGCACTGAGAGTGATAGTTTACATGATGCAAAACTGTGTTAGAGAGTGTGGATAACCAGCAGACAGTACTGGAGTATGCTTTCTGTCCCTGGTTTTATGAGCAGTAATTGTGTAACCTCTAAGACTGTATAAAAAGGTCTTCCTCCCAAGATCTATGTCAAGGTACTGGGGTAAAAGTTAGACGTCTTACAGAACAAAAAACAATGCTAAATGTACTAGTGATCTACAGGGCAGCCCCAAGAGGATGATTCTTACTTTAAAATCCACTTTCCCATTTTCTGGTTTTGCTCAGCTTACATAACTGGATAGGCTGTAACCAAAACTACCTATGGCTAGAGGGAATGCTGTATGGAGCTCTCGGTTTTTGTGTTTCACTTGCAGAACCACACACTGAACAGTGCCTTTAGGTGGAATTTGAACATTTGCTCATTTGTTACTGAGTACTTTCTGATAGTTTTAACTGAAGACCTGTGGACTCATGAAGAGAAAATAAATCTTTTCATTGTAGTTTAAATGGCATTAATATGATAATTTTAATATATTGATAATTTGCTTTAGTTTCAAAAACAAATCAGAAATTTTTTTTTTGTTATTATAAGCATATTTAAGCTCTGTCCCAGTATATTTTTTACCCAACAGGTTAGATTTTTCCCCATATTAACAACCAGCATGTGCTTCTGAGCTGCATTTCTTTCATCGAAAGGGTTTCATTCTCTTAACATGGCAATTAGGTTGATTACTTCTAAGTGTAGACAGCTCTAGTCATGCTAATGGAGTTAATTACTTTTGTTGCATTAAAACGGTTGGGAGGGATTTGCCTCTGCACTAGCTGTGCCATTTGCCACAGCTGTCTGTGGGTTGGGAAGTGTTGGACAGCCTGATTAGTACGATGATTAATGTCTAGAGGAACTCTGCCAGGGACCCAAAAGCTTTTGTATCTTTTCTTGAGATATCTGCAGAAAATTACAATTGCTGGCATACTTGTCTTTTAGAAAACAACAATTCAAGGGCTCTCCAAGATGTCTTGAAAACAGGTGAGGACTCAATAGGGGATCTCCCAGTTTATTTGCCAGGAGCTTGCTTTGTATTTTAGAGCAATCAGAAAAGCTACTAAAGAAGCTGCAGAATGTGCTAGCTTTAATAATGAGTTTACCCAAAAACTGGGCAATAAGAGATTTAAAGAAAAATTGAGAAGTTTCATAAAATCAATAAACAGAAAGATTGTTCTGTGAACTGACGATCGTGATAGCAGCAAGACTGACATGAAATGGTAACATAGAGACTGCTGGAAGAGGCTGTTGGAAGATCTACTGCCTCCGTATTTTGTTTCTTAAGTTCCTGATAATGCCAGGGATTTATAGCTGTCCTTTTCTGTGATAAATCTTTCCAGGAGGAGACAGCTCCAAATACAAACAAAGTTGGTGGAACCATTGATGAAAAATAAATGTACAGGAAGTAAAAAGCAACAGTCTCTAGTGACTGCAGACACCAAAACGTAAAACTGTTTTGAAATGGTCGATGAGAAAATGAACATGAGCCGGCTTCAGTGTGCGCTTGCAGCCCAGAAAGCCAACCGTATCCTGGGATGCATCAAAAGGAGTGTGACCAGCAGGTCGAAGGAGGTGATCCTGCCCCTCTACTCTGCTCTTGTGAGACCTCACTTGGAGTATTGTGTGCAGTTCTGGTGTCCTCAATATAAAAAGGACATGGAACTGTTGGAACAAGTCCAGAGGAGGGCCACGAGGATGATCAGGGGACTGGAGCACCTCCTGTATGAAGACAGGCTGAGAAAGTTGGGTCTGTTCAGCCTGGAGAAGAGAAGTCTGTGTGGAGACCTCATAGCAGCCTTCCAGTATCTGAAGGGGGGCTATACGGATAATGGAGAGGGACTCTTTGTTAGGGACGGTAGTGACAGGAGAAGGGGTAATGGGTTCAAACTTAAACAGGGGAAGTTTAGATTGGATATAAGGAAGAAATTCTTTACTGTAAGGGTGGTGAGGCACTGGAATGGGTTGCCCAGGGAAGCTGTGAATGCTCCATCTCTGGCGGTGTTCAAGGCCAGGTTGAACAGAGCCTTGGGTGGCATGGTTTAGTGTGAGGTGTCCCTGCTCATGGCAGGGGGGTTGGAACTAGATGATCTTAAGGTCTTTTCCAACCCTAACTATTCTATGATTCTGTGATTCTATGAAAACAGTTCAGAAAACAAATTTCTCTTTTGAGTTAACACATTAATTATTCAAATCCAAGTTCAGACAAACAATATGAAAAAGCAGAAGGTTTGGGACAAATGATTGATTCAATGGAGAAAAAAATTTGGAGAGAAATGTTTGAAGGTGGCTTGTTTATGTGTGTGAATTTTTAATTTGGAAATTTTAAACAAAAGTGTACCCATTATATAATAAAAAGGACGTTATTTTAAAACTTATCTCTGGTTGCTCATAAAATATCAAGGTATCAGTCTTCTATCTTCCTTACAAATACAGTAGAGTTGACTCATCCAATTTCTGAGCACTGACATCAAAAGCAAAAAACCAAAACCCCCAGGAAACCAAGTTAAAAACAGATGTCAGAAAGAACAATGACAGTCTAGGAGAGTGCCACAAATAAGCTGACAATCTAGGAAATGCATGTCCAGAAAGAACAAGACTTACAGCATGATAATCTGCAGCAATGTTTAGAATCAGTCAATGTGCTTTGCCCTTACGGAAAAAAAAAAAAAACATATTCACAAATGTTATTGTCACAAAGGACCATTATGGTTGTCACCTGATCTCCTTCATATTTAAACATAATTCATTGTTATGTAAATAATAGCTTCCTACTTTAAAAGCAGATTCTTTTCATAATAAATTTCAAAGAACTTAAGTTTTTGCACTTTTTACCAGAATTATTCACTTACAGCTGGAAAACTCAATAAACACTACAGTTAATATAAAAACTTGTCTTCTCACTCAGTGGATGATTTCTCCAGCTCAGGATGAATTACAAGACTGTTGATCTCCCTCAGGTTCATAATTCTTGAAAAGGAAGTGAGACTGACAAATTTAGGAGAAATGAACCCAGGTTATGGCCTTAATTATTCTTGTGGAAAGTATTATAATAATACGTTAAAAGATACTGTAGGAAAGGGTATTCTTGGAGACCGAAGTACCATCTTTGGGTAGGTGCATCAGTCCATAGTCCCAGAAACACCTACAAGGTGGTGAGACAGTGCCATTCGTAGGAAAAAGAATGACCTGTAAGGCAATGCATTCTTTATAAGAGAACTTACAAACATGCCCGATCCTCTAAAGCTTTCTGAGGAAGAACGATTCCTGCTCTGTCTGCTGCAGAGTCTGTTCAGAAGCACCACTTTCTTTTAATTGAGAAAACTGCTTATATTGTCAGTCTTTCTCCATTTCCTTTCTATATTGTTTAAAATGAAGTTTTTTAAAAAATTATATATAATGTATTAAGAATAACCTCCTCTACATGAAACTGCCAAAAAATGCTCGCTCTTTCACTCTTTTTTAATCACACTGAGGTTTGTGCTGTACCTGGCATGAACATTAGTGCTATTCTGTACCCACTCTGAATTTTATGCAGCACAATTTAATTTTGTATGTACTTCTTGAAAAAATGTTCAAATGGAACATTCTTTTTCTCCCCTAACTGTCACTATTTTCTTTGCTACTTCTGAGAGACAGATCATGTAGTGACTCCCTTTCAATGACAATTTGAACACCCACACATGGTCTTAAATCCAATGTATATTACATATTCAATATCTTATTTTTTAAAGACTAGAATGTTAGCATTTTTTCCCCTTAAATGCCAACTGTAACAATGATGTGCCATATTAAAATTAAAATACCTTAAAATAAAAGGTATCATGCGACTAAATTCATGAAAAGAACAGCATGAAATGTTTCATTATTTGGTTAATTCAGCTTTCTTTACTTTCACAATACAGTTTCAATTTCTTTTGTTTTAGGATAAAATTTTCAAGTATAGAGCTGTTTCTAAAGGCAGATGAAACCAGAACTATCCTTTCATTTACGTGTGCTGGTGTTGGCTGGGGTAGAATTAATTTTCCTCATTCTTCATTCCGGAATAGGGCTAAGTTTTGGATTTGTGCTGGAAACAGTTTTGATAAAATAGGAATGGTTTAGTTATTGCAGAGCAGTGCTTAAACAGCCAAGAGGGTTTCTGCCTCTTGTCACCCCAACCAGTGAGCAGTCTGGGTGCACAAGAAGTTGGGAGAGGATACAGATAAGGCAACTGACCCCAAATGACTAAAAGGATGTCCCGCACCATGTGGCATCATGCTCAGCATATAAAGCTGTGGGGAAAAAAAAGGAAAGGGGGGATAACACATTCAGAGTGATGCTGTTTGTCTTCCCAAATAACTATTATGAGTGGTGGAGCCTCACTGTCCTGAAGATGGCTGAACACCTGCCTGACAATGGGAAATGGTGAATGAATTCCTTGTTTTGCTTTGCTTGTGTGTGCACAGCTTTTGCTTTATCTAAACTGTTTCCATCTCAACCCATGAGTTTTCTCACTTTTACTCTTCTGATTCTCTCCCCTATTTTGCTGAGGTGGGGGGGTAAGTGCATGGCTGTCTAGGACTCAGCTGCTGGCTGGTGTTAAAACCATGACATTGTCTGACATCTTTCACCATCTAGATTCAGGGCATTAAAACAAAACAAAACTAAATATTGGCTCATCATTTCTAGAGATGTTGAAAAAGCTGTGAGAAGCAAGTTGCTTAAAAAGCAGTAGCAACTTGTTGGTCACAAAGTCTTTTTTTTTCTGGAAATACAAAATTGAGCAAGAATCTAGACTTGCTGAATGAAGGAGGAGTGAAATAACTAAAGATAATCAGTATGTAATAGGTAAGGTGAGTGAAACATCTCTACTCTCTAGAGACAACAGGGTCCTGCCTGCATCTCACTGAATTTCGTTCCTTATCTGGGAGGAATTCAAAGATCTGCTCTTGAGCTCAGGGTCATTGGTTTGATTACACTGTTCTGGTTTGTGTACTTATTGGGCCATGAGCAATATGTATGCCTAAAAATGCTTTTTTTAGCACCAGCCAGATAAACAGTTATGTATCTAAAGGTGCACGGAAGCAGGCAGGTGAGTACCCTAGTAGTTTAGGAATGCTGGTGAGATTTAGTAGTTTAGGAATTCTTTATTCTTCCTTATTTATTAGAGAAGGAAGTTCAGCTTTTCCTGTCAAGATGATTAACTGCCAAAGGACAACTTCAGCTGAACCTGTCATCAGACCTCAGAAATTCCTATTCTCTTCAGTCAATGGCAGTATTATTTGGATGCCTGGCATACAGGAATATGAAATAGGAATTATAAAGCTGAAAGAATAGATGAACAGGTCTTTTCAGGCTGAGGAAAGGCTTTTAAAGCCAATCAAAATTCTCCAAAAGAATGAGGCAGAAATAAAAAGAGACTTACCACATCCTCATTGGGATACATTTCCAAAGAGAAGTTGAAGAGACCAGAACTTTAATGTGTTGGCCTTTTCCTTCTTTATATTATCAGGAGAGTCTGGAGGAAAAGACTATCTGGAGAAAAGCTGCCCAGCACAAACAAACTATAATTTTCTTTACCATTTTCCATTTGGAACAAACTAATTGCCATTATCTTTACTGTTTCTGCTGTGTGAATATTTTAGGATTTCTCCAGCTGTAATTACAATTGTAGCAGCATAATGTAACATCGTCTTCTGACTCCTAGAAAAGCCTTTTCCTAAATTATTAGTCCAATTATTCCCCTTAGCTTTTTGAGAATTCGTTAACTGACCAAAAAATAAAATAATTCCAGGACCACTTCCATTGGGAAAAGTTCCTTGTTTAAACATGAATAACCAAGGCATTATCTAGCCCCTGCAGTCTAGAGCCAGCAAAATAAAACAAAACTAAACAAACAAAAAGAGCTTTTACAGTAATTTTCACCAAAACGTACCCTCTGTTTTATGGAAAAAAATCAGAATTGGAAACATTTTTAATATCTCTATTTCTAAACTCTCTGAAGTACTTCAGTTCTGAAGGGTGAAAATAAAACAACTGTTACTGCTCATTCTGTGCTCCTGTTAGCACCCAGCTGTTTACCAACAGCAGGGAATCTGACTTAGGGGATCTAATTGTGGCCATGTGATATTTTGCAAACTGAAATCTTTTTCACTATAAAAGCAAATAGAGGTGGTAGCTGGACTCATGGGGTGAATATTGGTACATGCTGACATGCTTTACCACTTAATAATTTTCCTGACCATTTTCAAAGACTTCCAGCTATAGTTCACGTTGTTTTTTATTTTTCAGTCTTCAAATCACAGAAACTGCTTGAAACACAGTGATCATAAGGAGACCATTCTGTTCATTCTCTACCTCTGAAGAGAAATTAATGTGCTCTGGAGAAAATGTTTTGCTTTAAGAGCAAGCTCAAAGTTTAATGACTAAGAGTAAGTTAACACCAGCACAATTTTTTCATCATGTGGAATTTGTCAAGGTCTGCCCCCTCAAGTTATGTCATTTGCTAGATATTTTGCTCAGAAATAACCTGTAAATTGCAGAAAGAGCACAAGTAAAAACTGTTTTGATAGGAAATGTCCATAGTAGAGAAGTTTGTCACTAAAACAGGAGGCATCTCTGGAACTGACAAACCCAGTATTTATGCCTTTAGCTGTTGTCTTAAGAATTCATGGGAGATAGGTTAAGTTCCATAAATAAGTGCCTACCTTTAAACATGGAGTTCATTCAGTCTGCCTTCACAGACCATATTTTTTAGATGATGAACTCATTTCTCATGTGTTGTCTCCACTCAGTCTATGTCCTTCTTGGAAAGGCTTTCCAGAACTGTTTCTGACTGCACGCTACCACAGAAAAACCCGTGTCAACAAATCAGAGAGATGACAACAAAGTGGAAAAATTACTTCACTAAAATGATAGTCTTGTCAAAGCATTACGGAATTGTGCTTTCATTGTAAGAGTAGCACCTTTCTGATTCATCTTGAGCTTAGAATTCATGTCACCAGCAGATCTTATTGTGAAGAAGAGCTGTCTAACAGCTGTCTGCAGCTCATATTGGAGCATACTTTCTTACCTACGTGTAGACCTTTTTGACTATCCTGTGGTTTTCAGACAAGTGAATTTGCTGAATTCTGCCATTGAACTGGTGGTTTCTCCCAGGTTGGTGTCTTTCGCAAATGTAATGGACATCCACTAGCTCATCAAAAAGCAGTATAGATTTTTTCCAGCTCTCCAAACATACAATTTCCATTGATTTGAATAAGAGTCCTGCACAATAAGCATCTTTGAAATTTCTTCTCTAAACTCAAATATTTAGTTGAATTTAGTATTTTTTTTGTTAATATTTTTCCTAATCTTATAATTTTTACCTTTTAGTATATGCATAAGAACAAAGATAATTTTAAAACTTACATGAAAAATAGCAAAACAATCAAAGTAAAAAGATGGCAAATCATTGAAAGTCAGATTCATCATGTAGCTACCCTGTTTGAGTAAGAGACTTCTGTACTGGAGCATGGCCACCCTTCTGTGTTTCATCACTGAGAATAAATGAAGCCTGAAAATCAACTTGGCTTAGATATCCATTAGTTGGCTAAAACTAGGGGAGGTTAACTCCACCGTAGCCTTTCTGTGCCTACACTTCCCTGCCTAAGATAGGAGAAAGTGTAGTTTTCTACAGCCTCAATATTTGTATAGATGAGAAGCGAGCAGGTCTCAGCTGAGCACAACACACTGCTGTAACAAGTATAGAAATACTGTTTTACCAAGCTAATAATGCAATTCCCAATGTTTGAGCCTCCTTCAGCAAGTCTGTGTATAGCCTGCAGGAATGCTACTAATCACTTGTGTCTTATGCTTTCCTAAGTGGATGCATGCAGTGCACATGGGCGTCCTTTTGGGAGCAGAGCAGATGTTACTGAGAGGAGGAAGCTCCAGGTGGAACCATGTAGGATGCATTTTGTAGAGCTACACCATGACTCTGTTGTCAGCCCTTGCTGCAGCTGTCAAAAGCTCAAAAGCTTGACAATGAAAAGAGATGATTCTTGTTTCTGAGCAATCCATTCCTTTAAACACTGCATATTCATTAATTCAGAACCTTTCATGACTGCAAATATTTGCTGCACTTCATTCCTCTTTCAACATTTTTTCTTGATTCTTAGGTAGTATAATGTTGTGCAAGGCAATTACCTATGAAACAAAAAGATCATTTCTGTTTAATACAGTCAGTTCTTACTTTTTCCTCATCAACTAACAGAGATTATTATTGAGACTGAAACAGATATGGGAATGACAAGACACCAAGTAGCTTCATTGCTAGTCTTTTCTGGAGGAGATTGGATTCATACAAGAATGGAGAACACAACCTTTGTTTTGAAGTTCAATCCATCCATTCACATAGTCGAAACAAATTATCTCCATTTCTAGAATAAACAGGCCCACTCTTCACAGTAATCAAGGCAATCATCAGTACAGACAATACTTGTATATGGGTGAGAATAACTGAGTGTGGTTAATAAAATATACAGACATACCTTTTTCTGTGAAGAATGGAGTTTTTGCCATCATCCATTCCTCATAGGGAAAATTAACTTTCCTATGTGAATGAGTGTTTGTAAAAAGAAAATTGTTTTAAGCCATTTTCTTTGGTGCACGTGTAAATGTATTACAAAATCCCACCACTGAATCTCATGTATCTAGAACTTCACATCCCTGAAAGAGGCACTTACCTATCAGGGCCCTGAGCCTCACTAGGCTTTTAATTAAAAGTGACAAAATATTTCATCAGAGGATAGCTCAAGTACATGAGAAACCATGAGCTAGGTGACAAGTTATGACTCCATGAATATTTTAATTTTGGCTTGAGATGATTTGTGCTGAACTGGTTTTCCTCAAGGATCCATCAGTCCAACTGGATACACCTATGAGCAACCTGTTGCAGTGGCTGTGGTTGGTGCAGAGGTTTGGACTGGGCGATCTCCAGGGGTCCCTCTCACTTCAGCCATTCTGCAGTATCTGTGGCTCCACCATTTTGTACCTGACAATTGCCACTTATACAAAATGTCTAGTTGAAAGAGCTGAAGATGGGAAAGCATATTCTGGGGAAGTGAAATCATAAGTATAAAGAAAATCCTTAGCAATGCCAATATTATCTTTACTTTTACTTGTTCAGGTAGGCAGGCAGTCTCCAGAGCTATAAATTATTTCTTTTGAACAGAATTCTTGGAAACATCCTTGAGAAAATATTTTGGACTGTACAGTGAAGGCACATACTTCTTTTCAATCTTTAAACTTTGTTGTCCCTAAAATCAGATTGGAAAAATGTTCTTGAAATAGGAATATGAGAAAATCTTTACATCTTCAGAAAGTCGTACTATGTGTCTTGGGAAATCACTCAAAGATACCATCAGCTTTTGTACTTGCACTTCAGTCCCACCCCAGGACTGTCAGTATGGGGGCAAAAATCTAATCTTAGTTTTGCCCAGTAAAATTCTATAAAGTGATAAAGAATTTTATATACAGGGAAAAGCAGCAAAATAATATTGGTTTCTGAAGAGCTAACATCATTCTCTTTAAAAACATTTGATGTATTTTCTTTTCCACTGGGTTTATATCTACACAGATACAGATGTTTAAAGGCATGACAAAAAGTTTTGGTTTTTATACAGTTTATAAAGTTAGACATATTTATATATGACTGAACTGAAAGTAGTTCACATTCCACATAGTAATGCAGGGATGGTGAAGACAGATATTTCACAGTATCACAGTATGTCAGAGATTGGAAGGGACCTCAAAAGATCATCTAGTCCAATCCCCCTGCCAGAGCAGGAACACCTAGATAAGGTTACACAGGAATGTGTCCAGGCGGGTTTTGAATGTCTCCAGAGAAGGAGACTCCACAACCTCCCTGGGCAGCCTGTTCCAGTGTTCTGTCACCCTCACTGAGAAGAAGTTTCTTCTCAAGTTTAAGTGGAACCTCTTGTGTTCCAGTTTATAACCATTACCCCTTGTCCTATCATTGTTTGCCATTGAGAAGAGCCTGGCTCCATCCTCGTGACACTCCCCCTTTATATATTTATATACACTAATAAGGTCATATTTCATCGTTTCATCATATTCATCATATTTCATCAACATTCATTCACATATTTCATCATTTGAAACTAGATAAAGAAAAATATGTACCTTATGGACAATATTTGAAACAGCAGCAAGATTTGAAAATACTGAAGAAAATAAGAAAAAATAAGAAAATACTTCTGGAATCCCACGAATTTCAGATTACTGTGCTCAGAATTAACTGGCTAATTTTACAAAAAACTAATGAAAATAGAGATTATTTATGTGGCAGACTCCACTGTGACTGCTAATGTTTGACAGCCTTGTGGGAAGAGTAACGCCTGGGATGTTTCACCATAAGGAATAATCCAACAAAGTTACATTTGCACATGCTGTCCAAGTGAACTAACAAAAACACCTGGACAGTGACAGAAAATTTCTTATTTTCCTAGTAGTCTTAAAAGGCAAATGCTTACTTGTAACTAGCAGGAAATAACCACTGACATCCACAGCTTCTCTTTTCTGTTGCTAATTATGAAACTTGAGCAAGAAGTGTCCAAGATATTTGTATAATTCAAGTACCAGCCTTCCAGCATCCTAAGACTTTTAAACATTTAACTAGTTAATGTTGTCTCACTATTTCCCAACACTCACCATCTACCTTTTTCATCCCTTTGATTTAACTTGTAAATTCATTGTACCGAAGAAAATATCTCTCCTTATATTTTTCTTTTTTTCTTTCTTTTTGGTGTCTAGACAGCAAAGAATGGAGATTTCAGCTCTTAAAATGCAACAGTAATGATAAACACAGCTAGACTTACCTAAATAGAGACTAAATCAGAAAAAAAATCATCCTGTATAGTTTGCCAGTAAGCAATTAGAAAGAAAATCAATATCCAGATATGGTTCCATAACCATTTACTTCTCGAAAAGCATTTAATATATGCTTTCTGAATAGGATATTGACAGGCACCTGGATTATTGTATTGAATTTGCACAGCCATTAAGTCATATGAAAATAACATGCATTGTCTTTCTCACATCCAAAATCCAGTGAAGAAAAGTGGATGGATTTTCACCTTTTCTGCTCTGACACTCTAACTAAGATCAAACTAGCTTCATATTTTAGAAAAGAGCAAACTGCACAGTTTTTTATAAACCAGTTTGGATTGATTCATTGATGTTAGAGCTATATCGTAGTGAGAAGATGAAGATTGCTTTTACCCTGGCCATCAAAATGAAAAAAAAAAAACAAACCAAACAACAAAACACAACATTTTTACAGTTAATTATATATGGTCTTTTTTTTCCCAGCAAAACTCGTCTCCGTTTCTTTGCTACTTAATCCATTATCGATAGTGACACTGTTCTGTTTGCCATAAGCAACAAGCTGGGGACTCAATTGTGAGCACCATTTTATTTTGTGAACAGCAGGCTATACTTCAACTGCCTTGTTTGCTGCAGTTTTCACTATGATTTTTTTTTGTTCTTGTTGGTTTTGGTTGGTTGTTTGGTTTTCTTAATTAGAACTGCCTTCTTATTTTGAACAGCCTTGAAAAGCATTTAATTTCTATTTCACTTTTCCCCAATGAAATAAAATAGTCTGTAATTGTTAACAAAGGTTGATATTACCTTGTTTAAGGCCATGAGTGGGGAAAGTGTTTACTTGCTGAAAGAAAAAGCTCTCTCATAATCTGTAAGAAGGAAGCTCTTCTGCATGCTAGTAGAACAGATCTAAAAGGTGGAAAGGACTTTGGAGATTTTAACTCCTGACCAACCCTGGGATTTATGGTGACAGTGATATAAACCAGAAGAAATTACCTGCCAAATTTCTGTTGCTAGTTTGTTTGTTTCTTCGTAATTCATTCTCTGTGGTTTTAAAAACCAACTATGTCTGCACGTCAGAAATCACCCTGTGAAACCTGCCTGTTTCACTTGCCATAGGGGTTAGGGGCACATTGTGAGCCTTTGAGACAGGAGTCCTTCATCACCTTAGGGAAGCCAGAGCCTCCACTGGCTAAGACTGGAGGTAGTCTTAACGGCTCAAAAGCTAGAAATGGGCTTTGACGGTATGTGTTGTTACATACAGCAGAGACCACACTGAATAGTATTTTTGCTGGGTGTGAGACAAGAATTCCAGTGTAGGCGAGATTTACCTTGTGTTTGGACCTCTCAGTAGGATACACCTTCTTTATAGCACAAAGGACAGTCAGCCCTGAAGCTACTCAATCTGCCTCTACTCTCACCTTTCATGTTCAGTATGGATGCATTAATTCTGCTTTAAATCCTCCCCATAAGGATGTTTGTGATGACTCCATGTGCCCAGCAGAGAAAGTTCAAGACTAGAAAATTTTGCAATGTAATTGAGATCAGAGTATGAGAACAGAGCCGGAAAGAGAAGCAAGGAAAAGGATACTCTGTTATTCTGCGCTAACCGTCAGGACTATCTCTGTCCTTTTATTTTGAATTAGTGTAACTAAAGTGTACTATTAGACAGAGTTTGACTGAAGTGGTACTATTTCAGTATAAGTGGACATTCTTGCTGAATATTTAAATTATTTTTTAACAATTAAAGCATAATAAAACCTGAAGTCTTCATTTATTTTCTGTGTTGAAGACCACTATAAATTATATGCTTTAGTCTGGAGTATAGTAATTTAAATAGAGTGACATGAGTTGTACTAACTGTCAAATGTCTTTACATGATACCTTTAATAACAGGGTTCAGTGAGCAAAGCAAGCTCAGAATATAGGTTTAATTCAGTATATTCAATAATTGACTAAGTCACTGGTTTTGTGCAGGGTATTTTGGCATTTGAAATTACCAAGAAAGGTAAACATGTTCATAACTGAAAGAGAGCTATGTAGAGTAACCATTTTAAAGGAAAAAATTATCAATAATAAAAGCAGCATTGCTCTTTCTTGACTGACAGTTTTGAGTTATCCAAATTAACTGCATAATAATGATTCCCTTCTTTAAACATAAAGTTGACAAGGAAATAAGAGCAATGAACATTGAATAACACTACTTCAGTTTCAAAATAAATTTGCCCCAAAACTAAAGTTTGAAATTCTACAGCTGGATAATTATGGCTTCATTGATGTTCTTTATGCTTTTCAAAAGGTTTGGTGAACGTTTCCTAATTCCATCCATGTGGGGAAAAATTACAGCAACAAAATTTTATATCTTTTTACCTTTTTTCTTTCTAGGGCTACTTAATATTTCAATACTTTAAAATACCACGTGTAAAGTACAGTTCACTGCTTTTCTTTTACATGATAAATGAATGTATATGTCCAAAGAGTTACATATTCTTTCCTCATACTGTTCACTTTAAGTGTGTTGGAGGTGTGTGTAATTTAAAGCAAAAATATATACAGGACTTCAAAAAAAGTCCCTGATTCTGGCCACAGTAATTCAGAATGATTCAGAAGATACAGTTTTACGCTAATTGTTCACCATTTTGGCTACATTCTAGTCTAGTATTTTAGACTTAGGAATAAGAAATCAAGTGGTAAGAGCCAACCTGATGATACACTGTTGCTAAATGGTGTTTCAATGGGTAAGAATATTTGTAGCCAATACAAATTGGCTGGAAGAACTCTGACTGATGCTTCTATAGATATAGTTGGAATAAGCAACTACATGTTTCTTGATTACAAAGCTCAACGAAATGTCAGACATTATACTTGATCCTCCACAGCATTGTAGAGTTTTTTGTTTTCTACATTGTTCTGATTCCGTAGCATTTTTCACAGAGTTTATACAGGTACAAATAACCTCATGAAGCTGTTGGAAATCAAGGTCTTTTTTATGCACAGAGTGCTATAAAGCCGTTTGTGAGGGATCTCTGCAGTGAGCTCAAAATCAGTTCATCTTTCAAATTTCAGGGAAATTACAGTATATCTTGTTAAATCTGAGAAAACTGTGAGTAAGCATGGAAATATAGGCAGAAAAAAAATCTCATTATGGAACCATGCACACACAGGCATATACATTTTAAGAAACCAGTAGCAAACAAATGAAAAGGTTAAAGCGAGAAAAAATGGAATAAAAGTAGCCTTGAGTACATGTCCATTATACATTCATTTCTTAATACACCACTGTCGTGGTTTAAGCCCAAGCTGTAAATCAGAACCACGCAGTCTACTGCCCCCCCCCCCCCCCCCCCACCTTTCTTCCCTCCGCTTCTGGAGGGACGGGGAGGAGAATCAAAAGAATGTAACTCCCACGGGTTGAGATAAGAACAGTTTAATAACTAAGGTATAACACAAATCACCACTGCCGCCACCAACAATAACAACGACAAGAGAAATAACAAGGGAAGAGAATACGATACCGCCCACCGGAAAAGACAGCCTGCCCGACCAGGGGACGTGCCCTTCCGGGTAGCTCCCAGTTCCATCCCCTGGCATGACGTGCTGTGGTATGGAACACCTCCTTGGCCAGTCTGGGTCAGGTGTCCTGTCCCCGCTTCCTCCCGGCCCCTCCTCCTCCCTGGCAGAGCATGAGACTCACAAAATCCTTGGTCAGTCTAAACATTGGTGTTATCAATTTTTTTTGTTCCCAAGCCAAAAGTCAAAAACACAGTGCTGCAACAGCTACTAAGAAGGAAAAAAACTGACTGCTACTGCTGAACCCAGGACAGTATCCACCTCTTGTTCCATACCATTCACGTCATGCTCAGATCCCACATTTTCCATATACCCTCACTCTTATCTCGGTGCACTGTTATCTTAGTGCACGGACCAATTCCTATAAAGCTACTGAGTCCATTCGGTTCATGATGTTGGGCTCCATCTCTTGGAACAGTCTTTCAGGGCAGAAGAAGCTGTATGCAGTGTTGGATCGTTGTCTGCTGATGCTGATCATTCCTTTACTGTAGAACTCATCCGGTTCTATCAAAGTTCATTCTCTGTTGGGATGATGGTCGGAGGGAAGTCAGAGCCAGTCGCTGGTGCCCTGCAGACTTCTAGTTGATGGACTATAGCAGGCAACAGTGTACAATTGAGTTCATTGTCTGTTTTCCCCTAAAATCAAATCCCCTTGAGGTACGCATCGGACTTCCCCATCTTCCCGCATTACCCACCAAGTATATCCAGGTCCCTGAGCAAAAGCAATCCCACGAGTGGGTTTGCCTTTACCTGAAGCAGGAATAACCCAGACTGTCTTCCCCAGCAAATTCTTCATGTGCACCACAGGAACTTTGTCCCCCTCTACAATATGTAAAAGTTCTGACTGTGCTGGGCCAGCCCTGTTGGCAGATCCTCTGGTGTTGACCAACCAGGTGGCCTTTGGTAAGTGTGTATCCCAATGCTTGAAAGTTCCCCCACCCATTGCTCTCAGTGTAGTTTTTAACAGCCCATTATACCGTTCGATTTTCCCAGAGGCTGGTGCATGGTAGGGGATGTGATATACCCACTCAATGCCATGCTCTTTGGCCCAAGTGTCTATAAGGTTATTCCGGAAATGAGTCCCATTGTCTGATTCAATTCTTTCTGGGGTGCCATGTCGCCACAAAATCTGGTTCTCAAGGCCCAGGATAGTGTTCCGGGCAGTGGCGTGGGGCACAGCGTATGTTTCCAGCCATCCGGTGGTTGCTTCCACCATGGTAAGCACATGGCGCTTGCCTTGGCGGGTTGGTGGGAGTGTGATATAATCAATTTGCCAGGCCTCCCCATATTTGTACTTCAGCCATCGTCCTCCATACCAAAGAGGCTTTAACCGTTTGGCTTGTTTAATTGCAGCACATGTTTCACACTCGTGAATAACCCGGGCAATAGTGTCCATTGTTAAGTCCACCCCTCGATCACGGGCCCATCTGTATGTTGCATCTCTGCCCTGATGACCTGAAGTGTCATGGGCCCACCGGGCCAAAAATAATTCACCTTTATGTTGCCAATCTAAGTCCATCTGAGCCACTTCAATCTTAGCAGCTTTGTCCACTTGTTGGTTGTTCTGGTGTTCCTCAGTGGCCCGACTCTTGGGTACATGGGCGTCTACATGGCGTACCTTCACCACCAGGTTCTGCACCCGGGCAGCGATATCTTGCCACAGTGCAGCAGCCCAGATGGGTTTACCTCTGCGTTGCCAGTTGCTCTGCTTCCATTGCTGCAACCACCCCCACAGGGCATTTGCCACCATCCATGAGTCAGTATAGAGATAAAGTACTGGCCACTTTTCTCGTTCAGCAATGTCCAAGGCCAGCTGGATGGCTTTCACCTCGGCAAACTGACTCGATTCACCCTCTCCTTCAGCAGTTTCTGCAACTTGTCGTTGAGGATTCCATACAGCTGCCTTTCATCTCCGATGTTTTCCCACGATACGGCAGGACCCATCAGTAAACAAGGCATACTGCTTTTCACTTTCTGACAGTTTATTATATGGTGGGGCCTCTTCAGCACGCATCACCTCCTCCTCTGGTGACATTCCAAAATCTTTGCCCTCTGGCCAGTCCATGATGACTTCTAGAATGCCTGGACGACTGGGATTTCCTATTCGAGCTCGTTGTGTAATTAGTGCAGCCCATTTACTCCATGTCGCATCGGTTGCATGATGTGTAGAGGAGACCCTGCCTTTGAACATCCAGCCCAGAACGGGCAACCTGGGTGCCAGGAGGAGCTGTGCTTCAGTGCCAATCACCTCCGAAGCAGCTCGAACCCCTTCATAGGCTGCCAGTATCTCTTTCTCAGTTGGGGTATAGCTGGCCTCAGATCCTTTGTATCCCCGACTCCAAAAGCCGAGGGGTCGACCTCGAGTCTCCCCTGGAGCTTTCTGCCAGAGGCTCCAGGTAGGACCATTCTCCCCAGCTGCGGTGTACAGTACATTTTTTACATCTGGCCCATTCCGGACTGGTCCAAGGGCTACTGCATGAACTATCTCACGTTTAATTTGCTCAAAGGCTTGTTGTTGCTCAGGGCCCCATTTAAAATCGTTCTTCTTCCAGGTCACATGATAGAGAGGGCTTACAATCGAACTGTAATTTGGGATGTGCATTCTCCAGAACCCCACAGCACCCAAGAAAGCTTGTGTTTCTTTCTTATTAGTTGGTGGAGACATTGCTGTTATTTTGTTGATCACATCTGTAGGGATCTGGCGACGTCCATCTTGCCATTTTATTCCCAAAAATTGAATCTCCTGTGCAGGTCCCTTGACCTTACTCCGTTTTATGGCAAAACCAGCTTTCAGCAGGTTTTGGATTATTTTCCTCCCTTTCTCAAAGACTTCTTCCGCTGTATCACCCCTCACAATAATGTCATCAATGTACTGCAGGTGTTCTGGAGCTTGCCCCTGTTCCAGTGCATTCTGGATCAGTCCATGGCAGATGGTAGGGCTGTGTTTCCACCCCTGGGGCAGTCGGTTCCAAGTGTACTGGACGCCCCTCCAAGTAAAAGCAAACTGTGGCCTGCATTCTGCTGCCAAAGGAATTGAGAAGAATGCATTGGCAATATCAGTCGTGGCATACCACTTGGCTGCCTTTGACTCCAGTTCATACTGAAGTTCTAGCATGTCCGGTACAGCAGCACTCAATGGTGGTGTGACTTCATTCAGGCCACGATAGTCTACTGTTAGTCTCCACTCTCCATTAGACTTTCGCACTGGCCATATGGGGCTATTAAAGGGTGAGCGGGTCCTGCTGATCACTCCCTGACTCTCCAGACTACGGATCAGTTTATGGATGGGAATCAGGGAGTCTCGGTTGGTGCGATACTGCCGCCGGTGCACTGTTGTGGTTGCGATTGGCACTTGTTGTTCTTCGACCTTCAGCAACCCCACAACAGAGGGATCCTCTGAGAGACCAGGCAAGGTGGACAGCTGTTCATTTTCCTCAGTCTCCAAAGCAGCAATACCAAAAGCCCATCGGTACCCTTTTGGGTCTTTGAAGTACCCTCTCCTGAGGTAATCTATGCCGAGGATGCATGGAGCCTCTGGACCAGTCACAATGGGGTGCTTTTGCCATTTCCTTCCAGTCAGGCTGATCTCAGCCTCCAGTACAGTCAACTCTTGGGATCCTCCTGTCACTCCAGAGATATAGATGGGTTCCACCCCTTGACAGCTTGACGGCATCAGGGTACACTGTGCACCGGTATCTACGAGAGCTTTATACTTCTGTGGGACTGATGTGCCAGGCCATCTGACCCACACAGTCCAGTAAATCCGATTATCCCCTACCTCCACCTGGCTGGAGGCAGGGTCCCTCTAACAGTCATCACAACGTTGGACACCTAAGTCGTGTTGAAAGGGATTATTCTTCGTTATCACAGGAGCTGGAGTAAAATCAGCTCTTCCGCTCCATCTGGGAACCTGCTCACCAGAGACTGAAGCCGCAGCTCTCATGGGATGATTAGTCTTGACCCTTGTTCCTATTTTCAATTCATGCACCCGTTCCTCCAAAGCTGAAGTAGGTTTTCCATCCCACTTCATCATGTCTTCTCCATGATCCCGCAGTTAAAACCATAGGGTGGCCCGTGGTGTTTGCCTTCTATATCTTCTGTCTTGAACAATAGGACGTCTTTTGTTAACAGCTGAGACGTATGTTGGTACACGTGAGGAGCTGGATAAATCAGATAGATCGTCCCTCAATTTTTTGACATCCTGGGGCAGTTTTTCCACAGCTGAGATGATGGAAGGGGTGAGATTGTCTTCGAACTCTCGGAGTTTGTGAATCATTTCATCCACTGTTGGTGTTACTATGTCACCCCAGGTTACCGTTGCCAATGAATGGGCATATGATGAGGGTGCATTCCGTGTAAGTTTTCGCCACATGGGTCGTGTACATTCGACTTCATCTGGGTCTATGGGTATATCTCCGTTATTCGGTTTGGTGTGATAGATCATCTCTACGATGGCTGATTCCCTCAGAGACTGGATGCCTTTGTCTAAAGTAGTCCACTTGGCCGAACGACTCGTAACATCATCCTTGTATGGAAACCTTTCTTTCACAGCTGCCAAGAGCCGCCTCCAAAGACTGAGGGACTTTTTCTCTCTTGCAATTGCTTTGTCAATTCCCCCTTCTCTAGCAAGTGATCCCAGCTGCTTGGCTTCCGTACCTCCTAGTTTGTGACCATCGGCCCCATTGTCCCAGCATCGGAGCAACCAGGTGATGATGTGCTCCCCTGGTTGACGGGTAAAATCTTTTCGCATATTCCGTAGCTCGGTTGAGGTCCGAGGTCGAGAAGTCACCTCTTCTTCTTCTTCTTCATCATGGGATGATGACTCCTGATCAGGTGGTGGCCTGGGTGGTGAATACATTGTTTCTTCATCTTGCTTCACCCTTCTTGCCTCTTTTCTGCTTTTTCTCTTGCTTATGGGGGCAATCGATATTGGTACGAATTGGTCCTCTGGTTTAGCTGCAGTCATTATCACTGTGGTTTGAGTAGCAACAGTACTTGTCGCGGGGGGTGGTGTAGCTGCTGTGGTTGGGGCTGGGGTAGCTTCGCTATCTGTTGCAGTTGAAGTTTGAGTAGTGGCTGTACTTGTCGCTGGGGTAGCTGCACTGTCTGTTGCAGTCGAAGTTTGAGTAGTGGCTGTACTTGTCGCTAGGGGTGGTGTAGCTGCTGTGCTCGGAGCTGGAGTAGCTGCGCTGTCTGTTGCTTCGCCCTCAGATCCAAGGACATTTCCTTCCTTTTGAAGGTGCTGGATAGTGTTGAACAAGGCCCGGTAAGCATAGGCCAAGCCCCAGCACGTTGACATGATTTGTCCCTCTCTGGTATGACCAGGATGACAGCACACCTCATTTAAGTGTTTTACTAATTCTTCTGGATTTTGCACTTGTTCGGTGGTGAAGTTCCAAAACACTGGAGGGGCCCACTGACCTAGATACTTGCCCATACTATCCCACACACCCTGCCACTCATGGCTGTCCAGCCTCGGGGAAAATCTCTCGGTCCCCCTATTTTGTCGTCTAACCCCAGACAAGGCCCAAACCCGACTCTGCTTAACTCTTGAGATCAGACGTAATGGTTGTGGACAAAACACACTCTGTATGCGTGCCAACATGGTGACCCCCATCACAATCAGCAAACAGGTCTCAACAATATTAAAAGGCCACTCAAAAACTTCAAAACTCTCAAACGATGCTGTAAACGGTCTCGGAGGGGCACTGGGAGGGTAAAAGAATGTCTCCTTCATAGGTTGACCACCCAGGAAGGAGAAAAAAGATGTATAGTTGCTAAGCATTTGTATTATATACCTCCCAAAGTATAAAGGTAGTGACCACACTGGGAACATAAGCCAGATCAGTTTCATGATCAATTTTTCTATTGTATTACAAGTCATTACCATAAAATATAATGAGACAATAACCTTAGCCCAAGCCCCACACTTGAAAAACACTAACACAGCAAATACCGGCTCTAAGTAACCTACGGCATATTGAGACTGTGAGATCAAAAACAACAACTTTGAGAGCCAATAAATCAGCATTGTGACAAGTGACTATCAATCCAAAACACTGAATGCTTATCACAAATACGATTAGACACACTCCGGTCAGATCTGTCGTTATCTCAACCCTTCGTGCCCCACGTTGGGCGCCAAAAAGAACTGTCGTGGTTTAAGCCCAAGCTGTAAATCAGAACCACGCAGTCTACTGCCCCCCCCCCCCCACCACCACCTTTCTTCCCTCCGCTTCTGGAGGGACGGGGAGGAGAATCAAAAGAATGCAGCTCCCACGGGTTGAGATAAGAACAGTTTAATAACTAAGGTATAACACAAATCACCACTGCCGCCACCAACAATAACAACGACAAGAGAAATAACAAGGGAAGAGAATACGATACCGCCCGCCGGAAAAGACAGCCCGCCCGACCAGGGGACGTGCCCTTCCGGGTAGCTCCCAGTTCCATTCCCTGGCATGACGTGCTGTGGTATGGAACACCTCCTTGGCCAGTCTGGGTCAGGTGTCCTGTCCCCGCTTCCTCCCGGCCCCTCCTCCTCCCTGGCAGAGCATGAGACTCACAAAATCCTTGGTCAGTCTAAACATTGGTGTTATCAATTTTTTTTGTTCCCAAGCCAAAAGTCAAAAACACAGTGCTGCAACAGCTACTAAGAAGGAAAAAAAAACAAAAAACTGACTGCCACTGCTGAACCCAGGACAACCACTTACACCTTAAGAAAGTTATTTCACTTTTCTGGCCAGTGTAAGTTTAAGTCACTGTTGTTTGCTTTAGGGGATATTACCTGGAGCAGCCAAAATATTTAGTTCCAGCAGCAATGCTGATATTTGATAAGCTTCCTCAGGAGATGGCATACTGTGACAACTCTTCTGTATTCAGTCCCTGTGATACAGGCATAATTCCATTAATTGTGTGTAATATTAGAGGCACCAGAGGTACCTTAATCATCATGATTTAACTAATACTTAAATTTCTTTCTTCTTAGACTTAAGTATTGTAGCTGCTGTGACTTTGACTCACAAATTGAAGTCCTAGGGTTCAGGTACCATGTTTCAGTTGTAACTCATGAGTTTACTAGAGAAGTCTTTAATGTTTAGGCCTTTTTGTTTCTAGTTATGTATTCGAATTTCATGAGTATGAAACTTAAACATATATTAAATCTACAACTAGCTTTATAAAGTAACCGGTATGGTCATGTCTCCTCTGTGAAATTAGATTAAGTCTAGATTGTGTACACTCCATTTCTCCTTTTATTCTACCTCCTAGTTCATGACTTTTCCTCCGCATTTTGTTCCAGACAGTTTGAAACTATTCCTCATATTTAGAAGGTACAGAAGTTAAGTCTTCCCTTCTGTGTTGCAATACAAACTATTTGTTATCTTGTCTTCTTCCTCCATTTAAAAACATCAAAAATTAAGTACCACACACAGTACTGAAAGATGTCCCACTGATATATTCACAACTAAAGAAGATCCCCTAGAATTCAATAAATAAAAGACTTTTTAAGTTTAAGTCAGCGAAGACTTGATCATTGATATCATCGAAGTAGTCAAGGATGGTAGAGTTTTACCAAGCCAAACTCAGCAGGTGTATGGATACCTGTGTATATGTAAGTCTTTAAGTACTGTATGATTCAGTCTGCTGTTCCTGTTGCCTACTTCATCTCACTCTTTTTCTTTTCTGTTCAAATGTGCAGTGTTTCTGTTGAAAGAGGCTTCTTTCACCTTAGTGCTCCATCAGTGCCTATTTTCAGGCAGGAGAACAGAAGCACTGACTGTTAAATTGCCTGCAGCCTTCCTAGCATCACTGTTAGAGCAGACCTGAAGAGCTTCCTTAAGCCACAGTGCCTCCTTTCTTAACACTGTCAGTCTGAATTCACATGACTTCTCCAGCACAGTTTGCAGACCTGTCCAGACATCTTCCTGTGTTTTTCAGCTATGTCTAAGGTTTCAACATCTCTTTTACACTGAGGAAAATACATCCAGTGTTTAAAACTCTGCAGTTTCATTATGCCCAAGGCCCGCAAAAGCTGTTCTCTCATGTCACTAACAAAGTTTTTTTCTTCCTCTCATGTAGCTGCTTCAATTGTTTTGCAGAAATGTAAATGTCTCACATTCAAAACTTTTTGCCTCTACCTGTGTTTTCCCTACCTTTTCTTTGGTCTGTTTCTTACGTTTCAGTTCCTTCCTTTTCCCCTTTTCAGTCTTCTTCCACTTTTGTCTTTATATTGTTTTTAATGTTTAGTTCTATCCTAGGAAGAATATTTCACATTCTTTGCACCACAATGTGCAAAGTCTGCTTTTATTTCATTGTTTGGTTGGAAACCTGGACTAAATACAAGAAAAATGTTGTTCTTCCTTCAAGCATTAGAGAGCCAGTAGCCTGAAAGAAGCGTATAAGCAAAAGAAAGAAGGAAGACCATAAAATTACATTTAATATGAATTCATTGACCTTTAAAGAGACTTATTTCTTGACAGCTCTGCTGTCATTTCAGCATTTCATCTTGTTTTCTCTTTATACCTACATAATTCCTCTTATTTAAAATGCAGTGTACACCCGTGCTCTGCCTAAGCTGCAGCACAATTTCCCACTTTGAACTTTTTGTTAAAAGACCCTTTCATTTTTTCTAAGAGTTCCTTTGTAATGAAAATTCCTTTACGTTCATTAAATGTCAGAGAATCTTCAGGAAAAAGGGGAAGTAAAAAAGAAAAATGAATGTAAAATGCATATACATATGCTCAGTAGTCTCATTAGGATTCTGTCCACTATACTGAATTCTTTATGACAGGCTTTCATCTGTTTTTACTCATTCAGAAATCCAGAGTCCTGGAAAAGTGTTATTTAGCTTTCACAGTGTGCAGCTGATTTGAGAAGTGAGATATATTGGCTTTTTCTTTTGTTGTGTGCTCTCACCTAACTGAACATTCATTGGAACTAGATGCTTGTTTTATGATAATCATATGAGCTAAAACTGCAGGTTGGCCTGGAGACCTCCTCAGAGTTACATCACAAGGGGATTTCATCTGTGCTCCAAACATACCTTGAACAAAACATTTTTTAGAATGTCATGTTTTTCTAATCTTGCTGAAGTAAGAGACAGATGGGAAAATCATATCAACTAGTCTGACCCTCTATATACCACAGGTCAATAAGGCTCACACAAATGATTCATGATTCACTTAAGCCAGATGTTTCAGTTCTCAAATTGCTGTAGATAGAGGCAAAGACAGAACAAAGCACAATCAGTGCCTTAAGCTTCTTCATGGTTAGAAAACTGGTATGATGACATGATCCCAGCAAGCAAACCATGTCTGACACAGAAATTCTTCTTCCTTCTCTATTTCGTTATGCCATGTCTACCTTATGCAATGTCTACCAAGCCTGGGAGAAAATCTAATTTTGTGCAAAGCCACCATCCAGTGTTTGCCTAGGTAAGTGAGCTATCTGCTGCAGACATTCTGTGTTGCAGAGCTGACCCACACTACTCATTATTCACCTTGATTTAATATATATTTATATAAAGAAACAGCAAGCGCTTATTTGATTTTTTCCCACTACTTTGGCAGGTCAATTTAAAAATGACTGAGCTGGAAGCACTCAGGTTAGAGCTGGAGATTACCCTCAAGACTGCTCAGGATAAGAGAGGACTGCAAGGTGAGATGAGCAGGGAGGCATGATGTCAACTTGAGATCCACCAGCTCCTGTGAGTTGGCATAAGTAAAGAAGATCTGCAGAGATTTATGTCTCTGGAGAGATTAAGCCTGTGCACGTATTTGTGATATCATTCCTGGCATTGCTTTCACCTATCATGGCGTTGCCCCTATCTGAGCTGTCAAACTCTCTGACCCTCTGAAAAAAGTTGTCTGGGTCCCATGCATCTTTTGGGAATGGTCTTCAGCTGTGCTAGCTCTCAAGCCACACCTGGGGTTTGTCAAGGATGGCTTTGGTAAGCACAGAGCACAATCCAGTAGTTTGGCTGTGTAAATAACCAATTCCCAGTGCCCAGAAGCGTTCCCTAAAGCTGTTTGATGTGTTGATGTAGGCTCAATCTCAGGGACTAGAAAGGGCGACAGAGTGAAAGAAATTCTCTGTGTATCAGTTTGCTGCCATGTGGAAGCTGCTGTGTAACTCCCTAGAAGCAAGGACACACAGTTATGCCAGTGTTACTCAGATAGAGGTTTGTGTGTCTATTCACCTCACCAAACTTTCACCCACCAGAGAATAGAGGGCATGCTGGAGAACACCTCACATAATAATGTGATCATCTCAATGCCAGTGAAGGAATGAAGAAGAATTAAAGATTACTTTGTATTGCTGCACACCTAAAGGAATAAGAAGAGTACAGAAACATCCAGTTGGACTGCTTTTGTTTATAGCAACACATTTTAATTATGATTTACAGTTGCATAGGAATTCTGATCACTGGACAGAGAGTGAAAAGTAAGTGACTTGTATGAAATCAAAATTAGACTTTGAAAAATCACTAGGGTAGAAATGGATTTTCAGACTCCTTACAAAGGAACAGAAAGAATCAAGGAGTAATACAGAATATTTGTGCATGATGTTTCTTTGGGACTTGCACTTTCAGATCATCTCTTCAGATGTGTCACTTCCTTAGTGTTAGCTGAGTAATAAAAGATTTTAAGCAGGTGGCAGCGTGGTCCTTTATTATTCCTTTATAATTCTTTGGGGTTTATTAATATAAAAATATTAATTTTCTAATTCTATGCTAACATCTTAAGATCTTATTGCCTTATATGTCTTCTTTCAGACAGATTTTTATTTTCAAGGTTTAAAAACATTTTCAGGCTTGTTCCACATATTAATTACTACTGGAAATCCTTTAGGATCTACTTATTGTCTGATTTAGTTTTACAGCTGTGGAGAACAAATAACAGTTCGTTATTTTTCACTGAGCTAATGCAAAATGGATTAGTAAATATGACTGCCCAATCTCTGCAATTGTCAGTATGGGAACTATCTAGATGCAACTGAAGTTAATAAAAAGCTTTCTGTTAACTACAGCAAGAAGTAGTCTGAGTTCTGAGAGAATAAATTAATTTGGCTGATTTTGTACTGAGATGGACTCCTCCTGCTTTGGGACCCGAAGTGTTAGTGCAGAGCTAAGCAGAGCCTCAGTGGTGCTGCAGGTTTGGGAGAAATCTTCATCATCAAGCTCATCACTGCAGAGTTCAGGTGCTTACTGATTATTTTCAAGTGATGGCATTGAAAGAGACCCTTGCATTTCTTTCTCCCCTGTGCACTAAAATGCAAGAAGTCTGCTACCTGTTGCATCCTGCAGAGCTATTACAGTTCCCAAACAGCCATTTAATCTGTATGCAAAAGCTCTTTTCTATGCAGTAGTTTCTATAGCTAATTAAACCATGAAATAAAAACCACAACAAATGCCAGGGCTCAATAAATTTGCACACAAATAAAAATATCACTCTGCTCAGAACATAATTTCTATAAAGAGGGTTGTATCTCAGCTCTGTGCAACCATCAAGCCTTGTAATATGATATTGCCATTATTAGTAACAGGCCACAAGATTTGTAATGAATTTGCAAGGTCTCAGGACTGAGGCTTGACAAGTATGCTCAGTCCAACCTTTTCTTGACCTGTTTCAGCTTTGTCTCACTTGATTCAGGTGTGACCATAATTTCTATAACTGACCTGGTTTTTGCAAGTAATTTATTTTATTTTATCATCTTTGTATGGCACAGCCATAGTTCTATAACAACAACCAGCAATTTTTCTATGTAGAATGAGATATTTATGAGTCTGACATAATGATGTAGCGCAGAAAAAAGTACGGGCATGGTACAACGGCAGGGCTGCTCAATAGTGAAGCCACAGGATGTGGCACAGAGGAGGGCACTCATAGGGTGATAAAAGATGGGGCACATACTTGGTACTGGAAATCCATAGGTGTAAACAGCTCACCCACAGTCAGTTAAAAAAAACCTGTGGAACTGGACAAAACTGGTTTTAAATGTCTCAAAGAGAACAAAGAAATGGCGTCTACCACACTTAATAGACAATTCAGGAGTAACGTATAGCTATAGATTAAACAAGAAAGAAAAAAGGCTTGAAAGTGTGATAGCAGACACATTGAAGTTATTCCAGGAATATCCTAGAGTGAGCAAAAAGGAACTACAAAAATGAAAATTACATTCCTCCCAGAAAAGGACTCCAGATAGTGGCAACTAACCAGGATGGTGTATAAAAAATCTAACTGTATTATTATTATTTCTTTTTCTGTAACATTAAGATCTGGACTAATAATGACTAGATTCAGAAGATTTCTACTATACTAAGAGTAAATTCTTGTCTTCATATATATATCATATGTATTTCTGCTTTGCCCATAAACAAGCTTTTGTATGTAATACTTGGTCACATCTGTAACAAAAGGCAGTGATTTCAGTAGGGTTCAGGACTTCACACAATTAACCAATTTTATTCTACTCCAACCTCCAATTCCTCTCAAGTTATGCAGCAATGTGCTTCATCCCAAACATTCTTTCAATGTTGTCTAAACCCTGGAAGACTTTTCTCCTTTGGCAGCACTTCTGTATCAGATTGCAGTAGCTTCTGCCCCAAAGGCCAGTCTCAGCTCCCTTGGGAACCAGTGGCACCTGCCTGCTAGCATGGCACAGCATAAAGAATACGTGCAGTATGTTAGCACACTGGGCTCAAACCTTGACCCTTCATTCAGCAGAAATCCCATGCATTTCTGGAATGATGCAGATGCCCTCAGGCATTTAATAGAAAATTGCAGGTTGATACCATCTGCATATATAAATCTGAATCTCTCTTGGTAGTAGGTATGAACAGTGATTTTCATAGGATATTAGGAATTGCTTCTCAGAAATTAGTTTTTCTACATGATAAGTATCAGTTGTCACTTCTGTAATTTATTCTATTTCCACTCTACTAGTTTCCATAATATATTTCTGGTTTATGTTAAGGATTCAGAATGTGGTTAATTTAACATTCCTGTTAACCTTTTTTTTTTCTTTTGAGAAGATCACAAAATCTAATTTTTGAGCTACATTTCAAATATGATTGTTTATAAAGCATCTGTTTTATTAGAACTGGAGGCTCACAGAATGACAGCACAAAGAATAATATTTCTTTCTTCCCTTATTTCCCCAGTGGAAGAATATGTTTTTCCACTTCAATTAGTTTTCAATCTCCCTCCTGCAATACGATCAAAATGTTTCATGCTGGCCAAATTATTAGTGACAACTGAATGACATATGAAGAGTTGTATCTAAAATGTGATTTAACAAAATGATTGAGTTCTAAACACAGAGCAGACCGACTTTCAATGGACCTGTTCAGATTCATTCTCATTGTTATGGGAAAATTAATCCCATTATTTTAAAAATACTGTTGACAGGTTAGTTTTAAGCCTATTTTTTTTTTTTTTCTGGCTTCTTAACACCTTCCCCAGCTGACTTGTTCCATTGCCTGTTATGTCTAACAAGCAGTAAGTTCCCTGAGCAGCTTCCTAGTTAGTGAGCTCAAATCTCAGTGTCACACTGCAATAGATTTTTGTTGTATTTTCTGAAGAAAATTTCTGGGTAGCTATCCTGATTTTTCTTGCAAGAAATTGTCTATAATACATGACACTGAAGTCTGTGCTAAGATAAGAACAGTGCAGGTCATCGGATGGAGTTGCAATATCAAATAATTTTCTAAGTGTTAACTTATGTGCTAATTGATGGAGAGCGAGTTTTTCATTTCTCATTCTGAGACCTTTTAGGTAGCAAAAATTACTGTTTAAAATAATCCTGCAATATCATAGCTCAATTTTGTTTAGTAATGGAACATAGAATGAAGTTATAATGAAATAAAAATACATATTTTTCAGCAGAAATATATGCATTCAGTAATTTAGGCCACACATGTCCATGATGTGCATATAGCAACAGTGGGTTACTATTGCAGGCCTGCTCTGGATTTGAGGCAGGGTGTCGAAAAGAAATATAGCCTTGACAGAGTTGCTCACATAAGAAAATAACTGGAAGTAACTATTTGCTTTGTTCTGCAGTACCAATATCCTAAGAGGACATGGGCTGCTGTATGTAGCCTAAGAAGTTACAAAATACTCTTTGAAACTTTTACACAGTCCTTCTCTATTATTGTCCCCTCTTAAATTGTGAAGAAAATGGATGTGCCACTTACATCAAAAGTTTTGTCAGGACCACTTCTGCACTTTTTGTTCTGTTTTGAACTTTTTACTACTTTTGAAAGACTTTTTGAAATTATTATTTATCTTGCAGGAAAATACGTATGTTTCTTTTAAAGTATCCCTGGAGACCACTCTCAGTGCCATTCACCCTTTTCATACACTGTCTTCCAAAAGTCCAGATATTTGTCTTCAGCTGGTATTTGGAGCAACCGTCCTGCTTACAGTGAGCTGTTCCCACACACTCCTCAAAGCAACCATCAGCAGAGCATGTTCAATATTCCTTTCATCCAAATGTTTACTTGGATGTCTTTTGAGGTATAAGGTGGACCCAAGTTAAAAAACATCTGTTTTTGTGGAAGTGTTTTACTGTTAGCAGTATATGCATTCTTATTGATAGCTGTGATTTTGGGAATGTCTTTTATTTCTCTAATCCATCACTTCTGAGCTACCCTGTTATCTGTTTACTATTGCCAGAGAAAGGAGCTCTCATCAGATGCTAAAAGCCCAATATAAACATGTAAGTTCAGAGATGCCAGAGTGAGGACAGAAAGATAAAAGAAAAAGAAATCCAAAACCCCCTAAAAATCTATATCTTTCTTGTGAAAATCTTTGAAAGTACAAATACTTCCTACCTTGCTTGTATTACAGCAGATTATTTCATAAATTTTATGAGCAAATGTTAGTAGGTCAACTGTTTCTGTGTTGTAATTTTCTTGAACTTTTCCATGGCAGTATGAAGTATTTGCAATAAAGATAAGACTCCTCTGGAGCTCTCTGTTTTGCAGTGTGAAATACTATTTCATACTCCTGTTCTTGCTGACACTAATGGGCAGCTGTATCAGTCTGCGATGTGTCCTTTCACAGCTATTACTGTGCCCTGACTAGAGTTAATCTTACAGACCAGCAAAACAATAGCAAGCTACTGTACTATAAATTTAAAATGTGATTTGACTTTTATGCTGCCTTTGATGACAGTATACAAAAGTAGAAAAGCAACTGCCCTAAGCAAGAAGTTGAACATAGACTTCATCCTGTCCTTGGGACCAGCAAAGTGGATGCCTGTAGAAAGTGTAAGATTAAAGGCGAGTACAGAGCAGCACTTTTTGCTTTGGAAGCTATATCCAGACCACTGCATTGAAGGACAGGCAGATCAGATATGCTCCATGAAATAGCCTCAGTTTTCTTTGGATGTCTTTATACATTGGTCTACCAAGACATCCTAGAGCAAAAACATTTGTCAAGAACTATGCAATACTGTGCAACAGTATTTCCTGCCTTTTGCCGTAACCTTGCTGTGGGACCCCTTATTTCTTTTATTTTGAGAAAGAGCACAGAAGTATTCCCATCACTTCCTCAGTGTCATCTCTTGCTTTGAAGACTGCTGTCATTTCTAGCTTGAGTTGTGGTTTGGGTTTTTTTCTGCATGGCTTTTCTACTTTGCTATAGCCTCATTCAGATAGAGAATATGAAGAATATGGAGTTACAGGCATTTGCAATGGCATAATGATGTTTTGAGTTTGTTCTCTAGTCCCGTTCTAATAATTTATATAATAATTCATATTACTCTATCTCTACTTACAATTTCTTTAGCAATAACTGAGTGCTTTCCTGACGTTCTCACAGAACTCTGGACCTAACCAGTTTCCTTCCTTGGTAGAACAGTTATTTTATTGTCACTATTGGGTTTATTTAGGACTTCTTTATCCCATTTACAGTGTTTCCTAGTGGACTACACAGTTTCTATCATTTTATTGCCTGCTCAGTCAGCATGGTCTTCACCACTTCAAAGACGTATTTAGTTGTAATATTTATAAATGCTAACAGTGAATTTTGTCCTTTCACTGTCTATATCCTTTCAGATCAGTTATGTATGCACTGAAAAGCATAAATCTCTTTGAAATTTTTCTAGCATCCTCTCTTTATTGATAAACTTGACCTTTTGCTCTTCCTCTCCCATCATTTCATGAATTATGAATCTACAAAAATGATGTTACCTGCCTCAAACAGCATTTTGATTTCTTCAATAATTTCTGATGAGGGAAGCTGCCAAAAAAAGTATCTCAAACTCTAAATATTATTTTTCTCCTAAACATCTTTAACTACAAGAAAAGTGATGGTTACTGTCATATGCTGTTTTCCTTAATCAGGTGAGGACTCCCATAGACTACATGTCGATACTGTCAATACTCTTAGCATGAATATTACTTATTTAGCACTCAGCTAGAAATTACTTCAGAATGGCTTTCAGCCCGTATTGTAAAGCAGATAAAATGCAAAAATCACAGTGAGTCCTTGTAGAGTGACAGCTTTTAAATTAAGTGATATGTATGATGAAGATAGGAGTTACTCTATATTCATAAGGCAGACCATTTATACAACCACGGTGAATCCAGCATGATCATGAAACTCAATTTTAACAATTCTGATGGACGTGGTGATATTTCCAAGAGTGCAGTGAAGAGCTGAGCCTCTCATTGTTTTCCTTTGTACTATATAAATAGGAAAGGAGTTTTCAGTTGTGTTCATTGTTGTAAGTGATGCAATCTAATGATCTAGACATTTTTTCCATCTCTTTTATTCTTGAGTAATTGATGAAATATGAAAAATTAATTTACCATAGAAAAATAGATTCCTCTTCAATATTAATTTTCTGCCCATTTTATTCTTTATGAAGGACTGAAAATGACAACAGCACTTGCTACATGGAAATATAATTATTTTTGCACAGAGCGCTTTATTTAGCTCAGTATGTCATAGACATGAAGGTAACTTCAGGACAGGACACAGTAAATGAGAAAAAAAAATGACTGGGTTAAAAGGGTTAAAGGGGTAACGGGTTAAAACTTAAACAGGGGAAGTTTAGATTGGATCTAAGGAAGAAATTCTTTACTGTTAGGGTGGTGAGGCACTGGAATGGGTTGCCCAGGGAAGCTGTGAATGCTCCATCGTTGGCAGTGTTCAAGGCCAGGCTGGATGAGGCCTTGGGTGACATGGTTTAGCGGGGGGTCGGAACTAGATGATCTTAAGGTCCTTTCCAACCCTAACTATTCTATGATTCTATGATTGAAAAGCATCCATGCAAGAGTTTTGACTCAGCGGAGGACAGGTGAGAGGGTAGGATGTGGATTGTACTAATAATATTGCTTTTCTTCTTTTTTGAAGAAGAATGTAGCTAAGACGCAAAAAGCTTTGCATTTCCCATCTGTTCAACAAACAGATAATTGCATGCAGTCCAGAGCTGGTAAAGACCAAGAGCTTAGAATTTTTAGAAGTGCAGCCCTATGGATATCTATTCCAGAGAATGAACCTATGCATGCAATTAATTGCTGGAAGTCATTTCCTTGTGAAATATAGGAAGTATCTTCAGATAAGAGAGGAAGATTTAGGTTTGGGATACAATGCAATAAAAAATAGAATATAATACAAATGGAGGATTAGAGACAGGTGAAGATTATCTGGAAGTAAAATGCAGTGTACATCAGTAAGCTTTTAACATAGTTCTCTTAGTTGCATACTATGTGGTTGGAAGTTAAGAGAACATTTCCAAGTCCCATTCTGTAATCTATTTGTTTGTACTTTATGTTTTGAAAAGCTGTGGCACACTTATTATTCTTAGAAGTGTGGCATGGTGTATGATTTTTTACTAGCCTTGATTTGGAGGAAAATGTATGGGCATATTTTAAAGGTGTCTGGTTTGTGTGTGTCTATATACATGTACACACACACAGATACAGACATACACACGTACATCCCCCCTAGATACCATGAAAGATGTTTTCCTTGTTGTTGGCCAAACTGCAAAATGAAGGCTTTTCTCTCTCAACCCTTTTCAATTGACTTAATTCATGGTTTCCTCTGATGAAGGATCCTGTAAGAATAGGATTAAACACAGTATGGTGAACCAAAGAATGTGCTCGTGAATATTCAACTTTCTTTAAGATGATAAAGAGTTAATCTCCAACCCATATATTCTTCCAAACACTTAGATGAGGCCTTTTCTAAAGGCAAATACTGCCTTTTTTCTCTTCTGCTGTGTCTTACACTAACAACAAATGAGAAAGGACCTAACATGATATTAAACCATTTTGCAAACCCTTTGAGAAATATGTTTCAGTAATATCTCTTACCCTATTCAGCTACAGATTCAGATAAAACAACAAATAGGCAGACCTTATACACCCACATAACAAAGATATTACAGAAAAGCCTGTTTTACTTTCTCCCTGGGATAAAGTGTACAAATCATTGTGATTTTAAAAGATTTCTTGGAAAACGAAGAGTTTCTTCATCTCCACACAACTGTGTGGCTGCTCTTTAGGTCCTCACTACCCAGAACTTTGCCTCAGAGGGAAATCAAATCAAAGATGCTAAGGAGTAAGTAGATTACTGGGCTGACTTTATGATGTTTACTGAATATTATAAAAATATTATATAAGACATACCCTCATTTTCTTCAGTTTTGTCATGCAGTTGCCTTGGATTCTCACCAGAGAAACGGACATTTTTATTTTGTACTTCACACAGACATCTTCCTTTGAGAATAAGAAATGGTTATCATAAAAGTACACTCTTACTTACAAAGAAAAAAACAGTTACTGTTTTACTACAACTCTCTATGTGATCATAATTTAAAATATAGGATTAAATTCATTATTCTTTGGAAAGTGTCTTCTCAATGCTTATGCTAATTCATTGGATGTAACTTTTATCTATTTAACATAAAAATGATTCCAAGTCAAAACCAAATTACATGAAAGAACACTTATGTCAAAATGACATTTTTTTAGGTAATTTCAAAGCATTGTTTCAATTTTTACTTTCAGAGATTTCCACTACAATTAAATATGAATAAAGTGTAATTATTTTACATTCATACAAAACATCTCATCTTGAAATACAAGACAGATAAGTTAGGAAGATGTAAAAATATTGATGTGAAAAGTATGAAGTATTCTGATTTTGGAAGGGTTTTTTTCATTGCAAGTCTTGGTTTTCATAAAGTGATATTTTCTGATGAAATTAATGTTTTCCCCTGAAAATTTCCTCCTAAGTCTAATTTCTTCTGAAATTAATTCTGCTGTATAAATCTGTGGTCCGACTTCAATTAAATTGTCTTTTTATTGTCTCCCACAAACCAGGAGACAGATGATATTATTGCCTCTGTGGAGACAAGTTTTAGATGTTGTAAAGATTTTATTAGAAAATACTAATGAATTTCTTTATAAATTTTTCCAAGATCCAGTTCAGTAATTATTACCCTGAGTTATAAAACAGAAAGATGTATGTGAAATGTCATTTAAATATAAAAATATTTACTTTTGTTTGTTTTCTTTATAAGCTTGCAGAGAAAGTAGATATAATCCTTGCCATTAGGTTAAATTAAGTACCATAAAAATGATTCAACATCCGTGACCATGTATGGAAAGAGTATAGCAGATATAACACTGGGAAAATGAAAGGTTTGAAATGTTCAAATTGAATTCTTATATTTAAGTAGAACAGCAAAAGCAAAGGTGTTGTTTAAATGTTTACTCTTTTGAACACACAGCACAATGAAGTCTTCAATTTCTTTCTTTTTTTTTTTTTTTTTTTTTTTGCAACTACCAAGCAACCAGAGCATGTTTAAAATTATATAAATATAACTCAAAGTTAGAAATATAGCTACCATGTTGGTGGGGAAAATCTGTATTCTGTTCCAGGCTGAATGTGCTTTTGGATTTTTCTTTGCCTGTTGGCAGAAAACTTGTGAAGATTTTATTACAGTTATGAAACTAGCAGTTCTCCTCTGTGCTTTGCCTTGTAACACAAGAGAGACTCCTGCACCTCTCAAGAGCAATCTAAAACTAATCATCTCTCCTGATGCCGGTCGTTAGTCAGGTTGGTTGATGGGGATAATGTGGGCTACCGTGACTGCCATGTGTATGCTTCCTGCTAAAGAATGGCTCCATATATGCTTATAAAGCAGCTACAGACAGCTTTTGGCAAGGCGTAAACTCCGCAAGTCTGTTATCAGCAGGTAGCAGTCATCCATTTTCCGTCTCCCCCAAAACTTCTTCTGAAGACTGATGTTACTCCTCTCTCTAATCTTGGTTTTAGTAACCCTGTTGGAGTCATGTAGCTCCCAGCTTCACAGCTTGTATTTCATAGCTTGTGAAAATTGTCAGCAACTGGCACCTTGTCATGGAGCTATTTCACCACACAAATGTAAAATGACCATCCGTGACTCCAGAAAATAACCACTATGAAGCTGTGTGAAGAGGCTTGCTCTGCTGCTCATACATCCAGATGCTGAAGCCCTTGCTTGTCTAGATGCAGGTTATTATTACACTCTGAAATAAGCCATCGTATGTTACTAATGCTCTGGGATTTAGTGGTGGTAAAGCAACTGCTGTTGCTGTGGGGCGATAGCAATTTGATAAACAGCTACTATCTGGATCAAAAATTATAGTTCAGTATGAATGAATGGGCTTCCAGCACTCCACGGGCTGTCTTGCTAGTGCATGTCTCTGGGATCCTCCTACCCAAAGCTGCCTGCACATATCTATTTCAGCCTAAAGTATTTCTGTTGATGAAGTGCAGACCTTGATGCATTAACATAGATAATTGTCTGGCTGGAATGTCTGTTTGGGTAGTACAGTTAGCCAACAAGATTTTAATGTTCACTGATGTTTTAAAGCATTATAATACACTTTACTGCTTTGGCTAATGAACCTGAGCCTTAATATTGGAACATCTGATGGAAGAAACTTTAATTGCATATGGAACAGCTGTAAGTTGGTACTTAAATATGCATTTAATCAGGTGAAAATAGAGTTGCCTGGAACTCGCTTGAATGTTCAAGCATCCCTTGTCACTCATAATATTAGGACAGATAAAAATGAGGAAAAACTTCTGCTGAAGAGGAATGTACTAATGATTGATTGTTTCCAGATCGAAGTCAGAAAAATGAAAAGTGCACTATTGATCCCTGGAGTTTAGTCTAAAAGCCCTTGTGAATTTTCTAAGTTTTTATCAAAATAATCAAGGTACTAGCAACAGAATCTGAAAATTATTCCTAAATTTTGAAATGGAAGAGACAAAGGAGTACCTATCAATGAAAGAAAGATGCAGTCAAAATACATTGACTAGCTTTTTTATGGGGAAGAAAATAGTGAGTGGATTGTTGTAGAACACAGATAATTTGTCTGCAGCAATTTGGATATTTGAATATAATTTTATTTTAATGGCAGCAAGATTTTTGTGTTTTGTTTTTTTGGTTGGTTGTTTTTTTCTCAGAGGCAGCCATCAGATAGAGACAAAACGAAAAAAGAAAACTGTGTAAGACCATGAAAAACTTATAGAGGATTTTTTTTTTTTTTTCAGGGAATGCTGTGATAACTGAAATTCAGCAATTCAGAAAACTGATTTTCAACTCAGTTGTTCTTAAAAGATCAAGGATTCAAATGGAGCCTGAAAAATTGTTTTCCTTGTTTAGAAGGAACATCAAGCATGTCAGTGGACTAAGCTTTTATTTCAGCTCCTGCTAGTTCCTTACAGCACCATGACACATTAGAGGCTGATACGTAACAGAATTAGATTTAGAAGAACCTGAAGTCTGTGAACAGGGATTTCACAGATTCAGTTCAACGAGTGGATTTCTAGGAAGCCAGGTGGACCTTTTGGCTCAGCTCTGATTACAAGAGACACAGAAGAACATAATTACCAATATTGTAACATCCTGAGAGGGTTTTCCTCTCTGAACATCTCAATGCACTGTGAATGTGAGAAGGCCAATGTGGTTCAGTTCTTTTCAGGCTGCAGCAAACACCTCATTGATTCACAATAAGTCAACACTACCTTTTTGCTGGCAAGACTCCCTTTCACAATTTTTCCTGGAGAACTCAGGAAGTAAAGTCTTGCAGAGGAAAAATATATGTTTGTAGTCTAGAAAGAACAGCATGATTTAAAACCTTAGCTTTAAAAATCTGCCTTTCTATATTAGTCAAACTAATTTTAAAAAGCTGGAAAGTGAGGCATCAAACAGTAAGGTAACAGTGTTATAGAAGCGACATATAAAATCTATTCCTTCTGAGGATGTTGCATTTACTTGGTAAATTGAGCATCTCAGAAATTCACCAGAGGGACTTTAAAATGAAGAAAAGAAAAAAAAGGAGCTGTTGCTGTTTCGTGATGATTGAGGAAATGCTAATTTTTTGCAGAAAGTTTGGGTCTTCCTTTGAAACTCTAACTCCTATGTGAGAAGAAAAAATCTCTGAGACCATGCTGGGCTGCAAGTGTTCACAGAGCAGACAGAAAGCAGGCATATTAGTAAACATCCTTTGCCTTCTTGTACAAAATAGCAATGTCTAAACTGCAGGAAGCTGTAAAGCATCACATGCCCTGGGGTGCTGGTACCATTCAAATCTAGCTCAGTTATCTGATCTGATCATTGAGCAACAATTTTATAGTCTGCATCTCCATGTTTTCCTCATATTGAAAGAATATAATCATAGAATCACAGAATCATTCATTCTCTCAGTCCCTGCCTTTGCCTTCTGTAACTTGGGCAGCATGCCTGGAACACTTGCCAGTGAAGATCGAGGCAAAAAAGTTGTTGAGTACCTCAGCCTTCTGTGTATTGCAGGTAACTAGGTCTCACATTTCCTTCCAGAGGGGGCCCATGTTTTCCCTAGTCTTCCATTTATCACCAATGTACCTGTAGAAACTTTACTTTTTGCCCTTGATGTCTCTGGCCAGATTTACTTCTATCAGCGCTTTGGCATTTCTAACCTGGTCCCTGGCTGCTTGGACAATTTCTCTGTATTCCTCCCAGGCTGTCCTTCTTCCATCCTCTGTAGGCTTCCTTTTAATGCTGGAGTTTGTCCAGGAGTTCCTTTTTCATTCATGCAGGCCTCTTGGCCTTCTTGCCTGACTTCTTCTTTGCCAGAATGCATTGCTCCTGAGCTTGGAGGTGATGATCATTGAATACTAACCAGCTTTCCTGAGATCCTCTTCCTTACAGGGCATTATCACATGGTGCCAAGCAGATCCCTCAAGAGGCCAAAGTCTGCTCTCCTGAAGTCCAAGACAGTGAGCTTGCTGTGCACCCTCCACACTGCCCTAAGGATCTTGAATTCTACTATTTCATGGTCACTACATCCAAGTCTACTCTTGAGCTTCACATTCCCCACCAGCTCCTCCTTGTTGGTAAGAAGAGGGTCCAGCATAGCCACTGTCCTCATTGGCTCCCCTATTACTGGGAGAAGGAATTTATCATCAAAGCATTCCAGGAACCTCCTGGATTGTTTATGACCTGCATAAGTAGGTTGTCTATCCCACAGATACCAGGGTAGTTGAGGTCCTCCGTGAGAACCGGGGCTTGTGAATATGAGGCTGCTCCAATCTGTCTATGGAAGGCCTCATCCCCCAATCTTCCTGGTGAGATGGCCTGTAGCAGACCCCCACTATAATAATAAATTATAGTAAATAATATAAATAAGGCCTTAGGAAGAGAGAATGGGATAATACATACTTGGGCACCATCCCAGCATAGAAATAAATGGGAGTTTTGTACTATGTGGAAGCTGAACAGCCTCATAATCCTTTGTCACAGAAGCTAAGAAGCCACAGAATCAAATGGAGTTGATGTGGAATCTTTAATACCAAAAATACAAAGCCAAATCAACATTAGATGTGGAGCAACTAATAAACACCCAGGGTAATATGAGCCCTGCTGAGTAACACAATGCTCTGGCTATTCCTGATCACAGCCACTTTAAGTGGCTTGTTTACCGTGAGATTCAAATGAATTATCATAAGCAGTGGTTCAGGGAAATTTTGAATTTGATGATGAAATGTCAATAAGCTAAAGAGCTAATTTTTCACTTCATATAAAACAATGGTATATTACACAAATTCTATTTCAGTTGAGGGTTCAGCCAATTAACGTGGCAGTTCATTAAAAAAGACTGAATGCTATGGGAGTAGGGGAAGATTGCTAAGTACCAGTTTCAGGCTACCTATAAGGGCATCATATCTGTAACAGATGCCAGTTGTCAGTTCTCCTGAGAAATGCACAAAAAACATTCAGCACTTCAAATAGCCCTTTAAACAGTGTATTCTCCAGCTTCTGGAAGACATCACAGTGGAAATTTCTTAGTTGAGATTTTTCATTTGTTTTGTTAACAAAAGCTGATGCTTATGCACCATTTTAAAAAAAATAAATCTAGAGCTTGAATTTAAGACTTAGATATGGTAAACAAAAATTCTCTTTTTTGGCTGCTGTAACAGCAACCCTAAGCCTGATGAAAAATGCAGAGGAGGGCAAAGAAAGGAGAGATTATGTAGAAAGGGTATTTTACACCAGAAGTCTATCATTTATATTATTATCCCACAATGTATAAATTTCACAGAAGACCTGAAATGATCCTGCAGATGTGGATTGATATGAGGCATGTACAATGTAGCCTTATCATGATGTGTGATTTATAAAATACACTGTCAGTCTTAAAAATTAAATAGATGAATGGACTTCCTGCTTCAGCTACACAGGACAGAGAAAGTAAGGAACAAAAGAAAAGTGACAACTTGGAGATCTCTAAAGGAGGTATTGTACTTATTCTTTTGCATTATTTTTCAGGGAGCTGTAAAAAGAAGAAAGGTTAAAAGCAGAGTCCTCAAACACCAGTTACAAATCAATATATCATGGATAAATGAAAGGAGGGGGATGTGTGAATGATTGACAAAGAAGTGATGTGCAACAGAAGACAAGAGGAAGAAGGAAAAAAATAGCACATAAAGGATGTGGCTTGAAAGCATCAGCAAAGATGAGAGCACAGCATGCAGGAGGAGCAGCTCCGGAGGCTGGTGCTGCAGCTCGGGGTGGGAGCCGCAGTGCTGCTGAGCAGGATTCCTGCTAACACAGTGAAGAACAGACCTAATAAAGAGCCTGAAAAAGAGATTAATTTCAGCCCATGTTATCTACCTGACTTTAAGGTATTTGTTTTAAAATGGGGTTTTCACTTCCTTGTTTGTATGATTGGCCTTTGCACTGTCAACAAAAAAAACCCCTTTTTTTTGTTTCCTTCTGAAGGTGGTCTAAGTATTTAAAGTAGACTCAAATTAAGCTGTGAAAGCAACTGCAAGAAGCTTGGACATCTCAGAGGCAAAGTCAGACAAAAATGTCAGGATAGCACTAATTTCTGCCTCTAACACACACAAAAAAACCAACCAAACAAAAAACCACAAAACCCCAAAAAACCCACAAAACACAAGGAAAGATATTATCTTATTATTTCAGTTGGCTGAGTTCACAAACTGAGGAAGAAATGGGGAAAAAGCACAGGTTTAACATATGCAGAACCTTTTGAAAGAAGAAGTAAATGTGCAATAAAATGGCAAATTTCTACCAACTATGAACTAGAGAAAATTTGCATTTAATGCAAATGCACAGAACCAGAACACAAAACCAGAAAAAAGTCTGGGAAGGCTGGACCTGCAATAAAAATGCCAGGAACAGAAAAGGAAATCCTCCTAGGCTGATTGTACTGCTGATGCTCCTGTTCAAGCACTTCTAGAAATAAGTGATCCTTTCTTTAATGGGTGACTTGACATTTCCATTGACATGTTCCCAATGAACTGTAAAGTCCCTGGTTTTCCAGGCTTTCGATACTATTGGGACTTGCACAGAAATGCATGTCCATGAAGCTCTTGGCTCCCAGCAGCTGTGGTGGTACGTGCAAGGCTGCCCTGGGAAGAGACTGAGGCCACTGATGCTCTCACTAAAGCTGGCTGAGGGCAGGCAGGCTGCATGTTCTGGCTAGGATTAGGCATTAACCCCAGCATTTTTTTGCCCTTTCTGGATCTGCAAAGGAGTCCTTCAGTGTTATCCATCAAATCAAGTAGAAACACATATAAGAACTTGAGCTTTTCCATTTTGACTTCAAGTTTTATTTCACTGAGATTAATTACTGAGGTTTTTTTAGAAGTCTGAAAAAGACGTCCATATGTTCAAGAGCTTTTTTGCTTTCTACAATTCTATTAATAGGTCCACCCAGATGAGCACCTCCCATAATCTTGCCTCACAAAATGTATTTTCAGTATTATTTCTTCATATTCCTTACCTATTTTTGCTTGCCTTTCCATCATTCATCGTCTCTCTTCGTGCCATCATTTCTCACCTACATTTTACCTCCAGTACTGCTTTCTTCTGTCTTATTTCCAGTCTTTCATACTTTTTCCTGCCTACCTGCACAAAACTCAACCTATTTCATTAATGAATAAAACGGTTGGACTGTTGCAGAGAACATTATGGATAAGTAGATATGAGAAGCATCATAGTCTTTTTCCATGGAATTCTAAAGTTTAGATTTAATATAGTTAAGGAGTGGGTATTTATTTCTCCAATTCTGCAGAGACAGACTGGAAGACATTGTTTTCTTTGTACAAGATTGGATCATTTTCCAGGGCATGGGAACCAGAACGTGCCATCCTCAGCTCCCTTTCACAAACAAACAATGTGCTACTTGAGTAGCAAAGCAAATGATGTTTCTGCACTCCAGTGCCATGAACTTTTGCTCTTGGGGATGAAGTGCAGTGAAATCATCCACTCAGCCACAGCTTTTCTTGCGATGCAGGCAACCTACATCCAGATTGTACACTTTTACACGTGTCTCCTTACCTTCTGGCAGAGTTTGACACAGATAAAGCATATTTCTTCTCAAAAAAAGACTTTGATGAACTCAGGATGAACTGCAGCACACTCAGCAGGAGCTGAGACCATTTTAACATAAGAAGTCACTTTATCAGGCTGTATATCATTTGTGAAATGCATTAATGCCAATCACCACCCTTCATCATTTCTTCAGTTCTGTATCTGCCAGGAGCATGGTAGAGTAACTCATTTTAAGACAAATAGCTGATAAGCGTTCTGGGCTGATTAATCATGAAGAACAGGCCTGGCAAATACAAACAAGGCTAATGATTTTCTGCAGTCATTTCACTGTTTCATTCTCGTATTTTTTTGAGCAACCAATACAGCAGAATAAGAGTCAAGACCGGTAGCCTTGTTTATAATTATGGCCATTATAGTCCCTTTTTTTAGATGCAGTTCTCAATTGCCTTACAATTTTGGCATATTTGTGATCTCAACTTTAAACTTTGGGTTACAATTTTTCATTAGCTGTTTTCCATGCTTTTACTTTTCACTATTAAATTTCAGACATTTTCAAGGCTAGAGAAGTACAAAGATTTTTCCACATCAGAAAGTAACACTTACCCTACCAGCACTTTGGCAGTGTACCTATATTTCAGAATTGGTCAGGTGCATCCTTTGTGCGAGGAACAGGACTTTTGTCATTCTTAATTTAAAAAAACCAAACAAATAAATGAAGAAGCATCCACCCTTGGACAAGTTATAAATCTCTGGGAAAAAAATCCTTTTCACAGTGAGTCAGTGAAGGAGCAGTAAGCCTGAAGAAAGAGTTTGTATTAGACAAGAAGGATTTTCTTCCAGTCACAGCTCCCAATCTTTCTATCAGAGGTCATGAATTCTGAACACATATATGTAAAGGTGCATAAAATAACAAATGGCATGTGTATAGCCTGTATCTTTCAGTGGGCTAAGAACATCAAATGAAGATAGCAGGAGCCAGGTTCAAAATAAAACCAGGATTTTAATAAAGCACCATGTTCTAAAATTACATTTATACATAGAAAAGTACAAAAAGTAACATCTTTTTTCCTTTGCTTTGTTTCCTAGATCAGTGAAAGAGAAACAAATAAAGGCTACTTTATAGTGTTTTTTTCAGGAGGACTGAAGAAAATTCCCTCTTCAGTCCTTTACAAACCACCTCTAAAGACCTGGCATCACAAAATCATTTGTTCAATAAAACTGTAAACCAGATTTTTTAAGAGAGTTCAAGAGATAAAGGTATCCATTCCTGAGCTCCCAAACAAGATAAACTTTGAAAATCCCCTGTAGAAACTAATTAGTTATACAACCCACGACAGCACAATATACCTCACTTTGCTTTTCTACTGCAAAATACAGACCCTTCTCCAAACAAGTTATTTAGGTAACTAAACAGTATACTTATGGAAACTTCTCTGAATTGCATTTAGCTAGACACTGCTCTTTAAATATAATTGCATTTTCAAATGGGCTAACTTATGCTTCAGTAACACCAAAAAATGCTATCAACAAACTTTCACAGGGATAATCTTCCATGCACAGAGAACTAAATGTTTCAAGTTACACAGCAATTTAAGCTTAACAGAAAACTGGAACATTGACCAAATATTTTAATGAAGGTTTTGATTCAAATTAATATTAAACAAAACCCAGGCACTTAGTATTTGATCTGTGGGAGTTCAGAAAATCTGCAGTTTGAGGAACCAACACCGCTAATAAATTTGAACATTTAAAAGCCACAAGAAGCTGCTAAAAGGTGAAATTGATGACTGGAGTGTCTAATAAAGCAGATGAAAGAGTATTATCTCAGTTATGAAAGGATGTTTTTGCCCTTAGGATCTGACAAATCAATCACTGCAAGGCAGTTAATTTTATAATTGCAAGGAAGACAGGAAAACTCTCATAGAACTATACAGAGTGCTATAAATTATCTGGATTATTACATTTCCTATCAGTTCAGCCACAGCAATAGTGAGTTAAGAATGACAATTTTTTACTCTGAGTTGTAAAAGAAGTCAATTATATGGGCAGTCTTGCTCAAAGAACAGGATAAGGAGGCAACTGCCTAACAGGCTAGGCACAATGACCTGCACACCTACCAGTGCTTGAAGAGATGACATGGACTCTTCCAGACTGAACTATCACACTTGGTTCCTATCACCCTTGCTCATTACTGTGGTTGTTGCAGCTTAGGGAAGCGTTGAACTGTGTAAGAGCTCTATGGTCCCTCTCTGCAGAAGTCAATGGATCCCTTTGCACTACTACGCTTTAACCCACTTCATGAAGTCATAGAACTGCATTTCTTTGGGGTGAGACTAAGAAAAAAAATTTGGCTAAGAAAGTAGGCTAAGCAAGTTGGGGCCGTTCAGCTGGAGAAAAGAAGGCTGCATGGAGATCTCATAGCAGCTTTCCAGTATCTGAAAGGGGCCTACAAGAATGCCAGAGAGGGACTCTTCATTAGGGACTGTAGTGATAGGACAAGGGGGAATGTGTTTAAACTTAAACAGGGGAAGTTCAGGTTACATATAAGGAAGAAGTTCTTTATTATGAGGGTGGTGAGGCACTGGCACAGGTTGATCAAAGAAGTGGCAAATGCTCCATCCCTGACAGTGTTCAAAGCCAGGTTGGACAGAGCCCAGTGTGAGGTGTCCCTGCCCATGGCAGGGGGGTTAGGACTAGATGATCTTAAGGTTCTTTCCAACACTAACCGTTCTATGATTCTATGAGACTAAATGGTAAGACGTGCTCTAGGAGTGCAAGTAATTCTCTCCAACTGCAAATGGACTGTCAGTGTACAGGATCTCATTGTAATTCAAATAGGAAATGAAAGTCCAAACATAGACCAAAAAAGACCCAACATAAATAGAGTTGTCTTTGTTTCTCAGCACCAACTGTTTTGCTCTATACTCTCCCTTGCACCACAATACTTGCCAGTGCAGACATACCTGTAGACCAGCAAATGTCAGACTTGAAATTGCCTCAGGTGCTGAAGTTGCTGTTTGGTTTCCCCGTTATCCATTCTTTCAAACTCTTTTTGGTGACCAACAATGAGTTTACTCCTCATAGTCATTATTCTCTGCTAGAAGAAATTGGGATGTCACAGTTAGTCAATTTAATTCATATACCAAAGGCTTCTGTTTTGAAACCTGAAAGAAACAACTTTAATCCTGTATACTATACTGAAGAAGTTCTGGCAAAAGGATCAGTATCATGTTTTTGATACTTGATTAGATATGACAAAGGTGTGATCTCCTAACCATGGCAAACCACAGCACTTTCTTTTGTTCTTGTGATTTTCCAATGAAAAAATATTCTTCAGATGACAAAAGTATCAGTTTCAAGGGTTTGGGTTTTTTTGTTGGGCATGATGCACATCTTTTAAAGTGAAGAATGGATGATTCATCATACTGGGGATCAAATGACTGCTGAAACACCAGGCTTATTTTACTTTCTAAGCAGTCTCTTCTTTGAGGCACCTTCTTGTGGAAGTTTTGTGTTGATTGAACAACTTTGTAAGCCATCACCTTTGACTATGAGTATATATAAATAATACTCTTTCATGATCTCTGTCTTTCTGAAGGAGTTTTGGTCCCCGGGTAAAGAAACACAGCACGTATTCCCAGCACAAGTGAACAATCAGTTGTCTTAACTGAAGCCAAATGTGTAACTTGTGCACCACTCCATGATGCACTTTGCTGTGTTAAGGAGCAATGATACATTACTGTCTGCCTGCTAGTGAAGCAACTGTCAAAAGACAGGAAGGACCATTCACTAAAGGAGTTTTATAAAAGCTATCTTCACAGTTGCCCAGGATCCTTTCTTTACATGAGGAATACATATTTCTTTCACTCTTCCCTCTGGTCTTCCTGTTGCCTACTTATATATCTTTGTTTGCTTGTTAGCTTTTAAGAAAAATCTCCTAAAAGGCTAAAATTAAGCTACCTGAATTTATGTTGAAATGATTTTCTCAGTCCACCAAAGAGAAGCCATGTCTATGGCAATTAAAAATGGCAAGCTAATAAATCTTAGCTGAGGAGTTTGGCATTCTTTTCTTTTTTCTTTTTTTTTTTTTTTTTGTTTTATACATATTTCATATGAGGAGTGCAAAATATCTACGAAAGTTTACCTCAGAAGTACTTCATTGCCAGGCATCAAAAATCACTGAGAATAGCTAATCTTTTTAAAGAAAAAGAAGTTGCCCAGGCAATTTATATATCATACAACATGACCTAGTAATGCTGTGCAAGCAAAATGAAACAGACATTTCCTGAGTAAAATCAAGGAAAAAAGTTTTCTATATGTTTTCTAAACAATTTATGGTGAGTATTTAAAAGCTAGCACTGTGGTGATCCTCACCAGGAGACCATTAAAGAGTTAGTGATCAACAGAAAAATTATTCTGAGTAAACCCAGTCCTGCACCATGCTGTACTACAAATCCAGCATGATCTTCGTGCCTGTGCTGGGCTGCACAAATCCCTTGGCTGCAGAATCATACCAGCTGGCTTACTGCCTGCAGGCTGCTCCTATTGGGTACCAGCAAATGCAATGCCTTCCTATTCTTGCCTTTATCCAAAAGGACCACAAGAAATTCTCATGTAAGCATCTTTTCTGTTTGACCGTAGAGTTTCTGTTTGACAACAGGGTTATTCTTATGTAAGAAAATCCTGTAGTAACTCAAATGACCACAATAGATTCACTCTTCCCATATGGAGGGTCTGCACAGTGTGTTGCGAGTGAATTGGAGGCCTATTCAAAGCTGCAAAACTCAGGGTTCCCAGCATCTAAAGGAACATAAGGTTACCTGTACTCTTCTTTCTTTGCTCACAGTGTTAGCAGCACTAATAAGCAGCATTTTAAAGGATACTTTATAGAGCCTGAGTGACTTTCTTACTGGGATCATAATAGACCAGTATCTCCTAGTGCAAAACAACTACTTAAAATGACTGTTTAAAAACAGCAGGACTATCTAGACTGGAAATGGAAATAAGCTTTTCTTGTAACAGCTTAATTTCTATTTTCCTATTCTGTGTTTACTGAAATTGCAAGTACCACTATTTGAGCAAAGGGTTGCTGCCCAGCGTGTGTGCAGCTACTGCTGAACTTCTGATTGGCTCTGAAATATATTTTCCCTATTCTCTCCCTAGGAGCACTTTCAAGAGGCATTGAGAAAATTGTCTTAGACAACCTGCCCACTCCAGTTTAAAAAAACATTTTTGATGCAGTCAAATACATGCAAATGACTTACAAAAATATTCTTTTTGAATCTTAAACATTCCAGACATTAGTCCAAAATGCCTCTGTAGCAATTACATATAGCCATTACAGGATGTAATGCTGTCCTTAGGGCCTTTCAGTACTAGCGCTAGAGCTCAAATTGGCAATACCAACAGTAAAATTCTTCAACTACTCGATTGTATGACCATAAGACAAGCAAGGATTTGGACTTGCATTGATTTTTTCCTTTGACTGCTGCCTACGTATATACCCATTATGACAAATATGCAACCAATCATAGGTTTGCTACAAAGAAAATACACCCTGCCTGTTAACTGCAGAGTCTCTAACATGCTGCAAATTCAGACACCAGCTAGCATTTCAGTCATTTATTCATGTATCAATACCTCCAAAGCCAATGGCTTAATTTTCTTTTCCACTTATTTCTGATTAATATGGCACCAATATATGACAGGACTGTGATCTGGTTTTGGCTGAGACTATGCAGTAGCGGTCTGTACTGGGTTTGAATCAATGGAAACTTACCCATAATCTTTTTTTTGCTTTCTCTGAGAGAGCCTCACTTCCTTTAATCACAGATATCATGTAGTCACCAAGATGGAATGGATGCCTGGAGATCACCCAGTCCAAACTCCTGCCTACCACAGTCACCTACATGGCTTGCTCATCACCATTCACATTTTTTTGTGGTTAAAAAGCACCAGGGATGGGGACTCCACAGCCTCTCTGGGTAACTTATTCCAGTGTTTGACCACCCTCAAAGTAAATAAGCTTTTCCTCATGCTTAAACATAGTCTCTTGTATTTCAGTTTGTGCTCATTGCCCCTTTTCCTATCACCAGGTACCACTGAGAAGAGTCTGACTCAGTCTTATTTGCATCCCCTACATTCATTCAGGTATTCATTCACATTGATAAGGTCCTCAAAAGCCTGCCCTTCTCCTAATACAACCTAGGAGACTGTTTGCCTGCTTTGCTGCAAAGACACATTGCTGGCTCACGGTCAGCTCGCTCTTCACCAGGATATCTCAGGGGCTTCTCTTCAGCCACTCAGCCCCCAGCCTCTGCTGGTGCATGAGGTTTTTCCTCTCCAGGGTCAGGGCTTAGCTTTTTGAACTTCATGAGGTTTTTCTGTGCACATTTCTGCAGACTGTTGAAGGTCCATCCACATGGCAGCAAAATTATCCAGTATATCAACTACCCCTCGCAGTTTTGCATCACCTACAAACTCGCTGAGAATACTTTCTGTCCTCTTACCCAGGCCATTAACAAAGATGTTAACCTGTATTTGCCCCAGTATCAAACCATATAGAGGCATACCAGTAGTGCCTTGTCTCCAGATCGACTTTGTGTCAATTATCACAACCATCTGAGTACAGCTGCACTTTTCAACCCTACTTATTTAGTCAATACTTTATTAGTTTGTCTGTGAGGATGTTATGGGAGACAGTGCTGAAAATCTTGCTAAAGTCAAGATAAACAATATCTCTCCTCCATCAAGACAGTCATCTCATCATAGAAGGTTTTCAAGTTAGTGAAGTATGCTTTCTTCTTATTCATTCCATGCTGACTACTCTCATTTACCTTCCTGATTCTCATGTATTTGCAAATGGTTTCCACGATAGCTCTTTCATCACTTTCCTGGGGATCAAGGTGAAACTGACTACCTTGTAGAAACTACCTTGTAGTTTCTTCTTGCCTTTTTTCAAGACAGAAGCAATGTTTGCTTTCTTCCAGTCCTCAGGAATCTCTTCCAGTCACCCCAATCTCTCAAAGACAATCAAGAGTAGCCTCACAGTGACACCAACCAGCTCCCTCATCACTCAGCAATTCTAGATACGTCCCATCAGGGTCCACGGACTTATGCATGTCCAGTTTGTTGTTGCTTTTATCAAAATGTCTCTATTCCCAAAAATGAAATGAGAACAGGCTGCACTTATACTACTCTCAGAAGGATTCATAGACATAGACTGTATTATCTCAAAAATAAGTCATGTGAAGAGAACTATCTATCACTTTCTGAAGAATGTGGCTCCTGCAGCCATGATTTGGAGACTGTGTTGTGAGTGAGAATATTTTAAAGAAGATTTTGGTCTCGGGTAGGGAATAGGCTCATATATCTAAACGGATTTAAGCACAATAACATGTAACTTTTAGCTGACTGATTCTTGTTACAGAATCCACAAAACTAAACCAAGAACTGGGTGGGTTGAGTTACTGGTGCAAAGGCACTTATCTGGGAGGGTAAGAAGTCATGGGTTCCAATCCTTCTTTGACAAATTTCACAAATTACAAGTTTCATCCAGAGCATTCTAGTTATGCGTATTGTCCTGGGTTCAGCAGCAGCAGTCAGATTTTCTCCTTCTTAGTAGCTGTTGCAGCACTGTGTTTTTGACTTTCGGCCTGGGAACAGAGCTGATAACACCGATGTTTAGACTGACCAAGGACTTTGTGAGTCTCATGCTCTGCCAGGGAGGAGGAGAAGCAGGGAGGAAGCAGGGACAGGACACCTGACCCAAACTACCCAAAGAGGTATTCCATACCACAGCACGTCATGCCCGGGGATGTAACTGGGAGCTACTCGGAAGGGCACGTCCTCTTTTCTGTCGGGCTCTTTTCTGGCGGGCGGTATCGTATTCTCTTCCCTTGTTATTTCCCTCATCATTATTATTATTGGTGGTAGCAGTATTGATTTATCATTATTATTTATTTTATTTTATTATTATCATTATTGATTTATTTTATATATAATATATATATATAATAATTATATATAATATATATAATAATATATATAATAATAATATATAAAATATATTATATTTTATGATTATCATTATTGATTTATCATTAATCACAGTAGTGATTTGTGTTACACCTTAGTTACTGGACTGTTTTTATCTCAACCCGTGGGAGTTACATTCTTTCAATTCTCCTCCCCATCCCTCTGAGGGGGGGGAAGTAGACTGCGTGGTTCTAGTTTACAGCTGGGGCTTAAACCACGACAGTTCTTTTTGGCGCCCAACGTGGGGCACGAAGGGTTGAGATAACGACAGATCTGACCGGAGTGTGTCTAATCGTATTTGTGATAAGCGTTCAGTGTTTTGGATTAATAGTCACTCGTCACAATGCTGATTTATTGGCTCTCAAAGTTGTTGTTTTTGATCTCACAGTCTCAATATGCCGTAGCTTACTTAGAGCCGGTATTTGCTGTGTTAGTGTTTTTCAAGTGTGGGGCTTGGGCTAAGGTTATTGTTTCATTGTATTCTATGGTAATGACTTGCAATACAATAGAAAAATTGATCATGAAACTGATCTAGCTTATGTTCCGACGTGTTCACGTCTGTTGTATTGTTTTGCAGTGAAGTATCTTTGTTCTCATGCTCTGGGAATGGCTGCCTATTCAAAGCTGAGATCCCTGTGTGCTGCCCCTTGTGTTGGACTGACTGAAGGAGAATCGAAAGAATGTAACTCCCATGGGTTGAGATAAAAACAGTCCAGTAACTAAGGTATAACACAAATCACTACTGCTGCCACCAATAATAATAATGATAAGAGAAATAACAAGGGAAGAGAATACGATACCGCCCACCGGAAAAGAGAGCCCGACCAAAAAGAGGACGTGCCCTTCCGGGTAGCTCCCAGTTACATCCCCGGGCATGACATGCTGTGGTATGGAATACCTCTTTGGCTAGTTTGGGTCAGGTGTCCTGTCCCCGCTTCCTCCCGGCTTCTCCTCCTCCCTGGCAGAGCATGAGACTCACAAAGTCCTTGGTCAGGGTAAACATCGGTGTTATCAGCTCTGTTCCCAGGCCGAAAGTCAAAAACACAGTGCTGCAACAGCTATTAAGAAGGAGAAAAACTGACTGCTGCTGCTGAACCCAGGACATGTATCTATAGTAACTATCATAGAGATTAATTAGCCTGGAAAGTCATATTTACTTGTTTATTCTTCCTATCTCTAACTCAGTGATCTTCAGCAATTTTCTTCCCCAAGAAAGAACAATTTCAACAGGAGAGGTGGCTTATTTTATTGTTTTGTTTGCTTGCGTTTGTTTTGTTCCTGAAAAAGATGCTTCCATATTTATCTGAACACTCACAGTGTTCAATTTACCCTTTTTTAAAAAAAAAAAAAAAATTACCCTTTTTTTTTTTTTTTTAAATAGAAGCAGAATTAGCAAAGTATTTCTCCAGGACCCATTGTCCCTGGAGAGTTCCTAAGAGAGGTCTTAGCCTACAAAGAGAAAGTGCATCATGTCAGTGTTGGACAGACCTGAGGGAAAAGTGGAAGATGACAACTTGATTAATGTCCCTTCTCTCCACTCATGTTACTTGAAACCTGAAGAGAAAATAAACAAGGCAGTATCCTATATGCATAGCAACATCCATTTTTAGCCTGAGGAACAGAATCTGCGGTTTTTCCTGTACATAAGTACTCTAAGTTTTTGAGGAAAACCTTCACAGGAAGGGAAGAAATTAAGAGCTGCACAGGGGGCGAAAAATTGTTATTAACAGAATCAGCCATTTATACTGCCTGGCTTTATAAAATCTGTAAATCTTTGTTTTCAGAAGCCTCAAATGTAATGTCCCTATTGTGATGACAGGGGACAAAGTTATGCTGACTACTACAGCTATCATTTCCACAACAGTGAGTAAGACAGGCACTTGGCTGTTATCTCTATGAAGATAGTCACGGTCTTGAAGAACCAGAATTCTAAGGGAGTGATACAATTGCCTAAACTTGGGTATTTATTGTTATTTCAAATGACTTGGCTATCAATGACAGCTGTGGGGGCAGGTATAGACAGAAGCTACATAAGACACAGGGAGAGGCTGCTGGAGGCCAGCTTGGTTTCTATGCTTGGGTTTCTAAAATATGCTTGGGTTTCTAAAATAGCACCTGATTCTTATTTTTAGGAGCTGATCCACCCTATCCCCTCTCACTCATTTTTAAATGCTTCCTTAAAGCTGATGACTCTGGAAAATGTACTTTGTATCCTTAGACTGCATTTTCAGTCCAGCTATCAAAAGGAATGAGGATCATGAAATCATACTTTTCATGGGCTGTTTTATACACAAACATATATCTCTGTCTACCCACATTTTCTATTTAACATCTTTTGAACCATTTCAGCCAATCTGACATATAGATAGTGGTTTCAAAGGCATTAACAACCTACAAGTGTCATGAAAATAGGCTGGATGAATGACCCTCTTAGTGCTCTGACAGGAAAAAAGAGCATGGTATGAATTTTATTCTAGACATTGAAGAGCCATATAACAGACAGCTGGTATGAGCACTCCAGCAGCATGAAAAATTACATGTGGAGACAGTAGTTCCATAAAAAGCAAAAATATCATCCGTTGGATCCCAGGCTTCATCAGTTCTACTGCTCACAGAATTATGACACTTGTTATCACACTTCATAACCATCTCCATTAGCATGTGCCACCCAAGCAGCATGGAAGTTGGACATGTTATAAAAAGCAAGAAAGATAAAATTTAAAGAGAGGTAAACGCTCTAAACCAAATAAAAAAACTCAAAGAAATGTAGTGGCAAGGGAAAGCTCACGTTTTTATTCTTATATATTCAAGGCAGAAATCTAAAATAACAATAATGAAAAACAGTGAGAAATGTATAGTAACACATTTGTATGTGAACTGAGAGAAACTTTCGCAAGTACTCATAGACATCCTATGAAAATAGCCTTATGTTAGTGGTTGGCACTTTCAAAATCTGGTGGAAACAATTTTATCATGTCTAACTGATTCTCCCATACTTGTTTTTATGGCTACTGCAAATCTTTTCCTTGCTTGACAGAGGAAGCACTTTGTCTTCTTAGTAACTTATTATTATAAGAAAATTCCATGCAAATGAAAATTAATTGATCACTTAATGTTTCCACTGGGGTTTTTTTAATTATTTTTTGTTTGTTTTTATCCCTGCATAGCATAGCCAAGTCTTTGTATTCTTTATGAAGCACCTATATGTTGTCTTTGCTCTGCATAGGAAACAGATGTTCCAATGGGACCATCCCTTTCAGGGGGAAATAAACAAACACTCTTTAGAATTAATTTCTAAGAGAATAACAGAAATTAGAACATGCCAGAATTCTACTACCTGTGAAATTTTGTTTTTCTGTCTGTGCATTATGGTGCTGTGTTTAATGACATTCTTTGACACATCGTTTTATTCCAGTGGAAACCATCTTGCCCACTAACTAGCACTGACATATTTTCAGATAGCTCTGTGACTGTGGTTTCTTTTGCAGCAGCACAGGGATTTTATCACAGCTGATTAGACTGGCTGATGAGCAATTTAATGGGATTTAGTTGACCCTAAATGAAAGGAAAGACAGCATTAATGCCTAAAATGTTGTTAGATTCATGTATGCCTTCTTACTAAATGGGTTGCCTCAAGGATCACAGTGACCATTTCCTGAATTTTGAGCAAAAATGAATACATACTTCCACTTACAGTGGAATTTAAGAAGGTGTCGGATAGACGGCTTTAATTGGATTATCCCACCAATATGATGTAAAGTTTGTATAGTAGTAACAATATCTAATATAAAGATTTCGTTAAGAGCAAGGACTTAAAACCACACTATATGCAACAGTTTTGCTCTAATTATAGTGGTGTAGAAACAGATACAATTTTGGGAACACTATGATGTAGTATGGATAAGGGCTTATTTAGCCTTATATGCCCTAACTGAGACCAGGCTTTTACAAAGTAGGATGAGGCATAGTAGAAAAGGAATGCAGTGGGATCTAAAGCACTTAGAAAGATTTTCATTATAAAGCATTGCTCAGATTTTTTGTTTTATCTCCATAAACTGGAAATTGTATTTGATCTTTTCCTCATTTTGCTGCTCAATTTAACGTATGGAGGAAAAAACATTCTTAAGAGCTTAATTCTTTCTGATGTTCTATCTGATGTGCCATCCATATACTGGTGTCTTACTAATAGAGACTCCTCAAAGTAACTCAAAAGAAACTTTGAATGGTTGGAAGCCCAAAGACTTCTTATAAAGCTTTATGTGGCAATGAACTTTAATCTCCTGATGTCCAGCTTTTTAAAAAGTCAGGAAAATAACATATGAATACAACTCCATTTCTATTAATTTATTATTTCAAGCTGATAGGGATTTCATCTGTCGAAAGAAATTCTCTGCAATAAAAATAACCTATTCCTTACTATTAAGCTACCTGCACATTAGAACCAAAGGATATTCTTCATCATAGCATAGTTCGAGATGGTTTAGATGGTTCAAGACCATCATAACAACCTAAATGTACACAAGTCCATGGGACCTGATGAAATCCATCTGCGGGTCCTGAAGGAGCTAGCAAATGAAGTTGCTAAGCCACTGTCCATCATATTTGAAAAATCATGGCAGTCAGGTGAAGTTCCCGATGACTGGAGAAAGGGAAATATAACCCCCATTTTCAAGAACGGGAAAATGGATGACTGTTGTGGTTTAGAGCCCAGCTGGCAATTCAGCCATGCACTTGCTTGCTCACTCCTCCCCCTTCCTTCCCTCTGCTCCGGGAGGGATGTGGAGGAGAATCGAAAGAATGTAACTCCCACGAGCTAAGACTAGAACAGTCCAGTAACTAAGGTATTACACAAAACCACTACTGCTACCACCAATAATAATAATGATAAGGGAAATAACAAGGGAAGAGAATACAACCACTCACCACCTGCCGAATGACACCCAGCCGGACCTGAGCAGTGATCTAGCCCTTCCGGGTAACTGCCCTCAGTTTATATACTGGGCATGACGTGCTGTGGTATGGAATACCCCTTTGGTCAGTTTGGGTCAGGTGTCCTGTCTCTGCTTCCTCCTGGCTTCCTGTCCTCCCTGGAACAGCACGAGACTCAGAAAGTCCTTGGTCAGAGTAAACATTACTGAGCAACAACTGAAAACATCGGTGTTATCAGCGTTGTTCTCAGGCTGCGAGTCAAAACCACAGCACTGCAACCAGCTACTAAGAAGGAGAAAAATGGCTGCTGCTGCTGAACCCAGGACAATGATCCAGGGAATTACAGACCAGTCAGTCTCACCTCTGTGCCTGGCAAAATCTTGGAGCAGATTCTCCTGGAAGGCATGCTAAGGCACATGAAAAACAAGGAGGTGGTTGGTGACAGCCAGCATGGCTTCACTAAGGGGAAATCCTGCCTGACCAATTTGGTGGCCTTCTATGATGAGGCTACAGAACTGACGGACAGGGGCAGAGCAGTTGACGTCATCTACCTGTATTTGTGCAAAGCCTTTGACACTGTCCCACACGACATCCTTGTCTCTAAATTGGAGAGACATCAATTTGATGGGTGGACCACTCGGTGGATAAAGGACTGGCTGGATGGCCACACACAGAGTTGTGGTCAATGGCTCGATGTCCGGCTGGAGACCGGTAACGAGTGGTGTCCCTCAGGGATCCGTGTTGGGACTGGTCTTGTTCAACATCTTTGTCGGCAACATGGACAGTGGGATTGAGTGCGCCCTCAGCAAGTTTGCCGATGACACCAAGCTGTGTGGTTCAGTTGATATGCTGGAGGGAAGGGATGCCATCCAGAGGGACCTTGACACGCTTGTGAGGTGGGCTGATGCCAACCTGATGAAGTTTAACCATGCCAAGTGCAGGGTCCTACACCTGGGTTGGAGCAATCCCAGGCACAGCTACAGGTTGGGCAGAGAAGAGATTCAGAGCAGCCCTGCGGAGAAGGACTTGGGGGTGTTGGTCAATGAGAAAATGAACATGAGCTGGCTTCAGTGTGCGCTCGCAGCCCAGAAAGCCAACTGTATCCTGGGCTGCATCAAAAGGAGTGTGACCAGCAGGTCGAAGGAGGTGATCCTGCTCCTCTACTCTGCTCTCGTGAGACCTCACTTGGAGTATTGTGTGTAGTTCTGGTGTCCTCAACATAAAAAGGACATGGAACTGTTGGAACAAGTCCAGAGGAGGGTCACGAGGATGATCAGGGGACTGGAGCACCTCCTATATGAAGACAGGCTGAGAAAGTTGGGGCTGTTCAGCCTGGAGAAGAGAAGTCTGCGTGGAGACCTCATAGCAGCCTTCCAGTATCTGAAGGGGGGCTATACGGATAATGGAGAGGGACTCTTTGTTAGGGACGGTAGTGATAGGACAAGGGGTAATGGGTTCAAACTTGAACAGAGGAAGTTTAGATTGGATCTAAGGAAGAAATTCTTTACTGAGAGGGTGGTGAGTCGCTGGAATGGGTTGCCCAGGGAAGCTGTGAATGCTCCATCTCTGGCGGTGTTCAAGGCCAGGTTGAACAGAGCCTTGGGTGGCATGGTTTAGTGTGAGGTGTCCCTGCCCATGGCAGGGGGGTTGGAACTAGATGATCTCAAGGTCCTTTCCATCCCTAACTATTCTATGATTCTATGATTCTATAGTGCATGTAAAAATAGAGGATAAATCACAGGTACCTTGAGGACAGTGCTCATCAAAGCTTCTACACAGGTGTGAATGATTTTAAAGAGTGCTAGGCAGTAAAGAATGAAACCTGAGCCTTCCTAGCCCTTAGAAACATGCCGTTAAAAGGGCTTACTGAATTGTCACGAGCGGAAGGTAACCTGGTCAACAAGTAACCTTGGGTGATCTTGAGAAAATCTCAGCTAAAAGAGATTAAGAAGGAGACATGCATGCTGAATTTCATCCAGGAAGGGCTAAGGCTTCCTGACATTTCTTTCAGGGTGTTTTCATACAATTGCTGAACTGATCAGGTAGAATAGGGAAATTTTTGTCTCTGACTGGAGTATCAGGCATTATCCATTGCCAAAAGCATGATGGGAGACTTAATTGTTCTACTTTGGCATGACAAAACCTGCACTGAATTCTTGTAATTAGGCTGACTGACACTGTAAGCATAGCTTGCTTACTCTGTTAGTCATCTCTTAAAAAGAAATTACTGTATCTCTTGTGGTTACCTTGACAATCCACAATTTAAGCTATTTTTTAATGCAAGTTTACCACAAAAGTGCATGCTGTACATCACAATCAAATGACTCCAACAGACTGCTAGAAGAAATCACACTGTCACATAGGTAAAGGAGGCAATACATATGCAAAACTATATGGAAATATTCTTACCATTCAGCAAAGTGATTTGTAGAAGGTATATGCATGTGCATACATTTCTTTCATGTTTTTAGATTTCTGCTGTCCTTGTGTCCTCATCTGCAACAATAATCAGTCTACATCAAATCTCACATAATTAAACTGAACAGAATTGCACTTTCTTTAACGAGGGTAATTGTTCATACATTGCCCCTGTGTAATGAGTCACCATAAACAAAAGGATGTGCTAATAAGTTTGCACAGCTGGTATTCTGGGCTGGATCCTGTCTGAATAACGACAGCTTAGCAAAACATTCCAAGCATTGTGATGTTTCAAGCTGCAAAATATCTTCTATTTGGAAGGTTTTTTTTTTACTGCAGTGTTCAACTTTCCTTGCTCTTTCAGCATCAGCAGCTGAGAAATGAGACACTCAGAAGTCTTTCTGCCATTGCAATGTGAAACACCGTCACAAACTTCTAATAAAACCTTATCTTTGTCTTTTTTTTGTTTTTGTTTTTCTTTTTTGTTTGTTTGTTTTTTTGTTTTGGTTTTTGGTCTGTTGTTTGGGGTTTTTTTGTCATAATGGAATTGAGTACTCCTCCATTTAGATATGGTGGCTAGGCACTTAAAAACTAACACACTTCATGCACATATCTAACTGACGGATGGATTTTGGTCAGGTTTGTGGACCTGACTGAGAAATTAATCACTACTTTGCTCTAGCTACTGCAGTTACTGAAACAATATTTTCAGTTCTATATAATAAATCAATGAAAATATAATAGGAAGGAAGAAATTAAGGATTTTCTACTATGGAGACATTACCTTAGAATAACTGTGAAAATCAGGGTTGCAGACCACCTTGTGCACTGGCAAAATGCTATTTTGAAGAGAGGGGGAAATAATCATAGTGAAACGCTGGGAAGCTTAGACTATATTCACTGATAACCTTCATTTCCTACTTGAAAAAATTTACTTTGAACTGTAACATGGGCACCAGAGGACACAAAGCTACAGATGAGGTTGAAGAACTTTTTGCAGCCAGACAGATTCTCCTTATTAAGTACCATTAAGCACTTTCCCAGAAACGTATCATGGTGAACAGAATTCAGCTAGAAGTGTACTGTTTGGATTTCTTACACCATAATAATTTGGAGCTGAGGATACCTACGGCTTCTAGAAAATGCCCATCGGATTAAAGGCTACTTTAAAAAATTATTTTGGAAAGTGTTTCAGTCATGCCCTTGTTTGACACTAATTAAATAACTCATCAGCACCCAGAATGTGAAACACAGCAATTGAAACGTTGTGCAACAAAAACCTGAGATGATGATAACTTCTGAGTATGTAATCCCTAAGTAAAACACTACAGCAGTGTGTATAGGTGCAAATGCTATGGGGGAAAGAAAAAAAATCAGAACCCATAATCTTTTCTCTTAGAAGCTTTAATTCTGCCCAGTTTAAGCTATGTGGTCCTTCTGGTCAAATCCAAGGAGTGACTGCATTTCATCATCAAACTTAGATCACATTGCAAAGCCCTTTTTCTCAGTTCACTTAGTGTAGATCTTATTACAGTACAGTCTTTGACTAATGCTACAGAAACTCCTGCTGGCTGTAGGTTCTGGCAATAGAACCCTATACTGCCATACATTAACCAGCTTTAAGACAAATATACAGTCTGCTTAAAATATCTGAAAATTCACTTGTATGGCCAATCTTATTCAGTGCTCATTGTGGACGTCACCAACATCCTTCATTCTATGTCTTAGATATTATGCTACAGCTTCTAGGGCATTAGTAATAATAGTATCCTAATTAGCACAATCATGAACTCATGTTCTACTTTTTTTTTTTATGTTTCTTTAATTATAGCATCATCTACATGTGCTCTGGACAGGTAATTTTATTACAAAGGTCATTTTCTCATGGGAGCCTAGCCTGGACACAATCACAACTTAATTTCCGTGCAGTTATGGCAACCTTTTTCTACTTTCTAATTTCTACTTTCCAATTTCTACTTTCCTATATACACATGGCCAAGTCCTTTTACATACTGCTACATTCTCAGATTGTTATACTTCAGATTCGTAAAATAGTTTATTGCAATGTCAGTGAAGTTCATTATAATTTCTGGCTATGTAGCTCATTGCACAAGTAATCAGTGGGCAAGATCATCTCTTTTTCTTTAAAGACACTATGATTGTCCCACCTGATACAGAGCTAACCCATTTTCCTTTTTATCTACTAGATATTTTATTTAGATTTATTTCAGCATTTCTCCTGAAAGAGCCAGGTACTGACTTGTGATAGCTGGAAGTATTTCTGGAAAATGGAATCCATCACCATCATTTGAGCCAAAAAGGCACTGATATACTAAAATTGCTCTTATCTTTTAACATAAAATGTCACCTCCTCAGTTGTACCTTAATCATTGCATTCAAGATTATCAGAGGTATTGCTGACCATGGTCTAACACTGATTTGACAGAGAGATTTGCAGTGAGGTTTTTTGCTTCCTAGCAACTAATTGGATGGAAACCATTCGTTTGATAATCTATATCTGTGGTCATCTTAAATTAAAATATCATTCAGTCCTGTATTTGGTTTGCTGGTTTTGTTTGGGTTTTTTTTTTTCATATTGATAATATTCTGAGTTCCTTGGATTGAGTAAAAATGGGCTTACAGTGTTTCACCACCTCTGACAAGGAACCATAGGTACCACAAATCTATAACACTGGTGCTCTGGCACCACAAGTCTATACACTAGCTTACCCACTTCATTTTTCAATGCCTATTTCCTACTTTTTAAGAGGTGCTTAATCAGTAAGTATCATCATAAAATCATAGAATAGTTAGGGTTATCAATAGACTCTAGTAAGAATTAAAACATTGAAGTGCAGAGAGAGATTCTTTTTCACCCTCACGAAGAAGATGCTTTTATGAATAAAAGTGTTTTGAAAAGCCACTATCTAATTACCCCTCTCTCCTTCTCTCTAGAGCATTTTTCTCTTTTCTTGTCCAGACTCCTCTTTGAGTGCTGCTGTAGTTTTAAAGGAACAGCATAGCACATGGTAGATTGAAAAGACACAATCAAGAAGGTTCCCATAACACAAAGAAAGTGCAACTGACTGAGAAAAAAGGAGACTGGGAAAGACCAATGCTAAACTTTGGTAGAATATTAGGGGAAAATTGTACCATCAGATACAAATTATTGCAATCGCCTAAAAGATGTCATAGAAATCTTCATGGATTATTAACCCATAATTAGATATAAAACCAGGAATGATTCTATGTTGACATGAAGAGGGATTCATCAGCAAAATACGATCTTATGACATTCAATGGCAAATTGACAAGTGCCAGTTTATCAGACCCTGAAGACCCTATTTTATGTGCTCTGATACAAACATGAGAGATTTCAGTCTAAGTAAAAATCATTCAAATACATTTACTTGTCAGCAGAGTAAACTTTATCATGTGTTATAAAACAAATGCAGAAAAAATTGTATGCTAAGAGCAGCAGGAATAGATGTCAGAGCTACACAACCAAATGCCAGATACTCAGCCTTCCATCTGGTACCTCTAGACATCGTGGAAAGCAGATCCCACCTGTGTGTCTGCAGCAGCGAGATCTTGTTTTTAGCAAAGGGCGTAACAATTGAAATTACCTTAAAAAAACATTATGGCACAATGTTTTACATAACATAGACCTTCTCTAATTTGAGAAGCATTATTGAGTAGTTTGCTTCCAAAGTGTGGCCCAAAGCAGACAGCAGAGCAGTAGCCAATCAGTTGAAACTGAACTTCAGTTCTGGTTCATGCAGGTACTGCTAACTGCAAATAAACGACTTTATTTGCATTGACCTGAGTTGAAAGAGTGTTCAAAAGAATGCAGCAAAGAGGAGACAAACATTTGATATTTTAATCTAAGTAAAATATTTAATTCTGTTCTAATAATAATATAGAACAAGAGACAGAATGCAACATAAAAATCCTGAGAACTTTACAGAAAGAATCAATATAATGAGATGCATGAAGCTGCGTCAGTACTGGTTATCTTGGTCTTCCCACACAAGCAAATCAAAATATTTTTTTATTTTGTGCTTTTAATAGTTAAACATAAACAGTCTCTGAAAGGATTGGGCTAAGGATTATTTGAAAATCTATTACTGATTTGAAATACTAGAACAATTTTATATTGTTCCTAACAGACACATTACCAGCACAGAATAGTGATTACAGAGAAAGCAAAATGGAGATCCCATAATGTGGATGTAATGTGCACGTATATTCATAGACAGATAGATAAACCACTATAGGATGCGTGCCATGATCTTTGCATTTTTCATCTTTGCATTTCACCTGCCATTTTATCAGACAGTGTTCTTAGAAACTTATGCCTCTTTTTACTATCTGCTTTAGACAGACTATCTGAAAAATGCTATATTATCCACAAATGAGATCATTCCATCCTTCTTTTTCTTTTCAAGACAATTTAAAAACATATTTATAGTTAGATTTAATATTGACTTTAGGGGCTCCTGCTGGTAACCTCCCACCACTGTGAAAACTGTCTATAACGAGATGACTAGAATAGAAGATAGTCTGATGTTGTCAATTTGTACCTTAGTTCCAAAGGCTTCAAAGGGATTTTTGCACAGTCATAAAAGAACCAGGGAATGTCATGAGCATGTACACTCACACAAAGGGGGCCTCACTAAGTGAAGATGTTCCCTGAGGGCCTCTTTTGCTATCCTTAAGTTAGCCTAGCTGATACAAAGGATGTGCAGCACAAGGACAGTAGGGTTCAGTGGTATTACAGGTATACAACTTATGAAAGTTTCCATAATTGTAATAATGAAATATGCAAGACAAAAAGGTTGCAGGCAGTGTGATAGCTGCTTCATCCTGCACAAAATCATGAACAGGGGAGATAAAAGGAAAGAGAACATTTAATAACATGTGCAGAGACTATAAGGGAAAAGTGGTAGTGACATATTGTCAAAATGATTGATGGAAACTAGATGACTTCATAGAGCTGCTGAACTTCATCATGACATACACTTGACCCCAGAGGCATTTCAGTCAAACTCTTCAAAGCCTAGAGGAGATGGGATCCTTGCAGACAAACAAATTAAATGCTTCAGTATAGTAATAAAACATCTAATGATGGACATTTATGGCTATTGTCACATGCTTCACTGCATTTTACTGATCTGTCAAACATAACAATTACCTTAGTGACCTAGTAATGCACATAGCAGAGTGAGTGGTTGATTTGTAGAAAAGTAGGATTAGAAGATCTAAATTTATAACTCATGTAATACTCAGCACATTGCGCAATGCAAAAAATCATCCTTTCCACAAAAGTAACAGAAAGGTTAAGCAGATGCTGCCTTTACAACTTTTCCACGCTCTTAAAAGGAGAATTGGATCTGATCCACCCCAGTCCACCAGCCTTACCTGGATTAAAAACTCTAATGAGATTTAATTTAAGAATCTGAATTAAAAACTCAAATAATTTAAAAACTCAAATAAGAAAATATTAGAACATATTTTCTAAACAAATATAGCTAGTTTTCTCTGGCCAACAACATAGGTGGCTCCACAGAAGCTCTCACACAAAGGCCAAACAGCCTTCCCATAGCGAACACTGCTGTTTTTAAATTAGTTTTGTTTTTCTGTGAATGAATTGTAACACTGCTTATAGCAGAAACTTTCTATTTCTTTAGAAAACAGAGAGAAACTGTTTTTCTTTCAGTTCCTGAAAGAAACTGTTCCTCTTCTTCACTGATAAGACAGGAGAGCAGCTATTAAAAGGACACTGATTAGCCCTGACCAGTCTACCCTGATATGTTTTTGAAGAGGAATGTGAAAGTCTAATGCAAACATTTCAAAAGTAACTTTCTCTTTCAGGGCTATCATTCCTCATTCCTTCTCTTTGTTACCTGTTCTCAATGTATTGCTGCTGCAATCCCTTTAAGCAGTTCTGCTGGCCATGACAACCTTGGAGTAATTCCGACTGTTTCGTTTAGTGAACTACCCAGTAATTCAAATATTCAAGGAATACAGAATGATTGTCTTCTTGGCCTGAACAATTCTGTCAAAACAGGAGACATTTTGTACATAACCTATTTAGATGTCCTGAACTGAGTGACCTTCCTGCACGGAATGATCAATGTGTAATGAATTCATGGATCTTCTCTAACAAAGGCAAATATATTGAAATAGGAAGTATTGCTAAGCATCTTATTCCTCATTAAGTCTATGCAAAACTGTCAAAAACTGGGTTAATAAGCTTCTGTGGATGAAGTTATCTTCTGCTCATGTACAGAAACCAATTCACTGCTCCCCTTCATATCCTTTCTCCCTACAAAGCACTTATTTTTTAAGAAAAAAATTAATCTTCTTACTGCACCACAATTCTTTCTGATTAACCAGCACACTCTGATCAAGAGCATGTAGACATTGCAATTCCATCTCCACATATTTCTTTACTTATTGGCTTTGTGTTGGTTTTAAATTATGTATATTTTATTTCACTTAGAAATGGCCTTCTATTACTAACTCATCTTTTATAAATAGTAAAATAGCCATACATAGCAAAGACTTAATCGCTATAGGTCCCAAATGAGTGCTTGATACATAGAAAAATAACATTCTTTCAGTTGCTCTCTCATTTGACGGGAAATAAAATTAGGCAGCATTGCCTCTTGAAACATTTGATTTACTTGAGCTTGCACAGTTTCAATAACCAAAAGTTAAAGTAATTTTTATAGTGTTTTGCTGTCTTTATTCATTGCTTTTTGCTTTACAGTTGGCACAGCTTCTCCTGAACCAATCTGCAATTTATCCGCCAGCCACTTATCAAGCTTTGGCACTGTTATTACCCAGGAGGCTCTGGCACAGTAGTAGATAGTGTTTGGATGATCAGTCAGTGTCACGAAGATGAGAGTAAAATTAAGAAACAATAAGTACAACATTAACACTGTTAGAAAGAAAGAAAAAGAAAAAATAGAAGCTCCTGTAAACAAATGACATTATTCTTAATCAAACTGACAGTTACAAAAATAATTAGTTGCTTCACAGAGAGCTAAGGCATTTTGTGTTCAAAGACTTTTCAAAAGATGCTTCTGCTGTGTTTACTTCCCAAGAAATAAATTCTGGCCTTTGTCTTACATGAAAGTTCTAAGAAGATGTCTGATACTTAGTATCCTGCCCATTGGTGCTTTGAAATTCCAGGCTGATTCTACATTTAAAACAGTTTAAGTCCATGCCTGACCCCAAAGAAGATAGTAAACTAAGTTTGGAAATGTCACCCTAAAGTCATTCAGTTCTAGAAAAGTGTATCACCTAAAGTTATTCTATGAACTTCATATCAGAATATCACAGTGATTTTATTATATTGACAAGGCTAACAAGCCCAAATTAATTACCACATTCCACATTTCACAGAAATATTATCATTGTTGATGTTGTTCTAGCACATATTATTGAAAGTAGGAGTAAGGGTTTAGATCACTTGTAAAAGTTTCATAGGAAAATCTATAGGACAGTGTGTTGGTCTGCCAAAGATGTTTTAAATTTGCGGAAAATTAAAATAAATCGAAGGTGAATGAGAAGGACTAGAAAGAATAACAGACTCTGAAAATTATACCTGATTGGCATAGCAGCAACTTCATGAGATTATTTCACATATCCTGAAATCTCCACAGGAGTTGGAGAGGTCAATAAGTGAGGAAATATATAACAAGATAAGGTCTCCATTCAATTACAGAGTGCATGAATTATAAGAGTAATGAGAATGTGTGAGAAAGGCATAAGTGTTACCATGGCTATAAGATTATAGAAGCAGAAATTTTTTTGAATGACCAGAAGAATCATCCTACAAAGAGGACATACCTACGACAGGAAACTTTTAGCTGTACTTGTGGAATAGGCAGAGCCAGACATAGCATCATTTGAGGTCCTAGTATACTCTTTGATATAGAGATGAAGAAAATGAGTAGATGGGAGACTCTTCCAGACTAGAGCCTCTCCACAGGTTACAGTATTAAAATTAAAACAGTTTTAGGAGCATTAAGGAAAAAATGGCAGAGTTCCTAGTCCTTACAAGTAAAGAGAACAGAACATTTATTGCAAAATAAATGTCAATAAAGTCAGGGAGTTGTTAAGCAACCCTAAGGACAAAAGGGATTAAAGAGAGCTGGCAGTTCTTCAAAAGAACAAACCAAGGATGAAAGATAACCTATCCTACTGAAGGGGAGAATTGAGATGTGTAGTAAGAATCACATTTGGATGTCTTGTTCCATTATTTCAGCCTCAAGGAAGCATACAGAAAGTGCAAAGTAGAGTAGATTACATAAAAACTATAGTATCTTCAAGATTTTCATTAACATTTTAAAGAAAAAAATAAATAATATGCCTACTGATTTAGCAGGTGACATGATCCTGGAAAGCACAAGAGATATATTAGTGGATAATTTGCTTATGAAAAAGTAAAAATTAACCTAAATATTATGTTATTCAATAGGTGCAAGTATCTTTGCAGTTATCGTCAGTGACACAAATAAAAGATGAAAAATAAATAAGGAAGCAAGCATTTCAAAGGCAAAGGATCTTCATAATTTCTGGCCACAAGTTAAACACATCAATAATATGATATAGCAAGATAATGATATAGCAAGAGAGGCAAGTATCATTTCAGAGTGCAAACAGAACTGTAATTTACAATTACACGAAGTAATATGCCTTCACTTGGTTCAGTATCGGTAAGGTATCAGCTTGAGAAACATGTTCTGCACTTTAAGAGCATTCACCAATTGGAGCATGTCCAGAAGAGAGCAATGAGAATGATCAGAAACTTAAAAAATGACCTATAGGGAGAGACTGACTGAACCAAGGAATAAGTAAAGCTAAACAAGAGAAGGAGACTCCCTGAGTGAATACAAAATACCAGTAAAGGTAAAAAGCTCCTCCAAACAGGAAGAAAATTAACTGGTTTCTCTGTGCAGTGTGTCTGTAGAAAAAAAATAGTAGCCTGAAGTGGTAGAGAGAAACAGAAGAGAAATCTTTCTAATGGTTCCAGTGATAGAGCTACGGTTGGAATTGTAAACACTACAAGTATTTAAAATCAGCTTGGGCAAATAGCTATCAGCAACAAAAGATACCATTAATACTACCTGCTAACTGAAGAAAAAGAGTAGCTGAAACCCCAAAGTTTCTTTCCTAAGAAATATCCTATGATTTCATGAATACATGTAATATGAAGAACTTCAGATGCAAAAGGTGAAACATTTAATGTTGGTTTTTGTGACCTATTAGCCATTTCAGTCATTTAAATGTTTTTTGGTGACAATTTCTCGCTTCTTTCAATCTATCCAACATATCAAAAAGCTGTGAGTTCACAATAAAAAAGAAATACTTGTGTTTTTTCTTTTTTGCTATCAATTAGAACATACTTAACAACTATGATGTTGTCTCACTCTTAAATGTGTGCATTTAACCTTACAAACAACATTTTACTTTCTTGTAGTTCAATATATCACACATATAGCTGCAAATTTATTTCTGTGCTCACCCAAACATGGAAGATTCAAACCATTTTTCATCAATTGAGGTAAAGCTGAGGACGCAGCAACATTAGTCTGAAAAGACAAAGTATCACTGTGATTAAGTGGAAGATTTTGATACCTGAGCTAAGTTTTTAATGAAAATTGGACTTGTAGTGTCCACTGTATCACAAGATGATAAAAAGACCTAATAGAAGTGAGTGGAAGTTTGAATCTGGCTGTAAAAGCAATGCTAAGAGTGGTTTGTACAGACATTAATAACTAACACAATTGCTGGGCTCTTAGGTCAAGGTTGTGTGCCATCTTATATGCAGTTTGAAGTCAAAATAGATTTTGCGTCGTTAACAGCTCCATGAGAGGGAAGGGAAGCTTTCTGGAAATATTAAAAAATTTGAAAATACACTAGGAGTTTAAAGTATGACCAGGGAGTTTGTCTATGTTTCTTATGTACCCAATTTGAAAGATCCTTTAAACACTGGAAATCAGGATTCATACTCATAATTTCTGCATTCCAACAGGACGGGGCTAAGTTATTTTTTGATATATTATAAAAGCCTTAATTAAATTGCTCCCTAAAAACAGAGGTGCTGAAGCGGGAATTTGATAAAAAAAGAGTCGTGTGTTATTTTGTGTGTTTTTGCATGTGTGTACAGGAGTGGAAAGTGTCACAAATTTGGAAAAGTCTGTACTGAAACATTTTGCAGCCTTAGGGAGACCAAGACTGAGAGGGGTTCTTACAAAGGGTTGTCAATGTTCCTCAGCTCTTCTTTTCTTCACCTGTCAGCATATATCAAAATACATCAGAACTGCCAGAAAAATAAAGTACATTTTTCAACTGAACCTAGCTAGGAGCATATGGAAAAAGGGAATATAAATTATATTAACATCTATATTTATATCCCTTTTTGAGCTAATCCTCTTTATTAAGGAAGGAGGAAAACATCTTTTCATGAGATTTATTGATATTTTTAGTACATGTCGAAACCCTAAAATTTTCATTTTTCATCACAATATCAAATTTGCAGCCAGGAAATAGCTTTTGCAGCAATCTTGAACCTACAGTCTCAAAGATTTGTTTACTTATTTTCTTTTACCAGAAGTATAATTTCTCCCCTTAACTCTACTTCATGACCTTCACTTAAACAAGATAAAAACAGAAAATGTTTCTCTATTTTGCATTTCTACTATGCATTGCACCAAGAAGCTTTCTGTCTGAATGTTTGTTATTGTGTCATCTTTGTTCAGTCCATAATAGCACTGAAAATGTTCTATAATGAAAATAATAGAAATAAGAAGCAGGTTTTTCATATTTCTTACAAATTTAACATCAACACAGGAAAAAGTTGAAAGTTTTCATAGAAATATTTAACTCTTCTACAATGTACAAAATGTGCTGTGTACATGACTGCATATCTGTATTTGCCAATTGTAAACATTACATGCTGCATGGGAAAGGAAATACTTTTTGCAGCTCATACTCTTTGGCAGAGCACAAGCTGGGAAACTTCATGTGGCCACTCACTGAAAATTTCTCAGCAAATGCTAACAGATTATATTTTTGTTTGCTTCTTTTGAGAAGGTGTCCTGGGTTCAGCAGCAGCAGTCAGTTTTTCTCCTTCTTAGTAGCTGGTGCAGTGCTGCGGTTTTGACTTTCAGCCTGGCAATAATACTGATAAAGCCGATGTTTTCAGTTGCTGGTCAGAATGTTTACCCTGACCAAGGACTTTGTGAGTCTCATGCTCTGCCAGGGAGGAGGGGAAGCCAGGAGGAAGCGGGGACAGGACACCTGACCCAAACTAGCCAAAGAGGTATTCCATACCATAGCACGTCATGCCGGGGGATGTAACTGGGAGTTACCCGGAAGGGCACGTCCTCTTTTCTGTCGGGCTCTTTTCCGGCGGGCGGTATCGTATTCTCTTCCCTTGTTATTTCTCTTATCATTATTATTATTGGTGGCAGCAGCAGTGATTTGTGTTATACCTTAGTTACTGGACTGTTTTTATCTCAACCCGTGGGAATTACATTTTTTCGATTCTCCTCCCCATCCCTCTGGGGGGGGGGAGTAGAAACTGTGTGGTTCTAATTTACGGCCTGGGCTTAAACCACGACAGAATGCATGTTTACTTTTAAAGGTTTTTAACCACATAAAGGCATATAACCTAAAGTCTGCTGTCTGCGACACTGCTGCTGAAAATACAGACTGCCACTGAATCCCACGGAAGAGGGTAGATGTGAAAGCCTGGCTGCCAAGTAAAATATGCTCTGCAGTCTAATTGGAAGTGTTTCAATGTCATTCTTTTTAGTCAGAACAGCAATTACATGCATGCCACAGACTGCGGAGGACAGATTTAACAACACCGGCATTTTTGTTTAGCACATACAGTACCTATTTATCAGTCTTACACTGGTCATTATCTTTTTTGATGTTGGAAGTTCCATTAAAAAACAAAGGCAATGCATTGTGTATTCAGCCATTTGATGTAACACATGAAACAATGGCCCAGGCCTTCTCAGGAAAATGATATGAAAGTTGCTACAGTAAAATCAATAAACTGAGACCATACTTTAATTTCTGAACCATCATATTGCAAGGATGATGAAATTATAGTCTATAAAACTGGCAACTTGATATATAGATGATATATAGATGATGTTTACTTCTATAAATAAAAACATTTAATCCTTTTTCAAGGATTCAAATTCAACCTAGAAAATATATTTTTTTCTCATTTTGGTTTAGTCTTATGATTTATTGTTGTCCCAGAAGTGTCCTATTTTCAGTTACTTCTCTTTCACTCCACCGCCTTCAAAATGCACCTCAAGCTGCAGTTCTGGAATCACACTGAAAAGAATGAAATGGCATACCAAAAAAGATGTGAATATTTAATTTTGGACAAATTTTGTTGCTCAAATCATTTTTCAATCATAAAATATGCTATATAGTAGAAAGAAAAAATGTCACATCTATACTGATACACAGAATGACCTAATTGTAAAAGCTGTTCCACATGTTCTTTGAGTTTCTTCAGTGTAAAATACTTCAATTGCAATAAAATTCAGTGGATGATACTGGGTTTTTTTTCCCCATTATGTATGGAAAGACAACATACAGAGCAGCTCTTTATTTCCTCCTGTCACTTTGTGCAGTAGTCCTGAAGACGTCATCCAGTCCTGGATAAGCATCAAGTCCTTATCACTTCTCCAGCCACCACTCTGTTCATATTGACTAAGTAACATGTCATTGAGGACAAAGTGAGAAACAATGTATGCCATCATGCATTTGCAGTACAGTTTCAGCTATAGGCCAATACCGTGGCTATCTGAAAGGACAGCACAGAGAATCCTTAATAAAATCTCATTCAAAAACATTCAGAAATAGTGCATTTTCACTTTTCAGGTATCTAATCATTCCAAAATTAATCTTGTTACAGTTAGAAAGCCTCCACATGCATGAATACTACTGGATTTTAATTCTGTACTGTGTAGTAGAGTTTGTCAGTCTCATACCACCACCACCACTTAAAAGAGGGAAAACTTTTGGGGATCATGTCCTTTGGTTTCTTTCCCCAAATCAATGCTGAATTATTAACTGTGCACCAAACTGTACAATACACAGCCTGGCTGAAGTTTTGTGGCTTTTTACGTAAACAAGCATTCATTTTCTTTCATTGCAGCATCTTTTCCTTACATTAGACTATCATAACAAGCAGTATGGCAAAACTGTAAGGGGAAAGTTTGAATAAAGTTTTTTTTAATTTGTGTAAGTGTCGCACCATGGAGATTACAGTTCACAAAATCACTGAACCATGTTGATGTGCAACTCTCATTAAAATTCTTTACTTAGGGGATTTGATGAATTTGAAGGTTAAATAAAAATACACTCTTAATCCACATTGCCTACATGTTGCTATGGAAATTGATTTCTATTGAAGAGCAATCTCAGAACAAGAACGCTCTTGGTTTCGTTGTTGTTCCCAAATAAACAGAGATTTTTTAGTGATATAGCTAAACAGGTCAGCCTCTGGGTTTGAGTCTTACAGCTGGAGAAAAAAGTCAGGGCAGGAAGTGGCTTCAGTAAGAGTGACCATGAACTGAAAAAGTGCCTGGCTAAGAAAACAGGAATGAAGGAGGACAGAAAAATTAAATCAGTTCTTTTAAAGACTTATTTTGGAAATTTGGTATGCAAGATCTCATAGGAGTGGAAAAGAGGAAAAAGTATGAGAGGGAAGCTGACATTTCCTCAAGGAAGTGACACAGCATGTACAAGCTGTCACAATGTAGAGAAAAGCAAGGAGACCATGGTTGAGCCATGACCTTAGCTACAGAAAGGAAAGTATGCAAGAGTGGAAATTAGGTTAGATTATAAAAGGCTTGTACAAATGAGTACATTGTATGGACAGAAATTCAGAAAACCTAGAGTATGAACTCCAAGAGAAAATAAAGAATATGATTGTGTTAACAGTAAAAATTAGTCCGTTATACAGCAGGGATGGAAAATTGACTACAAATGATGGCGGATCAAGGTGTTAAGGGCATTTTTGTATCTGTCTTTAATAGATCAAGTACAATTTAGTCAAGCAGTACAGTTTAGTATCGATGTCAAAGGCAGAAAGTTTCATTGGGAAAGAACAGAAAGTTGGGAAAGAACACGTCAAGGAGAATTTGAAAGAAATACATATTTTATTAAGTTGCCCAGACTGTATTATTTTCTGTCTTAGTTGAAAAAGTGTCCAGAATGGGACAAGATGGTGCTTATATGTAAAATGAGGAAAAAGGAGCATATGGAAGAAAACAGATCAGTGGCAATTAATATGGATCTCTGAAAAATAAGTTGTCTACAAAATAGTCTGGTTCTATCATGGGGTAGCATGCCTTGTGAACACAGAAGAAACAATAACTGTCATGTATCTTGAATTTTAATGCAGTTGGAGATGACATTCTTACAAGCAGTTTAGTGAAATATGGCCTAGATGAAAGGTGCATGGCAATGCAGATGAATAATTGTACCAAATTAAATACGAATCAATGGTTCTCTTTCAAGCAAAAGGATGCCCAGTGGGGCACTACAGAATCTATTCTGGATCCAGTTTTACATATAACTTGTAGATTTCATGGTGCTGAAGAGTACAATAAGCTTTCTGGGAAATGTAATTAAAATTTAAATATAAACAAAAAAATCATGGAAAAAATGTGAATCAATGGAAGCAAGAAGAAAGGTCCTGTAGATGATTTAATTTACAAATTGGGCAGGAGTAATAGACTATCAAACTACAGGGTGGATTTATGGAGATAAGGTAGTAAAAAAATAACAAAATCTGATGATTGAGGTGAATTGTAAACTGTACAGAAGTGGAAAATCTCATGCCATTGGAAAAAAGCAAAACTCATGCCAAAAAGTAAGAAGAGTTGTACAAGCAAGACAAATGAAATAATCCTCCCACTCTGCAGCACTGGAAAGTCTATGCTACAATTTCACAGCTGAGTTACTGGATACTTTAGAAAAATATAAGTGCACATGAAGAGTTTGCATCAGCCTAAGTCATTTAGCCTAAAGAAGAAAATGTTAGGGGGACAATATGGACCAGTTCTGATACTGTAGAACATAAAAGGTTGTTACAAAGGAGGAAGGAATTATCTGTTTTCCATGAGATAATGAGCATGAATTGCAGTCAGGAAGATTACTGTGATTTTATCATAAAGATTTGGCATCAGAATAGATCATGTGGGTGGCACTGAAGGCTCCATCACTAGATGCCTCTAAGACTAGATTAGAGAAACTTCTCTCAGGATTGAAATATGTGTCACTGATTCCTCCACAGGGCCCCAAGACCTGCAAGATAACCTCTCAGAATTTTTGCCAATAATTTTTATTTTCCATATTTCCCTCTGTTTTGTCAAAGTCTCCCTTTCCACCCAATAATTTGCAGATTCAGTGTCTCCTCTTTCATTCTTGATTAGTCACTGTCCTGGTTTTGGCTGGAATAGAGTTAATTTTCTTCCTAGTAGCTGGTACAGAGCTGTGTTTTGACTTTAGTCTGAGAACAATGCTGATAACACACCAGTGTTTTAGGTTTTGCTAAGTAGTGTTTAAACCAAGGACTTTTCAGTCTCAGGTTCTGCCAGTGAGGAGGGACACAAGTAGCCAGGAGGGAGCAGAGACAGGACACCTGACCCAAGCTACCCAAAGGGGTATTCCATACCACAGAATGTCATGCCCAGTATATAAACTGGGAGGAATTGGCCAGGTGGGGCCAGGATGAGCCCAGCATCAGTCAGCAAGCGATAAGCAATTATATTGTCCATCACTTACCTGGGGTTTTTTGTTTGTTTGCTTGTTTGATTCCTTTCTCTCCCCTTATTTCCTATCGTTATTATAATAATTTATTTAATTTCAATTATTAAACTGTTGTTATCTCAACCAATGGGTTTATTATCTTTATTCCGATTCTCCTCCTCATCCTACTGCAGGGGGTGGGGAGAAGTGAATAAGCAGTTGCCTGGTGCTTAGTTGCCAGCTAGCGTTAAACCACGACAGTTACCTCTTCATGTCCAAGTTAAAGTTATTTGAAAAAGTGCTGCCCAGTAGCAGCACTTTCCAGATCAATTGTTGTAGGAAATGAAAGAGTTCAAGTCCTGAAGCAAGCAACTGAGGTATTTAGAGCTCCATAGATGCTCATACAACTCTGCCAGACAGTGCAACAAATGTCCTCATGGACCATCCAGATATCCTTATTAACAGATCTGTTCCCCAGATGTCATCTCAGTGATCCATCAATGACTGAGGATACACATGCTCAAATCAGCTACATCATTACTATCTCACCAGGTCTGTCCTGATGTTTCTCATGAGTCTCAAATGTGTGTTGGCAACCTGACTGCTCAGAAAATATCAAACACACTTCAGTCAATTTCTTTATTTCCTTCTCTTTGCTTTCAGTTTCCTTTGACTTTTTCTTCTTTCATATACCATCTTCTCTCCATCTTTGATTCCTTTATCTTCTTCACCTGTTTTCATCTACTTCTTTTCCATGTGCAAAGGATAAAAGCTATTTCAGTCTTTTACCCAAATTTTTGACATTTCCCGTGATTCTTATAACACCCAAATGCTGAATGAATGAAAAACCAGTAACAACCAAATGCCAAATACAGCTAGAAATCCAGATTTGTCCTTTAGCTTCACCTCATCTTACTGGTTCACAGATGGCTGAAGAAATCATGAATTTTGATGAAATTACCTGCCACTGGAAAGCATTCATCAATTTAAGTTCATTAATTTTAAAAATCTGAGAAAACAGATAAAAAAATCTATCCTAGTACTATATGTGTATTTTAGACATTAGATGGACATTATATTTCTACATATGTAAAAATAATATAGACAGTAAAACGTAACAGCACCTCAGATCCTGTTTCAGCATTTTCAAAATAAAATATCTGGCCTTTATTTTGACAGAACTTCAGTTTCCAACTGTCATATTTTAATTCCATTAACAACCACAACAGATTCCAGATCTAAAATGAAATATAACATTACAAATAACAAGAATTACGTCACAGGACCAAGTTTCAGTCTTTCATCTTTGCTCTTCCATATTTCCTTGGGTCTGCTTCTGCTTTCTCAACTGCATTTATCAGCACCTCAACACGGTTCTCCAAGGCTTACTTGCATTAATATAGCAGAAAACACTACAGCAGTAGTTAGGATTTAATTAGCTGGTATCCCAATTCTGTCATTAATGCTACATGCAATGTCTGCTTTACTGAGTGGTTTGGTGTTACAGAAGCAGAGTAGAAGATCCAGACAGTTGCTCCTCTGATCTCCATTGTGTGTGATTCAGAGGGTTTGCTTTGGAATAAATTTAATTTGGTCTCTCAGGTCAAATATCTGCTGTAGATATGCACTCTGAGTTTTCTTAAAGGGAGAAAAGCATCACTTTGGAGGGACTTGTGGTGCTGTCTTGTGGTGCTGTCTGTAGTGCTGACTGCCCTGCAACCGAATGTGAAATACTTAAGTGCTTTGTGACATGGTTTCCAGTTGTGCTTCTGCTGGAAGTTACAAGCAAGAGAGAGAAGCTCTGGTGAATTCCCACACTGGGTGAGCTCATGGACAACCACCATAATAAAGTAGGAGCAATTTTTCATTGGATGCAAATATTCTGAAATTCAGTTTGCAAGATAAAATCTAGTTAAAAATAACATATCTGGAACTAATTATGCAAATTCAAAGCAAAACTGACTGAATGGGGATGTATGAAAAATGCCTACAGGTGAGTCACTTGCCATCTTACTTCTTTTAAGAAAACTTCAGCATTTATTGTGAAGTTCCTATACTATGGCATTTTTGCTTTTGGGAAGCGGAGAAATCCTAAGGGCCTGAATTCTGGATACTTCAGGCAGAGGGAGCTCCTACACAAGGACAAATTTATAACTTTAAAAAATAGCTGCCTTTCCTCCACACTCAAGCCATCTTTTTGCACCCTGAGCTAAGCCTTCTCTTTCCTGTCAAGCATGGGACTGCAAGTGCTGCTAGGTGGGCCTTTTGAGTTCACTCTTTGTCAATCAGCCTGGGAAATCCTTCACTGAGAACTGAATTTCATAGATTCTGAAATGAAAATGGAGTTGTAACACTGCAGCATTTTGTCCCACAAAGTGTGCAAAGGAGCACATCCATGTACGGTACAGACACAGCAGTGCTCTTAACTAACCACACTGAATCCTGAAGCAAGAAATGACTACTGTCATCATTTTGGATGGGGACTTAAGGAATGCTTATAAGTAGCTTCACCAATAGAATGTACCTTTTCATGTAGAATACATGTTTATTTTCAGAAATTTCTGCAATCACTGTGCATGTCTCACTTTTCCCACTTTCTATATGTATGCTGCTTTTAAGGGGTAAGAGATGGCAAAATCTAAACCTAAAATGATCTTTACTTCACAGTCACTGGTTTTCCACCTGGATGTTCCTTTGTTTGCTTTTTGTGAAAATTATAATAAAAATGATGAGTGGCATTTACCAGTGTAAGGCTATGAAAACCAAGTCAAATCTGGCTACTGAAAAGCTCTTTAGAGAGCACTCCTCCCCTAAATCTCTTCACAAGCAACCCCATCTCGCAGTTCAAGTTTGGTATTGTCTAACTACCCAAAAGCAGGGTCCTTCTCATCATGTCTGATGGGCAAATTCACTAGTGCAAGAATGGGGTTATAAGGAATAAGGCAACTGATGCTGGGCAGTTTAGGGAAAACATCACTAAATATTTTTGGCAATAACAGGAGGCTGAGTCATCCAAGAAGTGTTTCTAAAGTCTTTCTCTGCACTTATTCCATCTTTAAGTCCTTGATCTTTTCTCTATACTGTACATTCATGCACCCTGTTAAGTATCAACACTGTAAATTTTATGTGTTCTTCCAGCTATGGCTGGAATTTTCACTTAGAAGAAACAAATCAGTGGTATTTACTAACTTTTTTCTGAGTCATTCTTATAATAATGGGAAAACCCTACTTCCTAGATCATTGCTTTCACATAAAAGTATTCTCTGCTTGAAAGGTCATGCTCTCTAAATAATATATACATAAAAATGAATCTTCTCTCCTTGAACTGACACTGTTATAAACTTAAAGACAATGCAATAAAACGCCACCTTGATTTTAATCTTGCTTGAAAATATTTCTCAGTTTGCCTCATTCAGTGTTAAAATGTTGGCCATTATTGTCTATAAAATCATCTGTAGATCAGCATGATGCAGTTTGTTAAAAAGGCAGTGATCTAGTCCATGAAATTGTTTGCTGCTCCAAGTCTCATTTTAGCATCTACTTCTTGATCTGAGCATCAGCAGTTTGCTTTTAAAGAGAACACTATTTATGTCCCTGGAGAAAGCTGGAAATTTCTCCAAGAAATAAGTCAAGAAAAAAATGCACTATGAGGCTCCTGTTAGTCAAGTTAGTCAAGGTTAATGCCTTTAACTGATTACCTGCCACCTCTAGCATGGTAAAACAATTCTTTTTTCCCAGGAAAATGAATCTCAAGCTTTTTTTTAGAGAGGTTGATAACAGCCTTTTAATACCTGCAGAGATATTTTCACACAAACAGCTGCATTAATGAAATTTAATAATACCACCCCTGCTACACCTCATACGATCAAATCAAATCCTTATTCACTTCCAACGGTAAGAAAATGAATAATATTTTTGTGTTTATTTATCAAATGCACCACCTGTCTGATACCTCTAGGAAGATTCTTGTTTTTCGAGGATTTTATTTTGTGGATTTTGTGTCAAGCTTAACAGCTGGAATGACTAAATATAGTCAGGATTTATCTGAAAGAGAAGTGTCATTATAGCTATCCTCAAAAATTAGCTTTTCCAATATGGATCAAGGACATAATTCTATTACAAAGGTAGAAGCATACTTCTAGAAGGTAGGAAGAAAGGGAATGCATTTGAGACAGTATAGTGTATTTTCTTTATTAAATGGATTACCAATGAGCAAAACAAGTATAAACCAGCTTTTTACACAGCAAAACCCAGTCTTGTTAGAATCAGAAAGGTGAGCTGCAGGGAAAGCACAAGGACAAGAAGACCACATGCGCAAACTGTGAAAGAAACAATTATTTCTCATTTTACATATATGGAATTTTTACGCTATATTATATCTTTACCTGCCATCTATCCTCTATAAACTTTTTTCTCTTTTGTAAATGTGATGGCAGACTTTATTATAACAAGGCTGGGAAAGAGATTTAAAAGTTTATTTGCAGTATGCCATGGCGTTTTGATGATATTCTCAGAGCAACAGCAAGTAAAATATGTTCCTTAATAGACCACCTTAGTTTAAAAGCTTTGCGGTTGCTTTCATTCATCTGATTTTGATCCAGACAAATAACTGGAGTCATCATTACCCCTTGGAGGTGTAAGAATGCAGAATGTTAATGGTAGGTCTGGAGAGCACTGCTTTCTTGCTGTGCCCAAATGCTTTCTTGCTGGAAGAAAAAACATTCGGTTTGTCATCTTCTAACACACAGCTACTGAAGCTGAATTATCATGCTGTTTTGTCTTTGATAGCTATATAATTTTTTTATCTAGTATTCCTCATATACTTCATTCAATATCCACAAATGAATATTCAATGTCAAAAATGTCTAATATATTCATGGACTTAGGAGACAGCTAGTCTTGATAGCAACACAGCCTGACCAGGACTCTCAGTTAAATGTGATTTCAAATATCAAAGCCTTTTTGACTACAAACTCTCGGTTTTTTAAGATGTATGCATTCTATGGCAGACAGTTACAGTAGAGAAAAGTAAATAACATGTTATGCTTTTGAGGACTTCAGAGGACTGCATTTTAACACAATTATCTTGTATGCAAAAGTTCAAAGTAATTAAAGACCTCTTTGGCCCTTATCAGGTGGCTTCTGTATGCTTCTGTTCTTGTACAAATGTCCTGTGAAATGCAAGAGTGATGGAACCAAGATTTTTTAAAAATTACTCTAGAAATCCAAAGAAGATGTTAAAAAAACATAACTACATTAAAAAATATTTAATCTACTCACAGAATTCTGAAATGATCTGAAAGCTGCCGAGATACATTGTGACTTGCTTATGAATTTTCAGTAAGATTCTGTACAAAGATAAATTTCTCTATGAATGAACAACTTAATTTTATTTCTCAGGGCGTTCTTGTTCATAATTACTTATTACTTATCTGAAGATATAAGTTCCAGGATCCATGCTGTGCTGACATTGCTTATCTTTGATAGGGTGTTTGATAAGTTCATTACACATGGAATGTTGAAAAATACCTAGTCAGCTCATAGTTTTTTGTTAGGCAAAGCCATCTCAAAGTGTTATAGCATACATTCACCAAGCACTGGCAAGGCAAGCTCACCCACGAAGCACTAAGCACCATCTGCATCAGCAAAATAGATGTCTTTTATCTTATATTCCATTCTTGTCTACATACTCAGAAAATAAAACCAAGCATGATGCTAGCCTCCTGTTTTAGAACGGGAAACATCAACTTTTCCTCACTTTACATTTCATTTTCACCAGTGTAAGAGTACATTTTGGCTCCTGATAGCATAAATATGTTATTACTAAGCACACTAATTTGCTGCTCCAGCAAATTTTTCACCCGGCTGTTCTTTATATATAAACTTGTGAAAGCTGCCAAACTTATCAATTTTCTTAGCATATTTTCTTCCTTGAGACCATAATTGCATGACATTTTTAATAGGTTTTCAAAAGTCCCAGAAAAAAATGCAGGAAAACAGGCTATACCTGGTTTGCTTTAAAAAATGCCACTACCACAGTCTCAAAATGAAGGAATAGTCAAAATTTGCTCAGCAAAACAAACAGGTAAACGCAGGCTCTTTCAAAAACAGCCATCGAGGTGGCTCCATGCTGGCAATGGTGGATCTGTGGCAATAGCTGTGAAAGTCACTGAATGGTTGAGCATCTGGAGGTCATCTGGTCCAGCCTGACTGCTCAAGCAGGGACACCTATGGTCAATTGCCCAGAACCACATCCAGGTGGCTTTTGGGTCCAAGAATGGAGATCCTACAACTTGCCTGGGCAACCTGTGCCAGTGCTTAGACCCTCACAGTGAGAAGTGTTTCCTGACATTCAGAGGGAACCTCCAGTGTTTCAGTTTGCATCCATTGCTTCTGGTCCTGCAGCTGAGCACCACTGAAAAGTGCATGGCGCTCTCTTCTTTGCACCCTGCCTTCAGGTATGTACACACATTGATGACATCCCCTTGTTCATTCCCATCAATAGGCTAAACAGTCCCAGCTCTGAGAGGTGCTCCAGTCCATCATCTTTGTGTTCCTTCACTGGACTCTCTCCAGAGTGTCCTGTGTTCAGCTGTAGCAATTATTTTTCTCCTTCCTAGTAGCTGGTGCAGTGCTGTGTTTCAGCTTTAGTCTGAGAGCAATGCTTTAACATACCAATATTTTTAATTGCTGCTAAGTAATGCTTACCCCAATCAAAGACTTTTCAGTCTCTCATGCTTTGCTAGTGAGGATGGGCACAAGAAGCTAGGAGGAAGCAGAGACAGGACACCTGACTCAAACTAGCCAAAGGGGTATTCCATACCACAGCACATCATGCCCAGTATATAAACTGGGGGGAGTCACCCAGAAGGCTCAGATCGCTGCTTGGGTTGGGCTGGGTATTGGTCGGCAGGTGGTGAGTAATTGTATTGTGCATCACTTGTGTTTATTGTTGGGTTTTTTGCCTTCCCTTTTCAGTTTTATATTCTCTCCCCTTATTTCCCTTATCCTTATTATTATTGATAGTAGTAGCAGTAGTAGTTTTGTATTATACCTTAGTTACTGTACTGTTCTTTTCTCAGCCCATGGGGTTTACATTCTTTCAATTCTCCTCCCCATCCCGCCAGGATCAGGGAAGTGAGCAAACAGCTGCATAGTTCTAAGTTACCAGCTGGGCTTAAACACCAGGTTGCAGAGCCCAGAACTGGACACAGCACTCCAGGTGTGGCCTCACCTGTGCTGAGTCAAGGGAAAGAGCACCTTTGACCTGGTGGCAATATTTTGTTCAGTGAAGCCAAGGATACCATTTGCCTTCTTTGCAGCAGGGGCACATTCCTGGCTCATGTTCAACATCACGCTCACCAGGACTCCCAGGCCCCTTTCTGCAAAGCTGCTTTCCAGTTAAGCAGCCCCCAGCTAGAAGTCATACCTCAGTAATAGATCTGGCATTGCCATTCCTGCAGAAGCCAATAGGATGTTGCTTCCTCCATGGAGCACTGAGAGTTAATTCATTCAGAATAAGAAATAAACCAGAGTGACCATATAACTTCCCAAACTAGCTATTTAATTTTACTGCTATCCCAGAATACAACCAAGGTGGGAAGAAACACCAACAAACTGATAAAGGAGAGGAAATGATGAGCATCAGCTGGATGCTGACAGAAGTATAGGAAACTGGTGTGGATACCCACTGCTGTGGGTGCATGTGCATTCAGTATAGTGGAAACTTCTGAAAGGATTTTGTCCCAGAGCCTCTGAAAACATCAAAGAACAAGCTATTGAAACCTCAGACGCTTTATATGCCAACTTTGTTTATTGCAAAAATGTAATTATTCATTAACAGAAATAGGCACCACCCTACCACAGTGGTAAACTGATGGACACATTCATCATACTTCTGGTTTAGCATTTATCTTACAATACTGTTATTAAACCATTGTCAAGTCTACAAATCTAGCAGGCTGTATTTTGAATTTATTATTTAACAAACCCTTTAAAAAGTCATGAGCTGCCTTTTGTCTTATTGAAATGATGCCAGGCCAAGAACTGTGGTCAGCAAATAAATTCTACGGATGCTGCAGATTAAGGTCTTTGTTATTTCTGGGATTGATTATTTCAACTATTTATTTTGGGGGTTCATTGATTGCACTATTCAAACACTTCAGTCTATGACAGATGCTACAAATCAGATCATACACAGAATTTTGAGTAATGTGAAAAAATAACCCTATATATTTAATTCATCATAAATTTCCTCAGTGTTTTTAAAAGACTGCTTCCTGTTTGAAGGATACTAAGTAGTAATAAATTATCCCATTGAGCAGCAAGTGACTGGAAACAAGAACTGAATTTCTCAGTAGGCAGTCTTGGGGAAAACACTTTAGAATTCTGCTGTTGTTACTTACCTAAATGCTCATAAATGTTCGTGGGAGTAGGAATGAAAAAGTATTAATTAAAAGTAGAGAAGTTACTCCCCTAAACTGTAACTTTGTGCACACACAAAAAAGAACTACACCATAAAAAAACCCCAAAACATAAACCAAGCTACGTCTCTTCTTCAGCACATTTTCGCATCACTTAGGCTGCATCAGGTTTGATGAATCCCTTGAAAGTCTGGTGTGTTTGGCCCACTAACATGGAGCAAGATCAAAGATTTTGAAATTTTACCTTGTACAGAGGCTCAAAAGACCCAGAGGCTTTGTGAAGCCACCTTGACTTTTTATCTGATGCAGAAAGACTCCTGATAGAATTATATACAGTTGTGCCATTTCTGTGCTTTCTTGATCTCTTGGCACAGAGTGATATTGGGAAACAGAAAACCAATAAACTTCTGTTAAAAAGGTTGTTTATAAAAGCTAGAATCAAGCTTTTTTTTCATTTTGTTTCCTAGATCTTGCCCACAACTCACCTCTAACAGTCTTTTCTCTCCTAATGATGAACAAAAGTTCAATAAAAATTACCTTAAATTCTGGCAAGAAGCAAAGAAGAGTTTTGGAGATTTACTGTGAGGGAAAAGGGAAGTGAGATAAACCACAGGTTATAGGGATAAAAGCAAGAATATGTCTGGAGGCTTAATTGCTTTACTTTCATTATTAAAATTCCTGCCAAAACATCTCTCTGAGCTAAAACCTAAAACTCTGCTTTGGTCCTGGCTCACATTAAATTCCCATCAACAATATTATTACAGTCATAATGACAACAATATCTACATTCTGTTTCATGCAGAGCAATTGGCCTTTGAAGCTCCAGAGGATGCTGTGAACTTTTCCATTTTTTCTTTTCCAGACACAGAAAACATGAGAGCTGTTCGTGTTTTGCATCTAAAAGATTAAAGATTTCAGACTTACATTCCCAGAATTATTTTTTTTTTTCCTAACAAAAAAAGACAAATGTAGCTTATTTCCTCTGAAAAAGAAATAATATCTATATACTGTAGTGGTTCTCTTTGTCTACAAAATATTCAAAGCATTGGAGGCATTGAACTAGGAAACCGTATTAAATATATCATATTACTTTCTCTTCATTTTCATTAAATTTTCCTTCCCTCTTCTCAAAAAGCAGTTATAATTTAAAACCTCAGTAGTCTCCAGTGACCATACACACAACATGTGAATTGGCATCATTATTTAAAAAAATGGGGGGTTTATTAAGTAGAAAATTCAAAATGACAAGTGGAATATAAATAGAATCGTGTAAAAATAAATGCTTAGCTTATTCCAACTCAGCTGGTGCAGGACCACAAGAAAGATTGCTGATGAATACTTAATATTTATTTGAACTAAACTGCAGATTGTTTCATAGCTCCTGGCTAACATAAAGGTACTATTACTAAATAGGGAGAGCAGCCATATAAGGAGCTTTAAAACTAAGTGTTTCATTTTTAAAATGTTCACCTCCCACAAACATGAACAAACTCCATTTATAAAAAGCTCTTTGTTTATGATTCTGGGACTGCCAATAAGAGAAACTGAAAGGGAAGAATATCCTGAAGTGTTCATGTTCGACAAAGAAAAAAGGCACTGGCACCATATGAGCATAATGGCAAGCAAGCAGGATAGAACTGGCTACAGGTAGGAGACAACAGTCTGATACAGTACCTGTGAATATTTATTTTTTCCCCCCAGGACATTAATCTTATAATTTTTATTTCTCAGTTTCTTTAATTTTAGCAATAAATCATTTTACCTCAAAGACAATGTTAAAATACAGATAACTCCTACCGACAGGAGCATGGTCTTTGACAGTGAATATACCATAGGGTACAGTGAAGGCAATTGTTGAGCAAAACTTCCACTCACAGGCAGGGTGCCACGGGCAAGACAAGCAGGGATCATCTAGCCCATAGAGACACCTGGACCAGCACGCTGGGGACAACACTGTTTTAAGCAAGAGACCTAACGCCACCACTCGTTACATCTGCTCCTGCAAAGGGGGCAGTTGTGGAAAACAGAGACAACCTTTTAACTGCCTCAGTTATTTGGTTAGCACTTCTATTGCCTCAGAAATATAGAAAAGTGAGGCATTTGTATCTCATAGAAAAGTAATATTACGAACACAGGACTGCCACCTAGAGATGCCAACAGTATTTGATCAGTCAGAAATGGACTTGAGTAGCTGTACTTACATGCTGATATATTTTAAATGTCTGAAACACCTATTAGGTGACAGACCTAGGTATCTAATTTTGGAATTTGAAATATTTCTTCCTGTGCCTTGTTCAGCTTCCAAGTAAGGAAAGACCATTAAAATAAATCATGAGGTAATTCTTCATTGACTTGAAAGCTGCAGACTGAATTTTTATTAATCAACAGTAGCACACATTCTGTAAATAACACATAGTAATATCTAGATCATACCATACCAACAGATACTACCTTTTCATGGAAAACCAAATCTTTCCCACTGAGTGTTTTCAAAGATTTTCAGATCCCCTGTAAATAGCTGGGAGCTAGCTAATAATTGTACCCACTCAAATTGGTAAACCCAACAAGTTACTGTCTCCCTAGTAGTCCTGTCCCTGGGTATATGTAGATATGGCAGCAACATGACTACCCGCATGAGGGGTTAAAGACTTCTGACTTTAAAGAGCAACACTGTTTTGCTTTTAGTGAGTGGGGTTTTGGTGGTGGTTTTTTTTTATTTGGGGGTGGGGGGTTTGTTTGGTTGGGGTGGGTTTTTTGTGTTCTTGGTTGGTTGGTTTTTTGTAGAGTCTTTTTCTTTAAATAAACCAGAGTGGGACCTCTCTGTAACCCCTGCCCTGATGCTCTGGAGAAAACTTTGCAGTGGAGAGATCTTGACTAATAGCTACCATTAGGGATCAAAGGCAGAGAAAAGATAACCACAGAAGACAGCCTTCAACAAAAGAAGCATAGGTAAATATACAGGTAAGACAGCATTTCAGGGTCAAGTTGTGGAAAGTATGACAGTGAGGGAAGAGCTGTAAGTAGTATTGCTGGGCCTAACAGGCCACTTAAACTCTGCTCACGAGGGGCAGTCTCAACTTCTTGGAAACAGCCAAACCCAAATTGTACAGTGGGAGAAAGAAGCAGGGCAGACGCACCTGCTGAGGCAGTTAAGATTGATTTGTAAGTCAAATCATAGGGCAAAAAACTTCCCAGGTAATGAGCAAGCAATTATTATTGTTTGTTTGAGGTTTTTTGTTTGTTTTGTTGTGGGTATTTTTCTTTTAAGAGAAGTTAGTACACATGGGTCACAGGAGTACCCAAGATTGAGGGATTGTTAGTTTGGACAGGGTGAATTAAAAGTATCCTAGAGAAGATATTTGTAGTTCTGTCTGGATACAGAACGTAAGAATTGAACTTATTGGAAAAACCACCACAGGATTTGGGCATCTTTAACTTTCAAAGATAATATTTTTCAGGGAGGAGAGACATTAATGGCATACACTGAACAGACACTAGGAATCACATGCTGCAGATACTTTCAGGGACACATATACACCCTATCTGCTCACCCTAGGATCCGTTTAAAGCTAGAGCGAAACAGGCAGTCTCAAAGGAAATCCCAACGATTGTACCTATGGATGAATGTAGCATAGACTGATAGCCCATCTACCACCTGTACACTTGTCTGTGTGTACATAAAACTGCTTCAGATTTACTACCTTGGAAATTAATATGACAAAAGCACCAGAATTCTTATACTGTTTTTCTCTTTATTAAAATAAGCAGCATATGTAGGAAAATCTGTTAATGTAAACAATTCTAAGTATTTCTGAACTGTATTGTCAATTGCAGTTTCAATTACTGCTTCATTGTGGCAACATATGTTGCAATAAATGTGAAATATTGCCTTGAATAGCGTATCGTACAAATGCATGGAACACTTTCCCTCCATCTGCAGATCACACAGACTTTAAAAAACAATTTTCAAACAACTCTGATGTACCAGAAACCAGCCAATGATATAACCTTATATGCTTGGTACCTAATTAAAACAGGCCAAATAAGTTGGGTTTGACCAGGACTGAACAAATACTTAGCTGGTGATTACATTTGTGCTTTTGCTGTCTCTTTTCCTTGCCAGCATGGAATTTTACAGACTGGGTTTTTTTATAATAAAACTAAACTAATAACTCACAACAAGCTATATATTAACCTAACAACACCTCTCTTCCGTTTGTAGGCACTGCCTGGGCATACAACATATCCTTCTATGTTATATTTGTTTCTTGTGGTGGCTCAGGGCTCTTCTTTGACTATAAAACTTGGAGGGAAAACTGCATTCAGAATCACTGCAGTCAACAGCATTTCACAAATGAGTTTACTCTTCTGCAGCAAGGTATCTCATAAATGGTTTAGGACACATAATCAAAATTTGGCATTTGAAATTCAAGCCATTAACAAATCAGAAACACAGTGGCACCGCAGAACCTTGCCAGCACTCTTTCCTGGGGGTACATATGCCTTGCCTGAAGCAGAGCTGTTGGAAAAATGAGATTATAATGATTGGGTTTTTTACCTTTTTATATTTTTTACCTTATATTGTTATTGTTTTACTCAATCAGAAGACTGCTGTGTGAAGCCAGCAGTAAATTAGCATGTTTTCATTCCATTTTTCAGTAGGAAGTCTTGTAACCGCAGATAATCTGTGCTGTATCAGTCTGGGTGGAAGTTGGCTGGTTTTGTGTGTTTTCTCAACTTCGGCGCTGTTATCACAAGTGAAAGTTGATATGAAAAATTGCCACATTCACAACAAAACACCTTTTGCTAATTAAGGCAGCGAAGTAAATTCTTACCACTTTTAATCCGGCCCATTTTAGCCATAGCTCATAGACTAAAAGTTCCAAAGTGCATTTTCTGGAGGATGACCCTGTACCTAACTGAAGCACACATTGAATCCATTAAATTTAAAACTACATGTATACAGTCATGCTATTCACATATTTTTCTATCTAAAACTAATCACACAGATAATTCTTGTGCAAACCCTCAATATATTTAAAAAATTCTGTAAAGCTTCAAAAGAAATTCCAGCAGACTCTCAGAAATTACTAACCATTGTTTCTTGGAATTGTTTATCTAATGTCGCTAATAACTTGCTAAACGAAATAGTATTCAGCGATTTACAGATTACGAAAAGCAATTTCCACTGTGCTATTTCTCACAGCCCACCACAGCCCCTGAGGTCATCAAGCCTATAAATGACAAAGTAAATCATTGTTGCACTGACTTGATTGTTGTGATATAGTTACGTCTAAGTCTGTCACTCCTCTGCATCCTTCCAATGTAAATTATTACTTTTTTCCATTAAAGACAATGAACTCACAGCATTCCTAAGTCATTGAAAACAGGATGGAAAGAAATCTGCAACAGGAGCTCATGAAATCACAGCTTGGAGAAAGTAAATAGAAAAAGACTGTTCATCATCCAAGGACAGGAATTAGGGGCCACTCCAGTGACCAAGAAGCAATTGAAAATGATCAAAAGGAAAGAATTTTTCCATGGAATGGTAAATTCTGTAACACATTGCCATAGGTTGCACAGATCCCCAAAACTGTATAGTTTAAAAGTGATGAGGGTATTGGAGAAAAATGTAGGGACAAATAAAGGTAATAAAGGAATAGGCACCAGATCTAGCTAAAAAAAAAAAAAAAAAAAAAAAAAACCAAACCAAAAACAAAACCAAAAAAACCCAAACAAAACAAAACTTTTAAACTGCAGGTCTATTGAAACTGGAAGTTTGTGTCTGGAAAATCTAGTGAAACGTTTGCTCTAGTCTCTTACTTCTCCCTGAGAACATGTTGTTGGCTGCTAAGACAGCATTTTGAGCTAGATGAGCCTAGGTCTGGACAAATCTAACTATTCCAATGTTCCCATGAGCATCAGGTCCAAAATCCCCTCTGGCCAGGATAAACTAGAATAAAAGTCTTTTTTCTTTTTTTTTTTTAAAAAAAAAAAAGAAGGAAAAGGGAAATTACATCTGAATTTCAGTGAAATTTAATCCAGATAAAATCAGAGAACTATTTCAAAGTCCTTTGAAATGAAAATAAATTTCAAAGAACTATCCTGTAGTTCTATAAAATTTATTTAATCGGCTATATATGTTAATGTATCCAAACCATATGGAAATAACAACCCTTTTCAGTAAGAAAATCTTTCTTACTGCTTCTCAGAAGCAATGATTACACCATATGTTATCAATTCAATCGCAGAAATGTATTTAGGAGAAAAATGTGAGAAAAATTAAAGTACAGGTATTAAGCATGTTTGACTGTAGGGAGTTAAAGGAGCATGAAATTAAGTTATGCTAAGAGGTGATTTTTAAAATGGCTGATTTCCACCAGAGCATTGCTGTATTCATGTCAAGCATTTTGTGCTCTCAAATACATAACAAAGGGCATACCATACTCCAGAGCAGCAGAAAATAGGAAATACTGAACAGTCAGGCAAACACAATTTTGATTAAAAGACCAAACAGTTTGAAAAGGCCAGATCACTTAACTCTTTAACACATAAAATAAAGTGACTATTTAATGCTAAAAGATTTGACATTGACCCTGAACTTGGGAAGCAAATGGACTGCTTGGAACAACACCCCAGAAACATTTAGAATTTCTTAGCCAAGTAAAAGGTGAACTCCAGGATTTTAATTTTGTTCTTACTGTTTTCAACTCCTCTATACCATGCAGCTTTCTACTAGAGCCCATATTGCTTCATGCCAGCATCTAATAGGAGAAGCATTTTGATTAAGTGGCCAAGCTGGACAACAGAGATCACTTCCAGGGCCATAGGATAATTCAGGTTGGAAGGAAGCCTGGGCGCTCAGCTAGACCAGCCTCTGCTGAAATCTTCCACAGATGCTTACAAGTTTCCCCATATCACTGTTACATTTCCCCATGCTCCCTTACTATGACTACACTGCCATTTCCCTAATGCTTTTTCCTGCAAAATAACTATAACCAATTCTCTCATATAATAATAGTGTATTTTTGAAAATATTAACCACTTGCATCTTTCCCTGTGTCCTCAAGGCACATCTGCTGTGCTGGCTTCTGGCAGCTGCTCCAGCAGTGGGCTGACTCCATGCGGGTACTGCTGCAGTGTCGCACCTCTGCTGAAAGGGGTCCAAAAGCAGGCACATAAGCAGGCAGTTGTCACGCTGGAAGAAAGCTAATGGCCATGTCCCACAAGAGCTCTGTGTCAGCACTGGTACCATTCAACACATTCAAAGGAGATTTAGAAGACAATAATGAAGTGGCAAATCTTATCGATGATACCAAAACTATCTAGAGCAGTGAAAATGAAAGCTGACTGTGAAGATTCATCAAAGGATCTTCTGATATGAGCACTGCAATGATATAATAAATTTATCACTGACAACTGAAAGAAACACAAATGTGGAATGTGTTCTGGAAGTCTAAGCAGTGGTGAGCTCTAAAATATCTGATGCACACAGAAAGAAATGCTGTAGGATATGGGGTGTTCTCTGAAAATATTAACATTGTCAAAGTGCTACTAGGCACAAAAAAATGCTAGAATTTATTAGAGAAGAAGCAAAGGAAAACTGCATTTTCCCACTGTATAAATTATGACACATACTACTTTCTGCATCTCAAGAAAAAAAAACCAACAATAAACCAGAGATACTGCTTAGATGAGTAGAGATTCAAGACAGCTTCTACAACATACAGACGGAAAAAACTGGTGGAGGGGCATGACAGAAGGCTATAAAAACATGAATTACATGGGAGCAAAGCATAAATAAGCTACATTTATTCACTATTTTTCATGACATGAGGTAGAAAAGGCGTCCCATAAAATTAACAGTCAGTAACCCCAAGCAATTCAAAAGGAAATACTTTTTTCATAACATGTATAGTTAAAATCCAGAACCTTTTTTCTGCTCCAAAGTCTCTTTTTAACGCCTGCTCTCCAAAGACATACTTGGCTTTGCCTAGCCATACAACATGGTTCAACAATGGATTTGTCCAATCTATAGTAGCACGATTTATTTTTGTATTTCTTTAAAAAATGCCACTACTTTATATTAGTAAGATAAGTCTATTAATTTTATATGCACTGATTTTTCATTCACAATTAATTTCCAGTACACTAATTTCTAGAATAAATTAACTCCATGAAACATATTTTCATTAATATTCATTCAGTGTCTGAACTGGTCCGTAGATCTGATTTTCTGACACTCCAGACAAGCAGTTTCTAAACCAAATCCAGCTGAGCTGTCAGTGCTCAATTCTTTGTAAAGTCTAGTGGACAAGAGAATTTCAGCAAAGCACGGGAGCAACCAAAACCAAATGTTTCATATGTGATATGCCTGTCCTTACAATTAGGTACAAATATAGTCACTGTATTTCAGTCAGAGACTCTAAAGAAGACTAGGCAATGATGAAACATCCTAAATTTTTTCACCATTGCTCCCAATAAACAGCTACATTATCCCTAGTGCAATGAAAACCATTTCAGGAGTAAGATGTTTTTCCCGTCAATAGTAAATAAGTATAAATACAAGGCATCTGATAAAAAAAAATATACTAGCTATCATAGTACTTTGGCGCTTAAATTCATTATATTGAATGATATTCATTGTATAAGACTGATCTCAGTCTCCAGTACATAAATAAACTGTTTTATGTTAATAACTTATATTTGTTTCATAAAATCATAGAATAGTTAGGGTTGGAAAGGACCTTAAGATCATCTAGTTCCAACCCCCATGCCATGGGCAGGGAAACCTCACACTAAACCATGTTACCCAAGGCTCTCTCCAACCTGGCCACGAACACCTCCAGGGATTAATCACAGAGTTATAAGCACTGCATAATTAGGAGAGGCAGCATTCCAGAAGACTGCGTCAGTGCTTTCTACCATGGTAGAAATTAATCTGGAATTTTCTAAACAGGATTAACCACACATCTCAAACTTCATCATAAACAAGGCACAGAAAGCTAAGAAGAAATGTCACCAAGCATGAACAAATCCTGCTACAAGCAAACCAAATTTTAGCCATAATTATCTCACAGAAGTAACATTTGGCAATTTTGTTTAATCCTTTGCATTTGCAAATTCTCAGCTAGTTTTTGGATAGTCATTAGTCTCATGACTTTCCCTATTTCCCAAATATCACTATCACTAGTTTAGAGAGAATTTTCTCAAACAGAGCAATTTGTGCAGGAACATACAATCAAATAATAAAATTCAAAAGCTAACCTCCTTGCTTCTGTTAAAATTCATTTATCATTTTCCAATTTCAGTCTGTAAGCAAAGCTACTGACCAAACTAAATGGATTGTCCCCTGAGGAAATATTCCAGGAAATAAAAGAGTAAGAGAAATCTTTAAAAATAATAAACACTCTTGATCACCAATTATGCCAAGTAAATGAGAAATAGAAAAGCAATAAAGAGAGAAAAATGACCATCAAAACCAACATTTAGATACAAACAAAAAGAGAACAAGAAGCACATGGGACTAGCCTTCTCCAAAGATGGATTTAGTAACCTAGCATGGCCCCACAAATATGAAGGTGATATCCAAACAGGAATTCATGAATTTCAATATTCAATACAATGATAAAATTGAATACCCAACAGCAAATCAAATTTGCAAGGCTGCATTAAATGCTTGAACCCTTTGTACATTGAAAGGCAGGGAGCTGGATGCAATTTTGAGATACAGCCAAGCTACATTGTGGGATGTCTCTATCAGTCAGCAGAAAATGACGAATGGAAGAATGCATGTGCCTGAAATTCACCTCTGTGACCTCCAATCCATTAGCTGTACACGTCCAAATGTCTATGAGAAATCAGTATTCAAACCAATCCTTTTATACACTGATATGTTGGGGGTTTTGTTCAAACAACTGGTCCCTTTCTCGCTTTAGAAAAGCAGCAGCTGCTTCCCATCTTCTCATGATAGCCCAACATTTAGAGCACCACAGCTGACCAGACATCTTGGGTCCTAAGCCCTTTACAGCCATAAAACCATAGCTTATGCATCCCAAGAATAGGCCTATAATAAATCAATAGGCCCAGGAATAAGCTATAAAGTAGCAGGAGAACCTTACTTGGTCTAGTAAAGCAAGATCATTTAATTACTCTTTAAATGTGTCCAGGTACAAACCAGACAGGGAAAAGTGGTTTAAAATAGCAATCAATACAACTGCAAAGGTGTATTCACTACATTGGCAGCTGAACAACTGGCCATAAATCATTTTAAGCTGGCAATTAAAAGGATAACTTTTCAAACACAGCATTTTGTAACAGTTTCCCAATAGAAGAAACAAGAACAAGAAAACCCACCCAGATTCTAGGATATAGCTTGAAAATTTTCGAGAGCAATTTCAGGAGGTGTTGGCAAGTGTCTGGAGGTACTGACCCAGAGGTCCTTCCAGTCCTCCACTCCTATGCTGCTTCTGCATAGCAGGCTACCAGCAACAGAGCCTCTGGCTTTTTAAATGGCTGGAAGAGCCATTGAGAATATATACGCAAAAGCTGGGAGAGAAGATACTGATTAATTCACAGTAAAGCATTTAAATAGACATTGTAAAAGTATACCATGATCTCAACCTATTCTACAGAAACTGCTGAGTACAAAGAAATGCATAGTTATCACTGGGAATCTGTGAGGGGATGTCTGAGGGATGAATTTGCTCATCCTAGGGGTCTATAGTTTCAAGCCAAAAGAGCAAGTAGTCCCAGCCAAGGCTTAAAAGACTGAAGGCAAACATTTAAAAAAGAAGGAGCTAAATTTAAGCTCTTACTGTTATATTTATTTTCAAAACCACATGGATTATTTAGGAGCAAAAGCCCTGCTAAAAGCCACAGGGACATGGAAACATTAGAAACTGTTACTCAACTGAGGGTGCATAACTATGAGGATTAGGATTAATGTAATCACAGTTCTGCAAAATAACAAATAATGTCTTAAAAATAATTGACATTCTCAACAACTATATTTTAACTGCCACCAAATGGCATCACATGGTGAAAGTGGCTCAGTGTTCACTGCCTGAATAATGACAGCTTGCTTAAAATGGACCCTATTGTGTAGAATGCAGCTCAGTATATTCTTCTGAGACATGTGCTTCACTTTTAAAATACAGTGATAGACTTGCAGGGTAGGCTTAACCAACCTCAGACCCACCATCAGTTACCAACAAGTAGTAAAGGCAGTCCTTCGATGGCTATAAAGGGTCTCTAGAAACATATATTGAGATAGTTTCAAAAAATTATAGTTGAGATATTTGTATTAGAAACTCCCATTAATTTTCCTGAGAATTCAGCCCATGCTTTATTTAGGCAGCTGTGGACATCTCAGGCTAAATGTCTTCCACTGTGGTTTTCAGTTTAGTCAGTCCAACCTCATTATACCTGAATCTGACCATTACATCCAGCTTGAACTAGCCTCCCAGTTTCAACATAAACAGCAAAATCAAAAAGATGAACAAATAGGAAAGTGCATGCCAGCTTGATTCTCTTTTTTCCCTTCACATTAAGATAAACAGGTTTGGGAAACAGTAGGCTGCTCATGGAACTATCTGTCCTTTGGAGGTGATCAGTTTTGCAATCTTACTCTAAAGTTTTAAATTTTCCTTTTCTTCCTGATACATAACCTACCCAGTCATATGTTTGAGGATTAAGATTCTAGTCCTTTGCAACATGTTCCACATCAGTAGGATGAATTTAGATAAATTTAATGATTCTTTGTCCAAAAAAGCAAAACTGAAAACTAAAGAAACAGATCTAAAAAAACATTTCAGAAATTTTTTAAAAGAGTGATTTGCTCATGCCATCAAACTGCCTTAGCAAGGCAACTGGCTAGAAAAGCATCAAATATAAACAATATAACTATAAATCTTATTCTAATTTATGCAATGGATTACCTTTATGTGATGAATTACCATTCATTTAAAGGCTTTTCACGCTCCACAGGCTCAACAACTACCAGTCTCAAGGGCACCTGAAACAATTTAAACAGCTTAGGAAAGCAAAATCTGCACACCAGTTATGTTTGAACAGCTGCTAGTAGATTTGGACATTTCTAGTTTGTTGGCATTTTTCTGCTATCACAGTGGAAATTTTCAGAATTGCACGCTTTTTCTAATGCATTAATTTGCTGTAAGAAGTTGTTTAGCTTTCATTAGCAGTAGATGTTTCATTTATTTTTGTTAAGGAACAAAGAAAAAAATGTAAACATGCCCTTGTTTGTGATGATTACTCTTTCATTCCATTTTTTCTTTACCTTAGCGGACTTGCAGAAGAAAAAGAGTAGGTTTAACTGCATATACAATCTATGTGAACTCAGTCACATAGTGCAACTTTGCAAAACTCATTTAGCTCAGCCTTACTCTACTTACTACTTCAAATTGTCTCCAGTTGTAACTTATCCCGTGAAGATGTAACGAAGAGCAGAAATGCCCTGTGCAGCATGAGCCAAGGTAGATCTAGAATAAGCAGCTGAGCTGGTGCCTTCAGCCCTTAGCCAGCCAGTCTTGACAAGAGGCAACGCTCTTGGCCTCACTGGGTGCATCTCCGTGGTTCTGAGACAGACTGAAGTTTTCATGCAGCACTGCAGTTTACTGTGCATATGCACCAGTACACTCTGACATCTTTGTATTTTGGTCCTGTGCAAAGGACATGTCTGAGGACACAGAGGCAGTCAGGCTCCTTGGTCAGAGGCAAAGCAAAGCAAGCTCCAGACACAGCTGAATTTGAGCTCCTCTCCTTCCCTGCAGCCTAGCCAGTGCTTCTTACAGCAAGAAACACTGTGCTGGCATTAAAATCAAATTAGCAGTGTTTCTCTTGAGTGCACGCCCCTGAGAGGACAAAATGGAAAATGCCAAAGATGAGATTACACCCGAGAGAGGAGTCAATGTTGAAGTCTTACTGAAATCTTTGATGTGTGAACTCATATACCAGCAATAATCACGCATTTATTTGAAAAATTGCCTACTTTTAGCTGTGTTTTCAGGATGATACTGAATTGCAGCTTGTAACCCAGGCCTGCTTTATGCCATATTCATTCAGTAAGCGAGAAGACAGTCCACATAATCTGCCGTTTATGAAATATTCTCAGACCAAAAACTTGACAGCCAAACTAAGAAAGATTTCTGAACAACACAGTAGATAAAGCTTATTACATTGATTCATCTAGCCCCAGGCCAGGCTGTGGTAGTAATTTCCTCACACAGTAAATTCTGCAGGCAAACCTATAATTATTTGCTTTGTTATATGGTAAAATAATCACTTTGGAAGTACCCGGTACAATTCTATTAGGACAGAATGAAGATAAGGGTAGAGTAAGAAAGCAGTAAGAGACAACACATCCAGCACTGGTACCTGTGACGGCTTTCAGAAAGAACGAATACACGAAGAGACTAAGAAGAAATGACGCCATACGCTGCAATGATGGTAGTGCAAACTGCACACCAGTTTTCAAGCACAGTCACTAGGCTCATGTGTTAATTGCAGCATTAATACAGGCAGGGCCTCTTGAACTATAATATTCTCAACATTCACCCATTCAGCTACTGTAAATCATATCGACCTCAGCTAGTAAACAAAATCTTGTTTGCTCAAATTAAACCAAAAATTCTTGAACTTTGAAAGCTTATTCATTGCTAGTTAAATAAGTTCCTATATTCATAACCCTTAAAAAGCAAAGATTTTATTTTCTTGGAGATCTTGTGTGTTATCACTCCAAGACATCTAAAGGAAGATGCTTTTTTTTTTTTAGAGTAAATGCTCAGTATATGAGAGTTTTGGCTCTGCTTAACTCATCCAAATCTGAGTATTTATGAATTAGCCTTTCCCCAGAGATATTCAAAGACTGTAAATTACTGAAAATTACCATGAAAATGAAACTGCTGGGGATAACATAAGCTTCATATTTAATATCCAGAAAATTATTTCCCTTTCTGTTCTTGATCAATATTTTTGCAATGAATAAAAGAAGCTAAGCTGTGGAAGAGTACTTTTTTAATTAGAAGCAAACATTATGCCACTATAAATTGATTACTCCATAAATTCAGCTACAGAAATTAAAAAGTTTAAAAATTAAAGTTTCAAAAATCTTTATTAGCCATAAGAAAATATCATCAATGCAATAAATTGTCTCTTAAAACCATAATTACTCTGACCTTAAGTAGTCCTACAGTAATTATTCGTAAGTAATGGAAATAACACAAAATTAAATTCTCACCCAGTCTAATAACTGGTTTTAACTGAAGAAAGATTCATAAGCTAATTAAAATTCTCAGACTTTCTTGATGGAAGAATATAAGGAATACAAACAAAGCATTCTGTTTAACTCAATCAAGAGTTAATTTGATTCTTTATAGAGTCTTATGAAACCTTTAAAATTGATTGTATGGATTTCCTTCAAGTTTCTTCTTATACTTGAATACTGAATATACTCTTGTATATACTGAATACTCTTGTATTCAGGTTGGTAGGCAAGAACAGTAAATTACTGATACTAGTAAAAAACTGTGTGCAAACCCTTTTTATGATACTACCATGACCATGCTTACCGTGCATTTTGGAGTACATATGAAAATCAAGGATTAGCAAAAATACCAACAGCAGAGAGACTCGGGCCTAAGAAAAAGAAAAAAGCTAAGCTCTTTTCCTAAATGGAAATTCCCTCCTGTTTAAAACAAAACTAACTGGAAACATTTTTAATCAATTCTGTAAATATTGGAAGAATCTGAGTAAAAAAAAAAAAAATATCCATAGAAGCAAAACTAGATCCATTTTCTTAAATCAATGGTAAGCAACAGATAAGCAACAGGAACAAAAATCAATATAAAGGTAAAACTCTGTAGGAGTTTCTTTTCTGCTCCTGTTTGAGAGGTGGCAACAGCAAACTGGAAAGTTTAAACTATTTTCTAGCTTTACAAGACAAGAAATAAATGTTGATGCTTTTTAAATGAATGAATAAATTAAGATGATGCATTAAACAGGTTGAAATAGGTACAGGACGTTTTGCTAGCTGAAATAGTAGTCAGCATGTTAGCTATAGAAATCAAACTAATCTGTCGTTATACTAAAACCTCATAAAGCCAGAATAACCAATGCAAAATATCAAGTTCAGCAGCCAAATGGCAGATGGGCATTTTTGCTGATATACTGTTTGGACAGTGATTACTCAGGCTTAAAAAGAAAAAAGAGAAAATTGAAGAGATCCAGAGCTAGTGGCTGGCAGGGCACTGGGGCAGCTCCACAGAAAGCACTAGTACAGTCCCAGGGCAGGCAGCAGGCTGGCAGGGCCAATGGAGGCAGCAAACAGAAACATGTACCCTGCATGAGTGGGGATTGCAGTGTGTGCTGTTCCGGGAAGGGCTGGAGGTCTCCAGGGACCTTCCCACGTGCTGTTCCTTCCCCAGCAAGGGGGAATGAGCTCCAGGGCATCCTTTGGCCACATTGCACTCTCCATGATAAAGTGGCAGCATTACTCAGCTGCAGCCTTGGCTCTTTCCTCACTTTGCTCCCTGATGCTGAAAAAAAAGTGTGGTGAACTTCTCAAAGGGAGAAAGATCAAACAGGTACCAAAGGAGGGTAATATTCTGTCAAGGAAAAGCAGCAATGAGAAGAAAACCTGCATCCAACTCCTTGAAATGTCCCTGGAAACAGCTTCGTGACTCTTTCATACCCTTAGACCCTGCCTTCCCACTGATTCTCCAGACCTCCATCATCTCCATAAATAACCACTGACCACGCCACCTGTGATCTTACCTTGGCCTCACATTTTCTCCAAGGTGACCCACCTCCACTGGGACATCCTCCATTGTTGCTAATAATGAACTGAATACTTCAATCTGAAACAAGAGGATGAATATTTCAACCAGAACAAAATCTTTTGGGATTGCTATTCTGGTAAGATTTTGGTTTGGTTTTGTTTTGAGTTTTTGGGGTTTTTTTTACTGCAATGGGAAGTATTTTAAGATTTCTACTTCCACTTTGTCAGCAACAGAATAATCAATTATTCTTAGAATTCTAATGTGCACATTGTTACAATTGTTTTTCCAGCTGCTACAGGGCCCTTTTTTCCTCCTCTAGACAAATGCCTAGGGTCTTTATCATGACTGTACAAATCCTTTAACATAAAATTAAATAGCATAAATCAATGAAATATTGTGTTTAATACAAATAACACCATTACTCTGCTACAGAGGACCATTTGGTTATACCTTTCAGCTTTTTAAATAATTCCAAGAGTGCAGCTGTTCATTGTCTTGGAGATGTATAATCAGATATTCTTTCTAATGCGCTGTGAATCATTACTTGAATGAGGTTTTGTTTTCTTTTCATAAAGAAAAATATATGAATTTTCACTGTATTAAAAAAGATGCAATTAAATTTGCTCTCCTTCTCTCACTGTAACTCCCTTTACTCTTTTATTTCCAGTAGCAAGATTTTTTTTCTCTTTCATCGCCTTCCTCCTCCTTGGTGTCCACTCACCATCCTGAGCATCTGTGTACCCCGTCAGTGGGCCCCTATATTCATCAGTTCCCTGCTATTTCCTCCAGGATTTGGCTGTGAAATGGGGAATAGCTTTTCCTGAAAATGATAATAAGTTGGCTGCTTTAAGCTTCCCTACTGTCTTTCTTATGAAGGTGAATTGCTCAGGATAGCAGAGCAGCAGCAACAGAGAAGACACACAGTAGCTGCATGAACTTAATAAATTTTCAAGAACTCTAAAAGAATTCCAGCATTTCTTTTTCAGGAAAGTATTCATGACTTGCACTACACCCATTACTAATATGAGAAAATGCATCCTCCTTATGCTCCGGAACTTCATGGCTATTCTGATAAATGCAACAACTCATATCTCAGGAAGAGCAGTGTCTATTGCACTACAGCATCTTTTCCTTTGGTTCTCAGAGACCCAATTTTCAGCAGATTGAGCTACTGTTTCTCATCTTGTTCCTATGGTTTATTCATTAAGTTAAAAGAGTTGAGGGCTAATGATCTGAAGCATTTGTCTCTGACTTCAACAACATACTTCTGAAAAACGTATTAATTCTCCTTCTATTCATTAGAAAAATAAACACTTTTCTTCAGGAAAGATAACAAGTGATGATACTGTAGTAAATTATGGACAGCTGCTGAAGAGGAAATGAGAATGAATACATTATTTTTTGTTTAATGCATTTTTCTGATTTGACTTGTATTTCACTGGAAATACTCAGATGCACCCTGGTCACAGGTACTCTGTGAAGTCCTCCACTTCAGTGGGACTACTGACCAGAGTGTTTATCAATAAGGTCAAAATTTAGTGTTTCCAATAAATGTTGAACACATGTACAGGTTGGGATTTACACCAAATTCAAATCAGTCTACTGCATTACCTACAGAGAGTGAAAAACAGCAAGTTACTATTTTTGTGTACTACATTTGAATTAGTCTGGAACTCCACAGTACAAAGCTTTTGTCCCGAAAAGACACCAAGGCCTTGAAAAATTCCAGCAGCTCCTCATCACAACTAGGGCAACACCCTCCTTTCTCCTTTCATTTGTACAAAGTTGATCAAATAGCCTGGCAGTATCGATAAAGTACATCTTATCTCTTCCAATGAGGACAAACAGGCCTTCTCTGCCCAGAATAGTGGTTTCTCCTCAAAAGCAAGCCCTGCACACAAGGCAGGACTCTGCAGTGTTTCTGCTCTCAGTCAGTGACAGGTTACTGGATTTTGAAGCATGAAAAATCCTATTCAAGGACTTCTTTGAGTGGGGAAAAAAAACAGTTTTGGATCAGGTCTTTCAGAGCTGTGTTGAGCTCCCATATTGACACCTATACCCCTCAAATACTCCCCACACTTCACAGCCTGTTCCATTTCTTTACGAAAAGAAGGGACTTACAGGGTATTGTAAACTGCTCTGCATGCTATACTGCAGTAACACTGTCGTATACTCTGTCAGATTGTGAACATCTAGCATTGGCTATCACTTGAAAAGTTCAAATATGTTCGGCTCCAGGGATCTGGAACTCTATTTTGGGGAAGAAAAACTGTACTGCACCACCTATGCGCCCAGTGACGGTCTCCAGTATAGGAATGCTCCTCTAGCAGCTGGGACACTGACCCACAGAACTTGCTGTACACACCTTTTGAAGTTCCTACATTCTTCAAACTATAAATCACTTCTTTAAAGCAGAGATTTGTAATGCATTACAGTCTTCTTTGATAATTAGTACTTCTGCTGTGTTTGTCTTAAATTAAATAGTTCAGAGCTTTTCTGATCTTGGAGACGGTAAAACAAAACAGAACAAGACTCATTTTTCTCAGTACCTACATAAAATCACCTTTAATAGCCATTTTCCCTCTTAACCCTGTACTAAAAACACTAAATTCCCTTCGGGGAATCAATTGCAATACAGTACTTACTACATATCACCTGTGAACTGAAAAACCAGGGCACAGAGCTAGTGCCTGGGCTTGCTTGCCCAGCTTGCCCTATGAAAGAACAAACATCTGGCAAATTATGGACAAACAAACTAAACATAGTTGGGCTGCTGTAAAAGATGTCAGATTCTGGATATTTATTTTAGATATAGACCACCACCATGTTGTCTACCCGAGCAGAGCACTTCTCATCCGATAATCCCCTCTTACTTTGTTTGGATTTTATTATCATTATTGGTACACTGAAAGTGCTTCATCCCAAAGACACGAGCAAGTTGACTCTACTCCTACCCCTATGGAAAGTAAATGGTAACTCTGGGGACCTTGACTAATGTAAATTGCACTTGCATAAGGCCTTAATGAAAACGTTCTCCCATATCAGATTAGGAAAAAGTAAATTCCACATTAGACATTAATTATTTGCTATAAATATTCTCTTACCTCTATTGTACTCTAATCTACATAAGGGCTTAGTAAATGGGATATGTCTGGAAGAAAGGCACATGAAAGAGTGTTGCTGGAGTTGAAGCACAAAGCAAAACCTTCTTTCCTTTTAGTCACATTAGTCACATGATTTCCACAGAAGGGAGTAACAAGAACAATTATTATTTTTATAGAGTTTTAAAAAATGCAGAGTATGAAACATAAGGAAGACATCTATGCCTGAAAAAGCTCACAATTAAAATAGCTAGCAAAAAAAGACAGTTATCACATAATGGATAGAGGATGTGATACATCAAAAACTAAAGTGTTTAAGCCAAGAAGATTAGCATGCACCATATTAGTTCCACTATTTTGTATTCATCCATCATCTGGGATCTTCAGTTTCAGAGATTAGAGCTTCATACAGGCAGCATTAGAAACAGAGGTTGCTGGGGAAACAGCTGGTCAGAAATTTTCCAGTGAAATAAAATTCAGTTTGAAACATCACCAGGCTGGTAACCTTTGATGAATGCAGAGTTTTAAGAAATCCTGCCCAGGCTCTTAGTAGACAGAACAGCTGGATACCTTGAAGTCTTGAAAACACTGGTTCTAGAGAGAGCTCTGAAAATAACAAGTCTTTATGCTACGAAAATGGGGTGCGGAGCTTTGAATTCACAGGGTTTGTGCCTCTAAGAGGGTTCACATAAAAGGTGGCCCAGATGGCAACTACCCTGAGAATACATCTGCAGCAGTTAGGAATCTTATCTATCCACTTTTCAAAAAGTAATGTCAACTGGTGTCTTACCCTGTGGCTAGGAGCTGTTTACCCAGGCAATAAAAAAAGTTCCCATCTCTGCATGGGTGTTAGGACCTAGCTGCAGTCTTAATCTTGCAGACTGCTTGCTGAATGACCTCTGTGATAAAACATGGGCTCCCATCCAATTGCGACAAAACTTCTACCAGCAGTTGCTTTTATTCACACGTCTGTAATTTCAGCTTCAAAAATTAAAGAAGATAAAGAAATTATATTGTGTACTGGCAATGCCAACTCATTTCATGTTTAACTAAACAGCTATCAATTTGCAAGAAATTTCAGGCAGGATTGACCTGGATCAGGTTCAACTAAGTGACCTAGAAATAAACAGCTATGTATCTCGTTACTGCTCCCTTATCCATTTTTTCATATGGCACTCACTGGCTGAGCTCAAGCCAACAAACAAAATTATATTTCCTCTGCTCCTGAAGACCATCACAGTATTTTGATCAATGACCAAAAAAATAAAGTCCAGATTTCACCATTATCTGCCAAATGACACGCTTTTTAATCATGCATCCCATCCTAAAAAAAATATATAAATCATGATCTACAGAGAAAGGCATTTTCTCTGTACCCTACTGTTACAGAATTTATTATGTTTTGCTACAAGGAGAAAAACTTTCTAAAACCTCATATCCATTTCAGGAGTCATAGTGGTATTCACGCTTTAGCTTACCACAGTATAAGCTGTAATGGATCAACAGATTTGTCATGCACTTTGCTTACAAAACTCATTATTATGTTTCAGCAGCTCACATTTATCATGCAGGGACAGAAAAAGAAAAATCTAAACTGGAGTCCCAGTCCCTAAGCACAACTGCTACAAAAGAACTGTGCTTAGAAAAAAATGTCTCTGTTGTAATAAATGAGAGAGTATTAGGGTGGGGATAAGAGATTTAAAATTTAGTCCAGATGAGATCAATACACATTGCATGAGTGGAAGGATACACAAGTTAAAGCACATCACAGAAGGAGGAAAGGAGAAGGGGAGGGAAACCTGTATCAAAGGAAGAGAAAAAGAGGAGGGAAGGAGGAAAAAGAGGAGCTCAAAGGAGGAGGAGGAAAGCAGACAAAGACATTGAGACACTAGAAAGGCTAGAAAGGTATCTTATTTGAAAACATAAACCTCCATATTATATTTACTTTTTTATTTTTTGCTAAATCTATGGATTAAATTGTAACTCTGATGATAAACCATCATTTGCTTTGTTTACAGGAAAGCCTATGAAGTACTGTAGAGCAAAGACCACTACTGTGAAGCTAGCACATGCAGGATTCAATGGTTCCTCAGAGATGGTAGATTGTAATAATGCAGAGGAACCCTCTCAACAAAGTAAGTTTAGGAGGCTTGCGGATTAGGGAATACCTTCTCAGAAAATAAATACAAAGGTACAGGTATTGGCAGCTCCTGACTTCTGGGAATTAAGTCTATTTTCAACAGCCTTTCTTAACCTGGAACAAAAACTACTGGTAAAGAACAGAGATCTGTAAAGCCACACATGATATGAGAAACGTAAATAGTTCCCTGTCTCTTCCAGTACCAAAGCTAGATTCCATTAAGTGAAACTTCAGAAAGTGCATCCAAAACAGTCTAAAGGAGGGAACAGTCACTGACTCTTCTGTTACACTGCAAAGTAACACTATAAAGCAATTGATAACTTGCTTTTTCCAAAAGAAAGCTTTAATATATTAATAAAAAGGACTCATTTTCAGATGTTAAAGAATATTTAAACAAGCACCACTTGATTCAGGTAAATGTACTTTCTCGTATTTTAACTATTTATTAGGAATTACAGAACTTTGCAGGTTGTAAGGGAACTTTACTCATTTAATCCAATCTCCTGCTCATAGTGGGTCTAGTAGAAGAATTGCACAAAACAACCTACAGTCACATTTTGAATAGACCCAAGGATGAAGCATCCTACTCTCATGGGAAGGGAAAAAAATAAATACCCAATGTCCGTGTTTGTATCCACTGCCTCTTGTCTTTTGAACACAAGCCTCTAGGAGTCTGGCTTTTTCTTCATGATAGATATCTAGCACTGAAAAACAAAAGGCATCTTTCATAGGTCCAGCGTATGGTGGCAACTTGAAGTTTAAGTTGGTCAGTAAACACAGGAGAAAAGCAGCTCCCCTTTGGCTGACTAGGATAGAAAACTTCAGCTGGTTTTTGAATCCACACACCACAACCCTCCTTTTTTGTTTTTTTGAGATCCAGACCTTTTATTGAAATCTCTTTAGAAGGGAACGTACAGCACCTGAAGCCTAGGGACTTCATTTAAAATCTAATTCAAAAAACCCAGATGAAACAGCTATGAAAAGTATTTATAGGAAATTAATCCATGCACATCATATTGCCTGTCAGATAGGAAACTCACTTATTTACAACTTCATGAGTGCCCTACTTCATATTTCACTGAAGACAACACTCCAAATACAAGCATGTGTAAATTTGTCAGGTTTTTTTTTCTCTTTACACCTCTCAGTCTCTTATTTACAGAAATCAATCATACATACACCCTCTTATGGCTTTTCTCCTTTATAAATAGTTAAGAGGCACCAGAAATTCACAGACCTTATGTTATTTACTATTTATTAAGAGGTTGAAACATTAAATGGATGGGTTTCTTAGTGAATCTAGATTACATGTCTCAAAATACCATCCTTTCTTCCTGTCTGAAAAGAGCTATGATCTTTAATATATCCTCTGAAGTTCTCTCATCAGTATTGACAGGCACCATTGCCAGGAGTTCTTTTCTGACCTGGCCAAGAAGCCAAAATATAAACATATTTCATTCCTTCCCTTTGGCACTGCAGAACACCTGCTTGCTTTTTACCCCTTGATTTTTTTCATTCTTCTTAGTGCAGAATTGCACATAATAAGCATCCATCTCCCTCAGACACCTGTTGATCTTAGTGAGAATACTCTGTTTATTTATCTTAAGTTTTGTATTTCTTAGATTAATCTGGTTCGTGGGAGCAGGTTTTCTTTTGGGTGACACAGCATCCCCACGAACTCAGACATTTTCAGATCAACATGATGACTGCTTACTTGTTCATATTTCAGGTTTGCTTCCCTGCAAGGTTGGAGACCTTTTTTTCTTCTTTTCCAATTACATGAGATTTTCCTGGAATTGACTTTAAACATTTATAGTTACGATTACAGCTGCAACTCAAGGACAGGCTATACTGTTCTTTCTCCAAGGCTCAAAAAAACCTGTCAGTATGAATGTACCTTAGAAGCAAACCTATTATGAGCTTCTTTTCACCTCCTCTCCATAAACTTTTGCTAGTGACATAAAAAACCAGCCTTTTCAGCTCAGTTTGATTTCTTTTGTTTACTATTTCTCCTTCTCCCAAAATTGTGGTTAATGCACAGTTTGTATGTGTATCCTGACAAACACAGTGCGAAGTGAAGCAGTGTGACTGACAGCAAATACTCTAGGCTGCTGAGGGCAACAGAGCACAAGGACTAAGCTGAAGTTTAAGTTACTACTTCTCACAGGAAGAGAGGAGGGATGACAGTAAGTCACCAAGTACAAGCCTTACAGTGAGCCATCAATCTTACGCTTGTACTAGTATTTCATGGGAAGAGAAGCTAAAACTGCATCCAAGGGTCAGAGCAATATTTTGCACATACACCGAGAAAAAGGGCATGTGGTTTTCCAGTAGCTTGATAACATGCATAGGTCCTTTTAACAGGGTAAACAGGTTTATGGAAAGTTTACTGCTGTTGAGTTAATCAGCTTTGTAAGGCTTTGTATTTCCAACATCCACACTCAAAGCCAACAGAAAGTGACAGAATTCACTAGACCCTTATATTCCAGAGAGTCTCTCAGAAAAGTGATCAGCTCTGCAACTAATGAGGCCTTTTATTCAACAAAACCTCAGGCTCAAGTTTTGAACTTGCTGTTCTCCTGTTGCAAAGGGAGAAAAATCTCTGCCAACGCCACCAAACATCATCTGCTTGACTGCCTGCAACACAAGCATATTGAAAGCCTCCACCGACTGCCCAAACTGAATGCTTAGTTACAGCACAGTCTATTAAAGGGAAACACGGAGCAGGTAGGGAGCATAACATCACAAGCACAAACAGATTTGAATCCCTGTGTGAGAATATGACAGAACCTGTGGTTCAGAGCAGACCAGAACAAGTTGTCTCTTCAAACAACTGCCATTAGATGAGAAGTTGAATACCAAAATGTACTGGGATTTATATTCTATTAAAAATGAGGATTTTTAAACTCAATGCAGAACGCCACAGCTGTAGTCCTCTGTCCTCCTCCATTCCTAGCTGTGACTATTGAGTGCCTCCTAGCTTTAGGGTCTGGATGCATGCCCCAGATGCACTCTCATCCTATGCTTGGGCAATATCCCACTGCATGATAATTCCCCCTCCTGTACCCTCATTTCCACAGAAAGTGAGCCAGAAGGAAACTGCACCATGGTCCAACAGATCTGCACTGCGCACATAGAGGACTGTAAACAAGGGTATCCTATAAAGTACACACAAGCTTTAGGCTAACCATTATTGCTCAAAACTGTCTTCTACCTTTGCTGTGCAAAAGCCAAATCCTGCAGGTCTCCTGCTGAGTCTGCTTGTTAGGTTATGGTAACCCCCGTGCCAAAAGCACTCACCGACTGGATTCAAGTGATTGCAATTTTCCCCTTTGGGTGCTCTAGCTAATACAATGGAGACTGATTGAATACTCCTATGCAGTTAGCCATAACAGTAAAAAACAAAGCATAAACAAAAGCCAAGGCTTTAACCCTCAAAAGACAGGAAAAGAATTTCTCAGTCAATTAATACAAAGATAGACATTTTAATAAGAACAGGGACTAACACCCAGCAATCTCTTCTCCCAGAAGGGTGTGTGATGCAGTCTTCCTTCAACTTTTTCCCTCTCTCCCAAATGACGTCACGTTCCCAGAAGAGCTTTCGAAGGAAAAATATATTCTATCCTCTTCCATGCCATCAGATATGTTGCTCTCCTGAATGCAATAGAAATGGGGTTCAACTTTATCAGAGAAAGATACGTTATCCTAGTCTTTTGCCTCCCAGGAGATGTTTCAACTCTTATGGTATTCTGTAAGAAATGGATATGGGCATCACCATTTTTCTTTAAAGGAGGGCTGCCTGTGGAGGCTTACTTAGACTCTGGATCCTATGGAGATGGATACATACAAAGAGTCCATGCACACTCAAAGCAAGCAGGCAGTCTGTCCATGAACACACAGCTGTTCTGCACCTCTACAAGTCTAAAAAATAATGCCAGTGCACACATCTGCTATGCAGAGTCAAAGGACTCAGGATATGGGCCTGTGCTGTTAAAAGAATGAGTGCTACCTTTCTCTAGCCCTCAATCCATCACATGCAGCTGAAACAGTTTCACACAAACTCCAAGTCTAATGTTTTCTGCCACACTTCATATATCAAATTTCACCATTCAGGCTCTACATACACTGTTGTAGAAGACCTTAGCTGTACTAAGACTGAAGGATACATCAAAGAAATTCATTCGAGATAAGCCAAGAAACTGAGAGTCACAAGTACAATTCATTTAAAGATATTCAAGACATCTCAAATGGAAAAATACATATCTAGGTAGATAGCAAAAGATGTTTTGATTGTTTGAGTCAAAAACCGGCCACTGAAATCATCGTAATAAAAAAGGTGAAGCAAGAGGAAGTAAAGCAGAAATGCTGAAGAAACAGCACAAAAAAGAGCCAGTCATAACAAAAGGAAACGGATTTTAGAGACAAATGAAAAATGCAAAGCAAGAAATATCTCCAAATCAACAACAAAATGAGGGGGTAACTCAGGGTAAGACAGAATGAGTTTTGCAGAGGCAAAATAAAGTTAGCTTTGAATAATGCCTTTGATGAGCAGAGGTAAATACCTGGTAACACAATTTAGTCTGGAAACACTGAAAAAGATAGGTCAACAAATTGGCTTTCCACGAAATACATATTTCATATAAATAAGAACAGGCTTTCTGGTTACACAGCAACCTTTGCTGTCATTTAATCATATTGTCTCATTCTATGTGGGTATCTTCAATTGTGATACATACACGCTTCAGTCTTCAAAATCCTGTGTAAGAAAACAAAGACAGTCTTCAAAGGTAAAAGCTAAGAAATGTCTAAGAAATATCCAGAACTTATTATGAACATAGATTCCCTATATCTATGGTCTACCTATTTATTAAGAGCAAAGTTGACTATCAGACACATAACATTGTACATATACTTTTATTTCATATATTACTGCAAATGGACAAATTGTAACATCAGCTCTGATTAAGACTTCAGACACTACAACAGCCCTTCAAAATAAACACTTTGACTGTACTCTAAATCCATCATGTATCTTTTTTCACCCAAAGTATTTTCATCATTTTTTAATAGACTTGAGGACTCATATTTTTCATTTTCCATAAGCAGATGGCATTGGAATTGACAGAATAGAAACATTTTCTACACTGTCACACACACAGAGTCTTTGAAATAGCTGATCATTGTCCTTGAGTTACCAGAACTAAAAGTTATCCTTCAGGTCCTTAACAGTTTGTCCTGGTTCAGCTGTAGCAGTCATTTTTCTCCTTCTTATTAGCTGGTGCAGTACTGTGTTCTCAACTTTAGCCTGAGAACAATGCTGACACAGTCATAAAGGAGTAGCACAGTGGTTCTGAACTTCAGCTGGGCTGGGAACAGACTTTTTTGGGGGAGGGAGGAAAGGAAGGGGATAAAAAGATTAAGCAAAGTCAGAACACTTAGATATAACACTAAGGTGATTACAGTCATTTATGCATAAAAACTGAGAAGCTGAATACCACAGTCCTATTGACTTCGATGACCTCTGTTCCTGACTCATGCTCATCAGCTGTGGGTTCTGCTGTCAGATACAGATTTACAGCCTCATGGACAAACTTATTTTGGAATAAGGGATAGTTGCCTGAAAAAAGGAGAATCCTCAAGATTTTAAATCATCCACTTCCCTGGTTTTAACCTGGATTTTTATAAAAGAAGAAAACTGAAAAAAAGTGCACAAGTCTGAGTACAGATATTACTAATAGGGAACAGGCTATTCCTTTAGTAGCAGCTGTTCCTGGTCAGCTCTTAGAGGTCACTAGGCACACATTCATGTCTTGATCATCACACAGCCCGTACTTTTCTTGTACAAACTGATACTTATGAGGCAAAGAAAATTGTTTAAGAAGGAATTCTGACCAGATAAATGAAAGGGAAAACACTGTACTTGGCAGCCCTGTCCTCCTGTTTCAACTGCAGACCAACATCCTCCTTCAAGAGAAATTAAGACCGAGAAGAAACAATGGACAGAGCAATACACTCTACAGCCTAATAGGTAACAGAAAACAATTGTGCTTGGGAGAAAGAATGACTTCGAAATAGATTTGCAAAAGAAGTTGCATACAAGAAGCAAAGCTGTGAGTAGTAAGCAGAAAGAACAAGGCACCTGGTGACTAACAAATACTTCTGTGAAAAGGAAAGTTGGTGAAAAGTCTGTTTGTAGTAACAAGACTATATTTCAGTCCTGAAATCCTGTAACTTTTGCTCAGTGACTCTGCTCAAAAATGCAACTTATTTTTCCTTGTGTCACAGTCAGGAAGGTAATTTCCATTGCAGAACATATTATGTGATCTGGATTCAAAATGACTGTTTTACTAAATGACTGTTTAAACAAGTGATACAAGAGTGGAAGTAATCCAGGATATGGATATATGGATATGGATTATAGTATTTTCAAGATGTAGAACTTAATCTTCAATTAATTACTTACTAGGAATCTTCACTCCCAGGATAAGGCTTATTTACAGGCACATATTGCAAAGGTTACCCAACTCCCCCACATAATTGTGAATGAACTGGGAAATGGCTATTTTAGTACTAAATGTCAGATCTGCAGAGTTTTGAATAAGCACAAGCTGATCAATGGGACAGCTGCTGCAGTATTTTTGGCTTTGCTTTTTCAAGGCTAATGAGTTACTGGTATAGTTTCAGCACAGTGTTTTGTTCAAGGATAGTTGTAAGTCCTTCTCTCTTGGCGATCTCAACTAAACTTTAATTTTCCGCTCAGTGTTGTTAATATGAAGTGTAATCTGGGCTGAAACAGTTCAGTTACCACAAGGTGATTCAAACTGCTGCAACTCCCCTCATTTCAGGGAAACACCTCCCGGGTTCCAGCTGAAAAAGGCCCTATATTTATAGGCAGCTGACTGTCAGAAAGGGAGCCAAATATCAAACACTCTTTCCCATTAAAAAGCAAATAAATCTTCTCAAAGAAGTCAAATAAGTCTAAATCCCAAGCCAGAGATCCATTTAGAGCATCCTTACCAATGAGGCAGAAGACATTGGTAGGAGTTAAGAGTGCGGGCAAGCAGCAGCTAGAATTGCATATGAAAAGATGCAAAGTTTTCAAAGGCTAGGGACCTTATCACAGAATGGGATATTTTTTCAGTAGAGGAGTCAGACCTTATAACCACATGGAAATGCCTGAGCTTGCAGAGGTGGGGTGCTCTTGCTGCCTGATGTCCAAAGCCCTGTGAGGTCTCTAAGCTCCAACATTGATACTTGGGAATCCACAGCATCAGGCTCAAGGGACTGCAGATTCATAGGTTTCCTCCTCAGAGATATACAGAAAGTAATGCACATCACACAAATATGCTTTGTGTAGAAGTTCTGAAAAGCTACTTTTACCTTAAGGGAGACAGTAGATAATGAAACAGAAGCTAAACACACCTCTGACCATTCTGCCTGTCTCTTTTTCACACACTCTAGAGACACTTCACCAGATGAAGGTTACCTGCAGCCACTCAATCAGCTCTGCTGCTCTCTTCCTGCTGTTTCAGACCATAGCCTTACTAATGGAGGAGGCTCTTTTATAACCTTGTCATGATTGCCTAATCAGCTTCATCAGGTGACCAAGGCCTTCTCATCAAGTGATAGATTTCTGTGTTTCTAGCAGTTAGACCTTAACTGACTGCTGTGCCCTGGCCAACAGCTGCTGTTGTTCAAGGGTGCTCTGCTTATTTATCTAAGCTGGATGATGTACAGTGTCATCCTATCTATTCTGTCAGCCTTTTAATGTCTGTGAGTACTTGGTGTGGTGCATATTTGGATGTTGCTGCATATCCATTCAGGCATGAAGCTTGCTTATTATACTCTATTGGTCTCATTTTGCAGACAAACCTGTCAAGAAGCTATAATTAACTGGTACCAGTGTTTCTGGTTCTGGGAAAACTTAAACCCCAATTTATGCAGGTGAAAACTGAGACACAGACATGAAGGCCTGGTCAGTCCATCTCAGACTGTCACTGAACTGTGAAATACAGAGAGTTGTAACAGGGATCATTTGCTGTATGCTGCTGTTTTCCAAATAACTTTTCCTTCTGTCCCCTCTCCCAGATGCTACCCCACTTCCTCAAAAATGGTATATTGTGTTTTGGAAACTACCTATTGCTTTATATTGCCAGGTTGGAAGGGGCTTCGAGCAACCTGGTCTAGTGGAAGGTGTCCCGGGCCATGGCAAGGGGGTTGCAACTAGATGGTCTTTAAGACGCTCTTAAACTATTCCATGATTCTATGATTTGAGATATGATACTCTACTGCTAACAACAGTGGTCTACTCATCCAAAAAGCACTAGTTTTCTCACTGTCCATGCAATTTTTATCTCATCCATTCTTATTTCATGTATCAGAGGAAAAAAACAAGACTTTTCTGCACTCTGGCAACAACAATAAGATTAAATTAATTTGGCTTTATACCAAATCTGCTGGAAATCACTTTCTCTAGCATCATAAAAGGTGAGCCAAATCTACCTACTTATTTGCTACAACACTAAATGTATGAGTATCATATGTGGATTACAGCCAATTTCCACTCCAAATTGAAATTGTAATGTTTAAGATAAAGTAATAAAGAGACCCTTATTTCACTTCCTGAGTCTTATAGTACAGCTGTTTGACTGGGCACACTCTAAATGTCACACAGGTCTTTCCTTTTTAAGGAGAATGAGAAATTATGCTAATTGCTTTTTTATGATAACTTGTTGTAGACCAGTTTACGTAGCTTAAGCTTTTTTACAATAACTTCTTTATGATAAAAGAATAGTTTACACAGCTCAAGCTCTGGTAGTGCTTGACTGCAAGGCACAGCACTTTCACTCCCTCTCTATGTGCTAGGTACTTGATTCCTTCATTTGCACATACAATTACATTCTATAATTACCTGTGAGATTCACTAATGGGAATATTACTCTGTAGAAAACAATATCAGGCAACAGAAGCCTTACATTTATAATCTACCTCTTTACCTGTGGGTTGGTTTTGTGGGGGTTTTGGTCAAAACCACAAAATAAATAGAAAATTAACAGAAACATCAGTAAGTTTTCCTTGTAAAACAACAGTTTAGAACATTAACAGACTCTGATGCTGATATTGGAAAGAAAAAGAAAACCTCCAAACTTCTCACGCGTCTCCTCCTGTGTATCTCACAACATACATTAAGAATAGCTTCGTCTTTGCCTTGTGCTTGCCAGTGAGAGCAGTTTTCCTTATTCTGCTGAGTGGGAATGAACAGTCACTGTGCTCCAAAAGACTTGCTTTCAAGTATACTTGCAGCCAAAACCAACCCATACAGCAACTTTTCCCTTCTGCAGGTGGGAAGCAAATTGGTGCCAATGATCAGAGTGCAGCTAATCCCACTTGCCCCCACCCTTCCCACACTAGGCTTGAAACATCCATTTCACGGAGTCTGATATCACAGTGTTTTCAAAGAAGGATGAACAAGGAGGGCTACACGTGCCTAAGACTGGTGTCATGTGAGTCCATAAAAAAATGAAAGGCACTTGTTCATCTCCCAGGACATGGGTATCTCTGTTAGAGAGTTTTCCAAGGAAAAGTTCCTTATTCTCTCTCCGTATTCTGTCCTGAAAGTTGCCCCATGCATTTGCTGTGCAAAAGGATGACTAAAGCATAGTTTTGTTTCCATGGACATTGGGTTTATTGCTATTCAGCTCACAATGAGCAATTTCCCATCCTTACTCTCCTATGAAACGCAGCTGACAGATTGGCTCTCCTTCTTCTATAAAGGGAATGCATGACAAGGGATTTATAAAAATAATCTTCCTAGCAAAAGAAAACCCAAACAAACAAAAAATTCCACAACACTTCTTCGCAGCAAAAACATACTTAAGTGAAGTATGTATCTCAGAATAAAGAAAGAGGATAGTGATGGCTATCAAGATGTGAACATATGCAGACTTTACAGGATAACAGTTCACTTAACTACTTAACTGGAAATTAAAATTAGAACTATTGAAGCCTTGTAGCTGTAGTGAATTCACAGAAAAAAAAAAAAAAAGTAAAAAACCAAAATCTAGGGCAAATGGGGCTAAAGAGAATAAAAAACATTCGTGTTTAAGAGAATGAAAAGAAATTCAGTCAATATTAATGCCTATAGCAAATAGAATTTATACAACTGTTAGCTAAATGAAATGTAGACTAAGTGGGTAACTGTATGAATTTCAGACTGTTACCACTCATTTTTGACCAAAATAAATGGAATGGTTGCGGCCAGACCAGCTAAATACATCAAAGAAAAGTAAACATTTGAAGATCTTCAGCAGCTTATGGGTGGGGGGAAGTTATGGTCAAACTAATTTGATTGATTCTGAAATCAAGTTTGTTAACAAAGAGAACAGAGAATGCTGTACAGTGTTGTAGGTTACTTGTCATCCTGATACCAATAAAAAGGAACGCTCAAGTAAAAAGACATCTGTTCAGGGATAAGGTCTAGATGCCATACTTCTAGGAAAAGCATTGCTACTTCAAAATTAATATCTAGGTAAAGGTTTTAGAAATGCAGTGTTTCATACAGGTGCACATGCAAATGAACATGAACTGCCTCTCTTGACTTGCTCAGTCAATAGCCACGTTTGCAGCCATTGTCACAGTCACCCAAGCTTGTAAAACAAATTCTACACCCACTGCTATCTCCAGTAGCATTTGGGTGCACCTAAATCCTTGGCCAAAAAGTTAGTGCTGTCTTTAGCTGTGCAATGCTGAGTAAAAACCCCAAGTGACTATAATCTCTGCCTGTTACCTGACTGCTGTGTACATTTGAAGAAGGGCATTAACGAACAGGTAAAATGAAAGCAAGGGCAAGAAAAGAGTCATGAAATAGGTTTTAAATTATCCCTGATAACAAGACTCAGAAAACTTCAACTAATTTTCTCATCATAGAAATTACTTTATCTAAGCCTAAGTACCTTAACAAATTTGACAGAGCTCATCAATCTGCTTGATAGTGCTTTGAGCTAAAGTTGAAGTTAGATCAATTGAGACTAAATTAAATGTAAAAATAAGTGTAATAAACCTCTGAAAAAAACTGTCAAAACTTTTGTTGGAGCTTCTACTACAAACATTTTTAAGTAAGATATTTGGTTTGGGGTTTTTTTCATAAAGATATTAAACCAGGAACTCATGCAGGAAAACCAACAATTTGTATTAAAGAGATTATCAAGGTTATCAAACCAGCCCTTTTGGCTTTGGAAATCACTAATCTGAATTTGTGCAAAACCTTACATTTACAGCTTTCATATGAAAAGCTGTTTAATTAAGATCTTGGGTAATATTCTTTCCCTTTATGTTTCTTTTCAGACTTTTGCCATGTCTTTTCCTGGACTCTTTATTTTCATTCCACTGATTCTGCTTGGACGATTTTTCATTTCTCTTTTATCAAGGAAGCCGATCTTCTCTTTCTTCACCTCTTCCTTTTCTTCAGTTTTAGTTTTTCCTAAGTGTTTGCTCCTTCCAATCCCTCCTTTGCCTTTCCTTCAATCTTCCTCTTCTGTCTCTTTTTTGTTCCTTTCCAACCAAATTATTCAATGTGATCACATATGGAACAAGTGTGTCAGTGTCCTGGTTTAACAGTAGCAGTCATTTTTTCTCCTTCTTAGTAGCTGGTGCAGTGCTGTGTTTTGACTTTAGGCCTGGCAATAGTACTGATAAAGCCGATGTTTTCAGTTGCTGGTCAGAATGTTTACTCTGACCAAGGACTTTGTGAGTCTCATGCTCTGCCAGGGAGGAGGAGAAGCCGGGAGGAAGCAGGGACAGGACACCTGACCCAAACTAGCCAAAGAGGTATTCCATACCACAGCACGTCATGCCCAGGATGTAGAACCAAGAGTTCCCGGAAGGGCTGGATCACTGCGGGGTGGGGGCGAGGTACTGGTCGGTGAGGTGTTGTATTCTCTTCCCTTGTTATTTCCTTTATCATTATTATTATTGGTGGTAGCAGCAGTGGTTTGTGTTATACCTTAGTTACAGGACTGTTCTTATCTCAACCCGTGGGAATTGCATTCTTTTGATTCTCCTCCCCGTCCCTCTAGGAGCAGGGGGAAGACGGGGGGGGGGGGGGGAAGTAGACTGCTTGGTTCTGATTTATGGCCTGGGTTTAAACCACGACAGTCAGGGAACATAAAAATAAGTTAATAATAACTGCCAAATAATAAACAAAATTTATCTGTTAGCCTAAGCCAAAGAGGCTAAATAAATAAATAAATAAATAAGGGTCACAATACCAACACTTTGCAAAGCATATAGAGATCATTTATGAGCATGCTGAAATGCTGCATCTCAGCTAATTGCTTTTCATTCTAACTTTGATAGCTTCACTTATGGTAAATTTTCTAAAACATAAAGGCAGGTATGTTGAAACCACTTTAAAGAGTCAAGAGAAAGCATACATATGCTTTTTCCATAAAGATCAAATCACAGCCAGGGGCAGTCCTACTGTTTTAGAAATTCTGACAGGTGTATCTGAAAGGCATTATCTTCTTATGGACTCCTATTATCCTTTCTGAGATAACTTGATGCGTTCAATTAAATTCCTGGTGTGAAGTCCCAAAGTCTTACAATCATTTATTCTCCCTCTGCTCCAGCAGGGTTTCAAGCCCTTCTGTTTCTTCCCTTCAGGACATTATAGTCCAAGCTTGGTGAAACTAACTTTGTGTCTAGTCACTGGAACTAATCACTGGAGCAAAATGCTGCAATTTGGCTCCCAGGCAGAAAATTTTTGACATCTGATTGAGAACTTTACACAGAAGTCTGACACAGTTTACTTAATTCATGTGACCCCCACATTTTTTCAGTGAATTCACTGAACAGCCTTATATTTTCCTGTGAATATACGGAATCTGGGTTAAATGGTCAAGCATAAAAAAAGTTTTCATCCCAGGCAAGTTTCTCCTGAACATATCCAGGTAACTGCTGGGGTTTTTTCCACTTAGTTATGAGTCCTGTATTTTTCATTTCTATGCCATGCTATTTCTGTGAATAAATCCATCCACCAAGGCTTATGTGTATCCAGGATTCACCTTTTTCTTAAAGGCAGCAGATATTCCTGTTAGATGTTAACTTTCAGACACTACTATTCTATAGAAGGCAATCTATTTAAAATTATTTACAATGAAATGTACACATTACTGCTCCTGCAGAGCCAGAATGTGGCTTTTGAACACTGGGAAGGAACCCAGCTGTTCAAAAGTTAAGTAACAGTTTACAAGTAAGACTTAATGCATTCTTTCTGTTCATTGCAGTGCTCAGTTCAAAAGTACAACAGTACCGAGAAGATACTATGGAATTTGCACGAGAATTTGAAACAAATAAAAAAAAATCACAGATAATTACAGTGAGATTGTTCTAGGAAAATGCTGTCATAGCCCAGGAGCCTCACCAGGGGCTTACTTATTCTTTCTTTTTCTTAATAAATGTATTTATTTATTTGTATTATTAACATTAGCAGTTTTCTTCAAAAAGAGCAAAGGAGAAGTGAGGAAGAGGCAATAGACAGAAGATTAAGCAGCTTAGATATCAGTTTGAAAAACAGGATTAGAGACCTCAGCAGCACAGGAAGAAGGTCATAAATCACTGAGTCCCATGCACACAGAGCAGCAGGTAAAAGTGAGTTAGGAGTGATGGCAGACAGAGGCAATTTATTGATGTGGCAAGGAAGTTAAAATAAAATAAATAAAAGCTAATGGTGCTCATGGGTTTTGGCAGAGGAAAGCTTTGCCTGTTTTAGAGGCAGCTGAATCTGATGAAAGAAGAAAACTTCTAATTCCCAGCATCTTTCAGCACCTTTTCAATCAAGGGAAATGTAGTCTAAAACAGTAGATACTGAGAGTAGGATTTCCTCAACACTTAGGTTAGAAGCAGCGTCCATTATATTTTCATGGGACTTTAAACTCATAAACACATTCATTAAACTTCAGAATATAGCAAACAAATACAGAAAAATGTTTCATCTTTCCTCATATTTTAATTCTTTGGCATCTTTAAGTGCAACTACTGTGATATCTGTGATAATCCCACAGAAGGAATTGGATTTTCACAATGCTTAATGCCACACAAAATAGCTGTGGAAATCATACAATTTCCACTACAGAAATTAAACATACAATTGAGGAACAAAATTTCTGGTTTTATCCAAAGATCAGAACAAACAAAATGGATGTATTCAGTTCTTTTATTATTATTATTTCAGAGCTTCACTTGAAGCATGAACATTTTAACTTGAAAAAAAAAAATTACACTATTTCAATGAGATTGAAATTGAGATTCTGATTTTGTTACCATCCCAGAATAAACATTTCCATCATTTCAAAAGCTCTCCATGCATTTCTAAAATCAGAAATGCACTGGAATATCTGATCTGAAAATACTGGGGTTTCAACTAATCTGAATTTTCCTGTGGGGTAGCGGTAGGGGAAAGAAAACAGTCTCAACATATTCTCACCATAAAAATATTGTCAGTTTCTTGCAAGTCCACTAACTCCGGACCACAATGCAGAATCAAAGAGTTTAGAATCCCCCTCCATATATGAGAAAGCCTACTGACTAGAAGCATGGTGAACTTGCTGAACATTCACTGGTTAAGTGACTTCAAACCACCACGTTTTAGAAGGTTTAAAACATTTATTTTGAAAAGGAAACATGAAAATAGAAGGATACAAGACATTTCTAGATATACCTAGAAATAAGCAGATTTTTGTTTTGCTCTTTTTTTTTTCCTCTCAGGGCCAATTTAAATGAGTACAAAAATGCTTTCTAAATAGTTAATCCCATCTCTCAAATTCTGAACTTGAAAAACTGAAACTCCATCTTGTTAAAGCCTCATGTAATAGGAACGGCTTTATGCCATGATTAACTAATGATGCTGAAATCATTTCAGAAAAAATGGATAATGGATATAAAGGTGAATACTTCCAGTTCTTAATCATGCTGAAGATGTTACAGTCATTAAATTGCTTTTGATGCACACATCCAGAGACAGAAAAAATGTCAACAAAAAAGATATATGAGTTGCAGTGAAGCCTGTGGAATTGCTTACTGGCAGCAGTTATGAATCTTGCTGTTTTCAGATGCTGCTGTGCATAGCAAATCTGAGCAGAAGGTAACATTGTCACTGGTAAAACAGCTTGTTAAAATAAATTTGGAAGTGCTTAAAGTCAAAGAATGTGTGTCACATTGTACCCAGAAGCTAGCCCAAGAGGCAAAGAAGTGTAAAACCTTTCTTTAGATGACCTTTTTTATATGGCTATAACTTCCGAGACGAGGCATTGATGCTTCAGCAGCTATGAGAGCAATCTTAAAGTTCTGGAGGGTTTTGGTGAGGGAGAAGGATGGAGGAGGGTGCTTTGGTTTTGTTTCATTGGACACTACTTGCCTGAAGGGTTGCTACCCTCTTGGTTGCAAAAAATTAATCTCCTAATTTGGAAGATGGACAGAAAATACACAGCAATGTTACTTAGCCCTACCACCCTGGAGCAGCAGAGCGAGTTTCACACACTAGGACAGATGGATCACAAGGCATCTACTTCTCATACCCTATTGAAGCTGCCAGTGCAGCCTTAAATATCCTGGAGAGGCAAAGTACTTAAAATCTGCAGCTTATGGTGTCAGTTCAAACTGTTGACTCTTATAAATAACCTGTCTTGAGAGGCAAGAGGCTTGTGCTGGTCACTGGAGAGAAGCAATTGCCCGATTCTTGTAGGTCTGACATCGACTGCATAGCATGTCTCACTTATCCAAGTACTGGCTAGGGCACAGGGTAGGGTGCAGGAGGTATCCTAGGATGTGCTGGGAAGCTTGAGAAGGTGCTCAGTGACCACTTGCAGAACTAGTAAAAGCTTTGGGTGTCTATGGTGCAGCATGTTGAGCACTTGGGGCACTCTGATCTGCCTTAACACAGTACAGTGTGACAGAGGCTGTGCGCTCCACCTTACACTAAGAGATGGCCTCAGTGAGCATCCTCAAAGCACCCTACAAAAACTGAAATGAGGCAAGAATGTAGACGATACGTTTTTAAACAGTATCACCTAGCTCAACAGCAAAATCAGAGTGCCACCAGCATATGAGCAGGGAGCTGGGGGAAAATTTTCCCAGAAACTTTTTCTTTACACTGTTCTCCCTTCAGTAAAGAGGGAACAGAGGCTGGATGACACTACTGACAGCAGGAGTGGAGGCACTTGCAGAAAAACATACAGCATATAGGAAGTATTTGGCCACTGTAGTGCCTCCTTTCTCTCTCCTTCAAGTTCCTTTGATTCTTAGTTCTTGTTTGCTACAACGGAAAATCACCAAGAGTAAGATGGGAGAAGAGCGTTAGATGTACTGTCTGGAAGTTCTTTTAATAAAATGTCTGGTCTGGTCAGACAGTGGCCACAGGTCTGGCTTGTGCCATCTGGGCACAATTTCCAGATCAGACATCCATGTCATTTGTCTGAATAATTTTTAAATACAGCCCATTTTGAACAAAGTAAAATGATTAAGATGTTCCAGTCTGCTCTCAAAAAAAATACACTGCTGTGCACAGTGTATTTGGATGAAGTCAAATGCTTCTCATTGCCTTGTTCGCAGTGACTTTAGGGTTTCATGGCTATTATGAAGCTTCAATTTTATTCTTATGCTTTGCTCTGCACCATTCTCTAGCTGGAAGACTCACAGTGAAAATAAGAGTTTCATTAAAAGTTTGAAACAAGGACAGAAGGTATTTGTTGAATTTGCTTTTAACTGGGAAAAAAAATAAATCTGTTCTTGTAAATGTCTGATTAATTAGGTCTGCGTTTTCTTTAACTTTTCTTTCTCATTTTCAGTAAGTGTTACTATAGCGAAATCAGTACTCAAGCAGTACAGGCCATGTCAGCAGTTTAAAGTTATTTTAGCTATATACTAAGAAAGAATGAGCGTATGTAGCAATTCAGACTCCAGTGAGAACATGACTAGCAAGTCGACAGATTCTTATTTCAACTCAGTTTTTTTGTTCCTCTGAGAGCAGAAGGATATTAACATAAAAGAAGCAGGGTTTGTAAAAAGAGATGTTTTATTAGGTTTACTGATACAACTGAAAAGAAAATATTAGGTTTTCAAGTATGCAAATCTTCAACAGTTAGTCTTCAATATTTAAAACAGAGGCAACAGTTATTTTTCGCTTGAGTGCATTTTTACCTCAGATAGTCTTGATAAGCAGATTTTTGATCATTTAGATACAGGATTTACAGAGAAGACTTTGAGGACCAAGAGTCATTAGCCATTTCTTATGTGAGACTGATGTAAAATCAGAATTTAAAACTACATAAACACACTCTGAGGTTCACCTCAATCCGTCTGAGCTTTAGAATTTCAACACCTTCCCTCAATACTGCAAAATGTCAACAGCAAACAGGCAGCACATGATTAGTTTAGTTCTCATGCACTGACTAAAGAATGTAGCTGGATGAGAGCTGTTACACGTTATTTTAATGTAATTGCAGTTTTTCACTTCAGCTCTTCAGTGGGTCTGGATAAAAATAGCTGCTGAATATTCAAGATGAAACATACACTGTCAAAACACTATCTAGCATTAATTAGATTCTTGTGGATAATGGATAAAATTTGAAATGTTACACCATATTCAGCTAAATTCCACTTTGGGGACAAAATTACTTACAAGAGTGCTTAGGGGCATTCTGTCCCTTGCAGTTTGTACAGAATTATTTTGTGGAGAGCTTTTACACTGAAACTCTTCAGTAAGTTTTCTCTGAACATCCTCTTAGTCAATAGTCTCTTAAAAATAATTACACATATCTGAGATATGGAACTCCTACTTCCCTTGTCTTTTTCTTTAGAACATCACCTAGACAACCCTATAGTGCATTTGCGAGACACTGACATATGCATATGTTTGAGGCTATCACATTTCAAAATCTTGCCTGATATTTTTGTACTTTCTTCTCAAGTCTTTCAGCTTTTAAGATTTCCTCCAGCTTCCTTTGAAGTATATTTGAAAGGCATCATACAGTACTTATTTACATAATAATATTGCATAATGATACTTGCATTGTATTGCACTCAGTGTCTACTACTGAAGTGACCCATGTACTTTCATTAGGGTTGCATAATGGTAGCTATTAGACTTCAAATAGATGAGTCTTGAAAGTCTGATGACGGGACACAGTTGATAAATGCTAACTGATCCTCTAATAAAGCAATTTTGTGAGATGGGAGGAAACCTGGAAAATCAAGGACTCTTCAGTTGCAGTTTCCAGAAATATTATGAATTCTTGAGCACTTTAATGCCTCAAGAGGTAATTGCACAGCTTACTTTATAATAGACATTTTCAAAACCAATGTTGAGAATATTCACAGATGTTTTCTACACATTACATAATAAATACATATGTTTCCAGTGATTAAGTGGTCTACTTTTATATTGTAAGTTGAAGACATCAAGGAAACAAGCTTTTTGATGCAAACTAAGAAAAGCACTGGCAGACTTTTATTTCCTGTCATCTTGCTAAGAGAAGACCAGTTGCTATTCTATTTTGTAAGATTTGAAAGACACTTTACTGCTTTCCTTAGACAGGTTGTTTTGCTTAAAGCCATCATGAATGTTATCTAGGGATGTCTGATCTTCCCAGTAATCAGTATTTCTGGCTCTTTTCTTCTCCCACAGCAAAACAAACAAACAAACAAACAAACCCCAACAAACCAAAACCAAAACAACTCAGTTGTCTTAGGTTCAGAACCTAGTGAGTCCATGAAACACTATAAAATACCCTCATCAACTGCTCCAGCTTCTAGGATTATTGCCACAGGTCTGGCCAAAACTCAGAAACAGGAAAACAATGCATTAAAGCAGCATGGTGTGACATCTAACACGATGTTCTTAGGCCTGTGCACTCTGTTAGGCAATTTACAGCCTTCCTGATGGACAGTTAATTACACTTCTTAGGAAACTGAGCCCACAATGAACCACACTTGATCTTCAGCACTGACTAAGATTTCAGAGTGTGCTGGCAATAAAACCTGCTGTCAGTGAAGTCAGTGGCATTGCAGAGGACATCCTCTGGGAGGTATTGGGAGGTTCTCTCTCCTAGCCATGTCCCTGGGAATCTGTGAGCACTTTCCCTCTACAATCATCTTAGTCCAAGGAACTTGCAGGGTAAGTTCTTCACTTTATGCAGCCCTTATTGGAGACACTTGGGATGCTTACAGGGCTGCACAGCATCCAAACTACAGCTTCTTACCACAACAGTGATAAAGAAGAGTGGTTATATCTTCTCCACCCATGGACACCTGAATGATTTTTAATTTGGTCCAAGCTATTGCTTTGTGTAAAACTACCAGAGGCGAAAGTAATAAGTGATTTATTATTAACTGCCATATGGATCTAACTAAAGCTCTGTCCTTGAACAGTTTTCCAGCTAGTTAACATTCTTTCATAATTGTTCGATGAGCGTCTGTTATTAATAAATTAACTCCCATATGAAGGACACAGCAAAAGCTACCACTTAAATCATAACTTTTTTTTCTCTTGAGTTCTGTAAAATTCAGATTGATGCTCCCAAAATGGGAAAATGCTTTATGGGTTCCACAATAAAATACATTATCATCACTAATATTTGATTGATTAAGAAATTACAGTGACCAACATATAATGACCAGTGAACTAGTTTGCATCAAAGGCAATATTTCTATAAGCAGCTTAGAGTCAGAGAAGTCTATATTGCAAAGTAAATATTATCTATGAAGCATGCATCCTAAATTTATATAGTCATTTTCCCTTTGCTTATTTTAATTATTGTGTTCAAAGTTGTTCTCCAGCAACCTAGTAAATTTCCTCAGAAATAACGTATACCAAGATGCCTTTAGTGTTCCTCTTGGTTATTTGCTTTAGCTACTGACTATTGTCATAGTCAAAAATGTGTTTTCTTACTTCTGCTCCTGAGTTATTCAGGTTTCAGACTTCAGCCGTGAGTTCACAGCATGCCTTTGTAGGCCATAGTAACCTTTCAGGTTTAGTGAAAATATTTACACCCTCCAAGGAATCCCAATTCACTGCCCTTAGAAGACTGAGAGCTCTCAACTGTGAGAAGCATCTCCCCTGGCTCTCAGAACCACACTGCCATTTTTGCCTTCCTTACAAACATTCCTAGTCCTTTTATGGTGACAACACTAGGGTTGTAGTCAGTATTCCAGTCTCAGCATTGCTGTATGTTGACATAAAAATCACTCACTGCTCACCTATTTAGACATTCTAGGATCACATTAACATTTTTATTACAGACTGCACTGGCTGGTCATAATAAGTTTCTAGCATTTCCAAGGCCTAAGTATTTTTCAGAGGCAGGATTTCTATGTCTGTGTCTCTAAAATCAGATTATGACCTGTTTTTTTCAAGGCAACCCTCTAGATGAAACGGGTGGGGGGGATAAGAGAGGGAATTTTTAGGTGTTGGAGAAGGCCTTGAAATATTATTACACTGAGATCATAGAATCATAGAATTAACTAGGTTGGAAAAGACCTTTAAGGTCATCAAGTCCAACTGTTACCCCAGGGCTGCCATGTCCATCACTGAACTTTGTCACTAAGGGCCTCATCTACATGGTTTTTGAACATTCCAAGGGATGGCAATTCCACCACTTCCTTGGTAAGCCTGTTCCAATACCTGACCAGAGATACAATATCATACCTCTTACAACATAATCTAGGAAAGTTTATAGCAACACTTTTTGTCAGTTCCTCATAAATCTTTCTGCATCCTTTTTGTCCCTACATGTATAATATATATAATTTGACAGTCAGCATTTCCATTTATGATTGACAATTAAAATACCTGTTCTGTACTGCTGTTAAATAAAGGGCCATTTCAATCATTCTGACTCTGATTAGCCACATTCCTTTCATTCTTTTTTGCTTTGAAAGGTTTTTCATCTGTTTACATGCTTAGGAATTGCTAAAAGGAAATTTTTAAAAGTTATTTCTGTATGCTACACTACAGAGTGATATTGCAGATAAAGACATATAAGAAACAACAGAATAAGCTTGTGCCTGTAAAGCGGACAAATGAACTGTTGCTGAGTTTGCCTGTGCCTATATGGCTTACATTGATTTTCTGTTAACTTTCCAGATAAACATTTGTTAGCAAAATCACTGACTTCCCAAATAGCTACTATGAAGGGAATATTACAGAACATTAAATGAAAAGAAGACCTGAGATGTTAACATGTCAGGTTTGTTTCTGAACAAGCCAAGTGGTAAAAATATTTTTTCTGACCCTAATTAATAACACAGCCGCTTAATCAGCACAACTTAGATAATAAATATCAAAAGAGATTCTTTAGGAATGACCTGGCAAAAATTTAGAAAATAAATCTGACTGAATCATTTTTTTCAATAGACAACAGAGAAGGTATTGAATTTGAAGAATAACTTACCTAACTAGAATTCTTAACATGTTTTTGCTTTCACATCTATCAAAATAAGTGTTAATTTAGTTATGCATCTCAGCTTGAGAGGCATTATTTTAGTTTTGTGGTTCTATTATTGTGTGCATCAGTGGTTTAATCAAGCTTTACATATAGAGAACAGCTGTGATCCTAGAGCTATATGATCCTATATTTACATACTGCCTCTTGGTCCAAGAGATTCCTGTGATTTACATGCTATGTTCTACAGCTGTTCTGTGAGCACTGCTTCCATTGAAGTTCATAAACAAAACAGTCAATGAATCAGACTCCAAACTGTTGCAAGTTCTCTTCATCAGAGAAGTACCTCAAGCACTACCTAGCCACCCATACAACTTACTGGTAGTATACAATTGATATAACCATGCAAGTCAAAGGACAAGAAATTAGCCATGCAAACAAGATCTCTGTACTTTGAAATTTGGAGTGGACACTGGAAACGGCACTCCCTTCTTTCCTGTAAAAAAGTCCCATGGCTTCTGTAACCACAAGTGGTTATGGACTTCCTTTTAATAGCCATTCTGAGAGCACAAATCTCCTCTCTAACAAGCAAATCCATTTGGCATTAATAAAGATTCATACAGTGCTATTTTCCAAAGAAGAAAATTTTGAAATCATAAAACTTGTAATCTTAATAAAACCAGGAATGACATGCTTTGGAAAGAACATTTAACTCATATGACAGGCTCTCTAGACATATGTTTGAGCCTTGATCATTTTCTTTAAAGAAAATTATAGAGCTGCTGAGAGAGAAATGGCTTAGCTGTAGTCCTTTCAGGGACAGAATTTCAGAAAACATCAAAGATGTTATTCTGAATCCTAATGTGTTCTTCAGCAATAGGATATTTCATCACAACTAGGAATTTTTGCTAAATTTTATTATTATGAACTGACCTTCTCCTGGGTACGTTCATTTTTAAGGATTTAGGACAAGACAACTTATAGTGCCAGAAACTGAGTGCTTGCTGAAAGTTTATATGAAAGTAGATAGAGCAATTATAGCCACTTGTGATTCAAAGCCCCTCTGCTCCTTCTTTGGGGCACTCATGCATAAGTGATGATGCAGAATTACTCCCAATAAATATTTCCTAACCCAAGTGATATATTCAGATTTTCATGTTGATTAAATTCATATAACAAACCTTAGTGATTCTACTGAGGCTGAAGACTTGAAGATAAAACATGTTACAAAACATGAGAGTTCATTCGTCTTCCCAGTAATGTAAACTGTGATTAGCTTGTATATGCAATTTTCTTCTGCCTGCAGCAGTCCCTGTACTACATGCTGAAGAAAGATGCCTAGAAACTGGTTTTATACATGCAAACTGTATCAGGGTGCTCTCTACATCTGATGCCTGGTAATTCTACTTCTTCTCCACCAGCTTTAGGCACAGACTCACTGTTGGACAGGTTAATCCATTGCATCATTATAATTTCTCCTTTCATCATGCTGAAGGAATCCATACCACTCACACTGACAAGTCAAAAGTCTATGAAAAAATCCACAGTTAAGAACCTCACATTCTTTTCCACTTTCAGGACATAAGAGGTTTCATATCATTTATCCAAGAGCTTTAACAGAGACCTGAGCTACCCCCATTCCCATCTTCCAGACCACAGCCCTGTGATCAGTGTTTCAGTAAATCACTGCCTGCCCTTTCCAGCCTTCAGCTCCCACAGCTCCCTGCCTCCTGAATAAGCTCCACTATAAGGGATGCCTTAACATCCACCACTTGGAGAAGTGGTGAAGTAGACACAGATACAACTGAAAGATGAGCCTACACTTCGATAGTGTAGCATCCATTCAGTGAATCATCTACAGACAGCTACTGTTGTTCTCCCTTGTATCCTCTTTATTTCTTCATTTTCTGTCTCGAGCTCATTCTGATTTTTTTTTCACCTGTTTGCAATGTTACCAGGAACTCTTTCTTATATCATCTTGTCAAGTCTTCATTCCTCTCTCTACAGTTTACTGCTCAGCCTTTCCTGGGCACAGGAGGATACCATCAAATCCATGTCAGACTTTCACAGGCAAAATGTTTGAAAGTAGCCATCATGATAAAGGAAGTTCATTTCCCTCTCACAGTAGTAAAAAATACCCCAAGGTACCTCATATAAATATAAACCCATTTGTTCTTCCATGGGTTTCAGAAATAGGTTTTGGTGGCTATGTTGAACTTTGCTATGTTGAATATCACAGCCAGTCTGGAATAGCAGCCTCCAGACTGGCTGCAAGCAGTCACCACTGCTTGTTTTGGCAACACCCTTCCTGTGGCACCAAAATGCCTTACAACAGGTTTTGACTAATTCATTGCTTGCACAGGGTATTTGGGCACCTCAGTATCCCATGGCAACCCATACAGCATGATTCACACAGAAAAATGTGATGTGCAGATAAGCCCCAAACAATGGGGGCCTATGGAGTGGGTGTATTTGTGCCCCGTGAATTCACATGCACTTGCTGGCAGGGCCACAGTGAGGGAAGTTCCTTCCTTTCAGGAGGTTTTATATGGCAAAACATCACATCCTTCAGGGATGGCACCATAACTCCCGTGGGGTGCCAATGATGTCAAGCTCTGGGGAGGCTAGGGTGCATCCAGCCAGCTGAGAGAATACCAAAATCCAGACAAGAAATAGCTCTCCAGAAATAAAAGTCATCTGGTTACAACCGCAGCACTAACATATGAGGCTTAAAGTTTACCATAGAGCCTAGACAGCATGTATTCTAGCACATCTTGCCCTCCTTATTCTAAAAAAATCATCCTGCCCCCATTACAAATCCAGGCTTTCTTTCTCAAGATTCTTGTCTCAAAAAGCTGGGCATTAATAGTGTAGCATGCACTGTTATGATACTAAATAAATGCATATCCAAGAGGAAAAAGGAAAGGGTTCAAATTAGTTTTGAATATTCAAACAGGAAAGAGTTTGGCCAATTATACAGAGCATCGAAGACAGAAAAATGTAATTAAAAAAAAAAAATATGTAAAGTGTGACAAAGTTTGTGAAAAGCGATAACACCCCTTCTTAGAGCAGCTGTTAGCGCTGAAAAAAAGAGAAGCTGTCAAAAACACAAGCTTTATTTCAGAACTGAACCATAAGCAGAAACTTTCAGATATAAATGCTAGTTAAAAACAAATGTTCCATATTTAGCATGATAATTTTAATCGATTGGACAGTCTTCTCACAAAATGTGGCTTGTATTTTCAGAGTGAAAAAGGATGCTGGGAAAAGAGAGGTGATAAAGTCACTAGCTCTAATGGAAAATAGAGAAAAAGACAGTTACTATCTAGTTCATCAGTAATGACTCAGCTTCCCCTTGCATTTCTCGTTTTAATCTTTTGACTTCACAATATAACGTAAGAGAGTTCAGTGAGTTGTCTGGGAACTGGTTTATGGGCAGAAGATAATAAAATGTTTTTTCTAATTCCTTTCTGTCCTGCTTATTTTACAACTAATTGTATTTTAATTCTACTCATGAATATTTGTTTTTATTTATTTAAACGCAAAACATAATTTTTTCTTCCAGCTTCTGTGTGGCTAATACAGTTTTTAAAACATCGTGCTGCTTAGCATGAAATGTTATCATTTCAGATAGAAACACTGTTTTCCAAACAACTTTGTTCAAATGGACTGCTCATGTAAAAGCTATGAAAACAAATCTCATTGAGACAAATATCCATCAAGCCATGTGAGGTTATTATTACTGCTTTGTTTTGGAGGCAGAAGAGCAAAACCTGTGAAGGCCAATGTTTCTTTAACTTCAGGTCCTGAGATGATGTAATAATGGAGTTTTATATTTTTATTACATTCAACTACCTAAATGCAGGAAAGAGAGGTATAACCAAACAAAATTTAAAGTAGAAGCATCAATTTAAACAATGTCTAAATCAGTTCCCATTAAAAATAAGGAACTATACTGCTTCATTTTTATGCACATAAAACTGAATGCATCTGTTTTTTCTGGAAATGGCCAAATTCAGATCTCTGCACACACAGACAAATAGTCCTGTAGTAAACAAGGGTCTGAAATTACAGCATGACTACTACTAATACTGCTACTACACATTCGTGTGCATGCTCTGGCATGGTGGTAAACACAAGTAAGTTCTCCCGTCAGACACAGTTGGTAGCAGAAACTATGAGCATGAACACGGGTGGTTACTCATCACAGTTGATGCCTTGGCACCCTGGCTTGCTTCTTTAAACCTCTTTAAAGAAGTGTTAACCCTGTTGTTAACAATTTGACTTATGCACCCTCAGTCTTGAACACTTTTCCCAGTAATACAAAACTGGGTAGCCTTGTGTATGTATATCTCATCTGTAGCCAGTGTGACAATATGATTTCATTCACCTTTCACTGCTTTTGGAAAAATCTGTGAGAACAGGAGGACTCCTGGCAGTACTCATCTGACCATGTAAAGAAAGAAAGGCTATGGCCAACCAAGAATCCTAGTTGGTGCCTTTTGACAAACTGATTTAATTTACCTTGCACTGCAGCAGGCTAGAACTGAGTGTATAAGAAAACGTGCACCCAAAAAACATCTTGGGCATGAAGAAAGGAGGTAGCAGGAGCTGAGTCTAAGATTCAAACTAGGAATCTAACCCACATGCTTTCCTTCCTATTCTCAAATTTAGTCAAGGGAAAAGGATATATTTTCAGATGAAAAAAAACCAGGCAAGTTAATAAGGTTGACAACAGCTATACAGGAAAGTGTCCCAAGTGACAGAGTTCATAGGGGAAAATAATCTGTGGTGACAAGGCCAGAGACACAATCAACAGGATAAGCCACGGAAAAACACACATCAGAGAAGATTTGACAAGTGACATTGTTATTAACAAACAAACAGGAGGTCTGCTCACCAGCTCAGCACAAAAATTTCAGTACAGTAATGAAGCTTCTATAAAGCTTCAGAGAGATAGGTGACACAGACCACTATTACCCAGTCTGTAGTGCATTCCAACATCTCTGAGACACTGAAAACAGTGAATTATAGGGACACCTACTCCAGAAGCTCTCAGAGCAGGCTTGTAACTCATACTCTGAGACAGCTGGAAGGTCTTTCTAGCTATTATTTGACTGCAATGGAGCACTGAATATATTAATTCAGTTATTTTCCCTTCATATCCTAATCTATCTTACACATGTCTAAATAACATGACTGATTCATGCATTATTTATCTGGTGCCCAGGACCATGCCTGTCAAGGAATACAAACTTGGATTTAAAATGTGTTGAGATATATTGGTGAAGTAAGAAATTATTTGGAGTATTCATTAGCATTAGAGAGCTTTTCATGCTATGCCCACAAAACGTAACACTTTAGGTTATAATTACTTCCTAATAACTTGTTATTTGTGTGTGCACAGGACAAAATAAACAACAGAGTGTGATCAGATCAGGCACTGTTGTTGTTCCTCTCATCTGTCCAATTATGATTCATTTTGCTAGGTGAAGTAAATGACTCAGGACCAAAATACATAGCAATCTTTGTTCCCTGTTAATCTTCAAGACACTGTGAGCAGATCCAGTATTTCTTAATTTAAGGTCCCCATCATGGGGGTCTTTGAGTTAGGATAGGCCTTATTTTGTCTTCAGCTTCTGCATTTTCACCAAGTAACCTTGGGCAAGGGTTGGTGGAAGAAGTGCTCCCTTTTAATGGTCCACAAACCTTTACAATTGTTATTTTCCCAAAAGCAACATGGACAGACTGGAATGGTGGGATAGGCTTTTCCTCATTCAAAATATTCATGGGTAGAAAACGTAGAAACTAGTTACAGTTCCATCATATTAAGCCTGCCCTATTAATTAGGAAAATTATTTTCAAAGATTTTCACTGACAAAGCCCACTTTAAGTAAAGCAAATATCACTGCTGAACAACTAAAAAGTTAGTAAGTTTTTTTTCTACTTTTATGTTGCTTATTTTTACTAACCTGGCTTTGAATATTGGCCAATTCTTCAGCAGGAGTTTAGAATAGATAGGTAATCTGAGTGGTATTTTCTCATTTTCCATCTTTTTATCTTGCTTGCTGCTGCAGTAAATTCAGGATCATGTATTAATGACAGTACTATCTGTTCACTGAGTTCACAAAAAGAACATTGAACCATGTAAGATTTTCTGAATCAATGCTTCTGTATCTCATTTCCCAAGCACACGTACAACCATGACAGGTTTGGGATATCCCATAAAAACTCCCATAGCGTATGAAATAGTGTCCAGTAGGAAACCTCAATGAGCAGCTCTCTTTGTAGCAGTCCCCTAAAATCTTTGTTAGCATGGGAAAGAAGCCACTGTTCATTACGAGATAAGCTGTGATTGCCATGGTCAACAGATACTGATATAGCCACTACACTTAAGGCAAGTGACCCCATAATAAATCCTATTCCCAGGTACATATCCAATTGTGTAATGGCTTTGATGCCAGAAAACTGATCAAATTCCTCAAGTGAAAATGTCCTGGAGGTGAGAGTGAGAACAAATTGCCTTGATTTCTGACTGCAACAATTCCCATAGTCTCCTGAGAGTCCTGGTTGACTCTGTGACTCAACAGCAACCCAGATCCTTTGGTTTGGAAAAAAGCTTTCATGGTCCAAAAGTATTGGACGTTCCTGAAAAACTGATGCTGAAGGCCAGCAGCCCACACCTTATAGAATGGCAAGAGAGACAAAGGGATGAACTTTGATGTTATACTGAATGAGAAGGAAATAGCACAAACACGGGAAAGTCTGCCCTTAGGGAGCTCATTCTCTCTGTAGAGTAGTAAATAAGGTCAAAAGGAATTACACTTTACAAAGTGCATGATAGACACCAATAAAAATGTGAGGATGTGGAAAGGAATGAGGTTGCAACAGCCTCATAAGTTGTGCTTAGCTAATGTCTACTCCATGGGACTGAGCAGCAAGTTCTGACAAGGCTCTGTCAGAACTAAACTCAAATACAAATCGTTCTCCTTGTGCACTGTTTTCCATGACAAGCTGACATACGACACAGGTCAGAAAGCATCTTGGCCCACTCAAATGCCTTGCCTGGACAGGCAGAGGAGCAGGACCCAAGGTTGCTCCAGATTTATATGCCTGCCACTGCAGGAAGGCCATCCTGTAGCCATGGATGGTACTGATGGCATCCTGGAGGCATCCTGTGCCTGGAGGCACCAATGAGTAGCTCAATGGGGACAAGCCCTTCTGGATCTATTGGAATGCCCTTCAGCAGTATCCAGGGAGTATGCCAATGTTACTAATGAATGAGATCAACACCACAGGTCTAGCATCAGAAACGTTTTATCTAGCTGCAAGCAGCAGCAAACATGGAAGAAAAACTGTGAAAAAAACAGTTTCTGAAAGGGAATTTTCAACTGGTTTTGTTTGTACTTTGTATTGACGTTATGGTGAATTACAGAAAAGACATTATCATGGCATAAAGGCCATACATAAGAAGGAGCTGGAAGAGACCAGTATACATCACGAAGCACGCTGACTATCCAGCCTCATCTCAGAAAGACTAGGAGGTCCTTACCCCAGGAGCACTGGCACTGACTACAGTAAGGCTGGTTTTGGATAAAAATTAATAACAATGTAAAGGTTTACTGAGCTTGACCTCCACTTATGCTCTATCACACTGTTGCACAAACTTTCATACTGGAATAAAAGTGAGATATGAAATGAGAGAGCAGTTTAGAAAAGACAGTAAGAAAGGAGTTGCAACTCATAGATGCTACCAGTAAATCGAGTTTATTTCCATTTCCACTACCTATTTGATGGAGGCTAGATGAACTCACCTCCAGAAGACTCCCTTTATTTCACTGAGCAATACAATATCAGCAAATATACCAAACAAGAAAATCTTCTTCCCAGTGTTACAGCTTCCCAACCGTTTTCTCATTTTCTAAAATCATTTTATTTGTTGCTGTTTGGCTAAACATTATAGGTAGGGTGCTTTTCTCTAATTTCAAATTCACTCAAAGTCATAACTCATGGTAGGTGAGTGTAGCTATGATTAATGGCCCAAATCTCTTCTGTTCAAGTTCCCACTGCATTTCACTCTGCAGTGCCTGAGCACTCAGCACCATCTCTGGCCAGCTGCACAAAGTACAAGCTTGAATTCAAATACACAGAAATCCTCAGTATGAAATTCATAGGACTTAGGAGACAGTAAGTTATAGTGAAGATTTTGCAGACAAAAAGGCACTTGCTCGTCTGAAACATAAGGTGTCTGCAGAAGCGAAATACATGTGAAACCAGATTTTGTTCTTTCTAGAAAACTCTATAATATTTCTATAAATTTCTGTACTATGCATTATGCTTTTCAATTTGTCTTTTTGTTTTTCCTTTATCTAAGAAGCATTAAAACCCTGTGCTTCCTTTTGCAGGATGGCAATGTTTTCTGCCTTTAGATAAACCTTCCGTATAATAGCTGCAGAAAGATGGACTAGGGATGGAGAAGCTGTGAGGAAGAAATCCCTGTTGGTATTTGAACCCTTTTCGCCTGCTTTGCTCATTACCATAAGGGGCCAAATGTAAGCCATAGATCCAAAAGCTCATTCTTACAGAGGAAAATACTGAATATGATCTTATGCATCTGAACAAAAAAAAAAAATGCCCTTCCCAAATGTCTACGTTAAGCTGAAGCCTGCATCTTTCCTTCATAAACTGAAGTGTAAATATACTTGAAGGACAAAGTTAACGTCTTGAATCTAATTTGCATATCACTTTTTCTTTCAAATCATGGGAAAGATCAAGTTTAACTTATCTGGTTGCATTATTTTGGGGCTGGAGGTTGAATAATACACAGGAAATATGAAATGCCCAGAGTAGAAAAATGATTCCTCACATAGGCTGAAACAGGCATACACCCTTTCCACACACAGATAAACACACATATATACATACACATATGAAAAACCCCACAATTTTAAGGTTGTGTGGCTTAGATCAAGCCTTAATCACTGCAAGCAGTTTTATTCACATGTGCTTTTCTTCCCATGGTCTCAAATGCAAGCTTAGGAAAGCACAAGAGGAAAACAAGATCTTCAACTGCATTTGCATGCACATAGGACAAGCATAGTAACCTCCCATGTAGGAATCTGTGTAAAGCACAGAAGTATATTTCAATTGCGCATTAAATTCTGGTCCCTGACCCAAAATGACCCAGAAATTCACACTGAAGCAAACTTAACACAACTCTGCCTTTCCATCTTCATTCTATGATCTCATGATCTATAGCATTTGAACATTTTTCTTCCCACTACAAACTGACGATCACACCATTGGTTTAAATGGTTTATCAAAAAGAGGATTGACTCATTAGAGAAATTTCAGACTTCAAATCTACAAAGGCTTAACTGGCAATTTAGAATAAAAGTCTTATCATAATCTAAAGGCACAACATTATTACAATTACCTTTTATTAACAGTTATTCTCTCAGCTATGGAAAAAGAGCCTAAGAGAACAAATGTCAAAGAGCTCAGCTTGAGGAAGGGGAGAAACTTGACAGAGTGTATGGCATGTCTTCATTTAACTGAGGCTTTCTGTATCTTCATTGTATTGCAGATTTTATTATTTTAAGCCACTGTAGGGCTGTGGATTGATGGTAGGGTAGCTACAAGACCTTTCTGAAATGTGTTTCCAAATTGCATGCTCAAAGAAGAGAACAATTAACAGTAATTCAGTGGTCAACCTGAATTGCAGGCCTATATTATGTAAAAAAGGCATGTTTATGCATGCAGAAATTACAGCAGAATGCTTGCTTACTTTTTAAAAGTACAGAAGCAACTATAAGGACAATGAACATCAGGATCCTGAAGTTTGTGCCTCATTTGTGCCTTGCAAGACAATTCTTCAAAGCAATACAGTGTCTCCTAACATCATATTGGAATTCTGGCTCAGTAATAACTTTACGGGAAATGTGACACCCAAATCATCAGCATCACTTACGGATGGTATATCATTCCCTTAGAGTATTTCTCAATTACAAGTAATGTAACACCTCAGGAAAACAGCATGGTACATGGTGTCCTCATCGAGCTTCTCAGTACAGCTTAGATACAAAAATGCTGTGCATTACTTAAGAGACCTCTTAGTAAATTCTTGCAATTGGGATACAGTGACAGCTACTTAGCTGTTGTTTATTGTTGTAAGTCCAGTGACAGTTTGTCCTGTATCCTCTTACAGCTGAGTTCTTTTAATTGGTTTTGGATGCTTTTTGGCTGTTGCTTAGGGAAATAACCCAAACAGACAGAAATGGTATCTCTTATATAGCAGAAAGACAGTATTAATTTTTTGCATTCCTGGTTTTTATCTTTCCTTCCAGTTGTTTGATGAGTATCAGAGTAAACACCAGAAAAAATAGAATCAAAATACTCAAACTAATCCTGAAATTATGTATAGCTCTTACTAATGCCTCTGACTTCTACCACACAGGATTGAGACTCCACTGGCATTTGACAGTGAGTATCATGTGCCAGAAGTGAAGTCTTAGAGAGACTGACCAGATTTGCAGTCAGAATAAATCACCAAAACTCCAGTGGATTTCATACTTCTGCAAAATGAAGATGGCCTACAGCTTCAGAGAAGACAATCTGTAGCTGCTGTTTATGAAATCTTTGTATAAAATCTTAACATTTAGTCATGAAACAATAGTAAGACACTAACTACAAGGCAGCAAAAGAAAGATCTGAAAGGATAGCATGACAAAGCAGAGACAAATATGTACAACAGATACAAATGTTTCAGAGCTAAAAAGCAAGTGCTACTCCCTTGACATTTCTTTTCTGTCAAAATATAATTAAATAGCAAAATGTGTTTCAGTAATGCATATAATTATGTCTCCAGCTGTCTCCACATATTTGCTTGAAGTGACAAAAATAAAGGCATTCCCAGGTACTAATGTTGACTAATCAATCTACTATTAACAGGTAACACACCTTCTACTGAAAGAAAGGAAAAGGGCATTTTCTCAAATCAGTCAGTGAATCAGTCAAGAAGTCAATCAAGAGAAATAGGGATAGTAGAAGCATTAGATACGTACCACAGGCCCTGAATTAATGTGAATTACTAGAATTAAAAGAGTACTTCTATCAAAAAGTTACTATTACCCCAGCTCCTGCAAGAAAGGTAATACTTTTGATCACATTTCTTGAAAAGCCTGAATCATAACTTTTGCATATTATTTTTCAATACAGAGGGAGAAATTATGAGCTGCGACACGCAGAACTGTCTTTTGATTCTTGTTTGGAAAGAGAACAGCAGTAGTGTTCCCTTCCTGCCTGCTCTTTTCCAAACTGCATGTCTTTCCAAATGGTAAAGACTCCAAAAGGTTCAGTGAAAGGGAAATGCATTTTCACCTAAGCTACCTTGGGTGACATACTGTCAACCAAATTGACACCCTCCTACTCAACCTTGACAGAAGACTGTTTTACCATTGCCTCCCTTGCCCCAAAAACTAAGAGAAATTCATCCAGGAATGTGAAATGGAAAAAAGAATCTCAAATACACATATGAGTAAGTGGAAGGCACAGCAGACCCTGGTCCACCATTCGCAGTGCATACTGCTTTGCCTTGCAAGCACTGAGAAAATAGAGAAGGCTCCACTATAGTCATTCAGGGCAATCCCTTCATCTTATGCCTTCCATTCTTAAATTTGGAGCTAAAATCATGGCTAAGAGTCCCAGAAAGACCATGCAAATGTCTGTGCCAATTGGTAAGAGCCTGGCACGTCTAGTTTCCTTTCTGAGATTACTTCCAATTTATTGCCTCCTACTAGGAAACAAGTAAGATGGTGGACAGAGTCCTCTGCCTTGTAACTCACGTAGTCCCTGCTCTGCAACTGCAGCAACACAGCAGTGCTGGCACTGAAGGGAACTGCTCCAGGTCAGAACAGAAGGTATCAGGTTAGCTAAAGTGCTGTAGGCATTAGGGTGAAAATAGTGATCCCAGTAGAGGATCCTAAATTCCATCTAGGTCCTACTTCAGTTGTCATAATCTTTTTTCTAGATGCTGCTTTTCTCTCCCTATAGAAATCTTGCACCTGAGCAGCAGGCATGAAAATCTCCAGTTGTTTTTGTAGTATTCTTATTGTACTCTTCCTGTCCTTCAGACATTTCTAACTATCCTCCAATGGCTCCACAGCGCTAGTTACCTCATTTATTGTAACCCTAATGCAACGGTAATATCAGTACACAAACTTGGCTTGCTGATCGGCCAAGCAATCCTTGTCTTCAAAGGGAAAAATACTCCTAATAGAACAAAACAAACAAGCAAAAAAACAAACAAACAAAAACCAAAACAAAAATAAAGTAGGCAAATGGTAGGGTTTATAAACCTTCTACAAACATCACTGATTTCTCTTGGCATATTTCATTAGCTTCATTTTTAATTCATGCACAGATAAAGGTTAAATTTCTGAAAAGTGGTTTCTATTAGCTGTGGAAATATTATAATTCAAAGTTTTTCTCACAATAAATGTAATGCTTAAGGAGTCCTTTATATGGATCCAGTTCAGCAAAGCTCTTAAATGTTTATACTGTAGTGATGCTATGAACAAAACAATATCATACCTTTCTTTTTTATTTTTCCAAAATGGTTATTGGAATACCTAGTTTGAGAGACACATTTCCAATAACTATATACCATACCAAAAAAAAATCAATTAAAGAATTGTTAGGGTTTCTTCCCACCAATAAATAATCATATTGGCAAACAAACCGATCATAAGCTCCTAGCGAAAAAGACCTTCTGAATCTATGTGGAACAAGTCATATTTAAATCTTGCTCTACAACTGGGACTCATAATGCTATTGTACTCAATAGTAATAATGATAGTACTAACACTCTCATCCTTGCTTTCAAAGATATCTCCTTTCACACACAGAGACTATGGTGGTACCCTACCTTCACCCAAAAGGTGAAGCTTCTTGTACAACTGTATGTCAGGAAAATTAAGAAAGTGCACTTTCTCAGCAAATCCACCTGAAAGCTGCTCTACCCACCCTATTCTAAATGCACACAAACAGAGAAAGTTTTTCAGTACTTCCTAGGACATACACTCCCTGGGCATCACAAGGAACACGGACCATGTCGCAACCAATCCCACTCTGCATCCTACTGAGCAACGTCTTAGCAATGACAGCAAAAAGTGTGGAGATGGACAGAAAACAATGTGCTGACCTTCTAGATATTTTAAACATTCAGCAATATGTTTTGACATATTGCTAAATGAAAAGGAAAGGGAAAAAAAAAAAAGAAAAAAAAAAGTTTAATGCCTTCGGGTTTCTTTGATGCATTTTAATAATTTTTCTGGCCAGACAGGCAATGATGATAATACTTCAATTGTATCAACTTTTCTTAGCAAGTAATGTTTCAACAAAAAGAAACCCACAAACAGTTAAGGGGAGAAATTGTGATTGGGAATTTTTATGTTAAACCACTGTGCGCTTTTGGAAAAGAAGAAGGTAAAAAAAGGGAAAATCCAGGATAGCTTGTTTTCCCATGAGTCAAAGGCATTGGCTCTTGTATTCCCATGTCACTTTGCCATCAATAAGCTGTTGCTAGGATGTGAACGTTTCCATGGCAATGAGTGAACTCTTCAGCTTCACTAACAGCACTGCTCTCCATACACACCCCCTTTCGTATTTGGAGACTATTTATTTTTTCATGCCGCTGGAACAAAAGATGGAAGTGAATATAGAACAAGATGGGCAAATCCTGCATCAGGCTAAAACCTATGAAGGAAGGCCTGAGGACTTCAGTGTGACTTCAGGTAATGTCACTGAGAACAGATCCTGGCTTTAGCCATAGTGTGCAGCTTCTTTCTCCCATGTCATGTTGCTTACACGGAGCAGAACACTGTATCGGGCTCAGAAAATGGCCTCAAACCTGAATGCCAGCAGCTTGTTCAGAGGAAGCTGAACTTTAAGCGCCGGCTTTGCTGGGTTTGGACGATTTCGGGAGGCAGAGGCTCTGTGCAGGTGCTCCGTGCAGGCAGAGGCGCAGAGCCCGGGCTGCGATTGCCACCTGTTGGGTCTGAAATCGCAACTGCAGGGCCGGGAGCCCGGCGGGGCTGTCCCGCTGCCGCTGCCTGGCCCCGGGCCCCGCGGCCGGGGCGATGATGCCGGGCGGCAGGAGCCTGCCTGCGGGCTGGTGAGCCTGCTAGGGGTCCCTGCCGGAGCCTGCCCCGGCCTTCTGCCTGGGGCCTGCTGGTCATCCCTGCCTGGTGGCCGGCACTCCCCGAGACGGACCCGCAGCCAGGCCTGGGCCTATCTGTCTACATGGAGAAGAATAATAAGGGCTTCCACTACTGCAGTGTTCAGAGTAAATTACACTTCAAAGTGGTTGGCAGGGACTTATGTTTGCTTGACAAACTATTCAAGTAAGCAAATGTTAAAGCAGTAGTAGGTGGGAAAAAGACAAGCAGTTCTTTCACTTCCCCTCTCCTGTCTGTTTTTTACAGGAGGAAAAACAAGGAAATTTGTTGGCTGAAAGTCTCCCTCCTTAGGCAAAGAAGACAATAGGGATAAGGCCATATATGTCATCTCTGCTGCTGCGTTCACTCTTTCTTCTTCAAACAAAATAAGAGATGATAGGGAGATAAATGGAAAAGAGGAAACTAAAGTGCCCCTTCTCACCCCTCCGTGTCTGAAGCATGCTGGCAGCAGCAGGCATCGGTCACCATAACCTGGGTCTAAACCCCAATATCACACCCTTAATGCTAAGAAACTCTGGCTTGCCCTGCTGTTCCTTTCAGGAGACTTGCAGCTCATCCCGTTGCTCATTGTTATCTTAAGCCTGTCAGACTGTCACCCTGGTTTCAATTTTGAATATTTTTTAAGCTAGAGAGCAAAGCCAGAAGGAAGAAGAAGGTAAAAATGTGACAAAAAATTCTTACATAAAAAGGTAGGAATCAGCAAGAAATTTCGATTCAGTGTAGAAGCTGTAGATACGGCAATCAAGGAAATCATGATCTGTAGTTGTTTCTTTGGCTCCATTCATCAGATGGCTTTCTAGGAAACAACGAGTGACCATAAATCCCAGCAAGTATAGTGCTTGTGGTGGTGGAGTTCGAGGGCAATGGAAATGATTAGCCACACTACAAATGAGATCAAGAAACTCATAAAATACTTACGAAGATCTTTGCTTTGGAACAGATCATATCAACCAAAAATGAGAGGCACATTTATTGTTGGGGTTTTTTTTAATGACAGGAAAATACAATTTCAGAGCCCAGTTTATAAGCTTTTTACATCCCATCTCTTTGCCTCTCAGTACTTGTGTGGCAGGTTGTTCTAGACTCTTAAATGCACTCAACTTTTTAATTTTTTTTTTCCTTAGAAATAATGCATAAATATTTCTGGCATTAAGTACTTTGTGTGGGGTTTTTTGCCAAGTGGTTTTGACAGCTCTCCTTGATTATGAGGCAACATTTTTCTTTAAACTACTCCACTTTCTAGACAGCCACCTTAGCACAGACAGTTTCCTACAACAGAAAGCATATTTATGGAACTACATTATTAAAAATTAATGGTGTGTTACTGCTTTTCATCATTTGGTTGGTGCCCTGTTTTTCACAATCAGCTCCTCTGCTCAGCTGAGACACCCCAGAGTCTCACCACAGCCACATAGTCTGAGGTCTAGTCAGTGTCTTCAGTACCAATGGGTTTATATCCTGACAACCACTGCCTTCCCTCACCTTGACAAATCTGTGTTTACTCTGAAGATATTTTTCAGTGCCGCTTGAAAGTTAAAGTGTTTTTCAGTGCTTCCTCCTGAGAGGCTAATGAAAAAAAGTAGATCAGCCCCTGTCCCATATACCTATTTGAAGCATTTATAACCCTAAAAATATTGCTGTTCAAGTTAAAAAATTAGCATATGCCTGTGATCTATTATTATCAAGAACAATAATGATCTTCCTAGGCGATTTGGCAACAACATTCATTGATTTTTCATAGATACTACCTTGATGGGTGGCATAAAGCTCTTTTGCAACAAATATCGCCTGAAGATGAGGAATTATGACAGCTGGGGATCCAACACTGCATACTTTATAGCTCAAAATGAACCAGGTAATGGTGGGGTAAATTGTATGATGATACAGTAGCACATGGTGGGCATAATCAGGTGCTAAAAAGCTGGAAGGGGGGACTGTTACTGGCCAAACAACTCATGAGGATACAAGAGCACTCAGAGTTGCCATTAACTGTACTCAGTTCATTAAGAATGTCAAATGCATTCAGATCCTTTAAACTACTTAGAAAAAATTTTACATTTAGCCACATTTATCCAGAAAACTTGATTTGAATACAAAGTGGGTCAGCTTAAGACATGGCATAATTTATGCTCAGAGTTAACCATTTGGAGTGCAGATAAAGTACAGGCTAGAATCTCGTCCCAAATCCATACAGGCCGGTGGGAATCCTGGAAAGAACTTCAGTGGTCTTTGGGATTCCCTTTACAAGAGAATGAGAAGTACTGAAGGCAGGAAGAAGCACTAACAAAAAATAACACTTTTTGAAGGGAATAAAGCAAAGGTTTGTGTTAAGTTCTTAAGCACCAGCTCTACATGAAACTCAAAAGCAAAAACACCTGTATGTCTCTCAGCTCTCTTTTCTTTCTGCCAGTGTAAATGTTTTTCAGGGGGTAACAGGTATCTCCCCACTGCAAGCTGATGATGTGAAAGCCCCTCTGTGTTCTGAGCCAACTTCACATGCTGGTATGGAAATGCTTCTGGTAAGATCACTGGGAGAGCCCAAGGTTGTCCACTCAGGCCAGAGATAACAAGGAGATATCACGGTAGTTGCCCTGCACTGCTCCTACACCTGCAGTACTCCTGTACCCAAGCAAGCTAGTTTAAAGTAAACATGACAAGTCCCCTCAGTTGGTACCCTACCACAGGGTATAAAGACACTTTGGCTTTCCATTGCAAATTATAGTTTTCATTCTTCCTCCCTTGAAAGCACTGCTAAAACTTCTCTTTGCGAACTGGGAGAATGTGTCCGCAAAAAAAGTTGGGAGGCAAAAACCCAGTCTTTTTCCACCATCTCCCCCAAATCACTACCAACATTTCTTGACTTAATATTCTCTTATAGCAAGGACATATAGCAAGGAGAGAGGAGATAAAAAAGTATTAGAATTAAAAATTACTATAGTGTAAATTACTTCAGAGCAATAAACGTTAAAATTACCCAAGCACAATCTTGCAGACTTTGCACAATGAGTCAAGATTTCTTCCAAAGGAGGTCATTTCAGTGATGAAGGTGGAAAAAGTGGAGGCAGTATCTAAACTGTTTAGTGAGCAGGATTGCACCCTTAAACCAGGTGAGAATTTGGAAAGGTTCCAAAAGGGAATATTACAGTTCCTAGCTCAAACACATGTTCTTCTGCCTTATGATGTTTAAATTCACCTATCTAATAATACATTATCTTAATTTGGTACTTCTGCTTTGGGACTAATAAGTTGCAACACCTTAAATATATGTTTTCAACATGGACTCTACTGAAATGAAGTTTTTGCCCATGGATGAATCAAAAGAGCCTGAACCTATCCATAGTACTTTTCTTTGGTGACAGAATTTGGTGCAAACTGTGACAGGCCTTTGTAGAAAAAGCTAAATAATACAAAACAAATCTGCATAAAATATCTTACTATCCTACATTATTTTCAGTATTTACCAAACTTTCCTGAATATTTTACTTTCTTCAGTCTGAAAGATTTACACAAGATAAAATTAATGTTGTCTTACTATGAAGCAGCCTGATGTGCATTTATTTGTTTTCTATTTATCATTTATGTCTTTCAGTTTCTTGATCTAGGGGTGTCATTGCATAAAAACTGTCCTCTTACCTACATTCATGGAGTTTTATGTCTTAAGACAGCTCACTTTTCATTTTTGTTACTGCCAATAAAGCTTACTTTGACAGTTTTATTCTGAAAACATCTTTATTTCACCCCTGAGGAATGTGAGACAATACCTAATTTGGAGATGTGGCTTATCAGGAAATCTAGATTGCAGTTTAATTTGAACAAGAACCAGCATCTACCATGATTAGACATCTAGTAAAAGGAAAAGATTTCAGCCATAACAGAAGCATGCATCTCTTCCTCACTTTTGAAAGCCACATTATCAGGGATGAAGGAGAGCAAAGGGTGGGGGGTAATTTCTAGGAGATTCAATCTAATACTATTTGGGCAGCACTTGAGAGGTGGTCATGTGCCATCAGGACCTGGTATGGCCCATGAAGAAAATAAGTCATGGGATTCCACCAAGCCATCAGAAGTTTTCTCTGGGCCAGTTAGGTGGGCACGGTCATCCTAATGCTGATTGCTTACAGCAGGAAGGAATGGTTCAGCAAAGGCAATGTAAGGAGTTCCCTAAAGAAACAGGGCAGCAAACAATGGTCATAGCTTGAATAATTGCTTTGCTCATTCCAGGGCCCTGGAAAGCCAGGCTGGCTGCCAGTGAGGGAGGGGCCAGAGATGATGGGGAAGGAGTGAGTTGGATTCACACTTGTACTTTCATTAAGCTTCTCTACAAGAAGTTCAGCTGTCCCAGACTTTGCTTCTCTCTACTCCTTGTCTCTCTCCTCTGTGTTTCTGTTTTCCTGTCTAAGGGCAGGAGCAGCTAAAGCTGCTTTACACTGCAACATCTTGCTTACATCTCCTCTGCTAGAGTTTTCCCCTGGATTCTCCAGAATCAAATGAAATATTACTCAGGGAAGAATAGTTATGTCCTCCTAAGAATATAGAGCAGACACAGACTTTTTCCAGCCATGTGTTCCAGTCTCCTGTTAGCACCAGCTGTTATACCACAGATCCCTTTTGCAAACTGATAGAGCTCCAGTCCTGTCACTAATCAGCATTTCAATCCCTTTACTGCTCTTGGAAAATGTTTCCAGAGCCACCTTGTTTGAAGCAGAAACCTCCTACCAGAATTGAGGCAATTAATGGTTAATTTATGCCCGCTAGATTTGCTAGCCATTCCCTTTAACCTTATTATTTAGCCTTCAGCAGTTTGCCCCCTCCATGCATTTTCAGACAGCAATCATACTCTCACAGCTTGCATTTTGCCACTTTAAATGAGATAACATCTTTGCAGCCTTCCATTATCTGAGGGGGGCCTACAAGGATGCTGGGGAGGGACTATTCATCAGGGACTGTAGTGACAGGACAAGGGGTAACGGGTTAAATCTTAAACAGGGGAAGTTTAGAAATTCTTTACTGTTATGGTGGTGAGGCACTGGAATGGGTTGCCCAGGGAGGTTGTGAATGCTCCATCCTTGGTGGTGTTCAAGGCCAGGTTGGATGAGGCCTTGGGTGGCATGGTTTAGTGTGAGGTGTCCTTGCCTAAGGCAGGGGGGTTGGAACTAGATGATCTTAAGGTCCTTTCAACCCTAACTATTCTATGATTCTATGATTCTGTGATTCTCTTCCTTTCCTCCTCACCCTAGCAACCCCTCTCAGCAAGGACTTGTGAGGTCTTCTTTCCTGAACAGAGGGCAGCTGATTTGAACACGGTATTCCAAAGCAATTCCACAGTGCCTGTTAAAAAAACTGAACATTTCATGTCTGTAATGCTAATACTTAAGCTGAGATTTTACAGAACAGCAGCTAGGTTTTGTTAATGTGTGACATTTTCAATTCATAGTAACTCTGTGACCAAGCAGTTGGAATTCATCAATTCCAACTGATGAATTCCAAGCTTACCATAGAAAACCACTCTATCATCCCTGAATTCATGACATTGTATTTTGTACAATTATATTGTACGTTATTTCTAGTACTGGAACCTTCAGTGGCAATCAAAATCCTCTGTATGATATTCTGCTTCTTTTGTTTGGTTGGTTTTTGTTTGTTTCTTTTATGCTGGGCCCAGCTCTGTATCTTCAGTATATTTCAGTAGCCTTCCACTTCTCATGCACCATTTCCCCGTACCTAAAATGTAGTTCCATAAGATATATCAACAGGAATGGTTAATTTTGTCTTCTCTGAAATGAGGGAAAGTTGCAATTAATCCTACTCTATATCTCTTTGCTTTTAATTATTTACAGCTGATAGTACAAATTGGTTGATTATAGAGAATTTCACCCATTCTACTGTCCTGTACAGCTATTTAAAACACAACACTTTTCTTTTGGAGAAATAAGACAGTGGATCTGTTAAGTCCACCATTATCTGTTAGAAATGCTTACATCTACCCTCTGCTCAATTGTGGACCTTGCATGTGACCTCAGGCAAGGCATACCATCATTGGAGATTTCAGAAAAGGATAGACAAACATTTGTCAGAAGTATATTTTGCATGCGTAGTTCTGTATTAGGAATGGGACTGAACTAAGTATGTTCCTAAGGTTCCTTCCAGCCTCATGATTCTGGGGAGTAAATCTACTTCCCTGTGTATTCATTTCTCACTCTTTACAAATCTTAATCAGTCTATTTACCTATGGGTTGTAATGGTAAACAGTTACTGCTCACCTTGTGTTGGTATGGTGCCTTAAATACAGACTATTGTGAGATTTTCAGACCAAAAGAAAGAAAGCATTTCATCAGTTCCAACAGTATTAACATATTTTCTACAGTCAACATGTAGTTAATATAGAGTACAGTTAGCAAATATTTTTTGTGGATTACAGTACAATACTGTAGATAGTGTATTATTGCAGAGAGGCTGAAGTTGATTCACTTTAATGTATCATGGGTATCAGCTTATCTACAGTTACTTGGGCAGTAATTATGTTGTTCACCTCAATAAAAAAAACTCATTGTATGCTGTAAGTTCTCACTTTGAAAGTAAAATTACCTAGATAGTATTAGCAAGTCTGTCTTTTGTATTGTATGTTCTGTTACTATTGTGAAGGCAGCTCTTGCCTTTCTATATGAACTGCTGTTTTTTTGTAAATTGCTTAGGGAGTGTAACCTCTACGAAAATAATATTAATGACTGACTGGCAGCCAAGATAGAATATTAGCAAGAACGTGGCTTGGTAGCTTCGTAGTTTTAGCATTCAGATTAAAGTGAAGAGTCCTGGGTTCCCAGCCCTGGTTTACAGACCATTTGAGTATTCTAGCCAATGGCTGCTTGAAATAAGTACCCAAATGATTGCTCAAATAGGAGCCCCAAGTTGTTTATCTCCCAAGCGAACAGTCTTAATGTGTAGCTAAAGATCAGACCTCTTCTTTTTTTACCTTCTTTCACAACTACCCTCAACTCTTTATGAGCAGCACCAAAACTGTTACAGAAATAAAGCAGAATCCTTGAAAAAAGAAAATATGGTGAGGATTTTTGTTTGCTTCTTCTTTTTTAGGCAGAAATGAAAAGTGATGGCAGGAGATGCAGAACTCCGCTTATATGTTGTAACCAGGGAGCTCTCGCTTAGCAAGGGGACAGCTGCTTGGAGAGAAAGCAATGGTCACTGTAATGTCACTTGCAACGTGGGCAGTGTGCTCTGAAATTGCCCACAAGATCAAACCCCTCAATCTAGACAGGCATGTCTTCAGTGACATCTCATATGGACTTTCTTTATTTTGTGGTAAAATGGAAAATGTCACACTGTCTGATACAGTGCCTCAGCTGAGAAAAAGGTTGCTAGCAGCTCAGGGGTGGCGACTGCATGCTGTGGTCTATTTAATATTCTCAGGTAGCTGTCAGTGGGGATAACTGAGATGAAATTTGTCTGTGACAAAGTCTGACATTAAAACTTAATTCATATGCCTACATTCCTTTCCCAGATCCTGCCATAACCTAGCATTTCTATAATGCATATACCTCCATACAGTATTATCTCTCAGTCATGTGCAGCAGCTAGCTATAATGGTTTGGAAGTTTCCCTTCTCCCATTTTCAGTTTCCCATTTTGGTATGTCACAACCACCAAAGAAAATTGAATGTACAGATGTTTTACAGAAATCAATCATAAAATGACCTTTTGTTCTTTAATTCACAGTACATTAAACAAACTGTAAATGTTGAAGTTGTGACACTCTGTTTGTCACAAACATCACCTTTCTCTGCACCTACCCAAAATTCAGCATCTCAATATCCCCTTCTTACAATTACTTAGCCAAAACACTGAAAAAAATGAAGTCTGTAAAAAGTCTGTATAAAGTCCATAGAAAGCTAATTATGTTCCTAACTAGCCCTCAGAGAATCTCTTAGTAGTCAATACCTACATGCAGCTCAGTGAGTCAGCAGAGATCAGTTTGACCTCAGAGGAAATACCTTGCACGGAAGAAATACAAAACTGGGCCAGCTTATTGATTAATTTCATTTATTGATTCATCTTTGTTTAAACCAGTCAGACATATGACATATATATTGTTTAAAATTTCATAAAGTGTGGGGAATGCTATCAGTACTTGTATCAGTGAGCAGATAGCAATTGTCACAACGTTCAGTTTAATTTTTCTCAAACGTTTGCCCATGTGGCAATTCCTTCAATCAGGCCCATCCTGTTCTCAAACAAACCTTAAATCAAACTCTTTAGGACTGAACTGTCAGCAGCAAAAGTCTACCTATTGAATCTTCTTTTTCTTTTCCTTCCCATTCTCTTAACTGTGTACTTCTGACTTCACGTAACAAAACCTTTAGGTATCTCCTGTGATAATTAGGAATTTGAGTCAAAAACTGTCAAGACCCCCTTCTTTCACCTCTGGTTTTGAACAAAATTAAACTAGATTTTATGGAGAACACTACTGAGAATGACTCAATAGAGCAAAAAATGATTAGACTAAAAAATAGCCTAAAAATGAAAGGTTATCTGTTCTGTGATTCCCTAATCAGGCATCCTAGCCTGCATTAGGAATGGTGTGGCCAGCAGAAACAGGGAGGTTATTCTTCCCCTGTACTCAGCACTGGTGAGGCCACACCTTGAGTACTGTGTCCAGTTCTGGGCTCCTCAGTTTAAGAAGGACGTGGAAATGATTGAGCGCATCCAAAGGAGGGCAACGAGGCTGGTGAGGGGCTTGGACCACAAGCCCTACGAGGAGCGATTGAGAGAGTTGGAGTTGTTTAGCCTGGAGAAAAGGAGACTCAGAGGTGACCTTATCACTCTTTACAACCTCCTGAAAGGAGGTTGTAGACAGGTGGGGGTTGGTCTCTTTCACCAGGCAGCAACTGACAGAACGAGAGGACACAGTCTCAAACTGCGCCAAGGAAGGTACAGGTTGGATATTAGGAAGAAATTTTTCACAGAAAGAATAATAAAATATTGGAACGGTCTGCCCAGGGTGGTGGTGGAGTCACCATCCCTGGATGTGTTTAAAAAGAGATTGGATGTGGCACTTGGTGACATGGCTTAGTCGAGGTGTAGGGCATGGGTTGGACTCGATGATCTTGAAGGTCCCTTCCAACCTGGTAATTCTGATTCTGATTCTAATCAGGATTAGTTATTGATTAATGGCAGGCAGGCCACTCTAGCTTTTTTAAAACTCTCTAGTGTTGAAGATCCCATGATTTCCCTATGCAAGGGGGTTTTGTCCCCAGCGAAGAGACTCCACGGCAGGGCTAGAGAATAGTCCCTGGCAATGAGCAGTCCTGTTTTGCTGTCTTGCCTGTGATACAACAGTCCCCAAAGCAGCAGGCAGAGCAATGGCCCATTATATTGCCTCAGCTCCAGGATATGCCTCAAAGAGTAGGCTTTCATTTTGACTACTAAGCTACTCACAGGTTTTTCACTTAAAAAAGAGCTCAGCTATTACCATATAAAACAAATCCATCAAATACGAATAGCACTTTTGGGATGAAACCAAACCATCTCCCTTAATCTTTCCACCCTATGTTTGACTCAAGCCCACAGATCAGGGAGGGCTGAAACAAGAATCTCACCAGAGTAAATACAAAAAAATCATTTTATATCAATTATTCTGATCATTCAGGCTACTAAATTGATGGGTGGGCCACTCTCCCACCAATAATTCTGAACATGTTCATTTTCTTTGAAATTTAATACACTTCAGGCACTGAATAATACATAGACATAACCTGTAGCTATTGGATTTGGGAAAAAGAAGGGCTAATGTAATTAGTCTTCAAAGGAATCTCTTTGCTACTGTTGTTTTTAGCTACTTGACGATGCATTGAATAGCATTTAAAATGCATATCATTAGTGGTTACGTAGACACCAATTAAAAGCAAAAATAAATGTAAGAGAAATAAAAATAACCATTAAAAGACAGAAGTCAGTGTCATCTTTAAAGCTAACTCATCAATGTACAAAATTTTATAAAGGAGAGTTTCAAGGGGGTTTCTGGAGCATGTGCAAAACTCAGCATGTATATGAATTTATTGTCAGAGGAGCACCACCTTGGCAAAGGACTATTATTAATCACTAATATAAAATAATCTTATGGTATATAAAGTGACTGGGTACCATTTTAACAAAATAAGACAAAATATATGTCTACTGCAGCCAAGCTGGTTCTACTGACTTCCTTGCTGGTGGAAATCCCTAACTCACCTCTTTTTCCTTTCTCCTGTCAGTTTTCCAATCACCTGATTTTCAACTTAACCAAATCTATGCTTAAATGAACCACTTGAAACAGTTACTCATAAATGCTACATTACTACTTATATCTTACTCTGTCCCTAGTGGTTGTCATGTAGTATTTCCTATATTATTTGATAGTAAATGCTGCAGTTAGGTCTGCTAGAAGAATTGGTTTAAATGCATAGAGAATACAACTACCTGAATAAGCTGCGTATTTTGTTTATTTTTAGATCCAGCCCTGATTTATTAACCGAACGCATGCAATTCAAATAGGAGGTGAACGCATGAATACCTCTGTGGCTGGATTGCAAGTCACGAATTCATATATTAAGGTCACAGGTTTCTTAACATTCATAAAGCATGCCTACAGATTCAATTTTTAGCTCCAAACATGGGAGCAATTCAAACACCAAAAATTAATCCATCATTGGGTTTTTGCTCATACAGTAAAGAGCACTCTCTTCCTGAGAAGAAACCAAATGAGGTAAGACTAGCAGTCACAAGCCAGTTTTCCTCCAGCTGTGAGATCGGAACAAAGAAAAAGGAAAAGGAAAAACAGGAATCTAACTTTCCTATTTTTGCACTTTGTTTTCTTTAACAAAAATATTTTTTTTACATCCCCAAGTCTCTCTGGCTTTGCATGCCTTGTCCCACTTGTTTTCCTAATGGAACAGCAGATGAGGACATGCCTAGCAAATTTCTTCAGCTTTGATGTAGTAAAGGACAATACTGAGCAAAGAGTAGGTGCAGCTTTAGCAAACAAACATAACTACTTCTCTGACTGCATAAACTATGAACAGAAGAAATGTATTTCCACTCCAGGAACTATTCTCAAAGATAGTACTAGATGTATGCATGAAGTATGCTGAGCAAACTGGATGGTTGGGGTGCTTGTCTGCATGCCAGCACTCTGGGAAACTCTTCCATCCTGCAGACATTGCATTGGCAGCAGTCCAGCCGGAGACCTTGGAGTCAGTCTGAAAAGTGTGAGCTTCTTCCAGCCTCTACAGACTAGTCTCAGCACTTTTAAGGCCAGAACTATGCAAGCAAATACATAATATTTGCATCTACAGTGCTTCCCAGTTACAAACAGAGGCTTGTAAATTCATAACTGGCACTGAATCAGTGAATAGGAAATATTTTTTTTTCCTGTTTTATTCATTATGAGAAGATGCCCTGTGGTGCTGCCCTGCAGTACTGGAAAAAGCTTTTTCCAGCTGCTACAGACTTGACAGAAGATGCTGTTAGTCTCATGCAAACCAGAGCCAAAACAGAAAAGTCAAATGGTGGCATCATTCCAATGATAACTATTTCTGTTCTCATTTGACAATGGCATGACATCAGATTAATCAGAAAACCAATTAGAGGCCAGCAAGTCACTGTTAAGAATACATATGTAATGGATGGCAAACAGGCGCAAAAAAAAGCAGAATATCATACAAGAAGAAACATGATTTTTTTTGTAGAAAATATCTGCATAGCTAACATTATAGTTGTATATCTTTCCAAAATCACTGAATTCCATCTTTAGTTGTATTGCCTACTGTCAGTCATAATGCATTAGTAGATAAAGACACACTGACATTTGGAAATATTACATTAAGCATAGACAGGTGTAAATGTCTTTCAGACAAGAAAGGGCTGAATACAAAATGACCACAATTCAATTCTGTTGTTATTTGCAGCTGACAGTGGGTTTCTGATGAATATGTAAGGATAAATATTCTATAAGGTTACATATTTTGATGAATATGTAAGGAGTAGGCTACTCTCAGTAGAAAATAGCATTACCACATAACATATTTATCCATGAAAAAATAGAATGGTTCAAATAGGAAGGCTCACCTACAGTTCCTCCTGGATTATTATAGCTCATTATTAACCGTATTTATAATAAAAACCCTTCCACTTAGGAGGGGAAAAAAAAAAAAGAAAAAAATAAGTGGTTGAGGAATAAGAAATCTAAACATTCATAACTGGCATTGCAAAAGTGACTGGAGGGTGATAGGGTGATTCCCCACAATTTCTTTTTGGAATATCTCAGTAGAAACTAGTGGGTACCTGGATCAAGATGAACAAAAAGGACATCTTTCTCACATAATGGATTGTTAAATCATGTACTACTGACTGCTGTGGATGGTAAGAAGTTACATAGGCTCAAAGGGGATTGGATGAATTCCGGGAAAAAAATAAGTCATGTCTTAGCAGATGGAAAGATATCCTCCCTGTCTTGGGAAGTCCCCAAATGAAAGCCTGTGGAAACCATTAGAAAATCTGAGGAAGAACTGCTACGTGCTTGTCCTGCTACTGTCCCATTCTCAACAGCACCTACTATTGATCACTATCAGAGTCAGGCTAACATCTTCATATTCTTACCCTGTATGTGGTTTTGTGAACCACAAATGCATTCTGGCTTTCCCAAGTAAACACAGACTTGATCCTTCAAAGGTCTGAGTTCTGCAGAAACATGTCAGTAGTTGGTAAGTTAACTTTATCAGCTGCTTAACACTGAATTCAGTGAAATTGCTAATATGATTAAATAAATAATGAGGACAGGATCCTTGTGCTATATAAGGACACCACATGGCTGCAATGACACAAGACTTCTGAACACTCAACAGGAGGACAGGGGAACGCTTCATCAGGTATCTTTAATGGCAATAGATATCTGTGTTCAAGCATTTGAACTCCACCCTGTCTGATTTGGCCACTGAGAAAGACCCTGTCAGGCCTCAGCCCTCTAATTCAAATTCAGCAGCCCACATTTCACAAAAATTTTAGGCAAATAACTGTTAATGCACACTTAAGTATTCTGCTGCCTTGGGACACAGAGACAAAGGAAGTCATGTGTTGTATATCTATACATATACATATATATCATAGAGATATACATATACATATGTATATCTATACATATACATATATATATCTATACAGGTAGGTCTTCTCTTTTCCTCTCCCTTCTTTTTGCTTTCTTCTAATCTTAATGGTAGAAATAAACCTCAGAAGTTTGTTGGGATTTGTAGGAGTGGAGAGTTAAGGCCAAAATTGAAATACAGATCCATCTTTGTATTAAAGAACATCACATAAAGTGAACATTGATAATACCCATACCTGTATGTCTGTAAACCTTGCTCTGTGATTACAAGTAAACTCTTTTTTAAGAAGTGAATGGCTTCCAGCCTTCAGGACACAAATCTGTTTCACAGGATGATTGGAAATGCCTGGTAATGATATCTTATCCCCTCTGCCACACAAATATCTATTAGATGGAATAAGCAAATCCTTTAAAAAGGAGATATAGGATTGGTTTAATACATTGAGACAAAATCAGCTCTTCACTCTTATTAAAGTCACTGATGCTGTATAAAGCTACTCATATCTTTCTATACCATGAACAAAAGTTCAAATCAATAGTTAAAAATAGCAAGATATTTATGGTGAGAAGACACATCACTAATATCTGATGGCAGATACGGTGATTAATATACTTTGAATTATTTGCTAGTGTTGCTTTTAGAAAAAATGAGGAAAACATAGAGTAATATGTACCAAGTGAGGAATCAGCCCTGGCACCTCCCAAGTATACCTGTCCAGAAGAGGCAGGTGGCACACCAGGCACCCAGTGCAGTGAGGGCACAGCCTGAGATTTGTCGATATGGATGTTGACAGATGCAGCCGCAAGGATCTGTATGTTAAGGAAATAGACAGGGAATGTGCACAGCACCAGTTCAGGGTTCAATCCCTTTGTGCAGGCACTGGTATCTGGAAACAGAAGCGAGGAGTAGTAGAGAACTTCTTTTATCAGCAAGTTATGTCAGGTCAGCTGGTCTTTTCTCCCTCATTCCTTTCTCAGATCTACACAGACAATAACACCCAAACCACTCACACTCAGTTGTTACAGCTTACCTTCATCCCTTTACCCCTTTCCACCAGGGCTGTAACAAGTGCCAGAGTCTATGTCAAAGGAAGAAGTTGGTACTTTATTGTATCACAAACTTACAAGGAAAACTAAGCAGAATGTATTCAAGAGAATACATTCTTGAAAGGCGTAAGTCCATTGGCTCCTGCAAACCTACCTCAATTTACACCCAACAGACCAAAAAAGCTGTTCCTTCCTGGTTTACAATGCTCACACAGCACCAAGGGCTTTCCTGCTTTTCTGCTTTTCATGCTGTCCTACCAGTAAACTGGTTGGGGCACAAAAACTTGGAAAGCGTCAAAGGCAGGATAGCTAACCCCAGCTGACCAAAGGGCCATCCTATACCATATGTCATCATGCTCAGCAAATAAAGCTGGGGGAAGGAAGAGAAGGGGTGATATTCCAAGTGATGGCACTTTGCCTTCCTAAGTAACTGTCACTAGTGACGGAGTTCTGCTTTCCTAGAGATGGCTGAACACCTGCCTGCTGATAAGGAGTGAATGTATTCCTTGGTTTGTTTTGCTTGCAGGTGTGGTTTTTGCTTCACTTGTTAAACTGTCTTTACCTCACCCCATGAGTTTTCTCACTTTCACCCTTCTGCTTCTCTCCCTCATCCCACTGGGGGAAAAGTGAGCCAGTGGCTGTGTGGCGCTCAGCTGCCTACTTGGATAAAGAAAGCCATGACAGCTGCTTAACAAACTGCTAGGCTGACTAGCAGAATGAAATAAAGTAAAATGGACTTCAAAGTTAGTAAGGGACCTTCCCTAGGTCTCTAACCAAAAAGAGTAAAGTCATGTAGGTCTGGATCTACTCACACACATACTAGTTTTCTGTCTTTGGATTTGGGGGTCAGGCATAACACTGTATGACTGCTATTGGGAACCCAATCAAGTATCTTTACCTAGCAGGCATAGCAGGTAGGATTAATAGTAGTTTCAGGATACCTATGTTTCAGTCTGTACTGTAGGACAGATACACCTAGCATATCACAAACAGTATCACAGATCCATTTTTAAACTTCTGTTGCCTCAGCCTGAAGAACTTATGGTTTGAGTCAAGAAAAATTATTTCAGCTTATCCCAGCATAATACAGATCATGGCATATTCTTGTGGGCAAGTTATCACATGGGAATTAATGAAATTGAAGTCTACATTCATTTCAATTACATTTGGGTACTTAACAGAGGCAGCTGTGTTAGGGAATTTAAGGTACAGCATAGCCCAGCATGGACACGGTCAACAGCGAGACACAGAAGCTTCCTCAGGAGAGAGAGATCCCTCTTGCACGAAATTCAATGTACTTCCCACTCTGCCGCTAATACTTCTCCCCACTGTAGCTCTGTTCTTTGCCCAACTTCTACATCCCACACAGCTGGGACTCTTCAGTTCCTGGCAGGAAGGAAATCTCATTATGGCTGGGCTGGAGTAACAGCAGGTGCCATAAGAAATTCCGGAAGTTTCTGCACTCTTATGATACTCTAGCACAAAGGAAAACTTTCCTAGCAAGACCTGAAAGAGAAGAAATAAACTCACTGGCGTGCTGAGTTATTTAGTAGAGCCAGACCCTCAGCTGCAACTAAGTGTTCTGTATTACAGCTGAGGGACTTATGCATTTTCTTACATTTTATTTTGCACTTATGCTCTACACCAAATAGCATTTGATGGTACAATGCTCTCTTGCATGCTTGCATTTCGAGAGCTCCATCATGAGGGCCACCTGACAGATCAAGTGGGCTATTGGAAAGCATGAATCATGGGGTGTTCTGAAACCCACTTCACCATACTTGTATATAAAAAAACCCCTTTTTTCATTCAAAGAGGGCAGGCTGACTTCAGCCCTTCTGTGCAAATGATTCATTCCAGGACTAATGAAACTTCAAGGTTTTGTCAACCCATCCTCCTACAATCTGCATATCAAAAGGCAAACTTATAATGATGATCTGAACTCTAAATTCATGTTCTAATTACTGTGCTTACTCTACTTAGCCTTAGAAGTGGTGCAGAGCCTGCAAAGACAGTCATGAATGGCAGGTAAAAATCTTCACTGTGACAGGATCATGGTCCCTGCCTTGTAAACTTCCTTTCCTTTGTGCTTATTTTCACACTGATTTCACAGATTCTTATGGGTTTCAGAACTGAGAATTATTAGGATTTTTGTATAAATACAATATTGAACAATGAGTTGTCACTCTCTCTTCAACTGTGAGCAATTTCAATGAGCAAAAAAATCTCACACCCCCTAATGCTATGTTTGGCCAGTATCACTACACAAGTTCAAGTGGCCTTCTACCCAAGAAAAGAATACTTCTACCCAGGAGTATCCTCGTGAAAGATAGATATGCATGAAAAATTATGCATTTGATTGATAATAACCATTTTGTGTGCTTCCATTTTACATGTCATTTGAGGATTGCAGAACACTTTTCAAATGTTAATTGAACTTTGTAATACCCTTCTGAGATACATAAAAGATGTAATGGATGCTTCAGCTCCACAGTAAAATGTAGTAGCTTCCAAGAGAGAACCAAGAAATTATCTGACAGTATATAAACATTTTGACAGGAAGTGAGAAATGACAGCATAATACTTTGACATAAAACAAAGGGAATTCAGTAGCAGTTTATTCTAGAAGGCTAAAGCTTCCTTTTGCATTGGATCCACTGAAACATTAATGAACATATGTGAGGAATACATTTTCCTCTCCTACTAGGACAGCTGATCCTTTATTAATATAAGCACCCCCAAGCTCCTTCTGAAGCTGCAGTAACAATTCTGCCAAAAAGTGACACCCATTGCTTCTCTCCTCCACCTCCTGCAGCATTTGCTATCACTGTGTGGTACCTATACGATCAACTATGGCTATTGTACAACCTCTCAAACTTGTGGGCCTTAACATGGCTGCAGCATGAAGTGTTGTGACCCCAAACACCACTCGGTAGGTGAAAAACTTCTGTTGCTGTTTCCTTTCTTCTTGGCAGCCCCACTCCATGGAGTGACCTCATTTGCTTCTTTGCCCTGGTGCTCCACACAGTTATAGCAAAAGGAAGATCTTCTCACCCCCCTCCAAACTTGCAGTCTAAGTAAATCAAGATACCAGACAGAACCTCTTCCCCCAGGTAACCATAGCTGACAAGTCTTTCCTGAACTTTGTGCTGCCCTGTGCAGGTCCACTGATTTCAGTGGAATAATACTTTACTTACCCCAGTAATATCAAACCCAATTTAGTCTCACAGTTTTCTTTCTGATTGAGTTATTGTACATAAAAGTAATGGCATTCACAAAAGGAGAAGTTTGCTATTTGAATGAGACATTAAGGGTAGCATACCCAAAATAGGCAAGAATAAGGCACTATTCTATCATTTCAAGCACCTCAAATACATAAAAGCATTTAAAACCAAAACAAGAAAATAAATATTCACCTCTCCACGTTTTTAGTCATCCATCACACAACTTTCTATTGCATTCCCCGTATATGCTCCCATTTATTTCAAGCAAAAATGCACATGCTTCTTCATTCTCTTAATTCTTCCAGGCAAAAACAACATTAAAGTCACACTTCAGATGTTATGAGAGATCTCAACTTAATAGACTACAGATATTTCATAGAACAGAGAAATTAGAGAGAAAAAAGATACTCTAAGCCAGTTGAAATTACGGATTCTTCCATAAACAATGATTCCCACAATCCAGACAGCAGGGAGGGGACATGACAATTTTTTTTTCATTTCAAATGTCAGTGTACCCCAACAGGACACCTTCCTATTGCTGGTGGCTGCTAGCATCTAGAATCTCAGTGACAAATTAAAGGTCATCTTCCTATATGTTATCTCCTACTGTGAATTAACTTTTGCAGTCACTTATTGATGAGAAATTACATGTGCTTATTATATGGATAAGTGTGAAAGCGTCACTTAAAGTTGATTTCTTTCTACCATTGTGGTTATCTGGAAATGAATCATCTCTTACACTTTCTTTTTAGTAACTGCAGGCTATGTATAAATAAACAAAAAATAGAAAAAGAAGGAAAACAGAACATAAAGCAGACACATCAGAAACAATTTTTTATTTCAAATTTTAGTTGTTATGTTGCTTAAAAATACATAAATAAATGCAGGACATATTTACAACCTTTCATCCTGTTAAAAGTAGCCCTATTATCCCTCCCATACAAATGTAAAAACTATGACTCAGACAAGTTGTCTAGTTTGCTGACTCTGTTATGAAGAGGCTTAATAATTCACTGAGCAGAGTCTATGCATGCTTGCATATGTTCACAACCTAACTATTGCACTTCGAATACAGTAATACGTCTCCATGTTCCTCTGAAATCCTATGCCATGTGGCACCAAGAAAGATTACTATCTGTTTGCAAATTATCTTTTGTACTTGCTTCAAAGAAATTAGCTGAGCAGGTATACGTCTCCAAGAAAAATTACCCAGGAAAACTTTGTTCTCCTGCAATATCTCCTTTCACTGTGTTCATCTTCAAAATGTATTACTGTGAGAACAAGGCTTCAACTGCTCATCTCTTTCCTTAGCCCATGAACTGACAAGCCACAGGTGAAAGAAGAATCATCTCAAAGTAGTTCTGCTTTCTGAGGCAAGAAGAGTGGAAAAGTCTAAGTGCGTTATGTAGAGACATATGTAGAGCATTTCTTTGGTGCATTATGTAGAGACACAATACTTGTAAGATGCAAAGTCGAACATTTGTCAAAAATATGGCAAGCACCAATGCAAGTAGGCAAGTTTAGAAAGAGAAGTGCTGTGTTTTCTGTCATAAATCTAAACTGAAGCTCAGGAGACTACATCAGCATTCTGCTTAAGGGACTCTTCTTAGACAATGTCATTATGTGGCAAATGGTATCTATAGAGGATTAGGAGAGTTAAGCTCAAAGCCAGTGGTTTCTTTACAGCAGGCCTTTGCTGTCAAAGGGAATTTAAGCAGCAAAATCAGCAGTTTTCCTTGGGATTTCAGATCCCTTACCCTACATTTCAGGGAGATGCCTCCCTCCAATTTGAAATTACAGCCAAAACTACTTCTTCCACTGCTGGGTTATTGTCTCCATGTCACTATATAAATCACTGCTGCTGCTGTTAAGATTTTTCACTCATATATCCTAACCTGCACCTCAAGGACGAGAACACCTGCAGAGGAGCTGGAAGGCCTCAGCTCACATCTCATATCAAGAAGACTTAAGCACATTTTTGAACAGAGTGCTTAAAAAATAGATCATTAGGGGATCTGGAGAAAGGAGGAAGTGAAAGATCTCTTTCTGGAAGCTGTCCTACCCTGCTCTATTTACAGAGGTTTCTACACCTGCAGTTGGTGTGCATAAGAAGCTTGAGTTTGACATCAGACTATGAAAGTCAGACTTTTCCAGTGTGTCTCTTCCTTTTCTGCTGTTTGTATCTTTGCACAGTCTTTAGCCCTGCTTCTACCTTCTGGTCTACATCTGCTAAATGCAAGCTTTAAAGCGCAGTGCTTAGTTACAAAACCCAGCAGCCTTTCAGATCAGTTCTGAAAGCAGCAGGGCACACTGTCTGCAGCAAGAGTGCACACAAAGGTTTCAAGAAGCATTCTGAGTGTTAATTGCCACAGCAGACAAATTGAGCAGGAAGCAACAATTACTGTCATGAGCTGGCAAACAGAGGGCCTTCTTTCTGTTTGATTGGAACTAGATGATCTTTAAGGTCCCTTCCAATCCAAACCATTCTCTGATTCGATGATTCTATTATTCTTTTACACTAATTGATACTTACTGTGAAGACAAAAGAGAGATTAATTCACCTTACAGTATCACTTACTGTGGAAAGGTTTGAAAAGAAAAGCCTGTAGGTAATTATTCCCAATCAGGTTTGTTACTGCTGCCTTTTGAAAGAACTGTTGTGAGGGCACGGTTTTCATGATTTATATGAGCCTGTAAAATTATCTCCCACAAATTACTGCAGATATGGTGGTGAAGTGCGCTTCCTCTGCATGAAAGAATAGAGAGATAAAGTCTGTGAGGAGGTGTGCTGACTTTTTATTTTGGTTCTGGCTTTGCTTTCATGAGGAAACAAGCAGGGTATTTGAAGGGCACATCAACAGTTTTCTCTCTACCCCCATTTAATATATTTCATTCAACTTGGCCTTAAAAAAAAAAAAAAAAAAAGAAAATAATAGTAAAAAAACAAATCCTAAAATGTAACATTTATTCTTTGTTAAGAAAGATCATATTTCCTAGAAAATATTTTTCCAGGATTTAAGGAATCTTTAATTTAAGGAATAAGCTAAGCCAAGAAATTGCTCTTTTCTCTACTTCTCTTCACAGTAATTTACAAGTCAATCTAATATAATTTTTTATTAGCCTTTTGAAATCTCCCGCCAGCTTCATACAGTACACACAGTTCCTCAGTGTAACACTCTGAAACACTATCGTTCCTTTAGATTTTCTGAATGGCGGAAGCTTCTTCTAGGAAGTTTACTTTAATGTTTTCAGTAAACAGCAAGCATATTTCTGTTGATATCAAAATAAAATACTGGTGTATGTGAACAAATATATAAAGATAACTTGGTATTACTACTGCTTCTCATATTAGAAGCTATTTACGTGCAAAGTATCATTATAGAATTTTAAGAATCAATAATTATCTGAAAACCACAAGTAGTATTTCCCCACAAAACTCCAGAAAACATCTCCTTAACTTTTCCAGCGATGCCAAGAAAAATAGATCATAACTCCTTGATTAAATTTTAAATTTAAAATACTCTGGTTAGGACTTATTCAAATTCAAAAAAGACTGGTTTAGAGACAAGACTCACACATACGTAAAACTCTAAACCACCAACTTAGCTATCACAGCATTGATCACTGTGTCCTTAGCTGATAAACTGGTCCAGAAACCACATAGTCCAGGATTCTTGCTTCCTTGTGCACCAAACAAGCAGATTTAGGCACTTCTGAATGAGATCCACCAAACTCTGACTGCCAAGGATGTGACTCCCTATGTTAGCCAACATGAAATGGTGAGGACAAAGGTGGGTGTGACATCCTGCCCTTCTCAGTGACTTGGGGATAACGAAAGATATCACCCTCCACTTGATCACACTCCTGACCCCTGCCTAGAAAAGGACAGTTTTGTCTTCCAAAATAAGGTGAAAGAGACTGATTTTAGACAACAGTTAGCAGTTCTGGATGATGACAGACACAGGTTCAAATCCCTCTTTTACCATGTGAAAACCTCTGGAAAGCAGTCTGCTGTTCCTGTGGTACTTGCCTGATCAACAGGAGAAAATTCAAGATTCAATGATTAAAGGAGAAGAAAGCAAAGACACTAGATAGAATCTAATAATTAGATCATACAGAAAGACCCCTTCCCCCACAAAAGAAACATAGCCTATTTACCACTTAATACAAAATACATACACAGTCTTTGCAGCAGGACCAGGAATCTCCCCAAAGCCCAGAAATCTCCCAAAAGCACATATCCTTTTAAAAGAAAAACATCCTCACTCTTTTGTGGTGGCTGAAGTTCACCTAAGCATTAGCAAGAGGTTTCTCAGCAACTTTGAAGGTGAAAATCTAGGTGTTTGTGAATCTCAGATTTCTTCAGAATTAAGGAACTGACAGATTCATAATTTTGAACCTCGGAGCCTAAACTATTCAGGTATCCTGTTGACCAAGGTCCTCTTCATATTTGATATTTTTGGCCTTGATAGGGTAATGCTTGAGTTCATTTAAGACAAATTACAACTCTGAGGTAAACTATATTGAAAACTAAGGGCGCACCTAAAGGCAAGAAAAAGTGAACTCAGTAACCTAAACAAAAGACATTTAGAGGTCCTTCCAGAAGGACACAGAAAACTAAACTCCTATTGAATGCTAATAAAAACCAATGTGTCCCTTTATGGGATGCATTACCAGCATGATCTATTAGAATGCCAAACACCTAATATTTAGATCTAACTAAAATCTAAACTCCTTAAAAGTTTAACTAAAATCTAACTCCTTAAAGTATATCTCAGCTGCATCTGAGCTCCCCTGAAGGAAAAGTGTACATCTCCTGATTCAGGCAAGTCACTGACACTGCCCTGTCATCTATCAGCACATTTTTCAAGCACTTTCATCTTGTCTCCGTGTATTCACCCCTTGTGAGCAAACAAAAGCAAAAAGGCAATAAAGAACATCATAACACAAAGAAGCAGCAGTACTCTTTTGTGCAGCATGACTTTTGCAATACTTATAACACCAGGATGTCACTCTCAAAAAGGGAAAGAAAATTTGCTAAAGCCTTGACAGTCATTAGATTTTAAGTTCCCTTCTTGAAATATAGCAAAATATTGCTTTTACAACTTAAGGGGGCAATAGTTCCTCCCATCAAAAAACAACAAACCTTTAATAATCAGAGAGAACTTGCAGATTTAATTTTAACATGATGCTGTCAGCTCATGTGGTTAAGCTGTTTTCACTAGGGGGCTTCTTAAAGTAAGTCAGCATATATTTATGCTTAAGTTGCATAAATTTAATATTGGAATAACAGATGCTCTGATCTTAGCTGGCACAGGGAGGAGTAATTTCCCAAGCCAGGCCCATTCTGAGAAGCAACAGACTGAAAATTCCCTATGAAAAGATGTATGAATAACTGTGCCTGAAGTTACTGCTGCTGCTTGTACTTCTCCCCCCACTCCCCAACTTCTGATTAAAAAAAACCCCAACTTCAAGGCTGCATGCCAAAAGTCAAGGCTGAGAATCTGTCTAAATCTGACTATTTTTCTGTCAACAAAGATAAATAGGCTTAGTGGTACAGCAGACCTGCCCCAAGGTTAAGTTAATCAGCTGTTTAAATCAAATCCTGTCTCCTCCTCCCTTTCCATCTTTCCATTAGCTGGGATACAAACATTTTCAATTTTCCAACCTCAGAAGCTTACAGCTGGCCTTCCTGAGGGCTGAAGATCATGATTTTGCTTTGAGAGCAAGCTGCCATATGTTCTCTACCTAAACTTCAAAAATCTGAGATTCATATCCCAATATTATCATTAGGAAAGACAATAATTCGGACTCAACATCCTATTTTTCCTTCACAGCTTTCTTAAAGCCAGGGGAGATCTGGAGCGTATCAGATATGAGTGGCTGCATGGCTCTAGGGATGATACAACCATGGGACTCACTCTGAGGCTCAAGAACTACTACAAAGAGATGGGATCCACCTGCAAATTTTCATAGGTTGGCCAGCCTATGAAGAGAGCTTTGAACTGGGAACAATTGGGAGGGAGCGGATGACCAATTGAGTGATAAAGTGGTGGACTGAGCAACAAACAAAATGAACAGGAAGATGTGAACAGGAGATAACTAACAAAAGAGGGCAGACAGAGGCACACCCCAAGGATATGCACACAAACATGCAAGTCCCTACATGACAGCATTGTGGAGGAAGCTCTAACACTTCTTCTGGAAAATCCACATGACTGGACACCTCTCTGAAGTGCCCGCACACTAAAATACATGGCATCAGGAGGACACAGGAGGAATTAGAAGTCCGCATGCTGTTGTAAGATTATGATCTCACTGGGATCACAGTGGAAAGTCTCTCATGACTGGAGAGCGGCAATGGATGGCTACAGGCTTTTTAGGGGGACAGGGATCAGCTGACATATAAGAAACAGCTGGGACTATTCAGCCTGGAGAAAAGAAGGCTCAGGAGGAGCTTATCAATGTGTACAAGTACCTGATGGGAAGTTTAAAGAGGATGGAGCCAGTGGGCACAAACTGAAATACAGGAAATTCCATTTAAATGTAAGAAAAAGCTTCATTACTCTGTGTGTGGTTGAACACTGAAAGAAGTTGTCCAGCTTGGTGGTGGAGTGTCCATCCTTGCAGTTATTCAAAACTTCACAGGACAGCCCCAAGCAACCTGCTATAGATGACCCTGCTCTGAGCGGCTGTTGGACTAGTGGATCTCCAGAGTGGCCTCCTTACCTCAGCTGTTCTGTGATATCTGTGATCTAGGACACTGGCACTATTCTGAGCATTTGCACAAATACTCAGACATAGGCTAACTTTTTTCTTTGCAATAAATCCCCACCTTTTCCCTTGCAAGGCAGCTGAAGAACAGAATTGATCGAGATACAGAGAACTAGGTGAACATTCATACTATGACTGATTATTCCTTCAGGTCTGAACCACTGGTGCAGTGTGGCTCATGACATATGAGAATGACCCTCTTAACACACAGTGTGGAGGTCAAGCTACTTGGACAGCTGCTGTTGACCAAGGTATGAGTTATCTTTGAAATTTTTATCTGTAAGAATAATTAGAAATAAAACTATCAGTATATTTAAAATTTTCCATTATTTCAAATTAAGAGTATTCATATGGGATCATGAACAATGGCAATTATATCACTAGAGTTACACTACACAGATTTCCCCATGGTAGATCAAATGTACCCCTTTCTTATCACTTCTTGTAAGTGCTGCAGAGGAAATGAGAAACAAAAAGAGATTTGAAAGGGAACAGGTTGTGAGTTTAAAGAATGCAATAAATGATGCAGTCCTAAAAAAGATCCATAAAGGGTGCCCAGGAAAAGGTTTCAGAAATGTAAGCAGGTAGAGGCAACGAAATGTTAGGTTTGATAAACATGGCAGGTAACAAGATGCCAGAGTTCAGTTTATGGAAAGAAGCATAAGCACACTGGAGCAAATTGAGACTCTTTACTCATTTGAAAATAAGTAGAGGTTGTCAGATATAAAATCCTGTAGCTTTTAACTATTTCTGAAATAAACCAAAACACACATTGGAAAATTCTGAAAAATGTAATCAACATTTTCCCTCTACTTTCAATTCTGAAATTATTTTATTTCTCAAATAAAATCACATGGAGAAACCAAAAAGCTAGGAGTCACCATGCCCACTCTGTAGACATTTCCCTAGTGTTCTTCCACTCCAAGAATCAAGTTAATCTCTTCATTCTGCAACACTGCATTATTTAATTTCATCAAACAAATAATGGGTGGCAATTGCTTAGTGTCACATATTGCTCTATTTTCAGTGCTACCAAAATGGTATTAAACTGTGATTTAGAAGTGGTATTTGTTACAGGGCAATTTGTGACAGCTCCTCAGAGTCTTCTGTTTGTTTCAAAATGCCTTGTGGAACCTGTGAGGCCCATAACAAGTACTTCAGTAGTGCAGTCTGAGGATTTCCTGAAAGTATATGCACTTTTTTAAATTGCCTATCTGAATCTCCTCCCTTCAACAGAAGCCAATTGTATCACCACAGAAGCATTTTTCTCTACATCACCATCTGTTACTGAGCAGAGGAGTCAGTCTCTTTCTGGACATTCTTTCTCCAACAGGTGCGTCCTTTGCATCTGTCTAATGCTGTCTTTCTGGCATATCAGAGAAATCAGTATTTAGCAGTGACACTGCCAAAGATGACTCTTAATTCATGGGATATGTGTCTGCACACATGCAAGGATCACAGGAAGACATAAGAATATGGGGGCACCTAAGTAATATTCTGCTCTGGCTACTCCAGGAGCCACCACTGGAGCCATCAGCCCACAAAAGACCCATCTCCCCACACAGGAAAGAGCACCAGGGCACAAGGACAGGTGGGGTAACACCATCACCATAATGCCATCAGCGAAATGAGATCTCTCCTTAGACTGTCCCCACACATTGCAGGGGAGCCCCAGCACCACGGGTCCAGGAAAGCAGCTTCCTGGAGCACCTCACAGACTGAGGGGTGTCACCACCTAGGGATGTGGGACACAACATGGGATGCAGGGGAGGAGAACTTTGGGATTGCACAAAACATTGTGAGATGCTTAAGGAAGGAAACACTGTTGGTCGAAGCCAGCTACTGGGTAGACTGAGCATCGAAGGGCAGTTCCTGGGGAGCCTGAGTGCATTCATTGGTGTCTGTAAGTGGGTGGGAGCATACCGGCAGTTGGAATGGTGCTGTGGCCTCAGGGCTTGTCCATATGCCAACAGTTGGGATGCAGGGAGCAGCTACTGGGCAGACTGAGTGTCTGATCCCAGCTGGAGAGAGCCAGATGGTGTGTATGTATTCCTAGTAGCAGGCCTTCATCCTGAACAGCTAAAGAGGGGAACAGGTGAAGTTTGTGCTTCTGTGAGTGCTGACTACGTGTCTGTACTGGTCTGTGTTGCTAGCTGTGTGTATACGTTTGTGTGGGTTCTATACAGTCGTTTGCATGCATGACCATCGAGAATACAAGCCCAGCCTCACTACTGGTTGGACCCGAGGGCAGAGCGGCAGCAGCCTCCTCTCTGATGACCTACTGGATTTGGAAAGCCTAACAAACAACTATGAATTAAACTTGAAGATTCAAAATATTCAAGAGTTACGAAATGTAAGATTGTATGAACTTAAGTGTTCCCCTTAACTATAGTGTTTAATCACATACTAACTGCCTCTGGACCTTTATGTTGTTGAATACAGTGGTTGTTTTTCAGAACACCTTCATTCTTATTCAATATGTAGCTCCAAATCAGCAAATACAAAATTGTTAGTTTCTTCAAGCATAGTTCTGTTAACAGAGTCCTTAGTAGCCATGCCAGATAAGGAAGTCCGAGTCTATATCCCCAAACCATGATGTCCTTCTGACTTGTAATACAAACACAGAAGCTGTCACTCGTAACTACAGTTACTGAAATTGGAAGATACATTTCCTTTTTCACGAGTGCAGAAGAATTCAGAGATCCTGGAACCTGAAGTACTTATTTTCAACTAGTGGACTTAGTATTTGCCACCCTTAGCTGTGCAGTCACTGTCACAACTTAGCAAGGAGACACAGGTGACCTGGGTCACTAATACAGAAGTAGTACAAATGATTGAGACAGCTTCTCCCATGTGAAGAAGGAAAAATCTGAACACAGAAACTTCTACTCTCCACAAAGACAATTGACTGGAGACCAGCCTCGTACATGAGTTATTAAAACATTATTATTACCCTAAATATTATGCTACAAAATGAGGCAAAAAATGTTAGTATCAAATCTGTTAAAGCAGTCAGTTAATTTTAGGTTCGCAAACTATAGCAAACATGTCACATATTCCCAGCACCCCAGAATTTATAGCAGCCCTCCAGGCCATTCAGGCAGTTGGCACTGGTGTCCCCCACTTCCAAAAATCAGTCCTCACATGGCTAGCGTAGAGCACAAACTAGCCAACTTTAAACATACCACTTTAAATGATGTGCACACAGATTTTACACCAGAAGTCAGGACAACTCTCATTTCCCCAAGTCAGCACCTGGTCCCCTCACAGCTAAACACGTGTAGGAGAGAAGGAAAAACTCCACTACATCAGACCAGTGACGAACCTCGCATCTAACCTCTCCGACACTGGCTTGCACTAGACACCTAAACTGAGCTGGTTTTGTATTGGACTCCATTAGCACCTGTCCATCTCTCCTTTGCTAAGGGACACTACAGTCCTACCCAAGCCCCTCACATCCTGGATTTTAACTTCACTACTACCTCCTTCCTACCAACTGCTCCAACCCTGGTCTCTGCGTTTCTTCTCACAGCTATCACCATCTACTCTAACCTCTTCTTTGGCTGGCTAACAATTGGCTTTTGCTGCCAAAATCAACAGAACTATTTTCTTTGTATATGAAGATTAGGAGTAGAATTTTCAAGCGAACATAGGCAAATGCTACAAATCCTGAAGTTATTATGAAAAAGAAGTGTTGATATCTACAAATCTAATAGATTATCTGTATTTTTCATCATTGGAATTCTGTAGCCTAAGTTCCAGGATTATGTAGCATTATTGAATAAAAATCATACTTAAAATCCCTGAACAATCACTGAACAATGGAGATTCTATTTACTTCAGGGAATAAAGGCAAGTTTTATACAAGGTTAATACACTGCACTGCAGCTAAGGAGTAGGAGACATACTGATCTCAGCTAGCATGATTTTGGGTGAATGACTTAAAGAAGAAACAAGACATAGAGAAATGGTCTGAGCTGCATTAGATAAAATGTCAGCTAATGTGACCACAGTCAGCCCTTCTGGAAATATATTACTGAAATAGTAGTATTAATTAACAGACTTGCCTGTAAATTCCTAAATAGTATTTTCCATGCAACACATTCCTTGCATTGCATGGTGAGTTTGGCTCTGCTCAAACCCCAACCAAACCTAAGCCCAGGTGATACAGACTGGTAGTACTGTATAAATGATTTTAAATAGCTTTCACAGTGCTGCTACCAAAACATTATTGCTGTATCACCTTGAGGATGTCCTTGAGAGGAGAAAGGAGGATGTGGGGATTGGAGGACTTCAGAACGGGTTGAATGAATGGCTCTGAGATTACCGAGGTACTGCCCTCCTTCCGTTTCTTGCATAACTTCTGCTCATTCTGCTCGGGATACATGGATGCAACACAGACTCTTAGGTAACACTGCGAGGAGACTTAATACTTCCATCAGCAAGGCTGACAAAGAGCACAGTCTGCTTCCAGATGCCTTCTTGCCCTGCTCCTAGAAGAAACAGGCCACATCACCATGACACTAGGATACAGGCTATCTTTGCAAACTGCCAACCACAACAACCAATGTCTCAGCTCTGTTTCTTAACTAAACTGTAAGCAAGACACATGGTTTCCATTTAGTTTAGAACTCATGGAGAGACTGTGGAAGTGAATGGACTACATGAAACTCTGGGTTTGTTATTGAAATACACATACACACATATGAAATACACATACACACATATCTATATTGTATCAAAGTGATCTCACTGACCAGTATTCCCAGGACAGTCTTTCACAAACTATTTTAATCCTAAAACTCTCTGCCAGTCTTAAGTCTTTCTCAAATCTTCAGTCCATCCGTTTCTAGCTACAGCCCCAGAAACCTTCCTATTGCGATCTGGCAATTTGTGATTTCCTATAGTGCTCTGACAGAAAAGAGAGAAATAAAATTTGATTTGAGATGGAGGTTGTGATTCTGACCCCAACCTGATGTTGAGGCATCCATTAAAAATGTACATGTCTCAAAGCTATGCATTTCCCTTTTCTATATGCACTACACTATTGCCCACAAGAAGGAATTATCAGTCCACAACTTCACAAATAACCTTTTCAGCAGAACCTTGACTACACAATCCTTATTATCTGAAATGATTTGAAAAAAGGGTCTCAGGCATTACTACACTTAAAATGTCCTTCACCATCTGAAAGCATTATTGTAAAGATTTATTTCATATTGCCTATGTCCCTGAGAAATAGCATTTGTAATAACTTTGCAAAGAGGTGCATCTCTCTGCATATATGCAACTATCATTCCCCTACCTTGAAATTTTGTTTAATGGAGCCTGTCCTAAACAGGCTCAACTCCCAGGGCTTTTTGCCAGTCCTCTCTGCAGCCTTAGTTTTCATCTGCAGCTGCCAAAAGGTTGATTTAATCAGGCATAATAATTCTTCTGTCTTTCATAATAAGGGCTTGTATGTAACACTAGATTTACCTGGGCATCTATTTTTTAAGGTTTTCTTAAGACATGCATTTTCAATACACCAAAGGCCCTTCTGACAGTGAGGATGATACAAACCTGGCTATGACACAAGATACTAAGTGGGTCTCCTAGCAGCCTTGCTTTTTCTTCCCCATCTTCCCCATCCCTTCCACAGCTAAGCACAGGTATACTCAAAGGGCTAAATACTAATTGTGCCCAGGCTTACATTAAACATTTCTGATGGCTTGGGTGGAACAAAGGCTAAGCACAGAAAGAGGCTGTGTGTGAGAGAGAGGTATGTGCAAGGCACACCATGCACATACCCAGGGATGAAAGTCTTTGAGAAAGGCCCGGGTTTAAAGCCTTGTTCCTCCCACTCTGTGTATGACTAAACATGCTATACTTCAGAGGGGGATAAAGAGGCAGTGGCTTTGACCATATGAAATCTCAGAGTTCTTGTTTTCATCTCCCCTTCTCCACGATTTTTTTCCAGAGACAACATAACTCCTATTCTAAAGTTCTTTTTCTTCTGAATACGATGCTAAATGGCTCTCTCCTATCAATAAAGGATGCTGAAAATACTCTCTCTGGCCATGAAGTAATACATGCTATTTGCCAAAAGTGCCCATTAACAGCTTGCTTGATCTTCTTCTTCCATTCCACTGTTTGCCTGATAAGACTTGACAGGACATAGACTGGAAAAAGGCATGCCAGTTACCCATATCTGTATCCCTCTTGAAGCCCAGTGACACCACCTTCCCAATCTCCTGTCTTCCTCCCCACTTCTAATGATCAGAGATACTTTGGAAGAACATGTGATCTAACTCTGCTGCTGTTACCTGCCCTGGTTGGCACTGGTTCCTATTGCTTGCGGCATAGAAACACAGGAACTCCTCAGACTGAAATGCCTGGGGTTTTGCATCTTTTCCTCAGGGTGCAAGTTGCTTCTCCCCTCCTTCCCCCCTCCCATTACCACTCTTGAAGCAGCAGGAGGTGCTCTCCACATGGCAAGCAGACATATTAAGCATGCATTCATGATGAGGCAGCAGGAGCAACCACTGCCACTCTATCTCCTTCCTGCTTACTAGGAGGTATTTTTTCTGCCTTACCAAGGATCCCCTCTGATTTCATTGGTGAGACAGGAAAAGAGCTAAATCCTAATAATTAATGATTGACCATTCAGCAGGTGCTCCTGGAGACACACCTCCCCGTTCATCTGAAACAACCTAATCACAGAAATGGGCTAATAGAAAGAAGCAGTGTGCGAGTCAAGCAGTACAGTTCAGAGAACAGTTTTGATGTCTTCCTTATCTCTGTTACCGCATCCAATAACAATCACACCAATGTCTAGGGGAGAGTATCGCTAGGGCTCTGGAACAGAAAGGCCTCGGAAAATCCTGAGGATCCAGGAGATCCAAGTCATTTCTAGAGCACAATTCTGATGACAATCACCCTTCCAGCATGGTGTTGTACCGTTCACCACGAGGCGCAGCAATCTCTATAATCACAGAAGATACCGTTTTTTCAAGATCCCTGCCTCATTACGTTAATCGCTAATCTCCTCCCTCCCCGCTCCTCAGCCTCAGCCTCTCCCGGTTCTTTCTGTGTTTCCCACCCGTGCCTGCGGCCCTCGGAAACATTTTGAGCGCTTTGCTATCAAGTGCCACCCGCAAGGAAGGGGAAACCTGTTGGAGCGCTCCCGCTTCCCCGGGCCTTCCAGCGGCGCGACGGGCGCTACGCACCCAGCGCGCCAAGAGGAGGCTCCATTCACCCGGGAGGTGACCGCGACGGGAGCTGCCCGTGCCCCACCTGCCCGGGGGGGGGGAGCTTGCGGGGAGAAAGCCCCGCCTCCCCGCCGCCTCAGCCGCTCCCGCCGCTGAGGGCCCCTCCTCCCCTGCCCGCCCCGCCCCGCCTCACACATGTGCCCGCAGCCAGCGGCGGGGCGCTCCGTCGGGGCGGGCGTCGCTGCCACCGCCTCCCCGGCACAGCGCACCGCGGCAGCACCGCGACATTAACTGCGCCGGGCAGCCGTCGGGCGCGGAGAGCCCGTGGCCGCGCTGACGCCGCTGCGCGCCATGGCCGTCGCCTACCTGCTGGGCAACGGCTCCGCGCCGCTCCTCGCCGGCGCCCTGGAGGTGCCCTTCGCCGCCAACGCCTCCGCCGCCGCCTGCCGCCCCGCCGCGCCCCCTTGCGCGGTCGCGCCGCCGGCAGCCTGGGGCAACACCTCGGCGGGCTGGAACCGGTCCGAGCCGTGCGGCGGCGCCAACGGGAGCGCGGGCGGCGGCGGCCCCTGCGCGCCCGGGGGCGGTGGCCCCTCGGTGGTCACGGCCATCGCCATTATGGCCCTCTACTCCGTGGTCTGCGTTGTGGGGCTCTTCGGCAACTTCTTGGTCATGTATGTCATCGTCAGGTGAGTGCCGCCGCGCCCTGCCCCGCGGACCACGGCCGCTGCCGTCGGGGCGGATGCGCAGCCCGGAGAGCCGGGCTGCTGCCGGCGTCCCGGCGGGGGATGCTGCGGTCCGACTCCGGCAGGCAGCGCGAAGGCTCTTGCTGGGGGGTTCGTAGGGGCTTCTGCCCCAGAGGGGGAGGGAAGGAAAGGCAACCGGGCTTTTGAGAAAGCGGGTGACGGGGGAAGGGAAACTTGCGGCGGGGCCATGAGGACCGGCTGGGCTGGGCGGTCCTCAGAAACCGCTGTGGTGCGGGGATGCTCTGCGGACCCTCCGTACTGCAGCACCTCTGCGAGCTGCTCTGGCCAACGAGGCCCAAATCCCACATCTGGCCGCTGAGGAGGGAGGATTTAAAGGGACCTTAGCCGCTGTCTATGAGACTGTGCAGATTCGGGGTGGCATACGGACACCCGACACGCATCCACGCGTCTTCCACCCTAAACGCATAAGCAAAATGTAAATGGCATCGCGGCTAAACCCTGCTCTCTGTCCGAGTTTATAGATCCTCTGCACCAAGTCTTGATATATGTTTATATCCATACACCTTTATGTATGTATTAGTACAAATATGCGTATACACGTGTAATAAATACGCCAGGATCGCGACCTCTGTCCGTAAACCCGTTTTTGCAGCACTTAGCAACTCCCTCACCGTGAAGCCCACCTGCGTTTTATAGATCGCTCACAAGTGTGCCTTTCATGCGCGAGAAATTCCGCACCCATAAATGGGTGGAAAACGAGTGAGAGCGATATTAACCGGGCTGCTCTGCCCGCTGGGAGCGGGGCGGGCGCTTCCGTGGGGGCACACTGCCACCTCCCGGGAGCGACGGGGCGGGAGCGGGAGCGGGGTGGAACGGGAGCGGGGCCGCAGGAAGCGACGGGACGGGGTTGATCAAGCTTTTCGTCCTTCGAGGCTGCTCGTCGTTTCCAAATCCAGGATACGTTGAGCCCTGCTGAGCCCAGCAGGCGCTGCTGTCGGGGTGCCCCACGGGCGCACTCCCTCCGTGCCGGGGCAGCCCCAGCGCTTCCAGATTACCCAGGCCTAGAAGGTGTACCTTCTCCCTTTGCGCAGTGTTTCCCAAGGAATAGGGGTAGCAGCTGTCGGGGATAGGTGCCGTGGCCGCAGGGAGCCGTCGGGCAGGAGCAGGGGTTGATGCTCAGCAGGCCTGTGGCATCAGGATGGCCTCAGCCCTGCCAGAGCTGTGGAAAGCCAGAGATGAGGACTGTGGTCAAGGTAGAGTGCCGTGGAGGATGACTCCTGCATAGATGAGATGTCACTGCAAAGGCTGTGCAGCTCAGAGACCTGATGGCAACACATAATATGCATCAGGGGTTCAAACTACAGTAGTTTTGGAACCTCATGAGTTTAACTATACTTTAGAGGCTGCATTCTGAATGCACGGAGCTGTGGAGATTCTCCTCTGCGATGTGGTTTTGGTCAGTCTGAGACTCGAGCTATCTCTGTGCATCAGATAGAGCTGCAGAAAAGGCTTCTGAGCAGGGACATGACTGCAATCGACTGAGCTGTATTGAATGCATTCCTCTGGGAGGAAAAGCAGATGCACACTGTAACAAAGCCAGGATAGCTGTCAGCAGAGAAATATGCCACAGGTTGTCCCTCAAATTATACATTTATATCAGTCATAACCCATACTACATTTATATTTCTTACATTAATTAATGGAATTACATTTGTACCACAAAGCCAAATTGAATGAGGCGCTTGCATTTAGATTTCTATCTAAAGAAAGTGTATTTGCCTGAGATTGTATCTTAAAAACAAAAGCCAGAAGAAATAGAAGAAAGCAAAAATAGATTGTCATTTTACAAAGGAAAACACAAATGAATTAAATGGCTTCTCCAAAACCATCCAGGAATTCTATAGCAAAGGCAGGACTGAACCCAGGTCTCCTGTGCAAGTACAGCTTTTGGTTCCTTCCCAATTGATGTCATGCAGCTGTTTACAGTTTGGGATGAAAAAGTTTGCATGTTAATGGTTGAATAGGATCTGTGGTTTAAGCAACATAAAAATGCATTTCTTTTCTGTGCTTCTCTGTAGGTATAGTGTATCTGGACAGCAGCAGGGAACTTTGTAATTTATTTCCTGTTTCAACCTGTATTGTATGACAGTATTGCCAGTCATATGCACATACATGAAATGGTGAGCATGTGTGCTCACATTTGTGTATCCTTGGATCCAGCTACAGATAGGAGCCAAACCTTTTGCTGGATTGAATTTGGCATCATAAAATGCTCCCTTTTATCTACCTTTCACACCATGCCTGCTCAGAAAGAACAAAACATTGAAGTTCGTATTCATTTTGAGAAAAACTGAGACTTCTAGAAATAAGATTGGAAAGTGATATTGGTATGTAGTTTGCCTTGAAAATACTAGTTGTTGTGAGGTACGTGCTTAGATATTTGAAACTCTGCCCCTACTCACCTTTCAGCATCCAGCCCCAGTGAAAGCAACAGCGACTTCATATTCAGTGTGCTGCATGCTAATATCTAATGCTTGGCTTCTTTAGTAATATTTTTTAATAATTCTATTATTCTTATAAACATTCTTAAAAGTGTTCTGCATGAAGCAGATCCTTGGGTTTGGAGCCAGAGCAGTGCAAGTCTGTGCTTCTTATTTACCATGCAAATTCTATGATTCTAAGTACTTGCCTGTTGTGGAACTGTCACTGTCAGTCCACACTGCCACGCTGTTACCCCAGCTGAGGCAACTGGAGATCAGAAAGCAGACATGTCCATCAGGGAGTTAGAAATGTATTGTCATTATTGATATGAAAATCAGGGTCTTCACGCAAAGCAGGTCCATGGATTTCCAATTTATACATCCCTCAATATATATAATTAATGCATTCTCATCCACCCATTCTCCCAAATGGTTCCTGTTCAGCTGCATACTCTCATCCTTGAATTGATATTTACCTGTTACAGCTGTAGTGTGTGAGGCTGAACCCCGTGTTACTAACACTGAGCTATTTCTTTTGTCAAGTACAAAAAAATGCCTTCTGAGTGACAGCAATAATAGTCAGGTGTTACTGCCAACCTGTAATATGAAAAATCTGTAGATTTTTTTTATTACCTATTTTCCTCATGTGCTTTGTGTAAGTGTAAATTACTGATATGAATACAGTGTTGTTATGGCTATGTCAACAGCAAATGCTGCTTCTAGCTGCTGCGGAGTACAACATGACAGTGTACGATTAGTACCATGTGGTAGTGAATTAATTTACACCATAATCTATAAGCTTTTCCAGCTTTCTCATCAAGTCAGTGGGATATTAGTCACACATTAGAGTAGGAAGAAGAATATGCCCTGTGATTAAGGCAATATGCTGGAAAACTGTAATAGATCATAGATGAAAATCTTCAGCATTGCTGGTCTGGTGGGGAGGAATAGCTTTCTGAGGCCCCAGGCCTATGTGATGCCAAGTGCCCTGAGAGGACTGTAATTCCACCAACAGCCGCTAAAGTCACTCAAGTCAAAAGTGATTCCTTCATTGCTTTGCTATTAATTTTGTCACATACCATAAACAGAGGGGCCTCAGGTTCTCCATGATCCTTCACAGGCGAAAGGAAATGTCTTGTTTCATTAGAGCAAACAATTGATCTGCTTTTAAATAAATAAAGAAAGATATGGACCAGGGAAAGAAGTCCTCTCTGGAACAAAGAGATTTTTTTTCGTATTTCTCAAAACAGCCACTTAATAGTGTTTTGAAAAAAAGAGCTGTGACTGAAATATCATCTAATCTGGGAAAGACAGTGCAGTCAGACACAGACAGACAGAAAGCAATGAAGTACTGAAAGTACTTCAGCCCATCTCACACTTTAGGAAAACAGTTTTACGAAGTAGGAGAGAATTTAGAGTGAAATTTCCATTGTAGAAAGCATTGATATCACCAGAGGAATAAATACACAAAAAGGGAAAAGTGAGGAATTTGGAAAGAGGTCGTAAGATAGAAAACAGAGAGAGTCCGTTAGAGGAATAAACTGAAAATTATCACAAGCTTGAAAGTGGCTGAAGCAAAGCAAGTTTTTCTAAAAACCAGGGATACTTTTTAAAGTGACATGGAGTTATGAATGCAGTGTGAAAGCAGGCCGACAGCATCTCTTGTAGCATCACAGATCAGGGAACTTAGAAACCAAGAAATGCGTAATGTTCGTTCTTTTCTTTCCTGTCCACAGCTGCATGACCTTCTCTGCATTTGGATGCCACTGCATATGCAAATGTGTGTCCTGCCTGTTCCACTGTTCTGCAAAGATTTCACCCCATTGCTAAGAGCTGTTAAGTAAAGCCACAGCAGCCTTAACGAGTCATGCCAGTTGTGAATTGATGCTGCTCACCTGCACAAGTCAGAGCAGATCTGGGGACAGAACTGAGAGAGTCGGATTGGTCAAGAACAGCGTAGAAGCTGAATTAGATGAGCAGCATAGGGGATGACCCTCACTCAGCATCCCATATTATGCTGAGGTGTCCCTGTTTGCACACTGTGATGGAAGTTTACCAACCTCTGCTAGTGAGTAAATGTTTGACTGGCAAGCGGCTCCCCTCCCTGCCCCAAGATCAAGAGAACCAGACAGTTAAATGGCATGTATACCTTTGTATTTTCTTGTTAAAAAATAATTATTATTAATACAGACATGGTCAAAATTTGCCTGAAAATACATGAACCTGCAACTTGGGGATAACCCCCATCTCCTTGAGGAAGCAGAGGTGACTGTGGGATGAGTGAGAGCTCTGTAGCCCAACACTTGTCTCCAGACCCTGTGCCACCCTCTGCCTGGCCTGGGTTCCAGTGAGCTGTCACACATGGGACACATGCCTGGTCTAGGAGGGGAGACCCCCCTGCTCTGCTGGTGGCTGCCACCAGGCACTTCTGGGCAGAAAACATCCCCTCTCACTCAAGAACTCTTAAAAAAGCTGGTTTGATCCCACTGCACTTCTCCGGGAGTATCATTTTGATAATGGCTCCCATGAAAAATGTTAAACACTTCCTGATTTGGTTTTAATGTTCTTATAAAAATAAGTCAAATTGTGCCAACTTTTCATGGCTTCAGTAAAATTAGAAAATATTGTAAGCATATATTATGTAATTTTTAGCAAGCTAATTACTAATGAGCTCATTAGGTAACATAATCCTGAAGTACTGCTTTATTTCAACTTACAGTACTTTTTCAAATCCTCAGGCGTAGCTTTTGCTGAATGCTGTTGAAAGCTTTTATAGTTTTTTTCTAGATCAAAAGGTGACATATTTACAAAAATGTCAGATGTAACATGATGTAAGCCCAGATGGCTCAGACTCATTGTCTAGCTTACTAACCTCTTTTCCATCTAGAGCCAGTGGTTGATCTTTTGTCAAAAGTGGAAGAATCTTTCTAAGTAATATGTAATTTTGTAAGAAATTGAAGAATCCTTCTAACTGTCTGTTATGTAAGACAATGTAAGAATCTATTTGTATGTAAGAATCCTTCTAACTGTCTGTTAGACTGCCAGAAGACTTTCTAAGATGCACTTAGCATCAGCATTTATTCAGTAGATTTTGTGGATTTCTCTAACATGCAGCAGTCCCCAAAAAATTAGAATCAAAAATAAAGTTGGAAATAAAAGGTCACAAATGTTGCCACTCCTAAACAGAGCTGTTTTGAAACAAATAAAGTACAAGTACAAAGAAAGTACGGTACAGTAAAGTGAAAAAGTAAAGTACAAAAACAAGTAAAATTTCAGAATCCTGAATCATTGTTAAAAATTCGAAGTTGGTTATTTTTAAGCTTGGGTGTCCTAAGGTGGATGTTGTAGAGATTCTGATTGACAGATATTAAAAAAAAAAAAAAAAAATTTCATTGTGATTCCAGTTATGATTCTCTCAAAATACAAATCTACTCATTATATTCTTTTGAAACCCAAAAGCAACTATTTTCTGAATTGTTATGGTTAGAGTGATCGCAAATAAAGTTATTTTTATAACCATCTGAGTCCTCTTTGGTTTATGCCATGGAGTTTGGGTTTCTGGTATTATAAACGGGGATGCTATCATTATCTTCAAAGCCCTTGCTCTTTTTTTTGGAAGTTGGCTTTTAACAGTGTTCACTAGCAAGGAGTTCCACAGCTTAGCCCACCTGTGTTAAGCAGCATTCCCATTCATTCGTTTAATGTTAAACACTTCTAAATTTTATTTATACCTTCCTTTGAATTTACGTGATGAAAAAAGGTAGGGATGACAGTCTGTAGCTAATCAAGTAACTGTGAAAGACATAAAATAGCATATTTTTTCCACCTTCTTACTGAGAAGTGTTCAATTATCAGCTGTAAGATCTTGCATCTCAGATCAGGAATAAAACTTCAAAACAAAAATGTTTGTGTGAAACAGACCATCTCCTCCTTATTGTGTGACCATCTCCTCCTCATTGTGTCGTATGGAGCAATCCCAGCCGAGAGAAATCTCTTTCTTAAGGGGGAACAGGGAGCACCAGTTAGGGTATCTTCTTCTGTTCTCCCCTTGTGTGGTGAGAACCTCCAGCCCTGGGATGTGCTGCCTCTATAGGACAATCATCCAAGAAGCCAGTTACCCAAGTCCTTTTCATAAGGTGAAGGTCTTGGTACCTCCCTCAGAGCCCTGTTTCCAGGCACAATCTCATCCTAGTCATCCATGATTCTCGGTAGTTTTGATCTGGTCTTCTCAAAACACATAACTGTTCTCCTTCCTGTCATGTCTGCCTCCATCCACCATTGCCTACTTTCTCCTTTCCCCCATCACAGGCAAGTTTCCCTCTGTGTTTATTCTCTCTCCAGTCCCTTTGTCTCACCTCTGTTGCTTCTTTCCAGACACACTCGACAGCTTCCCAGTCTCATGCATGCAAGAGACCATGCCTTGTATACTTAGCATTGCTTTGATCTGTACAGTCTATGGCCTTGCCTTGAGCCCCATGCTACCTCCCTGATACTCTCTGATCAGGGGGGGATTACCACTGCTATTCCCCATTATATCTTTGAGGATCTCACATCGACTAGCAGTAAAACTGTCATCAAAAGCTTCCCTGCCCTCTTCCCTGCTGAGCAGAGGATGTTTCATATACAGTCCTCACCTGAGGTGATCAGTCTGCAAACCAGGAGGAGGGCACCAGCACCTGGAACCCAGAGAAAATAGCTGTTAACTTGTCCACCCTAGAAAAATGTCACTGCAGCTATTATAGACATAGTCAGTGGTTTTACTCTCAATCATGCTTCCCTGGAGGCAGAGGCGATAAGGTTAAGTTGAAGACAATGACAGTTTTCATTTCCATGTCTTCCTAGCAAAGCAAAAACTTCAGCAAAAACCAACTACTGCTGCATAATTGCAATATATTGAAGTTTGCCTTTTAGCACCATTGATTTATTCCAGAGACAAGTGTTACACAGTAATAGCGAAAACAGCAACCTTTACTGGAGACCCATACATGTCTCAGCACCAGGCAAACACAGCTAGAGGTGGCTTAACTAACAGGCCAGATTACATTCTGGAATAACTGGCAGATAATTTTTCCCCCATTTCCATCCCTAGCCTGGAAGGGGAGGAAGTGTCCCAGCAGATGACCATTTGGGCATTGGATCATACATACTATTGTAATTTGGTTTTTATCATTATGTAGCTTTTTATGGTGTGGGGGAAAATCAAAAAAAATTAGGGTAATAGGAGTTATAAGACATTGCAACATCAAAAATTTTGTATGGCAGGTTGATATATGTATAAAAACCTGTTCTCAGCTGGTGTCACACACACACACACACACACCCCTTCTTGAAAAAAGAGAAAGAATGAAATCAAATTAGCTTTATTTTGTACAGATTTTTGCCAGGATGTTTTGCATGTACATGTAATTAAAAAAGGCATGAAAATAATAAGAAGGAAGTAATAATTAGTTACCTGTTACAACTACTGTGGAGTTTGTGTTTTCTGTCTGAAGTAATATCCTTGCTTGTTAATCCTCTCAGTCAGACATGGAGGGAAGGGACCAGCCTTCCTTCCCAGAATAACTATTTTTCACAAAGAAAGAAGCTTGCTTTGTTTTCTCTGCAGAGGGATGAAACTCACTGATTTAAACTAAATAGCAGAAAGAGGACCTCTATAAGATGCCTTTCAGCAGCAGAAAAGCAGGACCAGCCATAAAGAAAACAAGTGAGTTTTGGCCAAAAGCCAACACAGTATTGTAATTAATTGAAAACAGAATGACTCAGATGTTCTCTCAGCTCTCTTGGTGCCACAGCATTCCCAAAAAGACTGACACCAGAGTCTGAAGAAAGTTAACTCTGCCTGAAAGGCTTTCATTTAGCTCTCCCAAAGCTGAGGTCTGAGAGAAGTCACTAATTGGTGCTGAGTACAGGAGAGATGGCCCTGAGCCATGAGTTGTTTGCTCTGGTTACTTCACCTGCCTGGGTCCTGTAAGCAAACGCTGGTGGATCTGCACATCACTTGACACTGCCCCTGTGCGAGGAAGAGACAAGCTGAGAAGTTAAAGATGTTAGCAAAATAACCCAAGGGAAGTAAACCTTGGTGAAATTCTGGCTTAATTTTGTTTGTGCTGTGGAGGAGAATAAAGTGAAAAATGAACTTGGCAGTTCAAGAACAAAGTGTTAGGGAGAAAAGAGGTAGCAGCTGAAGCAACTACAGTCCAGTAGGTATCTGCCCTATGTTCAGATCCACATTCAGCACATACATGCAGACTCCTTCAGAAAATGGACACCTTCTTGCCAGTGAGTGAGGAAGGGAGGGGAAGGCTGCTCCAGCATATTGTATGTGAAGGCCTTGCTGTGTTCCCAACCATGTCAAATAATTGGGCCTTGAGATTTTAGATCGTACTGTGTCATGCCTTGACACCTGATGTGATGCTTGATATTCATATGTTTTTTCATCTCTGTAATTAAACACCATCACAGGTCATAGCAGTGACCGCGTAGTGCCATGCTGGGAGTCAGGATGCAAGGCTTTAACAGGAAGAAACAGCCACTGCCTCTGTCTTTCTTAAAGGCAGTGAAACCTTTCTCCCATCCCCAGTTCAGCTTTTACCCCAAACTCAGGATCAGTGCAGGAAGTAAGTGACTGTGCTGCAGATTTCACAATTTCTTTGTAGCAAAGTATGAACGTTTTCTGGTATAATGTTAAACCTGTTGGAGGTTTGGGGCTTTTTTATTTGTTTGCTGTTTTCCTGTTCAGAAAAACATAAATCAAAAGAACGAGTAGATTGTTAACCACAGCGTGGAACCTCCAATCTGGTTGGCCTGACTGCCTGATAACATGCAAGGGTTGTACAAAAATTCATGGTGCTTGTACCCATTTCTTGAATTTAATGGCTTAAGGCATTCTGAAGTACTCATGAATAGAAAAATCAAAAATAAATCTTCACGCTGATTAAATCATATGCTCCCAGACAGGTAAGTTAGACTCATCCAGAATATATATGTCTTCAAAACTTAAATAGGTAACGGTCTGCCACAACACAAGTCTTATCTGTGGCTGAGATACAGTATGGGTCTTCCATTCTACAGAAACCCACTACCATGCAAAGAAAGAAAAGGAACAAAAAAACGGGATAGTCATCAGCTAAGTCCATCATTTGAGACCCTTCAGCTCAAAGGTACTTTCCAGAATATGGCCTAGCTGAGACTTCATTTCAGTGTCAAACATTCTAATTGGATTGGCAAACAGAAGAATTTTTTGAGGGTTTTTCCAGACTGTCCTGGATACGACATGACCTTTGCAAAGCTTTAAGGGCTCAACAAAAACTGAAAGTATATCTCAAGAAAGCACACACACACACATTAAAAAAAAAAATCCCTCTTTCCTGTTGTTTTTGAGTTGTGTATAAAGATGCACCAGAAAAGCTATGGAAATAAATGTTCATTTAAATTGGTTCAGCTAGGCATACTTAACATGTTTATATCCTCCCACCCAAGGAGACCTCAGCTAATCTAATGTATGCACATAATGATTCTTCGTTTGTTTAACAAGTCATTTATGCAAGGAGAACATGAATTTGAAATGCTAACCTGATCTCCTCAAGCATCAATAAGAGTTACATCAGGTCGTCTGTATGCAAGACCTAATTGCTGGCTGTTGTTTCCTTCAGCAGCCAAACATTGTCATGAACGACTGGGTTCTGCAATTGATCTCCTGTAATTAAGCCAGTTTTTCATACATTTTGCATTGAGCTTAAACACAGATCAGTTGAAGCAGTGTCTCCAAATTAGCATTCTGTGGGACAAAAGCTTGCATGCCTTTGTGTTGCTGAAAGTACTTATTACCAATCTATCATTGGCCAGCCCATTTCCTACGTGCAAAAGGCGGTTTCTGCTTTTCCTCTCACGGTTGTTATTCACATAGGAGAAGTTTTCAAATTGATTCGTAATTTTATATATTACTATATTAATTGGGCTAAACGTGGACCTCTGGCTTCTTTGCACAAGCCTAGTGGTACAAGGAAACTATAGAACTGATCTGGTGTAGAAGGGCTGAAGGGTCTGGAAGAGGATATATTTCAGTAATCCACAAGGATGTAAAGAGCTTGTCCAGGAAGCAGTAGGGACAAGACTCAAGTGGCAGTATACCAATTGTGTCTATTAGCTTTTGATATAGTGGGATGCAAACTAAAATTTTGCTCCTTTTTAAGAAAAGAGATGGTCTCTGTGTTACTTGTTCTTTACTTCTGAGCCATGGAAGCTTTAAGGAAAAGACTCTTCAAAAGTTTTGGAGGTGATAAGGTGGAGACTAAACCTTTGGAGACTGTAGACCAGAAACAGAGCTGTGGCACGTTGCACAAAGATGTGCTCACATCTCTCTTGTTACATGGCTGTGAGGTGGAACGGAAGGTGCTCGTGGCTCCTGCTCAAGATGTTACACTTTGTGCAATGGAGCTGAGTGTCTCTCTAGGTTAGCTTGGCGAACCTTTTCTTTGGTTTGCAAACTACAAGTGGCTCATGGGCTGCCAGTTGAAGAGGTAATTTCAAGACTTTCCGTTTATCCTTGAATGCTAGGAACTTGGTGACTATCTGAGTAGGATTTGCATATTTTTCTCTATTGCTTTATCTTATTCCAAGCCAATCCCAGTTGAGAGGGCCTCTACAGCTCATATCTTCAAACTTCAAGCGTATTTTAAAGCTTTGCTGGGTTGAAGATGAAGGCAAGACTGAGTTTTCCCTACAGAACTAAACAGAAATAAAGTATACTAGATGATCTCAAGGTCCTTTCCAACCCTAACTATTCTATGATTCTATGATTCTATATTCCTACTGTTGTAAACCTGATCTGTCATCTACTAACTACCAACAAAAAAATGCTTCATAAAAATAGATATTTTATGATACAAAACCTGCATCAAGGAGTTAGAAAGTGAATACTAGTATCAGTGTTATGAGCATAATTAATTTGAATATTTATCAAGAGCACTATTCTTTTGGTGAATATTTAGCTCAATACTGCTCTTCTGGTTGCTCTCTTAATAATCCTCTATTATAGTCTCTCTAATCTATTAGAGCTGTAAAAATAAAAGTAATGTTGCCCAAAGCCAACTTCTGCCTTCACTTGCAACCTTGCTAACTGTCATGCAAAATATAATATACTTAGTGGCTTACATGATGAAATTTCAATGTAATCTAAATACCATCATTCATATTTTCACAGGTTTGCATTTAAGACATCTGCATTTTTACACATCTGTTCATTTTTAGATTCTCTAGTTGCCTTGAATGAAAGCATGAAAGAAGTATCTGCTTAAAAGTGTGCTTATAAACACAGTATTTTTGGTATTTTATGTCATACAGGTTTCTTGTGTATAATTACATACAAAATCCAGTCCCTCTGAAGTGCAGAAATTTCATTACATACACATGTATATCTGGATGATGGAAATTTTTGTGCTGCTTGTTCAAATAGGTAGATGGATACCTTAGCAAAAGATATAATAGCAACTAAGATGGAAACTTTGAAGAGCTCCATTCATAATAACAGAGAGGGACTGTTATTTTTCATGCTGTTAAAATTACTTTTAATGAGTTGCTTCAGTGTTTGTTTGTTTGTACCAAAAAAATAATCCTGAGGACACTGATAATCTACTTATTTGGTAAAAAACCATATTTAACAAAAGGTACCTTTCAGAAATAAGCCCTTTATAAAATCTTGAAATATTCAATACAGAGAAACACCCAAATCCCATGGAATTCACTGAAAAGAATATCGTGAATTTCAGTAGGCTTTTGTTGATCAGGCAATTGTGGAGGTAAATACTATCACCATAAAAGCTCTACTTCCTTTCTTTGTAAGAACAGCATGATTAGTAATATAAAGATTACAGAGTACGTCAAGTCAAATCCCTCATTAATAGCCTGTAGAGCCCATTTAACAAAATAAGTCCAAGAACTTTTATGCTTAAACTGACAATGAAAGCAAGATCGCAAAACCAAAAAATGTACAGCTTTAAAGCAGGATAAGGCCCATGCCAGTCCCAGTGAAGGAACTTTATTCCACTTATTCAGAGTTTTTCCCTCTCTATCCTCTGGCATGCTAACCTGAGAGTCATTTCCATATTGATTGATAAATTTATTTCAAGCATTCCCTTTAAATCGTAAGAATGGTTTTAATTGCTGATAAAAAATGCATTTTCATTATGATCTGATGATGTGTTCTCCAGACAGAACTGTGCCAGAATTGTGTGATGGCAGGAATGCTGAGCAGTATACATACCTAAGGGTGCTTTCTTGTCCAGCTATAAAGATAGGGCAATCAGCTAATGAATGAGTAGGGATCAGCAGTCTGGATGAGGGCACAGTATCCTCATCGCCTTTTCTCCTCTGTGTAGAAATGAGAGCCACTGTCCCTCTGCTGCTGTTGCTCCCTGAGCAGCTCACTATGCAATCAAACCTCCAGGTTAACTCTCTGGGCACAATTTTAGCTAGTCCTGAATCTGTTGTCAGACCTGTAGAGGTCTATCATTTTTGATAAACAGGAGACAAGGCAAAAAGAGGGCTTAGTACAACATTTTCATTCTCGGCAATGGTAAAGTCAATATAAAAACGTTGCTGTTTTCATTTCTTCTCTGCAAGATTCTCCAGCAAATTGCCCAGAAAATATTTTCTCTTCCCTTCAAACTGTTTTTTAGAGATGCAACTTATTGTGTACCTCTCCCAAACTGCCGTCCTGTACATGTTTTCTAAATAATTCCCAGCACAGAGAGGTGTGAATGCATGCAGCATCTACCTCTCCCCAAGTTAATGTTACAGTGGTGTTGAATAAATGGAGTGCTCTGTGAGAAAAGGGTTTAGAGTACTTTTAGAATATAAGTTTGATTTAAAACTTTCAAGTATCATGCTCAGATCATAACTTCTCAAAGCAGCAGTCAAGAAAGAGCTTGGGTCTACTCAACAATCCTTTTTAAAGAAACACCTAAATTGAAATTAGGGTTGTTAGTGGCTCGTCATGCACAGTGCTAGAAAATGAGAGAACAAAGCCAGTACAAATTTCTTCAGATGTATATCATAGAAGCCATCTAGATCCATTCAGCAAGAAGTCTGCATTTCTCCACACCCTACCAAAAAAGTTCCAAATGTGCTTACACAGCCCTGTCACTGGGGTGCTTTTTTTTGCAGCTGACTCATGTTCTGAAGAGATCAGACAGAAAAAAAAAACCCAGAACATTAAATACTGGTTTTTACTCTTTGTCTTCCCTGGCCTGAAAGGTCTTTTCAGATGGTCTATTCCTCTTGCAAATCTCTCTATAAACTTTAAATTGTTTGATCAGACACAGTACTGGTTATTTCGCAGAAACAGAAAGAAGCTTTATCAAATGAGCAGGCCATATAACCTCTGGAAAGCCAGGTGGCCACAGTGCCCAGCAACCTTGGCTGCAATGAAGCAGGGCAGCATGACCAGGAACAGTACAGTGGAATGGAACAGTCGTTGTAACACTGCAAAAGTATAGCATTTTCATAAAAAGCAGATCTCAAGTGCTGCTCAGCTAATGCAGCAGACCTGAAATAGTAAAGGGCTCTTCAAATATGTGATGAAACTAAGGAGGAATTTGGAATTAAAACAGAAAGCTCCCTCTGCCAAGCTGGGATTGAAGTGTGACATATTCAAAATTCGGGAAGTGGTTTGGGGGTTGTTAGCAGCACAGACCTAGGAAGAAGGGCATGCAATTGAGGTTGAAGACCCTTCTGACAAAGTAGGTACTGTGGAGCAGAGCGAGCATTCCCGCTTGAAGCAAAGGGCTGCAGGATACACCCAGAGTGGTAGTTCCATTGATGCATTCAATGAATGTGGTTAATATCATCTTGTCTTTTTGTTTGATTGAAAGATGTTCTTTACAGATGGTGTACTGGATTCAGTTTTGTTTAACATTGTTAGCTGTGGTCATTTACATGCTTTGCTAATTTTTTTTTTTCTAGGTACACAAAAATGAAGACTGCCACCAATATCTATATTTTCAATCTTGCATTGGCAGATGCCCTAGCAACAAGTACCCTGCCATTCCAGAGTGTGAATTACTTGATGGGAACATGGCCATTTGGTACCATCCTTTGTAAGATTGTTATATCCATAGACTACTATAACATGTTCACCAGTATCTTTACGCTCTGCACCATGAGTGTGGATCGCTATGTAGCTGTATGCCACCCAGTTAAGGCCCTTGATTTCCGTACCCCCAGAAATGCCAAAATTGTCAATGTCTGCAACTGGATCCTTTCATCTGCCATTGGCCTGCCAGTTATGTTCATGGCAACCACTAAATACAGGCATGGTAAGTCCGGCTTTCGTTCCTTTGAGTATTGAGTATCAAAATTGAGTATTTTGATGTTGAAACTCCTTTCTGCATTGTTTCACTTAACTGATGAGGCATTGAATTAACTTCTGACCTCCAACCTGTATAGAGCGGGTGCCAGTACCAATGGACCCCTTCAGCACTTTTGCATCTGGCTGTAGTTGACTGGACACATCACTGAACATGATCTGTCTTATATAGCAGGCAGCTCCAGCTGCTTCTGGAGGTCCGTGTGAGTCTTGGTGCCCAACACAGTCACCATAGTGTTCAGAAAAGTATCTCTGCCTGCCTGCCTTCTGCTGTGGAGCAGTTGTGCACTGCCCTGCAGTACAGAAGCCTATGCTTTACCCAGGATAGTCCACTGAAGTTTGCAGTCATAGATGTGTTGCACGTAGTCTGGCAGGATGCAATACAGGACAAAGAGCATGTTCGGGATCACTGGTACTCACAAGACTTTCCATGAAGTGATAGCATCTCAACATAAATCCAAACCTGCCATTTTGCAGTTACCAAGTGTCACATCATTCTCTTCCCCATTGCCCTGAAATGCCAAGACTCTGAATAGATGCATGGTTAAAATATCTTTCTTTTCACCAGGTTGTACACTGAAAGTGAAAATGAATCAAAGTTTAAGCATTTATGACAATTCAACTCTTTCTTGCCCAATATATATGCAATCCCAAGCAAAAAAATGCAGAAGAGAACATGTTACTTCACTTTTTTTTTGTAACTCACACTTCATACATATTTTCTAGCAGTGTGTCCTATCAGTGTTTGTGCCAATGACAGGTCATGGATTGCTTCATTTTATATGTTTACTTTGTAAATCTTCATATATTTGCCTACGATATATAATAAAAACAGTTTAAAGAAAAACAAAGGAAAAACTGACCCACTTGTTCTTACTTGCTGTTTTCCCTTTTCTCCAGGCTCTATTGACTGCACATTAACATTCTCCCACCCTGCATGGTACTGGGAGAACCTCCTGAAAATCTGTGTGTTCATCTTTGCCTTCATCATGCCAGTCCTCATCATTACCGTGTGCTATGGGCTGATGATTTTACGCCTGAAGAGCGTTCGCATGTTGTCTGGCTCCAAAGAGAAGGACAGGAACCTGCGGAGAATCACAAGGATGGTTCTTGTAGTGGTGGCGGTGTTTATTGTCTGCTGGACTCCTATCCACATTTATGTCATCATTAAAGCCCTGGTTAACATCCCAGAAACTACTTTCCAGACTGTTTCCTGGCACTTCTGTATTGCCCTAGGGTATACAAATAGCTGCCTTAATCCAGTCCTGTATGCATTTCTAGATGAGAATTTCAAAAGGTGTTTCAGAGAGTTCTGCATCCCCACTTCTTCAACCATTGAGCAACAAAATTCCACCCGAGTACGACAAAACACTCGTGACCATGCATCCACTGCCAACACTGTGGACAGGACTAACCATCAGGTATGACTAGCAGTGGAGATGTCATCTCTGGATCCAGGCCTCCAGCTTGGAGATGACATGTATTCTGAAGTTACAGTTTATACTGATCTGTAGCTATTTGAAGGTCTAAACACCTTCAAGGTTATGTTTGAAATTGGTGTATGCATACACAAGACCCCACTCCTGCGTGGTGCTAGTTGTTCTGTCCTCTAGTTGATGCTCAGAAGTTGAGGGCTTTCAAAAGTACCTTGCATGACCGGGTACAGTGTGCATGCATATACAAAGCACACAAAACATTGCTTCATTTGCAGGATGTTTACAACAGGTGACTGCTTTAACACCAGTTGGAGATAACAGATTTTTCTACTCAGACTCCTTGTCTGCTGATGGAGACAGGAGTAGGGGAGAACAGATATTACTTCTTCTCCCACTGCAGCAGTGAATAAAAAAAGAGAAGAAACTGGGCTTGTACATTTTTGACTGATGTACAAAGAAGGCCTGTGTGGCCTTGTTTGTCTTGGAACGCATACAAGAAGTAGGCAAAGGCTTGTCTATATTCAGTTCTTGGATCAGATAATTATCTGTGTTGGCTAAGGTGGATTTTGAGGTAGAGAGAGAGATGTATATAAAAATAGAAATATATACACACATGTTAAGGAGTATTGTGCCATTTTGCCATATAAGATATAGTGAGCATATACCTTTTCCATGTAGAAAAAGCCTCTGAGAAGTATGAGCCTTTGAGATTTTACAGCACAGCAGATACAAGAGAAATAGATATTTTTTTTATTAAGGCTATTGCTGAGCTTTTACAAAGAAGCTCTTTTGTTACATGTCCAACATCTGTGTTCTTGTGGTTAGTCTTGAGAATTTCCAATCCTTATCCCTCAGTGAACATCAAGCAAAACATGAAAGCAAATCTTAACAGTCGTGAAAGCAACTCAAGCGCATCACAGGCACTAGGAAACTTTTGATTTGTCCCTGCAATTCATTAAAAAGAACAAATGGCAAAAAGCCTAGTTCATTCCTTGCTGTATCACCTTTCAGCAATACACTTAGGTTGCTCCTGCACCAGTTTCTCACTGCTGCCACTTCATCTACAAGCTAGCTGCCTCCTTGAGGTGCAGAAGTCAATGGCTTCTCATGAAAGCAGTTGCATACCTGCCACTCAGCTGCTGCCTAAAAGCCCAAATCAGAACATTACTATCTCGAAACAGACAAAATAGTAATCATTCCAGAAAAGGGGAGGGCTAAAAGGAGAAACCTTATTAAGTGTCTGCAGTTGGTACTGTTGTTCACCAGCATCCAATTCATACGTGCCAAGCTGTGTCCTGTGAAATTGGTTAGCACCTGCTCAGTACTTAGGCACACTTTGGTAGTGGAGCAGAACTGCCAAACTTGACATAGGTAGGCACATACACATATGTATATATATATAGGTGTAGTAGTTACTAGATGTAGCAAAAAATTATTAGGTTCAACTGTTAATAATGTATTTGTAACTGTCAGTGAAATCAATTTTCTGCATGTGTCTGACAACAGGATTGTATCTATAACTAGTAAAATTCTGACTTTTTACAGTGCAGTGTATATGTACCCATTTTCTGCATTTAGTTATGTAACTTTATACTATTTTTAGGAGAACTGAAGCCTTCTAAACTTCTACCCTTAGCAAAGATTAATGTGGTACTGTCCGTAGACTGAGTGAAATTTAAGTCTATTTCCCTGGGCACTGACTAAACACAGAAGATGATCCTTCTCACAAAGATCTTTAGACCCGCACCAGCTGAGGGAGGGATGGATGAAGCAAGTGAAGTGAGCGTTATTGTGGTACTATGGAGGAAGCTAGTCACATAGTTGAGTTCTTGGTTGGTTGGGTTGGGTTTTTTTCCATTCAGGGAATAGTGGTGAAAAAAATTGAGATGAACACATGTGAAGACAAGTTAAAAGGGAAGCCTCTGAAGGGAAAGAGAGGTGAGAGGGAGAGTGCAGAGAAAGAAGAATATTAGGAATGATGTCTGAGTGAGGCAGTAAGGAAAGAAACTGAAGCAAAGAGCCAGTATGCCTGGAACAGAAAAGGTGTGTGCAGAGCTGTAAGAAATTGTTTTATTACCCAGCTTTGATTACTTTGGTAGCTCTTCCTAGCTACTATCCATCAATTTTCCCACAGGTTGAGGAGAAGAAGTCAACACTTGGAAGCTCATGTGCTCATAGATGGGTAGATAGGTCTCTTTGCATGGTCTGGTATTTGAAAGAATTTGAAGTGGTTATAAATGGGCGCAATTTCACATCCCTTATCACCATCTCTGCAGTCCTTGCTTTTGCAGCTGCTGCCACTGGTTTATTTCTGCTAGATGTGCAGAATAATCTAGATGTGCAGATATTTGCCCACTGCTGACCTGAGCCATCTTGCTGTTGCGCTCCCTGCAGTACATCATACCAGCTATCAGGTGCAGTCTTTCTCACTCTTCACAACATCTGTAGAATGCATTCACAACAAGCTACATTCAAACTTGAATATTAAACAGCAGTTTTTGTTGATTTTTTTTCCCAGCAAGCATTCTGTAGGAGACAACATTTTTGTTGTCTGCTACTAGCGGAATGACAGACAGTTTTGTAGGAGTAATCTGCCCTAAACACGTTCTCTGGGATGATACTTATGAGTGTAACATCTGGTATTTTTTTTTTTACTATTATATTTTTTTAAACAGAAAAAGCCCTAGGGTGAATGCATCTTCTGCTCTCAGAAAAGGAGAGGAAGAAAAAACACAAACCACAGTTTGTTCAGTGAGCTTTTCTAAATTCTATTGACAGGGCTTTCTTTTCACAGGTAAGTGCTTTCTGTACGAGAAAGTCCAGCTAATATATCTATGCCAGTACACTGACATGCTCTTTCTTGTATAGACAAGGCCTTGGAGAGCATTTGATGTGAATTCTCATTGCAATGCTTTATAGTACTCAGCACACTACACGTCATTTTTGAAGAAACAGATGTTCTACAAGTTGCTTTTTTGCCAAGTGAGAATTCTTGACTCCTGCTAAAGTTAATAAGAACTGCAAACACTCAATCACTGAACAGCTTAAGGCCTCACACTCTTACAGCACTTAATAAGCATTCACTGGTGGAAGGAACAACTGTGTTTTCTATCAGTGCAAAAGAAGTAACAGAAAACATCATAAATATTTGCATTATCATGTGCCTTTGGCCTACTCTGTGGTTCTTTGACATTACCAAAGATTTAGATTCAGAGCTAAATTATTGTTTTCTCTGCATATACAAAAAGTGGAGGAGCTGAACAAGTTCAAAACTCCTTCAGAAATGCAGATTCTTTCACCTGCAGAGAATAGCATCTGATCCATAACACTGATGGTGTGTGTGAGCATTTATAGACATTGTAGGTGTTCAGTGTAGCAGCAGAGTTCTGGGGGAGAAAAGACAGTGGCTAATCAGGCATGCAAAAACTGGAAGAGCTGTAAGACGGATGTTTCACATCTGCAGGGGAATGCATCCTGTGTTACATTCAACTAACTCTTGCAGTAAAATGCATAGGTTACATTTGTTCCAAAGTAAGCTTAAAGGCATGGTTCACTTTAACTTTCTGGTAGGCGTATGTAATCTTGTAGTGCATTTGCCTGAAGAGTTAGAACAAGAGTTACAAGTGATGGAATCCTGGAAAAATTGCTTGGCAAAGCAAACCTTCTTACTTTGAGCTTATGTCTTTATGACTCAATGTTAGTAGTGAATGGCAATAAAAAACCAAATACTAGCTTTTGCAAATGGCTGAGGTTCTTTTGATGTCATTGACATTAACCTGATTCATAACAAAGAACTTGCCAGCAAGGTGTAGCAAAAACCTACTCTGAAATAGCTTTTAATTCAGATGTACAGAGACACTCTGTATTAATTTCTCTGAGAATAAGAATTTTGACTTTTTTTTTAATTAAAAATTGATAGCTTTTTTCCCTGAAAAATAGGTTTTCCAAATACTTCTTATTTTTATTGATATCTATCTGTTAATTAAAAAATAATCCTAAATACTTAGGTAAATGAATTATTAATAATTGTAGAAATCTGAAAAATTCAATTTGTTCCACTGAGATAGTTTCTTTGTGACTCATTTAAGTTTTACAGCATCCTCACCTTAATGTATCCAAGCAACTAAGCAAATTATGTATAGGCACATTTCCAGGACTACTTAGTCATCCTATGTTACTATTTTTTTGTAATTTTAGCTTCCCATGCTTTCTCCTTAACCACTGATGTGTCTAAATACCATAATGGAAGTTACAAATCCTTCATATATGCTGAAAATTAGGCCTCAGATATGTTCATTAACCAGTCCTGGTATTTTGGAACATGTCCGTAGCCCTGGACCAGGTTGCTCAGGGGGTTGGAACTAAATGATCTTCAAGATCCCCTCAAACTCCAACCATTCTATGGTTCCATTTGTGCTCAGTTGTGAAACTTTTCCCTTATTTCTTCAACTGGCAGCTATGCGTAGAAATAAAAATGATATTAAAGAAAAACTGGTTGAAACAAGGAAAAATGGAAAGTTACTTTCGCTTTGACTAAATAAATGAAGAAAGTACTTTCTTACATTTTAATTTTCCTAGTGCTATATGACGGACTGCAAGCAAACACAGGAAATGCCGGCAAGTCCTATGCAGAATCGTGATAAAAGTTGGCCAGATTCTTGGCAGATTCACATCTATCTGTATTAATAGAGAATGACCTTTCTGTGTATTTTTGAGAAAACTGACATATCTCCTTTGTCAATAATGCTGTATTTCAATAATAATTATAAAGTATTGATTTCTCATAAAGGCCATTTCTGACAAGATAGTGACATCTATGAAAAGCATGTCTAAATTCAACAGATCCTTAAAACTGGGCTTTCTTTTGTAGCTGACTTGCACTGACATGGGCCCTTTGTGAATCTTCTAGGTAGCAGAGAAAACAGAATGTGTTCATCAGACTATTTCATGAAAGGTAACAAGAATAAACTATTCTATGAGGACCAGGACTAACTAAATGACTTCTACGGTTGCCTGCGTTTTTGGCATTTCTTAAACTGTGAATTAGAATAAATGAGAAACAAAACATTTCCATTTTCTTCTTAACAAATCAGAAAAAGTTATTTGGTAAAAAAATTCAAAAGAAATGCTTTTTTATCTAATCATAAACATAGGTGAATATGGACTTCAAATTTCATTCCTGGGTCTAGACTTCTCCAAAAGACGGTGACATTCACATTTAGGATCAGGTCAAAAGGACAAAAGGAGCTGAGGAGAAATATTCCCAATACAGAATACAGAAAATCCCTAAATATAGCATGTTAAATTGAACAAGCATTTCAGTTATGTTGTGGCCTTGGAGAAATACATCTCCCAGTCAGAAGTCCTAACATTCTCCACTCTCCTGACCATTTTTGAAAATCAATCCAGTTAGAAAATGCATTTTTCTTCTCCCTGCTCCAAAGTCCTTACTCATGTCCCATTGCTTTTACAGGAGCACATTCCCTCTCTTTTCTCTATCAGGCTTCACCTGACTCAGTTATGTACTGTAAATCCTTTATTTGCAGTGTTTTCCATTCTGTTTTTAACTGGTTCTAGTGCTGCAGGACAATAAAAAAGGGTTGCCAGCTTTCAGGACATGCCATGCAATAAGCAGGTTTTTTTGATGAAAACATCTGTGGTGCTACTGGGTCTGTATGCAGATAAGACTTAACATGGATACTGTGGACAAACAGGGCTGAGAGGTTGTTAGGTTTGTTTGCTGATATAAATCCATCTCACACAGAATTTAAGCTAGACTTTAACTGCAAATCCAAAAGTTGGCCAACATGCTGATGTGAACACAGAATGTGTAATCTAAAATACTAACTCCCCTGCTATTGCTACAAAAAGAATACAGATATGGAGCAAAATCCTTCCATACTCACAAAATGCATCGAGAGTTCCCCTCTGGAAAGATAACTGGCTTGGTATGATATATATTTTAATTCTAATTCAAGTTTCAGTTCTGCTAATGTTTCTTTGACTTTGAAGGTCAGATATGAAATTTTACTATGATCATTTCCTCTGCCTTTGTTGCTTCATGACAAAGGCATAGTCTTGCCTTATTCTCTGGACTACCTGTTTAGCTGTATAGGGCAGGACAATAGCTGCAAATGAAAAGTGAATTCCTCTTAAAAAAAAATCAAAATAACACACATGCAAACACAAAAAAATTGTGGGTGGGAAGAAATCAAGTAAACGTTCATTGTATTTGCAATTTCTTTCCTTTCAGTTGGAACTTCAAGAAGCTGAAACTACTCCACTGCCGTGACAGGGTCTCCTGCCTCAATAGCTCTCAAACCAATTGCACACCAGTGCCACAATGTGTCTGGGCCGTATGCTATGGGAATGTGTAGGATACACTTTCCCTAAAAAAAGTACCAGAGGAAAGTGCCTGCTTTTCCACTCTGTCAAAAATTGCTTCTGCAGTACTTCTACATTGTGCATAACAGAAGCAGGAAACTTAACAGCAAGCAGAGCCAAGAGATATGGGGGCTTGCCAGGCTCCAGTGTTCAAAAGTCATGTTTACCAGGAATACATAACATTAGCCTAAAACAAAGCTACGGTACCTGTAGCAATCTGACATGCTCTTGACAAGTTACAGAGGTGTTAAACAGGTTGGGAACAAAAATCCAAAGGCTAGACAACTGTAGTCTGGAAAATGAAGGTGAGCTTTTAATGATGAGGAATAAGTGGAAATGAAATTGTAATATTGTTGGTTACTTGATTTACTCCTAATATTTATTTGTAGAGATGTTTTCTGTGCAGGTTATTTGTGTGCTGGAGTCTCACAAGATCATCTAGAACAACATATTTGCAGTTCAAGAGATCTGCTCTTACAAGGATTGCATGTTCCACAATTTCAACGGGAAAATATTTCTTTCCGTGCTTACTTAGAAAACCAAAACTCCAAGCTTCACCTTCTGCTTCTGTTTCTCACATCAAAAAAAAAAAAAAAATCCAACTTTAAAATCAAAACAATGAGCTATCATTTCTTCTAAAAGAAATATGTAAATGAAATTATTCCATGTTGTTATTGACTGCCAAATGATTCCCAAAACAGCATAGACTCTATTAACAAATTCCTATGTGAATAGAAATCTAGCTATAAACCTATCAGAGCTACCACAGGCTGATGACTACTTCTCTTTCAAATAGTTTCTTAAATTTCAGCTGCCTTGTGAGCAAGATTCTGAATTTGTATGTCCCTATGTGAAGTGCTTGGAGCAGTTAATGCATTAGGCCTTTTGTGGGGTTTGGGTGTGTTGGTTTTTTTAAGTTACCTTTTGCTAGGCATTGATTTTTTTCTTAACCAAACCCATAATCTGTTTTTTTTTTTTCTAACTAATGTAATACAGTCTGCATCTCCATGTTGTATTAGCTGCAGAAACACACTAAGATTTATGAAAGAAACACTGTAATGAAGTAAATACCACCTTAGCTGTTTTCTAGTACGAAAAATAGAAATATCCATTTAGATAATTTGTGGTGAAATGTATTTTCTAGCCACTATTTGTTACTTGCTTTGTAAATAAATCATCAGTAGTTAATCAGGGGAAAATGTACTTTGATGAATTTAAGTGTATTCTAAAATACAACTCAATGGAACAGGTGGTTTTTTTTTTTGTCTTTTATTTCTTCAGCCAAAATGTGTTTCTTATTTTCATAGTTAAAATCTATGTAACAGTATGCTTTTAATGTGAACTTGTTTGTTTCTGCCATGGACTGTGAAATAAAGATTGAAGGCTAAATCCTTGCAAGTTGTAAATAAAAGTAATATTTGAGTTTCATTACCGTGTTGCGGCTAAATGTGTAGCCTTGTATATCAGCAGAATATTAAACAGATATAGCAGAAGTGCCTTATTCCCCCAACTCTTCCTTTTATATTGAAAATTCCACTGTGCTGTCATAGGGATTCAATATTTAGTTTTGCATTAGTTTAGCAGGATCTCCTCATAGTCAGCATTAAAGTTTAAACCAGAGTCACCACCATTGTAAGAGGTTCTGCATCTAATTTTTAAATGGCAGAAGGACAGGCACTAGGAAGAATTAGACATACTGTTTTGTACTCCATAGCAGTATTTAGATAACAAGAACACAGAATATGCAAGAAATACAAATGGATTAACGTCATACATTGTCATTACAATCTGATGGTTTCTGAGTAGTTTGCCATGCTCACATACAGCAACCTCACAGAACTGAATTACACTGAATTATATTTGGAAAGTCTTCATTGATAGACCAGAAATATGTTTCATTAAAAATCATAGCTTCATGACCAGTCAAAAGTTCATCAGCTTTCACAGAATTTTCATAATAAATTGAAACTGTTATTTTCTTCTGTACTTAGGATGGAATGAAGCTCATAGACAAAATGCTATGACTTGCCAACAGGCAGCCTAATATTATTAGAGATATTTTCAGTTTCAATGGTCTGGTAATTAATTGAGCAACCTGACTGTGAATATTTTTAGCAGTAGTAATGTTGTTGCAGCCTAGATAGTCTAAGGATATGAGAAAGTAAATTTTATTAGCAGAGCATTAGCAAAAATAAATAAAATGTCTTGTTTTTTTCCAGAAGACTTGAATGTTCATTGTTAGTGCTTCACAGTAAGTAGCATATTACTAGACAACTTCTGTATCTGCATTGTAAACCTTTAATAAAAATGTTTGTGTTTCTTGTATATTTGCAACATGCATTAATACATATTGATTAACAGGTTATGCTGTATATTAATAGATTAGCTTTAAAAAATGCCATGCAATCAACTGGTACTGACACAACTGCCTTGAAGGTTCTCTGATAAATTTCCTGACTGCTTTGAAGAGTATACTGCTTTTTTTCAATTATTTTTAGAAAATGGATATCCCAATAGTTCATTACTTTTTAAAAACTTAATAATTAAAAGCATATGGGCAGAATTCAGTTTTGATCCAAACTGCACATATCCCTCCTGTGCTGAGAACTCACTATAGGGCACTCAGCTCCAGGAGCCTGCCAGTGCAGGAGGCTGTCTCCAGCAAAGAGAAAGACAGGGTGAGCAGAAGGAAACTTTCCCTTTCCAGCTTCTGGCAGGCAGAAGCTTCCCAGGCTCTTTCCTATTAAATTAAACAGCCTGGGCACATGCCCAGGCACTGGAACAAGCTTGCCTGTTCCACTAAACCTGGAGGCAAGGCAGAGCCTGGCACTACTGCTTGGCCCCCTGCTGACCCGCGTGTTCCTATGCAGTTTTGGAGGCTAAACGAATTTACTGTCTTAAATGCAAGACGCTTTGCTCAGTGGTCTGAGAGTCCTGATAATGTTACCGAACACATTTTCTTTATTGTTGTAGAAGGACTCATCATTTTTAAAACACTTGGGTGATTTTTTCTGGATGGAGTTACCAGACAAATTCCTCAATCTATAAATTGATAGGTGTTGTTACCTAAAATGTGTTCTAGCAAGGAATTCCATGGTTGAGTTGTGCTGAAATATTTTTGGTTTGTTGATTTTAGAACTTGCAGCAGATAGTTTATCTGGGCATAACTATTTCTTGTATTTGGAGAGAAAAATAAAAAGAGTGAGTAACAGCCCTTCAATCTGACATTTGAGTAAGGCGATATAAATATGACTCTTCAGTAAGGAATAATAACTACTTTTATTCTGTTCTTCATGCTCACCATGATTTTATTGTAAAAGTCTTCAGTTGTTTTTTCCCTAGCATGCTCTTTGCCATTTTGAACACTCTTGAGCACTTCATAGATGTTTTAAGTGGATTACCCACAATGATTCTTAAGATCTTATGTCTGATGATTAACAACTAATTTAGTTGCCATTTTTGTGCATAAGTACGTATTGGATTTTTTTTTTTTTCCTGTGCATGCATTATTTTGTATATTTTGACTTTGCATTTGATCCACGATTTGATCTCCCAATCACCCAACACCATGACCTCTTTGTCACTTCTGACCTAGCTTTGACTATTTTAAATAAGTGTGGTTTTAGGAATTTTGTTTCTTCACTGCATGCCCCTCTTAACATGAAACATATGACAAAATGGGACAGCAACTTTCTGGGACATCACTAGAAACCTCCCTTCCATTTATTATTTATTCCTACTTTTGTGTCTTGCCTTTCATTCAGTTAATTCATTAAGTATTTTTTTTTTTCCCCCACCATACATCATTATTCTTTGGTTTCTTTAAAAGCCTTTGGCGAGCCACAGCATCCAACATGTTTTTCAAAACTGATGCACTGAGATACAGAGAATACTGTATCTCATTCATCTGGATCACTTTTTCCTACATGCTCATCAGCTTATCCAATGACCTCTAAAACCCTGGGTCAGTTATTCTTCGTTCTGTCATACTTGCCACCTGCCTATTCATATGCTCTTCCACGTACCAGGCTTACTGAAAAAAGTCAGAACTACTTGTCAATGGTTTCCCTTTCCTGAGACTCTATTTAAAAAAAAAAAAAAAAGAAAAAGAGAGAGATGAGGTTCCCAACTGCCATGTGTTATTTTAGTTCTAAAGTCAGTTGTAAAGTGCATAATGCAACACAGTTAATAGCTCAGCAATTTCATACTTGAGTTCTTTTGTACCCTCAAGTAAGTAACATCTGGCCCTCACTATTAGATCCTATTGGAAAACCTGACTTATTCTAAGTCACTTCAGCTGACACTTCATTCTGAGACAGCTCTTCAGGCTTCTCTATGAAGAGTGCAACACAGAAGTTCCTCTGTAATGAAGTCTCTTGTGAAGGATTGACACATCTTTTTATTTTCCACCATGTCTGTTATTTCCTAGTTATTTATTGGACCTTTGCCAGCCTTCCAGTTTGTCATGCTGTGTTTACATTAGGTTGTAAATACACTAGGGCTGAATACTTTTTCATATTACCAGCATATAACAGGAGTGATCAAAGAAGCTAAGTCCACGCCAAAAAAGCTAACTGGTCTATGATCTCTGTCAGTCAGACACTGAATCATTTGGAGAAATACCAGAGAAGTAACTTACTATATCCAGAGATCTCTTCAAAATAGTGTTTCTATGACTCTCTAATTGCGTAGTACAGCACATAGGGTGAAGTTTTGGATATAGAAGAAAACAAATAAATGCTCTATATTAATGGCTTTTTCTTTATGTCCGTTCTGCACCCACATTTCTCTGTGAACAAAAGTACGATGAAGCAAGCCAGCACCTAATGAACACACTGTTCTCAGGCATTCCCAGCCTGCGTAAGACTACAGGGGAACTGTTGTCCACAAGGAGCACATCTGCTTACATCAGGAACTAGCCTAATGACACAAGGCAAGAGGATCCCGCAGAAGAAAAAGATGATATAAAACTACATCAATCCCCAAGTTCTATTTGTCCCATAGATACAATCAGCCAGAAAGTAAGTAAGCATCTAGACATCGTAAACCAAGTGCTGGTGTCAAGAAAGGATGGGGAGGTAACATAAGAGAAACCACAGTAGGTACAGCTCCCAAAGACAAGTTTGTATGTAGGAGGCAGCCGCAATAGGTCAGCCCCCTGGGCCTGAACTGTTAGGCTTCTTTGGGCAGCAATGCTAATTCAATTTCTTCAGCCTTCTGTCTTTCAATGGTTTTGTTGCTCTGGAAGAGATGAAACCCCACTATATATGAGTTCCACATCTTCCCTGACCAACAATCTACTGCCTGGATTGGAAGCAGTGATAAATTCTGTTTATGATTCAGAGGAACCTGCACAGACACTGCACAGCTCCCCAGAAAGACACAGCTGACCTATGGGATGTAGAGCCATCTGCAACCTCCCACAGTCCAAGAGTAAAATGACTCATCAAGTTAAGGGCAGGACATAGTGTTTTCTTTGCAAAAGGATCTTTGCAAGCATTTCATACTCCTAATCTCTCTATTAAAGTTTACAGTAAGGATCAGCACAATAACTGCACACAAACTGTATTCAGTTTTTAATGTAGCGCCAGATTAATTCCACTATACCAAATTAACTTTGGCATTAGCTGAAGAAACAGAAGGTATTTTTCCTTTTTTGGACAATTCAGTGAAAGTCTCAAGAATCATTTGTCATATCAGGCTAAATTCCGAAGTGCTACATTAGTGAGTTATATGAAAGTAGTATGCCTAAGATGAAAGGCAGACATTTATTGTGTATTACTCCAATTAATCACTTCTAATTCGATGGTCTTTTCTGAAGCACACAAATTTGCACATACCCACAGAATCACAGATTATTGTGCTGATGTTACTTGCAACAAAACAGAATACCTTGAGCTTGAAGAAAGACATGTTAAAACCTGTAAAATTATTGGATGTTCACAGTATTTTTGCTTCATAACACTTTTTGGGTGAAATTTTATTTCAATGTTCTTTTCGTCATAAATTTAGAGGGAGAAAAGTGATGCTTCTCTTCACACTCTCATTGATATCTCTGCAAAAAGCCCAGCAACAGGCATCAAATACTTTAATAGAAACTATGCATTTAAAAGGAACAATAATTTCTAGAAAGGCATAGGGCCAGAAAGAAAAGCATTACACAATGAACAGAAGATTGCTGCTGTGTTGAGGAAAAAGCAGCAGTAGGTCCACTGAGCTTGACCAAGACAAGAAGCAATATAGCAACTACAAAGCAGAGGCAGTAATGCTGAATGGAAAGTGGTGGAAGAGAGGGAAAGGGAAACCTCAGTAAAATAGCCTGTGGAGATAACCACATAACGTCAAGACATCATATATGACATTTAAAACTTGCCCTGGGTTTTACTCCAGTATAGGTAATCCTAGTTTCACTGAATTTTCCTGCATGATAAATTTACTTACACTGTTCAGTTTGTTTTTCCCACTCTCTTCTAATTTGCATTTTGTTTTTGAGGTGTCTTTGTTCAGGGCATGTAAAAAAAGCCACTTTCTTGGATACTGGCTTTGTATGAGATGCTTCTTAGAGAGATAGCTTTGATTTAGTGAATTTATTCTCTCACCTTTCCCTGGAGTAAATTCAAGGCAAAGAGGCACGCTCCTCCAGGGCAGTTCAAGGAATTTATCACTGGGACCCTCATCTGAATTGGCATGAGGTTCAGCCTCATTAGGAAAAAGGAGACAGTTATGAAACTTTCTCCTTCTAATGCATTAAATGTAACACTTCTCACTTCTTAATTTTCTTCCTGGAAGGCATTGTTTCCAAATTTCCATTCTGTATGTATCACTGCCAACAAGCCTGCTAATACCATTATCAGTGTTGGTGTGGAAATGAGACCTTACCACATTCTACAGCTACTTGAAAGGTTGTAGTGAGGAGAGTGTCCATCTCTTCTCCTAAGTAACAAGTGACAGGACAAGAGGAAAAGGCCTCAATGTACACCGGGCGAGGTTTAGATTGGACATTTGGAAAAATTTCTTTACGGAAAGGTTTGTTAAGCAGTGGAACAGGCTGCCCAGGGAAGTGGTTGAGTCACCATCCCTGCACCATCCCTGGAAGTATTGAAAAGATGTGTAGATGTTGCATTTCAGGACTTGGTTTAGTGGTGGACTTAGCAGTGCTGGATTTACGGTTGGACTTAATGATCTTAAAGGTGTTTTCCAACCTAAATGATTCTATGATTCTACTTCAGCACAACCAACAGACAGAAACACAGGTGGAGTGACTACAAATGTGTAATTCTGCTGCTACTTCTATTCTTATGCAATTAACATGAATCAATTAATTCTCTACCACTTCTAAGTCATGGCTTTTTTAGGAGAAAAGAAAAGCTTTCTTACGATTTTCCCATATTCAAATTTCAAATGACAGAAATAATTATGGTAGTATAAGAAGGCAACATACGTGCTCTATCAAATACTTTAAGAAAATTAGTCTTGTGTTAACTCTGTAATGAACTGCATTGAGCCAGAGAACATCAGCACAAAGGAAGGTTATAGTTATTAGCAACATCAGTGGGAGACCTCCTCATTGGTGTTCGTTTAGTGATGACATTCATCTTCTCCATTATCTGTCAATGCATGAAATTCTGAACTATCAAAAACTGGTGCTTAGATTTGGCCTGATCTTCTCTTGAAAATTTAAAAAAAAAAACCCTCTTAAACATTGTATAGTATCTTTTGTGGTAGTCAAAGTTATGATGCCGCTATTCTCATCCCTTTATCTAATTGCATTATGACACATGGAAGTAATCTTGATTTGCAAATCTTTTAGAGCAAGAGGGTTTGACTGTCCCTCATCATCAAACTCCTAACACATTTGGAAGCACCAGATTGCATTTATCCCACATTGACATGCAGAGACCTCGGAAGAATGCTTCCTTCTGATGCTGCATATTAACAGCATTACAAAAGATAAAGTAAATACTTACAGAGAGAGGCTGTGACAGTAAACAGATGTACAGAGATGCCCACAAAATCACAGAATCACAGAATCCCGAGGGTTGGAAGGGACCTCAAAAGATCATCTAGTCCAACCCCCCTGCAAGAGCAGGGTAACCTAGAGTACATCACACAGGAACTTGTCCAGCCGGGCCTTGAATATCTCCAACGTAGGAGACTCCACAACCCCCCTGGGCAACCTGTTCCAGTGCTCTGTCACTCTCACAGTAAAGAAGTTTTTCCTGATGTTCACATGGAACCTCTTATGCTCCAGTTTACACCCATTACCCCTTGTTCTATCACTGGACATCACTGAAAAAACCTAGCTCCATCACCCTGGCACTCACCCTTTACATATTTGTAAACATTGATGAGGTCACCCCTCAGTCTGCTCTTCTCCAAACTAAAGAGACCCAGCTCCCTCAGCCTCTCCTCATAAGGGAGATGTTCCACTCCCTTAATCATCTTTATGGCTCTGCGCTGGACTCTTTCAAGCAATTCCCTGTCCTTCTTGAACTGAGGGGCCCAGAACTGGACACAATATTCCAGATGCGGTCTCACCAGGGCAGAGTAGAGGGGGAGGAGAACCTCTCTTGACCTACTGACCACCCCCCTTCTAATACACCCCAGGATGCCATTGGCCTTCTTGGCCACAAGGGCACAGTGTTGGCTCATGGTCATCCTGCCATCCACTAGGACCCCCAGGTCCCTTTCCCCTTCACTACTTTCCAGCAGGTCAACCCACAACCTGTACTGGTACATGGGGTTGTTCCTCTCCAGATGCAAGACTCTACACTTGCCGTTGTTGAATTTCATCAAGTTATTCCCTGCCCAGCTCTCCAGCCTGTCCAGGTCTCGCTGAATGGCAGCACAGCCTTCTGGTGTGTCAGCCACTCCTCCCAGTTTAGTGTCATCAGCGAACTTGCTGAGGGTACACTCAGTTCCCTCATCCAGGTCATTGATGAAAATATTAAACGGCACTGGTCCCAGCAGCGACCCCTGAGGAACTCCACTAGTCACAGACCTCCATCTAGATTCTGCCCCACTGACCACAACTCTCTGCCTTCTTCCTTTCAACCAGTTCTTGATCCACCTCATTACCTGATAATCAAGCCCACACTTCCTTAGCTTATCTATGAGGATGCTGTGGGAGACAGTATCAAATGCCTTACTGAGATAAAGAAAAACCACAACTACCGCTTTACCATCATCCATCCACCTAGTTACTTCCTCATAGAAGGCTATAAGGTTGGTCAAACATGACTTCCCCTTGGTAAAACCATGTTGGCTACTCTTAATGACCCCCTCATCCTTGATATGTCTAGAGATGGTGTCAAGAATAAGTTGTTCCATCACCTTTCCAGGGATGGAGGTAAGGCTGACCGGTCTATAATTACCCGGGTCCTCCTTCTTGCCCTTCTTATAGACTGGCGTGACATTTGCCATCCTCCAATCCTCAGGCACCTCTCCTGTTTCCCACGACTTACCAAAGATGATGGAGAGTGGCTTAGCAATGACCTCCGCCAGCTCCCTCAGCACCCATGTATGTATTCCCTCCGGACCCATTGATTTATAGATGCCCAGGTTGCTTAACTGATCCCTAACCCAATCCTCACCTACCAAAGCAAACTCCTCCTTTATCCTGACTCCTTCTGGGGCTATGGGAATCTGGGGCCCCCAGGGAGAGTCTGCAGGAGTAAAGACAGAGGCAAAGAAGGCATTCAGCACCTCTGCCTTTATATCCTCTGTCTCCAGGGCACCCACCTCGTTCAGCAGTGGGCCTATATTGCCTCTTGTGTTAGTTTTATCCGCTATGTATTTGAAAGAGCCCTTTCTATTGTCCTTAATCCGACTAGCAAGATTAAGTTCCAAGGAGGCTTTAGCTGTCCTAATTGCCTCCCTACATCCTCTAACAACTGTCCTATATTCCTCTCAAGTGGGCAGCCCCTCCTTCCATAATCCATAGATTCTGTTTTTCCACATGAGTTTGCCCAGCAGTTCCTTGTTTAACCATGCTGGTCTCCTGGCTCCCTTACTTGATTTCCTACCCATTGGGACGCTCTGATCCTGAGCTTGGAAGAAGTGGTCCTTGAATGCTGATCAACTATCCTGAGCCCCTTTTCCACCTAGTACCCTTTCCCATGAGACTTCCCTTAGCAATTGATTGAAGAGGCCAAAGTTGGCCCTTTGGAAATCCAGAACTGTGGCCTTGCTAGGTATTCTACTCCTCCCACACAGGATCCTAAACTCCACCATCTCATGGTCACTGCAGCCAAGGCTGCCATTGACCATCAGCACTTCAACCAGACCCTCCTTGTCGGTGAGTACTAGATCCAGCAGCGCTCCTCTCCTAGTTGGTTTGTCCACCATTTGCATTAGGAAGTTATCATCAGTGCACTGGAGGAACCTCCTAGACTGTGAATGATTGGCTGTGTGAGTCTTCCAGCAAATATCGGGGTAGTTAAAATCCCCCATGAGGACCAAGGCATGTAGTCATGAGGCCCAAGTAAATCGTTATTTATATGTAAATAGTGCATGGCTGGGGCCCTTTCATTCCTCGTTCTTTTGTCTTCTGATTCCCTAAAACATCAGATACAAGGAAATGTTCCAATGAAGGAATACAAAAAAGTAATTAAAATTGAACAGCCTGTATCGTCTCTGCAGTATTGACTAAACTAAGCAAACATTCATTGAAAGACTTTGAATATGTACATTCACAGACTTAAGAAACTATAACGAATTTGGATTATCCTGAACTAAACAACGACTTATTCTCAACGATATTGCTTCCTACATATATTGATTTTGCGGAGGTGAACAGCTCCAGAGAGGCGCCTTCAGCACCGGAGCGAGGGGAAACCCCGCGTCCCGGAGCTGCTCTGGCTGCTCCGGCAGTGGCAGCGTCGGCATCAGGCAGAGCCAATGAGAGGGGAAGCTGCAGCACATCGAAAGAAGCATGACCAGGAGGCCGAAGGAGGTGATCCTGCCCCTCTACTCTGCTCTCGTGAGACCTCACTTGGAGTATTGTGTGCAGTTCTGGTGTCCTCAACATAAAAAGGACATGGAACTGTTAGAACAAGTCCAGAGGAGGGCCACGAGGATGATCAGGGGACTGGAGTGCCTCCTGCATGACGATAGGCTGAGAAAGTTGGGGCTGTTCAGCCTGGAGAAGAGAAGGCTGCATGGAGACCTCATAGCAGCCTTCCAGTATCTGAAGGGAGCCTATAAGGATGCTGGGGAGGGACTATTCATCAGGGACTGTAGTGACAGGACAAGGGGTAACGGGTTAAAACTTAAACAGATGAAGTTTAGAGTGGATCTAAGGAAGAAATTCTTTACTGTAAGGGTGGTGAGGCACTGGAATGGGTTGCCCAGGGAGGTTGGGAGTGCTCCATCCCTGGCATTGTTCAAGGCCAGGTTGAACAGATCCTTGGATGACATGGTTTAGTGTGGGGTGTCCCTGCCCATGGCAGGGGGCTTGGAACTAGAGGATCTTAAGGTCCTTTCCAACCCTAACTATTCTATGGTTCTATGAGGCCATTATTTAACTGAAATGCCAATGGGTTTTCTGCACCAGAAACACTTTCAAAGACAAAAATCAGAAGGGTTACAGGTGGAAAAAGTATTTTATTTATTTATAAATAGTTATTTTAATTTAGTTTAGTTTAGCTTAGTTTAGTTAATTCTAACCTATTCTAGTTTACTTTAGATTATGTATTCTTTTTCTAAACCTTCCAGAGCTGATGCTCACAAGCATTACCCCGATGCACATGCGGAGCCAGCAGCAGGCAGACGCATCCTCCGGATAAGCTGGAAAAAAAATCCCTTGCAGCCTGACGAAGGAAAGCCGGGGCAGGAGCGGTGCCGTGGTGGTGCAAGAGCAGAGGAAGAACCCAGCCAGAATGGGCCGGGGCAGACCTGACTAGGGGTGGTGCTCAGTGCTACAGAGGACAGCAGCAAGTCCCGGGGCCACGCTGGGGCCACCCTGGGAGCGCAGAACGCTGCCTCCCCCCGGATGCGGGGCACGAGGGCCACCTGCGTGGAGCACGAGCAGCTGCCTTTGGGCTACAATAGCCCAAAAGGCTATTGTATATGTGTATATATATATATATATATATATATGTATACTGCTCGGCTGCGGAGGAAGGCAAAAAACCCCGGGGACACTTGCTGGTCCAGCCTGGGGAGAAAAAAGCCTTCCCCCCCCAGCTGCAGGACACGAGGGGCCACCGTCATGGTGCATGAGCACCAGGCAATAACCCGGAGCACCAGGACCAGAGGAGCCCTGACAAGTGGTCATGCTCAGTGCTCAGAGGAAGGCAAAAAACCCCCGGGGCCAGTGCCAATCTGCCCCGGGGGAAAATTCCTTCCTGACCCCAGTGCTGGCGATCGGCTGCTCCCTGAGCATGTGAGCAAGACCTGCTCCCGGTCCACGGGCTGGTTATGCCTCTAAGGGGACACTGGCACTGCCTTTTCTGCCTCCACCTGGAGCCTTTTCAGGGGCTTCCAACAACAACAAAATGCCGCTGACCCGATCAACCCTGGAGGTAGGAATCCTTCCTGTGCCTGGCAGTGGCGGAGGGCACTGGGCCATCTGTGGACCCTATCTCTTATGGCTACTGCCACTATCTGCCCAGGAGATGAGGACAGCGAGCTCCCTGAAGACTGAAGCAGGATTTCCATCCATCCAATGAGCTGTGAGTGTGGCCCCTCCAAGAGCTGGAATTGCAGCAGAGAACCTCCAGCAGCTTCGGGCAGTCTTCCTCCCACAGCCCCTCCAAGTAATTCCACCAGTGCCTCAAGGAATTCCTCTTGGGTGCCTTCAGGCTGCCAGCTCTGTCCTGGTGGCAGCGCCGGGCACTCTGGCGGTGGGACACAGGAGGACGCTGCCTTATATTGCCCCGCAGCATTGTGATGCTGCGTTGCCAGGTGGTGGTACTATGACAACAGGGGTGATGGGTCCCCCACAGCCCTGCCCACCGCAGCCCTGCTGCTGCCCCTTCACCCAGTATCCCTTGGAGAAAGGCCTTTGTGGTGCTGGCCCTGAGGCAGTGCCTGTGCCCAGGAAGCCCTGAGTGATGTCCCTGCTCATAGCAGCCACACATTGGGCACCGCTGCCAGATGTCCCTGTAAATTAATCATAGAATCATAGAATAGTTAGGGATGGAAAGGACCTTGAGATCATCTAGTTCCAACCCCCCTGCCATGGGCAGGGACACCCCACACTAAACCATACCACCCAAGGCCTCATCCAACCTGGCCTTGAACACCGCCAAGTACGGAGCATTCACAGCCTCCCTGGGCAACCCATTCTAGTGCCTCACCACCCTTACAGTAAAGAATTTCTTCCTTAGATCCAATCTAAACTTCCCCTGTTTCAGTTTGAACCCGTTACCCCTTGTCCTGTCACTACAGTCCCTGATGAATAGTCCCTCCCCAGCATCCTTGTAGGCCCCCTTCAGATACTGGAAGGCTGCTATGAGGTCTCCACGCAGCCTTCTCTTCTCCAGGCTGAACAGCCCCAACTTTCTCAGCCTGTCTTCATACGGGAGGTGCTCCAGTCCCCTGATCATCCTCGTGGCCCTCCTCTGGACTTGTTCCAACAGTTCCATGTCCTTTTTATGTTGAGGACACCAGAACTGCACACAATACTCCAAGTGAGGTCTCACGAGAGCAGAGTAGAGGGGCAGGATCACCTCCTTCGACCTGCTGGTCACGCTCCTTTTGATGCAGCCCAGGATACGGTTGGCTTTCTGGGCTGCGAGGGCACACTGAAGCTGGCTCATGTTAAGTTTCTCATCAACCAACACCCCCAAGTCCTTCTCTGCAGGGCTGCTCTGAATCTCTTCTCTGCCCAACCTGTAGCTGTGCCTGGGATTGCTCCAACCCAGGTGTAAGACCTTGCACTTGGCATGGTTAAACTTCATCAGGTTGGCATCAGCCCACCTCACAAGCGTGTCAAGGTCCCTCTGGATGGCATCCCTTCCCTCCAGTGTATCAACCGAACCACACAGCTTGGTGTCATCAGCAAACTTGCTGAGGGCGCACTCAATCCCACTGTCCATGTCACTGACAAAGATGTTGAACAAGACCGGTCCCAACACCGATCCCTGAGGGACACCACTCTTTACCGGTCTCCAGCCGGACATCGAGCCATTGACCACAACTCTTTGTGTGCGGCCATCCAGCCAGTTCTTTATCCACCGAGTGGTCCACCCATCAAATTGATGTCTCTCCAATTTAGAGACAAGGATGTCATGTGAGACAGTGTCAAAGGCTTTGCACAAGTCCAGGTAGATGACGTCAACTGCTCTGCCCCTGTCCATCAGTTTCGTAGCCCCATCATAGAAGGCCACCAGATTCGTCAGGCAGGATTTCCCCTTAGTGAATCTGTATGTTCAGACTCTATCAATAAAGGCGTTTATACCACAGGCAGTCAAGTGCACCATCAGACTGTGGTGATGCCAGAGGTGAAAGAAAGGGGGTTTGGTTCCCTCTGCACAAACTTTGCAGAAAAGCAGAGTGCATACAGGATTTCCTCACCATTCCTTCTCAATACACCAAGTGGCATTTGCTACTATGCTGCTTATGGTGAGGTCTTCTTATTGGAAAGAAGAAGAATTTAAGAAATCTCTTCTGCTTTTTTTACAAAGGGCATTCAGATTGTTGCTTGTGTTTATTAACATTCATGAATGCTCCATCCTTGGCGGTGTTCAAGGCCAGGTTGGATGAGGCCTTGGGTGACATGGTTTAGTGTGGGGTGTCCCTGCCCATGGCAGGGGGGTTGGAACTAGATGATCTTAAAGTCCTTTCCAACCCTGACTATTCTATGATTCTATGTGTCTCATTTAGGACTTTACCTCTTGTATTACTACTTGAATGCAACACTTCACTGACTGCTGCCTAATTGCAAGTTCTTGACAGGTCAATAAATTGTTTTGATCCCAATTTGGTTTAAACCACAGGGACTGAGCAGCTTGTTCTGACTCAGTTGTGTAAAACAGTTTTAAAACACTCAGCTAAGTGTCACGTAAGGGTACTGTATAAAGGGCAGAGATTGAGAGATCGACAACAGATCCCCCCAGCACATTTGTCCAGATCCTTGAAATACAGAATGACCGCTGGTCTCTCTCCCATAGGCTTATTTCTTGAGTGGTCTATCGGGGGGAGAAAGGGGAAAGTCACCAAGTTTGTTAATGGAGATGTTGGTGTAGGCTGCAGAAGACAGCCCCAGCTGGGTTCCTATCTGTAATGAGAAAATGTTTGTGTCTGTCTGAACAAACTGTTCTTTTAGGCAAAACACCTATGTTTTTCACGTACAATAGTAGAAAATGCTACTGCCTCTGCCCAGTGCTGGTAGAAAGTGAACATAATCACCCCTTGGAAACAATGAGGAAAAACCAATATGCACAAACAGAAATACACCCTTCTCTATCTACAGCTGTATCATCTCTGTATCTCTACATCAATATCTACATCTCTTATCTCTCTCTACCTATCTCCTTAGGGTTAGTGCAACTAAATCCTCACATCACAGCAGTACTGGTAAGTGCAATGGAGCGTGTGTCTGAGGACACCGGTTTGAAACACCAGAGCTGCAGCCAAGGCAAAGGAAGGCAAGCTAGAGAGAACTGCAGCAGCGATGCTGTTGCAAAAGCTTTCATAAGTGAAGTCAGGAAGCAGGAGAAGCTGCGAAGGGACAGCTTGATGCCAGTCCACACGATGTCCTGAGCTGGTGCCAAAAGGGAAGGGTAGGCTCTAGAAGGAAAGGATCAAGATATAACAACCTCCCTATATGAGAGAAGACCAGGACCTTGGGGAAAAGGAGGCGACAGATTGAAATCTCCTTTCTGTGTTGCAGAAACACATTGCATACTCGGTAAAGGGAAGTACTGACACGTTTTGCTCTGCTGGGCAAAGGACTGGTTAGGCACAGGCTGGCATTCCATTCATGGGCCCCAATGTCAGCCCTGTACGCACGGTCCTCTGCAGAAAAAAATCTCCTTTCTAGTTTCACAGGTCTATGTCTGCTTATGTCAATAAATCAAATAAATGGAAACTCACTGAAACCCCAAACTGCAACTCTGCTTACATAATGCAAAACGAAGTACTTACTAAAAGTACTATTTCTTAGTTATGCAAAGAGGTTTCCTTTCTATAACTGATTTCACCAAGAGACACTTTTCTGAAATATGAAGACTTAAATATTTTCTATAGGTTTTTTGGTTTCAGGTCAATTTTATGAAATGATGGCTAACCATCCACTGAGCACAAAACCCCAAATGGCAGTGCAGTCGTCTGTGAGGTCTGGTAGGATCACTAGTCCTCACTTTATTCATTATAACATCTCCTTTACTGTAGAAATATAAAACTGACACGCAGCTCAGTGCGATCATCAGGCACAGTCAACATGGGTTCACAAAGGGAAAGTCCTGTGTACCTGATTTGAGATCCTCCTGTGATAAGGCCACCTGCCTAGTGAGTGAAGGGATGGTGCCCTCTAGCACTGAGATAAAAGTTTAAGTGGATATTCAAGGTTTATAAAGCAGTGTTCAGTCTTTGCCTACTCAAGGATACATTCATGTGGTCAAGGACTGACCAGCCTGCAGTAGTGCTGTGTCTAGAGACACCAAGTTACATATAAGGGTGTTACAGACAATTAGGGCACAAGTAGAATAGGTCTAGGTTGGGCAGAGACTAAGAAGCAAATGTCAGTACATGGGCTAACTGTAACCCAAACAGTAGTTGTCACCTTAATCTGAGAATGTCATGCAGCCTCGAATCAAAATTAGAAGAAAGGAAGCAGCCTTTGCTAACCCTAAAATATCTTCTGAGCTTTTTCTGCTACCTAGAAAATAATCTTTACCTTCAGCTCTTACTATGCCACACTGAATGCAACCCTGGAGACATACCTCTAGATCTTCTATATTAAATCCATCCCAATTGTTTATGGAGGATTTAGTAAGAGACATCCTAAATTTTTTCTGTCCTGAACCCTGGCACAGTCTGAGTTCAACTATAAACATCCCCTTAGCACACATCAAAGCTACAGCTAGAAACAAAACAAAGATAGGTGCATGATGCAGTGCTTACCTCTGTGCTCTCTCTTACACCTGGTATTAACTTACACTTTCTCTGACACAAAAGCTGTTCTTAAGACTAACCTGTATCAGCAGAAGCAATTGGACCAACAGTGAAATATAAACAAGAAACCCCAGCCAGTCTTGGACGCAGTTGCAGTCCAGGGGCTTTCTATTGGTCACAAGGCCAATAAACCAGGCAGTTTGGCCACTGCCATCCTGCACCTTACTGCAGATGTTCTCAAGCAGAAATAGAAATGCAGAACCAGACCAGGAGATCTAAGCTGGAACCAGATCCACAAATCAACATTATGTCTGAGAACACACATGGGTGCTAACATCTGGAGGAAAGGCCTGGCAACACCATCTCTCATTCCTCTGGCCCCGCACCTGGGCCTGCCTAGGGTTTGGGTTGCCCTGCAATCATTAAAGCAGCCATGCTCCAAAACCAGCCAACACCTTCCTGCTGTTGCACAAACTCTGTTTTCATCAATCCTCTGATTCCTAATGGAACTGGTCTCCTTCCTTTTTTTCAGGAGTTAGGTTATCACATCCCCTTTTCAAGGCATATACATAGTTTGTGTCACCACCTCCAAAGTGCTGAGCTTGCTTTGCTGCCTCAGTCCCAAGACTCTCACCTTCTTCTTCCAACCAGTATCAGAACCATAATTCATCCTTTTTTGTGTTAGAAACACAGTTCAGAAACAGCACATAAGAAGCAGCCGTATGAATTGCCTCAACTTGTCATCAGCAAGATGAGCAGAATAAATTATTTCACAGAAAACAAATGCTGCTCATAATAAACTGTCACATCAAGCTGGAAAGGTGATACGTGTATTTTACAGCAGCAGGAAATGTTATTTGGGACTCCTCCTGGCATTTATAGAGCAATTTTTTCAAATTACACAGGAAAGGACACCACTACCCGGGTCATCTTCATTGCTGCTGTAATTTATGTACTTAAGTGCTAGCCAAGGTGAACTGAATTTACTGTCTGTAATAAAAATAAGATTTAATAAAACTTGTCTTAAAAACATACCTTTACCTTCAGCAACAGGAGCACAAGAGCACAGATAGGCCTGTAGATTACCAGGATATGGCTGCCATCACAATGGGGAGACAGAATCAGAATCATGTTATGGTCCTCAACGCCAGCAGGAGAGCATTTTCCACAAAACAGTCTCTGACCTCTCAACACTTCTCTTTTAGGATGGTCTGTAGTGCAGCTTTAACGAGTTACTAGCTGAGATTCATGGATGTTAAATAACCAGATACAAAAGATCACCCCCTCTGAGACATCAGTTGTATGTCAGGCTGTGGATTTCCACTGATCTCATGCTCCTCGTTTTTCCACAGGCAAAAATAAACCCCTTTTCCCTCCCAGACTGACCACCTCTCCTTTCCCAGTGACTGCATTGGCCCCTCAAGCATTAACTTGCTTTTCCTCAAAGAGCATCTTTATCCTCAGACTGGACTTGGTTTCTGTTTACTGCTTGTGTTTCAAGTCTGGAGAGGGCCGGTGTGCCAGACAGCAGCTCAATTTTTCCACATGCAGCAGGTGCTGTCACCTCACTGTAAAACTTGCTTAGATGTAGACTGAGACCATCACACCTAGAGCAGGAACACGAGTACTTCCCCTCTGACACAGAAACCTGTGATTTTCTCCCTCGCTTGCTGTCTCTCCAGCAGCCACCAGGCTGTGCTGAGGGATCACTTTTCTCCATCAGAAAAACTTACTGAGGCCGTTCGCAAGCAGCTGTGTTTTCCCACCGGCGGTACAAGGAGAACTTGTGTACCTGCCCGAGACTGACACCACTCTGCTCAGAAGTGGGAGGAGGAAAGGTAGATGTTCCCCTCAACAAAATAACAGAGCAGTTTGTCACCGTGTGCAGTATCCCATGTATTCCCAAGGCTTCTGACAGACAATTTTAAACAACCACTAGTGACAACTAGGTCATTTCTTGAGCACAGGAAGGTAATACAGGAACTTTCCCCCAGACAGTAGGTACTTTCTTCCAGCAATAAATCAGCCCATGATAATATCAGAAGAATGATGACTGAGCCTTTGCAAAATGTGAAGTGATGAGATAAGGTCAGATGCCAGGAACAGCACCTTTGCCCTCTGGTGTTGCCATACTGACCCCAAGCTCACAGGGACTGCCTGGAAGCTCTGTGGAGCCCAGCAGGTTTTTTAAGCAGACAATATCATGATGAGCAGCTTATATCTATCTTTGTAAAACTTTGGAACCAGTTATATTTTGTACTACCACAGGAGGGTGTGAATCAAAAGCCAGAGGAAAACAAGAGGCAGCTCAAGCCAATGAGGTGCTGTTTCATAGCTAGCATAAACGGGTGCACGTACGGTGCTCCAGCCCCAACCGCTGCCTCTTTCATGCCTGCACTAGCATCCCTGAAGCAAACATGCAGGAAGAAGCCTAAGGAAACATCACACTATTTTTTGTAGAGTTTTGTTTTCATTCCCAGAAACAAAGCATTTGGCCACATATGAGGCGTGGAAAGTAAGAGCACAGGCTCCTACACCCCGTATGAAAACTGTTCCCTTAGGTTGTCTTCACAACCATGTATTGCATGGAGGAAAAAAGGGAAACCATCACTTGGTTGTGCTCCTAAAAGAAGTCACCTCTTTCCTCCTGCTTAACCAGCTCTTCTTCCTTCTGCATCTGCCTACACAATACAGCTGCCTCCTTCATGAGGGCTCTGGCAAGCACTGAACCTATCATCTAACTATCCAGCTTGCTGTGCCTGTTCCTTGCTGCCTGACTTGGTTGAGATAACAGAGGTGCCAAATGATGAGCAGATTGGCCCAAGGCAAGCAGTGGGAACATGTAGGAGATTGAGGAACAGAGGGGGACAGGGATGTTCTTCCTTCAAGGCAGCCAAGCCCTTAGACAAGCTCATTTCTTGGGAAACACACCTCAACTGTGCTGCTATCTGCCTGGCCTGTCTGCCTAAACTGAAACTCGTTTGACAAAGATCCCAATCCTCTTTTAATTGAAACTGGATGATCTGCGAGCTAAAAAGCAATAAAAATTCAGAAACTTTCATGTCTATTAGAAGAGAGCATCCATCCTTAAGGGTGGCTACAACAACCAAGTAAAGAGAATTAACTAATTTAACAACAGTTTCAAAAATTACATTGCCAACTAGTGTAAGGCATTCTTCAGTCAAACCATTCATTGACTCTTCCTCGTTCCAGACTAGTCAGCTTTATAGTAATATTAGTCCCAAGGGGAAATTGCTTGTTTAAAGAACCAGCGAATCTTTATTTTATTATATACCAGAAAACTGAAAAATCCGCAGTGAAAAGTAAAAAAAAAGGCTGAGCAAATTATTCTCTCCTTTCAGTGTTTAATTGACAAGTGCAAACATAAGGCTCTCATTCTGCAAGATGTGTGTATCATTCCATAAAACAAATCAAGTCACACGTGTGGGCAACAAGCAGTAAAAAGGCAACGCTGACTGCCAACATTGTGCTTTGAGTTTGAAACCAGTTAGGGGGAGAGGAGAAAATAGGCTTAGCAGGTTGAATACCAAATTGAGATTCTATATACCTTCATGGTGCTGCAGGTCCTTCCTGTCTAAACAGATACCACTGCAAATACTCCTCTATGCATGGCTTTCCCTGTCTACACAGAGGGTAATGGAATAGACACCCCCATTCTTCGTTTTAGCCAGTCCTCAGAACTGAAAGCTTTGCACAAGAGTACTGCTATTTTTATGCACATAAGGCATTTCACCAGGTGTGAGTTATTTTACTAAATGTTCATAAATAAAGTAACTTACCTGAATCTTTGCTAGACTAGTGCTACTTTCTCTTCACATGAGAGTGGGAGACATTTTCATATCCTCTTTTCTTTATTTTTAGGTGGGAGAATGTAAAGTTTCCATGAGCAACTTCAAGAGTCAGAATAATTTGAGTAGGTCCTAAGGCATCTAGGACACAGGGAATGTTAAGAGTTCACATGGTTCCTAAGCTATGGTATGATGATGTAAGCCATTTGCCCTATAAAAATGCCATACATCTACATCCTCAAAACAGACCTCACATGGACCATGGGGTAAATAAGCCTCAGATAATGTGGTAGTTACAGTGATTTCCCAAAGAAACAGATTTTCTGCTTTAAAGGCTTAGTCATCTAGAGTCAATCATATCAAGGTTGATAAGATATCACTTACGTGCATATCTCATTTTTACCTTTCTGCCAGCTTATAAAGCATTCCTTTTGGGTTTTTTTCTAGGAGAAAATAAAACAGAAAATCATTAATTTTTTTTATTTTTTTTTTTTTTTTCAGAGCAGACAGAACTTGAAACTTCTCCCATAGCAAATTTCAAGGAATGTAGTACTCTTCTCAGCACCTGACAATCTTTTTTCTTCATTGAAATGCCCAGCTTTTGGCAAGCTAGGGTCCTATTACCCTTGTACACTGACACAAGAATTTCAGCCTGATCTGAGTTCAGAGAAAGCTTTTCTGTTCTGTTTTTCTGTTGGGTTTTTTTTTTCTTTTTCACCTCATTTTTTGTTTTCAGTAATAAGGAAACCCGTTTATAAAATGCAAGAGTGTGACAGCTTGAAGCAGACCGAAATGGGATAAATCTTCAAGCCGCCAAGGAAATACTGACTGACATCTTAAAACGTCTGCTGCTTCAAAATGCCCCACATAAAACAGGAAATACCACTTTGGCTCTACTACTACAAGAAAACCACTTTGGCTTCCTGTTAACAGAAAGACATGTCTTATAAATTAAGTAAGCCCACGACCTCATTGCAGTTGGTCACTTTTGTATCACCAACCAAGCAAAACAACAACAAAAAAAAGCCCAAATCCCAAACTTCAACCCCAGAAAGTGGAGTTCCTCACATAGAAGTATGCTTACATGGACTCCCTTGCTACTTTAAGAGTCAAAAAATAGAAGTTTTTGTATTATACTAAATCTCTAAGAGACATGTAAGTTTACAGGCTCACATAATAGATGCAGCATGCCCGTATTTTTTCCTAGTTAGAAATAATTTTAAATTCTGAAATTCTACATAGTTTTAAATCAAATACCACCACTTTTCTTCCCCTCCCTCTTGGCTGTCCCATAACAGCCTTTCCTCTCAATATGAAGGTTTTCTCCAAAAAAGAAAGTTATTTGGGAAAGGTAAAAAAAGGGTTAGCACATTATTTATTCCTATTTATTCTTGTTTCAGGTGAAACCCAGTTTGGAGTAAATCATCTGAACTAGATGCAGAAAAAATTCAGTCCCCATATGAGACCTCTGGCATCTTAGGAAAGGAAATGTGATCCCACCTCATTCTGCTAACTCTTGAGATTTACACCAACAAAACAGAGATTTGATTTCCAGAAAAGCCACCAGAGACAGGGAGCAAAACCAGCTGAAATTAGATATTGTCATTAGTTACTCCAAAATCTACGTAGCTGGACTTCCTGCACTAATATCAGAAGGCTTCTGATAAAAGAGTAATTGTAGATGTGCACACATCTATGCACACACTTTCTCCTGAAAAAGTATATGAAACAAGTCCCATGAAGCAGATGGTTAAACAGACAGATAAAGACGCTTGGACCTTCCGCAAGGGATGCACAGTTTCCCTACACTGTGGGTCAATAGTGCAGGCCTTCCAAATTCAGACCAACAGATACCATTCACCCCAAGTGTCACTGAGCAGAGCACAAAGTTATTCAAGTTTCTCCTGCCAAGGTGGCTCCCCGCTGCATCACTAGTTGTAGCTGTCAGCTTGTGCACACTTCTTACTTTGATTGTGGCTTTCTCATTGTTGCACAACCCCTTGTGATGAACCCAGCACCAGGTGAAAACTGTCACATTGATTAGCAATGCTGTGAAATGAATCCTGTTTTGATACAATTTTTAGTTTGCATTTCCCATACTTTAGATTTGTTTTGGATCAAAATAGTAGCAGAAGAGAATGGAGAAAGACTCCCAGCAATGCACTTGCATAAAAGCCATACATTTGTTTTCCTGAATACACAGAAATTTGTTAAAATAAGGTCTGCATTAAAGTAACCCCAGTCAAGAATTTTCTATTCTTTTCTACAAGGGTGATACAACCCATCCTCAGCAGGTTTCCGAAACCTCAGTAGCTCAACAATAAGTATCTACTGACCATCTGAAAAAGAGTAATTTAAAAGTTAATTTAGGCTATGTAATCTGTCAAAAACAACAATAAAGTTTCAGCAGTTCAAAGACATTTGTCTATCTCTATATTTGGAAAACCTCTTTTGTATATGCTTATACAAACACAGTGTGAGAAGAGCCAACACAGCACTTGCAGACTACATAGTGCTTTCCTTTGTATAGTGCAAATTTACTTCAGCAGAGCTGACTAGGACTTTGCTCAGAACTGCAAGGTACTGACTCATCTGGCCCAGTTTGACAGGTCACTTAAGTGTGTGCTTGTTTTTAAGTGAAGATGCTTTTGAAGAAAAAAGGTGCTTATGTGCTTTGTTTTATGAGAAACTCGCTTGTGAGAGAAAATGTATGTGTAATTTGACCTCCATTATTCATCAATTATTTAGCACCAGGTAGTCAAAATTGAGATGGATCAAGTAGGTTAATCCCTGCCACTCCTAATTTTCAGTGTGCTCTTAGCAGTTAATCAACATCACGTCAAATTCAGGGGCTATCCCTCTCCCACTTACACATCTGCTTTGAAGAATTTGAAGGATTTCAATTAGGAGCAGGACATTCACTGTCCAGAGGGTCTTCTGGGAATGGTGAAAGATTTTAAAAAAAAAAAAAAAAAAAAAAAAAAAAGCCAAAAAAAACCCCACTAAAAAAATGGGCTCAATTTGTAAGATTATTCTAAATCAAATTGCACCAAGTACTGAGTTTACTTAATTTCTATCTAGTTGGAATTAGTGAAGTGATGAAATCACTGCTTAATGATGAATTCCTGAAAACAATATCTTTTTAACCTGTTTTTTTGTCTGCTTCCCCATTTACTCTGTCACCCACTTTCAGGTCTCAGCTAATATTTGGTTCCCAGCAGCAAATTAGCCCCAATTGATAAGTTCTGACCCAACTATCAGTCCTCACCCTGACACTCCAAAACCCTTTTATACCTGAAGCAATGATGCTGTCCCAAGCATAGCCCTGCTTCTGCATTCAACAGGCCCCCATTTTCCCTGAGCCTCTGCCATTAAAGCCTGTATCAAAGGAGCCTACATTCTTCCTTCTATTTCCCTTTTCTTATAGCTTATCATCTGCTCCTCAGTTCTCACACTCAGCACAGCCTTAAACTGCCATTTTTGGATGCATGGGGACATTAATTCCATTATTTCAAAAGGAAAGCTACTGAGTGTTAAAAATGCAGTATCAACAGTCAGACTTACTACTATATAGGTGGAAAAGATTTCACATGTTCTCACTAACACTATTTTTTGTTTTCTCAGTTAAGCTACGATAAAACATAATGTATAAAGACTAATGAATATATGGCTGCATCTGTATAGTGTATTTTGCTTTAAAAGATAAATTGTGTTGAAAAAACAGTGGCAAAGAATATCTTTACAAAATAGTAGATTGCCACAGTTCCTGTAGCGATATTAATTTGAGGATGGAGGGCTAATTCTTGCCTTTTAATATTCAGCACTCTGCAAAGTTCCTCATATTTATACATATGCAGAAAATGAGAAGGATAAAACTCAAGCTTAGGGTTTGGTTTGGCTTACTGAGAACAATTAAGTCAAAAAATTATGATCCTACAGCAAACCTCTTAACATACTTATTATTGTTTGCCCTAATGGAAATTCTGAATCTTTCTAGAAAACTTACTTTCCTGGCCTAAGTTGTACAGATTTTCTTCATCTAAAACTCAAACCTAGAAAGACCGAAGGAAAAGTTACAACAAATGTCTCAGAGTAATCTCAGCTGTAGAACCATTACAGTGACACATAATGGAACGAAAACCAAAGAGGCATTTCAAGTCAACCTGTAAGCACTCTCATCTGGGTGGATCTGGTCCTTGTGTGCCTATCTACATCAGGAAATTAGCATATATAAATATATAAATAAAACATATATACAGTACATAGTCACATTCATATAAGCCATAAAATGACATATATTTACAAAAATATTTGCAGCTCTGTTTTACACTTTCAGGTCCACATCAGGGATTTAATTATTTAGCTTCTGCCTTGTGAATTTGATCACCTTCCTAAGTAGGAATCTGGGATGAACTTGTACCTCATATGTTCCCAATAGTCAAAAATAAGAAAGAAGAAAATAATCTTCCAAGGCAATTCTGCCAAGTCCTCAAGAATAATCGAACTTGTTGAAGCATTAGCTGCCTCGCTGAAAAGTAAGTTACATGTTAGCAAACATTGAGAGACCTTCTCTTATTCATGTAGAAAGACAATACCTTGGTCTGGTCCATAAATAAATTTCAAACACATAAAACATGAGGCAGAGCACAAACCAGGTGCCTGACAGGTGTCCGTAGTATAAACTCATGCATAATTACTATTCTACTTGTCTGAGTTTAAACTTGTAGAGTTGTGAAAGTGAAGGTAGAGATGAAAATGCATACATCAGGTTACCTTACAGGGTAAAAATGTGGAGAGTAGACTACATCCTGCTGGCATTGTGTTTAGCTTCCTTTAAGGGTAAGTTACATGGTTTAAACAACCCCAAAGATCTCTCATTTATACTGTACCTATTACACAGTTCTGTGACTTCCAGGAGTTGGACATATTTAACTTACTTCTCCAAAGATGGAAAAACATTTATTCGCTTCTTCATAAGGCAGTCTTTTTAGGTATGCCGCCCAGGTTCAGGCATGTTTTTTTTAATCTGGGGGGTTTGCCCTTTTGACATGAAATGAATTTTGCAAGAGGTATTAAAGCTGTGGAGAAGGGGTTGTTTTCCTTTCGAAGAACACTTGGAAAAAAAAAACTTCAAAATGCAGCAGTTTAAAGTGCCTGTACGTGAAGATCCATGAGGGAAAATCTTGCAATGAACCTTTTGAAACATGGCCTCAGATAGAACTTTCAGTGATAGGCTGTGGAGTCATCTCTTGCTCCTCGCTATTCTCTGTGGATACATCCTGGGCCTCCTGCTGCTGATAAATATCTTGGACCAGCATGATGTTTGTGTTCCTCCACTCTCTGTACTTCATTGCTGTCAACTTTGGGTCCTCTAGCAACTGGTTAATTGTGGCCAGGTCATGCTCCTTACACTAGGAAGAGAATAAGTGGTTATTTCCCACAGAAACAATCAAGCTCATTGTCCAGATCAAAACCAATTTGGGAACATTAGAGAACCATGTCACAAGAAGTGACAATTATCCATTCTCCTGGCAACTTGTTCCCATTTTTAGATCACAGATCAAAGTTAAATCCACAGCAGAAATCCATCCCATTTGAAGGCCAGATTTTGATTTCATGTAGATTGCTTTATAAGGTTCTTAGCAAAGCTTCATGAGAGAGGATTCATGTGAAAATTAGACATTGCTATGCTGTCTCACAAGTTAGTACTTGCATTAAACTAGACACAACAATGTTTGTTTCTGCATTTCACACCAGTTCCAACTGTCTCAAAAAATACTTATTCACTGAAGAAATCATAAATGTCTCTTCTCTGGCAGCTAGGCAGAAAATAATTTTGGATATAATCTGTGCACTGGCAGTAGAGTATCTAGGACACATGGCTGCTAATACATCTACCACCAGCTACCACTAATAAATCCAGTCTCTACTTTTAGAACAAAGCAGCTCAGACCATAAATTGCAAGAACCCCGCTTCAATTGTAAGAGGTGAGAAGTCACTATTATAGGGGCACTGAGACACTTTATGTCGCAGAATCACAGAATGGTTGAAATTGGAAGAGACTTCCAGAAGGCATCTGCTCCAACCCCCTTCCTCAAGCAGAGCCACCTACAGCAAGTTGCCCAGGACCATGTCCAGATAGCTTTTGAGTATCTCCCAGGATGGAGAGTCCACAGCCTCTCTGGGCAACCTGTTCCAGTTCCCATTGACCCTCACCATAAAAAAGCATTTTTTGATGTTCAGAGGGAACCTCCTTTGTGTCAGTTTTCATCCATTGCCTCTGGTCCTGCCACTGGGCACTGCAGAAAAGAGCCTGGCTCTGCCTTCTTTGCACTCTCCTTTCAGATACTTATAGTCATTGCTGTCCTCACATTTTCTGACACAACAAAGCTCCCTGCTTTTCATGCCCTTGTTGCTTATCCATGCAGCAGACCACAAGATAAAGAAGCCTTAGTTAGCAGCTACAGTTTCTTAATGGAGGCAACATGCTGCACTAACAAACTCTTACTGCTTTTGTTCATCTCCATTACCCTCCAATATCTGAGAGCAACAGAAGAGTTCCAACCATCTTCTGCTGCCATCAGTTTTATCACACCTAAGGACACTCTGTGCTAGTAGCTGCTTTGAAAACACCTTGAATAAATTCCTACACATTCACAACACTTCCCTGATAGTAGCAATTGCTGCTTACACATCTGCATCCCAGTATTTGTCTAATGAACTATCAGCTACTCTAATTCCTCTTATGCCTGAGCCTCTTTTTAAACACAAAAGCTTATTCAACTTACACAGGTCCTACCCTCAAGACCTAAAGAAGAAGCCTCGTAAGAAGAGCCTTGTAAGAAGGAAGAAGGCTTCTGGCATTGATGCAGATATATGCACAGTTAGCCTAAGAGAAGAGGAGGCATGAAAGTAGAAGGTTGAGAAGAGTATTTTCAGTGGACGAACTTGGTGGCCAAAAGCAATGTCATAGAATTCTTCCTGTACCACTAAATGTGTTTCCCACATTCATTAAGACTGTGATGCATTTGCACACAGCTTCCCTCTCTTCCAAGCTATGCAAAGCATGTTTTGTTAATGATATGTTGTAGCAGCTGTTGTTAAAGATGTGGAGTCAAAAGTCCAACATTAAAATTACATTGAATCTTGCGTAAATCACTTCTCAAACTAATAGGGCTTTAATTAAAGCAGAGGAAATATGGATCAGATAACGAAAAATCCTGATTTTTCAATTTCCAATAGATCATTTCCAATTATCTCATGTCTCATGTAACACATTAAGAAAATTGACTTTAAAAGCACATAGTCCTACTGATGCAAAAATATAGCAATTTCTCACTGCAGGCATTTGCCTTCCAGACAGGCTAACTTAAACACTGCTATGTATAGAACTCTGTGAGAAAATTTCTGCACTATATTTGTCTTGTCAATACTCCAATTTCTTAGTTTGGAGAAAGCAAAAAAAGATCAACACATTTTATACATTATGCACACTCCAAAAATTATTTTTCTATATTAAATGCAAGTGTTAGACAAACCTAAGGTTATAAATACTGCTAATCACACCTTATATAATACTCCCATGCTCAATCAACATAAAGCTGTTCTCCTTGCTCATGTCTGCCAGTAAGGCTTCCTTTCAGCTCCATACTAAAGAAACTGATTGTCCCACAAGATGATGGAACTCCATTTTGTACTAACTGGTTCTTAGATTTTTTAGGGAGGCTCCTATGAGGGAACACTTTGAAGTATTTTCTATATTTAGCTTGCTGTCCCATAAAATAGGCATATTTTTTAAACTAAGTTTCTGTTATACGATAGGCTCACTTTTTTGCTGGTGCAGGTGAATACTGCTTTAGTCAGTACCATGTCACTGAAGACGAGGAAAGACTTCACCAGGTCTCAAAAGACCAGAAAGAAGGCCTCTAGACTCACTCATCTCTTCGACTGTATCTTCAGGAATTTTAACACAGGCTGAGATGCCAAAACCAAGCCTCCCATTGCAACTAATAATAACATCAATGACTGCACTGATAGAAGTTTTTACATGCATTTTTTCAGCTTATAATGCCTGAAGCTAAATACACACACTTGAAAAAAGATATTCAATTTCTGCTTCTAATGCATAGAAAAAGAAACAAGTGAAGCCCCAGGTTTGCATTATTCTTTCTTCTCCTTACAATTTAAATGCTATGATTAAGCTTTCTGTTTCCCTCAGTACCATTCAGAAGCAGGTTTTGAAATCCCGTGATACTTGATGCTGGCGAGTAAACAGCCCCATAAATCCCCACATTCTAGATAGATTTACTGGCCCTTTCATGGAACAACCCCTGAACCCACCCCCCCACGACACATTCAGATCATGATACATTTCCAAAATAAAAGCAGGATGCTTTTGTTATTAAAAATATTTTAGTTACAGGAGGTCTTTACAATAGCTTTGGCACATCCTGTACATTCTCCAATAATCACATAAGGAAAACTTTTTTTGGCTCAGGGTCATTTTCATGCTTTATCGTCAATGTACTTTGTCTGCTCTTCCTTTTTTAAGGCTCCCCTGTTTAGTATATTCAGCTGAGCTTGCAAGTTTTCCAGCTAAAAGAAGCTGTCTTTATTAAATTTTCCAAGTGGGCTGGAACTTCTGCAAGAAGGGTTCCTTCTGAACTATTGCCTCTGCTTCCAGTTCAAATTGAACAACAAAACACAGAGCAGTATTCAGAATGAAGTAGAAAACAGTTTCAAAAGCTTAACCAAATTCTCTGGGGCTTTAAGTAAACATGTAATTAGCGTTTGGCTAAAGTCTAGCCTTGCTGCTTTTTTTAGCCAGACTGTTTCTTTCTCTCAGGCTTTTCATTGGCCAGCTCTGCAATCTCACCTTTAATGTGCTGTTCAGCATTCGAATTTTGTGGAGCTTCTCATTAATGGAGGGGTTTTTGCTGCGTTTGATAAATGACTTCCTAAGCTCCTTCTTCGTTGACAGCCGACGATCACCAATGGGAGACAGGCTTGCTTGTTCTAATGACTTGTAAAGTCGCTCCATCTCATCATTATCACATTTTTCCTGATCTGCAAAGAAAATATAGATTGGGTATGAGGACATGGATGTGGCAGGAAATGTTAAGTTCAGCCATCAGGAAGGCTCTTATCCAAGTCAAAAAGTCATGGTATTGGTATTAGAGTTAAAACTAAGGGCAATTTTTAGGGTAACTTATAGGGTAATAATGCATATAAGAAAAACATATTACCAAACTCAAATGCTTTTAAGAATCAGGTTGTGATCCAAACAGATATGAGCATACATTTCCACTGGTAGAGTGCTGCTTTCATGCTCCAAGTATATCACAGAGTGAACAACTGTCAGTAATGCTACATTTGAATGAAAACAACTTTGATAACATTTATACCCATCTACCCTTCCTTACATGCTGCACAAAATGAATTACATTTCTACCTGGCAACTAACAGGTCAAATTCTATTTGGTGTACCAATTCATTGCCAGGTTTTAAACCAGAATTTAAAAAAACCTGAACAATGAAATAAAGCATAGGGACATTTCAGAGGACCCAAGAGAAGGTCCCTAGAAAACATATATAGAAAACATATAAAAGCAAGAACCCTTGGAACACATAGTGCCTAACTTCTGAGTTTCACAGACTGCAGCACAGAATTCACTGTGGTGCCTTACAACAAAGCCATGATTATCTTCACTTTAATTATTCTGATGGCTCCCAGGCTGCAGCACCATCTTCCATGACAGAGAGGAAATGAAGGAAAAGCTAGTAAACAGCTGAGAACGAAGAATCTTAAGATAAAAACTGAAGCAAAGACTTTTTTCAGAATAAAATAACTTAAAAATGAACAGTCAGAATCTAAAAATGTACCAGGCATATATGAGTTATGTGTTTTGGCAGAAGGGCATATTCAGCAACAGACTGCAACTGTCTTCTTGTCCCTCAGCCCACACTGCAGGCTTTTCTACTTCAGTGTTAGCTAAAGGAAAATCTTAAAGTTATTGATGTTTTCAGGGTGCTAATGAATCCCTCAAGATCCACTGGGATAACATCTGGGTTTATTTCACTGGGGATAGTGGTGGTGCTTCTTCTCAACTGCAGTCCTTCATGTGACAATCAAATTGGCTGCGGACTTTTTTCTTTTATCAGAAAGTTAAACATTGACTTTTCTAAACCCTCTTCAGTCAGAAAATTTTTTCTCAACAAAAGGAAGAAGTCCTTTTGTTCGCTTATGCTGCAGCATAAAGGCTTCGACATATCACCACACTTAGGAGACTGCTGCTTATCTTTTCCATGTTTTAAAAAGAACAGCATCCTCCTACACCCCAGTTCTTTCTAGATACTTAGGTTACAAGAGAAGTTTATGATATGCTACAAATATTTGCCTTCACTGTGTTGCTGGTCTTTTTTCCACTATTTTGTCGTTATAAAAAACCTGCTGTAACTTGACAAGAACTAAATATAGTGTCCAACACTGGTACAGTGCTGGGGGAGGAAAAAGAGAACTGCTGTATATTTAACAAGCTGCGGGAAATAGGAAAAAAATGCAAGTGTAAGGCACAATACACAGCAGCAGTATTTCCTGGAAACTGTCAGCTCATGCCATGAGGCTCGTAATTATAAAACTAGCTTCCTGCCTACTTTCCTGGGATGAAGCAGCTGTTTGTTTCATTAGCCAACTCCTGCACAGGACTAGCTCAACTCTACTGTAGACATTACCCATCAGGACTGTACACAGTATCACTATGAGAGATAAATTGACCTTTATCAAATATCTAAGAAGCACATAAGCAGAAAAAGCTTTCCATTGATCCTGTATAGCAATTTTAAAAAATAGTCAAGCCATGGCGACATAAAGTCCCTGCTCCAGATATTTCTTAAGTCTAACTTATTATGCTCCTCAGTTTCCTAAAAGGGTTACAAAGCAGCAAGCGTGCGGAAACACCCTCACTGAACACTCTTCTTCCATGCATTGTGGGTGAAGATGAAGAGGACAGTAACATTCAGCACAGAAAAGAATGGAGCCAAAGTCAGAAAAGCCCAGGAAAAGCTACCAGAAGATGTACTTAACCATCAATACACACTCAGCTCCTGCATTCTTTCAAGGTTGCAACCTTAAACTCCTCTCATTTTTTCTTATTATTCCACTAGTTCTACCCCCAAAGGATTGATCATGATCAGGTAATTCCAGAGGGAAAGGAATTTGCCACATTCTTCAGATTAGGTGGATAAAGGGGGTGACAGTGTAGCAGCTAGATGGGATTTCAGGAAACAGTTGGAAAACAAGCATGAGTGAAACTTGCAGGCTGTGTAGAGCCAGGTAAGAGTTATGTAGTACTTTAGTCTCCATCTTTTTTGCACTGATGAGCAGTGAACTTCTCCCACAAGGATCAACAGCAAGGTGGTGTTCTCCTACAGAGACAGCTACTCCTCATCAGGGACTGTAGTGATAGGACAATGGGTAATAGGTTCAAACTTAAACAGGGTAAATTCAGGTTGGATATAAGGAAGAAGTTCTTTGCTGTGAGGATGGAGAGGCACTGGAATGGGTTGCTCAACGAAGTTGTGAATGCTTCACCCCTGGCAGTGCTCAAGGCTGGGCTGGACAGGGCCTTGAGCAACACTAACCATTCTATGATCCTATAACAGCACAGAAAAAACAAGACTTAATACTGTGCTTTTGCATAGAAACAGATACTGTGGTTATTGACAAAGAGTATGACCACCAATAAACCTCTATAGATTGAGGTCACACTGTCTAATACATATCTGGACTTTTACCTTCAATGTCCTGAGTTCCCCTGAGCCAAACTCAGAAAGCAAAAGCACACATTTTGCAGGCTTGAAGCTGCCACTGAACACACTAAATTGATGTTGTAAATCTGGAAAGGGGAGAGGTAATGGAAGAAGGGAGAGGCATTATGTCTAACAATCAATTAACAAGCCCAATAAAATCACCTGTGATAAGAAAATATATTTCTCCTCACTCACAAAGTGGTGCATTACATATTTCACAGGGCTCTTAATGCCACCAAAGTAAACAAAGCAAGCACTACCTGTAGTTTGCTTGCTTGTTTTCCCCATAAAACACCTGAGAGAAAATTAAGGTTGGATAACAGAGATAAAGGCACGTAACTTAAAGGCTTAAACACAGACTGGACTTCTTCCTCTGGATTCACATATTCACAGCACATTTTCCCAGAACTTGTTATTGTTTAATTCGCTTGCAGTTAGAGCACTGACCTGCAGATGAAGAAGTTCCTATCAGAAGCACAGGCATTCACCAGACTTCGGTGATTTGGATTCCTCCTGTGAAACCAGGGCGGTCTAGCCAATACTACTGAATTGTTACTAAGTATTTGCTTTTCATCACAAAGTGAAACTTTATGTAAAAAACACATAGTATGCAAGCTCAGGCCCTGATGTGAGAAGAAGTAAGTTGTCAGCTTCAGCCTCCCTAAGCTTTGTTAACCTCTGAAGGTTTATACTGATGGATGTATTCCACTGGCAAAAGTTCTTAATAACATGGGCAGGTTGGGCCCCACTAACACTGTTTTGCCGTAAGTTTTTCAAGCCAGGTCACACAGCTAACTTCAGGCACATTTAAAATCACTTCAAAATAAAATATTGCAAGTTATCTGGTCTGCTACTACTTCTCAAGCTAACCACTTTCTGGCTCAGGCATGCAAGTTAGGAAACAGAAATGCTACTACAGCACTTCTTTATCTTATCCTATTTTAGAGATTAAATACATTCATTTTTCTCTCAGGACCTACTGAATGATTAGTGTTAAGGAACAAACAACAACAGTGGAAAGTTATTAGGTACTGTGTGCACTTATGGGCATGTACATGCATACAGGAGAACATATGCATTCTGCACTTTTCCTTTCCCTTGGCAGTATTGACTAATCAATTCTGCTGAGTGATGACACCGGAAGGATCAGTCTTCCTGTATCCTTCACCATGCTCTTCACCCCAAGCCTTGCAGCCTGCTAAAGCTTCATTGCACTTCTGGAACACTTCTGTAGCATATGGCTTTTTAACTTTGTCAGACTTCACAGAGGAGATTGGAAAATAACCAGTGCTGACCTGAGGAAAAGGGAAATTCTGCCCTGAGATATTGTAATGTTCAAAAGAAAGTGATATTCTATGTTGGGGTGAGGAAAATAAGTAATATTTCAAGCAAGTCATAACTTCTGACAAATTCTGTTTCAGAAGATGTGAAACAATTTTGTGGCTTGATGCCACTTAGCCGGAATTTCCCTCTAACTAACAGGAGATATCACAGACAAGAGCAAGCTGCCAGGGGTTCAACAGTCCAGCTTTTCACCTCCTCAATTTTCAACTTCCAGCTTCCTGTTGGCCAGCTTGCCCCAGGTGGGAGACATTAAGGTATTGAGACTCCCCACCTTGCAGCAGCAGTACAGGAGCCATCCTATAATCTCAACTTTAAAGCTCTTTAAGCCCACGAAAGTGAAATTATCCAGAACTTTTCAAAAAGCAGCTGTGAAAAATCAAGCTGATGGTTTCCGAGTGGTGACGATACAGAAATAGGGAATGCATGGCAGAAGGAGCGCTATAAATTGAAAACCGCCTCTAACAGAATATATTTTACAAAATCTAAGTTAAGAGAGAGTGAGAGAAAATAATAGGAGAAGTAAGTTACCATCAGCAGTTAAATGCTCTTGACTTTAACAGTACAGTGGATTCAGCAGCGAGGGATGGCATTTTAACAGATAGTGAGAGAAATGGAAACAACACTAAATATCTCTTTTTCAGAGAGTTCAGAAAACCGTACCACCACAGTTTTCACTGTGATTTTTAAGGCCTTTTTGATGAGAAACAAAATAGTCATTCAAACAAACACAGTTGCTTCTCTACACAGTTGCTCTCATGAAAGGCCTACTTCTTGGCTAATCCCAGTCATGGTCTAGCCATTTTCTGTAACTTTTTGTAGAGGAACTAAGGGGCCAAAGCACATCAGAGGATCTGTTCTGGCTATTACTGGCACAGGCAGACTCCAGAGGGGAAGAGGATGTCGGTTCTGAGAAAAGAAGGAATTGAATGCGTCCAGCTCCTATTTAACCAACTCCTTCCCATAAAATCAGCCCAGACAAAATTCAGGTGGTGTTTGAAAAAACTTCCCATGTTTTTCAAAATACCAGCACACCCATTTCTACCAGCTTCTGTGCACTAAGGTAAAATAAACCAGAAGTGGTACCATAAGGATTTCTTGCCAAGAGTTATTAACTTAACATGATAATAAACCCTCAGAAAATGCAAGGAAAAAGGATGTTATCATTATAGTAGAAGATCCCCTAATAAATACAATATGTTCCTGTTCTTTTATAATAACCTCTCAGTTTCTGTTTCTTCCTTTTGTTATCATAGTTTCTGAAAATGGTGGTCATGGGTCATAATCAGGTACCTTTTTGTTCCAGTGGGTACCAGAAGAAATAAAAAGAATGGAGTTTGGCTGCAGAGCATATCTAGCCACCCTGAACAGGCCAAGGCCAGCTTCTGGATACAGAGCACGTAGTCATATAATTGTTTGTGTTCTCAACCATTTCTTGTTTACCTTTTGGTTTCTTTGTGTCACAGGCAGCTTTGGGTCCTTTGTCACTGTGCACGTAGCAAGCTGCAACACAGAGCTCAATACTAATACTTAATATTAAGTATTCCCACAAAGTAAATGGAAATATAATGATGATCTTTCAAAAGACAAAACTGCTAAACTCTCCTTTTTTGTACCTTTGTATTACTCTCTGGTATATAAACTCCCCTAGTAATTGGCGCTGAGAATGGTCATAACATCACTAAAAGTGTCTGGAAAGGTCATTTAAAATATCATATGGTACAGCACCCTTCACCAGAAACAGCTGCTTAGCAGATTTCATTAAATAATTTAATTGAAAAAGTAATCCATGATCATTTAATTGAATCTGTAGTTTCTCTTGCAGAGATTCATCCATATATCTCTGAGAAACTTTTCTTTCATTGTTTAACTCATCACTGAGGTTTCTTCACTATTTTTGTAATTTCATTATAAGCTCTTCCCACAAAGCCACACCTATTCTTTCTGCCTTCTAGGTACCAGCTTTTGCCACACTGGCCTCCATGTCTGACTTTTGCCAACAAAAGTGCTCTTCAGTTCTTGAAAACCTTTCCCTCTGTTCTAGGCTGCTATCAACTACAACTAAAAATTCCTTATGGGGTTTTACTAAGCAGAATGTGGCCACAAAGCAGAGTGGACAGTTTTCCTATCCTCACAAGGAGAAGGGGAGAGCATGGACAAACATGAAGGCTTTGTGGGGAGTGGGTTCAAAGACCAAATAGATGTTCTGACAACAGAAGGGCCGTCTAAACGTGGACAGGACACTCTTTCAGGACAGATTTCAATGCAAGATGAACCTGTTCTCCTGGATGCGGTCTCATTGCTTTGAAACATGATGAGCTGTCAGAAATGCACAGTTTAGAAATGCAAATAATACCGACTGCACTGAAGTATATATTCTTGTTTCACTGATAACAAGAGTTATCAACTAGCTGGAGGGGGAAGTTCTTGGAGGAAAAGCCACAGAACCAGAATTGCATCCTTTTTGATAATTTTCGTTTGGAACTTAAATGCTATTTTTATGTTAATCCTTGTTTTCTACCTCATTCTCAAATTCTCAAATTGTGGCAGCTTAATTAATATCCTTGCACATTATTTCATGGATTTTTTCAGTGGCCATTAGGGGGGAAGGTCACACACACCAACACCCTCTCTCTCCTCCCCCTAGTACGCACACTGATAAAGGAAAGAAAAAACACACGTATTTTGCACATCTTGCTTGTTCAATAATGGGTTATGATGCAGACAGTAACTAGTGAGGTTATATGGTTTCTATAGTGACAGTCCCATTAAAATGACCTATTTATGGAATTCCATCAGAGATCACTGGCCTGGTTAGGGTGGAAATGTGCTGCAATAAGGGTTGGACATTAGCTAAGCAGTAAGCAGTAGAAGAATCCATTCCCCTTGAAATATTTTTAGGAAAATAAAACCAGCTTGCAAAGGGCAGGACTATACCAAAATGTGCTTTGATTTACATTTGTATTGGTTTTATTGGTTAGTATTATCAAGCCTGTCAAACTATACTGTGATTATGAATGTGTCATGCTAATTCTATGACTATCCATAAAAGTACTTGTCACCCTCATAGCTATGATGGAAAGTATTAACTTATGCATTATTGCATGGTTGTTGACAATGCCAAAGTACCATATTCTAAGCAAAAGTTTAGGTTTCTGAACAGCAGCCATTGCATCTTGCTCAACAGGATCTATAAGCTACTTAGCCATATATGACCTACAATTCAACAATCCACTTGAATGTACCTGTTAATGTACCTAAGGCATTACTTAGTCAAATTTCACTCAGAATTACAGAAGGCAATATGCTTAATACATCTTTGTGACATTTTCATTAGGGACCCAATTTCTACAAGCCCCAGCCTTTTCACTACTTGCAATGCCAGAACTTACAGAAATTAGATTCCACAGCAATTCTCTCAAAACATCTGCTCTTTCTTGCCACACACACACACACACACACAAAAAGTACACTATTGGATTTAATTTTTACTGATCTTCATTGCTACAGGTCTCTAGCAGAGCCGCCTAGAAGATGGATGCTGAAGCTGAGCGCAAAAACCTCTGAATTAATTTTCACTTTTGATGGAATCCGTACTTTGCTCAATTTCCTTTTATTTTTTTCTTGTAAAAACAGAAAAACATAGGACAAACTAAAGGCATGTTAACTGTTTATGTTTGTAAAACAATTGGGAGACTGACAATGCACCTAATGTGCCTCAGACTGTCATTTTTCAGTCAGTGCTGAGTTCATCTACAGAGAAAAACCCCGAGTACTTAGTGAGTCCCGTACTGTTTCTTTCCACCTTTGCATTACCTTCAGCCCAAACTTTTGGATGAACCTTTAGTTTGCATTGTACTGAGACAACAGTGCTCCTTGCTTCAAATCTCTAGAGGGATTTGGGATAATGGGTAGAGCTGATGCACAAGAACATCGTTGCTTCCTTATGTATTGCCTCTCTAGGCAGCATGCTGTGCATCTTCTCACTTCAGCACATTGCATGCCAGAAACACCTCTTACGCTTCAACTGCTTTTAATACAGGAAAAAGCAGCTTTGCTCAAAAGGCAAGACATATTGCCTTGCTATGGCAGGAGAGTTATTAACAGTAACAGCAACCAAACTCTGGAACTCTGCCACCTTTTTAATTTAGCAATACATTTTGGTAGAAGGATACCTAAGCAGATACCCATTTCTTTAAACAAAATCCAGTCTTAATGGACTTTCTGGTTCAGAACTGCAGTTGTTTCCTCTTGATTACAATGAAGTTCAATGAAACAAATAGGAAATATGTACTGGAAGTAAACACAACTGCTTTTATTTTTAAAACTGGATTGACCCAACCCCATATTTACCACTTCCTGCATATGCCATTTTGCTTAGGGTGTCAGTTCTGTGACACACTGTCTTAAAATGTTGATTCAGTCCTAACTAATAAGACATTTGTATTGAAATAAAGAAAGCTAATAAAAGTACATCTACTTTGGGATTTTGTACAGAGGCTATGATCTTAACATAGAGGTAAAATCTGAGAGAAGCTGTATAGGTACTTACAAGTTAGATACTAGGTTATATTTAGTGCCTAATAAATCAAATATTTGTTATAAATGATATGCCACTGGAAAACTCTTCAGTGAAGAACATAAAGGAAGGAAGGGGAAAGGAAGTTGAAGAAAACCCCTGAGCTCCCACAACGTATGGCTCTGCAGACAAAAAAAATCTCATTAGCTCACCTTTGGCTAGTGATCTCTGTCCTATTGCATCTGGCACAGCTAGACAATGTGTATCCGGACCTAAAAAAGAGTTTGGGGATCCACCACTCGGTTTGGCAAGCCCAGCCTCTTGGCTTTCTGCCACTTCTCCGCAGTCTGCTTCTGGTGGCTCATCAGAGTGAATCTGTACACAGAAAGTTAAAGGCTGATCACCATCTTCTATGGCAGAGCTGTTAACTAGGTCAAGCCAGGACTGCCTCTCGGAATAAACCACTTTGGATGTCAAGGAAGAAGATGACTCTTGGGAGTTGAAAGTGCTTTCAGAAGAAGAGAGGGAACAAGATGCTTCATTTGATAGAATCGAGGTGAAAGAAGACTTCTGCTGATCCTGCTTTTCAGAAACAAATAGGGTGGGGGGAGAAAAAAGAAAAATTGTTTCCAAGTTACTCCTGTTCCTAGGTTGCACATTTTATAGATATGCAGATGAAATGTCGATGAAAACATTATATAATCTGATTAATTGTCCATCCAAACAGGCCTGAGTTACAGCATTCAATCTTCTACAGAGCAGTAACTTCAGAAAAAAAGCTAAAAGGAAGCCAAAGATAAAACAGATAAAAACCTGACAATGTTCAGAAATAAAAGACCAAAGAAAAATAGTGTTCAGTATAGCTTTCTATGCTAGGTCTTACTCTCATATTCACTCTTTACTTTGTCTTCACTTTATTGGTCTAATCAACTGTGCAGAATTGTCTGAATTAGCCATTGAACATGAAGTTTTCCGGAAGCATTCAATAAATCCACCAATGCCATTACCACAGATAGACAGAAATGGGCCCAAACACTGAAGTACCTTGACGTTTGCAGCACACTAAGCCATTTTGCCTGGTCCATTCAAGGGACTAACCATATACCAAGGCAGAAAGGCTGACCGGTAGTGTGATGGCAACTTAGTGGTAGAAAGAAAAAGCAGTCAGTCATGCAGCAGAGGGCAAGAAATTGAGAATGGTATAATATTTGTACTGCTCATTACCTGCTAAAATTCATCATTCATGAATCTGGAAGGGAACCAAAACTTCACTAGAAGCACATAAGAAATCATGAAGACATTCTGAGGCCCTCCTTAATGTACTTGTCACCCTGCCTCAAGAAGAGGACATACAACCAGAGATGTCTCAGAGGCATCTAACAGTCATCATTAGAAGATAGGATTTTAATAAGTAAGGATATGACAGATGCACAGTTCCATGTAAAGACAGGTTAAGAGGAAGAACAAAGTATTTAGATTCCCAGGCAAGCAAATAAATGCCCAGGTCTACACAACTCACACAAGAAGAACTAGCACTGGTCTGTTTCTTAGCCACAAAACACCACTGAAAATATGAGCCAAGAGAGCCAAATACACAAGTAATACATGCACAAACACACTAATATACATACAAATACCTTTAAGAGGATTACTGGCAGTAATAAAGTAATGGAAGAAAAAGGAAGACAAAGACTCAAAGTGAAGCTTCTAGCAGAAATCATCAGAAATCTTGACAAAATCATCATGACAGATTTCTTGAATCTGCTACTGCAGAAATTTACTCCTGCAAATCATTTGCTACGGGCTAATGCCAGAATCTAAATACCAGAGTTGATGGACCACAGTTCTGGCTAGTTTATATTCTCAATACCTACGTAGAATAGATCTAACAACTAAAACAGATGATAACTAGACTGAAAGTATTGAAAATTACTGAGAAGGTGTTTCTAGGGAAACCCAGACAAGCTGCAAACACAACAGAGGGACTAGACTAGAATACTTATTTATAACGCAGTAAACTAGAAATAAGATGCATTCATATAAACTAGACCACAGTGACAGGTGTTTTTTTTTGTCATCATATATAAACTTCTACTATTCAGTGTTGCTGTAACGTATACTACTTTCTTTTTACATTAAAAAAGCAAAGCAGATTTGTCTTCCTGTGCTTCTAACCTGCTGTATCATGTAGCTACTAATCAATTCAGAAGATGAGGACCACCAATAACACATCGTGGGTCACTGTTTGTAGCACTTCCTTCACTTTTGTAAATTTTTAATGCCTTTCCTCCAAGACTGTCCCAGACACTGAGGGACTAGATTTAATTTATATTCCTATTACAAGATGTAACATTGTGTTTCAGGTGCATTTTTAAATTTGAAACTTTAATAAATGCAACCTAAAGGACAAGGAGATGCTGTCATAAACTGCATGTATGACCCTTCAGAACACAGGTGACCTAAAGCATTTCATCTAAGGGCTCCTATCACAAAGACAAGTTGTTGAAGCATTTGTACAGTAAAGCAACTGAACAGTAAAGGTTCTTGCTCACAGGGTGTGGATGGTCTAATTTTAATTATTCAAAGACAGAAAAGAAAGATGTTAGATCACACCTCTATTTTTCTGGCAGTAGTCCCTGCAAAAGGAAATGCTATTGAAATGAAAACTGTGCCTCAGTGGGTGGAATATATTTTAGTTTTCATTTTCATTGTGTGTTAAACAAAAAATGTGGGTGAGAATGAAGATGACTTCCAGAATGTGTTTCTTTTTCTCTACATACGTTGTGGGTTTTTTTCTTTGGCATGACAAATGCTTATCTATCTTACTCAAGTGGTTCCTTTGGAAGTTTAGCAATCATCCGTATAATAATAAATCTCCATTTGGAGACATTTAAAAAAACAGATGTTGAAGCAAGCAGATAATAAGGATTCCATTGGAAATCAATGAGTCTCTAGGCATTTTTAGAGAAAAATTATGACCATGAAACACCTCAACTGCTCTTTTGGGACTGCTACAATCTATTGTCTCAACATAGCTGCTGGTTTTTGAACTGTAAATCCATTCACATGTGGAGAAATTAATGCAGATGGTCAGTTTACCTTTTCTCCTACAGATGTTAAAGTTTACTTGTTCCTGACTTGCTTTTGTCTTCCACAGCACCCAAAAGCATGAATAAATATAGAAAGCTCATGATCACTACTTTTTTAACTTTCAAAGCAGTATGGGTCAGCAGAGAACAGAACAGCAGTGAAAACTTTGTGCTAGTACAACAACAAACAACCCCACACCTGTAACATGTAACATAGCCTGCACCTGAGTGGCTATTAGTTTCCAAACTAATAGTTTTCAGTCTGGAGTTGATCTCAAGAAGTTTGAAGGCCTTTCTGCTAAAGACAGCATTGGCTTGATTTTCCAAAATGTTTATAGCTCCTAATTCCTATTTTGCAAAATCGTCCCAGGAAGAAGAAATCTGACTTAAAAAAAAAAAAAAAAAAAAAAACCTAAAAATAATAAAAAGAAATTAACCTGTGGCATTTTTGGTCCTGGGCTGCTTTTCCAGGATGTCTTTTCCAGTAGCAATCTGAAAAGATTCAAGCAGTCCTTCCAAAAGTGGTGTACCCACAAACTATCAACCCAAATCCATCACATGTCTGGGACCTTACAGCTTGATTCGAACACTCTGTGGTGAATAAACAGACAGCAAGCAATGTTTAACCAGCCTTCCCTGAGACAACCAAGAGTTCTACTCCTAAAATTGACTTTCCAGTAGAAGCTGTGCTTTCCCAGTCCTTCCAGTCGTTTTCTTGCTCCAGAATTTTTCCAGAAGGGTAAGGGGCATTAAGATGGGTATTTAAAAGACTCTGACCTGCAGTCAAGCACAGCTGCATTGGTAACTAACTGTTCCTCCCCACAACACAAGCAAGCTGAGCATAGGGCAGACATATGGCAGCTGGAGCTTATTCCAGTGGCCGCCTCTGGGGTGAAAAAATGACAACTTTGCTCAGGAGACACTAACCTCTGTCTGTGAGGGAAGGGATTTTAAGCTGGGGGTGAAGAGAAAGGAAGTCAGCTGCGAGAGGTAAAGGCTGGAGGCAAGATAATCTTTAGGGGAAAGGCTGAGGAAGCTGGACACCTCAACATCTGCACCATACATCCCCTGCTAAAACATGGTGGCCAGCACTCAAGAGCAGCAAATGGGAACGAGACAACTGGAGATCGCTCCTGCAGCAACAGACTGACAAGCAGCAGGAAGCCAGAAAAACAGAAAACTAAAAAACAGCACCTGTTTAAAACTCATCAGCTGGAAAAATGCAGTATTCACTTAGAGGTGAGCAGATGGAAAAGACATCTACAGCCTCTTAAATGCAAGCCACTGAGATATAAAATTCAAGACTCTTCATTATCGGCCTTAGGCCCAGAATAACTCTAGGAGACATATTGCCAAGGTTCCTATTTTCCCCTGATATTTATAGCCCCTAGGCCACATTTATCTTCCAGTTAATACAGGCAATAAAGAATCACATTTTACACAGCAGCGAACACCACACACCCCCTGAGTGCCAGGTGAGTTGTTTTACAGTGATTAACATTAGGCAACTGTTTCAGGAGAGGAAGTGAATACTGACTTATCTGACTGTAACAGAAGGGGACAAGTGGGTGACAGTGTGATACACGCTCCCAGCTTTAGGCCAGACAAGCAATCCTCTGCACGAAGTCTCCTTTCATATTGTCTGTGATCACACAAGCTTCTTCAGCTCATCTGTATATTTCAAATTTGTTCCTACTTCACTGCCTCTGTGCCCATCTCAGCTACCGGATGTCATTTCAGCATGCTGTACAGGAGTCTGTACCACACCAACAAGGCAGAAGACACTTCCCTTCCATGAAATACAATGAGATGACTCAGATCAAAGTATATTACTGCATAACCTCGATGATAACTTTCAGCTAGGGAAGGGAAGGGCTTGAACTCATGATTCTTTATTTCAGCTGCATTACCATCCAAAAACAGATTACTCATTTCTAAACACAGAATTCAGTAAACCTCATATCTTAAAGTGCACATAAGTGGAGATGAGATCACTGAGAAAAGCAATAATACAGAAACAAGAGTAATAGAGCAATAAATAGCTAATAATTAGGTGAGTCAATTTGATTAGACACATAAAGGTGCATAGTGCTTATTCTAATTTACGAAATTAAACCAGGCAAGAAGGAATATTCTGAGCAAATACACTACAGCAAGAGAGAAAAAAATAGCACAGATTTAGGGAGGATGCCTATTTTTTATAGTCTATTTTTCAGAGGTAGAAAAAAAGAAATTATTTTATCACTGTAATAAGAGGCTTCTTTCCCTTCACTGCCACAAAAGCAGCTTCAAATTCATCAGTCTTGAGAACAACACTCTCAAAATAAATAAGTATAAATCTGTTGGATGATGCTACTGGGGTCACAAAATGAAAGAAGATTTGAGACAGATAAAAAAAAGAGAAAAGAATAGCATGAAAAACTAGGTTATGGCAGTGTGTTAAAAACCTCACAAAGAAAAGACAGTGTGTGTATGAGGCAGAGTGAACACCTTCCTTTCTCCAGCAAGATAAATATTCTTCCATCCGAAGGAGTTGTTCTTCTACAGTGTGAGGCTTCTGGCAGTGCAGCTCATTTCACAGGCACACAGGGTGAACATCTCTAGCCACTGTTTTAGGTTATTCCTCAAAGGCCCACCACCTCAACAAGAGACAAGCAACAAGAGACAAGCCACCTACTGTAACACTTACCGAAGGAGGTGGTGTTGGCTGGACTGTGTAGGGGGGAGGTGGCGTGTCTGTTATTTCTGGATCATCATGTTCACTTTCACTGTAGCATTCTGAAGCAAACATGGAAAATGAGCAAAAACGAAGTGTTAGACCAATTCTTATTTATTCTTCACAGAGCTGTGGTAACCGAAGATGACCAAGTAGCATGTTCTGGGCTGCAGACCACAACGTAACAAGTCAGTGTCTCCTACAGTGAAAATTAACTCACTTGTGGTAATGTTACACTAATTCAAGGCAATATTTTATTTTCTTTTTTTCCTTTTTAAGTAAAAAAAAAAAAAAATGGCTAATTTGCTATGGATGGAAACCATTTGGTGATGCAGCTCTTGATAGCTTCACAAGTAGGTCTGGGGTAGGGTTTCTTTATCCTTCCTTAGCAGCCTTTAAAAAAGAGGCTGCATCGTGTATAGTAGGAGTTAGGGAGACCTGTTGAAAGTAGCAGATGCTGTCTCTTAATCTCTAACCAGTAAGTTTTCCTGGAGGTAGCAACAGGCGTTGGTGTTTTGACTGCAATTTTGGAGAAAACAGATTGCTTGCATGGTGCTTTGGAAACCACAGAGCAACCCCATGAGAGCTGTCTGTCACCACATGGTAACTCACATAGGCACACTGTGCAGCATGGCAGTATACGTGCAGAGCTAGTACTAAAGTTAAACAGAGAACTTTAGCACTATACACCCTACTCATTTTTATTTTTTCAATATGAAGCAATCTGTTAGAGCCTGGCTGTCTTTTGACATGTGGCAGAGAAGCAGTTGTGTTGTTATTTCTGTAAACTACCTGTGCAGCATTTTCTCAGATGCTTTTATAAAGTGGATTAAATGAAGTAATAAACATTGATAAAATAAGACACGGGAAAGGGAAGGTGGTAAATCACTGCTTCCTATTCCCAAGCCCTGGCTGTAACCACTGGGTAAGATCACTTTCCTCTGCTAAATTTTCTGGGATGCATCAGCCTTTCCCATCCAACCTTTATAGGACCAAGTGCTTGCATCCTGCCCTGCACCATATGTGGAGGGTGACAGCGATCTCCCCCACCCAGCTGAGCTGGGGACATGAAAGGTTAGAATATACAATCAAAGCTTAATGAGGACAACGTGAGCGAATGACAAATGCCACAAGAGCAGAGGCTACCCCTGCCGTCTCCTCGTTAGCCAGCACCCTGGTCTGCCTTTCCTCCCTCCAGCGGCACACAGCAGCTTGTGCTGTCCAAGAGCAGCTGGGTCTCTCTGGTAGAAGCAATCCTCCAGCTCTGTCCCAGGTGGGCAAGGGTTGTTTATGTTCAGGGAGTACTTTGTAAGAGCTGAACTTCATGGGTTCACACCACTAGGAAGCAGTGTGTAGGCAACAGTCTCTGGGAAATCACCTGTGATTATCTCATATTTTAATTATAATGATACCTGCATGCTTTCTTTTTTGTCACTTTTATGTCATTTGGGGGCTTTCATAAGCACAGCATGAGGGGAACAAAGTTTTAAGAGAGAAGAATTTTACACATGCAAGAGAACTTTCTAAGCAGTTAACAAAGTGAAACAAAGAGATTTATTACTTTTTTATCCCATACTGTTTGCAGAACTATAGAGCTTTTTAATGGCGTAGCTACTACTCTGTTTACTGGAAAAATGTCCTGGCACATCTTAGCATAAATGACTGAGACTGGATGCAATAAGGCCTAGACCAAATTCTAAGATTCTGTTAATGCCTTCTTGAATAGTCTTAGTAAAGAGCTTATTGTTTCTACAGCTCCTGTTTTAGGCACACTGAAGAACTGAAAAAAAGTATCAACAGCTGTTCCTGATACTCTAAATAGGTAAATGGGGTTGGGGGGGGGGTTAAAATGTACAGAAAGTACATGAATACACAAGAAGTGCCATAACAAAAGCCAAGACCCCCCTGAAGAGTTATGGTGTGTGATACAGAGGGGAGAACCAGGTCAGCAGAAACAGAAGTGAATGTGGGTAATGACAGCATTTTTCTGAAATACAGCAATGCCTCTTCAGGGGCACATCCACCCAGGCTTGTCAGTGGGGTGCTGAGCCCACACGAGGCAGCTGCTGGAGCACCTGTGACAAAACATACGTGGAAAGACAAGGAGGTGTTAGACACCAGAATGAGTGCCTTTTTCTGAAGGGGAAATGAGCCACTGGTTTAAAAGCTGAAGAAATCTTGGCTATGTTATGTTTATTGCAGGTCAATTAGATAACCTGCTGCTGAGAGGATTATTTTGTATCTTTCTGTCACTTTTTTTTTCATTAAGATTAGTGGGCTGATTAATTTTGAAGTATTTTCTAACTCTTGATTCAGCCAACATGACCAATACTACATTTTTCTGAGGCTTTAAAAAAAAATAATTTGTTTTCATGTACAGAATTTTGACCATCCTCATCTTCCAACAAACTTGTGAAGACATAGACAACATATTTGAACACTTCCTTCCTAAGTAAAATTGCCATGTAGTTCTTGCTACATAGCCTAATACTCATTATTGACCTTTATCCTAACTAACTCAGACTGTTTTGATGCAAAACTGGGTTCAAAAAGGACACAGCATTTTGTGGGAATTTAGGGATGTGGAAATTTAGGGATATGGGAATTAGCAAGTTTCTTGACAAGAAATAAAGAGGAACCATGAACCAAAAACAAGGAAATTGATGAGACCTGAAATCAGTGATATTGTGTTTACCAGCCCCAAAGCTGCTTTTAATGGCAGAGTATAAATGGAGCCAGAATATAAACGGAGCTAGATCATACTAATCAACAATGGAATTACATGTCCAAAGCCTGGATATAAATCATTACAATGTTTGGGGAAATGTCAGAAGGGATGCAGTGATGCTTAGACAAAACAGGCTGTATCACCCATGTATTCATACCACTACAAATGCCAGTTACTTCATAATGACAGCTCCTTCATAACCTGAGCAGTTCTAAATAAGGTACTGGCTACCAGTACTCTAAAATTGGAGAGTCAAAAGGCCATATGATGATATATATTCCTCAGGTCAGAGTCCATCCCTGGTTTGCTAACTACACTAGCTAGACTAGCTGCAGCACTTCTTATTCTAAAGTAGCTCCTAGCGTATGTGTCCTCACCAGCAGCTTTTCCAAGGGCTCTGACAGGTGACTTGCTTTGTCCTCTGCCCAGATTTGTGATTCAGGTGCTGATATCTTCCCACCAAAAACTTCTATTAGGTCAGTGTGAAAATTAAGACAATAAATAAATTACTAGGGAACCTTTAAAATTACTCATTCCACAATGAGCTCTTGGGCTCGGCTTTGAAACAAATCGTAGGCTTCAGCACACCACTACCACCACACATACCTCCCTCTCTCACCCCCTCCAACATTGCAGTTGAAACCTCCATGAACAGAGGAGACACTAGGGGTGGGTCTACACTGCACAAAGTGTGCCCCAGCGTGTGAACTCCCAGGCCTTAGCACAACTTCTGTAATATACCTTACCAGCTCAAACCACAGAGTAGCGCATCTGTTTCTCTTTGCGCTTAGTAGGTTTACAGCAAGCCAGCAACCTGCCAGAAAGTAGTTATCTTTCACAAGATCACTGAGTGTCTCTCAGTGGCACTGTTTCTCACCACTGTTTCTTTTTCTGTGATTACTCTGTGCTGTGTCAGTGTCATTTCTCTGAACTCAGTTGGCAGACAGACCCAAGCTGACAATTTAAAAGAAAGAAAAGGGCTGACAGAAATTTGGCCAAGCAAAAACTGGGAACATGATGTAGTTTCCCACTGAATCTGCTGTTAGGAGCATACCTTCCTCATTCTTCCCGTTGGGTGCCTGAGGGTCTACAGCCATCCCCAGCTTGCTTAGCCACCTGTGTTTGAAACAAAGGGGATATAGAGTTAGGGATGCTCACATGTTGTTTAGACAAAGTTTTATCTCTTTCATATGTGTTCTACATCACCACATTCATTTTCATTAACCTGAAGACTGTGGTGAGCAGGACTAGCTGCCTGCGAAATCATCTTTCCCTGATCCTGAGAAAAACACTACTGATGACCAGGGAACTGCATTCGTGGAAGCTAAAGGAAAAGTATGTGTGCTGCAGCAGAACTTCAGTGGCTTAGTCTTGTTTTGAGGGGTCAGCTTTCACCAGAGTGAAGCAAAATGCATTGGAGCCACGGAAGATCATGTCAGCTGCCTTGGCCGAAGCTATCACAGCACAGTCTAAGAATCTAAGCCATTTAAAAACAGACTTTTTGACCATTCTATGCTGTTTTCTTCAACTCCGTATGTACTCCTGGTTTTGCTAAGTCTCACTTCCTGTGTTTCTTTAAGCTATTGATAGTTTTTTTTTTTCCACTTCCCTTCCTAGGTGGCTGCATTCTTCTAGTGGTAGAAACAATCCCTAGATATACTTTTTGTATATTATTTCATTCAGATCTATCAAGGCTTTAAGAACTTAATAACTGAAAAAGCTCAAGCCTTTCAGATTAAAACTCAAGGCCTAAATAGGAAAGTACGAAAGACAGGAATTCAGGTTCATAACTCTGAAAAAACATTGTGTCTGATTTTGATTCTACTGAAGGGATCTACTGATAGGAAATTTGCTAGTAAGATCATTGTCAAAGTAACTGGATTCTTAGACTGCAGTATGAACAGCAGAGCCACATAACAATTCAAGAAAACAAAGCGACATTTCTGCAAGAGTGGACTATTGACTTTCTTCTAACAGCAAATAGAATGATTTTTTTTTAATACAAAAATTGTAACAGGAAAAAAGGTTTGCTAAAATCAAGACTTCATTGACCAAAAGGTCAGACAGATTGCTAGGAACCACGTGCAATTGGCCGGGTAAGTGCATGTAGCTAGCCAGCACATGTTTACTATTCATGCGTGCATGACAATAGCAAATACATGCTAAATTAATGCAGAAAATGACTGTATTAATAAATCCACTATTGATTCAATATATATGCATGAAGAGTTACAAAAGGTCATGATCTGTCAAGCATTTGTGTGCACCAGTAACTCGACACACACGAATGCCCCAGTGAGTTCAGTGGAACCACTCACATGCATATGTATTTGCAGGACTGGAGCCAAGAGAACAGATGTCTTTTAGCCTGTTTTGACATACGCGTGAGTATGCGTGTACTTTATGTATTAAATGCATGCATTTTATACTTTGCCAAGGAAAACATTATCAGTTACAACAGTGAAGAATTAGTGTAGTGTAGTGTAAGCTGCTCTAATGCTAGGCTATCTAGCTTTAAGCCAAATTGATATTTCCTCTTGAAGTGGAGTTTGAAGAAAATCAGTCTGGGGACATAAGAGCTGGGACACCTGCATAGAGTTCAATCACTCACTCACATAAGACTAAACATTTCAAAAGTGTCGTTAGGACACTGAGAATCTCCAGCTGGGCTCCAAACTGGCTGTTGGCGCTCACTAATGTCTTCCATTAGCTCTAATTTTCCTTTTCCTTCTCCTTGCGTCCTTCCCTGCCTACTCTCTTAACCAGGGTTACTTTCCCTACAAAAATATTCCTGTCCAGCTGTCCCTCATTCTTAGACCATCTGAGACCTCCTCAGCCCATCTGCCTCAAGAACTTCTCACTCTGTTCAGGAGCTCTGGTAGGAAACACGGTGATATATAAATGGATGGTTATCTCTCCACTATCTGTATGCATCTACAGATTTATGAACATAGATATATGTACATACACTACTGTAGTATCGTACATCTCTGTATCTATAGCCCTTTTGGTAGGTCAAGCACGTTCTTTCAACCTCTATCTTTTCCTGCTGTGGTAAATATGTATGAGGTCTCCTGCCTGTAAGGGGAAAGAACAGTAAATGCCCTATGAAGAATCTCACAAAAATCACCAGAAAGCCATGATTAAAATAATGGATTAAGAAAGGAGCTCTCTTCCCATTTATACAGTTTTGTATCTGTATTTGGCCATTTAATGCAGTAGCATTATGAACGGACTGCAATCTGAAGTAAAAAAAGACAAAGAAGATATGAGATGTATACAAATCAGCCAGAACTGGATCAATAGCATGGAATGTCTATTTCTGATAGCACGGTGGTTTCTAAAATGGCAGTATTTGTAACTATTTTACTTCTTGATTCAAAACTGCGTGGATGAATTGTTGTTCTTATGGACATTTTTTGAAAGAAAAATGCTGATCTGTCATGAGGGTTGATTAACTGCAACATAGTTAGGCACCGAAATAAATGCTTACATACATTAGAGAATCAGCCCTTCCTATCCCTATAACCTTCCCTGTTAACTGACATGCTATTCAAAGTAGACACTATCATTTTCCAGCCCTAGATTATTTCTGGGACAAGACTATACTAAGCTTTTCCCTCTCTTTACTTTCTTTCCTCACTTGTCCTAAGGTGATGAACTTGCTATCAAATCCTAGCACCTCTCTAATGGAAAGGGATTTATACCAGCAAATATCATCAACATTAGTATCAAAATCAAGCTAATAATGTGATTCTGATTTCAACTGTCATTAGTGAACAAATAGCAGTAGGCTCCTTCTACACAGTGATCAGAAAATAAAACAGACTTAGTAATTCCCTGAATAACTTCATCAACAACCACTTGAGAGGGAGAGAATGAAATTTCAAAGGGCGTTCTCAGGCATGAGACAGGATGAAACATGGCCAGTCACTCCTACTTACGTGTTCATTTCCAGAACATTTTCTGCAGCAAAATAAAATGTCTTGATCTGTGGGTGGCTGATCTTAATAGCACTTCAAGAAAAGAAAAATAGAAGAGATATGAAGAAAACTAGCTTACATAAGAAAAAATAATAGCTGAATGAATTATTTAAAATATTTATTCACTCCACTATATTGATCCGGATCAGCTTATCCATCCAAATAGCTCTTTCCTTAAAACGCTAGTGTATTTTTAGCTTATTTCCTAGGCCACACATTATTTAGAGGATATAAACTACAGGAACCAAAAAGGGAGGAATAAAGAATAAAATGAAGACTTTCATTATTGCATTACATAATTCTGTTGCATGCCCACATCTCAAATACCCTGTGAAGTTTTTCTTCCTGCAGCTCTGAAAAGCAAAGTAAACTTAAAAAAAGTTCCAAGAAAGCACCAGGGCTGACCCAAGGTATGAAACAGCTTCCATGAGTGGTCAATCAGGCTGAGACCCTGCAGCATGGAAAACTGATGGTGGGGGGAAGGGACACATGTTACAATAAAATCACAAGTAGCATGCAGTGGGTGAAGAGTGGCTGACTCTTCACTGTCTTTTCCAAAACAAGTTTTAGGAGGCACCAAAAAGGCAACTAGATGACAGGCTGGAAACAAACAAAATGGAGATAGTCCCCTTCCTAGGTTTTAGTTGAACATCCACCAGTAAGACTTTCAGTCTTTTTTGTTTGGTTGGGGTTTTTTTCCCTAACATATATTCTCCAATCCAGATACTGTGTGGTTTCTGTCTTTTGTTCCTCATTAAGCAATTTATCCCATGGAAGCACACCCAGCTGACTCAGCAGTCACTCCCCACAGCTCTCCTAACTTACCCTATCCCAAATAAGTGATGAGCATGTGTTTCTCTTGCAATCACCTACAGCCAACAGCTGCAGAAGTGAAGGGCAACATTTTCCCATGGTCCTGTACTATATGACTCAACTTTGAGAAAACCAAATAGAGCTCCCCATATTCAAAATAGAGGTCCCCTTTCTTTGGAGGAGTCAAGCACATAGTTAATCTCAGTAACACCTACAGCTAATCACAGTGTGAGATCTCAATAGAAGTACAGAGGCTTTCTCTTGAGGGACAGGATAAAAATCCTGCTGAGCTTTGTAACTTTGAAGAGCAGCAACACCCCTCCAGACCTTTAAAGTGTACTCAGAAGGAGCTGGACTTCAGTGCTGCATATGGTGTTTGGAGAGAATATTTTGAAATGTGTACCCTGCCAAACAGGTTTGTATTCCCTGCACAACCAAAGGCTTCAAGTACAGCCCAAAGCTGCACCACTGAAGCCTAAAGAATAGTTCCAACTTGGAGGGAATCAGCATTACATGCGCTATTGTGGACCTCCTTACCTAAGAGAAGGTATCTGAGATGAATGGCAACTTACTCATAATCAGTGAACAAAGAGGAGGGGGAAAAAAAAGCATTTGGCATGCTGATCTACTTTTTTATTTGTAGTTTTAACACGGCACATCTGGCAGAGTGTTTTCAAAAATATTTTTGCGATATGGTTTTCTTTCAGTAGCTCCATTAATATCTCATTATTAATACAACACAGAAGAACTCCCCACAGCTTCATTGCCAGGCACTACTGAGATTCAATTCCTTGCAATGTTGTAAAAATCATACAAAACTGGAGGCAAGAGATAAACTTACTGCTTTTTTTTGCATTCAATTGCTCGATCCACACTAAAGTCTGGAAGTCTGATAAATCCTTCTGCTTTTTCAGCCTGCAACAAAAAAAGAAAAGGGGAAAATCAACACATCAACCAATTGGTAAGCTACCAGACTCCAATGTTCAACAATATTTAACATGCAAATGCTTTTTTTGAGAGCTTTTTATACTGTGAAAATATATGCTTATCACCATGGGGACAGATCACATCCAGTGTTTTGGCTGATATTTGGGAACAAGAAATATTCCTATACCAGCTACAGTTGTGCAAATCCTTGGTGCTAGAAAGCCACCACTCCTATCTTTGCAACTGGCAGTCGGTGAGCATGGGATTTGTTGTACACTTCTAGATATCAAAGTGGCTGCAAGAGGAAGGATCCTCAGCTCCTACAATAGTGCTGAGGTAGATTCCCTCTCCTCACCTTGAAGCATTTGTATCGGAGCACCCTTATCTAAGATTCCTGAATAAGTAAGTCATAAGTCTAGTCCAGAGACTGAAATTGTCCAGGATATAATTTAGGTTTGGATCAAACTAGGACTAAAACCAGCAAAAAGTTGTAGGAACCTAATTCCTTTGCAGCCACCAGTGATCACACAACTTCTTTCAACAAGGAGACCAGCCTTGCTTTGTGCATAAAACACAGAAAATGAAACTACTGAACTTCAGCTCTAAAACCAGAAGCCTCTTAAAAGAGATGGATAACATAAGAAAGGATGAATAAGGGTTAGATCATGTTTTCAAGCCTGGATATTATATGCAATCTCAAAAGAGCATTTGTTTCATTTTACAGCACGCATGCATTTTTCACAGATGCATAACAGCACCACATACAATGATCTATGTGTATTTGAAAAATACGTATCTGAAATAATGTGAATTCAGAAGTGACCCAAAATGATGCTAGGCAGAGATGGTCTCCCCTGGGTAATTGTAACATGGACTATTTTGTAGGCTAATTTATATACGCCTGTATGTAAGGCAGAGGCAGTATGAGCTGCTTCCATGCCAGGAGGTGAAACAGTGCAAGGGGAGGGTCCCATGCAGCTGAGCTCTGTTGTTATGAACACTGCAAACCAACCTCAGAGGGCTTTGACCACCCAGATATCACTCTTCTCAGAAATTTTCAGGCATGGTACAGGAGGTAGCAAAAGTCAGACAGACATTTACAGTACATTGTTTATGTGCAGACACCCGTTTCTGGATGGGAGAGGGTGTACAGAGCATTGGCACCTCTGTTCCAGGTCAGATGAACCCTGTCAGAGCAAAACTGAAGTTATCAGCCTCAAATCCCTGTTCTTGCTGCCTGCAGCTGAAATATCTTTCTTTACTACATCTATCTTTATTCACCAAATCAGGAGCAATTAGACTAAGACTCCTCCTAAGAGGAGCAACAATGCAGGCAGAAGTCTATAGCACATAATATCAGGAAAAACTGTACTTTCCAGACTATAGAAAGCTTTCATTCCTGAATCACATTTTAGCTGCTCCCAGCCCTTATCCCTGGGCACATTAAAATTCTAAAAATGTACACTGAGATAAAGCAGGTAAAATATACACAACAATTACAAAGAGAGAGGATAAATGAAGATGACTGACAGCTACTCAAGTCACATTATGCATGAATATAAAGAGACTATAAAAAACTGTTCATCAAGACAAGTCTTTGAGCTTTAATGCTCAGAAGCATGAATCTCTGAGAACTGCAATATGGAAACAGAATGGATATTTCAGTGGGTGGCTTCCCTGCACCTCTGCATATCTGTTCTTTGGTATGCAATAAATCACAGCTGGCATAACCATCATTCCTGCAGCTTACCTGTATTAAATTTACATTTTGCATCTTCACTAGTAAATGGTTTTGCCTGCTCCAGGACAAAACCCCTCAAAAAAAAATAAACAAAAAAGCCCAAAACACATTTGAGTGGTTTTAATTTGTTACTTTCAGTACAGAACCATGACGTTTGTCAGCATCTGGGCTGGAAAAAAATTTTGGGCTTGCAATGTGACTTCATTTGTAACAAAAAATTGCTTATTTATTTGCTATTCTGGGTTTTCAACTTTGACTATATTTGTATGTGTCAGACTTGTTTAGATCCTGGCTTGGTGAGCTTCTGTTTCCATTGCACAGGCTGGAAGTTAGTGAGAGTAAACGCACTCAGATAAAACAACAATTAACTAAAGAAACAAGAAATTAGGTTCTTTTAGAAGTCTTCTTTTTTTTTTTCTTTACATGTATATTTCAATCGATTACACCTTAAGCTAGTATTTCCATCCCAGATCCATAGTTACAGCAAGTATATAGAGATGAGCGGACGAGTAGGGGTGAATAAAGAAGGAGTCCTATTCAGGGGCTGCGCTGTACTAAAGATAGAGAATGCACTATCCTTCATTTTTGTACCGAAAAGTGTGGTCACTTACTAGACCAGGTGCAGCAAGAGCATTGATATTCCTGTTTGGTTCCCAAGACCAGCCTAAAAACACCAGAGACAACTCAAAAAGAGTTCATGAGGTATCAAAGCCATTATTACACACATTGCTGGATGAGAAATGTATTCAATGACACTTTTTTCTCTGCAGTACGAATCAATAAACCCAGCTTTAAAAGAGCAGAGATCCAGAAGACCCCATGTGAAGGAATATACCCAGGTACCTTCTCACCCATACACTAATAAATCCATGGCCTGAGCTAAGTAAGCCATCATGTGGGTGAGTGGGTTGACTAGGTTTTGGGGTGGGTTTGCCTTACATGTTACAAATGCAATCACAGCTTAGTAGCCACTGGTCTAGCTTGTATCCCACTAATAGCTTAGGGTGCTGCACAGCACTCATGAGGTGATTAAGTCTATGCAATGACATTAGATGACACTGTCTTTACTGTCGAGGTATACAAATGTTTGAATATTCAGGTTTTGTTTTGGACTAATGAATTATTAGGACCCTGTAAAGCCAGCGTGGGGACACTCACCTGGGGTGCTTCCACCCATGCAGAGATGGAACTCTGCATGTTGGGATTGAACCACTAACATATCCAACGACTATCTAAATTAGAGGATTACTGTCTAAATTGTTAATGAAAATAGGTCTGTAGGCCTTGATTTCAGTAATTTACATTTACCAGGCTTACTACAGAGAAATCTCCAGACTTCTTATGCAGTATTTGACAAGTTCCAGTTGGTAAAAGATTATGTTTTCGCATATGCATACTCTCTCAATACATTCAGACATTCAGATTGCGTATTAATTCTGGCTGTGATTTCACATTTGTTCATTTGTAGAAAAGTTTAATGTTCATTTCATTTTATGTATGAGTGAAAAGAAGGAGGTTAATGGTGTGATTTTTCTTTTTAATGCAAATATGCCACCTATATAACAAAAAATGGGGGTTTGATGGGTATGTAGCTCCATAATTATCAGAAAAGGGGAAGGAAAAAAAGAAAAACAAGTCATAACAATAAAACATTATAAGTGTTATTACAGTCAGCATACAGTGTTCCAAAGAAACACTAGGAAGACAACATGTGGAAGTCATCCTTTCAGTCATTCTTAGAATTAAAATGACATTTTAAAACATTAAAAGTCTATAGAAGTCTTAAATGTTTTCTTTTCTCCAAAATACTATCTTTAACATCACTTTAAGCATGCTATTATTTAACTCACACATTTCACTCAAACTTCCTTCAGATTTTATTGCAATGCTGTAAAATAGCCCTAAAAAGCTCAGATTGAAAGGACCTTGACTTATTTCCTATTTAATCAGGATGTTTAAAAGAATAGGCTGTTTTATCTCTTGTGGGTTTTATGCAGGTTAGCCTAACATATAAATCTGCACTTTTTGCTATGCCCAATTGTTATTGTTGAAATTGTTTCCCTACAACGGTCTCTGAAAATGCTTGAGGCAAGAAGAAAGTAACCACTTTTTCACAGAAAAAAGCTTTTCACTTTAAAAAGCTTTGTACATTTCTGAAATATAATGCATAAATCCACTGAAAGAGGCCAATATAATTTTTAGCTTGCCTCAATACATTGCCTGAATGTTGTGGCTTTAGGAGATTAAGTAAATAATTTAATAGACCTTTTTCAATATTTAAAGTGAATGTAATGGTGCAGAAAGATTTTTTTAAAAAATTATGGTGCAAAGTGAAAATATCTAATTATTGTGGAATAGCTCCAATCTGTGATTCAGGGCACTCCTCATGGCTCTCCATCACCGTGTTTCAGCATTGCCGCCAGAAAACCCAGCGGATGTTGGAGAAGCAGATCAGTCCTCAAGCCTTTTTAGTCTTTTTCTCTCTGCCAAGTACACCAGTGACGCAGCCTATAGAACTGTGAATAATCTGCGTCAGATATTGGACCAGAGGTCCCCAAAGCCCTTGGCATAATCAGCTGACATCAATGACTTTTTCTCATCCACATACGCAGCTACTGTAACTCAAAGAAGATTTCTGCTTTAAAAGACTGCAATTATACAGCTCTTAGTAAAGCTGTTGGAGTGAGGACCAATTTAAACGCGGTGAAAAGGGAAAAAAAAAGCCAAAGATAAATAGTGACAGTAGATCACAGCCTGGAACCCTTTGATTTTTATATTTATATTTCTTTTCAGTTGAATCCCCATGACAACCATCATTAACGCATCCTGTGAAACTGTATTTCAACTCTATCTGAAAAACCAGCTGAGCTATCCTAAAGGCCCACAAGACAGAGACATTTAGTCTTCTGACCCTTTTCAGCCAACAATATCCAACACAGTTGCAACAAGCTCAGGGAGCCAGGAGCCTGGGATTACACATGACAATCTTCCCCTGCCACTACTTTTCCTATGCAAGAGAGCTGATTCCCTACAGGGTTTCAGTATAAGAAGTAAAACTGACAAAGAGCGGATCACACACTGTCCTCTAAACACTTGTCTTCAAGACAGCTGCCTACTCGATAGAAGAAACCAAATGCTAACGAAGAGCGGTTGTCCAAGGAGTCTGGTGTTCTTGAATGCACCCAGAAAGTCTGACTGCTCAGATCCATTTTTTGACATTTTCTGTGTTTCCATTGCAAACTCATCCCTTCTCTGTTTTTTCCTAATCCGAACAGCTTCCACTTCCCAGACTGGGGGCACCTCCATGCTGTAAACAAACGTTTACCTGCCTCATGTGGCATCCATGTTTAATACCAAGAGCAAGCTTACATGGGAAGAAGTTTCAGGGCAGTCTACCAAAGCCTGCTGAGACTATCAGGGCCCTAAAATCACCATTCACGATACCTCAGCTAGCTGGTTGAAAGTTAACCGGGATTTGCCTGTGTGCTCTGGTTTGCCTTCAGTGAAGGAGAAGCTTGACTCTTGGTGTGTCTGATCTGCTGTTGCTGACCCTTCTCAGCATTTTATTATTTTTTCTTTTTTGAGCTGTGGCTTTCACAACACATTTTATGCTAAATTCAAGGAAATACCATCTGCAAATATCACCACAAGTGTCCTATATTGCCTCTCCCAGCTTGCCTCATCTGAAAGACCCAGAACCAGAGTGGCTTGAAGGCAAATTATATCAGTGACAGAAACATCCAGAGTTTTGGGGGTGCCTGAAGACACTTCATAGAGAACACGATGTCAGCTGAGGTTACCTACCCAAATTCAAGACAACGCACGTTCCTGTACAAATTCCACCCACTCCCTATTTTCTCCATCTCTGTTAGAAAAAAGGTCCAGCACCCTGTTGCTATGCTACAGTTGTCAGTGTCTGGCTGACTGCAGTTTTCACACAGCCACGAGAAAAACATGCTTGTTTCTCACAAGAATGAAACTAGTCAGGCAGAGCTACGGGCAGCCAGTGTGCCCTGTTTCCTTTGACCCCAGCACTGCTCCTCCACCATCACCTTTTGCTTCAGCCTCTATAAGAGGGCCCATCACGAAAAGCGTCAGGCATATGAGGAGCAGGACTTCTCCTTTTTCCACATAACTATGAACTTAAGATTGTCATCTTGAATGCCCTGTTGGGACAGAGAATTTATTTCGCTGAAGGCAATGGAAGTGTAGGCAGTATTAAAGCCAGATAGTAAAAAGGAATATCAAGCAAGTGATTATGTCACTGCTATTTCTGTTTCATCAATTGAAACATGAAAATATCTGTGAAAATACAACAGGTCTAATTCATCTCGGATATGAGACTGAGCATGGCTGTGATCTCATCAGTTTAAGCAAGCAGGTCTTACCACAGGACACCGCTCCTCCTTCCCACACCTCACCATTACTGACATTCTGCAAACAATGCCTGAATCTACACTTGTGCAGAGGCTGCACTTCACGTTGTCCAAGGAAACCTTGGGGTTTTAACATAAAAAGCGTGTGAGAGTCAGCAGAAGTGGAAAGCAAAGGAGGTGCTACCAGCTAGCGTGTTCGCAAGAACTGTAATAAGTGAGAAGTAAAGGCTGACATAAGCCAGAAGAATTCTGAACTCATATGACCTCTTTAGAGCATATGAAATAAATGGGAATGCGGTTGCCACCTGTTCTTCAGCCTTGTTCATTTTGGGGCAGTCAGTGACAGCCAGAAAGCAGGCATGAACTAAAAAGATGAGTTCACTTAAATGATAAATCTGGTCTAGAAGCACTAGAATCAGCATGACCATAGTTTCTCTGGATCCCGAGTGCAGATTTTAGCCAGGTCAGTGGACCTATAAGAAGCAGAGGACTTTGCATCTCTCCCTCAACACCCTTGTCTTCCCAGAAGGCAAACTTTGTATAGTCTTGCCTTATTTCCTCTCAGCTTGTTTATTCCTCAGAATAATTCCTTTCTGATACTTCCCATGTCTAAAAGGCACATCAGCCAGCCAGTTCACCTTGCCTTACACTGCTTGGACAAAAGTAGGGTATTAATGCTACTGATAAGGTTATCTGCCAAGCCATGTCTCTTTCCCTTTCCTCTTTCTCACATGAATGTATTTGACTTGGTCTTGAAAGGAAGCTACAGCAGACTATCACACCACAAAAACAACAGCCCAAGACCAACAGAGTTGTTTTCAGTTTTCCTCCCCAAAAGGATAACTAATCCATCTTTAAATGCTAGTCAGAGTTTTCAGACTGTTTTAAAAAAAGCAACACTATACCCACAGCTGGAGGGAGAATGTGAAATACTCTTTACATGAGTGAAGTTTTGTTTAGAGTTTGGGGATTTATTCTTTTTTTTTAATGTTTTAAGCCATTTTATTTGTTCCCCGAAACAGCAAGATTTTTCATGAGGATTACTGCAATAGAAATAAAACAATTGAGAAAAAATCCAGAGTGCATTTAATTTCATTAAATGCTAAGAATTTATAAGGGCTTCTTTAATTTTTCATCCTTTGCTGGGCCTGGGACAAGCTAATTTCCAGAGCAGCCCATCTGTATTTAGAGAACTTGTTGCCCATCCACAATTCCACACTGAAGCTGCTGAGTTTCAACCTATGCTGTTGCTGGTGTCCCCCATCCTCTGCACACCCCAGTTCTGGGCTGTCAGTCCATCATTTGAATGTGATGGGAGTTTGTTAGAGGTAACAGTGCAAGACAGCAAGGTAAAGAGAAAAATTATGCCCAAATCTTCATAGAATCGGCAAGACATCCTCTGCCCCATCAAGGCGAGCTGTAGCAAACAGGCTGGGGTAAAGTCAACTGATCTCTATGACTCACTGCTGCTTTGCACTCAGCCATAACCTCTCATTAAAGGGTTACTCCAGATTTCTCATTGCCTCTTTCCCCCATCACCTCTTTTCAGCTTTTAATTCCTAGTTTCTTCAATTGATTACAGGAACTCAGGCCTTGCTGTTCTTCATCTCAGATTATTTCCCACTGGCACAGAAAGTAGAGTAGGCTACTTGGGCTCGATCAGCAGGAAAGAAATGCTATCTATACCAGCTGTCCTGAGGGAAGCTTATCCTCTGAATAGAAAGCTGGACCTTGAATTTGAAACAGTGTAGGCCTGCAGATTTGACTTTCGGCATCAACTCATCAAAGCAAAAAATCAGTAGAATGTGGTAACATTTAATTACACTGCTCTGGATGAAACATCAGCAAGACCAGGAGTAAAAACATCACCAATGGACACTGCTTGTATCTGCAAACCTACCAGTATGAACTGGGCAGAGGGAGAATGAAAAAAAAAAAAAAGGGAAGAAAAAAGAAAAGCCGTAAACAAATAAACAGATTAATCTCAGTGTTGAAGGGGATTGAGAGAAACACAGGAGAGAGACTTCTCAAGATTAAACTAATTAGCAGTGAAAGAGTGTTCCTGTTTTGAGTCTTGTTAGCAAGTGTCTGCAAACTGCCAAACCCCAGAAAACCTTTCCCAAATTCAAATGCCACCAGTGCCTGCAAAGAGCAGCTTTAAAGGGCAGAACAGACAGCAAGTTAACGTTTCACAAGTACTTGCTGAACTAGAAAACACATAGTTTTCTGCATGTTTCACATTCACATAGACACTTCCCAGATCACAAGAAATGTCAGGACTGAGAAATAAACCCAGTTATCTGCACATTTCCTGGGTGCATCTAAGTTGTGATCCCTGCTTCCCTTCTCTTGGTCCCAGCAGATCTGTTTGTCCAGCACCCGGAGCTGGATGAACGGTGTACTCACCAACTGACTGCTGTACCAATACAGCGATGACTCCTTCAGTACACACCAGAACTTTTTCCATTTGTTGCCGATGAAAGCTCCTTTTTCCTTCTTTTTGTAGAGCCATCCTTGGCAATCGGCTTGCCCCAGCTCTTTACACGATATCCTCCGTCGGCTCATTATAAAGAACCCTGTGCCATTAAAAACACAGTGTTCTGCTTGTTTAAAAGTGCATCACACCAGGAAAGATGCCAATTAAAGATATCAACCTTACTTAGCGAGTAATCTCAGCAAGTCACCCAAGCATATCTTAAAATACACTTAGAAATCATTCAGTTTTATAATGGCTGTGACAGTAACATACCGTCATTTGAAAGGCATTCTGATATGCAGAAGCAAAATAGTAAGCTACAGATAAAGCAGATACTAATTAATGCTAAATAACAATACATGAGTTTTTGTAAATTACCAATATATCTTTTGATCCTTTTAAGAGAAGCATGCATGTATTTGCTTTCACACAGCTGCACTGAAAAGAATGCATCTATTAAGTCAGCTAGAGAAAACTATTATGCCAAGTACATGAAAATCGCTAGTGTGTGTGTATGTGCAGGCAGCTGATTCTACCTCACTGATTTTCAGCTTTGATTCAATTAACATACCACAAGGATTTAGTCGAAAGAAACAGCCCATTGTCATTTTTCTCAGAATCCGTGCAAGAATCAGTGGAGTTACAAAGCAGGCTTCCACGACCTGAGTAGCAGTATAAAATCCTCACCCTCCCAAGAATAAGACACTAAGAAAATACCAAAAAAGAAACCCAGGAGAGAAAAGAAAAAACAACCTCTCATTACCTTGACTTTTCTTTTTTGTCTTCTGACGCAAGGGAACCTGTAAGAAATGCAGGAAGGAAAGAAAAGAGGAAATTTCAGATTGTGTTGCAACATTTGTGTAGAAAGGGGAGGGGGAAGCTACAGAAGGACGTGGTGGTGATGCTGGTGGTATATGCAGGATGGAAATGCATAACCCACTCACTGCTGAAGGCACGTTAGCAGCTGAAGCATAAAATGTGTTAATTAAAATTGATGTATATATAGTTGAGCAAGAGCAAATGTAACTATTACATGTCTGTCTACCAGTGCTTCTGGTTTCACACACATAGGCAGCTTCTACTTAGCTATATGTTTGCCTGAATTGTATTCTATTTTTTAACTTCTAAACACAGAAGTCAGGACTCCAGCATTTTAATGCTTCATTACACTCTACGAGGGGGATTTACAAACATGGGAATATTAAAGATATATGCTAGGAGTCTGATTGTCATTTATCTCATTCTAAGATATTCTGAAAAAAAAAGAAAAAACAAAAATTTTTTTTTCCATTTTTTTTTATTTAGTGCAGAGAATGTATTTCCCCTACATAAGACTTGCAGAATATCAGAATATTTCTTAAAAAGAAAAAGAAAGAAAAATCACACAAACCTGGCAGTTTATCCAAATTGTTAAACATACATATGCCAGAAGTTTGCCATTCCATGCATGAGTTTTAGTCACTGCAAAAATAACACAATTTTATTATATTTACTTATTTGCAGTCTATGTATTTCATCCCACATAAAAACATAGAAAATGAAACTAAAAGAGAAGACCAGAGACCAAAAAAGAGGTCACTAGAAATATAAGGTCTGACTTTTGGAGCAAATTCTCCTCAGACAGGCTGGTTGCTCACTTGACTTCTCATTGCTTCAACCTTTCCATCTTTAGCATGGGAACAAAAGCATTCACCTTTTTCCATTTTTAGGGAGGTTTTGAAGCCTCCAGAGGACAAATGTTGGATAAGTGTATGTTGGATAATGTATAATTTAATATGCCAGCCACAATGTTGCTATGCAAAGCCAGTAGCTACCTGATCCGCTGCAGAGCTATGCTATGAACATCCTTAATGCAGCCTCTCTGCCTAGCCAGACAGCTTTTCACAAAAACAAAACCCCATTTCATATAATTACTGAAGGATCTGATGGCTCTTCTAACAGGCGCATTAAAGGTGAGTAAAGCTACACCACCTGGAAACAGAACAGACTGCTGCCACCAGGGTTTACAAGAACTAGAACCTTCTCTAACCAGTGATCTTTGCAGCATGCATCACAGAGTGCAGAACCGTGGATCATGGTTGTGTGCTTATCTGTGCCTATTTGAGATGACCTGAACACTTGTGGGAGGCTTTACCAGGAATGAATAATCCCAGACTCCTGCTTAATCATCACATATTCTTTTTTCCTTTTCTCCTTCTCCTCCTTTCCTTACTTTTTCCTTAATTTTACCACTGCCTCACTCTGACTATTCTCCATGACAACAGACAAAGAAAAGCAATGAGAAAACACATCAGCGCTATTAGAGACTCTGCTATTTCCCCATCCTATATGGTTCACCCTTCATGTCTTCATTCCAAAGAAAGTAACGTCCTATTTAGGACACACAGAAATAATGTATGGCCTCAGTGAATCAACGAGTCACATAGTCACACTAATTACTTTCCTTTAAAACTACCCAAAGTGATATTAAGAAAAACAAATATGAATCAGCTCTCCTTGCACAAAAACTGTGTAGTGGGGCAATGTCATATCTTTGCCAGGATACTGAAGTGGGATCATTTTATCTTTGACCAATATAAAGTTGTACAACACAAATAGCAATACTGAGACAGGATGTAGCTCTCTGTTAACAACCGAGGAAGTAAACCTTTCCACTAACTTTATTAATGATCTAAATTAAAATAACACAGTCTATGCCTCATCTGTCAAGAAAGGGTTAATATTCATATTATGTAAACTAACTGTTAGGGTCCACTTTATATACAAACTGAAGGAAAAACTGATTGCCCGGTAAAAGCAAAAAGAATTTTACAAATGTGCATTTATTATTCAACAATAATGATGGTAACCCTGCTGCAAGTTGACAGGGGTGATGAATCCCCATCTTTCATATTTTGTGGGAAGAGCTGGGAAAACAATGGGGGAAGGAAGGGCAGTTTCCCCAGCCAGCACGGTGTCTAGTTTGCCTGGATAAAATCAGTGACAAATCTGTAATAATATTATTGCTGAGTGAGATTTTGTGAATTAAGATACATTTCTGGTTGTCTTTCCCAGTATTCCTGAAAGCTGAAGTAAATTTTTGACAATTAATCCTAAACCTGGAATTCAGCAACTTTTAAATGTTTTGTTTAGTGGTGTTTAGAAACCCAGCATCATCTTTTAAACAATAAAATACCTGGTTTGCTCCACACTAGAAACATCTAATCCCAGACTGCAGCAATGAAATCCAGTGTTATTCACAGAATTGCGTTCCCAAATATTGTTGATTTTTTAACAAAAAAATGCAACCTCTTTCTCCAAAGCACCAGTGTTTGAAGTCAAGTATTTTATGAAATAAAAAACCAATTTTCTGTAAAAACTGTTTTCACCTTAAACCAATAGAAAACCTATACTGAAATGAATCCAAGGCAAAATTCATAAAATGCCTCACCAGCAAAACTGGACTTAGCTTTCCGCAAGAATGCAACACAATATGGAAGGCAACAATCTCTCATTTCAGTGACCTTGGGTGAGCATTAAGAGATACTTTTGAGTCTCACTCTTAATAGAGACATTAATGCCAACACAGAACAAAGAGAAAACAATGAAAGACAGAGTTATTACCAGTATAACCAGAGGTATTGACCACGGGTGTAACAGCAGCTTGAGATGTGAATGTACGGTAACTATGAGACAGTCACTGGAACAGTCTGAAACTGAACCAAATCTCATGATTCTACTATGCTTCTGACAACGGTAGGAGGTTCTCTATAAAGCTCAATTTCCTGATAACAAATCATTTATTTCACTATCACAGGTTCAACAAAAAACTAACAAACAAATAAACAAACAAAAAGATAGGATCTCTTTCTAGTTCTTCTTGTTACCAGGGAAAATCTTAGAGCAATATTCCTCAGAAAGCTCTGAAATAAATGCAAAATGTTACAGCTATTTGCATCTTCAGAAGGGTTGTAATTTTTTTTGCAAGGCTGGCAATACTGGGTGGGTTTTGATCTTTTTGGTAGGTTTTGGTTTACTCGACGGTTGAACAAGATGGAATAGTGATCCTGCAGGACAGTGCAGGCTTCAAGCTTGCTATCCGTTACCCTTTTGCATGGCAAATACACCCATGAGCCAATTGCAAAGGGAGCTGTACAACCAAGTGTTGCTCACAGCCACATCAGTGCCAGGTGGGCTCTGCTGATGAGTAAAGATGTACCAGAAAAGTGACAACTTCAGCGAGAGACCTCTGTTAATTTACAGAGTTCCGATTTTTCCACAGAATCACAGTATGGTTGAGCTTGGAAGGGACTTCAGAAGGTCATCTAGCTCAACTCCCCAACTCAAGCTAGGACACCTACAGCCAGACCATGTCCAGAGAACTTTTGACCATCTCCAAGGATAAAGACTCTACAACCTCTCTGGGCAACCTGTGCAGTGCTTGGTCACCCTCAGAGTAAAAAAGTATTTCCTGATGTTCGGAGGGAACCTTGTCTGAGCATTTCTGTGTTTCAGTTTGTGCCCGTTGTTTCTGGTCCTGCCACTGGGCATCACTGAAAAGAGCCTGGCTCCATCATCTTTGCAACCCTCCTTCTGATATTTGCATGTATTAATAAGATCATAGAATGGTGAGGGTTGGCAAGAACCTGAAGATGATCTAGTTCCAACCCCTCTGCCATGGGCAGGGATGCCTCACACTGAGCATGTCACCCGTTTAATTCTTAGAGCAAAACTGGAGCAGCCTGTGGTGATTTCACCACTTGGCCTGGCCCATAAGGAAGATCTTGCTGGGACATTGATACTGTCTTCTATGATTACAAGGATGCCATCGCAACGTACCACCTCTTCAGCTGATCAGTAACCCTGGCATAGCTTCAGTTATACTTACAAGAGCATTGCCATCAGTTTCCATGAATGGTTTCAAAGTTTACTGGAAAAGCTGTAAAAAGAGAAAGTATAGTTTACTTAAGCTCTGCATTATACTTTCATATAATGGAAGTCTTGGCAGTAGAGTAAAAAAAAATGTATTAATACCCTTTGAACTGCCAATTTCTACCCTCCCCCCTCCACCCACCCCCTCAAAAAAAGGACCTTTTCCAAAGGTAATGCTATGTGAACTGATTTTACTGATTTAGAAGTCATCCAGTGATAAGGAACACTGACACAAATCCATCCAAACTTTTCTATGAAATAAACAAAATAAAGCTCATGGATGTGATTGGGGTTTGCTTTATGATTGGTTGGGTTTTGTTTTGGGTTTGGGTTTGGTTTTTTTTGTTTGGTTGGTTTTGGGTTTTTTATTTATTTATTTATTTATTTATTTATTAGGAAATACCTCAATATGTAAAACAGTGGTTCAGTTGGGTTTTGTTGTGGTGGTTTTTTGGTTCATGTTGTTTGGGGTTTTTTTTACTTTCGAAGAAGTCTAGATTTTTATTTCCACTTTGGCTGAATAATTCCCAGTATTTTCTGGGAATTCTAGTTAGGTAAATTGCCAACTTTCCTTAACAGGATAAGATCTCATACTGGACTACCCATTTTATAACAAATTGTAATTTTCTGTTCCAGATAGAAAAATCTGTGCAGTCCAGCAGTAGACAGTAGTGTTTATTTTCCAAAGATACACAGAGTTAGTAGCTATCCATTTAGGTGACAGTTTAGGTGATTTCATTTGATATACATAAACAATAGTCAACTCCCTGTGTGATTGTCCTTTGCCTGGTAGAATGGACATGTGACAAAAGAATCAGTGCAGTGTACAAGATAAACATACCAACTTTTTAGCACAGCCAAGTTCCTAGAAAACTCACCCCTTTGCATATGAAAGAATCATTGAGTGAAATGGGAGAGGATGAAAAACTCTGCTGAAGTGAGCAAGAAAGGATTTACAGAAATAGAGCCACACTTCTGAAGAATTTCTAACAAGAAATTTTTCCTGTTGCTAGAACAAGTAATTTTAAGATATGTGCTATTTCTCATACATATTTGTTTTAGTTTGAAAATAAAATCTTAAAACAGAAAATAAAAACCCACCTACTGGCTTCCAGCAATTTCAAACCAAAAATAGAAAGGCAAACAAATACATATTTTTCTGGCTCCCAACTGTTTCTGTTGAAAAATAGAAAGAAGCACTTCCTATAAATGCCTCAAACTGAACTAATATCACGATAAGGAGAGATGTTATGGCAAATAATTTCAAGGACGTTTAGAAATCATAGCATAAACAAGAAGAGGAAACACCTTTAGTTATGCAAGAAAATTAACATCAAGGCTAAAATACTGAGCCAGAAATCAAGGGAATAACAGACCAAATTACAGCAATTATTGTGACACATGGCCTTTTTCCTGTCATTTCTTGTGTGCTTTGGGTTTGGGGAGGGTGGGGTGTAATTATACAAACTACACAGATTTGAATCAGCCACGGTACCAGGAGCAGGAGAAGCGTTAGTTAACTGACAAGGAAAAGTTTCCACCTTAGTGCTTTGTGCCAAAGGAGTTGAAATGGATTTCAGCAGAACCTTCTCAGTGACTAACTCAAACTTTTAGTTAGTTTTCAGAAACTAGATAAGAGAACTTTGAGCTGTCATCCTATTTTCAAAAGCAGCATTGACTACTGCCTTGTTCTAGTTAAAAGTGTAATTTATTATTCCCTATGCAAAGAAAGATATAAAAAAAATTTAAAAATCACAGGTTCACTGCTGAAATAACTTGCATACACATAACTGGAGTTTATTTCCTCTGAGTAAATCCAACCTGAATGAGATTAGTTACACTGAGAAATAGCATTAGAATTTTTATGTCTGCTCAAGTGTACTCAACTGTTGCAAAGGCAGCATTTCAGAATGACATACCTGTTTCTCTCTGCATTACAGTAAAAGAAGTGTTTCCTTTCAATTTTCTGCAGGAGCACTGTGGGAAAACCATCTATCCTTTCTAAACAGTACGAATTAGAAGGAGCTGGATAAATATGGCCACTCAACTAGAGCTAATCTATATCCTCCTTACCAGGTGGTACAGCATGAATGTGCAGGGACTGTCTCTGGGAGCCATAGCTTTCACACACACACACCACCACCCCACCCACCCACGATAATCTCCTCCCAGAAGCTGTAGTTAGCATCCCCTGCTGAGCTCTGCCCCTCACATGCCCTCTATGCAATGGTAGGTGGTCATACAGTGACAGCTCAGGAGCATGCCCAGGGCTGGCAGGTTTGCTGGCAGGATTGCTTTTCAGCCAACAAAAGCTACACTTGAGCTCAGGAGCTTGGCAAGCCAGCGAGAGTTTCGTAGGAGACATCACTGAAGTCCATACCACCAGGAGTGTGTTCCAGTTCCCAAATGAAAGAGGTGCAGCATGAGAATACTTAGCTCAGACCACCTCATTTCATAGCACTTAGGGCACTCATGTGCATATCCTTGTCCTGACTCAGATGGACATTGAATTTGAAGATGGGTGTCACCCCACAGATGTACCCTAAACACCAAGGTGAGGATGTGGAATTCCAGCCCTCTTCCTAAGCATCTCAATTTCCAATAAGATAAGACCTAGGAACAGAAGGAGAAGGAAATCATCCAGCCTACAGATTAAGGCACTCGTGGTAAATTATGCACCAGAATTGCAGCCTGCTTCAATGGGCATTCAATTCACTAAAATTGCAAAATGGAACAAACCAAAGACAGAAAATAAAACATAGTGAAACCTATTCCACCTCAAATGGCTTTATAAAGGACAATCCAAACTTGGATCACTTCCTGGAGAATCAAACATAATTGATCTACCGGTTAATAGCAAAGGGCATGGATTTACGTTATCTATTTGTAAACCATACCTAAATATCTTTGGCTTTTCTTAGAGGTGCTTGAAATATTTAGTATCAGCCTGAACTGAATGCAATATGTCAAAAGTGGTTTCAGCTAAAATATTTCTAATTCCAATTTATTCTTTTTTTAACTTTGATTCAACAACTGAACTATAAATATCAGTTTGAACAGCCTTATTAATCCCAATTCACTCCTGCTCTTTCAAGAAGAGTAATAAACAAGTAGGTACATGAGTAATAGCTGATGCAACAAATGTGGAAACACAGCAAGTCACTTATCAGAAATATCTTGCAATCATTTCCATTTGACTACATCATCTCTTCTGAAAGAGATAGAAATATCTCTGTTAAAGATCAAAGGCAATGTCAAAGGTGGAAAAAAGGGTTATTACACTGGGGTTCTAATGATTCTCATTGCAAAACCCAATCTTAATTCATGAGTAACAGCCCTTTTGTGGAAGTCAAAATTTACAAGGCCCGATGCTGTCTTTTACCAGTTACAAACTACAATGAGTATGTCGATCTGCAATGAGATTGGTATAAGCCTGCCAGACATGCCTTCCAGGCATCCCTCAGATGACATCCAAAGTGGGCATATGCCTTCCTGCTTTGAGCAAAATATTTGAGATATGTAACATGACTCAAACTATTTGTGTTGCAGAAGCACCCAAAATGTGCGTAGCTCAGTTCCTGTTCAGATGGCATTGACATCTTTACCAAGCACCAAGGCAGAGCTATAAGACAACCTGGAAAATAAGCTTTTTGCCTTCCTTCTGTTTACATTTCTCCCATGGCTCACCAGCTTTAACCTCTCTGCTTGCTTTCTGTTTATTTGGCTGCATGCAGCAATCTGCACTTCAATGAGCAATGAATTGACAGGCAATATGAAACTAGTAATAGTGCTACAAAAATTTCCCTAAAAAAATCAATGATTACTTAATCATATATTTCACTTACCAGGCATTAGGAATAGCATTGCCCCAAATTATAGCAGTGCCTGAAGCACTGTCCTGTGGCAAGGAGACAGCCTTACATAATAGCTCTAAATTATCACATTACCTCTAACTGGGATTCTTGCAACAGTGCAGGGGAAAAATAATCACAGGGACTGTAAGCTTATAATTGTCCTTTGGGTTACTAGAGATCAATTTAATCTGACAGAACCTTACCATTAACTACTAATTAATCAGATCTAGTCAGTTACTTAACTGGTTAATTAGCTATCTAAATTGACTATCTTACTTGTACAAGGAGTTTCTTGATCTGCAAATTTTCTCTCATTTACTGGCTCTCCAGGAAATTTGGATATTAAGCTGGTGCTTTGCCACAGGGCAATGACAAACAGGCAGAAAGGCCATTTTCACAGAAGTTCACGGACCATCCCATCCCAGTTAAGTTGTGTCCCACCCACCTTGATCCCCATGATTTCATGTTTCCACTTGCAGATGAAACTATAGATTCACCATTAGCATCAGAAACAAGTCCATTAAAGCATAATCATAAGTAATAACTGACAGAGTACACTTTCAGCTTTTGTCACAATGGGTAAATTTAAGCTTGTTAAATAAAAGTTACCCTTTGAAAAACCAAAAGGATGCTTATCATAGGCTTAGCAGCAAGAAACTGCATTTGTCACGTTATAGTATCATTGGCTATAAATTTATTTTCTATAACTTTTGAAATTATTCAATCCCCTCACCTGCAAACAATTAAAAAAGACAACTTCCGATTCTGTTTGGGAGAGGGCCAGGAAAAACTGGAACAAAGTTCACTGCTCCTGTCTTAGAGACAGAAAAAGGGTCCAGAGACATCGCCCTGCTTGAATCACGGCCAGGTCCTGTCAGTCCAGCCAGGAAGTTCAAGAGCGACAGGTTACAAGCATTGACAGCTCTGAACAAGCAGTTACAGGAGCCCATGCTCACTGTCTTTGGGAAGAGAGGGGCTGGAAAGAAAGAAGTTCAGCAGAAGAGAGATGCTCCAGCTGCCCCTGTGGCCTCACAGACAAAAAAGAGAAATCAAAATGGCATGCTTAGTGAAGTGTGGCTGCCCCAAATGTGAGTTTACATGCAGACTTCTTACAGTGTCCAGCTGATTCCTAGTGCTGTCATGTTTGAAGGCCGAAGAAGTTTGCAGAAACATTACAGGCAATACTGCAATTACTACTGCCTCCTAGCTGACCCTTTTGCTGTGGAAGGCAATAAAAGTAGGAAAAGTTGACTGCAGAAATGGATGCAGAGTTAGTGCAGTTACGGGTTAAGGAAACACTACAGGTCTAAAGGAGTGTTTCCTTGGCATTTTGCTGTCTTCCAAAGACGCACAGTTCTTTGCTAGCCCAGAATATGAAATGCAGAGAGGAGGCAGGAAAAAAAAAAGCCCAAAGTCTGTAGACCCTCCTGAGACAACAATCAGGGGTTTCTCTTGAAGCAAGTCCCTTGTAAAAAGACACAGATAAGGTGAGCAAGAGTATCATTCCCTCTATTTTTTCAGATCAGCTGTTCAGCAAACACAGTTTTGAGGGAACTGCAAGGTCCAGCACCTATATAATCATTGCTGGAAGAATCTCATGGGCAGTGATAATTTGATCTAAGGCAGCAAAGCCAAGGCTAGAGCAGAAGTCGACCAGTCCTTCCTGTGTTTACAGCTACTCTCCAGAGCACTGTGGATGGAGTTTTCTCCCTCGTCCAAAAAGCCAGTGACCTGAACAATATTTCCCACGCTGCTATTATGACAAGTGATGTAATAAGGAAATTCAGGCACATACAGCTGCCACAACTGCAATGGAATACATCAGGATAACATGGCTCCTGCATTTGAGAACAAAAGCCCATAAATAATTGCTACTGTTTGCGCTCTCTGAAGTTTAGATGTGAATCCTTTACTTCTTTTTTTCCACTCTGGCAATGTTCATAATATCAACCACACTATACAAAAGGCCAGCATTCACATTTCCTGAGAAATGTCAGAAGAAAAGGTTTTAAAAAGATGATGATTATGAGGATGACTTGAGGAAGAAATAGCTGGAGGACTTGTTGCTTTTTCATCAAAGACCTCCATTCCACTTTCATAAAGTTCACAACAGAAGTCTTGAAAGTCCCATTTGAGTCTTCATTAAGAAGTCAGGAGCATTGAAGAGTTTCTCTTCCTTCCACCCTTTGCAGTACACAAAGTACATGCATTGTACTCAAATGGCACCTCTGCAATAGAGCAGGTGAACAAATGTAAACTGCCCTGGCAGGTTGCACCAGAGGAGGATGGAACTGCTCCTTCACTACAGTGTAGTCTGATCAGCCGCAGAAATTTGCATGTGCTCTTCTTTTCTCCGTTGGTGAAAGGCATTATCCCAGGAATAAGCAAATGGAGAAAACTAGACTGCTCACATCAAAGGTTCTCCAGGGAAATTTAACAACATCCAGGTCCACATGCTAGTGTATAACATAGAGAACCTTAAAAGGTCCAGGACAGGCAGGCCAGTAACTGGGAGCCCAGTGCTGTTCTCTGTATATCTGAGTTAGACCAGATATGGACTGCTGAGAGGCAGAAACTTTACCTCTAGGATAAAAGCTCAGATACGATGAGAAGGTGCTTTTGAAACACTTTGCCCTTAGAATCCAGTTTAATTATCAGTGGCTTCCTTGCTTCTATAGACTTTACAGCAGTAGATTTGCTTTACTTTTAATTACCTTAATTTTCATTATCTGTTCAAATCACTACCAGACATCTTTACTATGACTTATGTTTGCAATGAGCAAGAAAAGAAAGCCCACTTCACCAAACAAAAAGAGCGCAGAAGAAACATTTGCTAGAAGATAACCTTCCAGCAGTCTGAAAAGGGGGTCTTGTCCAAGATGGATAGCATAAAAAGCTGCTTGGCTCTGAGATCTGGAAGGAAACTTAGAAAAAAACCCAAGCTGTTACTGGTTCCATAAAGATTGCTGCAATACTTCTCCACAGCCATCAGTGCCTCTAGGCATTCAGGATTTACTACAGTTCTTGCCTCTCAAACAGTATAGCCTTTGCCAGAACATCTGCACACAGAAATTAATCACTAAAGATGCCAATTTGCTATTCCTGCAAATGCAGATTTGACTACATCAGACACTTGCTTCTTGAATCTTACAGAAATGAACACTTTTCCTTACTTCTTTTCTGTGAGGTTGCCCTCACTGTAGTAAACTCTGAAAAGTGAACATATTTCTAAAAGAGAGGGTAATGAAGAGAAAATGCTTACATAAAACTGAACTTGTTCTTTCACAGGAACAATTTCCAGATTTTCTCAGAAAATCTAGATCATTTTATTATTTTTGATGTCATAAGCCATATTTCACCAAACTTTTTGCCTTAAATTCCACTATATTATGGCTCTCCCAGCACTTCATATAAAGTTAAGTCTGTGCCTATCTCTCTCATTTTTTTTGTAAGGAAAGGTTCTCCCTCCTCTCTGTTTTATTTCTAAACCAGTCCCCAGCTGTTTATGTCCTTTTATATTTAGTGTATTCAACTCTAGAGTATCTCAATTTTTTTAACTGAATTCTTACACATACATCTTTCAAGTTTTCCATAAGAAAAGCAAATAGGCAAAATAACTTTCGGCCTTCCCAGTGATAAAACACAAAATAAAATTAGTATTATCAACTATATAATGGCAATGCATAGCCCACAGTAATTGCAGCCTCAGTAGTTACTCTTACTTCTATGATCCTCTTTAAATAAATAATTTTAAATTATTACTTCAGTTTTCCCTCAACATGCCATGCACTATTTTGGCAACAAAGATATTTGGCAACAAAACTCTCGCAGTAGTACAAATAATTAATGAGAAGTAAATGCTTGGAGAAAAGCAACCCCACGCTTGGTATTTCCCATTGAAGTAGAGCTATAATTTATACCAGCTCAAGAGTCTAAAGATAACATAAGGATTTGAAGCACTCACAATTTAAATTGTCTTCCTTTAAATCAACTAACTTGATGACATAACTTTCAACACACACTTTTTCTGACATAGAAAGGAGTGGTGTATTTGTCTTCCTAGTTGATCTCTCAGGCTTTACTCAAGAAAATGCCATAAAACATCCTGTTTCTGTTGGCAGGTAGATAGCTTCTCAAGCCTTCTGACCAGATATTATAAATTAGCACATCTGTTCTGCAAGTATCGTCAAGCACAACAAGGTTGTAATACTCCTGTCTTGTTAAATCATGGAAAAGATTGGAAAGATTGAAAGATCATAAAAAAATTGGATACAATTCTTCTAGGCACATCAGTGGCAGAACACAACTGAATTACTACCTCATGATGGGTGATGGGGCTTTATAGACACACGGGCATGACCAGAAACCCCTCAGTGAACACAGAGCTCTGAGAAGAACATCTGAATGGAGAAGTCCTACTCAACTCCAGCAAGCACTTCATCTTCTGGGCAAGAGCTGTTACAGTCCATTCCACCCTCATTTTTTCAGTGATGAAGAAATATCCTGAAGAAAGTCTAAATGTAGACAAGATGAGCATCACACTTCAATAACTTTAACATGCCCATATGACAATCTTAAAACCCATAAACTAATGTGTTTTATTATGCTAAGAAGTTAACACCATAATCCCAACCACAGATTCCCCACCTTCAAGCTATTATTTATTCTACTTTGTACTTCTGTTCTACAGTCTCAGAGAAAACAAATCGCATTAAATGAAGAAAAAATGCTCTCCTGAGAGATTTTAAAACAGAAAATGTAACAAAACTTCTTTTAAAATATACAGCTTTGAAAGAAGTCTTGCTTTCTTACCATGAGAGCTAAGGGAATTGTTTTTATCTAAAAATACAAATTAAATAACTAGTCTAACAATTAAATGACTACTTAGACGAATTTTTTCAGTTGTATTTTTTCACAATAGTAATTCATTTATTTCATTAATCTTTAATTTTGCTGAAACTTATAAGCCAATATAAGATGATAAAAACATTAAATAGAATCAAGCCACAATATCACAGCTAAAATTCATTACTTCTTAATTTAAATAATATTTATTTTTCAAATTCTATTACAGTCCTTACATTTCAATTTTATAACTTACATACAACTGAGTGATGATACAAAATGCACCCAAATTCAGAAGAAGGTTGGCACAAGAAACCCACTTCTCATGAAGGGGACAGAATTTTGACCATCAATCTGTGATTTGTTGAGAGCAAAGAGGAAGAAAAAATCAAGGTGCTCTAAACAAAAAAAAACAAGCAAACAGAAAAACCCCAGAATTAAAAAAAACCCTCCCAAATACACAGACAAATCAAACTACTCCAGAGGCATTCGTTACTCTCAAAATGCTTGTGTTGTTTTTTGTTGGGTTTGGTTGGTTTTGTTTGTTTTGTTTTTTTTTTTATTTCTGCCATTACAGAGTTTAAGCCCCAGTTCTTAGGACAAGAAAGTGAGCTGACCACAGATATTAGGATAAAGAAATGATGAATTCAAGATAGTCAAGGCTGAAACTCCCCAGGGCTTTGTAAGTCAGGTCAGAAGGTTGAACAGCTGTTCAAACTGGATGTCAGTCAAATTTTCAGCACATTTCATAATGTGTTGCATGTGCAACCAGTATGTTCCTACTGTGTCACTTCATTAAAAGTGAAAGAAGGGGAAGCAGCAATGGAGAAAATGTGCAAACTCTTACTGAGCACCCAATGTCCTTGCACATCTACAGGCAGCTGTATAAGACCCAAATATAATATCACGCTATAGTATGAGGCAATATTATGGCCCAAAAGTAGAAGCAAAATAGTTTAGCATGCTGAGTTGCTATCTTTAACACTGTCCTAAGGTTTCCATCAGGAAACAAACAGGCTAGAACATAACCGTTACCTGAAAGTCTATCTATCTCATCAGAACCAGGGTGGAGAAACTGGAGAAAACCCTAGAGATTCAGCAATTAACCAATATAAGACCAAGATGTCCCTTCTGTGGTTTCAGGAACCAGGATTAAGTTGCTGTAATTCACTGTCTTCCCAGGATTGTATCTCCACAGTGCATCTTTACTGGAAACGCATCCAAAAGACAAAACACTGCTGGAGGATCCATGCAATTACTATGTGGCACTTCAGAGTACAGCTTCAATCTTCATCTCAGCAAGAGAAAAAATCCATTAATGCCAGTAGTGTGGTTGGGTGCAACGCACAAGACTCCAGATAGAAACAAAACACAAAAATGACACCTGAAAAGACCCACTTCAGTGCACCAAATTGCCAGTACATAATAATTTTTATTACTTCTGTTTCCCCATTCCACCCGCCTGCCCTGCCCTCCAAATTCCTGTTTTGCTCTCAACTGAATAGATATTCAACAACAAATTTTGGAAGTGCTGCTTCCTACTTACTACAAACATCTTCACACTGTTGCTTGGTGAGAAAATTTGACACCATCTCTGTTTTCATTGCACTTTGTGAGATCCATACAATTTAAATGCTGTATTAGGGAGCTAAAGAAAGCTCAAACACATAAACAAATTATTATGTGTCAGCTGAGACATATTAGCTACAAAAGAGATTTAAGCTAAACTGAATTGCCTAGCACTCGCATTTGCTTTAGATTAAGAGAAAATAAACACAGTTAAAGCTGGTATGGTATTTTGATGGTGCTTGTACCCAGAAGCTGTTCCTAGAAGAACCTTGCAGACTTGGATTCACCAAAGAATAGCAGCTTGCATCTCCTGAGACCTTGCAAGAAGGAAGAAGGATGCCAAAGCAGCTACACAATGTAACAAAGCAGGCAGCTACATAAAATTATGGATAGCATTACCACCCAAAATATTGAAGGAACTTGTCTGAACTACTAGCAGTAGTAAGGACTGCAGTGTGTTTATTTCTATTTAAAGGACCATCCATCAGGTACAGTAGGAGCATGGAAGAAAAGAGAAGGTAACTAAGTGCTCCTGGCAGCTTCCAGTTTAAAACAGGATACAACAAGAGGATGTAGACAGAAATCAGATGGAGTCCAAGATAACAGAGAGACAACACTCATCAAGATCATATGCTGGGTCTCAACATGCATGAGGACAGACATTTTCAAGGTTTGTGTTAGTGTCATAGCAAATGGCTTTGAAAAATAATGAATTATAATGCTTTCAAATGTTTGTACAGCTAAGAGAGGGAACCCAGGGAAAGAAGGATCCCAGGGAGTTCAAAATGAAGGGTAAGGCTCAGTATGTTTGATGATGCTCGGAAGTGTAAATAAGTAGGCTAAGAGATTCAACAGAGAAGGAGAGTCAGAAAATTATCCCTGCAGTGAGTTTCTGAATTGATACGAAGTGGTGAAATTACTTTTGTCAAGGAAATTTCAGTAAATATAAGATGAGATAATGACAACTTGAATGACAGTTTATTTCTGTGTATGGGGAGTGAAGACATCTGAAAATGTGTGCAAAATTTAAACACAGCTTGGAAACAAGGACATAGAGAACTGAAGAAAGCACTTAGACCATAATGTCATTGTGAGTAATGAGCAAGGATGATTTAAGAAAGGCAGAAATCTATCATGCTGGATTCAACTGAAGGCTGAGCCACGAGATATCAGAGAAACAGCCCAAACTCTACATTTGGTGTTATAGTAAATCTGCCCTACATAGGAAGAGAGGTCATGTAATGTGAATTACTTGGGCATAGGGTGCAGAGATAAAATGAATCAGAGGATAAGATCTTTTAGTAGACCATAGACAGTATTTTAGGGTATACCAGGACCCTCTGAAAGGCAATTTGTGTGTCTCAGGAAACAAGTAGAGAACCATTGGCAGACACAATCACAGGTAGTAAGGATTTAAGAAGAGACTTTCAGACAAAAATCAAAGGTAACTGCTAGCAGAAAATGATGGCAGAGAACAGAGTTTTCTGTTGGTTAATTGTATTTAATAGAAGAAATAAAAACATATCAGCTGACAAAAAGGGAGAAAGACTAGAGGAGGTTCTGGGAAAAGCAAGCTAAGGAAGTCAAAGGAAGATGAGCTGTACCCAGACGAGGAAGCCAAATCTGCAGGAGAACAAGCAGTTAAAGAAGTGGTAGGTAAGGCAAGGCCATGTTATTCATCTACCTCCCTTGAAAGCAATCTGCAAGACTTGTTTGGAGAGGAGAAAAGAACATGGGGACAACTGAAAATATATGCACAGAGAAAGTGTGACTCAGCTAAGCCAGAGGCAGGGAACAGGACTAAAGGAGGACAGACACACTCATGCTGGCAGAAAAATTCAGTTTATTCACAGGACTTATGCCAGAGATGCCCCATAGCAAAAGAAGCAGACATCGGAGGACAGCCAGCCTGTAACTTGATGATAGGAAAGAGAAGTGAATAATTAGAGGGTAGAGAAAGCTTGCAGAAGGGAAATATTTTTAGAAATGTATGTCACTAAGGCATAAACACAGTGCACCCACATAGACATTTTGATGAGCTACACCTTTAACTGCATGTATTGCTGTTCAGAAAAAATCCTTAAGAGACAGAAATGTGGCTCTGCTTCAGCTGAGAGGGCAACTGAGATGCAGAAAGGGGTAATAGGTATAGTTTCCCATGCAACGTTATCTCAGTGCCAATCTGCCTGTCTAGTGATTGTGTAACCACAATCAGCATAATTTCCTTAGCAGTAAGTGATGCAACGGGCAGGACACTTTCTCCAGGCTCATAAACAGTACTAGCTCATTGGCCCATAAGTAGTACTAGGTGCATTTAGCAGGTGGTTGAGTGATCACTTGAACAGTTCCACCTAGAGAACAATAAAACTACCCAACATGCCACTTAGTAACAGAACTATTTCCCTGGGTTACTGCTGCTACTCCAGAACCCAACACCAGCTGAGAAGCTTCTAGGACCTCCACATGACAAGCTGATTAGCAGCAGAATGCATTTCAGTATTATATAATGGAATAAGTGCACAATACTCTTGTCTGTACAGTGTCCTACTGTTACGTCTTTATCCAAACCAGCCCGCATCCTATTCACCCACAACCAAGCCCCTATCAGTTTAGCTAGACCATGTGTGGGAGTATGGAAGGGATGGATCTGGGCAGCAACGGGAAACATCTGGAATTAACAAGGACAAAGCAGAGAGTATCTTAACAGCTGTGGAAGCTCTTCAGCCCACATTGTCTTGATGCCTTCCCCAGCCACCTTGCACAGACACTGATAGTGTGTGCCATGCTGAGCAAGCAGAACCTAGCTGCTGCACCCAGTCAGGGAAACACACTCAAGCAAGTGAGATTCAAATGCTGACCACTGGGCAGCCCCACAGGGAATCAGGACTCCCAGTATGTGTGGGGAAGAGTAGCAAGCAGCTTGCACAAAAACATCATGTGAACATTAGCAGAAAGACCATTTCAGGAGAAGTTACCAAACAATTTCTCTCTCCTTTATGAATTATCACAAACCATTGAATGTTGGCATAAGTGACAGAAAATCCTGCTGAACTGAACTGCAGTTCCTGAGCAGAGATAATAAACCTTCCAAGAAATCAAATTAATACAACTGAGCCCAGGAAGGAAAGATATTACCCTACACACCAAAAAGAACTTATTGGAAACAAGTAGATAAGTTAATGATTAAACAAACTGTTAATCTCAGCTCTCACCAGAGAGCATACTTTGTTGAGGAAAACTCAAGTCCAGCGATGTAGTCAGGGGTTTGTTTTTTCTGTTTCAATGCAAAGGACAGGAGATTTTAATTCCAGCTGTCCTTTTGTTCACAGCATGGGTAAACCCATTCACATAGTACTTTTGCAGGGTCTTTACTCACACAATTTCATTTCTATGAGAAAAACATGAAAATTAATGTGTTCTAAAATTATTTTCACATTAAAAATAGAAATCAGCTTGCTCAGTGCTGTCACCACAGCACATTGCAGCCTACCCCCAGATTGCTCCTTAAATACTCTTTACACAGACTAGATTTGCACATTTTTCTCTGGGAACCTAAAATCAATAAAGGAATTGCTTCCATTTCCATATTATACACTCATCTTCACAAATATCTGATTTACATGAAACAGTCATGACTAGCCTGTCACCCTTTTGATGGATCGTAAAACAACTGAATTAAACTTGTTCAAAATAGAAATCATTCATATACACTTTATCACTTGTCCTCACTCCATAAATTCTATTATTTTTAATGATTTCATTATTTTTAAGTACTCTAGTTGCATTTTTTTAACCACAAGGCAGGAGGAGAGGGGAGAGGAAGGAAAGCATAAGATCATTTGCACAGCCCTTAAGAGAGCGCAATTACTTGCCAGTGTGAACTTCCTTTATTGTACCAAGTAAGTGTTGCTTCTCGTGAGCTGAAACTATATTGTTGAAAGAAAAAAAAGTTGCTGAACAAAAACAAGTAACATTTGTCACTTAAGAGGAAAGAAATATTCCACAACCTTACCAGCAAGGAATTCTGACAAACAGCCACATTTGTCTCGTCAGCTCCCACACTTCTCAAAGTGGAGAGGAAACTCTTACAGAAATTGGTTGAAATGATGAAATTGCCCAAGAGGAAACTAGTGTCTCTTGTACAAGTCATACTTACGCAAACCACAAGCCAGGCATCTAAGCAAGTGCTAAAAGCCATGCCTCCTAGAACTATTAGTATTAGAACTAAGCTAGATGGAAATGGAGTAGGGGATGGGACTGAAAAATTAGAAATATTCCCAGGCAGGTTGTTTAAATTTTTTTTTTTTTTTTTTTTGGAGGGGGTGGGGTTTTATTTTGGGGTTTATTTTTGTTCTTTGTTTCACAAAAGGAACTTGGTTTTAAAAATGTACTATTGACTACTCTCTCAAGAAAAGGCTGAGAATATATTGTGGGAGACAGGAGAAAGCATATTATAGCTGTTCTGTAACAAATCACACTCTCCAAGCCTCAATGAAGCCTCTGTTGCTATCTTTTTTTCCCAGAGAACCCTTCAGCTTCAGTCTCTCTGGGCCATCCAGGGTCCAACCCTGCACCCTCAGGTGTGGGGGAGCTCAGGGCAACCCGAGCCCAGCCATGCCAAGGCCAGGGAGCCCTCAGGACAAAAGGAAGGATGGGCATGAAGCACTACCAGTTTGGTTTTCCTGAGTCACCTGCAAGGTGTGTCTCAGGAAACACAATCCAAGCAGGGATGGGGCTGACAGAAAGGTCTGCAGAAGAGCACATGAGTCTAACAGTTTCAAATCAAAAATCTTTATTTCCCATTTTAATTTTTTGACTGACTGATGTAATGGCAATCCAAAATTAATAACCCTGTTAAAAATACGAGGTGCTTCTGTAAGTTACATTTTTACTAGGCTTGGGGAACAAAGGAAAATATAAAAACAGGACTTTGTGGTTTTGGGTACTTTTCTGGCTTGTGTATTCAACAGTTTCAGCCACAAGTATGTGGACTTCAAGAATGAACAAATTTCTAACTACAATACAAACATCTAAATAATTTTCACTGCTCTCTACACAGCTCTTATTTCACATACTCCATCGGTCTAAAAAAGACAGAGCATGCTAAATCTCATCCTCCTTCAAAGTGATAGGCATTGCTAAAAATAATGTAGATCATTGCACGCTTTGAAGTGAATTTTTTCTTTTTGACTGACTGGAATATTACAGACAGGTTTCTTCAAAGCAGGATGGAGGGATGCTGCTGCCTAGGGATTCTCCTGTGTTTCCTCAGATCTCTCTCTGCTGTGACAGGGAAGTTCCAGGGTCCAAAGCAGGTAAAGGAGACATCCAGAGCTGCTTTACTGTTCACGACACTGAAATGACACTGCCACCTGTAGGAGGTCACCAGGAAGAAATTTAATTTGGGCCTTGCTGATGCCACAAATGCCAGTCGTTATAATTATAGGGTTTTCTAGTAGTCTTGGCAGAAGCATAAGAACATAAAGAATGGATGACTCATGTCAGTCTACAGGGACCAATTTGAAAGCCTTGTTCACACTGAGCAACATGTTCAGTGCACCCAGAAAAAGATATATTGCTATGAAAATGAATCTTTTGTGAGAGGAGGACTTGCCAGTAGAATGCACTTGTAGTCATAGAATCACAGAATAGTTAGGGTTGGAAAGGACCTTAAGATCATCTAGTTCCAACCCCCCTGCCATGGGCAGGGACACCCCACACTAAACCATATCACCCAAGGCCTCATCCAACCTGGCCTTGAACACCGCCAAGGATGGAGCATTCACAACCTTCCTGGGCAACCCATTCCAGTGCCTCACCACCCTTACAGTAAAGAATTTCTTCCTTATATCCAATCTAAACTTCCCCTGCATGCACCTTAAAGTCCATGCACCTTAAAGCTTGTGTCACTGTAGGCAAGCAAGTACTGCCGGAACCACTTCCAGGGCAGATATCACCCACAGACAGAAAAATCTAAGGAAAGTTTCCATTACGTATGGCTGCACACTTTTTTTCCCCTTTTTTTTTTTTAGGGGAAAAGAACCCCACCAAGCAAACAACTTTTCCACTTTTAATTTACTTTTTAGCTACTGACTATGTAATTCAATGCATCACACTTCAGTGACTAGCATGTCATTGCATACATATGGTACCCTGCATCAGTGTTAGGAAATGCTGATGCATATATATATCCTTTAGAATATACAAATAAACTTATTTTATGTTACTTTCTCCCACACACACCTTTACCAAGAGTCATTTTCCACTTTTCCAACCCATAGCTAAGATGATGTCTGTAAAGACTTCTTTCCTATGTATCATTTGAAGATACACAGTAAGACAAAGGTAAGTAATGCACCTCTTTTATTAAATTTCCATTAATAATATTTGAAGTGGAAAATACTCAACCGATTCACTTAACTCTTGCTGCAAACAAACCTAGAAGGGGAGGTGTATGACATCTCAGAGGCAGATTCTGCTTAATGTGCAGCCGTGGTCAAAAACGGAACAAAATGTTCAGACAAATGAGGAAGAGAATGGAGAATAATATAATGGGGTTAAGAATGCTTCTGTTTAAATAAATGGCAGGTTTGTGTGGAATAATATGTAAAGTCACCATCACCAACAAACAATAGAAAGAATTCTGTAAGACTAAATAGCAGAGTAAGAAGAATGGTCAAGAACTGCCAGGGTAAAAAGCTCTTGTAAGAAGATGGATTTTAATACAAACAATGCTTTGCAGTGTGGCATAACAGATAAGGGATTCAACATAAATATTTAAAATTATGATTTATATGGGGAAACAGAATTCTCATTCATATAAAACAAAAAGAAAATGAACAAACAGTTGAAGGTGATAAACAAATACAGAAGGAAGTGGATTTGAGCACCATATTTGTAACTCACTTTTTTGTGAACCAAGCATGGAAGTTGGGGCAGAATAGAAAGTTTTACTCTGTGAATCAGAGCAAACAGTGATTCACGTGTGCAGAAAGCAGTAAACGAGCTAATTTCCAGGAACATTATGTTGAAACATACATGGCAAATTTTGCAGCATAAGAGAAATATTCTCTCAGTTTTATTACCTTCATATGACCATAGCAGTTACAAAAAGTAAGAGACCTTCACTAACTTTAAAGATAGATGCTCATCACAGGAATAAAAATTTCTGTAGGATAAGGGAGGCAGAGAGTTAAAAAAATATACATCAAGTTGTTCAAATACAGGCTGTAGAAATCACTAAGCTTCCATCCAGGGAGGTGGGGGAGGCTGGAGCAGAAAAGAGATGTCTGAAGGGACTTCCAAGTCCTTGACAGCTTGCCAACATGGCTACAAGGACACAAGAAAACTTGGGGCTGGGGGAGATGGAGGAAGGAGGAGGGAGAAGAGACCTCAAAAAAATTTAAGAATTCCCATTTACCTGGCAAAATCTCTGTGAGGAAGCAAAGGATTATGGAAGCAGAATAACCTTAATCATACATGCCAGGAACATGAGGGCAGCTCACAGAAACGAGAAGGGTAACGCTTCGTAAAAGCAGGCAGATCAAACTACTTTTTCATTGTGTTCCTACAGCAGATTTCAAATCCATTGTATCCGAGCACCGCACAGGGGAAATTGCATCTCTCTGGTTAAAAAAAATCAAGACATAATATCTGTATTTTCTCCTTAAGCTGAGCAGCAGTTGTCACAGGAATCAGAAAAAAAAGTGACCCAGTTTGCAGTTTATTTGCAATGGAATCCCATTAGACACCGTGTCTTTTTTTATTAAAAAATGCTCTGTATTTGTTTCTTACCAGACAGGAAAATAAGGTATCATCTGAGTATTCCTTTGCTTATTCAGCCAAGTAAGTAACTGATAAATGTACCAAAGAGTATGGGAAAGCCACTGAAAACAGATTACGTATCACTTACCAACAAGCCCTATTGGTTGCATGACTTCTACCACGGGCTGCAGAGACCACAAGTGGGATGAGATGAGTCTCTATCAACCAATATGATTCATATTTGCCATACCCATCTGTTACATGCAAACCCGTCTCTGCTGGCACGTAACTTCTATGATTGAAAGCTACCAACTCCCACTATTATAAAGTTTTCCTTCTAAGCAGTAAAGATGTTCCAGCTTCCTCTGTGAGGCTTCTTTTCTTTTTTAACTTATTTCACCTAATTAAGTGAATTTGATACTGAGAGCACTAAGCAGCCCTTGAACACACCAGTGTTGAGAGAACAGTGGGGTTTTATACACATAACTTCAATTTTGTATTTCTCTCTCCTTCAAATCAAGTCAACCTTGTGGGAGCATTATTTACAACATCAAAAGAGAGAAAATCAGCTGCATATTTACCTCTATCACTTGGCTAAATCCTAGTGTGAGATTTTGAGAATAAAGTGCTGATGGATGATATGGGACTGATAGCCTTCAAGTAGGGAACAAGCACTCAGAGGCTCCAGCCCAGACTGGTACTCACTTCCCACTTGACTTTGAACCAACCACTTCCACAGCTTTATGTCCACACTTTAAAATATGGTACATGGTAATTATATAACTGGAGGAACGTTATAAAAATTTGCTAATTAATACCTTTAAAATGTTTGGAGTTCTCTAGATTAACTGTTTCTCAGGGGGGGCAGTATATTAGCTATCTTCATAATGATGGTGTTATCAGAAAAGAAAATCAGAACATCTTTAAAGTGATCAGAAAAATGCTTAAACATCTTGAAAACAATTGCCAAAGTTAAATATTAGACACTGGTTTTACTGCAGCACTATATTAATCAAGGCATTTAACACACATACAGAATCCTAAATACCACTCTTTGCTTCAAAGTCATTTCTTGCACAACCTGAACTCTAAGTTTCCTAAGGCTATCCCACCTAATTACTTGTAAAGAACCCAAAAAGGGATATGCCATCCCAGCTATAAGATACACAGTTAAAAAGCTGATGCAATCATTGACTTGTGTCACCAAATTAAACAATTCATCAACAATTCCTCAATAAGCTTTAATCACCTTGCATGTAAGTCACTGACAGTGCATTGAATTCAGTCGTGCTTTAGAGTTACATGAGCTGCATTTAAATTCAAATACTGTAATGATGCAGCCATTGGAAATGCAGAGCCTTCAAAATCTTTAACTTTCAAAAGGTCAATTTCAAATATTGGTAAGAAAAGTCTGATACCACGGTCTTTTTGTTTGCACATCTATTTATCAAATAACGGTTTTTTAAATTATACTATCATTAGGTACATACTCATCATCTGTATTCATTTGGATTAACCGAGTTCCCCCAAATCAAATTCCCTCCTGGTTTATTTGCTTTGCCTGCATCCTTGGGCTGAGGGAAGCTCACTGCTGAGCTCTCACACCTCTGAGGAACAAAGGGGGTTATGCAGCAATACTGACATGTTCACCAGGAAGAGCACCCACCTCAGCTGCATGTCTGTTGTTCCTCATCGGTATTTTCTGCTGAGGTTGCAAATCATCTGCGATTGCTACTTCCTCTTTCTCTCTTCCTCCCCCACAGCACTTGTCACTGGCACAATAACAAACCTACCAGGATGAGGAGGGTGAAGGATGCTCTCCAGTCACTCTTTCTGCTCAGCTATGACTTTTACCCTTCCTCCATTCCCCCAGCTTATTTACATTTTTCATCATCAACAGTCTATCATAATAAGGTGAGAGAAGCTACTAAAAGCATTTTGCAATACATCTTAGTAAATGTTTGAGTCATTGTGGTCTAGTGGTTAAATTCTCTCTATTTTGAATAGGCTCCTATGCCGAAACCTAAGCAGTAGGCTGCAAGAAGTGTAACTGGGACTCACTGTTCCTTTTTTAAAAAGGCATTTTTCTCCTAGGTTCCCATGTGCCTCAGCAGGGCACTTCACCTTGGTAAAGACTTAAGTCTGGACATCTCCAAACATCTTACTGAAGGCAGCTCAATGTTAAGACCATTCTATAGACAAGGAATGTGAAAATGTTAAGACTAGATTGTACCATGATTAAACAAAGCCCTAAGAATTTGTGTGACACTTCTACCAACACTTTTACATTGCTATTGATAACAATTCTGAGGATATTCCATAGGTTTCTGCTTTGTCATAAGGGAGCCTTCCAAATATTTCTTGATTAATAAGTCAATGTTATGTATGGTATTGTCAATAATACTCAAGCTCATCACTACGACCAGAAATTTATTTTCCTCTTATACTGAAACCAAAAGCAGCAAGCTCGCATGAAAGCTGCAAGGTCCGAGTCATTGGAAACAAATCAGATAAAGAGTCCTTCCTCTGCTCTTCACTCCTACGGCCAGCGTGACTCAGTGGCATTGCAACACAGCGTTCTCTGACACTTCAGGCAGGACTCTTGAGCTCTTCCACCCCACCACTACTTCTACAGAGTTGTTTCACCACTATAAACAGCTGCTGAGACCCAAACAACTCATCATGCAAGGCTTTGGGCATAGCAGCACTTCAACAAAAACTTCAACCTCACATACTTATTTTTAGTTCCAACAGTTCCTTGTCTATTCAATAAAGAGATGAAGGGGAACAAGGGTGAATGGTTACAGAAAAAGTGAAAAAGGGGAAGTGAGAAAGCAAAAAAAAACGTGATTTGACAAGGTACAGATTCCTGCTTTGCCACACATCTTTTCTCCAAGAACCTGCACCAGTTCTTTTCTGAAGAGTTCAAAGGATATTTGAAACTTAGAAGAGCACCATATCTTTTGAGGAGCTCTCCATAGCCCCCCGGACAGGACATTCATCCACCTGGTCTTCCTATTTCAGCTCTCTCAAGAGGCCTACATGTTTTCCCCAGCTTTATCATTTTAAATATAGTTCCCTTCCTGTGGTGTAGCCTGCTACAACAGCTGTTAACATCCCCAGTGCTCTCCATAGTAAGAAACTATCAGGGTATCCTATGGGTGTTCTTGGTTGTCTTGGTCTTGGCAAAGCATCTCTCCGTCTGGCCCACGCTCCACAAGTCATCTTCCTGCTACCACTGAGCTTTGGCTCAAATGGCCAGGGCAAATTCACGCCTGAGGCTGACACAGAGACAGAATGAGCAAAGCAATTCCACAGCTGGATATACAGCAAGACTACTATTTTTTCTGAATTACCTACATGAAAGATTCTGAGAGGAAATAAAAGCAGAATTTTTATTCAAATCTCTGAACTGGATCAGAGTAAAGGTAATCCCAAACCTTGCCTCTGACAGCAACCAACAACAGATAATGAAATAGAAAGCACAGGAACAGAGGGTATGTCAAGTGAGGAGCCCTTCTACAATTCCTCAATCTGGGCACATCCTGCAGGAAGATTTGCACAGCTTTGTTGTAGGCAATAGCTCTCAACAGCCTCACCTTCCATAAACTTTTCTCCTTGCTTTTTGAACCCATTTATACATTCAGCAAAATGAAATCCACAATAACTCCCACAAATTAACTATACAGTGTGTGAAAACATAGTTTCCTTTTGCTTAAATTTTATGTCAGGTTTGGTGGGATTTTTTTGTTTGGTTGGTTTTTTTGTCTGTTTTATTTAATTTTTATTTTTTTTATTATTTGTTGTCATTGCTTCTCTCTTTTCTTTTGATTTAGTAAATGGTACACATCAGTTTTCCTGTGAGAAAGCGGATATTCAGTACTGCCCTCACCCATTTCTATTCCAGTCATAAGTGGCAGACCTTTGTCACGTTATCTTGCAGTCGTTTTTCAAGCTGAGGAGCCCAAACGTACTGAAACTCTTGTAACATTTTTCTGTACCTCATTTCTGACCTTCACTTCCCATCTCTTAATTAGCTCTTAACCCACAAGAGACCTGTAGCTGGCTATCCATCACAAGCCTTTGGCAACAGCCCTAACAAAAGATGTCTGGAAATACAAGTCCACTGCCCTGATGTGCACATGGGCAAGCAGCTCAGTAGACTGACAATAACAAATCTGTAGAGCACTATAGGTGGTGCCAAGGCTCTGACATGCACACAAGTATTGCAAATGAATATCGATAGTCTACTCTCAGACTGATTAGCAGTGCTCTCCTGGAGTACATCTTGTTTAATTTTATTCAAAGGCTACTCATTTTGTATAATGCAAGATCAGTCTACTATGTGAACTACAGCAAGGTAAGTGGGGGTAATCAGATTTGCTTCAGAAGTGCACTCCTGATCTGAGTTAATCTGCCTGTGTCACCACATCCTCTATCAAAGGGACACACCTTCAGTTCAGGTTGGCTCACAAATTCAAAGAACCCTGGGTTTGTGAAGAATGTTGTCTTTACCCCCCCCCCCAAAAAAATAGTATTACTCTCTCTTGATATGTGTGAATCCATCTGGTTATTATTTCGCCACTTTCTATTCCTTTGCTACCCTGTAACTAATTAGGCTAATAAATCACATGCCATAGTATATAATCTAGCATTTCCCAGTTGCTTCAGAATTCTCCATGAACACTGCCAAGTCCTTATGATCTATCAGCCTTTTTCATTTTAAAAGATATTATTGAAGTAGTTCAGTTTGAGACTGTTCCTTAGATTTCTTCCACACAAAAAACTTCTCCTCTAGAAACATTTAGTAGAAAGGCTCATTTAACACTGTTCCTTATAGTCTTGGCATCTTTTCCCACCTCTTCTGCGACTTGGTATCAAAATCTTTATTTGGTTTCTGCTTCTAATGATCTGAAAGGATTTTGGTGTCCCCATTCTCAGTCCATTTTTTAAACGACTTTAGCAATGAAAAAAAAAAAAAAAAAAAAAAGACTAACTACTTTATTTACCAGAACTTACGTTCTGTTTCATTTTACTCTATGTGATGACTTTCATTTTATGAAAAAAAAAAAAAAAAAAAAAAGAAATAATAAAATATTTTTATTTCTAGCAGAATCTTGTAATTTGTTGTTACTTGTAATATCTTTTTCATTACTAGTACTTTTTAAATCTTCCTTGATGAATAATAAATATTTACTCTTAGGTTCTAATTATGGCATATTTAAACAAGTCTTGATGCCACTTTAAACAACTTATTCTTTTAGCTGCTCCTCTTATTTTGCTCTCAATACACATTCTCATATCAGTTAAGTCCACTTTTACTTGGTTTCTTAAATACCAAATTGATGCTGAATTTTAAGTCACTGTGTTTCCTACACTTGTTTAAGCTAATGAAGATGAGAGATGCCACACTTTCTTTGACATTCCCCCTAACCACTGACATCTGGAATTAAAATTTTATCCAGGATGTTTTCTTTCTTCTTGATCAGTGTTTCCTACTAAATAATCTTTATAAATGAGAACTTTTGTCCAGCCTTTGAAGAAAAATCCCCATAGATTAGGTGCTGATGCTCACTTTCTCAGAAATCCTGAGTTGGAAGATTAGCAATAATAATAAAAACAACAATAGCAATTTCACCCCAAAGCCAGGACTTGGAACACTATTCCTCCTGCAGCATCAGGCCATATGCAGGGAGCCAGAAGTAGGCAGCAGGATGCTGCTGCTGCCACCATGCTCTGGGGCTGCATCTGACAGGAGAGGACAGGAGCTGGTTACACCTTGCAGGAGTGGACAGAGGCTGAGCTCTGCAAAGAAGCAGCACAATGCCCCAGCCGTGTGCAGAGCTGCCACTCGCCTTTCCTGCCATGCAAAGCTACTTGTTTAATAAGTATTATGTCTGCATGTACATATTAAGCATATGCTTGTACAGCAGTTTAGTTACAAAAGACTTTCTATCCCATCCCTTAGGCTGTCTGCCAGAAACAATTGCAGCAGTTCAAGATTTCTCTATAGAATAACCTCACTTAAATTTGAGCCAGTGTATGACCTGTCCTCCACCAGACAGAATGTTTAACTATTAGCTACTCATTGGACCATGGAAGATTTATATCAGCAGCATGCTTCCTGGTCCAGCCACTGCGTTACAGCTGGATGAAGTGCTAATTTAAAGAGCAGAACATGATAGCTGGTAGAGTGACCTCCTTCAGCACAGAGATAAGAAGGGACCTATGCTTGCACACAAGGCTCACCCTGTGGAGAGCTCAGGTTTCAGTGGGAGGCTCCCTTGGACCTCTTATTTTCTGAGATATGTAGAGCCTCATAAGACACCTAGTTTCTGTGCACAACTCCATCAGCTCTATTTAACCAAAGCATGGTAGAAACTGGTTATGCTGGAACAGCATTCAGTTCTGTATAATGCTAGAGATTACAGTTACACAAGGTATTTAAGAAAGCACTAGTTAGAACCAATTTTTAATCTCATGAATGGTAGTAAGATTAAGCATTTAAGTGCCCTTTCCTCTCCCTGCCTTATCATATATAGGGAAATCCAACAGAAACATCACACACAGATGAAAAGCTTTTGGGAAATATGTAGGAAGATATTTTGAAAGTGCCACATATAAATCTGACTACCCAAATTCATGGATGATAACAGCTTTTATGGCAACACAACAGAGACTCCCCCTCCTGCTGGTCTCTACTCAACCTTATGCTGCAGAAGTTGACAAGAGTACACATATCTTATCCCCAAAGAGACCATGTTTTATACACATACAATGGAGCAGGCAATGGGAACATCACAAACCACACACATTGAGCCTCTCTTTACACAACTTTTCTGTACCACAGCTCAAACCATTTTCTTCCCCCTTGTCCAGTAAGGAGACAGTGTGCATTCTAATCCAGGAAAATTAAACAGAAATAAAATTTAGTCCTTGACAACTTCTGTTACTGTAAAAAGAAAGTGGAATCACTCCAAACAGATCAAAGTGGTGATTAAAAATCCTAACAGAAAATTAAAACTCATTCTGGACAGATAAATATCAAAATGGATTTTTTCCTTGGTGCTAATTTGCAAACTTAAGTTTTTTGTGTTCTTTAGTAAATACGGTTCAGACTGATTCTCTGCAGGCACAGAAACCCCATTAAGCAGAGGTCATTTTAAAGTCTGAATAACTGGTAGTGACCATCACCATGTACTGTTGAATGAACTGCAGCCACTGAATAGATTGACAGCAGGGAAGACAGTCCAGCTGTAGAAGAGCACTAGTTTACAATTCAAGGGCTTTTCATTCCCCCATTTGCTTTGCTGTGCTGAGCAAATTTGGCTTACATCCATCTCAGTTCCCCAGATCACCCATGGAAAGTGATGGCTGTTCTCACCTGCAGATGGATGTGTTATGAATAGCAGATATAAATCCACTAAACCTTACAGAGAACTCCGACTCCCCAGCTGTGAGGACCGCAGTCCTCAGGTAACACCAATACAAGTATTTGTTATTAGATGTCAATCAAGGTCAATCTACCTCATTAATATCAGCAGTTAGCCTTTCAACAAGAGGAACTAAAAAGATGCAAAGGCTAACTGCTGGCCAAACTCTCATGATTTTAAGTTAATAAAGCTGATGACAATGCCATAGATACAATGACACTGAAGTCAGCTCTCAGTGCGAGAACAGGGGGTACCCTCTCACAGAAACACCTCTGGTTCAGGTGCTACCAGTGCTCCAGTTTCCCAGAGCTGCCACATAACAACATTAACGCAAACACGTTCTTGACAGTCATTTTCCTTAGGGTTATAAGCAATGTCCATTTTTGACCTCCTAAGCGAGCAGAGCCTAAGGATAGAGCTAAACTTTCTACACCTAATGGTCCTTCTGAAGAAAAGGAGTTCCCTACACCTAGCCTCAAGCTTCCAAGCACTTACAGAGTAAACTCCTCACATTCCCTTTTCAGAGAAGCCAGATGACAGAGCTGAAACTTTCGTTCAGTTCTAGTTTCACAACATGCAGTTGTGAAAGAGAAGCCTTTTTAGAGAAGACAGACGACAGAGCTGAACCTTTTGTTCAATTCTAGTTTCACAACATGCAGTCTCAAGTAAAAACTTCTTTTACCCACCCCTTCCAGTTAAAAGTTTCAGTCATTGCTAGATAATAGTCGAGTTTCGTCAACTTACATAATGTTTTCCCTTCTCCTCCTCTTCCCTTACATCCTCTGAGATGGTGAAGCAGAGGACATGGACAAAGCCCAAAGAAGTCTGCATGAAGAAGAGCAGTAGTCCTTGCTACACCCTCACCGATCATGCTACACACCTCCCAGACCGTAATGAGAGATAGATTAATGCCCTGCATCAGAAACAATTACACCTCTGCTCAGTGATTCTCTTCAGAGAGACAGAAGGAAGAGACAATTCCAGACAAATATACACAGTTTCTTTGCTTCCTTTCTTCAGACTTAACGATATCCCCTTTTCCCACTCTCCAGTTCAAAGGATTTTATTTTACCTTCTGTCCTCACTCCAGCTACAGGAACATCTGCACCCAACAAGCAACCAATTGTTCCAGGCAGCTACTTTTTCCAAGCCTCCAGCAGCCAGGCTCAGCTGAGTTGCAAGTGTGAGATCTGAGATGGGAGAGAAGCTCTGGGAGTTTGCTTTGGCGTAGGCTAAGGGTAGTAGGACTGGAAGAGGGCTGACGTACCAATGCCTTGTGACAACCAGCAGTTGTCTCCGTGGTTTTACAAGTGTCAGTTGTATTTACTCTAGCTGAAGTGTTGCCATCTGCAATAGAAATTCAGGTTTCCTATGGCTGCTTCCCAATTCAACATTCATGAAACAGCCAACACCCTTGGTCAGGATCAAGGCCTCATCATGGTAGATACTAGGTAGATAAAGAAGATGACATCATCCCATCCCAAAGACTTGGCAAAGATAAAGAGGGAGTAAGATGATGGCAGTGTTCCTGGAAAGGGAAAAAACAAATACAACCATGCCACCTCTTGGTCTCTAAATAATGATTACGTGTAAAGCCCTGATTGTATGCATACACGTAAATAAAAATCAAGACTCACACTCAGAGCCTGGAAGTTACTTATTTGAAGTCTGCAAGCTCCTGCCTGTAATAATCTTCCTGCCTTCTGATTAGAACCAAGAAAAGAGTTTAGCATTTTTCCTCTTCCCTAATCTAATACTATTTGTAAATGCGTTTTCCCTCCCTCCTATCTTTCCAGTTGGTTTTATTTATGTAGACATGCCAGTGTGGTAAATTTCAGACCTATAATTTGTGGCTTCCTGACTTAGGGATGGCTCTGCAGGAGTTCTCATGTGGCTGTTCCTCCAGCTAAATATTTACACACGTATACACAGCACATAGCTTTTACTTATGTGCATGAGGAAGGGCTCTGCATGCTTCACATAATTTTTCAAAGTCTGCATGTGTTTTCAATCATGACAACACAGTGAAAATATGTGCCTACAAAACACATTTTAAATGTATTTATACAAAACAGTATGTACTTACCCTTGAGGTGTTTTCTATATATAGAAGAGTTGAAGATTAGACTTCCTGTTCTCATTCTTTCCCTTCAAGTTCTTCTCCTGTTAGTCATTGCATCCAGGTTTTCATTACGACTCAGCTATACATTATTTTTCACTGGGATGGAATCAATTCAAAAGTGAATTCTAATAATACATATGCATACGATAAAACATGAGACTAGCCCCTAGAGAGACATCTGGGCTTTCACATTTCTGTCAATTCAATCACAATGCAGGAATGAGCATCATTCTCCTGCTCAGTGTCTACTGAACTTAGAAGCTTACAAACCTTCAGTGTATCAGAAAGGAGTAGAGTTATAAATGATTATCAACATTCATTGTCATCGTATTTAACACATACATATATAAAATCTATTTTCTAAAAAAAAAAAAAAAAAAAAAAAATAATAAAAAAAAAAACCATAAAAAAAAAAATCTAATAAATTCCATCTTGTCTACCAGAGTGGTTTTAAAGTTTTTAGCTCCAAAGTCCTTTTCCTTTGGTTATTTTAGCTTGTGGATGTGGCTAAACAAATCATTCTGTTTGCTTCCTGAAGGCAAATCCAAAGGCATTTATAAGAAAAGTTTAACCCCAAGTTAGATACATAGAGCTGTGGCTAGTTCTTGATGGACTTGCAGTTTTGAAAGTATTCACTTTTGTAAGACTTTGTAATATGACAGTTAATCATTGCTTTCTCTACAATGACCTTCTTTTTCCTACTGCTGAGACACAAGACGACAGGCAGGCTGCAGCAGCTCTGGGACCTGTGCTCACAACTTGCAAGTTCCCAGCTAACACCTCTTCACCCCTGGGATAGCTTTCCCCTGCTTATGAAATACAAAATACATATGACAACAGTCTGAAGACAGGAACACTTCAAAATAGATGAAATTTAACAAAATTACTCTGGGTATGCCATAGCCTTCGAACTAATCTTATAAACTTGAGCAGTCCTCTAAATGTCAACAGTGCTACATAAATGCATTCACAGGCTGATATACGCTTACAGGATCAGGGCCAAAATTAAAGAGATTCTACAGACCTCACTATTATCTGGATTTACAGAAGATGATCTATTTAACTTATGTATGCTCCTTTCTCACCATCATCTTGAATGGATTTTTATTTATAAGCGTGACTGGACAGTCTGTGTTTTGCATGAATACCCACATTCATCCACAGAGAACAGCAAATCATCTTTCTCCCACTGCAAAAGTTTGTCAAGGAACAAAGACCTACACAGCTCAGCCAGGCAACCAAATGCCACAAATAATAAATAGGAAAACATGGGAAGAAAACAATTCCTGAAGGACTTGTGCACTAGGCTGTTACACACAAGCTGCTTGCCACACTGTTACAAACAAGTCAATTTGTACAATTCAGAATGTTTTTGCAGTTGGAGAGAAAACAAAAAAAGGGGGCTTAGAATACCAGAAAATCTAACTAGTGTTAGCTACCACGGACAACTCCTCAGTAGCCCAGCTAGCTGACCTGTTGCTGCTTGTCATACAGATAACAGCCTGATTGCCCAACCAGACTGTGGGGATCATCGGCTTACATGGTGATACTTGGAAAAAATGTTAAATACAGCAACAAAACATTTCAGAAATTCCAGGTGAGGGCTAGTCTTTTGCATAGAACCATTTGAAATAAATCCAGAAAAAGTGATACGAGAATATGCTGTGTCTATACTGTGGTAGTCACAATCTACACACTCACAGTTCCCATCTTGGCCAAACCCAGCAGACTGATGTAGGGTCTGGCCAGGGTTACTAACACAAGGTGCTGCAGTTTGTAGATCTCCACAGCTGTACCTCTAATCCCCTCCTGTCCTCTAATGTCCTCTGAAGGGAGCAGAGTGAAGAGGCTCCAGCCAGGAAGCACCAAAAAGCATTGAATCCAAGAGAAATACTTTTCTTAGACCTTCTGACCAGTACCAGGGCCCAGGACCTGCTGGTAGGATCACTGGGAAGAAGAAGGTACTGATGAGGAGCTGTTCTGGACAGTGAAGAGGCAGAAAAGCATGTTTAGATGAGAAAGGCTTGAGCATGTCCTGAATGCACAAGTCTTCCTGACAAGTGCCCCTCTGCTGTGTGTCCCTGCCATCTATGCTTCAGGTTCCTAGTGTCAGTCAGATGTTGAAGAGGCAGAGTCTGAAGGTAAAAATAACCCACAGACTCAAGCCAGAAGGCATCTGGGGTAAGGATTTTGTTCCCTGAAACATTTACCATGTTCGAATCATACTAAGCTTAGAAATTCAAACCACTTGTTTTACACAAATTTTTTCCAAATCTGCAAATTCACAGGAGAAATCAAATAGCAATTTTCAGACAAATTCTCTGCTAATAAAACTATGCACAACTTTAACCTAGTTTCTGCCATTCTAGTAAACTCACAATTTGATGCAGTCTCTGGTATTGCGAATTTAATCCAGAATAATGCACTTTTTCCTATTAATTCTGATGAGTGTTTCTCAAGAGAATAGATGGATCTTTAAGAGAAAAGCACTGAGAAAAAGAAAACCATTTTTTAAAAGAGGTTAAGTGGCGCCTGATAGTCTACAATCTGTCACATTAAGCAAACAAGGGGAGGGGGAAACCCTACTTTCTAAATAGGGCAATTACAAATCTTGTTTCTACAATCTGGAAGGAAGCCAGGATCCAAGTGTGAAGGATTGAGAGGAAAATCTGTTGTAAATTCTTTCAAGCGAAGTCCCTGTTTAAAAGGCAGAGAACATCAGCTTTAGAAAGGTCACGGAGTCACAGCAGTTTTTTCAAAGCACAACTCTAAATGTCAATTTGACCTCTTTCTAAAAGCAGAGACAGATGCAGCTGCACCCTTATGTTAGAAAGGGAATAGCAATGATTAACAAGATGGTTTGCATTGAACTTTGTGTAGACAGCCATAAAAATATTTACATACCTACCCAGTAGATATGATTTATTATTGTATATTCTCAGTTTAAAGAAAAATAAGAAGGAAAGAGAAATATACCTCTCATACATGCATAAAGTTACACATGAGCCACATCATTAAAGCTTTCACTTCAGCCTAAGTCTACCACCTTTCTCGGTAAGGGAACAATATTGCCACAGTACAGTGTCTCGACTACAGATTGTAAGTCTAAGCTCTTTGGGAAGGGTGCAGCAAAGGTGTAACAGTGGCTCTGAAAGACAGCAGACAAGTCCTGCCATTCTGTCTCTGATAGATACTTTAGACACGTAGTTTAACTTGGGGCAGGATTCAAAAATACATGGGTGTATATATATGCATACCCACAGATGTATACACATGTAAATGCTCAGACAAAGCTCAGGCAAATTCCACTGAAAGTAGGAAGCCAGACTGGAAGATTCAATTTACATTAAGCCTTTGCCTCTTATTCATAAATTAAATAGACTGTGGGTGATGTGACTGACTGACAGATGATAAATTGAGCCACTACATGGTGTTTCCCATGAGGTAAACTGTTGCTTCTCCTGATTTTTAATTGGAGGTTAGCTGAATTCTGTTGCACTCTACTATAAACAAGTCCTGGCACTAAAAACAGAAAGACAAGGAATGATTTCAATAATGTATTCCCATAGTCCAATAAACATTCATCACCTCCATTGCCCACATATACTGTCAGAAGTGATAAACACACTCATATCAATAACAATAGTCTAATATTCTGCTCCATTCCCCATCACAGAAGTACCTGACCCTGCTTTCCAAGGGAAGCAAAAGTGTAGGGTGCAACCTCATTCAAGAATGTGAAAGACCTGCCTCTAACTCTCCAAAGCCTTCCTGAATATGTACAGCATAACACGATACCTTGATCCTCACCCTCCATTTCTATTCACCTTACACATAGTTGTACGCACATACAAAAGTGAGTATGAAGCAGACATAACATAACCTAGCCACATCTGACACACACCTCCTGCATAACTGTTACTAGTTATTTAGCTTATCAGATTGTTATTCTCTTGCATTCCTACTTTATGTATATTATTGCCCACTCTCAAAATATTAAAACAAACGCCCTTAACCACAGTTGTTCCCACTAATAAATTATTTATTAAACATGCTTACATAGGCCCTCTTTCACAGTACAAGTCACATTGAAATTGCCCTAATTAAAATATTTCAATTTATTTGCATGACTAACCAGTCTTCATCAGTAACATAGCACTTTATATCTTCAAAGCACTGTAACTGAACACAAATAGATTATCTGAAAACTTGCTCAAGAACATAACTTGGAATCTGATGCACAGCCTCAGCTATTGTTTCCTAAAATAGCTATTGCCTTTGCATGTGCACTGAATCGCAGTGAGGGTAACAGTGACAGGCCTGAAGAAGTATATGTGTTTCTTACAGAAAGAATGAATAGTCCATAGAAGAGGGGAAAGACCAGACAGTGTTCAGTGGTGACAGAGAAAAGCAGATGGTTCAGTCCTTTGACTTGTAGAAAAAAATGTCTATCCCACTTCCCTCCATGCTTCTTGCTGAAGAGGGCTGTTGTACTCGTGCAAATAAAGTCCCACATCTCTAAAATTGCTTGCAAGAGACTTGCCACTGCTCTTTCACTTCCTCCTCTTTGGAGTTTTCTACAGACACTTGAATGCCAAAATATTCAGGCATCTTGTGCTGCTTTCTGGATTCTCCGGCCACTGATAACTTGCACTGCATTCAAAATTAATTTCTCACTGTCATACCATCACTGTGTCTCCACACAACGCTCTTATTCCTGGGCCACCCGTTGGTTGAAAGAAGATGAAGGTGAGCTCTCTTTAGGTTCACAGCTTGTTTTAACAAGGAACTTAGATACAGAAACAAGCTGCTTCCATAAGCACTGAGATACCTTGCCTGCCTGCAACTTATTTTCCTTTTTGAAAATTAAAGATTACAATAGAAAAGGTGGTGGTGGAGGGCAAAGGTCTTTCAAATCTATCATGCCAAAGGAAGCCATATGATGTGAAGGAAACATCTCATGAAAGAGTAGAAATTGTAGATCTGTTGGTTTGGTTTTCAAAGACTAAAGTATTTTTTAGTACTATCAATATGCTTTCCGTTGAAGACTCAGAAGTGTAGTACCATCCCTAATACTTCTCCCTTGTTGAGAGGGAAAAACACCGTAGTTCTTCAAAATAGCCATGTTTGTCCAGTGTTCCTCAAGTGCCTCAGCTGAAGGAATGACCATAGAAATCACAGAAGATGACAATTTTATTCTAAATAACTACAAAACTGCAAAATACCTGATTTCGTATGTTACTGCTCCCTGTCCTTTCTTCCTGTGCCACTGAACTGAATCTTCCCATGCATTCACTCGATTGCTTCAGGCTCCTTTAAACGTCAAAACAGCACTACAGTTATAATGATTTGGAGTGTATATGGTGGCTTTTATCCAGAAAGACCTACAAGTGCTTGATTACCTCCACCAGAATGTAATTATGTACAGCCTACTCACATCTCTGCAGATTCATAAGTTTGGAAAGAGACATCAAGAGATCATTAAGTCTGCCCCTCCCTGCAGGGTCAATCATACTTGGGCTATTTCTGACAGAGGCTGCCTAACCTGTTCTTAAAGACATCAAACAATGAAGGTTCCACAGGATCCTTCAGCAGCCTAAACCAGTGCTTAACTCTTGTTGACATTAGGTTTTTCTACCCAACTTCAAGCTCCGTGCTGTAATTTAAGCCTATTATCTCTTGCCCTATGGAAATCTGTCCTATGAAATTTTTATATAAATCTTTATCATGTTTGTTCTTATTACACCAATTTGGTCACCTCCTAAGACTATGCAACACCATTTTATTTAATATTTTCTCAAAAGCCAATGTTTTCTAAGCAAAGAGCCCCCTATGGGCAGTGTTGCCCCCTCATTAGAACTACCTGCTAGAGCAAGTACTTCGGGTTATGTGACAAGCACTGCCAACCCTAAAATGACAGTCACCAAAAGGAATAGAAGTACTCCTATAGTGCAGTAATTGAGAATCTCTCTTGAAGAACCTGCTGGGAAGAAGAGCCCTGACCCTTTTTTCTGTTTTGTGTTGGTTCAAAATACCAGCAATTTACCATCATTACCTAGGCAGATTATTATTCATACTAACACAGTCACAGTTTGGTATAGACTCAAAAGAAGTGAATGCCTGCTGGTTATGTCCCTCTTCAGCTTTGAGATAAAAAAGAAAATAAAAATCAAATCAAGAAGATCTCTGAGCAAAGCTTCTTTGTGTTGCTTTTTCCATTCTGCTGCTCTTTAGGCCTTTTGAACAGTATTATTACTATTTAATACTAAAACGCCTAGAGACCAATTGAATCACCAACCCAGCGTACTCAGGAAGTCACAACTGTAAGATACCACTTGCTACAAAAGACCTTATGATCTAAATAGATAAGACACTGTAATAAAAGCATAAAGCATAAAGAAGCAGCTAGCTTGTTTGCCAATGTTAACGTAAACAAAATATCCCACAAGAAACTAGGTACATCCTACATGTGGAAAACTGACGATGATGTACCTGCAGCAAATGGGTCGGGGGAATGTTCACAAAACAACTGCTCCCACCCAACCCTGTCACCTGTGTGTCCTACTTCGTAGCTGGGATTTTTTCTAGCATTAAACAGCCCTTCACTACTACTGAGCGTATGTTCATAAACAAGTAAATTAAGTTTAGAACATTGGCAGCATAAGAGATAAGTTGAGTTACCATTTTCTGGCTGGTGGCTGAGAGGCACCAAATCTCACAATTTACCTCTTGATTTTGAGAGGTGAGCAGCCACCCAGTGTAAACGGTCCCCAGCCCTAGCACAACTCCCGTGTCCTCCCCATGAAGCACTGCTTGAAATGTAACTTATATTAAGCAAATAATGCCTGAAAAGTGTATAAAGCATTATTATTTTTAAATTAAATCACTTCATAACCTAGTTGTAACATATATTGCCTCTTCAATCTTCTGTATATATTTTAACTTACTACAAATCTAGAGATGTCTCAGGGAAATTGTAAAGTTTGCACATATGAACCAAGAGGGCTCCCCCGCCCCCCATGGAGACTTCTTCCCATCTTCCTTTTCTTCCCCTTCCCTCCAAATACAGGAAGAGAAATCACCAGCTGCCTGCTGAAGAAAACAACCACTAAATAGTGGGCATCATTCAGATGGCTTGGATGATTTAGCTTTTCCACGTGAACTTTGCTGAAGTTGCGCATAAATGGTTCTTTGTGCATATCTGAATCAAAAGTGTCATTAACAGTCCATGTACATATCAACACAATTTCTGTTTGAAGAGCAAGTTTCCATCTAAAATGCAGCAGCATATCCATTACCTTACAACGGCTCTAGTTCTCAAACCGATGAATCTATCTTTGCTTATATACTGCAGTATCTCCAGCCTCTAAAAAAACATATTTTACTGTTCTCAAAAACTGCACCAAACGGGGCAGTGAAAAGAGGATCTAATGGCAAACTGATAAATTTGGAAGCCACATCACCTGATGTGATGTGCATTGGTTTTAGAGTGGGAGGGCTGCGAAGGAACAGAAAAGCTAGATGTTACAGTCTGCTCTCTCAAATAAAACAGCACGATAAGCAGCAGCTTGATCATAAATGTCCCACAAAGTTACCAGGAGCTACATTTTGAAAACTCAAGATATTCTCATTGTCTAGAAACTTGTAGGATAATAATATTAACAGTTTCCAGACAGTGGGCTCGAGGGGCGTGGGGGTAGAAAAGATGTAGTAGTGCAAAATACATACGAGTTTACTGCTCAAATTTTAAGAAATAGTGCCTGATTTTACTTCTCTAATTTCTTTGTCTGTTTCCCATTTGTTCAATTGTTCACTCAAATCCTCTTCATCAACATGATCCTATTTTCATTTCACCCCTGCAGCCATAAACCAGAAATGGCTCTAATAAGCCAAACAGATTTGACACAAAAAGTAAGAAGAATCAAACCTATTGCTGCCTTGGGCAGAACCTCTTGCCAGACAAGATCTGTTTACTCAGCAGAAATGGTCATTTACCCTGGAGTGGAAAAGCAGCACAAGCATGTGGAACACAACAGCGCCTTCTGCAGGTACACAAACATGGCAACGCAATAACTGCCCAAGGTGTTTAGCAAGGGCAGCCAAACTGGATCTGTCTAGAGGAACACACAACTGCTGCCCACACGCATAAGCGGCACATATACCACCACAGGCCACCTCACTTAAGAAAAGGGAGAAGGTGGCAACAGACTGAATGGACTGGTCATCATGGGAAGTCACTGAAGACCTAGAGAAAAATAACAGAAACATTGCTTGACCTTGTGCTTTGACCACCAGAAGGAAGCCTTTGGGGGTTACCTAGTGTGCTCCTTGCCATTAAGACGCTACCTGGGCTCTTGTGTTAGGGCTGCAAGGTACATGAGAGTACTGAAAAACAACCAGAGAACCATGCTTTGGCAGTATCTCTTCTTCCACTAATGGCTTTTATTTTTTTGTGTGTTTTTATAACTGACATTCACTTCATTTTAAGATGTTATGTATATCCTACCCAAAGAGCTTGTATCAAGCTAATCAGGCTGGTGCAATTCTCACTCTCAACACTGCCAGACTAATCCACTCACTCCAATCACACCCAGCCATGTGAGCCACAAGCACTGTGTGAGTTCAGAAGGTGCCTGAAATCTTCTGTGTCTTGAAAACATGTCAAATACTTCATTGGAAACTAGATGACGGAAGTCCACATTTGGAGGAGCGATCTGTAGAAGATGTCACATGCTCCACGTACCGCGGGTGGGGGGAAGGGGCTCAGGTTTTCTGAGCTTCAGATTTCCAGTGATGTTTTTTTCGTTCCCCACCATTTCTTGATAGCAATGGGGGTACTTCTCATCAGGGCTTCCCATCACACTGCTCCTCTTTGGTCAACCACTGGGAAAGCGAGTCACGATACTGAAACCTGAGCCTCTTCCACACGCTGCTAAGAGGCCTCATTCCCCACACACAGACCGTGCCCATCTCCAGCGCAACATTAAACTCCAGTCAGTAGCTGCATTTTCTTGTGGCAAGGCCCACCCATGCATGAGCACCCCAGGTGTCTGCCGCAGTGCTTCACTTTGCAGTCTCTCCTCAACAATCCCAGCTTACTTACTTGCCCACTCTGCGCCAATGAAGGCCTTTCTGCACAGCACTAGGTGAATGAATCACGCCCGTGCCTTACGAGGAGCTTATACACTGCTAAACTTTGGTTTTTGAATAATGGCTCCTTCACATTACCTCTGTGTTAACACTGCGATGTGGGACACAACATCACTACAAACTGTTCCCACACTTCCACAGGAAGAGAAACTTTGCTAATCAAAGAACAACTCATGTATCTTATCACATTAGCCTTTTACTCTGGTTTTGATTTTTCTAGTCCCCCATTCCTTTGCTACTCAGGTATATCCATAAGCCAGTTCTGACCTACAGCTTATTGGGACCATAAGTCACTCAACAACCAAGTGCAGGGTACTCACCATAGGATACCACATGGCTGATGAGGACCAGGTATATGACCCAGCACACCCCACCAGCCTCTCCCTTCTCTCCCTGTTAACAGAGCAAGCCTCCGCTGGCTCACAGCTCGTGAAAATGCCACACTGGGGGAGGAAGGAAATCCCCTACCTGACTAGATGGCAGAAAGAAGCTGACAGTGCAGATGCTGTTAGTAAAAGTCCTGTCCATCCCTGAAGAAAAGCCACAGACCAGCCCCTGCACAACAGCAGAGAGAGGGCCATGAAGCTCACCAGTGGCCTGCTGCTTTAAGGGTTAATGCCCAGCCACATCAGCAGCATCCCAGGCAAGCTTTTCCACTGGGAAACTATTAGATGAAATCCATTCAAGCATTTTTACTTCCTGCCTTTGAATTTATTACTTCCAAATACCTGAACAATTATTCTTCTTCAACCAAAAGCTTTATGAAGTTGAGAGCTGAACCAGAGGCTTGTCAGTCAGCTCTTGAGCAGGAGGAAGAGAGGGACTGCTGCTTTAGCTTCTGGGTTCCTCCATGCCTTCTCATCTCCCCACTCTGCCTAGCAGCTGTACAGACAACAGCAGAGGGGCAGATAGGAAGGGGCCTGCACCCATCTCTCCAACGGGGCCTGAGCATCCAGAGTTACAAAACTCAGAGCAAGGAGAAAAAACAGATCTTCCTCCCCAGCGATAAGAAGCTGATGTGTTTGGAGCTAAAGGGTGAAGGACTGCTTGGGGTGGTCTAAGCAGCTTCAAAGCAAAGTCTAAGCCAATAGCTTACTAAGCAGAGAGGAATTCTTTTGTGAATCGAGAGCTTGGAAACACTGTCTTGCCGGCAGCACTATTTTTACTGGAAAGCTCTGGCCAAAACTATCTTAGACAACAAAACAAGACTAGATTATGCTATAAATATTAAACGCTTTATAGCTGTTTGTGCAATAAATTCCTGGAAAGTCCCTTGACCTTAATGTAGGGAGGAAAAGGTCAGAGAGGAAGAAGAAAGAAGGGAAAGGAAATAATTCATTTTGGAGATTATTTTTCACTCTCATCCTTCTCACTTTTATAACAACTTATACCAACTTCCCCACCAGAAACAAGCAGTCAAGAGTTATGCCAGAAGATATTAAGACTTCTGTATGTTCAATAGGACTTTGTGTGGGCTTGGGGAAGAGTCACAGCTAGAGCTGTGTTATGCTTAAGAAAGCCTTTGTTCAAGTTCTGTGGAAAGAAATTTAAACACCATAGTTGCCCTACCTGAACTACAGCCCCTGCTTCCTACTATCATATAATGAAATCAGATCAATTTGTTTTAGCAGCAGGTGAAGTTTGGCTGATCATTTCACCTGAGTGAAAATCCTTTCTTTCATTATCATTCATGAAGTTGTTTTTTGTAAGGCTGAAAAAGGGTTTCTTGTATTTTGGTTTGGTTTTGGTTTTTTGGGTGTGTTTTTTTGTTCATTTGTTGTTTTTTTTTTTTTTTTTTTTTTCTGGGTTTTTGTTTTTTTGGGGGTTTTTTTACACTTTACACAAAATTTTACAGCCCATTTGTGACTACTTGGCATTATTAACATTCTCACTGAAAGTATATGAGGATTTCATTAGAAGCCTTTGCACTGGAAACAGCTAATGTGAGATGGAAGAGGGAATATGTTAATAAGGAACACTGAGAAGCATGGGATTACTTGGAAAAACCATTAAACACTTGTATGAGGTTAGACTGTGGCATTTTCTACAGCTCTCAGCAAATATTTCCCCATAAAGCCTCTAAGCAAAGGTCATAGGGGTCTGGAGGCTCATTACCTACAAAGGCACTCCCAGAATATATTAAAACATACAGTAGCTGAGTGCCAGCAGCAAGCACAGCCCCCTGCTTCCTCACAATCTCATCAGGTTTGCTCTACAGGTATGTTTCAACAGTTGCTGTTCTGACCCATCCATACTGAAAGAGAGCTACACTTACAGGAGAGGAAAAAAACTCAAAAAAATAAGCCAGAAAACCCCAAAGAACTTTGCTGTGAGTGGCACTGCAACTTGGACTTGGCTGTCTGTTGATTCTTTGGCTGCTGCTGCCACCGTGCCCAGTAAACTTCCATCCTCAACACTGCCTGGGGAACAAACAGAAATTGTAATCACAATTCCGCTTGTAAATCAACACTGTTTTATGTATTTGTTCTATGGTCAATTCTTGTCTCCATACCCAGGCAACAAATCATATAACCACCTAAGAAAAGGTATCTTCACCCTGTCCTCAAAAAATATATTAGGTTAACTCCATAACCACTTAAGGGGGAAAGTCAGTGGCTTACATCATCGTGATCAGATGAGGTGCCCACACAGGGAGGTTTAAAAATAAATGTTTACATCTATTCTATGTCATGCTAAAACAAACATATTTCTCCCGCTGGCAGGAACTGGAGGACACCCAAAGGTCTGGATTTTTTTCCTCCACCAAATATGTAATCCTCATTTTATTTCCCACTGGCAAAGTATGCGCAATAGAGAACTCCTGCCTGTTTCATATTTAGTACATGTAGAAAAAATCCCAACTCCAAGTGATATTGGCCCAGTAATATTGGTTTTAAATTTGACTTTCCACTTCTGGATTGAGTCGTGAGTAACCCAAACTAAGCAAGCTTTTGGACTACTGTGGGAATGACACAATCTCACAAGCAGTTACTGACTACCAAAAGAGAAGGCAAAACTGACGGTTACACACTTGCCAGAGAGCTGGGTTCACAAGGCACAGGCAACAGGATAAAGAGGGGTTACTATTTTAAACTGATGCAGCAGCAGTGTAGGCAGTAGAATTTGGTGAAATTATATATTGACAGGAGATCTTTACTGCTTTTGTCATGCATCTTACAGCTCAAGTTCCATGTGTGGAACTATATATAAATACTTTGAGTGACTGCTCGTTTCATATTCCAGCACCACACAAATGTAGCAGTAGCAACAAATAGGAATGTAGCACTTGTGTGGGTTGTTTTCTCTGCAGTTACCACTACACAGCTGAAACAGTGTTCAACACAACATAGACCCATATATTCAGCTTAGCCTGGCCCCTCTTCCTTCATTCTCCAAACTGAGCCTTTTTGAAGTGCTCTTCCTACATTTCAGTTTAAGTAGATGGCTTTCTTGAGAGCTCTTGTCCATTATAAAACCTTGCAGCCTGAAAGATGACAAAAGCATTTCTATGCAGTGGCCACAAAAAGCATGTGCTCCATAGCCACAGCACGTGCAAAGGAAAACTCAGACTAAAGAGAAGAAAGGAGCCACAGCTGTGCAGTGGGACAAAGTCAGTTTACTTCAAAGCACTGAACACTTATTTCCAAAAGGGCACAGGCATTTTGAACTCTGAGAAGGTGGCACTAGGACATACAGTGGAAGCTGGGGAAAGAAGTTATCTGAGTCCAGAAGCCACAAGCACAAGCCAGCACCCATGCTCCTCCAAAATGGCAATCCTACTGTCCAAGGCAGTTCTGAGAACGCATGCACACAAGAGTCTTGCAGCCCAGATCATGCAGAAGAGACTCCAAAAATTTACTGATGAATGCCGAAAAGCTCTTGAGGAAGTAAAACCTGTAAAAAAGGTGTGAGCTGAATTTATCATCGAGGTCGAAGTCTAAGCCTGATGGGGGGTTTAACTTCATCTAACTCAGGGTATAGCTGCAGCTATAGAGCATTTTATGAAGACTCCCTGTTGGGAATGCAATAAAGCAGGACATAGGATTTGGACCAAAAAAAAAACCCATTTCTGTAAAAAAGAAATGCTTTTATCCTCTCCAATTATAAAGCTAGTCTTCACCATCAGTTTCCTGGTTTGGCCAAGTTTTAGAATTCCCCTATCCCCCTCTCTCATTTTCTGTTAAGTGAGCAGCCAGCTTATGGAATATGTTGTTTTTAAAACCAGCCCTGCTTAGGAGGAAAAAAAGAGTTATCAGTTCATTGTTTAGTATAAAATCAGTATAATACAGTACTCTTGTCACCTCTGTTGGCCATCCAGAATTCAAACACTCATTAATTTCATTATCCATAATATTATCATTATTCCATAATATTAGGGGAAACACATTGCTTAAAGAATCGCCTTGAACTCTGTGTCTATAAAGCTATCACTATTAATTTTTATGTCTTATTTCCGCTTCCTCATCACCATCTAGAACAGCATTCTCTTGCAATTGATTATGTAAGGGAACACACAAGGAATTGGCTTGCACACTCTGCAGACTAAAATGGAAGCCTGTTCGGTATTTATGAAGTGCACATTCCTGAAATCTCACCATACATATATGCAAAAGCACCTTTTCTATTATTATTATTTTTGTGAGTTTTACAATCTTTTTTAATTAACGGTGTTTTTTGCTACCTTGACAGAATATTCAGAGTATTACAGAGTGCTGTACCTCAGCAGGATATTTGGATACATATGTTGTACTCATTAGGGAAGTCAACCTTGGCATAGTTTTTTGTTATAACAGATACATGTACTTCAATGCCAAGAGACAAGCCAAGTTGTTGCATATTACAGTTTCTAACTTGTTACCTACATTTTTCTCAGATTAAGCCAGAAAGATATCACCACCTGTGATTGGTTCCTAGATCTGTGGGTCTTCCTTTTAAACCCCCAAAATATAGAACACTCTCTATATTCACTATACACAGTAAGAAATTAAGCAATCAATATCTTTCAAATTTAACCTCTTGGACAAAGATCTGAAAGTTCAGACTTTTCAGATGTTTCCCCTCACTTTCAATCAACATGGTAGAAAGAGGAATAGCATAAGAGATGGGTAGGAGAAAATATTTCACAAAGATGGGGCAGATTTCACCTTCTCCAAGATTAAAATGCAAAACGAACAATCTGAAAAATATGAATTTTTAATACCTCTCCAGTAGAACTTCTAACAGGAGCTGTTACTGTAAAGAAGAAACATACCTACACTTCGGAATGTTGTGACATGCACTGCTATGGGTATTTCCAGCATCATAAACCATTCTCCCATACCAACAGTATCATTTCTCCCACCTGGTAACAATAGTACTACATGATCTGTGCCAAGTTGTTATTTGGTAAGCAACAGCTGGTTAATACTGTATGTTGTGCACAGACATCAAGAAAGGTGAGGTACTTGTATCTTCCCACTCATTTGGTGTTCATGCAGTGAGGGACTTCAATGTTTCTCTGAAACAAAAATGTAGGACTTTATTAGATGCCACTACACATCTGCAGCAGCTTATTCAACCAATTGCATTATCACCTAGTGGCAACAGCACCCACACTTGTTCTCAACACAACACTGAGCCTTCCTTTAGATCAGAGCCTGACTCCCCCACTTACTCCATCAGCCCTCTTTGGTAAGAGCTTTCTAGTATTATTAACATTCCATAACAAATACAAAAGGAAAGGAAATACAGGATACATGCTTCCTTCTTTGGTAAAGAAATCATCTGGACATTATTTGCACATACCTGAGCCAAAAAACACCCTTGCTGGATGGTCACCTCCATTCTTAAACCATGGAAAACCGGACATTAAAAACGAGCAAAAATTCCATTTTAAAGTCTTATTTAGACAAGATCCCTGACTTTTATTTAGCTCAGTAATTGTGATTTAATTTAAAACAGTTCAGTTAGTTTGGGGCTCAGCTATACTACACCACAGTGCCTACACCAATGGCAGTTTCAGTCCTCTTCTCAGGGGCAGGACCAAACTGTTCTAGGGTTCAACTGCACTGCAGCTGTATTTGTCCATGCCTCTAGTACAGATTGCCATCTCAGGGAGTGGGGAAGAGTGGCACAAGACAGACATAATCTGCTTTGATGAGAAAGGCTCAGGCCAGCCTCCAACTGTATCACCGGTGAGTCACAATCAAACATAATTGAGAACTGAATTTAACACACTGTCTCTGCGGGGTGTAGCACTTCATAAGCTTGCTGCAGAATGGCCTCATCTTCACAGCTGGATTTATGGTATGTTTTTAACATACCATAAATAACTTGTGTTATCACATACGATTCCTGCCCCAGTCCAAACTAGCATTTAACCTCTTTCCCCCTCCCCTCCCCCCCCACTTATTAGATATAAATTCTTCATCTTTTCAGCAAGGCCAAAGGAGTAAAGGCTGTTGGCAACGTATCATCTACGAAAATAGTTAGTCTTATTAGCAGGGAATGCAAAAGACTTTTTCTTTTCATTTGACTAGTCTGTGCCCAGTACTGCAGTACAGGAAGGTACAAACTGTATCTGTTTAAGTGTAAAAAATATATACAACTATATTTAACTTTTAAATTAAACATAACTGTTTCATACCAACAATCTTATGTACATTCAGTTTTAAACAATACCTCTTTAATATCCTCTTATTTTGTTAAACAAGTTTTATTTTCCTCCCAAAATACCCAATGCTACTTTAAAATTCTGGAGAGGAGAAAATTTGAGCTATATAGAAAATAGCAAAAGGTCTTACAATTGTAATGTATCATAGCACATATTTTTCATAAACAATACATCATTCAAAATCTGAACCACTATAAAAGTCCTCATAAGTCCAACAGGACTGCCTTTAAAAACTGACTTTGGTTAACAGCAAATCATTCTTAAACAATTAAGGAAAAATATATATTCTTTTACCACCTCTACAGATGCATTTCCTTGGTATGTTGTAGCAATCCACATATCTTTACGGATGAGAACTGCAGTTGCTCAGTGCTCTTCACCTGTACTGCGATTTCAGTAAAATGGATTATATATCAGGTTGCATTGATTTATAGTTAAATTAGTCCAACTTCCTAAGATCTCTGGATAAGAGAACTCTCTTCCTAAGACTTCCTAACATCTCTGGATATCAGAGAAAGAATGGCAACACTACTACTTCTTCCTCACAAGGCTGATCTCATGCAGTACTTGCAATAGCATTGCTAAGTTGCATGAAACTGCTGCTTTCCTGCTTATCTTTCCTGGTCAGGAGAATAACACGACTTTTGCTGAACTCTACATATTCTGACACTCAGCCAGTCACACCAGCCCCTAAGAATTCAGACAACTGAAGTGTCACTGGACTTTACAGTAATGCAATGATTTCCTCTGAGTCATTATGCATGTTTCAGGTCATGCATGGCCTCTATATCACTGAAATTTTACTAATTTCCAGGGGAATAAATGCCCTCAGCTTTTGGCCAGGAAGAGGAACTTGATCTTTACCTTTCTTCCCTCCTTGCACTACAAAACTCTCTGATCATCTAAAATCACCAATGAAAAGGCAAAAATGTAAGATTCTCCAGGAAAAGAACACCACATTAGTCACTATGCGTCAGTGAAGCTGAAAAGTAGAGAAGTCTGACCGATGAGCAAAGGCACTTGGTAACAGTCCTGTGAACAACAGTCAATGAGTCAACAGTTTCAGTCTTGTGATCCAACTGACCAGCAGTGACGGCTCTGTGGAGGAAGATTTTGTGGATGACGTAACAGAAGATTTTTTAGCACCTTCCTCTTGAAAAGGAATTGTTGCACTGTTGTGGAGGTCTGCATTCATAAAATATCTGCTGCCTCGAATATAATCTGTTCCCCTCACTAACTGCTTGTCAGAGACTGGCCTTGAGAGCGGGTGTTGTGTGGAGGGGCTTTCTTCAATGATTGGGGGTATCCTTTCATTACTGAAGTACCTGCAGAGGACATCTTCACCTGCACGAACAGGAGGAAGAAAACTAATTACTGCTGACTTCAAAACCCTCCATTGACATTTTCTATCTTGATAAAGAGATTCTGGTTGCAGTTCAAGTTACCTAGATTTTGGTTACTCTTCTAAACACACCTCGACATAAGCAGCTATCAAGAGATACATGGTTTTTTGCATCTTTCATATTTTAAGCAACACAAAGAACAACAAAATCAAACCACACATAGACAATACCATTTGACTGTTAAATTACAAAACTGCTAGTTCAGACTACCTTCATGTAAATAATTATCATGACTGAGACCCAATAAACCTTCTCGTAATGTGTCATTGAATATGCTGATAGACCAGAGTTCAATTTATGTTTACCTGTATGTTACTCATGACTAACTTAAAAGCTACAAATAATACTCTGGACAACAGAAAACAATTTTGCAGATAAAGATGTAAGCACTTCCCTGGTTTTGACCATTGACATGTGATACTTTCTCTGGTTTTACTCTTCCCTAGACAACTGTCCACAGCAGCTGCTAGAGACATTCTGCTGGGCTAGACAGGTCTTTTTTCTGACCCAATACAGCTTACATACAAGCCCACAGCACTTAAGTACGTTTCAAGTGCTAAGAACAGCCAACTCAAAACCAAACGCAAAACCAACCAAGAAAAAAAATGCCAAACCTATACACACAAAACCCAGCCCTGCCACCTGGTGATCATTCTGTTAGACTTGTTACTTAGCTTGCTTCCAATATCCCTCCAAGTTAATGTTTCTTGTTATCAGCTTCTATATTGCCTAGAATTACACATTAGCTTTCCATAACAGATTTCAAGAATAAAGTAAATATTCATCCTTTCTTATTTCCCACTCTAACAGGACTTGTAGACTTTCAGATGCAAAAGGAAGCCAAGGAGGGAAGAGAAGTATGGGAATGAAAAAAGCCACCCAACCTAACACCCAATGTTATGAGCTTCTGTCTCCCATTCTGTGTCATCTGCAAAACGTGCTGATTTCTAACAGAAGCTGCAGCAAAAAAGCAACTCCTAAACATTTCACTTTTAAGAACAAGCTTGCTTCAACAACCTCCACAGTGAGCTAAACAAACAGAAAGATTTAACAACACAGCAGTTTTATGATCAATATTAAGAAGAAGAAAAGGAAAAGGGTGTGTGTAAGAGCAAAATGGCAAACCTGTGCTATAAAGAGACAAGTATAAATCTTCCTTGGTCATTTAAGCATTCTTTGATGCTCACAAGAACATTAAGACAGGACAACAAAAGCTTGAGCCCCAGCACTGAGTAGGCTCACAAATTTCACAACTACCATGTGGCATTCCTGCTAAAATCAAAAACTGTTACCTTGGATCAGTTCAGCAATATGCAAACACTAATTCTTCATTCCTAATTTAAACATTTCCATCCAGTTCACCCCAAAGAAATTTTGGAGAAGAATGAAAGAGAAAGAGGGACAAGACTGAAAACCTTGCCTTTTCTTCCTGGTGCTCGTGGCCTAGAGAAGGGCTCTGCAGCTCCTATCCAGCTCCCATCAGCAGGCATTGACAGAGGACGAGGTTTTCCTGAAGGCAACATAGAAGGTTATGAGGAATTACATTAAGCTTAGGAAAACAAGTTTTAAAATCATACTTTTCACAATTAAGCAAAGGGAGAAATACAACAACAAAGTTAAATTGCGGGGGGGGGGGGGGGGGGAAATCAGATCAGGATACTTCCAGTGTTGAAATACAAGAAAGCAATGTGCTGAGACTGAACAGCCGTACTCTTGCTCATTTACAGCAGCAGTGAACATAAAACCCAAAAGTTATATTCAAAATACACATGGAAATGGCCATCTGTAGCAGCAGATACCAGCTGAATGACATTCATTAAAGAAATAACAGCATCTAAGTGAAATTATTTCAGATTTTCATTATTTCATTCACAATTTGCACAGACTGCCCTTAACATCCATGAAGCCTAATATGCAGTTTTCTAAAACTATTCCAAACTGACCAAAGTGTTTGTCATAACAGGAATGACAAAAGAGGAATGAACTCACCATAGGATTGTGTTTTTTCCCTCATCTTGGCCGGAAGAATATTTGCTTCAATGGGATACACAGGCAACTGATTTGAATCAGCAATAGTAAACCTTCGCCTTCGACTCTCCTGATCCAGAAAAGAATTGGGGGACTCAGCACCCTTGGACCCAGGTAGTGGCTGACTGGGTTTGTTGCCTCCTCCATATACAAAACTCCCTTTTTCATCTCTGAAAGGACATTTCACTTCAGTTAGTAGCTTAAAAGAGTTTCATGCTACAGACGCAAATAGGTTTGAAAGATACATCTAGCACCTATTCATGCTCCTGACAACTGGTATTGTACTGCAAACAAGCTGAAAAAAAGTAACCTAAGTCAGGCATAGATAACTTCATTATAAACACATTTACCAAGGAGAAAAGAAATCTCCCCCCCATGCTAATTCACTTTTAATGACCCAGGAATTTAACACACAAAGAAGTTTCAAGGTACCACCCCTGAAAAAGCTTTTGAGAAATAAGATCTTTCTGCCCTGAGAGTACTAAAGCTAAATTCACTGCCTGTTCAGTACACAGTTGTGACAGAACAGTGCATATATAGACTTACCCATCTCTGTGTAACGGCAACACTTATTGTCTCCCTCTGAGGGACTCTGCTTTTCAGTCATTTTAAGAGGCCAATAACTGCCACTGAATATTTATCACCTCCTCTCTTCATCCAAAAGCAAGACCTCCCCTCCAGAGTTTCAGTAATAAATTCCTAGTGTATGTATACTGTGCCTGTATTTCAAGCAATTTCTGCAGGAACTCCTTTCCCAGAGCAATCCCACATTCCAAAGGCCAAAACCAGCCAATTTTAGAACCAGTACTTCGAGTACTACTGGAAAAAACCTACACTCCAAATTAGGATTTGCTTTAGATTTTTTTCCCCTTCCCTGTGCATGCTACAATCTTACTGCTTAGAGCAATCACCAGCCAAGTCAGGCATAAAAATACACAGCTGACTGTCTAAGCACATGCATGCCCTGCTATTCACTACAGCCCTCTTGGCACTGCATACTCCAGCTCTTCATCTATAACAATGCTAGAGCTCAGTGAAAGGGAAGGAGCTATTTATGGAGATTCAGGGACTGAAAACTGCACAGAAGTGTTACATCACAACCATATGTACTACGAGAGCTCTCCTACAACACCACCATGTGGAGACTGTGCCACGGGGAAGGAAAATCAGCCACTGCTCTCTGCCTTCCCAGTGTGAACCAGAGAAGCACCATGCAAGGAATGGAAGAGAACAGAAGAGGACAGTGGCAGGGAAAATGGTGAGAAACTGCCACACGAATGCATCAGTTTCAAGAGAAGAGCAAAACATGCAGAAGTGAAATTAAATAGTCAAACAGAAGACAGCAGATCTGCCCTTTCTCCTCTTTGCTGCCACAGCTTCCCCGCATTTGCTTTTTTTAACAGCCTAAGTCAAGAAGCCTCCCCCTTTCCACACACCACCCAGGACAAGTTTTATCTTGCATTACTACTTTTTTCCTTGTCAACAGCTATTCAGGTCTAAAGGCATATGAAACTACATATAATTTTGTGACTTTTTTAATTCACCAATGCACTTGAAATATAACAATATGAAGACCAAGATATGCTCAACTCAGCTGCTAAAGCTTTATGCTTGATTTTATGCCAAGACTTTGGTTGGTTGGTTTTGTTTTTTTAAAAACTGAGCATGCATAAACTTGGAAAACAGGGAGACAGCAGTTCAAAGTGGGTCCAACTTCAGGCAAGGAGACCCCTACCCTGGAGAACCCCACAGTGCCAGCAATGCCTCAAAGACTACAGTAATACAACCTCTGAAACTGTACCAGACCTTAAATGACAGGAGGCAAGCTCTCCTTCCATAAGAGTCCTGAAGTAAAGGATCATAGTTTCTGTGTTGGGCTATCTACATGTAATTTAAAACGTCAGGACAGGCCACGAAGCAAGAGAGAGACAAAATGCTTTTGTCCATCACCTTTCCACGTTAGCTGGCAGGGTTCTGGCATGATTCAACAAGGACTCGAGAACAAACAAAAGCTAGCCATAGCATACACATGCCACACACCCCTCACCCTGCCTTTTTGCCTTCTGTGTATACAGGTCTGTGTTTTTATAGCTTAAACTGAAGGATAAAAACAAATAAAACCTGAATGAACTGACCCTCACTTCCCTTCAGTGGGAACATTCCTGGTTTATACAGCTTGCAAGCTTAACAACTTAAAACTTTTCTGTCCTAACTCCCAGAACAGTTACTTAACTTGCTAAAAAAAACCCCAAATAACCAAACACATACACACCACAGTGGAAAAAGTTACAGACAAAAATGACTTCTTGCTATGTGCAATCGGATTTAAACAAAATCAAAAACATAACCCCACAACCAGGGATGACATCCATTCATGATTTGGAAACAACTCTGATGCACATGGCACACGATCTTCTAATAATAAAATCTATTACAATCCTGGCAGTTTAGGCATTTAAACACCTAGAAGTCTAGGAGATCTGCAGTTTCCTCAAGCTCATCTGCACAGAACTCTAGCAGCAAGCCAGCTCAGAAACAAGTGTAATAAAGGAGTTTTTTGTTCAGTGGTACATGTTTATTTGCATACCGAGGAGAATATGGAACAGCTGGTGGAGGTGGTATGTACAGATCCAAAATGGCTGGCTTCTCTTTTTTCAGTGAGGTATCTGCGGTGCTTTCTGGTGACTGGGTTGAAGGACTTGTGATCGGCAGAGGACTGGTCTGAAATGTGAGACAGCTGTCAAACATCTGAGCACTGATTTATCATTCTCAAAGATAATTCAATAATCAGTAGTACCATTTTATCTCCTAGTGAACTACTGTTTCTATGCTTAAGAAGTGCATTAGAAACTCTTAGCATTTACATTTTCCTCCACCCTCAGTTTTGGCTAGCTTTGCAGTCCCTCCTACAGAAATCCTATCATGGGTAATGCATTGCTCAAGAATATTTTGCTCTTTCCAGTTCTATTTTTCTTGTAAATTCCATAGACAGAAAAAGCAACAAAGACAAAATCCCTTCTTGTATTTTTAGATTCATTAAAAGAATGCAATTGGTTAAACACAGATATGATCCACAATACTTACAAAGCCAACTCACAGTACTCTTATTCCAAGCTACTCTTATTCCAAACTACTCTTATTCCAGTAACTGGGGCACAGGCAGGAACATGGTAAATTTCACCACAATTTTCATCAAGGGGTATAATCAGGGTAAGGGAGGCAAAGTAAAAATATATTCGGTATTGCTCTTCTGAGCACGTTTGCCATTTTGCTATTTGTAGCTCACTTCTATGTCCCCAGCATCTTGCCAGGCTCTTGTCTGCTTCTAGGAGAGAAAAGTCCTGAAGGACCCTTTCACCTTTGTTAGGCAAGAGAACTACACTCTCCTCTATTTGTCAAGGAGCTGCCCAGGATTCCACTTCGGCCACTCAGTTAATGGCATCCCTGCACAAGCATCTGCCTTTTACTGATCAGTACATTGGAGTCCAGAACTGTCAACAGGCTTCGCCAATCACTCATTCCCCCAAGGAAACCCTGCTCAGCACAGCCTATATCCCAGTGCACCTCAGCTCTCCACACAGGTAACACAGTCCTTGCTTTGGGTAACCCTTGAAAACTCACAAGGTGGTGCTTTTTTAGCTTTGGCTCTGATTAAACGACAGACAATCCCACAAACACAAGATACAGGCATTGGTGAAAGGAAGGATGAAAAAGGAGTCAAGTGAGCATCTTCTACCCAGTCTGAGAGAAATCTGCCTGCATCAACACTTGTGATAGCCATTGGCATTTCACAGGTTGATAAATTATCCTCTCAGCGGTAGGGAGACCTTTGTCAGAACAGAAGAAGGAACAGGAACTGTCCCTGGTTTTCTTCAGGTAATCAGCTTAGATTCAATTAGGTCATTTCCTTCTGTAAGCATTAAGCCCTAAGCTTCCTAATACAATAAGCTATTCCTCAGCATGGTTAAGAGTTATTAATGTCACTTTCTCTGCCTGCTCATTACCCAATCTGTGAATTGCCCAACAATCAAATCTTATTTAAACAAGTAGTTTAACTCCTTGAAAAACAATTTCCCACCCTTCACTGGACTAAAAAGAGGACAAATATATAGAATAATCTAAGTTATTTCAGTGAAAGCATATTAACTCTGCTAAACAGAGGAAGCATTTATTACTCCATGCTGATGAATTCCATACTTATCAGCGGCTTCAACAGTTTTGCCTCATAGAAGTTCTCCCAGTGGCACAGATTAAGATGTTCAACACACCTAGTTGCTTTGTGTATCAAGAAGGCATTATCTGGGTTTAAAAAACAAATGAAAAGAGAAGGGAGGAGGCAAGAACATTCTCCCTTTTATCTAGGGGCCAGAAGAGGACAGCCATTTCACCTAACCTTCCTTGACCTGTAGTTAAACATGTGTACCTGGGAGCATTCCTAGTATTTCTCTTTTTTCAAGTTGCAACCAAGGCATTCCTATCCCAGTATTAGAGTTGAGCTGTCAGCTTCTTACCTGCACCAAGGGTGGTTTCCAACGCAGGTTCTTTAACGGAGCAGGAGTGAAATGGAAAGAGCCAGTAGGACGTTTCTTAAGCAGCAACCTAACTCCAGCAGGATTCTCTCGCAACTTTGCCACCAGATTTTTTAGTTGCCATCCAACCTGGAAAAGAATAAAAGACATATTTTGTTTTGTATTGCTTTTCTGAAGGCGAATAACCCCAAATCTCCCAAGTTAAACTATCTTTTAATATGAACTTAAAGAAAGAAACATCCAAAAAGCCAGAATGAAAAAATAATTGGAAAGCTCCTTTTTTTTGGAAGGTTTTTCTTTCTTTTGTTTCAAAGAGAGACCTCTGCTTAAGCTGTAAATTAAACACTGAGATACCAAGCAATGCTCTTTATATCTCAGTTCCAGTCATAGAAGGAGGCATGGATGTGCTCAGATTGAGTAACACAGGCAATCACAGTAAATTGTCACATTTCTTTCTCACATTGAAAGGCATTCCTTACCTGTGCTATGTAAAAATGTAATCATTTTATATAAGTTCCCAGATACAAACAACTTGACAAATCCTTGAGGTTTTTTAAAGCTGTTTTTATCTGCATTTCAGTAGATGGCAACAGCATACCTTAAAACATGCCTTAAATACAATGTGAATTATTTTATTATGATGCACACATTTAAACATGAAATATGGCACATTTATTTTAGCAAAATATTGCAAAGAATAAAACCTGTCTTGAAAACAGAGCGTTAAAAAGCCTCAAAGATTTCAATAGGAAAACACCAGAACCACCTCTTAACCCCACCCATTCTGAACCTGTAGGGAGCAAGCTTTCCAGAGCAAGAATAAGGGAAGGCTGGTAAGGCTGTTACTAACCACAGTTTGCCGATTAACCTGGATCACTTCATCCCCAGCATGAATCTTCTGAGATCGATCTGCAGGGGACTACAGAGGAAAACAAGAGGCATGTGCTTCAGCAGGTTTTTTTCCCCCTCCCATAACACCCCTCACCAAGCAAAGTCAAAGGTTGTATCTATAATGAAGATCACACATTAGATCTGTTGATAACTTAAGAATTGCAAATGAATTCAACTTATGATTTATTTTTTATACTGAGAAAGCTACAGGGAAAGGGAGAAGGCATAGCCTATATCTGCCACAGGCCAAATTGCACGTAAATCATGGGACTGTCTCCACTGTCCTTTTGTCTCCAGTTTGTACTGTAGTTCGAGACAGCAGTGGGAGAGGACAGAAGACTTCTCTCCTAACACAGCAGCTATCTTAAACTTTAGCTTTCAAATAAATGTATACCGATTAAAAAAAAAAAAATACAGTAACACTTCAAGTGTACAAAGGACCAAAACTCTCCAAGCCACAAAATAGATCCATTACATTTTCCCCAATGTAAATAACAGCTACCAAGTTTAATGTGAAATTACCTCTCTGCATCAACGTGAACAGATAAAAATATATGCTTGCACACATCAAATGTGCATAGATAGATGTTTTACAAATACCTATCTAGTAATAATAATACACCTTAAAATATAATTTCCTGTGAATAAAAACCAAGCTCTAGGGAACTATTAGTGAGGAACAGCTAAATGTGTCAATACAACGCACCAACTCTGATCAGCCTTGACAACACCTGAAGCACGCAGGCATACTATATCTTGGTATGTTGTACCCTGGTCAGAGGACAACTTCTCCTCCCATTCCCCCCACCCCATGAGTAACCACATGGCAGCAGGCCATGTGATTCCAGCACTAAGCACTTGGGTTATATACTTCCTTCTCCTTGTCATCATACCTTCAGAGCTCAAGTAACGTATTTATTAGAAGGAACTTTGGAATAAACAGTGCAACTAGGGAAGAAAACATGGGGAACTTTGTGGGAGGCTCCAGCTATCATGAGTAACCCCATCTCTTCATTGTCTTCTTGCTTCCTCTGAGAGGAAATGCCTCTGTGGAAGGCTGCATATATGAGTCAACCAAGATCATGAAAAAATGCTGGGCCAAAGTCAAGCTCGTGAAAAACAAAGCTCATTTCAAGATGTCCTTTGGATGATCAATAGCCTGTCTAGGGAGGGTGGGAGACCCTTACACAGAGGACTCCTAGAACAAGAACCAGCTAGCACAGCAGACACTGCAATTGCATTGTGAGAATAGAAGAAAGAGCAAAGTTTACATCTAGGGCAACGTGACACAGGAAGTTACAAGTAGAACAGCACAACTCAGGAATCCTCTTAGCTGATTGGTATGAAATGCATGGACTTTCCCAGTCCTTCCAATGTACAGTACTGTTAATTTTGGGGTGCAGTTCCACTGCATTTCAGCACACTGGCCCCTGGTGATTGCTACTAAAATACCATTCCAAACCTAGCAAGAAAATTGAACTAGGACCCAGTCTGGCACATCTAAATAATTGCACGCCACCAGAAGGACATCAGTTGTTCGCAGATCTCAGTCATTTGTCAAATTTTTTGCCTCAAAGTAATGACTTTCCTAAAGGAAGAACCAGTGCTGATAAGAAAGCAGATATGTAGGTCAACACTCAAAGCTACAGAAGCAGTACAGCCCAAATCCTGGCCTCCACAATGAGATCTATATGCACAGGCAGCTTGTCAGCAGTCAATATTACATTCATTCATCTTATTCAGATGTTGAAATTGCTGTCAAAGTGGACTTTGTCTCTGTTGTGGCTCCTACACAGTCATGCAAGGGCAATAGCACAAAAGCTGGAAAAGCTTTCCATTTTCACTCTAAGCTGCAAGCACAGACTTCCACTCACTCCTCCCTGGCCCCTGGACTTGGCAGGGGTACAACCAGAACCACTGGTTCTTTCATATTCAGAAAAAAAAGAAAAGAAAAACAAAGTCATTGCTGCAAAAGCCAAGATCCCTCACTCTTGTTTCTTTCAGCCACTGCTCCTGTAGAGTGGCATGTCTGACAACACCACAGCATCACCCACCAGTCTCAGCTGCTAGCCAGAGGTCCACTGCAATGACTGCCCAGAAACCGTTAATAAAGTCTCAGCTAGAGAGAACTCACAATGTAAGAATAAAATAAGCAGCCATCTGCCTCAATCATTTCCTTCCAGCAGATCACTTAAAGTCTTACTTTCTCTTGGTCTTTTTATTCTGGAAGTAATTTTGTCACTGGACAGCTCATTGATTTCATTACTCATTACTGAATTAAGCACACTGCCACCTAAATGTTCCCATTAGGGGAGACTGCCTTTGCCAGCAGCGAGAAAATACATTCAAGGCTTTGTTAAGCATGATACCATAAGCACTCAGAACAGCAGATAGAGTAACTTATTAAAGCAATTACTTTCATGCCAAGTATTTGAACTAACTCATGTACTTGTAGAAACTGGTTTAATTAGACTAACAGTGAAACACACAGACACAAATATTTACAAATTGTGGATAAACAAAATGATGCATCACAGGGTATTTAAAGCAGTAATATCATGAAAGTCATATGTAAAACAGGAGAAAGTAGTAAAAAAAACAAACTCACTCAAAGATACTGTCAGACAGCCTGAGTTAATCTACATTTACTTCACTTACATTTTCTGTAGTTCCAGTAATTACATGTAATCCATCATAAGTTGATTTGATGTACATACCCTAAATGTAAGTAGAAAATGAAAAACAAGTTTAAAGGCAAACAACCAACTTTAACTTATCTGATTAAACGACTGTTGGCAATAGACTCAAAATATTATTAAGAAGACAATTCACATATTTTCCCTAGAAAAGTGTGTGGTCTAATATTACAACATTCTAAACCTCTTCACAGATCATTTTTACTGTAATTAATTATAATAGAATAGAATGACTTCAAACACCTAATATATGGAAGGCAATATAGAAATATCATCTGGGTTGTAATACCAAACTGTTGGGTTTGCTGCCTTGTTTGCCTTTTGCCTTGAACAAAACTTTATTTCCTTATTGCTCAGTCTGCACTAGAGAATTACAGGTTTTCCTAGATGGCCACCAGCTCTCTCCATACAAAGCACACTTACACAGCTGGGCTACAAATATTGCCTACATGTTCTTTTACAATTTCCCTTGGCAAGTCAATATACAAACGGCCTTGTAACCATAGCGCTGACATCAGCAATAAGAGCTCTGACAGAACTACGTATTTGTGGCTCTATATGTTAAAGCTGAGTGTGAAAGCAAGGACAAACTCAGACGAAGTGGGTGTTGACCTTATGAACACCAAATGAAAAAAAAAATCACCAACAGGCTATTACTAGTAATTGTCTAGCTTTCCCCACAAGAGGTGACCAGTACATTTATGAACAAGTATGTTTCTACTTCTCCTGTCTACATGTGTTGTTAGAAGCACTCAATGAGCTGTACAGAACTGGATGTTATTCAGGAGTTGTAGGCAGCTTATCTGCCTGAAGTTACCACACTTGCTTAGAAGGAAAAAATACAAGATGGTTTGGGGTATTTTGCCCCTTCCTCTCCAGACAATTCCCTTCCCTGTTTGCCTGTCAGTATCCCATTGTGTGCATCTGCCTCCTCATTTCTTATTTAGTCCAAGACAGGCTGACTCTGCTTCACTGTAGCTTGTGCATTAACAAAGAGGTCCCCATAATTCCAAGAAGGCATGACTGATATAGTCTAATTCGGTGGCCTAGGTAAAACCGTATAGCAGAGTAACACTGTAAAGCTTCCTATAAAAGTGTTCATCTCTTCTGCCTTCGGGGCTGGGGTGGAGGGAATACAAATGCACTCAAGAATTTAAATTCCCTCCAACTCATTCTAACATGTCTGTTCCCCAGCCAGAAAATTCACCAAGATTTCAAAGTCAGTTTCTCATAACCAGCACTCAGCTAAGCGGCATCCATTGAATGATCAAGATTCAGTAACATTACACAGCCACTGAACTTTTAAAAGGATTTCTCATACTCCTGCTAGGCTGAAAAATCCTCATATCATTCTCAGTCTTGCTATAAACAAACATAAAATGTGTCTTTAAAAACATAAACGTAATGTCTCATTACCTTCTCCATCCTCCAACCCTGCTATAAAAACAGCTGGTTAAGGCAACCTGCAAAAATAAAATGACTGATTTCACAAGCACCGGTAAATTCCTCAGTACCCTGGTTAAGGCACAAATCTGAAGCAATTTAGCATAAAAAAATACTTGGGATGAAACCTATTAATGTGTATAACCATCTCTGGCAGCCACTCCAGCACACTATCTGACAATTAACCTTCAGAGTTCCTCACCATGCCTCTTTCCGTTTCCCATAGGATATTACTGTTTTGAAATATCTTGCTATACACACATACACAGTGATCATAAGAATACCTATTAAGCACTGGGATCACCAGGACATTCCAGGATTGGTTCTTACCAGGCCTTCCCCAGGTTTAATGTTGGTTAAATGAACCTCCTCTAGACATGCACACTGGCTCATCAATGGATCTGTAGTTGATCGGATGGCTTTATCACAAATGCCATTTAAAGTCTTGGCCTACAATGAGAACATACAAAAACAGTTACAAAATTTCTCTTCTGGCTTCTTCCTCTTTCAGTTTTCAAAAACAGAAAGGAAATGAGTTCTGGAACTTGGTCCACTAATAAATCATAGTTAAGAATCATCAAAGTAGAAGATTCATTAGTATAGATATATTCTACAGCATGTATATCTTCTTACTGTAACCTAGTACAATCAAACCATTTCCATTGGTGCCACCTCATCACTGCTAACAGATGCCAATACATCTTCAGGTGTTAAAAAAATATACAAATAATAGCAAAAAATTGTGTTTGGAGTTTTGTTTGCTTTAACCAAAATATAACCCATTAAAATATTGAAACATTTTAATGAATCTTTGTGGGAACAATTGACAGATTTTTGTTCTGTTGTTTGTTTCTGCTATGAGAATAAAATTGGTCATGTGTCAGAAAAAGTGAGGTACTGGTAACTTAAACGCACAAAGTTTTACAGTACAAGGCAGGACATCCAGCACTTAAGCCTTTCAGCATTACTTCTCTCCACCATGCCTCTGAACTGACCTCTTGTGGAATGCTTATGCAGGCAAGGTTCATATTTCCTTTTGACCAAAACATAACTGAACCTAAGCCAACATTGTAATGAAAGGCAAATTCTGACCTTGTATGTGTGTCAGTAAAGTCAGAGGCAGAACAGCTTTGTCTTGTACAACCTGTAACTAGCAGAATGGCTAATTAATCAAAAAAAAAAAAAAAAAAAGTCATAGTCCAAAAATCTGTGCTTTCTCTACACTCAGAAATTTCCTTAATGCCCCACAGTGTGGTTTGGGTTAACTGAAACAATACTGAAACTTAAAGTAGGTTACAACAGCTTAAAGGCAAGGGGAGAGAAGATTAGTACACAGTACAACAGTTAGTTACACACAATTTGGAAACCAACAGGGTAAGCCATCTTTCACAGGGGCTTTGAATCCTTCAGTCAAAGTAGACATATAATTACAGGACAGGGGGAGCTGCCTCGTAGGAAGACATTGGTTTGGATTCCAATGGCCCCTGGAAACAACAGCTCCAACGTTTTTCCTTTTGTTTTACATCAGATTTATAGAGCAGCAATAAAATAAATCAAAACAATGCTTAAGTGTGAATGCGAGGAACTGCTCAAACAAGGGAACTTCAAACAACAATACCTACTTCCAGAGTGGGTGTGCACAAATGGAAAAAAGAAAGATGCAAAAAAACTCTTTTACGTGGTTTCATTATTTATGGACATAATTATTTTTAGTTATTGTGCTACTAAATTCCTAAGCATCTATGAGCCAGAGGAAGGCCTTATCAAAGAGCACAGCCTGGTTCATGTCAAAAGCAGGAAGCGATGATTAACTGTTACAAAATATAAAAAGCATTCCATTACGCTCCTCGTTTTGTCACAAGGCTGTTTCAAACAACCCTGAAAACTCTAACTCAAGCACTATCAGAGACAGAACTTCAGTTCTGTGGCAGGGCAGCTCTTTTATGTGAAGAAGTTTAATAAGCCATAGTGCATTTAGGTCTTTCATAAATAGACACGTCGCAGACATACTTGGTTTGTTTAGACGACTATTATTTTACAGTACTACCCCTCCTAAGAAAATTTGAGGTCTAAATTCTCTTTATATATATATATATATTTAGATTAAAATAGCTCTGCAATGAAACTTTAATGAATACTTTACTCTGAGCTGTTACATACACTACCAGTCTGTTCAAACTTCATTAATTTCCTCTAGAGCAAAAAATATTCACAAAACAGCCCATAACAATGTTTACTTGAATACATCTGTATGTGTGGGATTGGAAAGCTGTTGTCAGTAGAGTCAGTAGAGTAGAGTAGAAGCCACCAAAATAAATGTGAACACAGGCAGCTGAGTTTCAACAGAAACGCATACTTACTACAGTCTGAACTTTATCTTCCATGTCAGCCACAGTGCAGTCCTAAAAACAAAACAAGAACAAAAGGCCTACATTAACCAATAATCACGTAAACACATCATCCCTGAAAACTCTGCAAAACCGCCACTTTAACCTCGACCTGAAATACAGTTATTCATGCTGCAAGGGATTAATCAGATTAGTTTCACCCAATAGGGCTCAAATGTACTGTTAAACAACTATTTTCTGGCTCTGGCAGAAAGCACTAATAAACCTTGAAAGCTAAGAGAACATGGGATTCAATTACAGCCAACAGACTTTTCCAGAAAAACAGAGCCCTGCACAATAAAACTAGACTCTCAGGAGGCCGGGCACATGAGCTTGCCTTACTCTGATAAACACCAATTTAAGAGCTGCTGTGTCCCAGGCATCAAAATGGATCCAAAACATCTATTTTGTTAAAAATAGAAAAGCGATTTTTTTTTTTTAAATATGCTATTGATGACACTCCTGAGGGCCAGAGGACTGCACAGAAAGTATTATTTACACAGCCCAGGTACAAGTCTTTGAGCTGAAACAAGTTCATGTCACAAGCTACAGAAGCCATCATTGTTTTCTGCAAGAAGAGCTAGAGAATGGCAACAGATTCTCAGATTCAAAAGTTAAAATAGCAAGTAAATAATGAAACAAGATCTACAGTATCTCTAAGGAGAAAACCCTCAAACTCCAAGCATTTAAACAAGCTTAAAACCCAAGATACTTGCCTCGTTGGCATGGCAAGGTTTTGGTAGCAAGGGAACTACAGGGTGGCTTCTGTGTGAAGCTACTAGAAGCCTGCCCTGTTTGATGGAGCCTAAATCCCCTAAAGATTTTTCAGCTCTCTCTTTTCCAAACCAGTGCATTCCTTCAGACCATTTCTAATGTACCTGCAGTGTCCCAGTACAAAATTGCATTGATTCTTCTCTCATTAATGATTTTTCTTATATGCACCAATCCTGTTCCTTACTGTAGCTCATACCAAGTTGGCAGAGAAGTACTCCGATAGTTTTTAAAAGGCTAGGATTGTATTTGCCAACTTCCATTCCCCTGCCGTCAAAGGCTGATTTAACTGAAAGATTAGACACCATTTTTAGTAGTTTTATTAATACAGTTCAGCAATCTCATATCTCAGTTCCTGTAGCACTCTTGGGTGAATACCATCTGCTACTAGAAACACTTACTGTTCTACTTCACAATCTGCAAATCTGTAGCTGTAAATCACTGACTTTCTGCAATTGCACATGCAACACCTAAACAAGAAGGGCATTCAGCAGCAAGCCAAACTTGTGCTTCTTTGAACTTACATTGTACTATCCAGACACTGTCCTTTCACAATGATCCAACTGATAAAATTTGGTGTTATCATGGCTTGACAACTCACAGGATGTTTCTATCCTTTGACATCATCCCCTCAAAACTGGGAGAGAATCACCCATGTCACAGGACATGGCTCTTCGGAGTTCAAACAACATATAGCCACTAATGTACTATGACAAGTAGTACATCAGACTAATGACTACGAGCAAGTTTGGCTGGAACTGAAGTGTGCACGCAGTGCTTCACAGCCAAAGCAGCAGGTTGCTGTCAGAACACTTTCAAAGACATGCAGTATTACTCAGAGAGCAAAATTACATAGTTTGCCAAAATTGCCAGAGTTGCTATATGTCCTTTTAGCTGTTAACAATATAAGCACCCTTCACACAGCTGATAAATGGAGTTTTGAAACAAAACTGCAGTCTCGCACTACTGGTAGAAGAAGCCAGGCTAGCAGGGTTTGTTTTGCAAAGGTAGCAGCTCCTTCCATTACATGTATCATTTTCCATCTGATGGATAAAACACTCTGTATGGGACAATACCTAGGGAGTCTGTTTTTCAACATGTTCAGAACTTGAAAATCTTTAAATGTAGACCAACTGTTCTAAAAAATAAACCTCTTCCCATTAAAGCTCAAGAAAGTGAGTAGCCTTTAAACCAGTCACTTAAGACACAGCCAGCAACAGCAAAATTGGAAATTGAGGGGGACAACACACAACTGAAACTGACCTTCATGGACCTTTCAAGCAAGCTGTCATTTCCAGATCTGCCTTCCAATTAGCACTCTGCACACAGTGAGAACATTACTTCCCCTAAACACCCCCCTTCCTTCCCTTTTGGAAAGCAAAGTGGAAAAGAAATCAGCTGACCTTCTGAACAGTAGTAGTGAGATCCAAGCAGAGCTGAATGATTCTGTTCTTCATTGATGAAAAGTCAGCAATACCCGTAAATGGGGTCCTGCAAGAGAAAATTCCCTTTACATAAAAGCGACCTGTCTTCTCCCACCCTACCTTACCAGTGAAGAATAGCAAATGAGAGCAAGCATTACAATTCTGACATCCATACAAGTTTGAGGATCCAGTTTTATAATATAAATATTCCTGACTGCATAGCCCTGCTCTGTCCTTGCACCAAATTTGGTGAATATCTAGTCCTGTGGTGAGCAAGTTCAGAAAGCAAAACTAGAAGAAAAGGTCCATTTTCTGAACTACAGCTCTCTCAGCTGTACGCTCATGTCAGATCACACTGACTGTTGTAAAAATCACACTCGTGGGCCTGCCAGTGAGTAGCCTTCTAAATCCCACATTTATGATTACTAAACTCGAGGGGGGGGAAGTCTCTAAATGAAGAAAAATGGATTTTCAATTGAGCCTCACTGCACCTCTGTGTGTAAATCTTGGAAAAGGATCATTATCTGTAGGGCAGCTTTAAAGCCTATAGAATCTCACCTCAGACCTTCCAGACAGCTGAAAGAACTAGAAGGGGGGTTAAGAAGCAACCCCAAATATCTTGCTGACTGAGGTGCAGAAGAAATTTAGGGCAAGCTACCAGCAACAGGGTGAGAGGAGAGGATCAAGTGAGAAGCACATTGTTAACATCATTGCCTGGACACAGAACAAACTGCAAGGTGAAGGGCAGAGATACTGAAGGATAAAAGGGCTCCTTGCTGCTGGTCCCCATGCAGCTTTCCTCCTAACCCTTCTTCTTGGGAAAGCTGGCAAGGGTCTTGAGAATTTACATTCATCTGCTATCATGGACAGCATCCCTGGCAGCAAGCAATTGCTCTAGTGCCTGTTTGCTTTCTCTGCAGCTGTCACAGAACAACTCTGGCTCTTGTCAGGGAAAACAAACCCCACACAAACACCAAATTGAATAAAGAAATAACTAAACAAAACACATCCATCCCTATTCCCATCCTACCCCCCAAGAAAAAAATATGGCAGATGGAGTCTGTCAAATCACAGAGCTAAGGCCACAATTTGAACAGAACACTAACCATTTTTTACAAAAGGACCTGCCAATGACAAGTAATTTAGAAGGTAGGACGGGGGCAGGGGAAAATCACATGTATGAAAAACTGACCTGAACAGGAAGGCTCCTACTTTTATGAATACCAGTTTGGGTATAATGTTAGCAGTTTCATTGGTTTTAGTAAGACTGAAAGCACAGAAGTAGATATCCTAGATTAAATTTGTCCACTAGAGCCCTTCTGGCAACACCAAAGAAGGGGTGAGATCATAGGGTCACTGACTGGTTTGGGCTGGAAGGTCCCTTAAACATCATCTAGTTCCAACCCCCCTGCCATGGACAGGGACACCTTCCACTAGACCAGGTTGCTCAAAGCTCCATCTAACCTGGCCTTGAACACTTCCAGAGATGGAGCAGCCACAGCTTCTCTGGGCAGCATCTTTCAGTGTCTCACCACAACAGAATGTCTGGAGTAGAAACTTAAAAATGTCACTTGTAGTTCTCTCCATATCATATAACAGCATAACTGCATAAAGATCTTCACACTCAAGCATCTAGAAACTGTCCTACAAGGAGAAGCAAGTCATTACAGTAGTAAACCAAAATATAAAGATTTTATTCTTACCTGTCCAACCATGCAAGCAAGGCTTTGGCAGCACCAATAAGCTCTACCACAGAAGTAAGGAATTCATTGGGGGGCTTGCGAGAGGTGTGTCCATCATAATTTGAGCTTTTCCTACGGCTGCTGATGTAATTTTGCAGATTGTTGGATGATGCTCGCAGTTTGAGAACCAGGTTCTTCATATTGTCTGTTTCAAGGCCATAGTTCTGCGAGGAATATTATTAAGCTTGATGAATCTCCTTATTGAGTCCTTCTATTTATTATACTGCAAGTTACAAACATATATGGGATGAAAGTTCTAAGGATTGGGGTTTTGTTGTTGTTTTTTTTTTTTCCTCAAAAATGCCTTCTAAGACTTTTTTTTCTACATGACAGCCACTTAAGAATAGTTTTGTTCATGCCAAACTCCCTCAGTTTCTGACATTAATGAGATCTGAGAACACCTTTTCAGTCAGAATGAAATTGCAGTGTCCTACCAGATGGCATTTACCTTTTAAAATGTGTTTGGAATAACATGACTGTGTTGCTTCTCTTTTTGCTAAAGGAAAGCAAATGCTGGTTTTTCTTAAAATATTTTCTATACTGTGGTACATAAACACTGGAATAACATTGCATTCACAACTAAATATAAATTTAATCTGGCAAGAGATAAAAACATCAACAGGAAGCAAACGTAATTTCATAGTCACAAGCTTGAATAAATATTTGGATCACAAGTTTTCAGTAACTGCTCCTTGATTATAGCAGTGCAATGACTGGCAAGTTTGAGGACTGTGTTAACACTATACATAGTAATTAAAACCATCTTTCGATGTTGTATTTTTTATTCAACAGCATCTTTATAAATATTTGAAACCTAAAAAATCTGTAAGTACTGCCTGCAATTTCAACTTTGCAAATTCAAATACAACCAAACCACAATTCCCAAGATTAAAACCCAATTTGGTTTAATGCAACACATTGATCATCTCATGCTAGACATGTCAGAAATGATGTATCTGTTCTAAAGACAACTCAATTTTGTAATCAAGATTATGTTTGTGCTGTCAGCTTGCAAATGTGTGAATTATGTATCACCATGTTACTATGTTCATTTTTGAGTTATTCCACCTTGCAAAACCTCAGTGGACATCTTATCAAAGTCTCAGACAACGCTTAGCTCTGAGAGTGAAAATCACCACCCAAAAATACAAGACAACCCTGCCTTACTCCATTCTCTTGCTGCTACAGACTCTTACTACCAACCTCGAAGTTCCATAGCTTAGTCAGCTATACTATACCCTTTCTCCTTTCCTTCTCAAAAAACTAAAGCAACTAAAGCAAATCTTAATTCCATTCAATTCCAAGCTTCCAGAGGTTTCTGATGCCTTCACTCACAATCACAGCATCACCAGGCTGAAGGGGAGCTCAGGAGGTTTCAGTCCAACCTCCTGCTCACAGCAGGCTCAGCTATGAGCTCAAACCAGCTTGTTCCAGTCAGGTCTTGAAAACCTCCAAGGATGGAGACTGCAGAACCCTTCTGAGCAACCTGATCCATCATCTGACTGTACCTAGGGTGAAAACGGGTTTCCTTATGTCCAGCCTGAACCTCTGATTTCAACTTCTGCCAAAAGTCCCTCATCCTCCCGCCATGCAACACCATGAACAGCCCAGCTCTGTCATCCTGCCAACTGTGCTCCCCATCACAGTAGGTGCTGGGAATTTGCTGTTAAGGCCTCCCTGAAACCTTCTCTTCTGTGTGCTGAAAAAGTTCCAGGCCCTCAGCCTCTCCTCATGGGTGAGTAAACCCAGCCCTGACTAACCTGGTAGCCCTCCACTGAGATTGGACTAGTTTGTCTATCTCTGTCCTGTACTTGGGAGAAGGGTCATACATAGACTAACGAGCGCCGAGTAAAGGGTTGTGGATGATTTTCTGGCAAAGAACAGCCACATACCCAGATCAGCAAGTGCCTACATGGAGTTCGACATGAGCCAAGGAACAACAAAAGGTGAAGGAGGATGGGAGCGAGGCACTGGGAGTGAGAATCCCAGCAAGATAAGAAGGAGCTGGAATTTACTGAGTTGATAAATTGAGGACTGTTGGAAAACTTTGAAGGTCAGGTTTTCACACCTGTGCTTAACCAATTATATGTTAGTTGTTAAGGGCCTCACAGATATGTGTCCAATCACAATGTGCCAAGTTAGTGAAAACAACTTTAAAAAATAGTATATAAAGAGTTAGTTTTCTAGAATAAATGGCTTTGTCTGATCACATTAATCTCCGACTGAGTCTATTTCCCCGACAAAGGGTGATAATCACTTCACTCCCTCTTCCATTAACGCAACCCAAGATGCTGCTGACCACCTTGCTGCCGGGGCACACTGCCGGCTTGCGGCTCCATTCCCTCCAGTCAAGCACCCATAAAACAGGCCCTCAGACCAAGTCATTTACAAAAGATGAAACAGAACCCTCACCCTAAAGAAACCCATCAGTGTAAGGAGAGGTTTCAGCTACTCAGCTACCTGCAGAAAAATTCACCAGCTCCTATGCATAAAATCCCAGGGGGTGTAAGTTACACAAATGCCTGCCCTCCTGCCCCTGAGAACTCTTGGCAAGGAAGCACCCTAAAAGTGCAGCCAGGAGCAGGGGTTGAGAGGATATATCCAATTTAAAAAAATGCCACTGCTGCAACAGCAAAGGATATCCTTAAATTTTCCAGCATCACAGAGAGGGAAAGATTTGGATTACTAAACAATGTTGAAGTACTTGCCTACTGTCATGTATGACCTTATCACCTTTTAATTAAAACAGAGAAAAAAAAAAACAAACAACCCACCAAACACACACACAAGACCATCATTCAGATGCATCTCTTACAGTTACTTTTCTCCTCCTCACAGGACACTAAATATTAATCTATTTTTTGAGGAATACTTTTTCACCAACAGGACTGGATGTGGGGTAAGTTCCTGTGGCCACAAAACTTTGAAAGTAGCCATATGTCAAAAATCTCATCCTTTAGCAAGGGAATTAGAGGATGCTGATCCCCTTTACCTCCATAAAGGGACAGAAAACACAACAGAGTCTGTTTTCTGTACAGTGGCATTGCCACCTAATGACTCCCATCAGAACTTGAGAGAGCCTTGATATATTTAAGTATCTCCAGGTCTTTCTTTCTGTCATTCAAATGCAGAAATTGTGCCCAGCACCTGTGGGTGTCTGCAATTAGAGATGGCCCCAGCATTTAAATGGACATATGTTAATATACCACATCAGATTTTGGCTTTAGCCCTAAACCATTCACATTCTCCTTATCATAACACTTTCACCTTATTTATACAGCAGGTCAAAACGGTGCAACTTTTCCAGTTCAGCTAGTTTTTAAATAATTCTAGCAAGTAGCTCCGTTTCAAGGTGGACTTCAGCAAGACAGATGTTGCCTCTGGAGATATACGGGCACCAGCTTCAGACTGCAACTGGCCTCCTCAACAGCCTATCAGCAGTACATCACAGCCAAGCTCTCCAGTCACTGCACTAAGCTTTCCTACAGCTTCCCCCAGAGACTCTGCAGAGTGCACCAGACTTATCTAAACTGGCAGCCTGTACTCTAGGAAAAGTCCTGGCTAAGCACTATGCCTATTTAGCACAAAAAGGAACACGCAGCTCTCCAGTACAGATGACCGAATTCCTCAACTACAAGATCAGACCTGAGGAATGAACTTCCCCAGAACAAAGGGTCATCACAACCCAAAACACCTCACTTCCAGAGGCAAGCCAGTCTTCTCACCTGTTTGAAGTAATACACAGAAAGCATTATGCCCCTTCACCACATATAGCAATATTTCCATGCAAATTGACACTATCTCAAGCATCTCACACATAACTACTTATTCCTGCTGTTATTCTGCAACTTCCCTTGCAGTGTCCAGTCTGTTGGGAGGGCTGGTTTGGGGAACTAAACCATTCAAAAACATCTATTTCCTTTTTACTGTAATGTGCTCTCACCTGGTTTAGCTCCCTGAAATAGCTCACTTCAGAGTCAGGTAGGTGCAAGCACAAAAGATCACTAATAGAAGGCAGCAGCTGACTTGGATTAATTTGATTTGTCATGGAGCAGTAGCCCCAATTCAGGACAGATAGGAATGCTGATAGCACAGCAGCACACTAAGCAGCCTTCTCAGCAGCACACAGTTGAAGTGCAGAACTTAACAGGCTTTTTTGAAATACTTCTAGATAACTGAGGCGACAATATTTAACAGATTATTTAAGCAACCAAAAGGTTTTAGATGTTGTTCATGAACTGAAGAACACATTACGTTTTCATACCACTCCCGATTTCAAACATCAAAGTTGCTTTCATCAAAACACAGGCTGAAGCCAGCGATCAAGAGCACCTTATGTCAAACATTCCCAGCTTGTTACTCATTAACCTGCGGAGCCACATGTGGGGCTGGGAGGGAGATACAGCATGCCCACATGCACACGGGAGCACAGGCACACAAGAGCATGCTCTTTCTGAACACCATTCCGTTTAATGAGAAAAAGCACTGACCAAATAATTGCTTAAGGTCAGGCAGCCAACATTTTAAATAAATAAATAAATAAATAGCTTGGCTAACTGAAGTCAAAAGAGCACAGCAGTTGCGACAGGCTCTACTACTGCCCAGGGGCAACATCCCCTTCCCCTTCACAGCCGTGTGCATGGGCCACAGTGCAATGAGCTGGATCTGCTGGCTGACCCAACTGAAAACCAGCTCTGGGGGAAGAAAAAAAATGAAGAACAAACTGAATGCCTGCTCAAAAGCTGATCTGTCTCGTTGCACGCCTTTATAATAAACACTAGAGTTAACACAAGGCACTGACACAGTCACCCATTCTTGCTCTCTCCCTTTTAACAAAAATGCATCCTAAAGAATCCTTAGGAGTCCTGAACTGCCTAACAAACATCACTAAATTTAAAGTCGAGACCTCTAGAAAACTGAAATATTATGTGGCGATGCAGGGATGTGGTGCTTTTGACAATGATTAGCCACTAATAAGTCTTCATGTATGCATGTTCTATTTTATGTTTTGAAGCTTTATTTTGTTGTTCTGCCAGCATATTTGCAGTGCATTACTACCAGTGAAATTATCAAAGGTACAACACTAAAAACTATGTTATTTTTGGTTGGAGTGAGGTGGGGTTGGTTTGGGGTTTGTTGTTGTTTTGTTCTTGGACTTGGATTTTTTTGTTGTTGTTTTGTGTGTGTGTGTGTGAGGGTTTTTTGTTTGTTTTTGTTTATAAGACTGCTTAAAACTAGTATCTCTTCATTCCAACCTCCAGAAAAATCAGCTACTTTTATGCTTCCAAACTCTCCCATCATACAGTGTCAATAAAGATTCACAAACCTAATCCAAACAACACATTAAAAGGGAAAATATTTGCATAGAGTTTCCTGTTAATGCTTGCATTGTTTTATATTTATTAAGCTCAAACAGGCAAGACTACTCATCAGGGAATAATAAGTATTCAGTTTTCACCACTGCTCTAGATGTTTCTTGTATCAGTTCTTGGCTGAGAAAGCTTATTTTCTGGATCCCTGCCACTGCTTTTGTGGTTTTGCATGAGTTTAATAAGCATACTTGTGCATGTTTGTTTCCCCTTCCCCAAATATTTCAGTCAATTAAGAAATGTCTTCCTCCCACCCTTTTTCTCCACCAGACAAACATTGTCAACAAAAAGATGGAGGTCCTCAAGTTGGTGTTTCTTTTTCCCCTCTGAGGAATTCAGTTTCTTTGACACATTCTCTAAATTCCTTAAATAAGCCTTCAACACCTGTTCAGAAAATTATTAGACCAGCTCAAGACTGACAGACATGTGCATTCACATGAAATTTTCAATTTTTATCCCTGTCCACACACTATCCCACTGCCTCTTCAGCTGCAGCTTCGTTGCACATGCAGCCACTGCTATGAGGAGATGAGGGAACACTATGCCATCAACCAAAGCAGCAGAGAAAAATGCATTCATTTCTCTTTCAGCTGTCCTGGTTCTAGAGTTTACTTACACCAGACACCATAACTGCAGACATATTTTCAGCTTGGCAGAGTAACCGCCAAAAAATAATAATAATAATAATAAAAATTTTTAAAAAATGAGTATTTGGTGGTTTTTCTCCAGGAAAGGAGTACCTGCACGCTGTGTTTTTACAGCTGATCTACTGAGGCTGGGAAAAAGGTCTGTATGGTCAATGCCTGAAAAGAGCTACTGCAGGAGAAAGGTGTTCCAAGACTGCTGCTTCACTGCATTTAGAGCTGTAACCGTTCTTGTTGTGTAAGGGAACCAAAGCACTGATCTGAAGGAAGTTCAGCTGGGAAACTGCCAAGGCAAAACTAGATAAAAAGGGAAATTCTTCTTAAGGACTCCCTGACTGGAGAACCAGAAAAATAAATCCCCAAGATAGTTCCTTTGCATTCAAGGCTCCAAAATTTACACAAATGTTACCATATACACACGCACACATAAACCTCCCCCACTAAATTATATCAATACACACACGCACTTTCAAAGAACTAATACAGACGGAACAGGGAAGCCTTTGCTCCCTCACACAAAGAGACAGCGAAGTAAGAAATTGGCTGTCATTAGACCTTAAAACACACCATCCCTCAGGAACAATATCAATGGTGATTTTATATAACAATCCCAAAAACTCAAGGGAAGGGGCATCAAGAAGGTGAAAAAGGGCATGTCTAACACACAGGAATTCTTCCTCCACCTCTTAATAGGGAACAAGGACATTGCAGCTGCAATACATGAATTCTGTCTAATACATTAACTTGAGCTGCATTTCACAAAAGATTTCCAGAAATGAGTCTGAGGTCAGAACTTTTGTCTACAAAGGAAATTCGAAGGAAATTGTAGGAGATAAAACACAGCTTTAGGTTCTGGCATTCATTCAGCTTTGTTCATTTTATGCTAATATTTTTGAAAGTCAGACAAAAAAAAACCTGCCTTTGGGGGCTGCCACATCCATTACTTGAGTCAGGACTGCATACAGCACAGTACAGATCCCCTCAACTGGCTGATAGATGATTATTCCTTCCCACAACATGAACTGCATTTCAGGCTAACTCCATTCTTCTGTATAGATTTTCAAGTTAAATGTTAAAATTTTTTTATATATTAAATATTGAAAGGAAATAAAATGTTTTTCAAATATAAGAGCAACTCCTTGGGAAACATTTCAGATTGTATGAAGCGATTTCCTTAAATACACTCCTTTCAGGCTTTCCAATTTTTTTCCTGGTCATGGAGTACAAATGATCCCTGTAGCACCTCTGCTGCAAATAAAGCACATATTACAAAGGCAATAAAGACTCTCCATTTTAAGAAGAGTATGCTGAGGCACTGCAGGTATTGCCTAATGAAGGGCAGCCAGGCAAGTGCTGGCTAAGGAATCATCAGGCAGCCTTTCCCACCCTTCTCCCTGATGTAATCATATATACCTCTGGCTCTCATTCGCTGTGTTACATCAAACATACCTTCAAGACTGTCTCCAAACTACAGCTTTTAAATAAAGCCTGCACTAGCAAAACAATCTGAAATCTATTTATTCTTTCCCGAGTGTTTGCTTTAAAAGTATCTGTGCAGTTATATATCAGGAGTAGGGCAGAGGAACAGTTTAACTTCTGAATCCAATGGGAGCTGAACTCATTACAACTGTAACTGAGTCAGTAAAACATCCCTCATCTCACAAACATTTTCTTTGCTTTGTATGTAGATTACAGAATTGTCCTAAATCCATTTCAACTGATACAAGGAACCATTAACAGCTGTCATTTCAACAGTATATATTCCATTTTCTTTGACAAATTCACTCTACTCAAGAGAAATTTTAATCACTCTGTTCACTAACAGAAGCCAGAAGATCTAACAATGCTACTCAGATAACTTCTTTCTTTAGAAGAGCAACCAAATTAATTAGCATTGCCTCTTATGAGGAAAAAGTTAAAGAGCTATTAATATAAACCTTGTGAGAATTAAACAAATCCTTAATGTTTTCTTTTACTGTGATGTGTAGCAGAAAGCAAAAGACAAGTATTCCAGTTTTATCAGACTCGCCTTAGTTATTCACCCAAAAGAGCTCTTTAAGAAATTCTTTGCGTATCTGTTCACCACTTAACTAACCAGTGCACAAAGGAGATCCACAGCCTCTAGAACCAGTTCCTGGTGTCCAATTCGCGAGATGCCCAAGTCTTCAAGGTCCTGGTGAGAAATCTGTAACAGCTGTTCACCGTTTATCTTCTCCCGTTCAAATTTATGGACATACTGCTGCAGGCAATCATCCAGGCCTACCGAAACACAAAAGAGAGAAGATGATGTGATTACAGATTTCTTTTTTTCTAATTGTGGGAAAGGGGGAAGGAAACAACACCAAATTGCAACCCCACAAAAACAAAAACAAACCCTGCAGAAGGCACAGATTGAAAATTCATATACTATGTGATGCCAAATGATGAAATAAACTTGTAGTGCAACTGAAGTTGTCCCACAGGGACAGAAAAAACAAAGCACGCAGATTATGTGGATCTTTGGGTCACTAAAGTCAATGCTCTACCTGCCTGCTCCTTCTGGGTCAATGTTATCAGGTAAGAATGTCCTTTTGGTTTGTGCATAGGGTAACCCAAAACTCTGAAGGGCAAACAAAGCAACAAGAGCAAAAAAAAAGCAACAAGGCAAGGCAAGAACAAAGATCTTGCCCAAATTCTAGTTGGACAAGTAAACAAACAAAAGCACAAAACCCCACAGTTCCCCATCCACTTATACATAAAAGGGCTGAATGAATGATGAGAGGAAAATGGAACAATCAAAGGCAAAGGAATCAAAATGATGTTTGGCTCAAGTCTCATTAGTCCCGTGATTTACAAGACTCTACAGCTTCCTGAATCAGCCATTCCTCCTTCCCCTCACTAAGGATTAACGGCATTCACTAATAAGAAATCCTATTCACTTTTGTATCTATGAAGTATTTTTAAAACAGTTTATTTTGTCCCAGTAATATTCCTCAAATCCTCACTTTAAATTGTGATTCTGTTCTCTACAATATCCTCTCCCCAGTGATTAAAGAAAAGATTTCTGGTTCTCATTTTGTTTTATTTAACTAAACTTCATGTACTAATCCTGTTTTTTTGTGTATTCTTATTTCCTCTGTTCTTAAAGATCCTGTGAGCAGCAACTATCTAGGAAAAAAAAAAATTTGGATGGATGTGTTATTTTAAAGATGATGCAGGGCTCTTGATGCCCTGTTCCATTTCAACATATTAGCTTGAGCAAGAGGAACAGATACAATTAGGTCTGTTTTATAGAAATACACTACAGTCACTGTAAATAGTTGACAAGCAAAAATTCAGATTACACATTCAACATCTCCTTTGTAGCATCCACAATAGCTATGTTTGCTTGACCATTCAGTTCTTCAAAAATTGAACCTTTAGCTGTAATAAAGGATGTTTATCCACGACGCTGGCTCAAAAGGAAGCCACTGACATGGCCAGGATGTTGAATGGTGCAGATGAGAAACATGAAGAGCATCCTGATCTACAAGGAAATGAGAGCCAGAAAACCAGCACCTAATTCCACTCATGTAGCCACAGTAGCAGCTTGGAAAACAAGCACTCCCTGCGCACGCTACTGCCAAGAAAACACTCAAGACAAATCACGAGGGGGTTCCAGAAGTCACATGAAACAATCTCTTTTCATAACAGCAGCACGAGCAGTCACCACTGCCTTGCACTGTCTGGTCCCAGCAGATCTGTAGATTAAGGATTTTCAAAGCCATAGGCTTAGTTAACACACATCACCTGCCTTTTAACTCTCACTCAGAAATTAATAAAAACAGACACCCTGGCACTTAACAGTCACCCCTTTAAATGACTCGGGCAAGTGTAATTATTACAGTACATCAAAATCTGGCTGAACAAGCTTGACTTGTCCACATGCAGAGCTACTAGTGTGCACAGCTTGATTTTCAAGCATAATTATGAATGGGAAAACCCGCATGCAAGATGAGCAGAGTCTCCCAGGGCTACAGTTGTTTGGGGTTCACCATTATTTCTTCCCATCTGTCTTGGCAAGGCCACATAATTTTGAAAATTGAGCCCAGTGTTCTCTTTCCCACAGGCACCAAGTCCCCCCTTAGGCTGTACAAACTCTTTTCCCAGGAAAAATAATAAAAAGATCTGGCCTTCACTATTTAACAATTTATTTTTTCAAAACAAATTCTCAGCCGGGGCTGACATACAGTGCACATATTTCGCATTCCCAATTTTTATTGCTGTCTTGCAGACCACTGTTTCCCACCATTTGCCATTGTAAGCCCCTAGTTTCCATTAAGAATTACACAAACACCTAAAATAAAACACTTTATTCAGCATGCAATGAAGTTTTCTGTTTTAAGGTTTTCCGGATGCAGTGTTGCTTTTGCCTACTATCCTTCCTGTGTATTGACTCAACTTTCTAGATCCTCATTCTATGGTAAAACGTGAGACTCAGTTATATTACACACACAAACCCCCAAGAAATACAAATATGGCTTTCAGCTTTCTTTTTTTAATTCATGCTTGCCTGTTCCTTGAAAGTCTATTACAACTTGAACAGCTACCTCAAATATTTTTAATGAGACCTTAAAAACAACACTCTTGCAATCACACCGTACAACTTTATTTTATAAAAAAAATATCACAAAAATCACACAAATGTTAATTCAAAACAGCCAACACAGATGCACAGCAGCTCAGCTAGAAATGTATTAAAATGACCAAAACTATGCAAAGCAGGAAGTGAGGACAGACCCACGTACTCATAGCAAGCATTCACTAACGGTTTAAGATGAGCTTACTAACTTTAGTGTTATTATTTTTACTAGGAAACATATGGAAAAATCTTAAACATTTTAATTGAGATTGTAACCACATGTATGGTTTATTGTTTAATTTTCTCTCATATCAACAAAACGGTTAAACATCATATACAAACCAGAAAATTCCTATTTTGTCAAGAAAGAAAAAGGGAGGAAAAAAACCTCTCATAAATCAGTTCAATAAACTAAACAAAATAATATTTACGTTTTTAAAGTCATCATTCAAATGCCACTGGCCGTTTTTTTTTTTTTCTTTTCCTTCATCAAAACATCTTAGTTCTTTCCATGTATTTTCTCTGAGCTTCAGAGCCTCATGCAGACTTGGTATTGCCCTTTAACAATCTGGATATTGTTGAGAAACTTAGATGAATTGAAAAGCCTACATTACTCAGAAGGCCACTTTCTTACACGCAGGGTCACTGTCAACAGTGCAATATTCACAGGTTCAAGTAAGAAAAGAGTTTTCTCTCTTTTATTTTTTTAACACCACAATTAAGACTGACATTGGAAAAGATGTCCATATTTGTCCTTTACCCACTCAGGAGCCTTTCTGAAGTCTGATCTATTAATTTTATGCTCAAAGTATGTTTAAAAAGCAATTGTCTCAACTGCATATGAGAAATATTACTTGCACATACATCAAAACCATGCACAAAAGATACCACCCTTCCTACTTACATAATTTTTCGAGAATGAGGAAAGATGGAAATAGCAATTTCAGAATGTTACTCAAGTTTTACAATGATAGCAGCATTGATTTTTTGGGAAGGGAGGGAGAAAGAATAGTCTAGTTAGTGTTACTGCTATCATGAAAACTCTTCTGAGGAACTGCAGTGCAACTCAAACAAAACTCCCAAATTTTGGCAGGTGTAGAGATGTGCAATAGATACTACGAACTGTCTAGACTTTTATGTCTAAAATAACCTTCCACGACTACGCAAAGCACCCCAGAAGACATTCAATACCTTGCATTCATGCAAAAGCACTAGGACAGAGCTTACACTTAACGGATTTCCACTGATACCCATCTCAGTCTGTTTCCAAGATTAAGAAAGTTATTTTGAATAAAAACTGGGGAGGCAAAAAAACACTTTGAGGGAATTAAGGGGGAGGCTTGGATCCAAGCCATAACTATCAGTTTACTATTCAGAGAAAACATTTCTACTGTTGATAGATGTCAGCCATCCAGCAATGACATATCCCAAAGTCCTAGAGATGCGTGTTTTACAAGCTGAGCCGTTAAATAGCTCCATGCTTTTTTCTCACTTCTGTGCAGGACATTACCAGACAATTTACCTACCATAAAACAGTAAAAACAGTTAACTAATGTATTACAGCCACAGGTCCAAAACCAGCTGACTTGCCATCTCTTCTTTCCTCCTACCATCCCACTCTCTCCTCTTGTGAAACCACAGAGTCTACACACTTCAATATGGCAAGGCAGGGAGGGGCTGGAAGCAAGGAAAAGAAAGGAGAGATAAACAGGGCAAGGAACTGAGGAAGGAACATTTAAAGGGAACTGGAAGGTGACAGGGATCATTTTCCTTTAGTTCAGGAACTTGAACAGAGTCTCAGGTTAGCTTGTGAAACACCAAAGCTGTCGTGAGGAAGCAGGAGGAGCACAAGCCAGAAGAAGAAGAACTCAGAAGAAGAACTCAGAAGAACTGTACAGAAGAATAACTCACAACTATAAGACCTCTTTCACATAGCACTACCATGGGGATCATCACTCACTGTCTCAATGAAATATAGCCTTATTTTATGAATATGTACTCATCTCTTCTCTGTTGGGTGTCTCTAATAAACTGCAAGCACCTCGTGTCTCGAGGTAGCACCAAGGTTCAATTACAATCCCCATCCACTTGAGGAGCTCCCCAGGACAGCTAGCTAGGTGGGACTGCTGAAGCCTTTTTTGCCTCATCACATTAAGAAACACACATTCAAATGTTTCAAGAATCCGACCTTCCTACCTAAGAAGGTCACTCTAATTCCGGTCTCCCCTTCCGGGTCTATTCAGTTGCCACTTCTAGTCTCCAAAGACTCCTTGCACACACCAGCTTCAATGCATCCCCCTAAGCTTTGAAATATCTATTCTAGGAGAATCTTTGACATACCCTATGGTACGTGCTATTGTACCATCATTTATATGCCACATCATTTTATAACTGTTATTGCGATAGCTTCCTCCCTTCATTTCCTCCATTTATTTCAGGACTGGAAGAAATTAAACAAGAAAAAGCATGAGGGAATCAAGGCAGCAAATGAACACTAAAAAGAAAACGGTACTTCATAAGTGGGTGAACCAGCACCTAAGAAAGCAAATTAAAGGGGAAAAGGGTCTGCAAGACAGCTGTGAAAAGCTGAAGCATTTCCATCAGACAGGTACAGAGTGAAAATGAAGAAAATGAAAAGTTCAAGGAGAAAAAAAAAAAACTCATGCAGTTTTCTTTAATACACAATGCAGTGGGAAGGTAGCTCTATTGTAACACCACAGATGCCATTCTTCTCCTGCAATATTACAGACATAGCCAGGAATTTAAAAATCCTTTAAAAAGATGATAAAAATAAATTTAGAACAGTCAGTGGAAGCTTAATTCAGTAATAATTTGAGCCTAGGTAAGAACTGACTTTCTAGGACCCACATGCCTGAATGTTTTTTAGCTATTATGGCTGATTTAGCATTTATCTTTCTACAAGTTATCAAAACAAAAGTTTAGTTATCAGGTGGTTTGAGCCATACGTAGGGGCCGGAAAAGAGCTCAAGTTTGCCAAGAGCTTACCTTGCCAAGAGAAAATAAAAGCTTTTAAGAAATCTTTGAATTACTGTAAAACAACCTTCCTCGTTCAATTCTTTAATCCAAGTGGTTTCACAATCACTCATAACAGTGCCACCATCTAAAGTATCAATCATTAAAAAACCAAAAAAACCCCACAGAATTGAAGGGCAAGAGCTGCTTATTAACAGCACAAACATTTCCTGCATGAACCAGCTTATTTATAAAACAAATTCTCACGTAATCAATTGTGAGCAACTCCTTGCTTTTCTGTTTAATCATCTGCATCCTACCCAATCGGGCACAACCTGTTGCCTCACCAGGCATTAGGTCTAGTTTTGCTGAAGACAGGCATTGCCTAGAACTGCCAGAATGGTACAAGTTTCTTGTCTGTCCCCCAGTTCATACACGAATGGAGCCATAAAAATTGCTGGCCTCTGCTTGCCATCAGGGATGCAAAGGGCAGATCCCTCATGAAGGCCACAGCAGGACAGAGGGAAAAGGGCAAAGCTTTCAACTTTGATAATAAGTGCTTTACTGTCCCCTCTGACTGACAGTTGCACAGAAAGCTTTTTGCAACATGTTCCTATTTTCAGTATTTCCAACTAACATATTTAGCCTGGAAAAACAGACTACATACACATGCATTCACACTACCTCAAAAGAAATCAATTCATTCCATTCAAATCCACCCATAAATCTCTTAGATCCTTTTGAACGCAAAACTGAAAGCTTTGCCTTGTAATAAAAGAACTGGTGGGTAAATTTGGGCTGTAAACCATCCTGACCAGAGGGCTATGGAAACTGTGTTTAACCTATTGTTGCTCCATATAGATGCAATCTCAGACTGACAGGCCTTATGCTGTGCTGTACTTTTTACCAGTCCTCCCTACAAAGCTATTTAGACCATTCCAACAGTACCCATTATCATGCTCCAAGACCGTAAATTTGAGGACAGCTATAAGCTTCAACACTTTACAGGGTCAATCATGAAGTATGTTAAGAAAGAATCAAAATCGTTTTCGGCCACACATTTGCTGAACCCTTCCAAGAACTCCAGCACGTTTGCAAGGCAAGACCTCTCTCTAGAGAAGCCAGAAAAACCCACTCAGATTTCCCTCACATAATATTTTCAGGAGACTAAGCAGACATGGAGTAAGAGAAGAGTCTTTACAGAAAAAGAGAGACTACAGGGAGGAGGAAGACACAATGAAGGCCTACAAAGCCAGAAGCAGCACAGAAAAACAGAAAGAACACTGACTGTACATCATCTCTTTGAATAAAGGAATTAGGGAGAGCCAATGAAGCTAGCATATAACAGGCCCAAACAAGCAACAGAAGAGTGATTCTTCACATTTCTCACACTGCAGTATGCAACAAATGTTCAACATCTATAGGGGTTCAGGGGAAGGTTCATGAAAGACAATGTCACAGAAGTCATGTCTGACTGAAATAAACAGAAATGGCTGAAGGGTTGAGGAAGCCTACAGAAGGAAACAAACAATATGTCATCTTTCCTACAATCCTCCTTAACACATCCCTTTTCGGCAAACATTCAGGATGGGATACTCAGGTAGACAGCACAGGACACATGATTTCCACAGCTGTGCCATACACAGCACCAAAACATATATGGCAACTCCCTTTTAATTACTTTTATCCTAAGACTTCAGAAAATTATTACCTCTTTGCTATTCAAGGCTACTAGTGGTGTTGGTATTCACCGTAATAGTGACACAAAATTTTTCCCCAAATGCAAAAATTCTATACAGATAAATAGAAGGTGGTGGGTGGGGGGTGAAGGAAAAGGTTTAACACTAATACTGAATTGTGATATCAATATACACCAAAGCTATAACCAAAGTTCTAGCAATACTAGGAAATAGATCACAATGAATCATACAGCTGCTCTTACGGGTTGTAATCAGCTTGAGATATTAACAGTGAGTGGGAAATTACAAGAGAGTTAATTTAGAAATTGTACCTTCCGTTGACAATGAGTGAACTTACATCAGGACTGCAAAATAACTCATGACTGAATGGCAGCATACAATAAACTGAAATAAAAGCAATCTATAATAAATGAAATATTAAATGGTATTTCATTCCAAAAGCTTTTCGGCCAGAACTCAAAGTTGAGTTTTCTTTCTTTTTCACAACCCTTTCTCAGGGAACTCTTAAAAAAAAAAAAAAAAAAAAAAAAAAAAAAAAAAACACCAAAAACGTTGGGGGAAGGGAAACCTATTTCTACTATTTTCTATAGGGGGCTTCTTATTATGACATAGCTGTAAGGCTTCAAATTAAAGGCAAAATTAAAACCTAATGCTTTAGAAATTGAAAAGTGAGTTGTGCTGGCATTTCTAGAGGGAGGAAAAAAGCCCAAACAGAACCACCACCAGAAGAGGACTGATGACCAGAGACATATAAGGGACAGAAAAAATAAAATTGATTCACATAGTTTTTCCTTGCCAACTTTTATGTACATTCTCTGCCTGCATCAAGGATTAAGCTCCATGTCATGAAGCAGCTTCACAAAATACAACACTTGATTCTTAAAAGAGAAAACCAAAGCACAACTGCATCACTCACTGACCACCTACGTTTGGCAAGAGCAATCTTTCTATACTTCAACAGATTTTGTTTGGCAAACTAAATAAGTGAGATGGAAGCAGAGCATATCCATATGTTCTCTGCAGATAGACCTGGCACTGTAAGTTTCAACAGAACATGTGATAAAGCCAACATTCAGCAAATGTATGCTAAACACATTAAAATAGAGAACACACCTGCCTGGGGCAGACAAGCCCAAACAGCTTCCCAGCCAATACCACAAGATGTCTTCAGGGACACTGCTGACAATATCCTCCCTGACTTCACAATAAAAACAATATCCTACTTGTGGCAAGATGCAACTCACGTTCATCCCCTGGGTATACTGCAGCATGAGCAAGGCAACACGAACCTATGTTGCAGCTGTAATGAGGCACTTATTTAATCAACATTTATTGCTCAAGTAGCACCCAGCAACTACTATAAACTCCAAATTGAAACAAGAAAACATCTCTTTGCCCAGTATAGTAATACATGCAAAGGTGTGCCTATTTGGTTGGTTGTATTTAAAATAGCTATAATTAAATGGATTTAGAATGGCTCTCCACTGCCACAGAAGCACTTCCAGCAAGTATGACCCAGACCTTGTTATTCTTCGTCACTGTAAGTTTTTGCTATTATATCTAAATTATTTTAAAGCCACGCAGCCTGACACTGCATATTGTAGTAGACTACTGCAATGTCAGAAATATTTACACTCAATTGCTACTAAAAAGGATTGTTCTTGAACTAAGTCTCTCAAACTCTTTTGACAGCCACTGCGTCCAGTGAACATACATTCATGTTTGTCACAACCTAACAAAATCATTTTGCTAGTGAAGATATGACTGACAATATCAGCAAATACAGAGCTTTTAGTACAGTAGAAAAGTAATCATTCAGTGCAATTTTAAAGTCACATGCATGCATTAGGGGATGCAAGAAAGACGATCAAATGGCTGTGGTGAGAAATTCTTTGAAACGTCTAAAAACACTGACAGCTCTTTCCTACACCCTTAAAAATTCTCTTCTGTCTCCTTTTGTTGCTTGCAACTGATCTCAATGACTAACCAAAAGGTGTTGCTTAAACAGGGCAGCAACAGAAGTTACTTCATTATACCAGCATAGAGTGGCTTCATTAACTTCACTCAAGCAATGAGTGTAGAACTGTTCCATATACACCAGGATAAATTAGTGTGTTCTCCAGGCTGTTAGTGACAAAGCATCATTGTCACATACTGTGTCAAAACCAATAATGAGTTTTTACTGAAGTTTCAGTGTGCAGACTCAGTTCCATCCTGGGCTTCAAAACCTCACTCCTCTTGAATGCTCAGAAGTTGTTTCCCAATGCACATGGGCTCAAAGAACCACTAGCTCCTTCTCCAGCAGGAAACAAAAGCAAGTGGTAAAATCATAAATGGAGAAAAACAGATGATTCCAGGATTCCTTTTTCTCACCGCACTGAGGCTTTTTCTTCATACTAAATACATTTTAAGACATGCTGGCCAATACGTTTCAAATTATCCTCAAACAGGATTTTGCAACTTCTGTGGTCAAGGTAGGTCTGCTTTTCTCTCCCTCTGAAAAACTAGTTTGTTCTAATGATGTAAGTAACAGTTTTGCCTAGGCGCAGTATAATTTTGGCAGGAATGAAAGCAGAGCCACTGAAAGCTGCAGCTGAGAAAGACATACAGACAAGACCTTTGTCCCTCACAGTGTACAGTGCTGGGCTTTGTAAGAAATCAATCCACCTCACCATATGCCCTCTCCTGTACAGAGCACATGGGGTGACTACCTTGGAAACAAACCAGTCATGGGCATATCACAGACTTTGTCTCTTCTGCAGCTAGGTGGCAAGAAGATCTGAGGCAGAAGAGCGAATGCCATTTCATCTTCAGGCTGATCCAACATCCTGACTCACTCTCTCAGTAAGGAAAGGCACAAGCAGGAAGACAACATGACCTTAGAATGTTTACTTCCTTAGATCCCATATGGCATAGAGAGACGCATAATTGGTTACTGCCAATGCACTTTTATCCAAAACTGAGGTAAAATGAATTTGTTCCAGCCACTTAACATCTTGACAGGAGAAGGCAAGCTGCAGAATTGCCTGTGACCCAGCCACTGCAATAGGACATTTATAATCTCAACAGCAGCAGCAGCTTCAGCTAGTATAGCGGGCTGTAAATTGGGAAAACGTGTAGGGAGGACACAACCTGGTCTGCCACCTTTGCGGAATTGCTGCAAAGGACTAGGGCAGAAAGTTGCAGAGGGATAGGAGATGAACGGCAGGACAGCAGGAAGTGGCACAACTATGGCCAGCAGAGGTCACCTATCAGAAACATGACTTGTATTTAGTGAGACCCCCATGCTATTCCTCACGGGACTGGCTGCAGACCCAACTTACAGAAAGGTGTATTTCCTCACACCCATTAAACAGCTCCAAAGAGAAGCCTGAAAGATATCTAATTTCTGCTACTAACAGACGCAGATGTTTTCACTAAATCAATGCAACCACAGAGGAATACATTTCCCAGAATTTTCCAACTCACAAAACCATGCTGAATTTGCTGGGTGGTTTCTTTTTTATACCACTATTCTAGCACAGTCATTTTACAGGAGAACTTCTACCCAAAACATGCCTTTAAAACACTTCACCATTTTGCTTACGGAAGTATAATAGAACTGAACCTAAAATAGTCTTAATGCTAGCTGTGGTGTCATCCACAAGACTTCAAGAACCAGACTTTTTTTTTTTAATGAAAAAAATTAATTTTGTTTTATTGTTCATGTGAAATGCATATTACAGCTTAATCCATAGCAGGAATATGGAATCATTTAAGCCTCATGAGGCAAAAACTCTGGAAGCTGCGGAAATTACAGAATTAGGACACAATCTATAAGTTACATACAGATGAAGACCACCTCTCTAGTGTCATTCTTCCCATCATCCACCCTACTTCTCACTCCAGCGTCCCTGAACCCCCTTCTCTCTCACCTCCACCATACTACTGCCCCCTTGCCAGAAAACCTTCCAGGTCCTATCTACAGCAAAAGGGTTGACAGAGAGCCAAAACAGAGGTGATGAGGGGCCCCCTCAAGTGCCCTGGCTATGTCTGAGTATCTTCTGGGACTCACACCAGTGCACCAGAGAAACACTGCAAACCACAGCCTAGATAAGCTTTGTAGTGGACCAACACAGACCACTCTCAAGGCACTAGTGCACAGCCTGGCAGCAAATGACACCATACAAGGAACAGGATATGGTAAATACACAATCTAGGTGCCATTTAGGAGGAGCCAGTGTTGCAGGGCTGTATTTGGAACCATGAACTTAATGAATACAAGAAGGCACTTCAATGACTTATGGGATGTTGGACAAGAGGCAGTGTATGCCACAAAACAGAGGACAGTGACAGTGGTGTAGGATGGATGCTAACACAGCTGCTTACACAGCTGGCATATTAATGCACAGTCCTACAAGGTATAGGTGAGAATTCTATTTGCCTCTGAAAGTACTGGGCCAGGGAGAGGGAGGAGGGAGAAGATGGGACATAGATGGAGAAGGTCTCTGCACTATTAGTACTTGACCTAACAATGAAATCCCTCCCGCAAGACACTTCTCTCTCTGTATCCCAGTACAAAATATTCAAAACTCACCAAGTGCATATACTGCCCAAGCTTTCAAAACTGGCTTATGCTGTGTCACAAGAGTGTCCAAGGTTGCTAGTCAGACTGGTCTTCTGGGTCCCAGGTGTTATTACCATCAGTCATTTTGTATAATATTGCTTAAAGTGAAACAACATTTCACTTCTTACTCAGGAGTAGGTCCTTTGGCAGGTTTCACCCCACCCTTCATCTCCTTGCTCCAGTTTTCCAAGCAGCAGGCATATGAAGTTAAACTTGCCAACAGGCAGCTCCCCATCACTGTACTTTACTAGCTCACCTAACTTCACTATTACTATAAAGTAGTTCACAGCCAAATTTAAAAACAATTTGCACAGCAGCACCAGACATGTGAGCACTCCTGGACAATTTAATAAGGCATTCCCCTTATAAAGTCTTGTAATTTCCATTGTAATGTTAATGTATTCAGAGTAATACACAATTTACATCAGCTCCATTGCAACGGTGAAACTGCAAGTTGTCAAAAATTCAAAGCTGTCTGAACAAGGAAATATTTCTGCTTCAGAGAGTTAGTCTCAGTAAAATACAGCCACCTGTATTTCCACCAGTATTATCTTTTGCCTACTGACACTTCAAAGCAATGCTTCTTCAGTTCGTTATTCTCATACATTTAACACTCCTCTGACTATACATAAAAATACCAGTGATGCCCTGCAAACAGTTTTTCCTTATGCTGAGTTTTTTCTATGTTACTATCCATTCTTTATTTTTGAAATAAAGAAAGTGATAACCTAGCCATTTAGCAGCCCTACTTCTATAAAAGTATAAGGTGGACAATATCCCCTTAAGGCTTTAAGTTTTGTATTTGCAAAACAGATGCACGAAGGGATGAAAATCCTATAAATGGTTTGCATTCTTAATGTCTGACACAATTTAGTCCTTGGGGAGCATGTGCTGCTTGTCTACGTGTGTGTATGCGGGAGATTGCATACAATCTTTTACAATGGGGCCCTGAACCTGTAACAGTACTTTAAGCACCAAAAATAACTTACAGTCCTGCTGCTGTATTAAGAGCAGTGATCAAAATGTCACCTATTAAACTTTTGCATCACTATAATAGGGTTGTTTTTCCTCACTCTTCTTGGTTGCTTTCTATAAATCAATAAACCCTATAGATACTTCTTGCACTCTTATGTTGATTCAGAGCATATTGCAGTAGAGCCTGCTTTAGCTACCCCAAGTACATAATCAGAAGGATATGGCTGTTCAGTTGGACAACAACAGGAGACACCTGTTAACAATAAAATCTTACAGACAAAACTCTCCAACATAATGTCACTAGCCTTGGTTATGAAGACACACTAGAGAAACTGCAAGAGCAGAAGAGGGATGACTGCACTTATTGTTAACATAGTAGTTTATCACAAAGAATTAACTCGATCCAGAAGTCTCTGAAACAGGATAGAAACAAACAGATGCAAATACTGTCCTAAAATCCATGGGTGCAATCATTTTTGCACCTATTTATATCAAATATGACCCCCTCCCCAATGGCTATTTCCAGGGTGATTTGCACATTCATTTCTTACTTTTCTTCTACTTACTGCTCCTCTATTTACTTGTCAAATAGCACTAAATTTTTAAAACCTCAAGCATCCTGTTGGTGTTCAGAGGTTTTATGCTGTTCACTACCAGCTATTACAAATTTTAGTGTTTCTTGCAAATCAGTACAAACAGTAGAAATAATGAAAAAGTAATAAATGCAAAGTTTCATGTGAAACTGAGTGATTTATATCACTAACTTGAAGAGAAGAATGGGGTAGAAAGAAGAACTAAGTTATATTTCATAAGCACTGTAAAACACTCAAAGCTTTGCTGGTCCTTGAAATCCAAATTTGGAAGAAGCCTAGCCACTTTATTCTAACACATACCTATCTTGTCTTCAACGTAACTGTCCAGTGGAAAGCTGAAACATGATAATCCACTCCTCTTCTCCTGATCCTTTAAAGGAGTTATAATTACCGTAATCACAGAATGGACTTACTAGAGCCATTAATTCAAAACATGCAAAAGGTTACAAAATTTCTGTTAAAAATACTTTTTTTTCCTCTCTCCCCCCTCTCCCTTTCCCATCTTTAAAAGTTGCACCATTTTTGTAAAAGTGCTTCTCATGGGTATAAAGGCTGTACAAAGCTGAAAAGCATGGAAACCTAGAAGCAGTTTGCCTACTAAAAAAAAAAGATATTACATTCAATCCAGAAATATCATAAGTTTTATTTAAAAACAATTTTAAATAAGTTTTTTTTTAATTTAAATTTAAATAAGTTTTACTTAAAAACAATTATAATTACAAAAACTAATACGTGTTATTAGTTTGTTTTGACCAAATTAAAACTGCCTGAACAGCCTCTCTCCTGGATGCATACTTTATCTCAAGTATTAGAGTCCGATTTCCAAGCCACCTACCTAAAGAGAGCAAATACTCTCTTGAAGCTAGAGCTTATTTCAACAGCTTGGACTTCTGCAAGTTGAGGTGCCACATGGTTAATACTGTGTAGCAGTCTCCAGCTAGTGATCAAATTTTCAGACTTCCAAATCATGTCAAATTGCTTTTTGTGCCCAAGGACATGTAAATTCAGAAGTAGTACTCAGTGTGCTATTTTGTAAGTGGAGAAAGAACATGCAACCAGACTGATCTTCTTCAACCCCTGAAATACTCCTGTTTGTTAATTATGCAGTGATGGCCTTTTAAGATGGTGATTTATGTAAGCCTGTTTGATCACTATTCATCTTTGTTCTTCACTTACAGGCACTGTAGTGACCTTATTTACACCCAAGTTAATCATTAGGTCTTACAGAAGGTGAGGAATAGCAGGGGAGGGCAAAGGGTGGGGAGAGAGAGAGAAAGGAGGGTGATTTTATAAGTTATCAGAACAGCAGCAAAGAAACAGTATCTCACACAAATATTTTTTCATTATGCAGACATGGCTTCAGGTTCCCAGTCAAGAGACTGCTACCGAGAGGATGGCACCAGCCACATGTGCTCTCTACAAGGCCTCCAGAAAAAGCCACCAACTCCAGCAATGCCCTCTCCACAAGTAATGGAGATCCCTCAGCAGAATGCTGTGAAGTACACACTTATTTCCAAACTGTCACCACAAAGGCTACCAGGTGCTCCTGTCTTCTGCTTACCATTAGCTAGAAAAGAATGAGGGCTCCCCACACGAAGACTAATGCAATTCATCAAAACATTTACTGCTCTTCGTCACTTCCATAAGCATCTTCTTTACTGAGGAAAAAAAAAGTCCCAAATCCTCTTAAAACCTGTTATAAAACAGCCAGGAGACAGCGAGGCTGCTCCTATCCAAGTAAGACCAGTGTGACAAAACACCACCTGGGATAGAAGACCACATAACAGGAAAATACCTAGAATAAAAGGAAATATAGCCACAGGAGGAAAGATGAAGAGAAACTGCTATTGAAAATTTCAACTGAGACATTCCTCAACAGAGACCATTTAACTGACCTTCCAACAGTCACACTGCTTCAGCAAGAAACACTTTTTTTTTTTTTGCATTATTTTCCTAGCTGTGTTTATTTCAAATTGACAGAAGTAGCAGTATCTCAAAGGCAAGCAATACACAGATGAGCATTGTAGTCCCACAACAAACAGGGTAACATGAAAGCCTTCTTATCCACAAAGTTAGTCTCTCTGGACATTCCATTCCACTCATGTGAATTAAGACAGATATTTCTTCCCCTGTCCTCCCTCCCACCCCCTACATTTTTAATTTTAATAGATATAAAACTGTCATCAACATCTTGGTCTGCAGACACTAAACTTCAACTACTGCTTCCCCCTCTCATGCACACATGCTGAAAGATGCTGGAATGAAAGCCACAAACTAAAACCATGCATTTACCTGCAGACCAGAGCTGACACCTTTTCCAAGAGGAGGAACTAGCAGGGTCTGGGGAGCTTTAGGACAGAGGGGAAGAACCAGACCCCCACGCAGCCTCACTCTACCGCCATGCTGAAACCTTCAGCAAGGGAAGCCTTTAGAGACAACTGTATAGCAAAACTCCCTGGCAAAGCAAAAATCCAACCTAAAAAACAACCAACCTATTCCACTCAAAGACAAAAATCTAAACGTCAGCCCACTTTAACCAGAGCTGGACTCCCATCAGCCCACACATCCCATCACCAAGCCTGTGCACATCTGGTTTCCTGTTGCTAACAACTTCTTTACAATTCTCTTCCAAAGGAAAAAAATGGAAGTATAAGCACAGAACTCCATCATATGCAATATGAATATTAATCACAGTAATTACACATGGAGTAAGGCAACACAAAAGCATTGTCCCCTTTGAAGCATTCTCAACTAATTTGGCTGCCACCATGGTTTATCAACTTTAATAGGTTAGGTCCCTTCCATGAGGAAAACAGCTGAACATCTTTGCAGTGACACTTTCATGCTCTTTATCAAGTGGAGGGGAACAAATAATAATAATAATAACAATAAATAAAAAAGAAGCCTTTGCTGGCCCTAAAAATGAGTACTATCCTTCAACAAACAGGTCAAGCACAAAGTCATTTTGTTTTCTAAAAGCTCAGTTATACTATATCCTACATTACTTGTTTGTGTCTCTAGCACATGAAGACATGAAGCTTGTGTGCCTGACAACTTTATGTGGTTAATACAGTGCAACAACCCCCCACCCTAGGGCCTTCATCTCAAACATGCAATTAAGAGCTTGCCTTTTAAAAGTTTCAAGGTTTTTGTGGTTGAAGGAGTAGTTCATTAGTCACAAGAGCTCCTTTTCTTGAACTCTGATAATTAACACTCTGATGCCTGTTCCCACAGTGGAAACAAGAAGCAACATTACAAAACTGCCCTCCTCTTGGCTCCCAAGAAGAAATGGGGTGATCCCTTTAATTTGGTTTGGCTGCCTTCTCACATCACCATGTGGAACTGTTTTGGCTGATTGCAGCAAGGTACATTACTCACATCTGCCTCTCCTTTGTATATGCACCCTTGCTAACACTGTGATTACTGTTACACCCATGATCTAGTCAAGGAGCAGTTTGCTGTAAGGCAACAGCTGATGTAGTTGCCAGATAGTCAGCCTTTTAGATGACAACCTCCTACACTATTTCGAAACATTTGTGCCTAGCACCTTACAGTCACCAGGGAGGTGTAAATACAGGCACATGAGAATCAGTGGCCATCAGCACCTGCTAATCACATCAATATGTCACAGCAAGTTGAATGACATTAGCAGAAAAATGCTGACGGTGCATACCTCCTCTTTCCATCACGGACAGATCCCATAGGATCACTAGTGAATTCTCCTATGCGATGCTGTCATTACTTGGATGCACACATTACTTCAGGTTTAAAATCCCAACAGCATTTACATCAGGAATTCTAGATTCGCTAAAGTTTTCATTTGCATTGTTTTAAATAGCACATCTCACTGCTTCCTTCCATGAGCCATGTGTGTTCTACACACGGACCCTAAAAACCAGAAAACAAAAATCGCAACCCCTGTCTAAAGGGAGCTTGAAACAGAGATGAACATAAGAGGAAGAATGACACTCCATCCCATGAGACAGGCAACTACTTCACTGAACTAGACATCACCCTTCACCTGCAAAAGGCTCAGAAGCTTGATGCCATCACAGCTGACAGCTTTGAGGAGAGCTTCACAGCCCTGTAAGAAGGATTAGAAAGCTTAAAAGGTGTTCATGTAAAGCCATTGGGTTCCCAGCAACAGATGAGGGAAGATGTGCAGAAGGCCTGGCCACAAAGACCTTTGAAACCAAATTCAGCCAGCATACATTCAAAGCAATACAGGTGGCTGCAAAGAGAGGGGAAGAAAAGACTGATACAGTCAGCTCACCTAGCTAGAAAAAAAAAGAAAACCACACACAAATACTTTGCAGCACTAAAACTTGCTGATAGTGTTGTCCCAGAGACCTGCCTTGAAGCATCAAACACAATAGGCATTTTAAAGCATATTGCTGAAGCATCTCAGCTCTCTTTGAACAGGCCCTGTCAAAAAAAACAAGGTTTATTAACTGAGCAGTCAATCACCAAATGTCTCAGCTTCCCCATATTTTTGCAATTGTTTTAAACATCTAAAGCAATTGCTTCAGCTAGCTGCCTGACACATTTTTATTGCTCCGCATCATCTTACAGTCCTAGTTAGGTGTGCAGTGATGATGCTACTTCCTAAAATAGCAGAGACCTCATCACAGTTCAAGTGCAACACCCCAACTGTCAGAAAGCCAAAGGCATAGGATCAGTGGTGGCAAGCTGACTGAGGGCTCTGAATCATACACATCCAAAATACCACCAACCTGACCAGAAGCCCTACCTCCTTCCAAGATGTAAAGTGGATCAAGGAGGGCAGGAAAAAACCTTATGCTTATCTCAGCCATTCTATCTGACATCCTCACACAATACTTTTTGTGATTATGAAGAGGCAAAAGCATGAGCAGATATTCCACTCTCTGCATAGGGTGGTGACAAGATATTTCTGATCTTTTGCTGAAGCTCCAAACAAGTCTTCTTGACACTCTTAAGGCACAGCAAAACACCACCAAATATTTGTACAGAAGTCAGTCAATTCAGCTGATGGCTATTTGCTTCTTTCTCTCCACATTTCAGCTAAATTGGGTTTGGAGGGTTTTTGAAAGATCTGTTACAGAATACATCTTTATTGGTGGAGCTTCCAGGTAAATGCGTAATTCCTAGGTGCCAGAAGCATCTCTAGGGAGGGCCCTTGCATATGCGGCTAGCAAAGCTGCCAGGAAGCTGCTGCAGGCAGAATGGAAAATGGTTAAAATCTTAATAGGAAAGTAGTTTTAAAAGTTAACAGATTTTTGAAAACACCCAATGACAGGGAGGAATATTCAAGAGCAAAATATAATTCAGTAGAGCCACATGAGATAATTAAAGTTTCCAACTATCACTTCAACACACTCTTAACCCTTGGAAAATTGAAGATGATGCTGGACAATAAATTTACATGCATTATACTCAATTACACATAGGTTAGAAACCACACAATCCATTCAGCGTTTCTCAGCAGTCAAGACATGTTAATTTGAGAAAAACCTGTAAGTGTACATACAAGCTGACCATCTGAGAGATGAGTATTTCTGTGAATGACAGCCCAGCAAAAGTCTCCAGGTGTGCATAGCACAGGACTGGCTATGACTGTTGGGAGCTGGAATTCCTCTCCAAGTATACAACCCTGAGAAGCCAGTACTAACCTTACTACACTACAAGCTGACGCACAGTGTTGCTAGTGGTACTACGGCCACATCCCTGTGTTCAATTGTCAATTGCCTTGTTTCAAGAAACTGGTTTCCCACCATGGATAGCACCATAAGACTGGACGATTATCTGCTGTAAAAAGGATCCAAACAAGTCCCAGAAGGCTGTTCCAAGTGTTTCTAAGTGTATCACAAAGATCCAAAAAGTATCAGCTATTCCTGATTCAAATATACTTGTTACATGATACCTTTTCATGCAATAAGCTGCGGTGCTGCTAATCTTTCTACAGAGCTTTACAAGGTAGCACAGAAGAGGTCGGTTATTATAATGCTTGCATCTGTTATTACCCTCGCATGCAATATTTTAAGAACTGTGACTTGAAATACACCAGATTTTTCACCAGATGCTGAATAGCACAAGATACAGTTACAGCTCTCCCACATACAGATCACACCAATTGACAAGAGTCAACAACTCTTGCACATCAGATGCCTATTGACTGGTAGCATTGCAACAATGTTAAATGCAGCCATGCTCTACTTTAAGCAAGCACACACTTTTAAATGAGCATGCCCCCGCATTTGTCATTATGACTTGCTGCACCCCAGCAGTTCTCAGGTGACCAATACAGAAAGGAGAAAACGTCAGTGCAACCCTGAACCAGGGCCTGCAAGTTTCCTTCCTCTGCTGCAAACATCATGGGATGGAACTGGTTGGTAACTGACATGCTTGAACTCCCACGATACTCAATAGTGGGATACTCAGTACTCAACGGAGACCAGAGCATGATTCAACTTGCCCTGAAACAGACACCGAGTAAAAGATCTTCTGAGCCACTCTCTAGGCTTCAGGGACTATAACAGGAATATACACATCTAAATTAATCATGTCTTAATCCTGACTTGAATACCACCCACTGTATGACCAGAGGCAAATCACTTAGTTTCACCATATGCTCCACAATGCAGAGCCATGAATGGATACTTGAAGTAGCCCAGACAGACATTTCAGTTTATAAGCAATATAACTACATTAGGGAACAAAAATTATAGGATCACAGAATGGTTAGGGTCAGAAAATAGCCAAGACAATTATGCTAATGCTGTTTCTACTACATAAATAACCTACTTCAGAGGTTAGTTGGACCTGCACTATGTAAGGTAGGCACACCCCAAGTTCTTCACAGTGTTAACTCCCTATCTTTAAAATGAAAACAACAGCAAATTCCTATTGAGAAGGGTGCTAAAAGAACCAAGACTGGAAAGCACCAGGGACACTGTAATAATGACGCATTAAGGTTAAATCAAGGAGGGAACTGCACCAAAAGAACATTCCAACATCCTCCATAGACTTTGTTTTTCAAGGCTCTACTCCAATAATCTTCTCTTGATACTTTTAAAGTCTGAATCAGAAGGTCCACAACTTGACAGAATCCTACTGGCCAGTATCAGGCTGGTACACATACCCTGATAAAGTAAGCAGCAAAACATTTAAGAAGCTCTGATGACTATCTTAAGAGCAACCATAAAAACCAGATCCTTCACTGCCAGCGAGTATCTGCTATGGAAGCACAGCATCCATCTCAGTCCATTTTAATGCTCCAGATTTGCACTTCTGCATCAAACCCACACCCACTCTCCCAAATAAGCAGTGAATCTCATCCTCAGTCAAATGCCAACATTAGATGTTTCTCCAACATTATTGTTAAATCCTAATCATAACTGAAGGCAAACCATGTTCTTAACTTCTTTTTTTTTTTTTTTTTTATGAATGCAGTGATGTCTAACACATTGATCTAATATACAACCAAAAAACAGCAAGAAAGAAAAATGTTATGGGAAGTTTGATTTCCAGACTCTTGTTTTGATCACATACAGATTTATCTATCTAGTGTTATCGTCTGAAGTAGTGTTAACTATGTGTAGTTAAAGATGAAGGATTGTTTTTAAATACAAGAAAATATGATGCTTTTATGTTTACACAAGGATTACATTTCACAAGACGTATAATATTACATCCTCTGGTGAGTACTGCCTACATCCAAACACTACACGGAATGCTACAAATTTTAAAGAAAAAAACCGATACAAGCACACAGAAATTACAGCATATTTATCTTTTGTCTCCTCTTTCTTCCAAAGTTTCCGTTACAGCTTGCACTAGGAATGCCAACAATTACTGAGTTTCATGTTTTGCCATAATCCTTTTAAAATTCTGTTTGATGAAGCTAACAGCATACTAACAGCAAGACTCCTGCACCTTGCGAAGGATGGGCGAGTGAAGCAGTGAATACACATCAGCACTAGAACTGCTCAGGGGAGAAAAGAAAGAAAAAAGAGAACATACACATACACCCAAAAAGAAAAAACACCACACACCAAAACCACTCATGTCAGGGTAGGTATTTGTATTTTGCTAGGTTCCCACTTTTCCTCTACAACACTCTCCAGGCACGTCTCCATCCCCTGGTCCCTCCTCCTTCCCTGCCCCCATCACCAACCACACATCTCAGCAGTGCAGTGCCAATACCTGTTCAGGTACAGTCTCTGCCTCCTGCAGCAGAGGGATAGCAGTCAACTCAAAATTAAATTCTCAAGGCACTGGAGTTAGGATATTGCTGTCCCAATGAAACAGACTGGTAGATTTTCATTCTTCTATTTATACGTTCACCTGTCACCAAAGGGTTGCCTTTTGGCCACCACAGCAAGAACACAGCTCTTTCACAATGCTAGGTCAGGAGAAGGAAAACAAGTAGTGCAAAGACCTGTAGCACAGAACAAAGCATCTTCAGAAAAAGCAACAGCAGTAGTATCACAACTGAAGGCAGAAATCCTCTCTCTTATTAGATAAGGCTGTTTTATAAGCTACAAAACCCAACAGAAGCCCTTAACCAGTTTGCCCCACTGGCCCACTAAACTCACTAACATATCCATAGGAGGTAACACTTTGAGCCCTTCCCTTCTCTTCTGGCTAGGAAAACATCTCTACCAGATAGATATCTTTCATTTGATGACAAAATGGGCATATTGCAGAGCTTTTCATAAAGCATTCACCCAGCAAGCTTCATTCCAGTAATACAAGACTGTGAGATAAGCTATTAATGATAAAAGGATGGCAACCTAAGCAACATTAATTTTGCAAACACAAGACAGAGACATCAGGATCATTAGCCTAGAAGTGTGTACCAACACTTGCTTTAGCAGAAAGCTTAGCCCTGGATAAGCAGCAATTAAGTTTTAAATGGAGTTCTTTCCTTTGATCAAAGAGCAAGATAAGATCATATTTATACCACAAAGCTTTGATTGCAACAGCACACCAGATGCTTTGCTTACCTACACTTAACTACCAGTACAAGAAATAGTCGAAAAAAGACTAGAGAGATTTTGTCATTACAGTGACAAAGAACAATCTTCATGTTAAAGGGTATCAAAGAAGCACATACAAGAAATTATATTAACTTGGCACTGATGCAATATTATAATTTGGCCAGATACTGAATGCATCTCTGTAGACCAAAGCTTCAGAGGTCAGTGATCTGACCTCACCAAATCAAACATAGATGCTTGGGTCTGCCCAGCATGTGTGACATTTGATAAAAATTACCTACATTTCATAATATCCTAAATATCTATTTTAACAGGTAACTAATGTTTAAATCCAGTGAAACAGATCAGCCTGATTCACTGGACCTCCCGCAGACCGCCCAAGCTGTGAAATGTTATTGCTTGTACCCTGAAAAAATGGGGACAGGCATATGGAAACCCACAGGCAATTTCCTTGTGCAAAGGAAGCTTGGCCCAGGGATCTGAATAATAGCCACAGACTACAGAGTCATCTCACACTGGCAAGGAGAGCCCAAATGACAAAAGGACTGTCTACTCTGCCTAACATCAGAGAGCAAACCACAGTCAAGCAGCATTTTTATTTGAATTTCTTATCTCTCACTGCAGCCCTGTGGACAAACACTAAAATCTATGAGCAATCTTGCAATCACAATAAGCTGGTTCCTGAAGAACTACCACAAACATGTGAGAGGCTGCTATAGAGGCCTCAGCTCCACTAATTCCTGTTCCGCCTTCCTTTCCTTTCTCCAGGTTAGCCTTGAAAACGTGAGTACCTCACTACCTCCTCCTTTTGACAGGGCTCACATATTTGGAGTATGTGCAGGGTAGAATGAGGAGACATTGTGGAAACACCACCCCTCTAGGGAGGTGAGACCTAACTGGTGTTATCAGAAAGCCAATATCATTACTTTTATGGAAAAAATGCAGCAGCAAAAAACTTCTTCCACTAAATTCACAGAGGCACTGTTCAGACTTACTAACATACCTTCTGTGTGATGCTTGCCTCTAAGCGAAAATCCTGTCCTAAGATGATACAGAAAAAAAAAAACCAACTGAGTAGTCTCACTACCTCTCCTGCAAACCATAACTGTCACTAGGCATCCTCTGTTTGACGTGCCTGGAAGGAGCTCATCTGTTAGACTATAATTGACACCAGGCAATCCCGAAGTTTAGATTCAAAAAAAAAAAAAATCAAAAGGAAAGAACAAACACCACCCAAAAAACCCCACATACTTTTGAATACTTGCTAACAAGCTGTATGCACGCATCCCTCATAACTGCAATTCATCTAGTAGCCTGTGTTGGATAACAGCCTTTTGTCAGGGTCTTTTACTTAAGAAACAAAACATCACGACAAATTTCAACGTGCATTTTATCTGGTGCCCTGTACTGTGTCTTCCCTTAGCTCTTGCAGTGAGCTAGAGAGAGGCATGATCCTCAGCCAAAAGGATGTACATGCTGAAAATATGGGCTCCCAGGCAGAAGTGCAAGGAAAAGAATGAACCCATAATAAGAGTTATGAGAATCTGACACACACATACAACATTTCATCTAAAGTGAGGTTTTTCCTACAAAGGTCTCCAATATCAGATACCAATGACTTCCTGTCATTCAAGGAAGGAAAAGCTTTATAAGATAGAAGGAAAAAAGCAACCAACCCACTGAGCAACCTCTGTACCTTCTACTGAGCAGTTAGAAGAAATTTCTCTTAATAAGTATAGTTGGGTAATACCAAGCAAGCATACTCGCGCTTTTAACAGTACAACCTAGGTACAGGTACTACCTAAATATACCTCATATACCTAAAATGCATTATCGGAGTTTCACTGCATTCCTCTACGAAGGCTACAATCAACTTTCCACCAACACCCATTGTGATTTTAGCATTTAAAATGTTGCTTTTCAGACATTATGCTGACAGCGTTCAACTGCTAGACTTTCTGATGTTTGGCTAAAATAGTTTGAACAGCAGCTTAACGGCAAATAAATAGAGCTGACTGTGAACACAAGAAGATCAGGGGGAAGAAAAAAATTCACAGAACCCACAAGCAGCTCAAGTGCAATGCAGCAAAAAACATGAGAACATGATCTAAACACATGAACACAGAGGCAAACTTTGGTTTATTTTTTTCATATACATTCACCGATCTTGGCAACAATGAATGAATAACTTTAAGACTGCAGTAACACAAACTCGTTGTGCAACTTTTTACTTTGTTTCAGCCCACAAATAAATAAAAATAGGTCTATTTAGTATATACAGGTTTCTCTAGTAAATCATTACGGGACAGCTATACTGAGACTTTCAGCTGAGATCTACAAAGACTGATTATTCAATGTCACTTTCTGATCTATTTAACAAATACTCTATACAACTATTTTTAGGCATCCAAGTAAATAGAGAGATTCTTCTGCAGCCCCAATTACAGGCAGCCTTCTACTCTTCTTCACTGAAATCTTTACTCTGCCTGAAGAAATAATCAGAGGGTTCTTACTGTTATTTTCCAAAAAAAAAAATTGAACAAAACATTCATTTGAGGGTACCTAAAAAGAAAAGGCTAAAGAAATAACTCCAGTGCTATGCATTACCCATCACTGTTCCTAAATTCCAGCTAGTTTGCAGCACACACAGTTAACATGAGTGACGTTGTTGAAATCTCCCTGGATAAGCAAGACAGCTCTAAAAAAAGGAAGACCAGGCTCTCACAATTAATTGCTAACTATTAATAAATTAGCATATATCCCCGTCTTCTCCCAAGCATCCCTATAAATAAATATAGTTGCCTAAAAGCTTTACTAGGAATGGAAATCTGAGTATTTCATTATATAATAGGCATAGGAGTAAGTGATATCCATGAACTACAGAGGAAGGGAATAACTATACCTGGAGTGCAGTAAAGAGGCCAAAGCAGACGCCTGATCCCCAGCTAGCTGAGCCTACAGCTACAAAGGCCAAATTGTAACAGAGCCTCACAACAACAGATCCTTCTAACCACAAGTGCATCAAACTGTCTTTACCGTTTAAAATTTGGCTTGAAGACACAACTCACATAAGTATGTGATGCCTGGGGGCAGGGGGAAGAGACAGATCAGGCTACAGCAAACAAAGAGGAGGCACATCAATGTTCTCCAATAAGACAGTGACATTTCTCACACAGGAGACTATCCCATACACAGATTTCCTCCCCCTCACATCTTTTGAGGAATGAACTTAGCTGCAGGGTTTTCAGTAGCCCGGGTTTTCTGAGACCAGAGAAGGCTCCTCCACATCACAACACTGGTAACTTCAAACTGTTGCTATGCCAGTAAATCACTTTTGTGCTAAATGTTTCTCCATTTGCACACCCCTATGGAAGTACACAGGTTCTTTCTCGCTTCTGCATCCAGGACAGCCAAAAAAACTGCAAGCCCACAAACATATACCAGCAGTGTACTGCAGATATGCTATAACTTCCATAGGCATACATCTGTCCCACAATAACCTGAACAACTCCAGGAATCCCTCGAGGGCCTCTGGGGGAATTCAGTTTCATGGGCTCACAAGGGAGTGCTGTGAGATACAGGTGACGATTTTGAGCCTGTAAGGATCTTAGCCTGCACTGGAGCAAGACCACAGGTTAACCATAGAATGATCCAAAAAAAATCTTGCCAGTGTAGTCAGGAAAACAGTGCAGGCTGTATCACTCAAAGAACATAAAACTCCACACCAGCAGAACCACAAGTCAAAACAACACAGCATCCTAGCCAAAGTACCACCTTTCATGGCTGAATATAGCTCCTAAACACTATTTCAATTTGTGCCATGCTGTAAGAGAAACCTATAACTACACCATCACTTCTTCCAGAGAGAAATCAAGGAGGTACTTATAAAAATATAAGATACAGTTTTCAAAAACTGATGCTATAGCTAAAAAGCTATTACATCCTTGGTCAAAGCTTGAGAAATGCTTCATCTGCACAGAAAACTGGTAGCAAGTAAAAGCACAACTCCTCCTCAGTAGTTTTGGTTTAGCTAGACCAACTCTTATTAGCTACATAGCCTGCTACTGTTGGTACACAGCACTCTGCCAGAAAAAACACCCTTGTTCACAAAAAATAGCAGCATTCTAGTCTGAATTAGCAAGAGAGGACAAGCAACTGCATTTTGTACCAGCTGTTGTTGGTAACAACAAACAGAGCACTTTTTATTTAAAACCTGACTACAAAAAACTAAAAACATTCACATTCAGCTTACTACTCCTTGATAGGTTCTGTTTTACATTACAGATAGATGGTATTTATAGTATTTACCTAGGAGTGAACAGCTCAAAAATCACAGAACACTCTTCGGGATAAGAGTTACCTTGTTAAAAGAGTTAGTTCAAAAGCTACTTTAAAAAAAAAAAAGAAAAAGCAAGTTCACCAAGAGTCAATAAGCCAACTCTCCAGCAGTTAGCAGCTTACTTTTGGACTTTGCTTTTGGGGGCTTGTTTCATGGAATAGAAGGGAGTTTTCACGTTTCTTGTGGCTAGGAAAGGTTATATATTTATATATATATATAGAGAGAGAGAGAGAGAGAGAGAAATCATTTTACAGTTGTTTGATTGTACAAAGATTTGTAAGGGAAAAGAAAAACCCTGGAGAAATATTCTCAGCTTTACATTGAACATTAAAATGGATTAAGTCAGACCACTTATTTCTGCCACTCTACATTTTCCAAGATGTTATTGTTGTATGATAAGCATGAATCATTATCTGCAAAACCAATCTCCCCACTGAGAACTGGCATCTCCCACCAGTTATTTATGTCATTCTTCTAGAATACATCTCCATGGCACCACAGCACTAACTACAGGCAGCAAATACCACTAGCCAAATACTTTCTCCCAGAGCTTGGCCGGTTCAGTGAAGGTCATGGTATCATCCCCTTTCTAAATGGCACGTGTAAGAAAACAAATGGCATAAGCTCTCCTCTAAACACATGTTTTACGAAATTAACCTTGAGAATTAAATATAATATTCATAAGATAAAATACAGAATGTTAGGTTTTGGTCAAACATAAAATCCAGTGATTGTGAACTACATGGTAAATAACCATTTCAGATTAAAAATAAACTATGAAACATTGTGCTAACAAAGTTGTTAGCTAGCTATTAAAGTGTCAATTTTAACGTGCAGAGATGAAAGTATAACCATAAAGAAAAAGTTTCCACATCTCATTTCTTTATTACAGTCTTGTCATGCAGGGAGTGACATAAAATGACACTGTGCACCAGAGGTCAAAAGCTTACCTAGAAACTGAAAAACAGCAGCAGAAACAAAAGTCACCAGCAGCCTTTAATTTATTCCTTTGCATTTCAAAGGACACGTGTTTGCATTAGTCAGAAGATCCACCTCCCAACAACAGCCAGCCCTCAAATTATTCTGCATAACACTAATTGAGGGTCCAGCTAAAGAGTTACCTGCTCATGGAACCTGCAAGTAAAATAAATTATGCAAGAGCGCAAGCCAAGCATGCTGAAGTATAATAAAGCCTTTTAAAATGATTAGCAGGTTTAGTCTTTAATCTGGCAAGGTAACAAACTTTCAGCGCCCAAGAGAAAAAACACAATGAGGGAAAAGCATTATATAAATATTCCACATGCCACAGCAAAAAGCTTATTTCATTGGAACAATGCACTCCTGTTTAAACCACCACCAATCAGGGAAAAGAGATCTTTCTGGGGAAGTTATTTATATGTTAACGCATAACTTCACAGCACGTTTGTGTGGAATCCTCTTCTCACAAAGGCTGCTTGGATGGTCCCTCACTGGCACAGCCCCTTCACGTACATGTTCACGCTCAGGAGGGCTGGGAGTATCCATCTCACTCTGTGTGAAAACATGAGCCTGCTTTCCAAATTTGCCTCGGTCTTGAGCCGAACTACTGCCAAGTGCTGACCACAGGCACGCAGTCTAATCAGCATTATGGTCCTGAGACAGAGTAGTAATGGCTGCTATAAGTAAGTGCCGCTTCTAATCCAGGGAAACTTTCACCTCTGAAAACATTCCTAACTTCACATTGACTTCAACTGCAGCAAAGCCTGTGAAAATACTTTATGTAACAAAAGGCAGTCACACTAAAACATAGTCCTACGAAAAAACAGAAGTACCCTTATAAAGTCATAAATCCCTCACCTAACTCATAGTGATTTCCCTTTCAATTTATTCCCGGTAGAGAGGGAACTGCAAGAGCAGTATCCCAGTGGGCACTCAGAAAACACTCACAGGGTCGAGCTGGAGTTGACAAACCTGAGGTTTAATCTGCCTTCAAAAAAACCCCGACGATACCCAACACTGCAGAGGTCTCCCATGGCAGGAACGGGGCGCCTCACGGGTGCAGCCCGTGACCCAGCGCCTGCTTTGTCCCCACCTCCTGTCTCCCACCAAAGAGGTTCCCGGAGCTGGGTGAAAGCTTCTCAAGTGCCTTCTTCGCACATCAGTCCAGCTGAAGCTTTTCACACCTCTGTCAACATCGTGAACAAACCTCGAGGCAGAGTAGGAAGTTTTGATAAGCGGGAGAGGGAGAGAAACAAGCACAGACACGAGAGATGAGGGTGGGAGGGATGGATGGACAGGCGGATGAAGGGGACACTACTCAACTCTCCGAGCGGGAGCCCTACGTTTTAATCCCATCACCGTTAAACAGGATCAAGAGTCCTTGCTTACTTGAGCTAGTTCATAGAGCTTTTGCTTAGCTTACAACATAGAAAGTTTATTCGACCAGTGAGTAGGTTTTGTTTGAAAAGCTGGAAGTAAACTCACATGGAACAACTACCTGAAGGGGATCTCTGTGTGAGCATATAGATGCGATATAAACATGCAAGCACAACAGTAGAAGGGGATCGAGCCCTGGGGAGACCCCACTGTACATATACACATATATGTGCCCCGAGCCAGCCACCCTCACACAGCCCGGTACAAAACTCACCTTCCCCTTTCCCCGTGTCCCAAAACCAAACCAAAACAAACACGACTCGGAACACGCACAAGTGCACTAGCAGGTAAGCAGATAAGTCAGGAGGGCGCGGTAAGCCGCCGCCTCCTCCCATACACCACACCGAAAGTGTCCCACGGAGCCGGGACCGGGGCCGGCACCGCCGCGACGATAGTAAAGGCCCCGCCGGCCACGCGGTCGCCCAGCCGAGGAGCCCGGCTTCGGGGAGAGGAGCGGCGGCGGCCAGCGCTACCCCGCCGGGGTCATCCTGCAGCAAGACACCGGAAAGTTCCCGCGGCGCCCACCCGGCGCTCTCTTACCTCTAGTCCAGTCCACCACTTGCTTCGGGCTCCACCGGGTCACCGGCTCCATGGTGAGCTCAACCCCGCCGGCGCCGGCACCAGCCCCCGCTGCAGAATGCAGCCGCGCTCCTCTGGACGCCGACTAGTCCCCTCTCACGCTGCCGTCCCGGCAGCACCGCTCCGGGCCGCCCCTTCCCCGGCCTGGCTCCTCCCGCCGGCAGCTGCTGGACCCGCCCCGGTGCTGCCCCGCCTCCAGGTGCTGTCCCGGGCCGGGCCCAGCGTAGACGTTACCGACGGTTCCGGGGCGGCCGCTGGGGGCTGAACCGTCCGTAAGGGCTGCGCCAGGTCGAGCCCAGCCGTGTGCTTGGTAGCAGCGCAGTAGCTGAGATCACGCTACGAGACCCCTTCTGAAAGCCACCGCTCTTGGGACGATGCCTTAGGATACGGGCGAGGGACTCTTCATCAGGGACTGTAGGGATAGGACAAGGTTGAAGGGGTTTAAACTTTAACAGGGGAAGTTCAGGTTAGACATAAAGAAGTTTTTTACTGTAAGGGTGGTGAGGCACTGGCACAGCTTGCCCAAAGATGTTGTGAATGCCCCATCCCTGGCAGTTTTCAGGGCCAGATTGGATAGGGCCTTGGGCAACATTGTCTAGAGTGAGGTGTCCATGCCCATAGTAGGGGGGTTGCAACTAGACGATCTTGTCTTTCCAACACTAACCGTTCTATGATTCTATGCTGTAGTGACGCAAATCTCACTTTTTCTTTAAACCAAGGTGCAATTTTAGCTTTCCTAGGTGTGAAGACCAGCCTGGAAAATATAGAGAACCCAGGCAGAGAGCAAACAAGGAGAAACAGTAATTATTACCAGAAACAGGAATTGCTACTAGTCATATCACCCCTACCATCATATTAGCGTTGCTTAATTTGTACTCAGTGATTCACAGAACGGTTTGGGTTGGAAGGAACCTTAAATATCATCTGTTTCCATTGCCCTTGCTGTGGACAGGGACACTTTCCACTAGGTCAGCCTATATTTGTGCTTGGGAGTGCCCCAACTTGGCCTTGTTGAACTTCATGAGGTTGGCTTTCACCCACCCCTCAAGCCTCTCGAGGCCCCTCTGGATGGCATCCCTTCCCTCCAGCGTGTCGACCGCACCACATAGCTTGGTGTCATCGGTCACATGCAGTGACGTCACGGTGAGGCAAGGGACCGAGCGGTGGACATACAAGAGGTTTCCCCTCGCTGTAGTTTGCATGGGGGTGACCTGGCAGGCAGAGAGGCAGCTCCCAAATGCTGGCAATTTGGGAGCCACCTGGCACCATGCCCCAGGAGTGGGGACCTGCCCAAGGGGTGGAGCAGCAGCCGGGTTCTTCACCCTGTTTCGGTGGCGGCCCTGGGTGAGTCATGACCTCATGGCAATTTTAGCAGCAACTGTGGACTGCCTTCAACTGCGCTCGTCCCAGTATTGGCATTTGGTTTTTTTATTTCTGAATCCTACACTTAAAAGCCTCCTTGGGCGTGGAGCCCATTTCATCATAACAGATTACTTCTGTTTTGCTGCTCTTGCTTGGGAGCTACATTAAGCTGTCAGCTGTACCTCAGGCTCACTTTCCTTGGAGGAAATGTGTCACTTGTGTCCTGGCCACCTTCTGAAGCCAATGTTAACCCCCAGTGAATATCATTCTCAGAGGTTTGTTTTGGAGGTGCTGGCCTCCAAAACCGTGTGCCCAGCATACCAACCTCCGCTATTCTTTGCTACTTGGCCTACAACCACTTTTCCATTAACGAAGCAGGAAGAAGATGTGGAGAAACCTGGTACTTTTATTGTGTGCATCAGTTAGGGGACCTGGTTCAGCAGCAAACTCCAGCCCAAAGCCCTTTTGTAACATGCACAAAGGTCTTACTGTTCCTCTTCCTCAGTGAGGAAGAGCAGAGTGAACTCTGCTGTGACAGTAAGACTGCGAAATTTTAACTTGGCAATATTAGACAGCAAGTAAGCAGCTGGGATTTCAGACTGCCCGGTATCCCACTGTTTTCATCGTCTCCCTTCTGTATCCATCTGTTATCCCTAGTCATGCACTAGAAACATAGGCTCTTCAGGAGAGGGGCTGCCCGTCCTTTGCGTGGCTGTGCAGCGCCCAGCTGTGCAGAGTCCAGCTTTCTCACCACGGCACAAACAGCTGCCTTCTTGCACACTCTGCTGCAGATCCCTGCTGTGGAGCCAAGGAGCAACACTTTACACAGTTTAGGGAATTAGTGGTTAAAAAAATGGTCTTTTTGCAAGTGTACTTAAAACCAGTCGTTTGTTCATTCTTCTTGTTACATGGTGCTCAAAGGTGTGTTTTTAGTTCTTGATTATAAGGTCAACTCATTCTAGCTAACTTATTTATTTGGTTTTTTGGACTGTGAGCTATCAAGCCTGTCAGTTAACATCTCTGCCTGTTTGAAAGATTAAAATGCAGTTCACTACAGCTTTAATACTGGTACAGCAACCAAACATTTCCTGATTCCCCATTGAATGTCATTCACACTTAAAGAACAACAAAACAGCAGCTCTCCCCTCTCCCAAAAGCCTGACTAAACAGATGGGCCTTGCTATGTGCCCTGCTGATGGTTTCACAAGGGTTAATGTAACAGTGCTTCTTGTCCTAACTACACAGATGCTTCCCAGGGTTGCAGGCAGGAAAGCAAATGTCTCTCACTGTTGGTGTTTGGAGCATTCATCTGCTGTCATCCTTCTCTGTCACACTTCTTGGGCCAGTCCCTGTGTCTGATTTGGACAGGAAGAGCACCATGTTTTGTGAGTAAGGCATGCAGAGCTGGTCACTCACTAGCAGATTGGCGACCTGATAAATCCATTATTCATTCACGGGGATTTTTGTAATTTTCCAATTGACAAATCTATTTACTCATTTTTCAAGCAGGACAACATTGCAGAGGCTCTCTGTTCTTTTATTACTTGATGTCCCCCAACACCAGCTGCTTTACAGCATGCTCTGGACAAATGAAGTGGGGCTGACGGGAAGGCAGCGTGTCTCCAGTTTCTCAAAGGGATTCAATAGCCATGTTGCTTGCTTGTGCTACTCTTTTCAAGCCCAGATCACAACTGTTCTTTTGAGTTGATTTTTTCTCATGATTGCATCATCTCATCTTTATTTGAGATGAGGCTAACTAGTAGTCAAGGGGCATGATGCAATTAGAAGTTCTGTTTGTAGAATAAGGTATTTTTGTTCAAAAGATACTGAGAAATTAAAAAAAAAAAAGGAAAAAAGCAATCAACAAACAAAACACTCTGATTACCAGAGTGCCAAACAATAAAAAAGCACTGCCCTTTTTTTGCGTTTCTTCAGATGTTTCTTCAGGGTTAGTTTGAGTTTAGTGCCAGTATGGAGCATTAGGGAAGATGTCAGTTCTCTTTCGCTGCTTGCAGCCTGGTGTGGATCTAATTTCTGTGGCAAGGACCAGACCACCAGCTCTCCAGAAGTGCACTTTTTTTCATTTATTATAATTTTCCAGCAATAAAAATGATTTGATTTGAGAAGGAGATTCATACCAATTGTTTGCCTGTTCCCTGCTTTCATTGTTTTCTTTCTTCTTATTTCCCCTTGCAGGCCAGGTTTTCAAGTTTGCATGGTCAGCCTGGCAACACACAGCTCTGTGGACCAGGCTTATGGTTCCACAGTCATGAATGCAGCGCCTGCACTCTTCTATCACCCCACAGCAAAGACTTGCAATACAGATGTAAACCCACAGCCGCACCCCTGCCAAGTTGGCAAAGGGAGATACACAGTGTTTGTCACCTTCAGGTTTCCATCCTGGCAGCTGGTGAGCAGAAAGAGGAAAGGTGATTCTTTATAACAGAAAGTCTGCGGGAATAAATTATACTTTTCAAAGGGGGGAAAAATGCATTTGAATCATCAAAAAGGACTAGCAAATGGGAAGTTTAGGTTAGATATAAGGAAGAAGTTCTTTATTGTGAGGGGAGTGAGGCACTGGAACAGGTTGCCCAAGGAAGTTGTGAATGCTCCATCCTTGGCAGTGTTCAAGGCCAGGTTGGATGGAGTCTGGGTGACATGGTTTAGTGTGTGGTGCCCCTGCCCATGGTAGGGGGGTTGGAACTAGATGATCTTAAAGTCCTTTCCAACCGTAACTATTCTATGATTCTATCATTTCAGCAGGTATGTTGGCTCTAGTCTGGCTCAACACTGGTTTTACCATTTTATCTAAACACAATATGATCAACCCTGCCTCTTAGGCTGCAGTTTTCAATACCAAATCTGTGTACTACAAGGTTACCTGGTGGGATCCGAGTCATGCATGTCAGGTAGATGATCATATTCTTGACAAAGTAAGCAACGCATACAACAAGGGTTATATTGCAATTTTAAGCTGGCATCAGGGTAACAAACAATTGTTGATCTAGCCCACAGACCTGCAGGTACAGAGAAAACACACCAAAATTCATCAAACAGTTTTGAGTTTAGCAAGTTTGGACCAGGTTATCACCTTACACCATGTGGCTGCTTGTGTCCCCTCAAGGCTGCATTGCTGTCTGCCCATTACCAGACTTACTACCAGCTACAAGAGCTACAACAGCAGGTAGGTCCCTTCGCATAGTGCAGATTTGCACAGGCAGCAGCAGCTGCTCTGCACAGCTGCAGAGCTCCCTGCCTGCAGGGATGCAGGTTGAGCCCTTTTCTCTAAAGGAGGTAACTGCTGTTACTCATCTCCAGAGGGATGAATAAACAAGTGTTTAGCCAAAGGTCACATACCAAGTTTAAAAAGTGTGTTTTCCATTCAGGGCTACAAAAAGTTATTTTTCTTATGGATTCAATTTTTTTTTTTTAGGGGTCAGCATATTGCAATTTGTATCTTTGAGTGGAAGGGATGTTTATCCTGTTTGGCAAAGCATTGTCTACAAAGGTTGTGCTATATTTCAGTACACCATTCATGAAAGGCTTATAGGGTTGTTTATTTAATATTCACAGTTGAAAGCTGTGAAAATTGACAGATTTTAAGTATGTGTAATAAAAGCCAGTATATGGGTAGAAAATCCACTGTTTGCCTCTATTAACAGTCCACAGATGATCATTAGGGAATAGTAAATTCCTGACCTTCTGTCACTCATAATGCTTCAAAGTCTATCCCTACTACTGTCACTACAAAAAAAAATCAGGATTTCATGTGATTTTCCAGGCATTACCTTAATCATGTATGTGATCCATACAAGTCAGTAAGACTTTTTGCACAATAGCAAGAGAATCTTAACCTACCTAACTAGAACTGAGAGCTTCCGGGTAAGGTTAGTGAGTATTTAAAGTTCATTTGGAAGTTGCAACAGGTAAATGAACTGAGTCAGAGTGAGTCTGGTGCAGCACTGGGTTTGGTTCTGTAAGCATGTAATTAAAAAAAAAATCACACTAATGAGAAACAGTTGTTGCACAAGAATCAACATCCTACTTCTCACCTGATACTGGAATTGTTAGTGATGGATCTTTTCTATACATGACAGTGTGGGAGACCTTGGTGCAGCCTGTTGAGACAAATAGGTCTGCTTAGTCCTTTTCTGAATATCCAAAGAGTGTCTTTTCAGCTGGATGGGGTAAGAAGGGTAGCCTAGGGGGGTCTTTTTGGCTTGAGCACTTACTTTGAAACAGCAATGTCCCAAACATATCTTCTCTGCCTTAGAACAGACTGACTAAGGTGTATTGTCACTTGTGGCAATACTTGCATGAATTCAGAATAATTTTGATAAAGCAATTAAATTTTCCCTTCAGTAAAACCAAAATAGTCATTTCAGATTGGACCGAGTATATAAGAAGTCTTGCCTTGAATGAAATACTGGTTGCCAAGAAAATGAAACAGAAAGATGAGAATTCTGGCCCCAGTATTTGTGCCAGTTCCCTTGGTGACCTGGATCAAATAATTTAATCTCTGTATTTCCGTCTCCTCACCACTCAAAGTTAATAATCTCACATTAAAGTGACATGGGAGAAATACACTATTTTTCTTTATCTGGTATATATTTTCTAAATAACTGAAATATCTATGGATATAAAAATAAATAGCTATCTCCAGTTAATGGAAAGATATCTAGGCCCTGAAATGTTTCTAGGTACAAAGAAGTAAGAAATAAATAGTTAGGTAAAGAGATGGATGCAATGTGGTTCTAATGTTTTTTCTAAATTCATTTAATTCTATGTGTATCTACAGTTGCTCATAGTACAATACGTATTGAATGAAGAGGCTATGGTTAAGACTGGTCTATCAGTCACCAAAGTTAAATTAGGAAGGCCTACATATATCAATGTCTCTATCAGCTTTCTTGAAGATGTGTTATTTTTCCCTATTACTAGGTTCCCACATTCCTTATTTCCTAAGGATAGAACTGTATTGGATCCTGTACTTGGATTGTCCCTGTTTTTTCCCATTTCGCTTTAAAACAACCTACACAAAGTTGCCTAATTAAGTGAAAGTTGCCACTGCCTGTTGCTATAGGTGTGTATATATATATCTTCATATAAATATATGTGTGTATACATGTACACTGATAATACTGTGCTAAACTGAGTTAAGCACTAAGAATAAAGCTCTTAAAGCAAAATCCTCTAAACTTTTTTGAGCTGGTTTTGATTTTCCCTCAAGAGTGAAGAAATAGGGCCTGAATTGCCATAGATAGGTATTTTTAATCCACTAGGTGATTTTATTAAGGGAATCTCAAATCTTTGCACAGAATCATTTCCTCCCCCGCACATTGTGCTGAGGTAGCATGTTTTAGAAGAGGATAACAAACTTGTTTTGCAAAATTTATATTTAGTACAAATATATTTTACAATTAATAGAAAAAGGATTATAGATTTATTTTGGCCTACCTTGAATCCCTTTACCTGGCTATGAAGCTACCTCACTGTCAGGTAAATAAAGCACAAAAGTGATTTGTGTAAAATTACAAAACTCACCAATATCAATACAGAAAGAGAAATACAGTCAAATGGCAGTGTTTTTGTATAGAGAAATAGATGATTTTACTGGTTCTCATTTTCCTGCCCAGATGGCACACAAGAAGAAAAATTTGTCTTGAACATACCCCAGCAGTCAGTTTGATTAGATAGAGAAGAATTATGTTCCCAAATGGAAAACAACTGCTGAGAGTTTAACACTAGCAAGGAGAGGCTTATGCTGGTAGAGCACAGAAAGCACTTTGCTAAATCAGCAGGAGCAGTATCTGCCCCATCTGCTGCGGATGTTTGTCCAGCCATCATTTATCAAAGGCACACAGAAGCAGACTCAGACCAAATCCTGCCTGATGCTTGGTGGGGCAGAGAGGGTGAGATGTGGAGTGGTGCTGTACCCCTGGCAAGTGATGCAAATATGGCACAGCTGAGCCCCCAGTGCAAGCATGGAGGAGGAGGCGGCAGAGGAACCATTCAGCTCTGTTCCAACACTGTGCTGCTCCAGGCTGAGGAAGCATGAGGAATGAGGCTGTGGTGGCAGGCAGTGCAAAGGAGAAGGGTTGACAGAGCAGATAGGATGTCCCCAACCCTCCTGAAGCCACATGGAGACGGTGGAAACCTCTTCTTTGGTGGAAACACCTCCTTCTCCTGCTGAAGGGGGATGTGTGGGCCAAAGCAGGAAATGCCGTCTGTCATATATCAGAACTGGCACCAGAACACCCATATTTGTCTGGAAAGTTGCTCAAAATACGGTCTAAGAGATTCAAATTTACTGATGGCAAACTAGAACTATTCCTGCACAGAGCATACTTATAGTCCTTTGTATATTGTTTTTAAAGACTGGTTCGAGAAGCCTATGTTCTGCCTAAATCACTCTAACTCCTCGCTCTCTAACGTAAATCTTCAGACATCGTGAAACAGCAGCCAAAAGGATTTAAAGCCAGGTTGGCTGAGTGTCCACATGCCTCAGTGGAACTGTGAGCTAGCAAGAGACTTTTTGAAAAGCTATATGACATTAAAAAAAAGCCAGAATCTCTTGCTCTCTTTTGTAGCCTTCCTCTGGCTTCCTCTTTCTAAGGGATATTAAATATACAAGTATTTTAATTCAGCTGTTTTTCTTAATAGCCTAAATTTATCTACAGACTCTGAAATGTAAGAAAAGTGCATTAACTCTACCTGCTAGAGCTTTACCTGCAAATGGAAGTTGTTTTTGGAAGGAGAAAAGAGTTAACATGACATAAATTATGTGAATATTTGCTTAGCTTTAAAAATAATACCTAAAATCTGAGCAATAAGTTCGAAGTTTTTTTCACTAGTTCTCATATATTTGAATATTTTAAGTAGAATTGGCATCAGTATCACAACTGGTTACTGCAGCCGAGAAAATCAACCTAATCAGGAACCAAAGACCCTGTTAACTTTAGCAACAGTTTCTTCAGAAAGCTGGAAAGCAAACTACTGTTGTATTATCTTCTATAGCATTCTCAAATCTTAAAACATTCTCAGATCTTAAAACATGCTGCAAACATTAATGAGCAGTCTCACAAAATACCTGTGGTCTTGTGGTTAAGACAGCCCAACTCAGTTTCAAAAGAAAGAAGTTCAAAGCTTTGCTCTGTCACAGCCAGCTCATGCAAGACTCAGAAAGACTCTGATCCTGCAGTGCTTTAAATTTAGGCATGAGAGTAGTTCTGTTAAATTCAGTGGGAAGAATGTGCTTAAATGTTTTCAGATTAAGGGACTTTAAGGTTACCTTTGGGTTCAACGTCCAAACAACCCTCCTGCAGCTGCTGAGCTTCACCTCCGACTGTCCATTGGAACACCTGAGGAGCTTCCAAAAATAATTCCACATACTCCTCTGCAGAGGAAGGGTCTGTGGCAGAAGGTCTGCTGGAAAGAGCAGAGCAGCGGGAGGAGGGAAAGCAGTATCTTAAAACATGGCTGTTTAACTAATGCCGCAGCTGTGTTGGCACATGTCTGCCCAGGCCCTCAGTCCAGGCTTAGTCAAGCTCTACAGACCAGTGACTATCTCTTGACTGAGGCTTTTTCTGGGTTCAGGTGCTTAACTTTGTTGGCACATGGGGATCCTGAATTAATAGGCATACCCAGATTAGGTCTGATAAAACCAGTTGAGTGAAAACACTGGGGCTCCATCCGCAGCTGGGCAAGCCACAGCCTCACCCAGGCTGTGGGGCTTCTCAGTTCAGCTCCCCCTCTACCCCACAGGATTTCAGTTTGCTTCCCAGGGCCATTTCTACCTATAGGTTTCACCTCCCCAGTCTAGCCCTGGCAGTGTTTCGTGGTCTGGCTCAGCTAGTTCTTTCAAAGCTTTTTAGATTTCATGGTTTATATCTTTATACCCTTTATGCAGCCAGCTCTCCTCACGGGTTGCCTATGTAACCTGAGGAGAAAGCAAATGCCTTGGCTCTGTGGCACTTGCCCTTGCCAGCAAGTGCTGTTGGTACTAGCAGAGTACCGCTATTATAAAACACTGCTTGAAAATGAAGTGGTAAATCACACTCAGCAGTTTGCTTTGTACATTAGAACCTTTTTATCATCATTGCTGAGAAGTTTACATCTGTCATTCCTTCATCAAGAAGCAGCATTAAAATATTTCCTGTACATTCATCACAAGCTTTTTCCTTTAATAAATTACTATATCATGTATAAAGCTTCCTCAGACTGTGTATTACTGTTGCTTCTGCATAGAGTTGACTCATTGGTTGTGTTGAGCCTGGGATGCAAGATGAAGCCACAGGGGAGAGAAGTTTGGAGGAATGGAGTGGAAAAAGGGTCATTTAATCGTCTGAAAATACAGCTTTGCAGAGACCGAAGCGTAGATCTGCCATTTGAATCAGTGACTGCTCTGAGAGCAACAAAAATCACAAACAAATGTTGGTAACACAACTGTTGGAAGACCTTATAATTCATATGAGAAAGGTTAAAGCAATTATCTGAAGTACAAGATTCCTTCTTGAAACATACTGATCTTCAAAAATAGGTTTACAGCCTCTCTTCTGGACAATAATTTTCATAGCAGAAATCTGGCAAAAAGTTTTGGAAACCACATTCGCTAAGTGTTCTCTGTCCCCACTGCAAGGATAATTATGTTTCCTTTCCCCTGCTTTCAGGACTTTTTCCTCAGAATTTGATAATTTAATTAGAAAGTGTAGCAATAGGCAAGCAGTTCACCAGACTGGAATTGAAAGTTTCTGCACGGGCCATGACTACAGTGGTCTTTCAGCATAAAAGAGCACTTTGATCACCTCTTCCTCAGTAACAGCATCCTAAACATGAAGCTGGAAGACTTGAAAAAGATACAAAAAAAAAAGACCGCAGGACATATAAGACATACCAAAAAAAAAAAAAAAAAAAAGAAAAAAAAAGCATGAAACCAGCTTTAAAACAGCAGATTCAGTGGACAGAAATTAGGCCAACACATCAAATATACATTGTTTATTGTTGATGCCTGAGGCCACAAAATTATCTGGAGTCTTTGGCTTTCTGTGTGTACAAGATGTCCGTGGAAGCCAAACAATGGACTGATGTTTGTTCTTTCAAATGCAGCCACCAGATGAGTGGGGTTGCTGTTTTTAAACATTTAGTGTTTTGTTGGAAGGCTGGCATCTCTCACATGCTCCTTGAAAGAGAAACAGCCCCACAAGGATCCAGCGTGAGTTCAGAATCCTCATTCGGCCCTCAGTTATCCGTCTCTCCCACACAGACAGGGCTGTATTTGCAACTTATTAGTTTGGGGCCTACATATTTTTTATTGTGGTTTTGGGTTAGTCTATGGCACTATATATTTTTTGGCATTTTTTCTTCAATTTTGAAGTGATTTTCATGGTTGTGGGAGGACATAGAAACCAAAAGCTCTAACAGAGCAAGGCACAGAAAGGTGCTGTGTGCTGAGCACATCAGCAGCAGTGGCCTTCAGATCAGACTCATGGCAAACCTGTTTTCCCTACTCAGCCTTGCTAAAGCACTGCAGCCCTGCTATATATGGACTATGATTTGTAAGGACTTCTGTTTGTGTTTTCCCAAAAGAACTTTCCTTTTAAAGAAGGGGGAGGGGAATTGCCCGGCAACTGGAAGATGCTTGTTTTAATATCAAGTCCTCTGTGAGCATCTGAGCATTGATATTCAAAACAAGTCCAAGAGAAAGACTGATCTCACCTATGACCAGCCCTGCTTAGTGGCTCCCACCATCCCCCACTTTCTGTAGTCACCAGGAGAGATTGCCAAAAGGCAAATGTGTTCTGTTGGGAAGGGGGTGGGGGATCAGTTCCTTCCCTACCAATTTATATGCAAAGTTTCTGTCAACCATTAGTAAGATCTGATGGCTTAAGTCCTTGCAGTGATCCTGAAATACTTCTCTTTAATTTGCATCTCGATCTGGGACATTTTCTGATGGTTTCAAGGAAGGACTAAGGAGGTTTTACTAAAATTTGTTCAAGATGTGAGAGAAACTGAGGTTCCTCTAAGCTCTTGTGTTGTTTATTTTGCCCACCATGGCTGCAGATGGAAAGAACAGGCAGATACCTCAAAGCTGAGCACCTTCAGGTCCCATAGGACCAAATCAGAGGAAGTTTTAACCATGACCAGAAAAGACGCCACAAGGAAATGCCTTTTCCATTTCTCCGTGAAGGACTCCCACCAGATTTCTGGGGTGAATTCTGGCTCTGGAGGCTAGGAGCAGCTTCTCCACTCACTGACCTTTAGCGTGGCCAAAATTTGCCCTATAGAGGCCTAATTGACACTAACTTGACTAAGATTCTTCATTTACTGCCCACAGCAGGTTTCTCTGAAGCCTGCCTCCTTTGAATCCCTGGTAATTTCTTCTGCAGTGTTTGTGTTAAAACACAAAGCTCTTCTGTATGAAAATACGAACATGTATGCTGCATATGGAAATTGACAGAAACCTTCTTCCTGAAAAAGTAGGGGAGAGCCAGGCAGCACTGTGCACCCTTCATTTATGTTCTGAAAGGAATCAAATTCAATGGAAAAATAAAAAATATATATAATAATATTGTTTGGGTTGGAAGGGACCTTAAAGATCATATAGTTCCACCTAGACCATGTTACTCAAAGCCCCATCCATCCTGGCCTTGAGGCTCCCAAAGACTTCAAAACTCCCTTTTTATTCAGTGTTACTGTGCTGGAGAATTCTTAAATTCTTTTATATAGCAATATTTAACTATCTTTTGACAAAATTTTATTTTTTAATTGTGATCAGTTCCTGGGCGTTTATTGCACTACTGTATGCCTGGTAACTCAATCCGTAGTTAAGGCTGCGGGTGTATGTTTGAACAAAATTGGTTTAGAAATGGGCTACTTGCCTGGTGAGGCTTGAGTCTCTATTTTTGTGTGTAGTTGCCTACTAATAGGCACTGTTTCACAGTACTGTATATTTGGCTGTTTTCACTATGTCTTCTGTTTATTGTGGGTTGAATCATGGATTTTTTCCACTGGTTTTCTTGTTTTGAAGACCTATGCTTTAATAAAAAAGAAGGCAACTAAATGTGATCCAGAGTAATGCAAGTTTGCCAATTTTGCTGAAGCTGCTGATTCAACAAGGTCTTTCATAATTTGTAAATTTAGGGGCATGACCCATGGGGCTATTTTTGAAACAATACAACTAGTCATATGTTTAAAGTTACATTCATGTTTAAGTACTTTGTGGAATCAAGCCTTAATGCTGTGGGCTAAGCTGAGATGACTCATTTAAAGGAAAAAATCGTATACGTGAAAAAAATATTCCCACTTCCTGATAAGTCATCAAATAACTGCTTTTATTAAAATTCCGAAGATGAGCTTCTCTTAGTTGATTACTCCATTGCAAGTCAGAAAGCACAAACCTCAGTAGTATCATTAATATGTGATTTAAGAGGATTCAATTCCATAAGCAGTAATAAGAAATAGTCAATGTAAATAAGAGATATTTTGTTAGCTTCTTGAGGAAAATCTCTCTAATGCAAAACATAGCCGATTAATGCATTTACCTAACTCCAAGTGAAGAAGCAATTCTGAAAATGTAAATTCATAGTTTTAAGTAATGCACAAGGCCAAGCAGAAAGTAGTGGTGCCGGAGAGTTTTCCCCTAAGTCCACGAGTTCCGTGAGCATAGTGTAGTGTGGAGTGTTACGTGTTAAACATCCTCAAATCTTCATCAGCATTTTGTCTATCAGGCAGGCAAATTTTCCAGATGGTTTTTGGGTGATCAGTTGTGCTGCTCCTAATTGTAAGTTCCTCCTCTGTGTGTCTTCTTCCCTTCTGCTTCAGTGTGAAGAAAGGTAAGTCTTTAACCATTAAGCAGCTGGCACAACTTGTGTCAACAATTCTTAGCACTGCATTTAAGAATGTTTACAAAACTGGTGAGGCTCAAGTGGGCATTTTACTTTTAGTATTTCTTTTTCTACACAAAACTCCTCAGAAACAAACACAGGTAGTGCATTCTCAGATCTTTCTGATTCCATATGTTTTTTTCATGAATGACATTAACAACAGGTAGCTCTTCCAAACATCATATAGAAATGCATTTATGAAGCTAGTGGGATTTTGCATTTAATTTATCCATTATTTTTATGGCAGTGGAACAATAAGATTTTATTTCTTTAATTTTTTTTCCATTGTGACTTTTTTACCTTTTTTTTAGCTTTTAAATCGTGCATCAGAAGATATTCTTATAAATGAAGGAATGAGGTCTTTAGGATATTTAAAACCTTTGAATGATTTCTTCTCGACATATTTAACTCTTCAGTCCAATAGAAGTAAGATCAGGCCTCAGACAGCTCTTCCCCTGGCTGCATGCTATTACATTCAACTTTCCCATACTTAAAACATGCACCATTTTCATGGTTGTAGAGACACTTTTGAGACATCACATGCATTGCTTATAGTAATTTCTATGTAGACTCTGGGACGTACAGACCCCTATAAAGATTCTGCTGGGCATACAGACCCTTGTTAAAATACCAAGCAACTATTATTTCTAAAGACCAGTGGTTTTATTTGGATCCTTTTGAATGTACTAAGCCACATTTGGTGCTAATCTGGGATATCCCATGTTGGTCTTGTTCTTTGTCAAAGTCTGCTGAAACTTAGGCAAAGTTGTAAGTACTGACTGTGACATTTGCTGTTAGAATTTTCAAATGCTGAAATAAGTATATTTCATAGTAGCCCCTGCTGACATAAAAGAGTGTTTTTGTAGGAAATCAGTGAACAATCTCTCACTAACTTTATACAAATAAAATTAGATTAATCATTTCGTAATTCAAAAGATAGTTATAAGTAAATAATCTATTTATTAAGAATTTGTACTTTGAACTAAATGGAGCCTCAAAATCTCTTGGGAAACATCCCTCTTTAGCTATCATTAGCTATCTTTATGGATTTCCCACCTATTTATCTTCCTCATTTAATTCTTGGTCTTCTGATAACTGGCTAATAGCTGATATTAAAAGATTCCAAATCTATTGAGATTTTGGTTTCATTTTGCAAGTGATTTACTGCTTTTGTGCATGTAACTGCTCTACAGGGTTTGCTTAAAGCAGGAGGTTGGCAATAATTACCTCAGTTGTCTTGGTGGCTTCAGGAGTGACTTGGAAGATCTTTTTTAGAAGGTTTATCTAAGTGCCAGCATCTCTAACCAGACAGTTCTTGTGCAGTCCTCATGCATTCAGCTTATTCAGAAGTCTGCAAAAGTATTGATCAGGTTTTATTTGTCCAAATATCAGGCTATTTACACACTTGTGGGAAAGAAAAAGAGAATTTGAGTTAGCCAAGGTTTCCCAATGGGTCAATCAGGGCAAGCAATTTGTACTCAGCCCTGAGGAGCTAGAGGAACTTGTTTTAATTTTTAAAATATTTTCTCCCTGCACGTTAACAACTTGACCTGTTCCCTTTGAACTTGACTTATTCCTCTTCTTTCAGTATGAATAACAGTTCCTTAAGCACTTTACTCTTGAAATGTGCAGCGTGGAAAGATTTTAACAGCATAACAGTTCCTGATTTTTGTGGGTTGGTGTTACATTTATAACTTGAAGCTATGTGTACAGTGGTGTACTGATCCAGAAAAACGCCTAAGGTTCATCTGTGTCTCAAGGACCATATCTTCTAACTAAACTGAGATAACCACCAAGCTGCAAGTGTCCACCTAGCATTGCACTGGGGAAATTGCATTTTCGTGAGGGTAGAGGTCTCCGAAGAAGAAGTAGGATTGTTTCATTTTAGTTAGCAGTACACTATAACTGGTACTGACCTTGCAACATGCATGGTTTTTTAGAGAAGGAACTGAAGGCTGGAGGGGGTGACACTCGCTCTTGGAGGGTATTCCAACCTCCAGGGACAATGTGATAGAGAAATGAATAAACTCCAGAGAAAGAATCTGGCAGGGCAACACATTGAAAAGTAGAAAAGCAAAGAGTGTAAACAAAACCCCAGGTACTACAGAGGAAAGTAATAGTACATACAAGTGGTGCTCCTCAGAGATTGGTATTGGGACCGGCGCTGTTCAGCTTGATCTAGTTCAAGATATCCCTGATCATTGCAGGGAGGTTGGACTAGATGACCTTTCAAGGTCCTTTCCAGCCCAAACTATTCTATGATTCTATCATTCTATAACGGTGTACCCGGGCAGTTAGCCTGCAATGTCTACTTTTTGGCAACTTAAACTTCCATGTCTCCCAATAGGTGCCCTTTGCTATCCAAATCCCAAGGAATAAGAAAATGAAAAAGTTAGTCCTTAGAAAGGCCCCACTCATGTATATAAGACTCATGTATATACAGATTGAGGAAGATAATCATTACCTCCCATATTTCTGGAAATGTGTGGAAAAAATCATTCTACAGAAAGGAGAAGAATCAAAAAGAGAATGTGCTTTTTGATAAAGCAGATAACAAATTAGATGTTTGTCATGATCTCTGGCCATTTTGTCTATAGTCAGTTTTTTCTCAAAGGCCATTTTGTCATATTGGGCTCAGCAATCCTGTGAAATACAATTAACTCTGTCATTTGATGTAAGACAGAATATGGTCCAAGTTTAAATAGAAAGATAATGGCTTTTATCTGTTTTTTTCTCCCAAAATGCTTCAACAGTGTTGTCATAGGTCAAAATCTTTGCTGCCAAATAAATACATGGAATTCCTTATGCTAATGGAAATGAGCACCCAAATTCTCATGGAAGAAGTTGAGATGAATGTCTGTATCACATGTATATTAGTGGAGAAGAAAGATTCATGTATATCAAAATGGCATTTCCGGCAGGTGGTATCGTATTCTTTTCCCGTGTTATTTCTCTTATCATTATTATTATTGGTGGCAGCAGTAGTGATTTGTGTTATACCTTAGTTACTGGACTGTTTTTATCTCAACCCATGGGAGTTACATTCTTTCGATTCTCCTCCCCATCCCTCTTGAGGGGAGGGAGGGAGTAGAAACTGCGTGGCTGACTTGCTGACTGGTTTAAACCACGACAGTATTTTAGTGGAGAAGAAAGAGGACTCTCGTTCATCTGTTTTATCATGATGTTACAAACATGAGGAGTATCTGCTGAAACCAACACTTTAAGAGAACAGCAACTTTACTTTTGGTACTAAAAGATGTTTCAAAACCATTATTGCAAAAGGCACTTTGAGGTCTCACTGACATTAATGAAAGTCTGGTATTAAAATAAAAGGAAAAAATAAAATTATCTTATCAGGCAAAGCTAAGTAGAAAGAATATCTTCCTTTCACTGAACTATGGCATGATACTGCATTTTGAATTTGTCCTTCCATTGGCTTTCAGCCAAGGAGCTCAAGGAAAGTTACAAATAACCAAGTGAGTCTCAGAGAGCAGAGAAAGTGATCAGCATGGAGTAATTTGTGCACAGTCATTCAGAAGTTAATAGCAGAAAAAGGACAAGAGCTCATATCTTCTGGCTGCAGCAAGAGCCATGTTGATGATTCAGTAGCACACTTAAGAGCATGCCAGCCTGAAGCATGCAGGTTCATTTTGAGCATCCAAGCACTATGCAGGTGCTAAAAGCACAGAGTATACCTAAATACATTTCTGAATTGTGACCTAACTTTGTTTGCTAAAGAGCTTGGTGAAACTTTCACCACATCTGACTTCTGTATCCATTCACCTGCCAAATAAAAAAGCTTCAGGCTCTATCTCACCTTATCCAAACACAGCCATCACTGCAAGAGACCAAAGAGAAATTGCCTTTATCTCATGAGAATATCCACCATCCACTAATGAATATAGGTAAGATGGTTAAACTTATGATGCTGAAATGCATCTCAGCCCTAGCTCAAGCCTTATTTGTTTGTCTGCCCTGGAGCAGGCACAAGAACTCAGGCTGCATGGCAACTTGGCAGCAGGGAAGATACGGTCCAGTAGAAAGGTGCAGTGGACAGCTGGGGCAGGGGCGCACATGGGGCAGAAACAGAATGATTCAGTGCAAGACATCTGTCAGACCTTCAAGTGAAGACTGGGAAATAGTGATAGTGTCAACCCCAGAAGTGCCCAGCACAAGGTGCTCACAAGGTACATACATTAGCAGCTATGTATGCAACAGAGTTCATTTAAATCACAGACTAGCTGGCAGTGGGAGCTGTGATCAGTTTCATATGTCTCTGTACGACGTGTGATTTATTTCCTTCTGTAACAGAGTGTGGTGTCTGACCAGAGCATTTCTGAATTGCCATCACCTGGCTGTCTCCCATGTGGCATTTTCTAGTGGCTGGTATTACAGTTGAGCTCATTTACAGAAACTACCCTCAAGAGGGACACAAATTTTCCTCTGATGCACCAAATAACTTCAATGAGCCTCCACACCTTGATGAGACATTTATAACATAGAGTTGCATTTTCAGAAGTTCTTAGTTGTCTTGGTCTATATTTTATTTTCAAGCATCTGCCAAGAAACTGGGTTTTTTTAAGCAACATCTGGAATAAATTCAAGCAACTCTGCTGCTATGACCTTGCAACACTACACTGTGATAATAATAAAAAACACTTAAAAAAATAGAAGTTCTCTGTGTTCTGTTAAGTACTGTCTATTTACAAGAACAAGCTAAATTTGTGAAGACAAAGCAGGGCTCTGTATGTCACAAGAGACTTATTTTAAAACTTATTTGATTACATGGATCAATTTGTACCATTTCCCATCAACAAATAATTGAAAAATATCATCAGCCAATTTGCCCCAGATTTGTAAACCCTAGGGAACTAGACTTCAAGGTCAAGAACAAGCTAGAGAAGGGAGTAAACTAAAATCCTAGCTACGGATGGATTTGTGTGGACATTTTCTCTGAGGTTGCTAACAAATAGGAGTAAGCATTGCAGGAAAAGATTCATTTGTGTGATGTAGGTAGAAGACACAGGAGAGCATCCAAATGCTCAAGAAAGTGCCCTTGCATATCTGCAGTCATTATAGCTATAGTAATGTTATTGCTACTACTCCTGTACTCACAAATGGTGTTGGCAATACATTCTATTATGCCTTGAAAAGACAGTTATGCTTACCTGGAAAAGACCTGCCTATACCATATAGCAAGAAAGTCAGAACATTGTACTGATTGCATAAAGCATCAAGACACAGGAATAGAAAAAGGTAAACATGTTCGTCTTTGAACTAACCTGAAGACAGGAATAACAGAACATGTACTAGGCTGCCTTGGGGACTGCTATGTTCATATCAAGGGCACATCAACCAGGCTGGTGTAAGGAATTAGGAGAAGAGTAGTTCTCTCTTTACAACAGCTGGAAAGGGAAAGCCAAGCTGACATGGTAGCTTAGTGAATTAAAGTTTTAGCTCATTATACCCCAGTGGTACAGCCAGGTCAGCACTGTTTTTACTGTCAAGTGAAATTATGCCCACATAACTTTTGTTTCTGGGAAGGAAGAAATACTGGCATTCATTTATTTTTGCTCTAAGAGGCAAAAAATCCCGTGAAAGCCATGAGTAACTAACTGAGTTCAGCAGCAAGAATGCCTAACTGTGAGGACAAATGTGTTACACAAATATGTTTATTCCTCCAGGTCCATGCTGCTTCCATTTTGCATTATTCCCTGAGGTGGACAAAACTCTAAAGCTTGAAAGTAAAAGTAGGGTCAGAGTTGTTCTCATATGGCTCCAAGTTTCACAGCATGGAAATCCCAGCTCATTTGAAAGCAAGCTGGAAATATGAGAACAGATTCTTTTTTGACCGTTGGATGTGTTTGTTTTATCTCCCTGGGGAGAATGTGGGCTCCCTAAGCCACACTCCGCATTTAGATGCTCTAGCAAGAAACCCTAGAGAGGAAACTCTAAATCATAGCTTTCTACACACTGTATTTGACAGCTGGGTTTTGGAAACTTGCAGTGACTCTGCTGCTCTCCTGGCTGAAGCAAACAAGATTTCTACAAAGGATTCACTGGATTTTCTACAGGATGCTAACAAAGATGTTATCTAATATTAGTTATAGTGGAGAACACTTATCCTAAGCATTCTCCTTTGTTTCTTTTTTACAAAGAGAAAAAATCCCCACCTAGCTCATTTCAGGAAGGAAGAGCATTGGTACATGTTCATGTGTACCTGACCAGACCAGGTATAGAGATGAAAGGCTTTAGAGAGATACTATTATTTCCTTCAGAGATTTTGCATCCTTTCTTTATGTTTTTCACCAACTATGGTAAAATTCAACAATAATTTAGCTTGACATCTTCCTTTCAGCAGTTTTAAAGAAATGAAGGGTTTTTTTTTCTGTTTTTAAAGGGACTTTGAGTACCTCAAACACAAAATTCCAATTAATTTAGAAGTGGTCTGACATGTCATTTCAGCTTTCAGCATGTCAAGAGAAGACTCAGTGTTCACTGGCCACATCAGCAAACTACTGTCCAGTAGTCTGTTTTGTCATATGATTTGATCTCTGAAAACTCACATTTTTAGGTAGCATATTTACTTGTTCTTCATAAGATGTGAATATTAAGAGGTCATCCTTTCCTCTAGGGTTGTGTAATTTTTTGAACTACTTAAGAGACAATAGAAGCATGACCTACTGCATCTGCTGGAGAATACCGAATGATAATTACATACAACAACGTAATCATCAAGCAACATCACCTATTTTAAAGGTAAGCCAAACTTAGTGGAGATGAGAGATGGGAAAGGTAAAAGTTGGAGGTAAGAGAGAAGATTACAGGGCATAACTTTTATGCAGGGCATAACTTTGCTTCACCTGAGCTCACTTCCCCACCTTGCGCAAGCTGAAGGTTGACACTGGGAGGAGGGCTGTTGCTCTGGAACGTTCCTCTGAAAGACCTAGACCTCCACAGTATGATCCATTACAGACAAGCATCCTGTGGAGCCACAGGAGCCCTCCTGCAGATCACCATGCAGTACACGCATCCCCAGGGAGATGTAAGCTGAGGTTTAGCCTGACAGCTGTTGACGTGTGACAAGCTGTATTTCTTCTTGTGGGAAAGAAAGGTCTGTGGGTCCTATTTGTGCAGAAATCTCATTTATTTGAGCACAGATTAAAAGCTTAATGAAGCTGGGGTGTGCTTAGGAACATTAATATAACATAAATATCAATCAATGAAAACACACAGGAGTCAACTTTTGCTAAGGCCAGTTTAAAGCTAGTGAATAGATCAAAGCAGTTATAATAAAAATAACGACTTACAAAGACTAATGATAAAGAATAAGAGCCTGCACAAAACCAAATGAAACACCTGCCTGAACTTGAGGATGGTAAGGGAATTACCCACAATGAAACATATTTCCTGAAACATGTTTACATGAAAGTTGCTTGAGGGTTGGGAGCACAAAGTAATTAGCTGAAAAATTACTTGATGGGTGAGGTTAGATGATCTGTTTGTCTAGTCAGCGTTTGAGGGCCAATGCAATGGGAGCAGAGAAAGGGAAAGGAGGGCACTGCAGGTTAAAAAAAAAAAAAAATGGAGCAAAGGACACATTTGTTAATTTGCCAGAGTAAATAATAATATCCCATAAAGCTGTAGTGCTTTAAATTATTAGAGTTGACCAAGGATCTCTCACTGTAACTCCTTTCCAATAGAAAATGCACTTCCTATAAAGCTGCTGCTTTCCAGAAGGAAACAATATTCAAATATAATTTCTTGGGAAAAACAGTATTTCGATCTGTTGAATTGACATGAGATGTTTCATTTTAAATCAGTTATCTCAAATGGTTTTCTTCCTATGGCAAATTGTCTTATATAAGCTTTAGACCAAGCACCTTGCTGTCTTAGTGCTGGGTTGGGCATTGTGGTTTTGAACCATCTCCAGTGATGCAAAACAGCCATCTCCTGACTGCATGATATAGTGCATTATAGGAATCTTGAACAGAGTTTGTAATGAGAGGTATAACTTAACCAGAAAGCTTGGACCTTAGAATGAATATTGACTACCATGACTCAAACACAAGCTTCAGCCGCACCAGAGTTGGTTATGTACTGTACTGTTTACTGGCTGGAATATTAGAGGAATTATGATCAGAGCACATGCAACACTCAGGAAAAAAAACACGTAATGTTTCTGAGATTCAAACTCATGCTGTCACACATGATCCCATAAATCTGGCCTTTCAATGCTGCATTGAAGCTTATCCCTTGCAAGTTTTTCCAGTAATCAACTTTACACAAGAAGGTATTACCCTAAGGAGGTACATAGAAGCAGCTAACTACTTATTTGTGGCCCTAATAAAAGCATTGATGGCATCTTAATGAACATCAGCACCAGCCTTTTGCATCCCAGGCAACCACTACACCATATTCTGGACCCCACAAGTGCTGCCGTATGCACCTTGGTCTCATGCAGTGTCATAAGATTGTAAGCACTGGAGCAATTTCAGGCAATGTTACAACAGGATAAATAACACACACTGAGTGGCATTTCCTGCTTTTAAGGCCCATCTGTATGATCTTTACTGACACTGAGACTTTCCTTTGCATATCATGCCCTGCCTACAACTAGTCTAGTCTTTATTATAGGAACATATTCATTATTCTTACATTATTCACTACACAGTACCTCTGCTCCTACATTGAAGTATGTGTTTGGCAAAACAGCACTAGATGAGCAAGTCTTCTTCATCCACTGGTGACCACACCATCAGCATTTATTCCAGCAACCACCCTGGAAACAGGACACTTTCCCTCCTATTTCTGGTCTTTTCCAAATGCAATTGCAGTCTGCTTGGAAACCCGGTGACTCTGGGTGCAAGAGCTAATTTCAGTGCAAGCACACTTCCTGACTGCATTTTCTTTCTGAAAAGCAGGCAACAATGCTGCAGTTTAGCTAGAAGGAATTAAACTTAGCAAAGTCCTACTTCAGGAAAAAATGCATTTGCTTAAAACACATTGACTTAAATTTAAAACCTTCATACTACCCAAAAGGGAAAATTTTCCTAAACAGGAGTTTGATACTTTAACCAATTTACATCGCTCAATGGGGTTAATAGGCTGCATGGAGTCCCCACAGACTACCACAGGCTCTGCGTTTAACACCGTTTCACCATAATGAAGATCTTAGAAGCTGATCTCCTCCATCAGTATTCGTGGCTATTTGCCTCCATTATCATAATGCCATGTGTAGGCAAAGTGCACAGTTAAAGAAAAATAAACAAATGGAATTGCCAACCACTGGCAAATGCCCAAAGCTGTATCACCATCTGCCCACCCCACCCACTGATAAAATAAATTCCTGGCATTTTTCCTAGACCCAGGAATGCTAAATTAAATAAGTATTCCTAGCTGTGCATACTGAAAGCCAGAAAATCTGGACCCTAGCGGAAAAAAAGAGGAAATGAGTCAACATCTCGGGGACTTTCCGCTAAGAACTTTCTGTTGCTGTCACCTGGAAATCCAAATCTTGGAAGTGAGCCTAAAAATCATCCCAAGAAATATTACTGGCTACCCTAGGTCATACAAAAAGAAGAAAGTGCCAAGCCCATGCAACTGACTCCAAAAAAGGTTGAAATACCTTTCCTGAGTTCCTGGAGGAAATCAATTAGATGCAGGGCACTCAGGAGTTTACTTCAGTAAGCGCACCTGGGGATTAAGGCAGATTAAAGGCCCACTGTAGGAATTTATGATGGACAAGGTCATCCACTTCTCCTTTTGCCTTTGGGATAGAGTCTACACACAAACAGACCATGTACACCAAGTCCATCTCAACCTTTAAGGACAACAGCTGGATGAAAGGGGAGACAGGACCTGTAACTCCAGTGTGGCTATCTGTGGGGACGATGTCAGCAGCCTTCTCCAGCAAGACTTACATCCCCACCCAAGTCAAGGCAAACCGCATTAGTGCAATGCACTGCAGTGTCAACTCCAGCTCCTTGGAGAAGGGAAAGCTGTGAACTACCTAGTAAATTGCTCTTCCTTACAAGCAGACTTTCCACAAGCAGGGACAGGGATCATTCAGAGCCCCTAAAGGCACAAGCAGTCCCTGTTTCTCCACCACTTTCTTCTTTTGATAGCCAAACAGCGAGCATGGATAGATCCACAGATTCATTTTGCTATCCATCTTTCACCCATCTCTGCTGGTTTACACCACTGTAAGTAAAAGGACAATCAGATTGCACATTTCTGTTCCATGCATGATAATCATCATCTAAACAGAAAATGTATTTGATACATAAAGTGCTCAGCTATCAGCTTTGATTTTGTACTAAGAGCTGCTTTTAATTGCTACCAGGAATGTGTGTCAAAGGGGAAGGAAACAAAAATAGCTCTGGATGCAGAAAAAAAAAAGGGAAGAAAGAAAAAGAAAAGAAAAGCAGCCCCGTATCTGCTATTCTAAGAGCACATGTATGCCTGTTAACCTTAAGGGCTTGCCAATAGTAAGGGTACATGTTTTAACTTGCTATAAAATGAATGTGCCTATGGGCCAGATTTGTATCTTAGTTATAACTATGTAAAGCAGAAATAAACTTCTTTGAAGTTGTTAGACTTATTTTGGATTTATAGTACTCTGAGATTAAAATCAGAACTGCATTTTAAATTGAGATGAACAGAACAATGAAAAAGGCAGAAAATACAGATGACAATGAATACAACAAGATCTCTAATATAAAGCTCGGTTTTTCTGCAGACAGTGTAATGAAGCAGGGGCACATTGCTGGCTAGATGGTTTGTATTACTATGTAATGAAGTTAGTATATAAATTATTGCATGCACGCACGCTCTCACATGCTATTTCTTTGGCTTGTATTTTCATGAGTTTCTTTGCTTTCTTTGTTCTGAGAAGCAAGTAATAAAACAAAATACAAAAGTGAATAATATATATCCAAATGCTTGGAAGCATAATGATTATTTTTAAAATCTGTTTTCCTTATTACATGCTGCCTAGAATAAAGAAGGCAGAGAAAATACATGTCTTTCACTTATTCTGAATCAAAGAAAAGATTTCCAAAGCCTCTCTGTTCCAGGCAGAACCCAAAGAAATATGTAAAGTACTTGCATATGCAAGGGAATGCCTTCTGAAAGCATTTTAGAGCATTTCAGAACATCACAGCGTACCAGCATAGTTTATGCCTTCCCCTTTTTATCATAAGAAAAAATGATTAATGGATAACAAAAAAATACTGGTGATCAGTGAAGTGTTCCTTGTAAAACACTGACCTTTTTATCATCTATGATCAATAGAGAAGCTAAGACAAACACATAAACAAAGGCAGTAATTGATGGGGGAAATGGATTTTAAAGTTCTTTTCCGTAGTAATAATACATCTTTGTACATAAAGGCACACAAACACAAAATATTTGTTAACAAAATATACCTCTTAAACTGAAATTAACACTTCTGGTTGGTGTGGTTTTTTTTCTGTTTTTTTTTTTTTTTTTTTTTTTAGAATGAATTAGCTGAGATGCTGAATAAGATTATTTCTAGTTGATTTAATGGGATCTGAATATATGCAGTCTTCTGAAAGTCAGGCTTACTCTGCTAAGGAAGTATGGACTCAGAAAAGCATCTTTCCTTCCTGACAGATGTGCCTGACCCTTAGACAAGTAACCTTTTGCTCAGCTTCCCAAACAAAAAACCTGGCATACAGAATGCAGTGATGTCCCATACCTAGCACACATGAAGGATCCTTTTCAACATGTTACTTTGTGAATTCCCAGTGTGAATTTGGGTGGTTTTAGAAAAAGACCAATTAAGGATATACAAAACCACCCCAGCAACAGGGGTGGGATCTTTTTTTGCTCAAACAGCTTACGTTCTGCCAGGAAACTGCTTTTGGTGGGGACGCTCACTAGTTTGAAGAAACTCAACCACAAAATGTGTATTGTTTTGAAAAGTTCACATTGCTGCTGTTCACATGCAACTGGCCATGGCACACACTGTTCGTTAGGAAACATCTGTCTATGGGTTTTTACAGTTGCAAGCATTTTAAAGCATAATAATGATTCTGAGAGTAGATAACTTCAAACCAGTTATATGTGGGCAGATTTTAATAACTAAATAAAAGTCACTCGGAAAATTCATGTCACTGATGAAATGTCAACATGCTGATGTACAGGAAGACAGAGAAGAACATGCAGTCCAGTAATTGCTGTGCAATGTTTCTCTGTGTTTGAAGGTCAGAAAGGTACTTCTGTGCTGTAAAGAGGTTACACGTCTATTTTACAGACAACAATTACAACAAAAATAAATAAATAATAAGCTCTTAGAAAAGGAAAATAATTTCCAGTAGGACAATTTTCCGAACATTGGCCTAGGCAGTTTTGATCCAGAAAGGAACTACAAGGAACAGTAATTATGCAGTCCAATTCTTTTTGCACCAGTTGTACAGCACTTACACATCCTGTGTGAATCTGAGACAGTGAAAGCTCACTTTTGGGTAACAGAGTTTTGGTGGTATTAAACATCTGAGTTCCCAAGCTGTATTTGAAGGGACAACACTTACTCCAGATTCTGCCACAAAGAAACTAGGTTTTGAAACAAATGTTTTGCAGGCTCTAGACACATTGGTGCTAAACCCCAAACAGCAAATGGAAAACAAATTCTTCTGTTTCAGTGTGTGATACACACAGCAGAACAAAAATACAGCTTCAGCTATCACCTAGTAGTTAGACATTGAAATTAGACAAGCAATCAGCAGAGTCCATTTTAACTGAGTGTGCGAGACTTGCAACACTATCACCTACTCCTCAGCCCACAACCCCATTAAAGGAAGCAGAGCTCAATTCTAAAAAGTGCTTAACATTTAGTTTAGATGCTCAGATTGTCTCTGGAGTCAGGGGCAGTCCAAGGTATCCAACACTTCACAGGGCAGAGCCTTTAAATAAAAACTTCCTCCAAGAAGTTCTGCTTCTAATATTACTATCATGAATGATAATTCCACATGGAATAAGTCATCACAGAGGAGCTGTATAATATTTAATAGGAAAAATATCACTATTATAAAAAAACCCCACATTTATTTTATGCACCTGTGAAACCCAGTGCAACTCATCTGTGCAACTTCTGCTGGACATATACTATAGACCTATATGCTAGTTGAATATGGCAAATAAAGAAAATATTAGTTCTTCAGCCTCAGAGTTTGCATTTGTATCACAGAATCAGACTGAGTTAAAGCATTTCACTGCCTGCATCCCTATTATACCTATATACACTCTTGGAGATTTTCAATAGTCTCTGTTAGAAATGTCAAAGCATAGATCATTTAGAAAAGATAATTTGATGATGCAGTATTATTCCTGCAAGGAGGACCAGCTAATCTGTTTACAGTAGGAGCGATACAGCTGCACAGCAGCAATGGCATAGGACAGGCACAACCATGGTCAGAGGAGGGACTGTAGCCCTCTAGAGCCATCTGATACAGAGATGTTTGACTGTATACAGTGAGAATATAAAATTTACTGCAACATCCTATTTCATCATTCTTACAACTGAACTGTGTATGTAGTAATAATCACCATGGTATGAATGCCAAACCAGAGTGATAGACAATTGGGATAGTAAAAAAAAACCAACAGGATGTTGGGGTGCCATTAATGCCTTTCTCGCAGTCTAGGCATAATCTTGATTGTTTGGAAAAGCTTTGAATCTCAAAAGCAAATTGTCAAAGTGCAAGAATTTTGTTAAAGTGTTTCAGTGTTGACACTTAAAGGGGGAAAGCAACAATTCTTCAGCACCCAGAACAGCCACACTGGCAAATCAATTACTGCCAAGCTTTTACCTCCTGCCACCCCCTTCCCAAGTAAAACAGCAGGACAGCTGTGAAAACCTTAGGAATGTGATAGGGCAGGTTGTGAGATACATATGGTTTTCAAAAGTATCTATCAATGTTGTAATGTCTGTCCTTCTGACAGGTGGTTCCTACAGTAGCTGGTGAATGCTGAATAGCTGCTCCCATGTTTTAGTGATGCTGTCACAGCCACACAGGTGTATACAGAAAATTCATTTCTAATCTTTGTACTAGTGTTGTCACAGATTTTATCCCAAAGAGGCAGTAGTGTTACATTAGAATCTTAAGAAATCAAATAAGCTGGAGCAGCAACATGCTTAGCTGAAAGCTCATCAGCTGGAAATATTTCAGCTTGAATTCTTTCCCTATCACATCAGAGTGCTTGCAGGCAATCTCCCAGATGAACACCGTGGGTAGGTGTTGTCTATCTAGAGGGGAGCTGCAATCTCTAAGCTGTATAACACTTCCATGGAGAGGACCTCTACTACACACACATTGACAGTCTATTCAGAGTCAGAAGTTTCCACAGCTAGATTCCATTGTTCTTCTTTCCTGGCTGCTCACTAGTTTCTTAACATATCAGATTTTCTTGAAATAAAGGTACCAGATGTCAAAAAAAAATGCCAATAGGGTAGAGGCAATATTTAGACAGATGCTAAAACATCTCATTGTGCATTAGAAGAAGTACTGGCATTCTTTCTCATTTACTAGAAAGGACACATAATTAATACTATTTAAGGGGAAAGTATCTTTTCATCCCCAAATGGTTCCAAACCAAAGAAACACGATTGAAATGTAGTTGCCCTGAGGTTGAAAGGTAGCATCAGCACACGCCAAACAAAACAAGGGAAAAGGTGGGTCAGAATATAAAACACTATTGTAGTTTTTTCTCCTTAAAACTATTTATTTGTGTCCCTACATATAAACCAAAATGGATTTTAAACTCAAATCTTACCTAGAAGATTCCCAGCCATTACCTCTTTCTCAGAGGACTAAAAAGCCAAGCTGACCATGCTGGAGGAAATACGGAGTAAATACATTATAGCCTAAAATTCAACTCACAAATGTTTAGATAGATTGAAAAACTGTTCTTACATCTAGGGGCCTTCATCAATGTGCACCCCTAATGTAGATATACAGTAGCACATACTGGTTTTTGCTCAGTGCAGCTGACCTTTTTGCAAACCCTGGAAATCATTGACACCTATTTGGTTCTGAATTAATTCAGTTCAATGAGGATAATACAATATCCTGCCTCCTTCAAATACACACATCTTACTTCCCTAGTAGTTATGAAGAGCTCATGGGAAAAGAAAGCTCTTGGGTATAGAATGAATTAAAATAAGAACAGATTATAAAGGGAACTTTATAATAAGATTATTTTAAAGATAATCCACCATCTGGTTTTAAGTTTACAGCACTGAAACATGGGGAAATGCATTTTCATTTTTTTTACATAGAATAATTCAAGCTGGTAAGCATCCAAAATTCAGCAGGAATTTAATTATTATAAGTAGAATGCATGGCCAGTGAAAGAGGGTAGGTATTTTCTTCTATAATATACTTTTAACTTATTAACTCAAACGAGAATATCAACTATTTTTAATTAAAAATAGAAGTATAACTTCAGTTTGTATTCTTTACTATAAACATGTAGCAATGCAGTAATCTATTGAACAAAAGAAAGCAAAAATAATTAAATCTAAATCTGTTTTAATATGTTTTCCTAGCCTTATTGACTATATATTGCTCAGCATCTCTGCTATCAGCTATGATACTACTCCGAGCCAAACACAAGGTCCTCCTATCCTTTTACTGGGATTTTATGTTTAGAAATAAATGTTCTTAATCCTTAAGGATTTGTAGAACAAGCTGTCATTTTAACCCACTGTGATGCAACTTGCCTAGTATCCGAAGAAACTTTACCAATTTCTTTCTAGGTGAAACAAAATGTGGTAACTGTCACATGGGAATGGAGTCACTGCTTGCTTCTGCTGTGAGAGAATTCAGGAGTGGATGAACCAACCATCTCTTGCTATCTTTCCCTATATACAGTAAAAAGGACAGTGGTAATCCAAGCAGGTTTGTCGGTAGCCAAACCCTGAACACAGACATCTTTTTAAGACTTTTCCAGCAATTGTAAGTATCAAGCAATAGTTAGACTTGTGCACCCTTGCACAGATAAGCACAGGCTTTCACCAGAAGATCAACACAGAATGCAGAAACAAAAGCCCAGTGTCTCAAATGTCCCCACTTACACAGGAGCGCTGCATTGACACATCACCCATTGTATCTGCAGCTTCTCTTCTACTCCATAATTCCTACTGAATTGTATGAGGACTCTTACACACAGATTAAAATTGATTTTTATATTTCTCATCATTACATTATAATCTCTTTTGTTAGTGAAATTAGATTGGGAAGCTGACAGATTTTATATATTTGTGGGACAGGGAGCTGAACGCTGTTCTCAGCTCTGTCACTTGACTCTAGCAACTCATGTAGTCTCTGTCCCAGTTCTTGTGGACACCAAATGATGACAATAAGAGTTACCTGTCTGACAAGAAAATTGTGAAAGACTTTTTATTAATGTTTGTGAGAAGGTTTTAGAATTTCATGCAGCAAGTCTGCAGCCCAAATTGCCAGGTCAATATTATTACAGCATCATTCATTCTCCTTTGCAGAACCTGTCTAATCAGTAGAGAAGCAAGAAATGACATCTAGAGGTTTACAGTCACTTTGGAAGGGTAAGAGAGGATGATACAAACAGCAAGGTTTTGCCCTTACTCTTTCATATTATGATGCTACAATATTGTTTCTTGTCAGCCTGCCCATATAAGGATAAGACTCAAGAATCACTAAATTCCATCCTTGGTTCTATGTAGAACAATTGAGTGTCCTCTCATTATGCAGTGATAACTGTTAACCCCAAGGATTCAGAAAGAGCCCTGAAAATTTTAGGTTAAAAAAGTAACAATTGTCTATAATATGCTCTTCTTTTCCCACTTCCAAACACTGATTGAATTATACATCCTTTCACTGGCATAATGTAGTTCCTGGAGGAGCAGAGAGACTCTAGTTGTTCCCAGTACAACTTTTGTATGTTGCTACCCAAGTTCACTGAATGACAAATATTTTCTGTGTTGAGAAGATCACATGATCTTCACATGCTTGATCCATGTCCAAGCCAAGTCTTCAGGTTCAGTGACTGCAGAGGACTATAACCATTTCAAAGCAAGGAGACGCTTCCAAATAAAAAAAAGGAAACAGCTTAACTTGGGAGTGCCATGCTTGAGCTCAAGGTCTCTGCACACCCTGCACAGTTTACTGTCCTACTCCCTGTGTTCTGCTGCAGGAAACAGGCAAGAAAAAATGGTTTAATTCAAGCCTGGTAGTCAAGGTCTATTTCCTCAGCCCTACCCAAAATCCTCAGGTGAGTGTAAATACTAAGTTTTTTCTCTTAATTATTTTTTCTTGTCTTTTAACCCTGCAAGTGCTACAGGACATTTGGAAGGATGAGCTCAGAAAAAGCTGTTATTGTCTTGTTCTTGTATGCAATTTCCATCCGTCTCTCTCTTCTTCTTAAAGGGATTTGTAAACCATATCATTTGTCAATAATAATGGGCCAATGGAAAAAGCCAAGAACTGATATTTGGGTGAGCATGGTTTTCCTCATCAGAACAGCCAGCCATGGGTTTTGTTTGATTCAGCAGTGCCCTTCAGCTCCTTGCATTTCTGTTTGATTTGACTATTCAGATGGCAAGTTTGTTGGAAATAAGTATCAACACCATTGAACACAAGAGGGTATTTACTAGCATTTCAGGGAATACCGTATAATACAAATTCTTTTAATAGCAGTTCCCAAATCCCACCCAAAGAAACCGACAGAAGACCCTCTATTGGATATGAGGGTATTTTGCTTCAGTTAGGATGATCTGAGTGAATACTTTTTTGCTTTCATTTTCTGGGGTATCCAACAAGTTAAAAAGGAGAATTATGAGATAGCTGGATGGTGGAAATAAAAGAAAATGTATTTTTTTTACTTAAAAAATATAATATCAAGCATAACACTCTTGAATCCTGTCTTCCATCTTCTGTCACTCAAAGAGATTTCTAGAGCCACATGGGCCACTGACACCAGACAGGAAGTAAAGTGGAGCCTCCCACAACTTACCCAATATTATGAAATATGAAGAGGCTACCTCAACTTGTTTATGTTCTAACCCTCTGAGCTTCATTACTTCAGAAAATCAGAGTCAATAAAATTGACTAGATTCTCAAAGCTGAACAAACAATAAACCAGCATTTTCATTGTACTCGATTCTCCTCTCATCTCTAAGTGAAAAGACAGGATGCCACTGGTTTCTGCAACTCACACAACTACTTGTGCAAGTGCAGGATTTACAGACTGTGCAAATAGAAGCAAAGAACCTGCAAAAGCCAAGATAAAGAGTCATAGAATGAATCAGATTGGTGGCTGTGGGAATGGATTTCAGGGCTTTTATGAAGCTATGTGACCTGGCAAGAGCCCAGGTGGGGTAAGGGAAGAAGTGAGATGGAGAAGATTTGATTGAGGAAGACATCAATGACAAGTCTAGTATTACGTATGAAAGTGGGAGAGGTTGGAAATAGATTTTTAGAATCATCGTCACAAAGGTGGCAGTTAAATCTATGGGAATAACTGAAGTAATCTCCCTTATTCATTTATCTACCCACACACGCACACACCCTTGCTGACTTCCTAATTGACGTTGTGGCCAGAGGAGAAACACTGAATTCAAAGAGGCTATTTGTATTTTATTTCTGATCCAGCTGGACCCAAGGGGTGCCAGGAATCTTGTGAGAAAGGCTCCTTTCAGAAAGAAATTGAGCTGTGTCTCAAGCAGTGTGAATTATGGTTCTCTGAAACCTCCAGTGATTCAAAAAACACTTTTTTGCTCACTAAGGCAGCGTGGTAACTTCACATGATAATGTGCTACACCATCAGATAGAGACTTTTTAAATAATTCCTCTATTGGGATGTTGTAGCATACCCCAAAAGAAGGGAGTTACTTCGTGAAGAGAAAACTGTTGAATCATTTTTCCCCTTTTCAGTTAGCACTTTTTCCCAGGCATCCTTTTACAGCTTGCTCTTTTCATCAACACTTAACTTCCCTCCAACCTCAAAAATACCCCTGGTTCCATGCTGTGCTCTCTGACTAATAACTGTGGAGGGGCCAGAGGCACTGCTGCTGACTCTGAGCTGTCTCTGTGCTGACTGACCAGCCACTACCCATGTAACCATTAACCAATGGACACCCTTATGCTGCATTTTTTTCCTCAGCAGGAACAGACCTCTGGGCCCTATTCCATTCCCCAGGCACTGATTTTCCTTAAATGTGCAGCAGCTTCACATCTCTAAAATCTTTAAACCTTTTTCCAAAGCAGCCGAAATGGTTAAAAAGCTTTAGAAAGCCATTAGAATACAGCAAAAAATAAAGTGGTAATGGTTCTATTGAATTTGAGTTTCATGTCCCCTGTTTAAAAAATAAATTAACATGTAGCTCTTAAGAAAAACAAAATTCAGTTATATCACTTTTTTTACTGAAATGTAGTTCATGCTCTTTAGGTGTCCCAGGCAGCTACACCATAACAAAGTGCCTATGCCATGCCTTGAGGACACATAACCAAGCAGTAGTGCTGTTTGATTTCAATATTAGCTTTACTGAGATGGTTGGTACGCACATTAAATGCAAAACTGGGCCACGCTGTAATGTGTGCAGTCACTGGTCCTTCTTGTCTAAAAATTTGAGTTTGTACATCTTTAGTGGGATCTGCTTTTGATGAAGTCAAGTTCTTCTCTGCACTACTAATGCCAGATGTACATGATGTGTGTAAGCAAGTGAGTACTCACTCTCTGTCCATCACTGACAACTAACTTTGGATCCAAAAGTGTCAGCTCGAGCATTTAATTTTCTAAGGGTTGATAAAGGTAATTGAATAAAAATCTGGGGTTTATTTTTATACCTTCTCAAGCATTATGTTTGTCGTGGTTTAAACCCAGCCACACAGCTCGTTCACTCACTCCCCCACTTTCTCCTCCCACTCCCGGAGGGATGGGGAGGAGAATCAAAAGAATGTAACTCCCACGGGTTGAGATAAGAACAGTCCAGTAACTAAGGTATAACACAAAACCACTGCTGCTACCACCAATAATAATAATGATAAAGGAAATAACAAGGGAAGAGAATACAACACCTCACGACCCGCCAACCGATACCTCGCCCCCACCCAGCAGTGAGCTAGCCCTTCCAGGTAACTCTCAGTTACATCCTGGGCATGATGTGCTGTGGTATGGAATACCTCTTTGGCTAGTTTGGGTCAGGTGTCCTGTCTCTGCTTCCTCCCGGCTTCCCTTCCTCCCTGGCAGAGCATGAGGCTCAGAAAGACCTTGGTCAGACTAAACATTCTGACCAGCAACTAAAAACATCAGTTTTATCAGCGCTGTTCCCAGGCCAAAAGTCAAAAACACGGCACTGCACCAGCTACTAAGAAGGAGGAAAAAAATTACTGCTACCACTGAACCCAGGACAATGTTTTATTTTAAAGATTTCCATATTTAGAACTAAAGGACAGTTGGAAGCATCTGATACAGTGTTCTTATTGTCACTGGAGCAGGGAATGGCTCTTGGGCTATGAATAACGGAGATGGCTGTCTAGCTGGCATGCGGCTGGGACCTACCCCAAATGGCTTCATATGTGAACTGTTTTCTGTATTATTGGTGTGGCTATCACACCTAGCAAATAGCGGATGAAGATGCACAGAAATATATTTTTCTGGTTTTACAAGTTTACTGCATTTGTCCATTTAGAAATGCAATCTCCTGTAGCATTCACTGCATAAAACCTCTAGCTTCTCATCACAGAGTCAGTTTTCTTTTCAGGAAGACTGACTCTGTGGTGTTTCTTTTTAGGAAGTTCTCCATGCTTGATTAGCTGGAGTCCTTACCGAGTTTACAACACTCAGTTTATTGTCTTTATTCTGTTCAGAAGATTCCCCCAAACTTGTTCCTTTTGGAACAATAGAGAATCTAATTAAAATCAAGCTTTGCTAAATTATTCAGCTGGGCATTTTGACCCAAAATAGTCACTATGTATTTGCATTTATCTTAAGCTTTTAAAATGTAGAGAGAATTACACAGGGAAAAAAAAAAATCTAAAATGTTTATGCCTCACTAATCTCTGCTATTGAGTATAGAACCAGAAAAAGTAAATTACTTCATTAATTGCTTCTGACTTACAGGGTTAACATAGCCTGTGTCAATATATTCTGATCCAAAGATAGTATCCTTGTTCTTAGATGTCATGCAGCTGCTTTCATCAAAAATCTCCATATTTATGCACTGGGAGGTGTCGAAGTGAAGTCTTGCTTAAGACCAGCAATATAAACAAAATTATATCTCCTTTCAGCAGGAACTATTCACACACCTGTCTTTTTTGGAAGAGTTTCAGTCTTCTATTTTTATTTCCCTATGCTTGTGAACTCAGTAGGTTAAGGATTCCTTTTCCCCCCTCCCCCTTTTTGATACATGTGCCAGCTACACCTTTCCTGTAATCCTTGCTTGATCTGAGGGTGGGCATATCTAATCACAGGAGTGTTCGAGGACCTCAGGGTATAGTGAACATTTTGCATGCCCAACCTACTTCCACTGTGCTAGCTGCTGTTATCTTAAGCATAACTATTACCTCAGACTTGCCAAGTGTTAGGTATGTGACATGACACATATTTTCCCACAATGTCTTGCTCTTCCCCACATAACTTTGTATCTCACTCAGCCATGGGAAATATTTCTTTGTGTACTGGCACATGGAGGACAGCAGTGAATATCGTGAAATAGGTAAATCCCATTGCCTGGAGTCTCCACATGTCACTATAGCACGAGTATGTCTGACTCACTCCAGATTGCATTGTCCCTCTAGGATTTTCAGGTGCTCCCCAAAATGTCTTTGTAGATAAAGGTAAAGCACAAATTGTGGGGTGAGTCTGGTGGTCCCTTCCACCATCCCTGAATCGGCACTTATTTCAATGGCAAACCAAGGAGTCAGACATTACAATAGATTCTATTAAAAAATGCTTTCAGCAACCAAGTTTCTCCTACAGTTAAGCCTGAGAGTCAGCACAAAGCCAGCCTTCCTCCTTCTGGGGGTCAGTTTGGAGCCACTCAATGGCTGAGAGCACTCTGAATCTTCTCAGGCTTTTGGCACTTCCCATCATCACTAATGTTGGTGAAGTTTAAGTACAGGCAGGGACAGGGACAGGGCTAGTGCAATAATAATACCCTTGAGTGTTTCATAAAGGTTGTGACATGTCTTTTGTAATATATTTTTGAGCTTCTATAAAGACAGCAGGGCATAAATGTGTTTGGCCATTAATGTTGAACCCTAGAAACAAAATATTGACAGAACAAACAGTCCTGTAGCACACGGCTGAATCCCACCAATGTCCCATCTGTTGACAGAAAGAATGAGTTCCAGTTCCCTGGAAGTGGAAATGTTTCCTCTGTGGTGTGATAGGTGCTTGAAGACTGGGAGAAACTGTGCCTGTACAAAGGCAATTTCTTTAGAGCTTTCCAGAGACAGCCCAACCACTCTCCATGACCTGCACTTGCTTTCCTATGTCTTTGTTAGTTACCTAATCTTATGGTGAAGGATTATTGCAGTTAATATGCAGTAATTTCATTAATCCACATTTAAGAATACTACAGGATCAGCAATGCATTTAATGTATTGCAATATTTATAGTATGTCCTGAATTCTTCCTATACCAGTCAAAATCCCTACATTAAAAAGTGTCATGAGCGTAGCTTTGGAGGTCATCCTTATGACAGGTGCACAGGCCAGGCACAAATTGAAGATGCAAAATCTCACTGCAAGGGACTTTTTCTAACTGGGTTGGATCAAGATCTAAAATGCTCTAAAATCTGTCACTGAAAATGTCATACTGAAGCATAACCAGACTTAGATCATTACAACATGGAAATACTTGCAACATACAATTGTTACTTAATAAGCATGAAATAAGATCTGCTTTCAAGTGGGGACCTGCCCATCTAGACAACATATTGGCAATATTTAAGGCGCAAGCATTGGAAATTGTTTGAACTCAGTCTATGTTACTGCTTCCAGCGCTGACACCACTGGAATATTACCTGGCATTATGATGGGGGAAAAATAGCTATTGCTGGCATAATCCTTAGTCTAGGAGTGAGTTTAATTTGCTAGAAAAATAGTATTTTTCATAATCCTTGTGAGACAATGAACAGCAGCTCTTATATATCAGTTCTGACATACAATTGTGGAAAGACCAGTAAACCTAACCAGCTTTCTGGCAGCTTTCTCATAAAGAGTACGTAATTCCTGAATCTTCTAATTACTAGTGTACCTTATAAATTATAATGAAAACTTAAATTTGGTTTACCTTCAAATTGACTAGGAAAAAATATATATTTGCTTTAAATTATATTCCTGCAAACCAGATTTCATTGTATTTTTTTTCCTATATAGACAAAGGAAACAAACAAACAAATAAATAAATAGAAAAAGAAAACTGAAATGTCACTGAGATGGTTGTCCCAGTGGCATAAGACAGAAAGAGAATTTCAAGTTGGCAAACAGAAAACTTTGTTCAGAAACATCTGCTCATATGAACTGTTAGGTCTACCATTGCATATGTAATGTTTTATTTATATTTTATTTCAGAAATGTTCTTTAAAATGGTTGACAGGTAAGTTTCTTGACACTAGGAGGGAAGGAAACCTGTTAAAAACTGTTACTGTCTCACACATAAATTAATATTAGGTGATTAAGTGTGCTATTTAGCTATGAGATCATAACCATAACAAATTTAATCCACTTCAGTCTGTAAAAGACATCTAAAGAATGGGAGAATGGCATCTTCCTCCAATGGTTCTAGGGCATCCATAAATTCTGAAAGAAAAATACTGCACTGCACATTACAGTAAAATTAGAAATATTTTATATCTAAGTAATACATAATCATAAACATATATGGTCAAATGAACATACATGCGCATACATGTGCACACACACTAAGTACCTCTCATGGCTAATAACTGGGAAGAGCAGAAGAACATCTGAAAAGAGCTTAATATATTACTGCATGTCTCTCGTCTTATGCCATATGTGATTCTCTTCTCACAGCATGGAACACCCATGTTTCATGGAACCCTCAAGTGGAATTGTGCAGAAGTGACCCCTCTGAAGTGCTTAAATCACAGCAGCTTTGCTACAGGTTTGTATATAAAATTTGGGCAATCAGGAAGCCTAAATGACTGTTCTGTTGCTTGGAAGAAGGGAAGCAAAAAACGGAGATTTGGATATCTCAGCACTTACCTAAATGTATTCCTTATTTTACTTTTAGATACTTTTAAAATACAGCAAGTCTGTTAACCTACCTCAACCTTAAATATATGCTGAGCATAATGCATAAGCTATATGACGACCTGCAAAGGGAAGCTGTCCTGACATGAAGCAAGTACACATCACAAGATACTGTGGAAGGGCGTCTTCTTTCTCTATCAGAAAGATAAACTAAATTATTTGAAGATAAAATGTCAGTTGATAGCATTTAAATATCTCTGTTCTGCATCTTTTTTTTTTATTTTTTTCTATAAGAATCAGCCTTTCCTGATCACCGTACAGTGTAGATTTCAATTCTCTGTTCAGTTTCTAGAAAACCTATTTCTTAGAAACTGTAATATAGAGGATGTAATATGAAGGATTTTATTTATGTCTGACATTATTTTCTTCTTTTTTTAAAATTAACATGAAAAAAAAGACCATACATAAAATACATGGTTTTCCAGGACCAGCCCTTTCCTTGTCACATTTCAAGTAAATATTATTTTATTCTCAGGCAAATTACATCACCTCATAAAGATTTAAAATGCCAGCAGATGCCTGAGCAACAGCAAAAAAAACCCCAGTAGTATTAAAAGGTATTTATTTAGAATCAGAAGGCAACCAAGAGCTAATATTCAACAACATTACCTCAGGGTACAAATTTTGGTTACAGTTTAGGAGGAAAGCAAGCTGTAAAAAATAGGTTAAAAAATCATATTCCAACAACTACAAATTTCAGCTCAAAGAAGATGATTACTGAAAGCCTTGTTTCACAAACTGAAGTCGAAATAAGCCCATGGTCCTCCAACAACCTCTGTTCTCCCATGCACAAACACCGCTCTGAGTTTCCACTCAGGCATGGTAACCTTGTCATAGAGCAATTGCTGTCCACAAGTCAATGTATGCAGTCTCTTTTGCAGCCAAAAATTATTATTCTGATGTGTCTTTCTTCTTAAATGTACCTGTTCTCAGAGTGTTACCATGTCCCCAGTGGGTCTTAATTGCCATTGGGTCTCAAGAAGATCCTGAGCAACCTCTAACACGTCAATAAAGTAGGGTTTTCAGACTTACAAAGGCCATGGAATGAAAGTATGACCAAAAAATTATTATTCAACATTGACAAGCGTGGTGATTGTAGATGCAACAAAAACCATTTTCAAATAGTATACATACAGAATTGATAACTATGTAAGGAACAGTAAAATGCTTTAGATAGGTAAAAGTTTTCATATACTCTGAGCCCAAAACTGAACAATGAAAAAAAAAAATCGTGAAAAGGAATTAAATAAACTTCATTTTTTAAATACTGGGATATAAAAAGAATATTTATTTTCATAACCTGGCATTAATGGTTGAAAACCGAAAGTGTAAACAATGAAAATACACCAAGAACAATAAAATCTGAAAAGAATGGAAAGGCAAATGTTGAAGTAAATGAACCCTCCTTTTCCTTTCAATAACTGAAGTAAGGTTTTTAATATGAGTGAGGCATTCCCTCTACAAATTTATGAGCTAAGTATTTAAGAAAACTATGTAAGAAAAGGACAAAGAAAACAGATCCTTAATAACTTATTATTTCTCTAACATGCAACAATCATCTAAACAAGCTCAATACGAGTGAACTAGCTCAGTATTAGTGAACAGTGTACTGCTGTGGCAAAGAAAACCCACAGGATGCTAGGTTACATCAATAAGGGCATCAGCAGGAGAGATAAAGTCATTATCCTAGTCAGCGCTTGTCAGGCCACACTTGGAATACTGTGTTCAGCTTTTGTTCCTGCTATACAAAAGGATGTGAACAGGCTGGAGAGGGTCCAGAGAAGGGCCACAAAGAAGATCAAAGGACTTGGAAGCCTGACATGTGAAGAAAGGCTGAGAGAACTGGGTTTGTTCAGCCTAGAGAAAAGAAGGCTCAGGAGAAACCTTATCACCATGTTCCAGTATTTAAAGGGTGGCTACAAAAAAGATGGAGACTCCCTTTTTACAAGGAGTCACATGGAAAAGAGATGGGGTAATGGGTACAAGTTACTCCTGTGGAGATTTTGGTTGGACAAAAGAGGAAAACTTTTCACAATGAGAACAATCAGCCATTGGAATAATCTCCCCAGAGAAGTGCTGGATTCTTCAGCATTTGAAGCTTTTAAGATTCAGCTTGACAGGGTGCTGGGTCATCCTGTCTAGATCATGCTTTTGCCTAAGAAGGTTGGACGAGATGATCTTTGAGGTCCCTTTCAACCTGGGATTCTGTGATTCTATGAAATGCAAAACTAATCTTTGGACCTCAAAAGTGATACCACCAGTAATATGCTATATACCTACAGTGTTTCTTACTCAGTGTCCTGAAGTATTTTGGTTTAGCTGTTGGTTCTGTGTTTCTACTTCCTTCATATATTATGTTTGGTTATCATACCAAACAAACAGGGCAGAAAATACATGCCTTACTGCTTCCTTTTATAAATTCAGCAATATTTCTAAAGTTTGGTCCTCCAGATTTCTGTACCAAAGCTTCATAGAACTAGGTAGGCACTGCAAGAGGAATTTAATGACCCTTCCTTTTCTTCAGCTCAGGCTTGTTTATTTTAAGCCACAGCCTCTGATCTGCTTGCTTCGCAATGTGTGGAAGTTACAGTCATCAAAGCAGTTTCAGCAGTACTTGCATGAGTTTTCAGATCTATTTCTTCATGTGGAGGAAATGGTATGTTTTCTTTTAGTAACTGCATTTATTGTACTATGATTAGTTTTATTTGTGCAGTGATTAAGGATGGCAACCTATCTTTCTAATCAAGGAGAGGATGTTTCTTTTCAGATCCTGTGCTTACCAGAGATAGGCAAAAGTGTGGCAGTCAAACACCCAGAGTTAGAGGCTACACCCACCACTAATATGAATGTCTTTCAGAGAAACCTGAAATACAGAAGGCTGATTTTTATCTTGTGAACACCTGTGAGTAATTGGTGACTGCGATTAGATACCGCTCTTCTCTCTGTGGTCCCACCCGTGTCAGTGCTACGTAAGTGAAAATGCTACTTACTGAGGATTTCCCAGACACACAGTGGGACTTGCGCAGACCCTTCACAGATCTAAAGGACTGTACAAAAACAGAGTTTATCTGGCTCCACAGCATTTAAGTGGATATAAGTGGAAGGATACTCAATTTTGTTGTTTACATGGTGGTTTTTACACTAGGATTTTACACTTGTCCACCTATTATTAAAAGTTAGAAAGAGATACATCCCCTTTTCCTTACACAGCTGGGTTGAATAACAAAAATGTATATTGTTTTGCTTGTATCATACAGGTCTTACATTGTCTGCAATATCTAATTCTTGCTGAGCACCAGAAGCTAAAATGCAATGAAACTGTTAACAGAAATTGAGTAAAAAAGAAGTGGCAATGTGAGTGCCTCTGAAGAAAAGAGGTCTACTGCAGGCGTACTCCTCTCAGACAAACAGCGCTGGTGCTTCTTCAGACCGAGCTGACGTCAAGGCGGATTTTACACATTAAATATGCTGGCTTGGCAAGGAGGAGGGATGAGCTGCCACTAACAGTGAGAAGGGAGCTCTGGGCAGTCAGGCAGTGTAGCAAGTAGCAGGCTTCCCTACCAAGCTGGGGCAGAGCCAGACCTACAAGCAGGTCAAGCTAACCTACAGCCCTTTGCTCTTCAGGCCACTTCTTCGGATGCTCCTTTGGCAAATAAACATGACTTTGTTTTGGAGAAGCTTTTTTTCTGAGTCACTTTAATTAACTGCTGTCACAACAGAGATAAAGGTGTGTATGTGCCAAATCCAGTTAGGCCTGTCACATTAACCCTGCTGGTAAACAAGCAAGTTGAAGCCTTGAGTTGTAATATGAAAGTGGGAACATACAGGATTCCCCTGAGAAGGACTCACCTGTCTCCAAAACTGTGCATTGATGAAAGACAAAAATAGGTCACCTGTCTGGATGACCACAACTACACCAGGGAAAAGAGGAGACACCTCTTGCTGTATCCTTTAGGCAGAAAAAGAAGAAAATGTTTGATCTTCCTAAATGGTGGGAAGTTGAAGAAAAGGCTGTCTTCTACCACCAGCTAGAAAAGGAAGGCATGAAGAGGTGTTTCTATTCATCTGTCACTCAGTTATTAAAATGACAATCCACTGTGATTACAACATGGATAATTGCCCTAGAAAAGAAGCTTTTGCAGGTGTCAGTGACACAGGGAGCGTGAAGAGGAATCAACATGTTGCAAACCAACACAGTATGCAGGGTCAGGTGGCACAAGGATGTAAGAAGCCTCTGGCTGGCTCCACTGCTAACACATTTTAGAATTTACTGGGATTTCCTCGAAATAAATAAATCAAAAAACATCTTGCAAAGATGAAGTCAAGATTAACTACTTCAGAGAACTAGCCACAGTTTTGTGTACCACAAGGACGAGTTACATTATCATTCAATTCGTCTTACCTTAGTACCTTCCTCTGTCCCACTACTGACACATACTTGCGTTTTCCCAGGACCTGAGAACTCTGTACAGGATGGTTGGACAATCAGGGCCGTTTGAAGTATATGCAGACTATTTCTTCCAAGAAGTGCTACAAGAAGTGCCAAGACCTTTGTCATCTCCATGGAGATCAGTGACATGCATGAATGCTTGATATCTCTCCCAAGAAGGTTGATCTCCCTTCTTCAACATTTTCATTTACAGAGAGCATGCTTCTGGTTTTCCCCCAGCTCTGTGCCTCCTAAATTCTGTGAGAGTCTCACTGCTCAATCCCATGGAAAAGTTAGTCCCTTCATCTGGGACATAAACTGCACGAAGCTTTTCATTTGTGTAGGTAAAACTGAATTTTACAATGCTGGGGTGAGGGACCTAAGCTACTTTTATGGGAAGAGGAGTGGGGAAAGACACAAAAAATATAGGGAAACTAGAGGGAAACTAGGAAAAATAAACCACGTGAGAAGCTCAGAAAGCCAGCATTGCTGGTCCTGCTGTAACAAAAGGTTTGGGGAGGCTGGAGAGGGGTTTATTCCTTTTGGCACTATTGCTTCCCTAAACTCCCTGATGTTTTGCCTGGATAGTGGCAGTACCTGGCTTTCAAGGCTCTGTGCCAGGCACAGTATCCCAGCGGTTTGCAGATGCAGCTGCCTCATTTGCCTTTGCCTCTGCCTCAAAACAGTCTCATCCCATTTTACCCCAGCCCCTGCAGCCTGCTCCTTGTTGGTTTTCTTTTCTTTTTTCTTTTCTCCTTTTCTTTTCTTTTTTCTTTTCTTTTCTTTTCTTTTCTTTTCTTTTCTTTTCTTTTCTTTTCTTTTCTTTTCTTTTCTTTTCTTCTTTTCTCTTTTCTTTTCTTTTCTTTTCTTTTCTTTTCTTTTCTTTTCTCTTTTCTTTTCTTTCCTTTCCCTTTTCTTTTCTTTCCTTTCCTTTCTTTTCTTTCCTTTCTTTTCTTTTCTTTTCTTTTCTTTCCTTTTCTTTTCTTTTCTTTTCTTTTCTTTTCTTTTCTCCTCTCTTCTCTTCGTCTGTTTTTTTTTTTTTCTTTTTTTCTTCTTTTAAGGAAAATGTGGTTCTTCTGTAATAACTATGTTTCAGAAGTTGGGCTTTCAGAAGAAGCTGGTAGCATGGCATTTACAACAAAGCCTAGTGGGTTGGCAATTTGACTCAGACCTTAATCCTATGCAGATGGTTCCTAGTGGGCCCAACAAGAGATTTTCTTTGATCTGGCTTTTTGGGAAGGGTTAAAACTTTTTGTTTGCAAAATTACATTATAAATGCTGATTAGTGCTGTTAATTGTTACTGAACTGCCATATGTAACTATATCCAAGCATCTCTAATTGTCCAACCCCACGCTTCTGCAAATTTGCGTTGTTTTGCTAATTGAGCTTTGTCTTTATTTGGCTGAAACTTGTTGTGACTGGAACTGTTACTCTGTGGTTGTACAGAAGCCAAAAGAGGGAGGCTTGATTCCAGCTGGGAACTGTAATTGATATTATTATCTACAATGCAAATAATTATAACTCAGTGTACTTCCTCTTCAGTAGGTTTTTCTTGGCAGGACTATTTGACCCTTACTGTTGAATTATTCATTTTCTCCCCACTTAAAATATGTGGTCCATTTCTTTATTCCACTAACATGGCAGTCTATTCAAGAGCTTAGACAAATACAGCCCAGTTCATGTACATTTTGAACCTGTATAAAGCCCCTGCCCTCCTCATCAAAACCTGCATAGAATCAAAAAGTGCCTCTCTGTCAAATTTTGTAAACAGATAGTAAACAAGGTATTAACATATCAGTTAATTACACAAAGATTGAAAATTGGGCATAATTTCCCAGTGAACATATTGTAATCTGGATGCAAACAAACTGTAAGCAGAGTACAAACAAGTAAGAAACCTACTTGTTAGATATAAACAAACTTGAGGTGAACAGACTACAAATTAGGCAAAAAAGAAAAGCACACACTGGTTACAGGCAGTAAGACGATGTCCTCGTCTACGCTCTCACCAGAACATTTGCTTCAGCAGTTCACCACCACCACTGGCAGAGCTCAGAAACTGGGTTGAAGACTGCTCCTTCAGGGTGAGTTTCATTCTTCCTGGCATAGAGAGACAGCATTGCTGCTTTTGTACAGAGACAGGATCTCACTCTTTAGGAAGCAAAATGCATCCAATAAAAATGGCAACTGATAACGCTACAAAACTTTCTCCTCTAAGCAACTCTGGCTTCACCAAAAGCAGTAAAATTTGCTGAAAACTATTAACTGACTTTGTCTTCTCAGGTAGTATGACTGGATAGCAGCTGGTCTTTCCAGTGATGAGGAGGTGACCTCAATACAATGTTGCAAATATCTGTAAAATGGACTTTCAGCTTCTAGGGGTCAAGTTTTATCTGCAATAATCTATCTGAATGCATTACTGAAGGGCATTTGCCTGCAGTTTTATCTCCAGTGAAATGGAGATTAACTTCTATAATTTTCTTAGCTTATCTATAGACAGACTGGGTAAGGAGAAGAAGCATTCCACTGCATGAGGGGTATTTTGCTGGCTCTTTTTGTTTCCAGTTGGTATATCATCTGCTAAAATACCTTTATAATATAGCACAAACAATATTATATTATATTTCACTGACATTAACAGTTAAAATGTATCCCTAATTCTTTACAGGGAAGACACCGTTCCATTAGTCATAGGGATGTTATGTGATTGAAAATTAATTGGGCTGTCACAATAACGAAAGTAGAAAATACTAAGGGTGATGGTGTCCTGCAGCTGAGAGGACAGTGGTGAGCACTTTGGTGGATGTCCCTGCCATAAGCACACAGCAGAGGCTGAGGGGAAGTTTGGCAGGGTATCCTTGATCTTCTCCTGACTGTGAGCCCCACTTTCCAGAGAGCCCAGTCACAGTTCGTCTCTCTCAGAGTCTTGTCTCCAGCCTCTTGTGTCTCAGAGTGCCCAAGAGATCAAATATCCCCACTCCTCCTTCTTCAGAACATCCCAGTATTTCCAAAGCTGAATATCCAGTCCTCCATACCTTTTTCTCCATGTTCATCCCATTTACAATTTCACCATTCCCAACTCTCTTTGCTCCTCTTAACTCCCTTCTCCAACTCACCCAACCCTAAGCTCAGCATGGACCGCATACATCCTATTTCAGGACCCAATTCTCCTTGCTGCCCTAATGCCCTCCCAGTTTTCAGCTCCCCAACTCCTGCTTCAGTTCTTCCTTTCTGACAAGCTATCCTCAATCCTGCCTCAAAGTATCCCCCGTACACAACGCCTACTTCCCCCACTACAATCTGAGGCACTCCTATTTCTCTCAATCCTTAGGTCCTTCTGTCCTGTGGCAAGACTCAAAGTCAGATCATCTACATCTGCTGGACATGGATGAGTTTTTCATCTTCAACCTGTTATATTACCCCCAGCCACTGGCACTTGCCTCCTACTTCCTCTCCGAGAATAGCCAGGTACTCCCAAACTTGCTTTGCCTGGGTCAAGCTGGCAAAAAATAATAAATAGATAGCAGACAGGGACTCAAATATGTTTTGTTTATCCCAAAGGAACATAAAGGATAGAAAAGGAGGATCTGTCTGAGAAAGAATGATTCTGTGGCAGCCGCAGGAATCTTGAGGACAGTGGCTCAGTTCATCACATGCAATCTGCATGCTGAAGCAAAGTAGGGCCCCAAAGCTATATGCTTCAGGGAAAGAAAACAGTTGAGGAAAATAGCTTCTGGTTATATACTAATATGTACTAGTTTCAAGTATGCCTCTAGTCAGAAGCTACACTCAGCTTTATTTGGACAATAACAGTTCTGAAAAGAGCAGGATTCAGGCAAGGGTTTGCTTCTGTGATTCTTTTCTTGTTATATTAAGACATCCTTGCCTTCAAAAGCCTTCTCCTGTGACGGTCAGCAGGAAATAAATGCAAGGCAAGAAATGGAAAGGTTCTGGCGACTTTCCTGCCATCACTGCTCCAGTCAGTGACTTCCTTGAGTCCTTTTGCTCACAGGAGAGACTAAAGAAGTAATGCTCAAGTTACCTTTTCGTGGCTGACATTGAGGCTTCCACTTGCAGGCTTCCCTCTTTTCTTGGCCAGAGCAGTTTTCTCCTTTCTTTTCCTTAATTAACTGACCTTCTTTGCCAAGTGCTGGACGTGTGTGGGCAATGAAAGTTGAGGTCCTTGACAACCCAGAATGTCTTCCTGAAAGCTTTGCTAATACAAAGCTGTTGACCACATTAATGAGCTGGTGGCAGAAAGCAATAGGCGAGCATTTCAGCAGTTTTCAGGCAAGATCAAGGTTCAAAATGTCTTCATGGGACACATGGAGAAAGCGAATAAATGCACATCCTTAATTACCAAGTCTAAGTCCTGTCACATGAAAGCCCGTAGCCCTCCCACACGTCCATCGTCATTGCTGTCAATCTTTAGTTAATTAAATCTTCTAAAATTAATCTTCTGTAACTAATAATTTCAATGAATAGTGAGGTGATTGTGCTACTGAAAATACCAAGGCACCTGGAACTGGCAGAATGTTTTGAAGCAGATTTTTAAATTTTATTAGAGCCTGTTGGACAGGAAGAAACAGTCCAAAGACAAAGCAACTTAGAGAAACCTAACATGCACATCCATTGGGAATATTATGCTCCATCCCAGTCTTATTTCATCTTACTCCTGAATAAATGTTTTGAGAGTGGGGAGAAGGCATTAGAAGTTTAAGGGTAGTTTGAAATACCACAACACTATCAGACAAAGGGACTGAACAGCACTCTTGAAAACAAGTGCCATGCTTCTCTCATAATAATCTGTGTTTGAGCACCAATTAGACCATAAAGATTTCATGCCCTTCATGCCCACAGCAATCTGCATAAAACAACCTAAGAACACGTTTCATCCCAGTTATACATAGATACTAACTAAAAATGCACAAGGAAAACACACTGAACAAATTGAAAAATAGTTTGAGATGAGAATAGTTTCAGATGAGAACAGCCTAACCCCCAGGAAAGCGAGCCAGCAACAAAAAGCACTTTCTTTTACAAGGGTTTTAGCTGGAAAGGCAGAAACAGAGAGTGTTCTTCCTCCCGTAATCATTCCAACTCTAGTCTTTTAACCTTCAGAGCAGAAGAAAGGGCAATGAGAGAACAATCAAGTCAATCTATTTCTCCATTGGTAAATGACTTACTCATTAATGTTATAATGGAAATATCTGAGATCATTTACACAGCTCCAGCACTACAGATTAGAGGGTTTTTAAAAAAGCCACCAAGTTCTGTTTTCTAAATGAAGCATGGTTTTGTGGCATTTGGTCAACATTTTCAAGATTACGTGCCTGCTGGCAAGCACTTAATACCAGGGGCCTGGTTTTCAGAGCTTCTGATTGTCAGACAAATCTCAACTATGCCTGCGGTTAGCTGTGCCTCTTCTCATATCTGGAAATAAGACTGATCTGTATACATCAACATTGATTGTGGGTCTCTGACCCAAGGCACATGAGTCTGAGTGGGTTTTCCTCATGACTTCACGCCTGAAAAATCCAACGATGGGAACCACGTGTACCTTTCTCCTCTGCAGGTACATTCATTCCCTGACCTTGCTAGTTTGCTCCCCAAGCTTATTGAAAAAGGACCTGAAATTCTGCAGTTAATGAAACGTAAAGGAGGTGCTACAAAACTACCAAGGCTTCCAGCCATCCAAAACATATGCCACGTGACTGTTTGAATATTCAGAGCTGCTTTGCAAAAGCAAGCAGAAAAACAACATCATTAACAATGGAAGATATTAGCTATCACTATCAGTCTTTGAAAGTAGCTGGCCCCCAGAGCTCTTGAACTTCATCAGCCATTTAAATGAGCACAGAAACATTTCCTTTACAGCTACTGTACAGAAAAGAATTCTAGGCTTTCAGTATATGCAAGCAACAGCTGTGATCACTTGCATCTATAGTATCATCTCTGTTGTAGACTACATTTGTGCCACAAAGTCTTCATTCTGTTCAAAGATTTTCCTTTATAACTGAATCCTGTTTTTCTTTAGCATTTATAGCATTTATTTATGAAAGCATTTATCTCTTTCTGTATCTTTTTAGCCCCTTGGCCTATTGCATATTGTTCACCATAATATCAATTATCAGCATGACTTCAGGTTGGTTTTGTCTTCCATTTCATGTGCTCTTCACAACCTACTTTACCAGAGTGGTTCAAGGGAGCCAGTGTCTCCCAGGGAACACAGGCCACACAGACAAGGGGGTTTAGGGGAATCACTCTGTAAGCGCTCTCAAATTGACTACAGATAGTAGTTTCATACTGTAATGGTGATTAATATGTACGTGGTTTCTTGTCTCTTGAAACAAGCACAGCAATGCCTGCAGGCTGTACAATCTACTAGCACCTACTTTCACTCTATTCTCATACAGAAGTGTGGGACTTGGATGTCATAAACATCTGTTGCAAAACACTTTTGGGACTTCATCCTACAGAAGATGTCACTAAGGTAATATAAATTAACATGACGGACAGTTAGAAAACATATATCAAGTATATTTCTCAAACATTTCCTTAAGTGAACAGTTAACAAATGCAGTCATAAGAAAGCCTTCATGAGACAGATATCCCATAAAGACTTTTCCTCCCCCTTGGGATGCCACTTTTTCAACACTGAATTAAGACTTCCATAACTGGTTAGAACTTGTGTGGAGTATTGTGTCTTATTTATGTACACGTGAATTTTTTCGTGAAGAAACACATCTAGTTGAGCAAAGTTCAGTGCTGTTACAGTGGCATAAGAAACTAGCTCAAAATTAATAAATACTTTGAAAAGATAAAATGATGCAAGTACAAAGCACTCTGTAAAGATCTTTTAACCCCTTTTGTTTCCCCTCCCCGCTTTATAAACCAGGCTGTCCAAGGCCACACAACAAGCCAATAGCTGAGCCAAGATAGACTCCTAATGCTTGAATTCCAGTTCTGAAACCCCACTATTTTTCCCCTTTTTTATACTTCACAGGTTATTGAGGTTATTGGAGCCTTTTGACACCTGTGCCTTGCAAGTTCAGTCCTGAGCTGCCAAAGACCTTTGCAGAATCCAGAGTTTCACAGTTCTGCAGTCTCCACAGTTCAAAGTAACTTTAGCCCCAGCAGACATCAGATGTTAATTCCTATTGCCATATTCCACACTGGCATCTGAATTCATACAGATTCCATCTTAACAACAATTTTATTTTGTCTATAGACTTGCTGTGAAAGAAGCAGTGGTAGGAAGAACAGACCCCCAAGAACACAAGTAAGCAGTAACACTAATAAAACTGCCAAAGGGGCAACTACAGCATTTTCCAGGTTGGAGAGATGTCTAGGTTCACAGTCATGCTGTTATCTTCAAAGACAAAGTGACTTGATTGTTTGTGTTCCTTCATCGTAGCAACAACTTCCTCTCCTCCCAGCTCAGCAACGGCATCTCACATCCTCCCTCTCTTTAAAACATATCCCTGCCTCTAGCGTTCTGTGAAGAATTCTGCTTTCCTGATTGATTGCCAGCCAAGACTGCTCAGACACAAGTGAGGATGATTCAAGCTTTTGGATAAACAGTCTTAAGTTCCTGCATACCTGAATCTGAGCCAGATTCCTGCAGTAGCTTTTCTCACTAGAGCTAGCTGGATCTCTGGATCCCAAACAGCATTTGAACTAAGTTCTGTTGAAAGAATGTCAGTGTTGAGATACACCATTAGTCCAAATAGTGGTGAACAATCTCTAACTTTGAGTCTTTGATAACAGATAATAAAGCTGCACACTACTTGACTATATTTACAGTATAGATATAGACTTTTTGTATAATATACTTTGTCCGACTCCACGTATCAAGGGCACGTATTTTGGTAAACGAAAAGCAGCAACATGCTGCCTTTTGATGAAGTACCTGGTTGGTTTACTAAATAATCTGTCTAGTTTCAGTGTAGCCTTGATACCAAAGACTCCTTTAACCACAGATGCACAGAAATAAAGGGGTGGCTGCTTTTGTTACAATTTGGGGTATCACAGGCTCTATCAGGTTCCTCCAGTATCTGCTGCATTTCCTTCCTCCACTGTTCTTTTTCTCATTTTCCTCAATGTCTTTATCAAAAGTACACTTATTGCACATCTCATATAGCCAGTGGGAAATCTGTTTGCACTCTTTCTACAGTCCCAAGCTAGAAAAAACTTTTCAACATGTGCTTATCTCATAGGCATGAGTAGGACATGTTTTCTGGAGGAAACTCTTTTACAAGGCAGAGAACCCACTGTCCACGTTATGATGCAGTTATACAAGCACAACATGAGAAAACTGTACAGACCCTGGGAAAGCAGAGGGGTGGCAAATGCAGGAGGCTGGAAGAGGATACTCAGCCAAAGCTGGGCTTGTCCAAAGTTTTCTGAAATACTTACAAGTAAAAGGCAATGGAAGGCAAAGCCAGGTACGTTGACAGGGGCTTCTTAGATGCCATTTGCATAAGAAGTTAGGGATTTTGATTTATGTTTCAAAACAGACTGTTCAGAGCTGGAGGCGTCAAGATCCATGAGGACTGGATGTCAAAAGTCAGTAAAATGAAGATATCAGAAGTGTAGGACCTTCTGCCATTCTCGAGAAAAATTTGCAACCTCACTTTAAAAAATCACCACCTTTGTGGCACTGTACTGCGGTAGTTGACTGAGTAAGGTATGAGAAAAGTGCCGGTGAATCTGCTCAACTGCCAACAGATTGCGAGGTTTTTCAGAAATACTTTGTGCTTCTTTTCCCCTCATTTCCACTTGCCTGTGAGTAAAGCACTTGAAGATTAGTAACTGCAGGATACATTTATCTGAAAAGGAGAGAACAAGTTTTTCAGAGATGCTGTGGTGATCATCCCTACAGGCACACATACCAGACTTATACGTGTGTATCTATCACATATGGAGAACTTATGCACCTAGATCACTGCTGTAGCTTTATCAGCTCCTGGAGCTAAAGCAAGAGCAAGTCTTTTGGACAGCACGAGATTTAATTTTTTAGAAGAGTAATGTATTTATTCTCAAATTACATTGTATATTACATAGGGGAGACAATTTATTTCGGAAGAAAAATGCTTCAAGGGTGGCATGAGAGGGGAGTCACTTCCAATAATAACACTGAAGGGGCACTAGCAACCAGAAGCCCATTTATTAACAATTAGAAACTTCACACAGCTTGAGATATCTTCTTCTCTTTTGCTGTTGAATGACCGACAAAAACAACGGAAGTGACTCACTATCACTGAAACAAAATGGAGGATTCATACATGTGTTAATACTTTGTTCAGTTATGAGAAGTGTTTAGCTATAAATTACTCAGGGAAGGTTGTTTCCTGACAAAGAAATTGGCCTTTTGTGTTCATAATGTCCTAACAATCGTAACAGATACCACCTGTGTACGGAAGAAGAAATTGAGATTCATTGCTGAAAATTCATTTGCTGCTAGGAATCTACGGAAAGTTGTTCAAAATTATAGTTCCAAAGGTGAAAAAAAATGACAAAATCCCAGCAGTTCTGGTGCCTGAGCTGTGCATAAGTACAGTTCTTCAAAAAGATAATATCCAAACCTTGTAGAACACAAATGTTGACCATTTTCTCAGGTGACTGCATAGACTTCAAAAATGCCAGCATTCCTTGCAGCAGGTATGTCTCAGGCTACATCAAAATAATTCAAACCCTTCTTAAAATAACCCAGGATATAGCATCTACATTTTATTTGAACTTGAACTGCGCTTGCTAAAAGGCCAGATTTGCATTGAAGTCAGTCATGAACATATTCAGCAGTGCAGCATATGCACCTGAGCTACGTGAAAGGTACTGGCTGCCAAATCAGGCCTAAGAGACACAACTGGAAAAGCACAAGTACTCAGGCGTCCAGGGCCTTGCCTGTCCTAGAGAAATGACATCAGTGTTCTATCAGTTATTGGGGAAGGAGGATTCACTGCAATTCACCATGGGGCTTTAAAGGGGTAGAAAATGATTAACGTTAGAAAGTGATTAACCTTAGCATAAGCATACTCAGGCAGCAGCTGGATGCAGCCATCTGCATGCAGGCTGACAACAGCTGCTCCCACAGCCTGGTCTGTCAGAGCGTTCAGAGGAGCTAGTGCACATCAGGATTGTACACTGAAGTGCTGCTTTCCTTTACTATTTCTCCACCAGGACAAATAAACTTATTGGACATTGCAAGGGAATGTCAAGTATCTCACATTCTCAGTTTCTCTAGTTGCATGAGCCTTTATTTTTTTGATAGGAAAAAAGGAACAACCAAACAACAAAACAGGGCTACTTTATAAAACAGCTTGAGCTGTAACAGAGGAAGGAATGAATCTGGGCTCCCGTGGGTAACTGCTGATTACTGACCATGAGTTGGAGAATATTTTTTTGTAGGTTCTCATCTGCCATTTTTGTTCATTAGGTCACCATCCTGAAAATCACATATATCAGGATGTAATAAGGATTCTGGATACCTCTTCAGGGTCTCAATCACTGTAACATCTCTCTGAGGAAATCACAATCTGATTTTGGTTTTGGTTTCTAAGTGGACTGATTTAAATGAATCATTGAATACAAATCTTGTAGCTCTAACTTCATATCCATCCAAGTACCTCCACATGGTGCATGGACTCTGATATTGATTTACTTATCTAATGTGAGTGTGATTTATTTCTTCTCTCAAATAAAAGCCATTCAATTCTTCACAAAAAAAGTACACTGTAGACATGATAAGGCAAGCAGTAATGGGTTGAAACTTAAACAGGGGAAGTTTAGATTGGATATAAGGAAGAAGTTCTTTACTGTGAGGGTGGTGAGGCACTGGGATGGGTTGCCCAAGGAAGTTGTGAATGCTCCATTCCTGGCAGTGTTCAAAGCCAGGTTGGACAGAACCTTGGGTGGCATGATTTAGTGTGAGGTGTCCCTTCCTATGGCAGAGGGGTTGGAACTAGGTGATCTTAAGGTCCTTTCCAACCTTAACTATTCTATGAATCTATGTTCTTTTCCCTCATACATCTAACTAACACAGTAATATTATCCACATAAATAAGTTACATTTTCAAGTACATTATAGAAATTTCCCTCCCTTTTGTTGCGGCTACAAAACCTTCTTGCATTTATAGGGACTCAAAATAAAAAAGGTAATTTTCTTCATCACCTTGCCTCTCTACAGATAAAGACTACTGACACATCCCCGTACATCGAGTGCATGTTTGCTATGAGAATAAGTGTTGTAGAAGTTCCTTACTTTCCTCTCAAGGAAGGTGTTGGAGGGCTGGCACAGGCACCCAGAGCTGCTGTGCAATCTCCACTTAGGTGTCCAAGACTTAACCAGAAGTAGCCTCAGCTGATGTGGTCTAATGTCATGTCCGAGTCTTTGCATTTGAACTTTGAACTAGGGAGTATCAGAGATCCCTTCCAGGTCTTTAAGATTCAGTGGTTTTGCAGTATTAATTTCAGCTGTCCTTATGGTATGCCCTTCACAGCTTTGACAGATGCCCATCACAATAAAAGCCTCATGCAACAATAATGCTTAAAGTTTGGGAAAAAACTCATTCTTATAGCCTAAAAACAGCAAGATAAGACATGACACTGAATGAAAGTCCTCCCTTCTTTCTAACTTCTGCTTTTAAAATGGATTTGATTTCTTGAGGGAGAAGAAAAATCGAGTGAGACACAGTCAAATTCTTCCTAGCCTTCTTCTGTCCTGATTTCTCAGGCAACTTTCTGAGAGGACAGACAGTGAAAGGCTTTCTTACTTTGCAAGTTCTTCTCATCATTTTTCCCAAGTTCTCCTGCATGTACCTATAACGCTTCTTCTCCTTTCAGATGGAGATCCTAAATATTCTAGATTATTATGTGACAGAAAATAAGGTAGAAAAATCACAATTTTGACAAATGAGTAGGAATAGTCTTGTCTTCAGATGTTTCACTGTCCTTTTTCAGAAGGGATGTGGCTGAGTAGACCCCACGTGGTGAGCACCCCAGGCACTCTGAGGAGACTCCTCTGGTCTCAAATAAGAAGAATCAGCTGTTTTAAACAGAACTTACATTTCTTAATTCTCCTCTGCAGCTTTTTTCTTTTAATCAACCTATTTTCAAAAGGCTTCTTTTACTTTCTTTGACCATCATTGTAAACAAAGTTCTTCACATGAGCAAACTGTCTTACAGAGACAATGTTTTTCGAATGTGTAAACCCAAATTAAGCATTTAAATCACAGTGAGGCATTGAAGCAAACCACACTTTCTTCTGAAGAGCTCACAGGAACTTAACTCCTATAAGACAAAAGAAATTAATGGAACAGAGCTTTTAATGGAAGTGCCCCATTTTCAGAATTTGGGCTCTTAAGTTTGGTCTTGTATTTTTCCTTAAGCTAAAAGAAATCTGAAATGCCAAGAGATGTTGCACACTGGCTAATGGAAAGTGGTCAAGAACAATTTGTCCTGGTGTACCATACTACAACATATCTTGGCAATCTTGTGGTTTTTCTTTCTTAAAAGCTATCTATAATTTGATCTAAAATACCAATATTAGCCACAAAGCTCTTTGAAGGTATTAAAAAAATACCACATATCATTATCCTGTATTACTATGAGCCCGATCTTGCTGCCTATAGTAGTTCTGGGTTTCGTGAAAAGCTGCTGCCCCCATGAACACTACCTGTGCAGCCGACCTAGTGGGGAGTTGCAGTAGTTAAAAATGGTGAGCCCTGCATGTGCCCTGGCCACTGTGTTGTCTCACCACCTGACAGTCAGGTAGTTTAGGCCCCCTGTTTTATTCCCTTTTCTACAGAACGATCCTTACCTCTAGATTCATCCATCACGGAGAAGCTTCATTGACTGCTTTCAGACTGCAATGCAACTCTGAAAAGAAGGGTTTCATTCACCTCTATTTGACTGAGTTCTTTGCTAAGATCAAAGGTATCTGGCTGATCTAAATTCATTTCCTTGAGGAATACAATTTTTTTTGGCCAAATGGCATTTAAAAGTGTTGGGGGACCTTGAAGGGGCAGCAGCCTAATTCAGCAAAGCACCTAAAGCACAGCCCCAGAAGCTCCATCAGGTCTGGGGAGCAATGCCATGAAGCATACACCACATAACACTCGGTGACTGTAGGCCTGTGGCATGTGGGATTCACATGATAACACAGCTGCTCCCATTCACATCCCAGTAAGTGAGCTCAGAGCCATAGTCAGAAGTGATTTAAGGTTCAGCTCCACCACTTTCTGACACAGCCATTAGCAGGTATGGAAACACAAGCCCTTTCTGGGGAAGTCTCTGGGGGTGGCAGCCACCCACAGCGAAGGGGAGAGCAGACAGCAAAAGTAAGCAAGCATCTGAGCAAGCTTCTCTACTCTTGCCAGAGTCCATCAGCAATTATGATAACTGCTGGCATTACTGAAACAGGTCTTTTGCCAAGCATTAGTCTTGATTGATGAACTGTATCAAAATAGTGAAATGGGCACTATATAGTAGCACTAAGGAAATAAGTGCTGAAAATCAACATAAGCAAATAATTTACTCTTTTTTGAGGAAATGAAAATACCATGGCACTTTCATTTTAGAGGTGGATCTGAATTAAAACTTCACATCACATGAATCGATCTCAATGAGGACACGCTGTCCAGCCACCCAGCTGTAGCATTTAATAAATCCGTATGTGCAATCATCTTTGGTTAATACTTCAGGCTGGAATCTGCTTTTGTAGTCAAGATAGCACCTCTAACTCTTTTCCACCTGGAAATTACTCTGGATTAAATATACTTGAAAAGTTTAAAATGCATTTAGCACAGTAATGATCATAAAAACATGAACAAAAGAGAAAGAGTAAAAATAAAGTCCTCCTTTGATATGAAGGAAGGCCTCCACAAGTATTTTTCTTAGCGAAGAAGGGGAAGGGAGATTAGCAGTAAAGGAGGATGCTGATAGCCAATTTAGTACAGACCAGTGCGACAGCATGTTGGTGTCCTCCTCATCCTCCTCCCTCTAGCCTGACTCAACAAGGGCAGCTGCTAATCCTTCCATTTTTAGCACAATACAAACCTTTCTCTGTTCTCTAATCCATCACCACATCAGCAGTATCAGCTGATGTGTGGCCCCTTTCTCCCCAGTAGTCTCTGCCAGCATGCCTGATCCTGTACGTCTCCTGCCCAAAATCCAGTGCCACGAAAGGTTTGTGGGATGAACAAAATACTGCCCCTTGATTGGTGCCTCAGGGGAACTTAGGCAGCCTGTGTTTTAGTTTGTTTTCTTTAAAAGGCAGTTTAGCCGAAGAGAGCTCAGATTTACAAGACAAAGGAGGAGAAAAAACCCGAGTAACACTGCCGTTAATCTCACTGCAGTGGTGGAAAGAAATTCCATTTATGTTCTTAGGGAGGGCCTTTGCTTTATGATCCAGCAAAGGCTGGATGCTACAAGGCCATTTGAACTTGTGCCAAATTCAATAGAGACCCACAGCAGTGGAAAACGAAGTCATTTAATTCTACAATTAACTGAACTTCCACTATAAATTTTAGGGATATATCCTACAATTAGATACACAGCTTTGGCACTTACACTCCATATGAATTTGAGTTGTTATAATCAGTGGTAACATGCAAAGCAGGTAAAGCTGTACAATCCAGCAAAAATAATAGTTTGGTTGTTTTGTTTTGTTTTGTTTTTGCTTTGTTTTCATTCATCTTAAAGCTCTTCTGCTCTATTTTGGTAATGTAGAGGGCTGAATATGGATATAAATCATGCAAGAAAGGACACCTTAATGACACCAAAGAAGGCACACTTAACACATCTGCATGCACCAGTATAATATAAAAAGGGCAGATCTTCTACTAGTCAAAAAAACTCCAACGACACAAACAAAACCCCAACGAAACAGCACTCTGCTCCTGGTGTAAAGAGTCCTCACATCCATTTGTTTGGTCCTGAGAAACTGTGGAACACTAAATTAGCTGTTACATAATACGTGGTGTAAAGCACAGCACATAATTCGCTAACACAACAGTTTAAAAGCATTTGGATCTTGAAATCCTGTGAGATATCAATAACACATAAGAGGCATCTAATCTTCATAGAGAATTAAAGGTACCTTTTAAATTAAATTTCTTTTACTCAGGAATAATAGCTTCTCTCCTACATCCAGAGTGTGGATTGTTCCTATCTCATCCTCCACATTTTCTCTGGAGAAGGTTAGCAGCTCTTCAGGCAGAAAATGTCTCCTCTTGTGCTTGCAAACAGCTTGCTCAGAAACAGCAGGACTAATATTGCTGCTGCACCCATGTAAGGACATGGGCTGTAGACACATCCCTGCACATGCACAAAGTAGTGTGAAGCAACTGGAAGCTGCTTCTGCATCTTCTGCAACTCATAGAAGAGATGGTCTCAAAAGTGGGACATGACTTTCCCACTGATGGGGATGCATAAACTGGAGAGGATTACTCAGCTTCAGGGAGCAGCACACTGGGTATTCCTGCAAGTTGCCTTGCACCATGGTGTATATCAAAGTGTTTTTATTATCGTAAAAAAGAACCTCAAACAACAAAACACCCCACCACCTCCCTGCCCAAAAAACCCAAAACCAAACACCAAGAAAGTGTGCAAAAGCGTCTGAGGATTGAACTATATCAGCTCTGGGGTGGGACACAGTAGTCAGGAACAAAACAATCTCAGGAGGCAACTTAATAACAGAATTTTCTCCTGTATTAGGTTAGAGTTGCTACAAACCTCACCCGTCTGTGAAGCAGTCAGATTTGCTACTTTAGTTCAGCCTTATCTAGTAAGCCAAAGGAAAGAGTACAGAGGATGTAAACAAAAAATTCCTGGCTCTTGCTTTGAAAGAAACAGGAAACAAAATTACATTATCTGAGGAACTTCCTACAACATGATTTTTGCAAGGCAGTCAGCTATCAGCAATACAGTGCACTACTCCATTAGCATAGAACAAAAATGATCTTATCACAGTTTTACCTTCACAGTCCAGCTTGCTGTGCTAGCAACTGAAAAAATAAGAAATAACTCACTGAGAAAGCTTCATAAGAGGTCACAACAATATTGTAGAGGGTGATGTAGATGTACAGCAGGTGTTCACAAATGTGGAATTACATCTACAAGCACAGTACTATCTACTGAGGAATTTGAACAGTTTGCCCTGGCACTCAAGGCTGTATAGAAACTGTATGCTGTGGGACCCCACCTACTTGTCACCTCAGATTGGCATGTACTACAGAAAATATCCTGCTTCCCCATGGAGAAGGAGGGAGGTTCCCACCAGGCCTTGCCCTATCACTACAGGGACTCAGGGTTAGGCACGAGACTCACAGGCTGAGGGTCAATTCAAATCTGAGTGTTTGTTAAAAACCTGTTCAGATAATCTAGCACAGAGCCTGGTACCCACACGTAGAAGGGAGAGAACTCCTCAGTGGCCCCGTGGGAAGACATCCATCCCTGGCAGACTGAAGTGACCCCAGTACTATACTTGCTGTGCAGGGAAAGTGAGGGCAGCCATGGATGGACACACGCTAACTACAGAATAGCTTTCTCCAGTAGCCTTTTAAACAAAATTAATAGAAAAGTTTCATTGTTTCATTGCTCTTCTTTAAAAACAAAACAAAAGAACAGTTTTCTGTTGCTTATAAGGTACATCCACCCAGTTACATGAGAAGCTTTGCACACTGGTGTAAGGCTGCACCTACCTGGTCACTCTGCATCTGAAAAGCCTCCTGGATACTAGCGAATGCACAGCAATGGAGACAATTCCCAAAAAAAACAAAGGCAAGAAAAGTCTGCCTTTCTAACCAACAAGGAGATTAAATATCCATGGGTTTAGGACTAACAATTGATCAGCACTTTTTAAAAGAACCAGAAGCTTTTAACATATGAACTTCATTTAAGTAAGAGACAAAAGCAAGATTAAAAGTTAAATTAAATTCAGTGACAAAGAAGAACTGGAGCAGGGCTCTGATACAAAAATACAAACAAGGTGATTCTTAAAAACACACTGTTTCATGTTTCCTTTCTAGAAATATGTTTACTTTCTTCATTAAAATCAGTATTGGTAGGAACACATTGTCTCAGTAAATAACATTTGCTACTTTTCTCTTTCCCCCACTCCCTTCCCACCCAGATATATGCTTATAAAACAAAGTGATTACAACAAATTCAGTGTCCTGACACTTAAGAATATGTTGCAGTGAACACAGACCACCCACTGACTCCAACTGCTTTGTTTTTCCAGTCTGAATTTTTGCAGATTTTCCACTGCCCTTGATAATGAAGAACATAAGCTTTTTCTATTTTACTTTTTTCTTTTTATTTTTAAATACAAAAAGGCAACATGCAAGGGTAGGTCAAAGAGAATTTGTTAGATGCCAGAAAATACAAGACCATACCACACATGTTGCCAACTGGTGTGCTGTTAGAGCATCATCCTTACTTTTGCACTCACATTGTAGCTTAAAGATCCAAACTGGTTTCCCCTCTTAGTTTGCCCTCATGAGACTGCTAGACACTGATCTCTGTAGTTCGCCTATCTCATATGGAGGTTACCTCTATTAAAAGTAAACTACAAAAACAAAACAGAAGTGAAATTAGCCCAGAAACACAGCAGCTTTGCCATGATTCCATGGGTCAAAGCCCTGAGACAGCGTTTTCTCCAGGGTCCACAAATTCTCCAAGATTTCCTGATTTGGCACAACCACTTGCATAACATAGCTCAGTTTGGGTGCTAGCACATGGAGCTATGTTCTTAGGGGAGGGATAGGCAGATGGGAGCATACTGCTGACAGGAACAACAGAAAGAGACCCCTTAAACCATATTTCAGTGTAAAAAAGATGATCTAGCTAGACTGATTCTGCATCTCTGCAGAGTTAGCATACTAGCTTTGCTGTTCACTTCCAAAGGTCACCTTCTTCCTGCTGAGGAGCCTTCTGTCACATATGTGTCCAGTCTAGCTATTTTTGCCAGATACTTTTTGTCAGGTAAGTTTAAATATTAACCCAAATCACAAAAACAACCCCACCATAAAATCCTTTTATTTTACTTGCAAACTGAGTAAGTTAGGACAAACGCTGAACAAGCTTAATCCACTATAAACAGTGGTCATGTGCTACATTTACATAGCTTTTGTCAGCAGTACTTCAGAAAAACATGTGCAAATAGGGATCACTTCATCCTTCATTAAACCTAATCAATTTGGAATTGTTAAATGTTATATGGTGATGATCTGTAAAGCAAAGGGCAGAGCACTTCAGTGAAGTACAGAAGCCGGGGGGGGGGTGGGGGGAATTAAAAAATAAACCAAACATTTAAGATGGTTAGGCTTAAACACAAACTGACATTTGTCCAGAACCACAGAAAAGGCCCTTTATAAACAGGGCCTTGCAAGTTTTACTGACTGCAAATGGTCAGGGGCTTTGATTTTCTGCTTTGCTTCAGAGGCTCCACGAGCTCATCTTATTTTACCTGGAAATAAACTTCTACCTCAGGGAAAATCCCAGACCCATAGCTGAAACCTGACAGCTTGAATACTAGATATCCAGCCTGTAAAGACATTCGTTTAGCCTCATTTTAACTACGTGGAGATCTTTACATGATAATCTGACTGTAATACATACTATGAATTTCAGTCTTAAACCAGTTGCTTAATTTTCCTCCCTTGACTTATTACTGTATTGCCTATTGCAATTCTGAAGCTTCCACTGGAAAAGGGTTGATTTCTCATGGTGAAATACAAGCTAAACATCTAAGAAATTAAAAAAAAAAAAAAAACCACACCAAAACCATACTAACATAGAGTATACAAACTCCATATAAAATTACATAAGCAGGCATTCTCAATATTACATTATTAGGACCACTTTTTACAGCAACTATGTTTAAGAATCAGGTGGGCAAGCAGTTTTTACTTCTGTACTAACACTTGCTTTGGGGGGTTTGAAGGAATTTGGGGTTTGGGAGGGTTGTTCTGGTTTTTTTTGGTTTTTTTTTTTTTTTTTTTTTTCCCCTAATAAAAGGTTTCCCATTATTCTTCCTGATGCGTTCCACAAAAGTTTAATATAGACAGCATTTATTTAGCTTAGCCATTGTCAACAACAGCAGATAGAGATCAATCTCGTGGCAGGTTTGAGTGAAACACCAGCAATTAGAACATGTTCTCAGGATGTACATGCACACACTGAAGTTCCCTTGGGTCGCATAGAGCCTGTCCTCCAGGAAACTGGGGCTGCCTCAAGCATCTAATACAGTAGACACTAGGAAAATAGCTAAAATACCCTTGAGAATAGACACCAAAACATTATTTAACAACACAAGACAATTTAATATTCTGGACTCAAGGGCAACTTGCACAACTACAAAATCCAGTTAATCGGAAAGTTTAAACTAGCTTTCTTGCATCTCCTGGATAAATCCTGTCTGCACCCCTGCCAAAACACACCACACTCCTCTGTGGTCCGGAACAGTCCTTCACTGGAGGTATTTCTTCTGCAGCTCCTCACAGTGCCGTGCATGTAGTTGCATTGCACAGACACACCAAATGATCAGAGGCAAAGTTAAGTGCGTAAAAGCATCAATCTGTGTCTCCTGGGAACTTGAAGAAAGCTGTTAGCACTGCCTCAGCACTCCTGCTCCCTCCTCCTCTCCCTCTCGATCCAAAAACTTGACCAAAAAGGGAGAAATATTTCCACGGCCCAACTTGAACTTCTGCCACCCAGGCCTAATGTGTCTCTGCCTGGTCAGCCCCTAATTATATTCATTATTCATATTCCTATCAGGGACATGCTGCAATGCCTGGAGCACTGTCCTTTGACAGAGACGGCAAACCAAAGCTGCTGTGGGAATTTAGCAGCTGCCCAGAGGACAGATAACAACAGGATGTCATTTATCCTCAGTGGCAGGGTCTTGCTGAAGCAGTTAGAGGCCAAAATTAGTTACCAAGCAATGGCTGCTTAGTGATTCACGCAAAATTAGTCAGGGCCTCAGCCAAAGTGACTGTGAAGATGTGTTCACGTGGCACTAAGGCACTAATTAGCACTGCCACTGGATGGTTCCATGCAGGTCACAGCCAGGTCTGGATCACACGGTGTATTACCCAGCCGCTAATGATGCCAGTGTTAATGAAGTGAAAGTTTGCTCCTATGGAAAGGTTAAGCCAGAAATTATCTCTTTATCTGGTGCAAACACAACAGGGAATGGAGGCTCTGCCCCCTCCATTAGTATTAGCCAGTGCACGCTCAGACAGGGAAAGCAGAAGCAACCCCAGAAGCTGGATCTTCTGCTCTCTGGGCCCTATCCCAATTGCTTTTGAAATGAGTCCTTTCCGGTGTGTCTCTCAACCCTCAAAAGGCATGATTTTATCCTGGAATATGGGAGCAAGTAGATAACAAGCAGTGTATGGGATTAGTAATGACTGCATAGCAAAGGTGTAGATTTGGTGCCGCTGTAAAACTCACACTGAGCTTCCACTGTTTACAGCAGTGTGACTGAGTACAGACTAAAGCAAGCTGAGGCTGTTTCTCACAATTTTAGAAGGGCTCCAGAGAAAGTTTCTCTTTCAACAATACAATATCCTTAAAAACAAATTAAGTTCTCCTTGTGTTGGATGCATATGAACAAATTACAGGAAAAGAAACGACACACTACTGCTTCCATTCTACATTCAACTTAATCACAATCTCATTTATAGGTCTTAAAATATTTAGGTTTATTTAAATTCTAAAGAAGCCGTCTTACTACACAGACCCAATAATTTCAAAACATTAAATTTCATGGAAGCCCAAGAGGACCCACAGTAGCAATGTGGATGTTCTTGTTTGATGGCCTGGGGAGAAGACAAAAGAGAGAAAAAAACTTAAGGACTTCCCAGTTTTGGAGAAAGTGCAAATCTAGAGCAGCCGGGCAGGTAACCAGAGCAGATGTAGTCGAAGTCTGGATTAGGCAATGTGGAGTAGCAGCTGCAGTGACACCATAGGATGCAGCAGCACTTCTGGTGGTGGGCAGGTGGAATGCTAAATAATCTTGGCTAGAAGAAGGCTCTACACTATGCCCTGCCCAGGACACTCACATCCATTTCATTTCAGTAGCAGCCCTGACTTTCTTCAGACTATTTTTTTTTAAAAATTATTGTTATTTGTTTAACTTCTCAAGATTTTACTTGGCAGAGGGAAAAAAGGGTCTGCAACATTTCCCAGTAGGGTTACTTTAAGCCGGCCAGTGAAATTTGATATGTGTTCTTAATCTTCAAGACTTCCGTTGACATCACAAGCTAGGAAAATGGAGCCAGCAATCGAGGGACCTGAAGTTTGGATTACATGAAGAACACTCTTTTTGTTTTTCTTTTTCTTTCTATGCTATTATAGCTTTTAGTACAAAACTAAAGAATTAAAAGAATTTCAAGAGGATGTGGAGTTGCAGCTCTACATATAGACAGCAGTATGGAATGGTCTGCATTTCAAGTCAGTCCTAAAACAAAGACAGCATTAACAACGAAGCCAGAGGTACACAGCTGGATGAGGAAAAGTGCAAGCCTTATGTAAAAGAAGTACCAGGGCCAAATAAGACATGAGATCCTTCAAGGATTAAGAGCCTAATCAAAGCCATTCCTTCTCAATGACTCCAGAGAAGCAGGGAACATACAAGATGAGGGAGAACACCCTGCTTGTTAGCAGAAGTGCTCATATAACATGACACTCCTGCCCTTGGTGGCACCAGCTCCAGTAGAGCAGCAGCCTGGACAGTCACAAACTCTCCATTCTGCATGCTCTGGAGAGCCCCAGGCCCTCCAGCTCTGTGCAGGAAGCATAGGTGCTGGAGGTAACCTCCCTGCCCTCGGCCAGGCCCCAGCTGCTGCCCCAGAGAAGTGTGTAGACCTGTGGCCATTGTCCTGGATGGCAGCTCTGGGATTAGCCTCTGCCTCAGATAGGGCTCTGGGAGTCCAGTTTCCGGGCTGAGGCGGGGGGGGGGGGGGGGGGGGCGCAAGTCCATCATCTTTTTGGAATTTATCCTAGTTAAACCAACCTCTCAAAAAGCTAAGGAGCCTGATGTGCACTGTGAGCAAGAAACAGAGCACTGGGAGTCCAATCCTGCTCTTACGGATGTCAGATGAGGGCTTTACTGTTGACTGCAATGAGGCCAGGATGACATCCTCACAGCTGAACAGAGGAGATAAGACAAAAAAAGGCAATCCTTGGAACCCTAAATAAAACAGCAGATGTCAGATCATATAATTCCAAACAGAAGACACTAAAATCAATGGTTTGAAATGTTAATTGCCAATTTTGAATGCAGCTCTTTCTAGCAGCCCACTTTGCCATATCAACTTCCATTGAGGTTATAGAACTTTCAATCCTTTTAAATAGGCTGGGGAAAGTTAGCACCTTCACATTGTTTGTTATCAAAGAGGATAAGTCACTTCTAACTTGGTGGCGGGGGGGGGGGGGGGGGGGAGGGGGGGGGGGCGGGGTGGAAGAGGGAAAAGAGGGAAACCCATCACGAATAGCTTTTCATATTTTCACACTATCTACCACCAACCTTAAACACACAGAAGTTATGTTTCCTGGAAGCTCTTAGAGCAAAAACATGATACTGTAGGGCTGAAACACACCTTCTGCTCACAGGCCAAGTGCATTCTTCTCATTCACAGAAACAGATGTATTCACTGTCCTGCCGGTCTTGAGGGAGGTGTGCACAAAGCCTGGAAATCAGTAGATGCCACAAAAAGCTAAAGCTCAGTTTTATAGGCGTGATTTCAATTTATTGACATGCTATTTCATGTGCCTCTTGAAAAAGCTCATAAAATATTTTAAAGAGAGCACAAATTCCTTTCATTACTTTTAAAGAATAAAACCTACAGAAAAAAATCCCATGTCAGAATGTGATAGGGCAAGCCTGTACTATTAAAGGTTTAGACTTTGTTAAATGTCCCATTCTTGCCTCATTTGTCAGTTACTCAGTCAAGTGAATGACCCCTGACAGCGCTGTATGCAAACGTTAACCAAGGGGTAAAACAACCATATCTAATCACAGGTAACTGAAGACTTTTCTGACTACTCAAGTAAAACTCTGGGCAGAAGCCTATTATGGTTGGCCTCAGTGCTGACATGATGGAGAAACATGAAAAGCAAACAAAACTCCCCAAAGCCAGTAACACCTGCTGAGGAAAGGTTTCTCCTATTACAGAAGTGACCAAGCTCACTTTTTCCTCACTGTTAAACCTGAACAGGACTATTCACCTTTTTACACAATCACATGAGGTCAAATGGATGCAACAGACACTGAAAAGCAGGAGCTAGAGTTAGCATTGTGTATTTTTATGACCTTTGGTGTGTTTACAGAATACAGAAGCTATTGTCTGGAATACTTTCACATTTCTCCATGCTGAGGGGGAGGGAGCTCGCGAAGGGGATTATGAACAGTGCTCTACTGGTGCATGAAAACCAGAGCCAACATCTCAGCAGCAATGGATTGCTGACCTCCACCCCAGCATTTCACCCCAAGCCAATTTAAGAGCAGACAAGAATTGTAAAATACACACCAGCATGTGATGGTGAATGGGAAAGCAACCTTACTTTCACAAAAAAAGCAACAAAACCAGTCTTAGCCTCCTGAGATTTTGTACATAACTTCGGAGCCCACGCAATTCCAGAATTTCATATTCTGGACAACTCTTGGTAAACACAAGATAAAATAATACATAGACAAGCGCTTCTGTCGCAGAAATGGTTTTATACATGCCCTTTCTTTCCTATGCAGAAAATGTTCCTATAGAGAAGCGTTGCCTTTTACTTGGCTGTAGTGTTCCTCATCACTTTGCTTGCCATCAGGCACATACAATGCTAACTGAATGAAGAAATGTTACTTTCACAAGCTTTTTGGACACAGGTGTTGTAATTGGATGTTCACCCTGGTGCAGTCTATTTGGATGGAAAAGTATTCTCAGGTCATGGAGAGGCATCAAACATGGAAGGGACAGGTTTACATTTGCTTGTAGGTTCTGTATTACTCTAGTTATCTATAAAATAGGTATATAGCTTAAGTAAAGTATCTTGCTCCTCCTATAGGCACTTTAATGACTGCCTTCTTTTATCTTAGCTACTTAGACCAGAAACTTCTGTAAGCATGAAGGGGATTTTGAGAGGTTGTATTTTGATTTTTTTGGTATTTTGTTTTGGTTTGGTTTTGGCAGGATGGTTGCACAGATTTCCCAGCTGCACTCCAACTGAACATGATACTTCCAGATAACATCACTACATTATGACTGTTGTTGCTGCTATACAAATCCCCCCTTTTTTTTTCCACTTGCTGCAGTGCTCTGGGTCAAGACCATGAACTAAGGCCTTTTAGAAACCAGAAAATCTCCTGACCATCAACTCAAAACCGCCTCTCCACTACAGGTTTTCCTACCTTTTCTACTGCATGCAGCAAGCAGATGATATTTGGCTTAAGCACCTCAGACCTAAAAATGAGCTAATAGAAAAGGGCAACACATTAAACTTCATTGTATGAATTAGTAGAGTGATCAAAGCATCAATAGAAAAAGGACAAGATCAAATCCACCACTGATTTACCTTGCAGGAAAATGCCACTGATCAGTCATGTCCCTCAAACTTCAGAAAAAGTTACTGCCTGCTGGCAGAAGAAAGTGCCAGTCGCAGATCCCTGCAGGGTTCCCTGTGACTGCATATCAGCAGCAGCCAGCATGCCCAGCCTCCCACAGAACAAAGTGAGGCTGGTTTGGGTCATTTCTTTTCTCTGCCACCTTCAGCTTTCTGCTTCCCAGAAAACCCCACTGAGAAAACCCTCTTGTATCCCTAGTTCCTCTCCATTTTGTAAATACTCTCCCCGGTTCTATAGAAACTACGTATGCTCTAGAAAACTATTTACCTGCTCAGAATCTGCTTAATAGGTATCTGTGGAAAGAAGTTCTTGGGCTAGAAACTGCATGCTACTGGTGGCCATGAACAAGTTGCACTGATAAAACTCTGCCAAAGAAACTGTTATAGCCTTTGGCTCCTCTAACAAGGCACCATTTCACACGTTGATTTCAAAAAATAAAAAAAAGCATTACTGCAATCTGTGCTGCTTCCCTTCTGATTTTGTCCCTTTTAACAGACGCTAAGAAATACCCATTGCTGGGGAAAATAAAAACAAACACAGGTAAGTTTTTGCATTCCATAGTAGGCTAATTTCCTGCAAAACCGGGACTTCTAACTAATGTCTCAGTCTCTGCAAAGGCCACAACTCATCCTGTGAATGTCAGAGCACTCTTAAAACTGTGGTATTCAAATGAGCAACTTTTCTTTGCATTGTTTCAGACGACAGCACAGGGGTGAGGGGGTGGGGAGGTGGGAGATAAACAAACAAACAAGCCCCACCAAACAACCAAAAAACAACCATACAAAAAAAACCCAAAACACAAACAAACAAAAAAAAACAAACACACAACACATTAGGGAGGGGAAAAAGAAAAAAAAAAAAAAGACAAATCGCCGAATATTAGGTTTGGAAAAGTCTGGCTGAGAAGAATTTGAAGATTTTTTTCCTCAGATTTTCAGAATATTTCCAGGAGCCACCTTTGTAACACGGTATCTGGGCTCTGAACAGGTTAGCAAGCTGGTTGAAGGGGACAGAAGATGTAAATATCTTACAAGTGCTCAGACACTCTTGCAGGATATTTATGGTGTTCTCCAAAATGAACTGTCACCCCAAGTCACATTGCTCATATCATCAACCTTTTCACTGTCTTCTTCCAGGCAGTTGGCCACTGCCTCTATGCACCATGTACATATCCCACATACCTCTTCAGCTACATGTATTCTAAGGAGACAGCTTTGTAACAGCTCTCCAGAGTTCCTCTGAATCAACCTGAGGTCATTAGAAGGCAGGAGGAGCTAAAGCACCCCATCAAATATTCCCCAACATATTGATCAAAGGTGACACTTAAGCAACAAAGAAATGTTTTTTTCCTCCTCCAAATAAGCTCTACTTCTCAGTGATGGTTAGAAAGAGCCTTCCTTGAGTTGGGGACTGGAGTTATTACATTCATTGCCCCCGGTAAAGAAAGCTTAGAAGAGGAGGCCAGAACATTTTGGCTGTGTTCCTAGCTCACCAAGCTCTTTAATGGTTCACACCACAAAGGCTACTCTAGGAAAGATTCTGGCTGCAAAAGTCTAAGCATATAAACCATCATCAACCAGAGTTCCTGATATTAATACAAGAATATCACAACTCTCCACAATTGGATCTTTAGCACAAACCAGGAGCCAGCAGTTTTGCCATCCTGGGATCTAAATCCTGCATGCTCTGTTTTAGCAGCATTCTGGCTTTCCAGATTGGGTTGTGTCCTTTTTGAAAAGGCTGGTTGTTATGGGAGTAGAAACAGACAGAAGGGTTTCAAACCTAAAGAGCAGCCAGATTGACAAAATCAGTTCACATTTCATTGTTATTTAAACTCTAGTAAATCCAGCCCTACCAACAAGCAAAATCTGGATGAAACCCAGTAGATTCTTTGGCCTGACTCAAAAGTTCTATACTGGAAGCTGAGACAGGGAGAAAAGGCTTTAAACAATGCTTGCATCTTCTCCATCCTTGAGCTGACCTGGCACAGCTGTAGAACTTGGACACACTTGACCATCTCAAAGGCCTGTTTTCAAAGAAAGCATCAGAGCGCTTCTATCAGCACTCCGCACAATCTGTTCATACACAGCCTTGTGACTGGACCTCCAGTCCTTCTTTTGTGCCGTGCAATCTCAACATGTTGAAGCACCTAGATACAAAGTAGGCACCTGAGCACCCTCCCTTCTGAGTGGGAATGTCGAAGTCCTCCTTAGAGCCTTCTGCTGAGTACATCTTCCCCCTTTGCAATGTTTCTTCTCTCACCTCTAGCTTTCAGTCCCTCTTCCCCCATCAAACCTGGTTTAAACCCCTCATTCCTAAGTTAACAACTCTGATGTTTTGATTTAGTTCAGTTAAGACCGCTGGTTTAGGCATTTTGTATGTACATGGATTGAAAACAAGCATGCTTTCTTTTACACTGGTTTGTAGTTTCAAAAAGCATATTCAAGATGCTAACAGGCAGCTAGTCTGTCAAACCTTGCCCCCCCAAACAGTACCTTTAAGAATTTAAGGATTTTTTTACATGCAGTGGTGGTTGTTTAAAAATATTTATAAAATTAACAATATATACATATTTGAAAGTTTTTATTGGAGCTGAATCATTGCAAAACACAAGGTTTGCAACTTCTTTTTCTTAAACTCAAAACCCAAGCCAGACATTTAAAAAGAAGTTGACTAAAATAAACTTTTCAACTACATTTTTTTAGTCAAAATAAAAGCTTAAGGGAAATGTAATATTGAAATTGTAAAGAACAAATCATTCTTAAAGTGAATAAAAATAACCATCCTTTTACATTCTTAAACAGTAACATATTGCAGGCAAACCCATGTGATCACCAGAAATAACTATGATTGATCTCTAGATCAATTTGACCAGGAAAGAAGCACATACCTTTCCAATCAGTAACTCACAGACTTCACCCTGTATTTCCACTGTGCAAGACCACAGAGCACCCCTTCTCTCTCTTCCCTGGCACTATGGCACACCAGTATTAACCAGTACACTTTCTGGTTGCCAGCCAACCAGTTATGTCCCAAACTGAGTCCATTTAGAAGTATTTGTCTTTAGTTTTGCCTAGTCTTGCACATGGACCATAGCAACACAGATAGGACCTTTTCTATTTTCAGTCCAACAGAGCAAGTATTTTTTCTGATGTCCAAAGTGGGAGGTTTGATCTTCTGTAAAAAATGGTTTCAACATTACAAGACACTTTCTCTGGCTTGTAGGTTCAAAGGAAAAATGTGACCAGCCAGAATCAAAAGCCTTGTTCAGTCACGGCTGATAAGCATGTGCTTTATGGCACCTGTCCTGTAAATAGAGTCCTTCACCTTTCACAGAACACTGTAGCTATGGGACCACCTAGAGCAGGGAGATGTGGACAGGCCATCTCCCTATTTACTATGGAAATAAAGAATAATGAGAATCTACAGCTGTAGGTGCCTATGAAATGTATTTTAGTCTGAGCTGTGTGTTCTTTTAATAGGCCAAGGAAACCTTGTTAGATTAGTTGTACTGAGTTCACAAACCCTTAGAACAAGTTACTTATTACAGCAACACAATAACAGCAATTTTGCTTTTTTACTGATATTTCCTTTCCATTCCCTTAACTTTTTATCTTCTATTTCTTCTTTCCCTCCATTTCATCTAATTATTTTAGTAAAATGTTCAAATTTATTTACATTTCAAAAAGTGTAGATTGTTGCTTTCCCTTTTCAGCTTGTTGGAACTACATTAGTTTAAATGTCTCTCACAACGCTTGACCTCCTCATTCCCAAGACAAGAAAATGCTTCCAGCTTTAATGAAGGAGAACCATTGTGCACAAAGCAGATGCCTAGTACTGAGAACAGTTGATTGTTTTCCAGCTTTTGCCATGTGCTCCTTTGGTGTTTTCCAGGAATTCATTTTGCTTTGCTGTGCCTCTGTTCCCCATGTATGAAATAGAAAAAACATCCAGCAGCATGATATAGGAAAATTTACAATTTTGTTTTGTGATTCTAACACCCTAAAAATAAACAAAGAATATATACCTTTTCCATGAGAAAAGAAAACATATAAACACACTTCATCCACAGCGTCATTTTTACACATGGGAATAAGAACTGTATTTATAAACTGAAAGGAGTGAGAAACATTATTTATCACACTGTAAGAAATCCCAGCAGAGACAGCTTGATCGCAGCAATCTTAGCACCCTGAGCAATCTTTACATACATAAATGAAGTCCATAAGTAATCACTGTACTTTGTTACAAGAATAGGAGTTCAGGATGTCTTCTTTCTCAGGGAACTCTAGAGAAAGAAAGCATTAACAGTAGCTAAGAGAAAATAATTATTACTCAGTGACACCAACTAAAGTCACAACAAAAAAATCCAGTGATAAGAAACATCTGGCAATAAAAGAGAAAGAAGGAGATGCTTCCTGAGGAATTTGAGCCTCCTCAGGGCCAGAAAAAAGCTGGATGACACAATTTTATAGAACGTATCTACCACTGTTTACTGTCAGTATTTCTGCCCCAGGGCAGCTAAAAGGTTCATGTTAGAAGCAGCATTCAATAAATATTTAGCTTTTTTTAGAATGGATTTTCAGCAATCAAGAATTTCCTTTATATGGGATACAACTTCTGTCACATTGGCTAATACTTCACTTTTCACATACCCAGAGAGCAGCCATAAGTTTCAAGTTACTTTGAATTCATGGAAAAAAATACCAGCATATGGGGAAAAAAAGTCATGTTTCCATGAGAAAGCATAACATGCAACTTCCTGTAATAGAGTGCTCTTTGAAACAGCAGAAGATAGTGGCTCTCTCCAGCATTCAGCATGCTGCTAGAAATGCAAAGATGAACTATGCAGAAGCACAAAACTAATTGCTGTATTATTACATACTTCCAACAGAGAACCGGACATAGACAGTGCTTGTATCACCTGGGGCCACTGGACTGATCCCCTGACTTTTCCTTTTTTGTGTTGCTGGTGCGATCCGCACGCTCCAGACCTTCTAGGGAGCCTGGACCGCTGTGCCTCCACCGGTCCCGTCATCTTCTGGCAGAGGCATAACTCTGCAAAAATGGTCCTCGAGGACAGTCCAACACATTAACCACTCAGAGCCCAGCCCAGAGCCTTCGACCTCCTTTCCCCCTCTGTTAGGCTGGAGCGCTCGAGGGATGCAACAGGAAAACCGGATTTCTCATTTGACGTAAAAAACCGGGTGAAGTATGCAAGGCGTCTGTTCAGGCCTGTGTTTGCCTGTCCTCGGGTTGCAGGCAGCCCCTCAGAGCGCTGCTTGCCCTCACAGACTTGAAGCGTTTTTCCCAGCACGGCAGGTTGCAGCGGGCGGCGCTGCCCTCCAGCGCTGGGCGCCCGCCTGCGCGCCAGCCTCCCTCCCCACCTCTCCGATCGGTCGGCCCGTCTGTCTGCCTCGTCCCACCTAAAGGCAGCTCCGAAATCGTGCCGTGTCTTTCGTGAATCTATTCTATAGATATATATAGATCTATATGCCCATAGATCTATTTTATAAATATAGCGGTATATGTGTCATAGATCAATATACATCCTATGAACGTATCTACAGAAATATATCTTTTAATATTTATATATATGTGTGCCTATGTATATATATATATATGTATATTGAAACACACCTGTAAATATTTACACTTGCCCCATAGGAAAGCACATTTCCACATACCTATCCCACATTGATACTTTATCCTTGTTTGTATTGATATCAGCACAAGGGACAAGTAATACAGCAATAAATACAGGGGGGCATAGTGCCAGACTTGGTGAAGAAGCACTGATAATTCAAATAATTCTGAAATCTATGACAAATTAAGGTCTGCAAGCAATGAAGGTGGTGCTTCGTATCCTCATTTCACTTTCACAGCTGAATTCCAGACCGACAGGGAACATCCTGCTTTGTAAACGCATGCTTGCTCTCTTCTCCTCCCATCTCTCCCTGTCCTCTGGTGCTCTTCTCCTAAGGTTTCATGATTATTTTTATTCCAAACTTTCCATAAGATATGGATTGACCTTTTATACCCAGCAAGAAAACCATAATTAAAGCTAGACATTCCCTCCAACTAGGGGCTTGTGCTCCTGAGTCATATTTTCCTCCATAAAATGCTTGGAAGACTTCCGAGAGAGTCCTACAACACTTCCCAACAAATTGTGTGACTTCTTCTGGGAACAGTAAAAGTATACTGCTAGAAAATAAATCATGCCTTCTGGGTCTATAGCCACCCTCCGGAAAAATCCCATTGATGATCACAACTGGATGCCACGCTGCTAGAAACACAGTCACTTTTGAGTATATGGGTGAAATTTTTACATGTAGATTAACACCAGTTAAACACTTTATTCTATATCAACTCTGCCAAAACTTACAGACAGCTACCTTGTGAAAGCTACAGAGGAAAGTCTGTTTTGCCATCTGCCCTCCCCCAAATCACCCCCATCCTATCATGGTTATGTAGGTTATCCTACCTGCATAGAGCCCTACAGTGGTGAGTGACCACTACCATTTTCCAAGGATATGACCTAAAGTAAGGACTTAGCCTCATTATTTTAAATATAATCATCTTATGCTTACCTTAGACATGATTAACCTGAGATTTGCCATGCCTTGGCTGGGCTCCAGTGCCTCCAATGCAGAACTGCACCCCCACAACCTCTGCAGGAAAGTTAGTCTGCCAAAATTCTCCCTGGGCCTTTCAGAAACACTTACGCCAATCTTCAGGATGACCCAGTGAACAGCCCTTACTTCTCACAAAAAGGAAACTAATCCAGAGACCTAAATTAAGATGACAAACCTTAGAAACTATGCAGCTATACAGCATCACAGAAAACAGACACTTTGAATAAATACAAGAGCTGGAAGGGAAGGAGTTGTACAAGGAATTACTCAAGGCAAAATGTGGAAAAGCTGAGCTGCTTCAGGAAGAGCACAACGTTCTCTGTGAACAGGCACAGCAACTTGTACTTTCATTTTGATTTAATTCAGGCAAAGAACACAACTTCAGGGATACCTCAGAATTGTTGTTTTAATTAAGAGACGAAATGATAAAATACATGGACAACTGGTTTGATTTCATATGGTAAAAACCTTTGTTGTGTTACACACTTTCAAATAAATGTATCAGGGTTAGACAGCTGTTAATATTTACGTGCTTCCTAGCATATTTACTAATTTTGACTGTGTTCCAGTACTGGACCAGAACATTTGATGTTTTGAGTTCATCCAGATAAGTTTAATAATGAATGCCCTGGTGTACATGTTGCCCAAATACAGCAGAAGAATTTTCGTAGTCATGCTAAGCATGCTCACTTACACTGTACTCTCCAAGAAGCATGGATCAACAGAAAGACTGGCTTTATTGCTTTCTTTCAAAAATAAAATAATTTCTAATATTTTCTTAGCTACATAAGCACATTGGGTACTGTAATGCAAAGCAAAGCATTTTGAACTTGGAATAGTGCTTCTTTATTACTGTAACGAACCCCAAAACTTATCTAAAGTAGGATTTGGGATTTTGCTATTAAAGGATTGCAGCAGAGTCACCCTAGACACAGTAATGGCCTGCCACAGTTCTGTAAGACAATACATTAATCCCTTAGACATTCTTAAACTAATTTTGGAAATTGCCCTGTCATTCATAACACAACACTTTGTCTTCTCATATCCATTTTCTGCTGCAGCTAGCAGTAGTTAATACTTTTTGACACTCCATCACCCTAGCAGCTGTTTTGTTTTGGTTTGGTTTTGATACTGCCTGTGGAAAATGTGACATTTTAAAGTAGAAGGAAAGAAAGAAGAAAAAAGAGAGGAACCAAGCACTGAACAATGAGAGACTTTGCCCTCATGTGAGGGTAGCTCCACCGGCATGGAAATAGATGGACTAGCAGATACAAAATCAAGGGAGGCTTTCCGGTGATTGCTGAATCATTTCTTCCTTTGTTATCGCTACTAGGCTTCCTGTCAGCAAGTCAATAGTGCATTCAGGATACTGCTTAAAGGCCAGATCCCATTCACTGAGGAGCCCCAATTAGCCATGTGATGTCAGGGAACCTTTTCACATTTAACACATTCACGTTGTACCAGAATAATGTATATCCACTTCCAAAAGTAAACGAGTAAAGAGAACTGGGGCACACTCATGTACCACTTTTGAGGGCTACAACAGATTTTTACAGTGTGCATATCAAGAGTTGTTCTGTTCTTCCCTTTTCATCCATCAGATAAGCATTATTCAACAGGATTTTCTTGCTATTTTCATTTTAAAGGAACATAACGTAACATAATGCAGGCCCTTTAAGGGAATGAATACACACATTTTACTGAGAATAAAATGGACTGAATTCACAAGTCTAACAGTCACCCTGTCTTTGGGTGATGGGGACCTCCAGATAACTAAGACTGAAAGCTCATTCTGACCTATTCCCTGCTATATGCCTGAATTCCCCCCAACCAGCAGCACAGGCTGAGAAAAAGCTAGGTAGGTGCTCCAGCTTCAGGCTACAGAAAAATGAGGCAGGCATTATATACAATTTTCACCAATAGCTAGACTTTGACAGAAAGAGTCACACAGGGCTAACTAACCAGAGAAGCCACCTCTGTTTCTTAGTACAGGTCGCTACAGCTGAGCACTAGGAATCTTTCAGCAGCATCACAACCAACAGAGTCTGGGGGGCAGCCTGGTCCCCGTCAGAGACAGACACACACCAAAGGAAAAGTGATGATTTAAACTGAATGCTCAACTCCCACTGTTTCCAGGGTGACTCTTGCTTACGGCTTGCTCATTTTTACTTTTCCACAAGAAAAACAAAACAGCTCAAAATGACAAAAAGACAGCATAATTGTCTGTTAACAATGAAGAAGCAAGACAGTGGAAGCACTTTCCACTCAAAACAAGGGCCTCAAGCAAAAGCTATTCACCACCGTCACACTCAGTAACCCCAGAGAAGTACTGAGAAGTGAGAGGAGCATATTTGTTGGTTGTTTTGTTTGAGTTTTTTTAATAAGAAAAGGAACTAAAACATACACACAGGATTTGTTCTGCAGGGAACTCTTTCAACTTCAACAAATAAGACATTATAACATGACAGGTTAAGGTTCCAACAGGTTTTTACTGCAGATTAGTATTTGCAGGGTGACCTATTATTTTATTTGGGAGGTAGCATAGCTGTTGCCCATACTACCAATTTCTTAACTTGCACTTGGCTAAGATCTCTTCTGCTCAATGCATGTACCAGACAGCAATAAAACATGCCAGGCTGTAATAACCCCTCAGGGCTTACTTACTGTTCTACATTAGAATACCAAATGACAGTGAATAGAACACACATTTTATTAATCTCTTCCTGCCAGTTCCATCTTATTTTAAGCATGCATCTTATTTCAAATGATGCAGGACTTCAGTTCTCAAGTAATAGCAACAAAGAAAACCCACCTGTGCTGGCAAAAATTGAAGTGATTTTATGAACTTCAGAGTCTGCATAAACTGCAACTGAACAATAAAATGCATAAAAGAAAACAGCAGCTATATTTCATATAAAGCTGCATACATGAAATCTGCAGCAACAAGTAACATTGTGTTTGAAAATGCCTGTATGCAAAGCTCAAACTCCCAGGAGTTTGCTCATATAATTCATATTATAGTTGTAGCTGCATTCCAAAAGGAGATAACTAAAACAAGGACTATGTAGCCTGTTCTCTTACCAAGATTACATTTGATGTCTGCTTAAATCCAGCTATAGTTGTCAGGTTTTTTCTTGAATTAAGCTAGCTTCTTTAAACTTCTCCTCTGTTATAATTAACTAAATATCTCTGTAGGAATATTAATTGCTTCCTACATCACATATTCAGCATTTTCACTGAGATTTGGAAGAAAAAGAAAAAGATGACCCAAGACTCCCAGCAAGCATAATCTTACAAGTAGTGAAGTTCAGGAGTATTCAGTTTGATTCAAGATAGTACTGCTTTTGAAGATAAGTGAACACAGATGTGATGGCGTGTTTTACATCAGGGAGGAGTAGGGGTTTTGAGTTAATTTCTACTTCTCTTAGCGCATACTTTCCCATAAACTTCAGGGTTTAAAGTTTTGTTACTTACAACTTCAGACAGTCTCATCTCAGCTTTCAGGGATAATGGAACAAACACACAATATGTATACACAGCTTGAACAAAATACACTAATAAAATCAAACCAAAACCTGGATGTTACAATGAAAATATGCTTTGCCACATCAAATCACTATAGACATCTAAATAAAAAGTACTATTTTTTTAATAGATAAACTACAGAGTGATTAAATTATACAATTAAAAAGTCAGTTAACTGAATAGCATAAGGGTTTTTTCTTTTTGTACCTTCTATATGAATTCTTTTCTTAGACAATCTTAGTACTCCCCTTTCTTTACTCATCTAACATAGCTCTATTTTCATAAGGCATTAAGCTACTTTCATCATTTATATTAGTCTTTGTGACAGAGCATTCATCTTGATTAGCTACAAGCAAAAAGATTAGCAACAAACAAAATATATCCATTATTAGCAAGAACACACATAGCAGAACCTCTCAGCTACAAACCCTCAGAGTCAGCTTTCTGACTTTCAGCATCCAAAAGAAAAAGGCAAACTTACAAACAAATACCTCTAAACTCCTTACCTCAGGTAACAATACTTCCTTCTAATAGCTTACCACTATGAAGTAAATAACCAACTCCCCTCAATAAACTACCTTAAGTCGGTTTCTGTCACCTGTCTCTTTTATTCTGATCAAGCACATTAAGTTATCTATTTAAGGTGTTTAGTTTTTTTTTTCCCCTATAATACCAATTAGAAGATAAGAAAAGCAGTAAAGTAAGGTAGTTGCTGTACTTCTCTCCTGTTTAGCAGCCACTAGCTAAATGGGTAATGTAGATTAAAACATACTTGTCAAACTTACAGTATGTGTTTCGGTTGTGATGAAAAAAGAGCTGCTCTTTTCATTGGTATGTAAATAAGGTAATGGTTTAAAGTGCTTCAATTTTAAAGAATTTATAAATCCCTGATTTTTTTTTTTTTACTATCATCTATGCTACTACTTCAGAGCTCATACTGCACTTTACTAGTTTACTGTCTAAAGGTGCTCAAGAATACAAGTGGAACTGGTGTAGGAAAACAACCTAATTCTGCTCAGTGGTTGCTACCCCATGGTAGGAAAACTGAATTTTGTGTAAAGCCAGTCTCCAAGAGCTTTACAGCTTGTCATGCTAAGGTCAACCAGCACTTAATATGTAGTGTTGCAAACTATTAGGCCAGGAGATCTTTATTTGTGGCTCAACAATACTTTTCCCAAGGCTAGGACAAATAATCAGAGCAGAATTATTTCTGCTGAGTTAAGTCTGCTCATGCTCATGAGTCAATAAAGTAGTTGACTGACATCACTGAAGTGGCTAAACTATATCAGGTGCTTTCAGTGGAGCAGGTGCTGTTAGTAACCCATGTGCCTGAGGTAAAGAAAATACTTAATTTGCTTTGGGTGTCAAGGTGGTGACTTAGGTGGGTTTTTTAGCTCTCTTCTGAGAATGTTTTTCCTCCATAGATACTGTTGTGTACATAAATCATGTAGAGAGAAAAAAAAGGAAGGGTTTGGTTTTTTTTTTTTCCTTATGGGATCTCAGGTAAAGTGCAAACTTCTCTTGTTCCTCATGTATAGGGAAGCTGTGATTCACTTCTTTTCCTTGTTCTACTTTTACTAAGAAAGCTATTCTATCACTGTGGTAGATTTGGAGGTGAAAAGATGTATGTGAAGCTGTACTCAAAAGGATGGGATCTGGGAGAGAACCTTTTGTTACAGGTATCAAAGCTGAAGCATTTGAATACCAAAATAGTTCTTTTCTATGTGTTACTTTTTAATGAGGGTGTTCTTACTACACTGCTATGTTTCAGTTTTTCTCTGGTGTCTGCCTTTCTAGAACCAGGGTACTACAGTTTCCTGTTCTGCATCAACCTGAGTGCTCTCCCCTGTTTTCCTGTACTGGTAAATATTGCTATGTTTGTGGCAGAGGGAAATTGTGTGTGACAGAGTGCATACCACTGCTTGTAGAATGGTTCTCATCTATTAGTATTTAGTATTATCTTACTTATTCTAAGACAGACTTCTCTTTCAGGTAAGTGTTCAGCCTGTTTAGGGAATTGCTGGAGAAGAGAGTAGGAAAAAAAGATAAATGCCTAACAGGAACGCAGTGATCATCCTGTAGCATGTTCTTAACATTCTAGGTGTAGCTTCCAATTAAGGCTTTTGTTAAAACAAAAATTCTTTTTTCTCAAAGCGATATTTATTGTGTACATAAATTTAAGTCAGGCTTTTTGTTCAGGAGGAAGAATTTTTCATTCTGTTCTTTCCATACAAACAGATTAAATGCGTCTCTTTTCTTTTCCTGTGTAATTATCATACATACCTCTATGCTAAAACTGATCTTTTATTTCTCTTCTCCTTAGATCCTAGTGTTAACCATATAGTTTGAAGTCCAGTTAGGGCTTCTGCTAGCCTGGAAGTGTAAATTGTTATGCTGTGGTTTTGGGAGTCATGTCTGGGAATGGAACCTTATGGCTAGTAATGATGCTTAAAACAAATGTGCAGGATACTTTCAAGATTATGCAATTTAGACATGTTGATCATAATTTAAAAATTAATGCAAGCCATGTTTATTCCCTTATTTGGTGCAGTGAAGTTTACATAGAAGTGGTCTCTGGAGGGAAATGGTGCAGAATTAGTGACTTGAATGCTAGGATTTTTTTGTAGGTTTGGCTGCTTTTCAACTACAGTCTAATTAGATTTGATCTGCTTTTTGAAGTTGTTCTACAGTAGCATTTTCTTCTTTCTACTCTTTTCTATGTATCCCTCAAATCTCTAAGTCCACATCTAGTTCAGCTATTACAGAAATATAATAAATCACAGCAGATGAAAACTCAACCCTAATTTTTTGGTTGATAAACTCTGTGAAGGATTGCACCAGCAATTGCCAAAATTTTAAGGTCTACCTCTGAGCTGTGACAACAGAACTGTACAATAGCTTTTATTATTTCATTAGAGGAACAGTCATTGCTTGTTTTAGTCTCACTAGCAACAGAAGCATGAAATTTAGGTTTGCCTGTGACTGATTCCTTATGTTCCAGGTCCAGCCAATCTTTTCTGAAATAGATTTGAAGAGAAGTCCTGGGGAATTGTCAACATCAGTTACAATCATACAGAGCCTGATCCTATAATTGGATGCCACTTTGTTCCTCTATGTAAAACTTCAGAGAATTGCTCAGATCCATGAACTCAAGCAGACAATTTGTTGTCAGATTTGAGAAGAGTTACCGTACTGATTTATTAGGACTAAATTTTGTATTAAATGCTTTTTCTTTGATTTCTTTTTCTTTGTCTAAAGAAAAGTCTACAATAAGATAAACTGTTGAGTTAGAGACACACTGTGCTTCCTTTTCCCTTTCAAAAGTGTATTCAACTAAAGATTCAGAAATCAGGTTGATAGCAAGTATCACTGGTTATACAGTAGTCTAGCAGATCTGATAGCTATGTATGATCTTTTTCCTAGTTGATAAATATCCAACCATGAATTTAATTACTTGGGCAGTGGTTTTGGGCAGTAGCATAGGCTCATTTCCTTTTTAAGGTTGCCTACTATAGCATTTGTTATCAATGATTTTTCCATTTGTTATTTTTATTGCTGCTGCAAGTTCTTTAGCACCAACTACAACTTGTTGGGTTTTTAATATACAAAGAACTTGTGTTTTTCTTTTTTGTTGTACTCGGGTCATGAGATATCACTATGAAATGACTACTGCCTGGGTTCCCTTTATTAGAATTAGGGCTTTAATTACAGGATTGTCAGACCTTATTAAGCAAGTAAAAGTGCTACAGCTGACAAACCTTATGCCTGTGGTTATCATGTATTTTATCAGCATATAGCCTTAGCATGGTTACATTATACTACAGGTTCAGCCCTACCTGAGGTTAAATCAGGAGTTCAGAGTTGTATAAAGAAGCCTGAAAATTCATCCGTACTAATGACTAGCAGCTTTGAGAGACCAAAATTAAGTCTGGAGTCCTGTCTCTATGCTAAGTTAGAAACAGTCATTATCCTAGTCCTTAGGTGGTCTGCGACTGAACCAGAGAGCTCAGAGTGTGAGGAAAAATTAAAGAGGAGGAAATCAAGGCATTAAAATCAAGAGAAACAATGGGTTTATAAAGGCATTAATGGACTGTTAGGTTCCTGTTTTGTACCTACTTTATATAATAATTTCTCTATAAATGACTAGGAGGAGATAATGCAGGATATCTCTAGCAGAGGTGGCACTTGGATTTACTTCAGCAGAGCAATGTATGATCACAGTGATTGATGGACAAAGGGTGAGTTCACAAGTTCTGGTCCTCAGCATGCAAAGAACGCTGGGTGTAATCCTGTTATTGAGACACAGGAAATTCATACAGACTTCAGCTGCTTTGGAATACCTAAATTGAATACCAGGGACAGGTACGCAGAGAGGAAGGGAACTGCGTTTTCCTTCAAAAAAAAACCAGCCTTGTGGCGACACTGGCTGCCCGAGAGAGCGCTGCTTCTCATTTCCCCACGCCAGGGACGGCGTTTCCCCGTGGAAGGCCCCTCTCCTCTAGGCCGCGTTCCTAGGGAGGCCACCAGGTGGCGCCATTGCGCCGCCGCCAGCCTGGGAGCGGCACTGCCGGCGCGGGTCGGGAGGGGGCTTCGCGAAGCGAAGCGAAGCTGGAACCTATGGGACTGGGGAAGGCGGGTACTCCTCTGTGAGGAAGGCGTGGAAAGGGCCGGGGTTAGGCAGCCCATCGAAAACTCCGACTTGAACGATGATCGAACGTCTTCAAAAGCCTATGTTTGAGGCTTTTGGGAACGCGAAGCACTGCGTTTGCTCTTGAGGAGGGCTGCCTTCACTGAGAACCAGGCTGACTTCTAGTCCTTCAGGAACAACCAAAAAGCATCCTGCAGGGCTTTAAGGCAGCCGAAGCCCAGACCTAAAATACTGTAATGCTTTTTACCAGCTGCTTTTCCAGTTTTAAAACTGCCATTGGAGTTACTCAGTTCTCAATTTACAGCTGGGTGTCCAAGGCTGGGTGTGGGCTGACTTACCTGCTGTTCTGGTTTAGTTATCAGTTCACAATATCATCATCAAGCTCCACAGAACTGTGTCTCCTTCCTAAGGCTTTTGGAAAGCAGTTTTGATGGTACAGTACTATGACAAAGTTGAGAACAGGCTGTATCCCAAAAACCCAGGAGTCCACAGTACAGGCTTTTGTAAGTCATTAAACAAGTGAGGTAGGAACTGCTTGTGAAAATTTTCCTTCAGGGATGCTGTTGTAATGCATTTAGTAAACATGGTCAGCATGCTAGGAAACTAGAGACTCATGGAAATCTTTTCTCAGAAACAACTCTCAGTATCTCTTATCTGAAGGACATAATCTTACAATTTTTCTGTATATGGATTTTAATATACCAAAAAAAAATGCATTCCAACTTTTTCAAACTTGGGCAAAAGTTATTTATACATTATGGTTTTTGTATTATTTTTGCTGTTTAATAGCTTGTTTCATTTGATTTATCTCTGTACCATCACCAGAGTGGTTTTAGATCACACATTCATTAAATTGATAGTTTTGCAGGTTGTATGTTAGCTTCTTGTCAATTTAATCTATACCCAAATAGGTGCATATGGAGCTGAAATACTGAATTTGGTCATGAGTGAATCTGGGGGTTTGGCCAGTAAGGCACATACAATATTTCTGGTAATGTAAGAGTTTTTAAATGATATACTATTTTTTGTGAATTTTGCAAAGTAAGGATCAGACTGTGAAGAATCACTTGGCCTCGTGACAGTTCATTCTACCAATGGCTAAGCGCTGATATGGAGAGATAAGCTTTATTTTTCTTTTTTACATCTTCTTCTGAGGGAATTTGGAGAAATGTGTATTTAAAGCATAATTGTAACATCGCTTTGCTATTAGCAAATCCACATTTTGTGTTTGCTGTGCTCTATTGTGCTTCTGAATGCATCATTTAGCAATTTCTGAGTTATTTGGGCTAGCTCTGTAACTGCTTAATGAAAGCAATTCTTTGACTAATGCATTCATATCAAGAACTGATCTGATGATACAAAATGTTCTTGAATATTCATTTTCTTGTAGTAGTACTATTACCTAGTGTAAATAATCTTTCCGTTAATACTTAGAGTATACCACCGCTAGTTCCTTAAGGCTTGTCCTTAGAGTGACCACTGTAAAACTCATCAAGATTGGCAAGATGATTTCTGCACTCTTTTCAAAAACCTTTGTGAGTCAACAGTCCAGCTCTTACAGCTACAAAGTCTTAAAGCTGACAAAGAGCTTTTGAATATCTTATTCTGTAAGTTCTGACCAGGGTATGTTCTAGCTGTTATTACTCAGTAAAAAAACCCTACAATTATTTGATTACAGTAAGAGCAAGTGTTCTAATAAGTTAATATATTTCTCAGTGTTTACATCCTTGCAGCAGTAATATTTTTCACCTTTGCAGCTGTAGTTCTACATGGAATTGAAAGGCTACATAGGCCATAACTCTCATTATAACTCACAGCCCAGAAAGCCAACCGTATCCCAGGCCGCATCAAAAGAAGCGCAACTGTCAGGTTGAAGGAGGTGATCCTGCCCCTCTACTCTGCTCTTGTGAGACCTCACTTGGAGTATTGTGTGCAGTTCTGGTGTTCTCAACATAAAAAGGACATGGAGCTGTTGGAACAAGTCCAGAGGAGGGCCATGAGGATGATCAGGGGACCGGAGCACCTCCCGTATGGAGACAGGCTGAGAAAGTTGGGGCTGTTCAGCCTGGAGAAGAGAAGGCTGCGTGGAGACCCCATAGCAGCCTTCCAGTATCTGAAGGGAGCCTACAAGAATGCTGGCGAGGGACTCTTCATTAGAAACTGTAGTTATAGGACAAAGGGTAATGAGTTCAAGCTTGAACAAGGGAAGTTCAGGTTAGATATAAGAAAGAAGTTGTTTACTGTAAGGGTGGTGAGGCACTGGGATGGGTTGCCCAAGGAAGTTGTGAATGCTCCATTCCTGGCAGTGTTCAAAGCCAGGTTGGACAGAACCTTGGGTGGCATGGTTTAGTGTGAGGTGTTCCTGCCCATGATAGGTGGGTTGGAACTAGATGGTCCTTTCCAGCCCTAACTATTCTATGATTCTATGATTATCTTACATTAAGGCAATAAATAAATGCCCTTAAGATCTTGAAGTTTTAAAAGCCTACAAGTTGAAACTGGAGCGTACTTAGAGATATTTAGCATGGTAAAGCATAACTTATTAGCAAAAGATATTTGTTAAAAAAGGCTAAATTGATTACAAGTTGTTCTGTATCAACGTTAAAGCTAACAGAGTGGTTTGGACTATACAGTGAAGCAGATACCAGTCTTTCTCCAGAGGCAGCATGAACTTTTGCCTTCTTGGTACTTGATTCCACTAGCTCAGCCTATGTGCTATGCACAACACTATTTTGTACAGCCCTGGGTTGTACAGGTGCTTTCTGTACAGCTTGTGTTTGGGCAAGCACGGTCTTGGACTGGGAAAGCATAGCCATTGCATAAGGGTGGGGTTGTTTTGGGGTTTTTTTCCTGGTTTTTGTTTAGGGATTTTTTTTTTTTTTTTTTTTTGTGAGTTCTCAAAATGAGTTACATATTAAACTGTATTGCAGAGATTTTTTCCTCCAAATGATGGATAGATTACCATACGGAAATGTAACTTTGTTCCTGTTTCAATGTAACTACAACAACAAAAAAAGGTTACTCCTGTATTTTGGCTTTAAAACTAAAGAATAAAAATTTCCCTGAACTTCATGGAATACTTCACACATTTTCTGGTATCAGCCTCTTCCCTTGTCTGAGATCAGAGCTTCAGGTGAGCCAGAGAAGGCAATGAAGTATGATGGCGGTTTAACTAGCCTGTTCTGGGGACCACTCCAATCTATAAGGCCTTTTCTTGCATTTCTGCTTGACAAATTTAAAAACACACATGGTAGTGTTACTACCAAGCTCTGTTGGACCTGAGTCTCTCAAGTCCCAAGCCTGTCATGCTCCCTAGCTGAATTCTGAATCCAAGGATCTGCATCTGGAGAGCTGAGTAGTTTGCATGCATGGGAGGAGCATTTTCCCCCCTGGTGGCTGCAAGAGTTTGGGAAGTGCAATGCTGGCTCCTGAGTAACTGTGTGTCAGCTCAAGCCAGCTGAATTTAATAGCTCTGGGCACTGCCTGTGCTGCAGTTTAGGTGGTGTTCTGCAGGGCCACACAGTACTTGTAGTTTGCCTAGTTTCCCATTAACCTTCATAATGAAGAGCTATAATTATACTGACACATAAATATATATTCAGTTAATGAGTCAAGCAAAAAAAGAAAGTGAAAGCAAAATCAACTACAGTCAAGTGGCAAGCATTTTCCTCTCTGGATGGAGTTTACAAATAATTTTTGTTACTTACTTACTGTCTTAAGCTAGTTATTGGCCAAGAGATAACAAAGATGTATAAGGAGTTCTGGGGAAGAAAACAGAATTTCTGTATAGTCTGTGCCACTATGGACTTACAGTGTCTCTCTTACTGTTCTGTGAGTTGCTAAATGAGCTAAGCTTCACTGTTCAAGACCTAACAGAGGAAGTAAGTGAAGCAAACTAATTTACTTCACTAACTGAAGTTACTATTTACTGAAAAGTAATAGAAGAGATAATAATTAATTTTTTTAGACAAAAGGTCCAGTTGATATGACTGTAATGAGGTCATAAGTTGCTAGAAAAGCTCTGAAACTGGAAAATCAGGCTTAACAGCTGGACATGAACAAGGCATATTTCATCTCTGGGGACTTTCCTCCTCAAAAGTATTTTGACAGTAGCTGATTAGGCATTGCAGACAGTCAGGTTTACTCAGTATGAAATAAACCTTGGCTATTCCTTAATTTCTGGTCTTGTACAGGTTGTGACTTTGGTAGATAACAGAATACAGATGCATGTGGTGAGTCTGGACACAACTACTGCAAAGTCCAGTTCTACGTATACTTGTGGCAAAGGTCTAGGAGATCTGCCTACTGATTTTATTCTTTATGTATTTCACATTATTACTTTTGATAGAAAGTGTTCTTAAGTGTTGGTCAAAATTTTGACTTCATGTCTATGTAGGTTTATTTTAAAGATAATGAATGTGGTAGGTCTCATTTGTGAAGCTTGAAGCAAGTAAAAAAAAAAAAAGCTTGAACAAAAATTGTTCATTTTCCAATGTTACTTGCTAGAGACAGAAGGAAAGACATAATAGAAATGACTTAGTGTATTGTGCTCACTTTTGTTATGCTCTGTAATGAGGTTGTCTTCACAGACTGGGAGAAAGGACTCTGGTTTTGCAGCTTTATTGTTGTGAGTTGGAGATTTGGTATGTATGGGTGGGACAGAGAAAATAACGTAATATGAAGAAATGATCCAAATTGCCAGTCAAGGTTGATCTCCTTCCTGTCAACTTGTATGTCAAAAGAAACATAAGCCAGCTAGTAAAAACTTTTTCTTTTTTAGCTTTAAAATTAAAAAATATTCTCAGTCCACTGTGTCTAATGTTCTCACTTCAGGCTTTTTGACCCTAGGTTTGCTTGTTGCTCTACAAACAGTACAACCCCAAGTCAGCGGTCTTACTGCTATTCATAGTGTCTGAAATTTATCCATGAATCCTCTTTGAATTTCCCTTGAAATACTTAGGTATATATTTGGAAGTTTTATTTTTTAGTACTGGAATGGAATCCTTCAAGATTTCAGTACCTATGTTATGGGGTTGTGTTTTGGTTTTTTTTTGTTTGTTTGTTTGTTTGGTTGGGTTTTTTTTTTGTTTTGTTTTTTTTTTTTTTTTAATATCTACTGAAAAGCTATTTATAACTTTGTTTTGTTTGAGCTTCCCTCAAGCAGAAAATGGACATGCTTGTAGCTGGAATTGGCTATAAAACATTTGTAATGCCTTTTTAAGTTATTTGCAAGCTGAGATCATAAGGATGTTCTATCTCATGCCATTAAAATGAGATAAGCATACTATAATTGCAGCTGCAAAACCATTGTCTGACCTTTATTTTAAAAGAACTGTCTTGTTAGGAGCAGAACTATATAGTGACCATGCAGCTATTGGAAACAATGATCACTGTATCTTGTAATTGTACACTATAATCAGAAGTATGATGGCACAAAGTTAAACCTCAAGATTAGAACCCCATACAGAATAAGAAAGCAGTAGGAAATGCTTCCTGGCTGAGCTTATTTGAGTGATGTTGGAAGTATCACAATACATATGACTTGTATTGCCAGCACACTTGCGTCAGGTTATTTAAGCCTCCTACAAGCAAGTCTGAGAAATGTTACATGAAGGTAATTTCTAAGTCTTTCTTCTGCTTTCCTGATAAAAGCAGTTCCCTTTGAAATCAACACAGACTTGATGTGTGCATCTGAGAACAGAATCTGGCCTGTAAATTAAAGCTGCAGTTGCCTTTGAACATGTTTTTCCAATAAAGTAGTCTTGAGGTGATTTCTGTGGAGTCATGCTAAGAAAGTCTGACACCATTATGCTATGAGAAGTGCAAGATACTCAAGGTAAGTCAAGTTTGACCAGGAGGAACTGTGCAGAAAACTAACTGGGGTTCCAAATCAACAGTCTGTCATGAGTAACATGAGGTTACAAATACAGTGGTTCAAAATTTCTCCTACAATCTCTGAAATTCATAAGTACTACCAAAAAAAAGTCACTTCTTATGTGAACATGTCAGTAACAAATTCAGAAGACGTTTAATAGATAATTTGTTTCTATACTTCTAGTTACAAATTAAGAGCTTTTATAGTGGTTATAGTGAAGGAGGAATTTCAACTGAAAATACAAATGAAAGTGGAAGATGAGGTAGAGTTAGTGAAAACAGAAAAAGAAATGTGCTAAAGGAGGTCAAAAGAGAGAAATGTGCTAAAGGAGGTCAAAAGAGAGAAATGTGCTAAAGGAAGTCAAATGAGAGAAATGTGCCAGAGGAGGTCAAAGGAGAGAAATGTGCTAAAGCTCAGTCAAAAATGTAAGCAGCTCTTTGAAAACCCACTGAAAAATTAAGTAGAGATTGCCACTGTGCACAGAGGATGTTTTTGTGGCTGTACTTTCAAGAAAAGTGTGGAGAGTTATTGTGAAGAAAGCTTAGTGACATCCTCTTACCTTGAAGCTACAAGTGGCTTTCCTCTATTCTCTGTGCCTACTGGAACACCAGCTCTCCTTCCTGACACTTGCATGTGGTTTCCTCTACTGAGAGGAAACAATAGGGAATTGCTTGCATAGATGGAGGACTTCTCAAGCGCATTTGACAATATGACACTTCTGATCTATTCAGTTTATATTTGGAATTGTCAGAAGTAGGAAAATGGCAAGCATACCTATTTTACCTTCTCTTATGGGGGAAAAAAACAAACCCTCACTAAATAGCAGGTTAAAGATTTATTCAGTCTTTTCTCTCAGAATTGTAAAGCTAGGTGTTTGCATCCACGCAGGAAATGTGCCCCATCACTGTGGATCCCACATTTAATTCATGGACATGTTGGAAAGTAAGTGGAATCTTATTTGCAAAACTGAAGTTTCTGGTATGAGTTTCAGCAGTTGTGCAGAGCATTGGAACAGCAGACAGGCTTGTTCTGTACATCAAGCTGCCACTCATTCTGCTGCACAACACAATGAGAAATCTCCCAGCTTTGGTATGTTATGAGTAATAGTGCAAGTCATCTAATTACTTTCATGGGGCAAAGTGGCCTTGCCCCAGAATGGGCCAGTGTTTCTGCACACTAATATTGTTTTGATATCACTTCATTTGTATGCTTGCTTAATTTAGAACATTTAAAATTAAAGATGTATTACAATATTCATTCTGTAGCCTATTTCTTATTCTTCGATGATGGCTTCTTAGGAGATCAGGAATGTGCTATGTCCCGTGCTTTTTTCTACTGCTTGAATTAAATGGGGTTGTTATAAGAGCTCTGTTACATAAATGCTTTAATTGGAAAATATATTTGTTTAAATTTTTCTTATAGACCTACAGCAAACAAACTAAATATGGGGGGAGGCGAACAACTTCGCTCCAAATTCAGGCTTTGTGCTTTTGAGGTCAAGGCTTTTGTGCCTTTGTTTCCAAGTGTAAACCCTATCCCTCCTTCTCTGGTTTCTCCTTTGTTCACTCTATGCCTTCCTTTACTGGAATAACTTACACTTTTTGAATAAATGTTCTGGAAAAGCAACTGCATGGGAGTTTTGTGGTCACTTCGAGACCAATTTCAAAACAGTTTTTGCACAGCTCTTTCTTGTGCAGTGTGGTATTCCATCCATTTTAGTAAGGAAAACTAGACTTGCTTCACTTTCACCTAATAAGAAAGCTACGGGATCCTGGAGGCTAGTTTGTTACTACAGTATTTTAGTAAGTTTTCCAAACGAGTACAAACACAATTTTGTCAGTTACTTTTGTAATACAATAAATCTATGTAAAGCCTCCATAATAATTTGAACTGAGTTGTCTCTTCACATTTTATTTACTCGTAATTCCTACAAGAAAAAGAACAAAAGAGGAACAAAAGCTTTGTTACTCTTGGTAAGCACAGTTTTCTGCTCTTAAAGCACCTGTGAAGGGGGACTTGGTTCTGGTAGAAGACCGCCAGAAGTTTGCACTCAGCTATGTGGTTCATATAGTAACAGTGTTACTCAGCTTAGGAGGGACCTAGTTTGTTTTCTGATTCAATGTCTGGATCAAAGCCAGATGACCTGTGTGCTCCGAGGGGGCTACTGAGGGCTTTATCCCAGGGAACCTTGGAAGAGGATCGAGACTGCACAGCTTCTGCTCCACTGCTTGGCCATTTTTGCAGTGGAAACGGCTTTCCTTTGATTGCATTAGAATCTCCCCTGCTTTAGTTTGAGACCACTGCCTCTTGACCTCCTGCTGTGTACCTCTGTCAAAAAGCCTTATTCAATTGTTTCAGATTGACCAAAAATACTAAGGAGCCTTATTCAGCCATTTTACTTTGCAAGTATTGGCTGGTACTGGGTGCCCTCCCTACCCCATGGCCATCTTTTATTTCTGCCTGAACAGACGCAGCTATCTCATCCTCTTCACACATGGCATCTGCTCTAGCTTCCTGGCCCTCTTGGTGGCCTAATGATTGCTAGAGATGGGCATTTTTTTCTAAGTAAGGCTTTTTGGGGAGCGGGAGAAACACTTCTAATTCTGTTTCTAACAAGACTTAATAATGTCTCTTGTGTTTCTGTAAGAATGGAGATCTAGGATTCCAGGTCTGCCTCAAATGCTGGGCTTAGTTTACTTTATAAGTTACCTTGTTTGTTGTGTAAAGCTCTCTTCAGTTTAGAAGTCTCTGACTCTGGCTTGTAGTGGAAGTATCCACTGTCTGTGAAGGGCAGTTGTGGCTCCAGGTTGAGAGGCGCTTGTGAGTGCAGGAGGGTATAGTCTATCTAGCACATGGCGTATTCGTGACTTGAAAATAATGAAATACAATTCAGATCGGAGCCTAATTCAGGCTGTCATAGCTCTGCTGTATTGGTACAGTTGAAGAACATAACCTCTTGGAAAAACAGCAGCTAAAGGCAAAGCTAAGGTTTTCAGTGCTTCTGAGCTCCTTGAGCTTCCCTGCTGAAGGTGAGTCATGTGGCAGACTCTGTGTTTGAGGGAACAAAATCTATGCCCTGGAAGCAAGTCCTGTTTGATGCAGCTGTTGCTGCTGGCATTTCCCAGGTGAGGTGTTGGTGCTTCAGGGAGAGGTAGGTACCCTGCTGGGCTGGCATAGTGGGAGAGGATGCAGGTGGCACTGCTGTTCATGGGGGAGCACATCCTCCTCAAACTTAATCTGGGTAATGGAGCAGTGATGACTTAATACCTATGAATACCTGGTGCTGGGTTTGGAGACTTCTTGGTGTCAGATGGTCAAGTTATAATATTCAGGTGTTAAGTGCACTGGGACTTGTTATTGATTTGCATTATGATTTTGTTGGTTTTCTCGTTATTATTATTTCCTCATCATTTGTGATTTTTCTTTTTCTTTTTTTATTATTTTCTCGTATGTCCCGCAGATACTTTTTCCTGCTGTTTCTCTCCAAGCCTGCATGCAGTTTCCAGTTTCGGCGGCAGGCCTTGCCGTGCGGTGAGGCTCTGCGGGAAGGTATCAGTAGGACCCCTCCTCCGGGGATTCAGGCCTCCGGTTGGAACGCGACAACAGCGTCTTTCTCCACAACTCTTGGACTTCCTCTGCTGACAAAACACCGCAGCGTTTCTCACCATGCGTCCGTAACCCTTCACCTCACGCCTCCCCGCAACACCGGGCGCGGATGGAGGAGGCGTAGCCGGCGGCGCAGGGCGGGCCGGGCCGCCATCCCGGCAGCACCTCAGTGGCTCGGTTGCCGCGGCTCGGTGGGCGGACGGGTAACCGCTGTCCGATAGGCGGCGCTATAGCTGCCTGCGCCGCTCTCGGCTGCTCTAGGAGCTGCGCTGCGAGGAGTCCCCGTGTGTCCGCCATATTGGTGCCCGCGCCGCAGCCGCTGCGCGTTGTTCCTCCATCTCCTGCTGGCGCGGCCGAGCGGGGAAGGGGACAGGACGGGACGTCGGCGCCGCTGCCGGGCGGGAAGCGGGGCGAAGAGGCTGCGCGCTGCCGGGAGGAGACGCAAACGAGCGGGCCCCGCATCCCTCCGCGGCCGCCCCCTGCGCCACCCGCCATGGCGAGGAGGCCCGGCGGCCCTTGAGTGAGGCGCACACGCACACACAGACCGAGACTAGCCCCCTTCTCGGCCGCGGCCCGTCCGGCCCGGCCGCTATCAGCGGAGAGAAGCCGCCGGGCTCCCGCCTCCACCACGACATGGAGGCCGTGAAAGCTTTTAACAGCGAGGTGTGTAACCCCTTTACCCGCTCCTTCCCCTCGGAGTCGGGGAGCGGGCGGGGCCCCGGGGTTCGGCGTCTTCGTTGCCCTCTCCCGCTGCGCTGCAGGGAAGGGGCGGGAACGGGGGTGCTGGCGGCAGGGGGGCTATCCGGTGTGAGGGGTGCTCCCCGGGGGTTGCCCTCGAGTCGGGCAGGAGCGGGATTTTGTCGCTGACCCTGGAAACAGGAGCGGGGAGAGGGTCATGGAGCCACCCCCCCCCACCTCCCCGCTCCTCCTTCCGCCGTGAGGCTGGGGGAGACTGGCCGGCGGAGAGCAGGTCTGGCGGCGAGGACATGCGGGAGCGGGAGGAGGCCGAGGAGAAGGAGGCGTCTCGTGCGCCTGGGCTTGTGGGGCGAGTGATGCCCGGCCAACTTAATGCAGTGGCCGCAGGGAAGGCGGGGGGCTTCCTGTAGAGCTGTGCAGTGCTCCTGCCACTCTCGTCCTCCTTGCTCGTTACATGTGTGCCCAGACCTCGCCAGCGCGCCCTTTAACTTTTTGTGGAGCTGTGCTTTAAGTCTGGGGATGGAGGGTACAAAGGCCCGGAGGCTCGTCGCCGTGTTTGGGAATTGTGTATTCGCTGTGCTCAGGATGGAAGCAGGCATTCCCTATGTGCTGCACGTTGCTGTGGTCGTGCACCAAAGTACTGTGCTGAGGGTGGACTGGGGCACCCACAAACACACTCTTGCAGGCTCAGGTATTACTCGTATGGCACCCGGCTTCTCTTTTGTGCCTGTAGTTAGTGTTTATTTTATTGCAGGATAGTTCTTTTGGCAACTCTGCTTTGTTCCTCTTCATTGAAAGAGTTTGTGAAGTCTATATTTTGAAGTTGAGGCAAGAGCAAGGGGAATAAATATGTATTTTCTTTTTAGGAAGTCATGTGTCTTAAATTATATTAACTATAGACAGTATCAGTTCTGGTTACAATGTATATACGTCTACAGACTGCTCACATACTGGAGCTCCGGCTTGTGCTTTTGCTATCCCCAGTGGGGAGGTGGTGCAGTTCTAATGATTTTAAGTAGTACAGTGCTGGTTTGTGTTCTTAAAATGTTAATTTGTAGTGGAACAATGTGGCAACCATGTTGTTTCTACAAGCCACAATAAGAGAGATTTTTAAAATGGGTAGTTTCTCTCTAATAACTCAGTAGCAGTTGGACATCCCTAACTGATGTGCAATTCTAGATGCTGCATTTCATGCAATTTGAATTCTTAAGTAGAAGTCACATTGTAGCTACTAGAAGAAAAATAAACACTATAAACTATTTTATTGCTATTATTTGATTGGCTTATGGGCTGTGTTATTAAGTGGGGGAAAAGAAGTGCCTGCTCATAAGAACAGAAGAACATAAGTAGATTAGAACCTTTTTGTTGTATATACCTACTAGCATAAGCAAAGTCTTCACTTTCATACTGAAAAACAACTTCTGGCTGACTTGCTGAGCACTCAGGTATAAATACTGTAAAAATAATTAACTCTGAAGACTTATGGTAGGAACTGTGCTAAAGAGGACAGTTTTAGAATATGCCTGCAACCTTCTAAGTGCTTGAAGAACAATAAACTTAGGGGTGTTGGAAAAGCAAATGCAGGAGATCAGGCAATGACACTTTGACCAACTTATCTCCTATGGTATAAATAGACAGCATGTATGAATAGGCTTGTTTTTATGACTTCTTTTTCAGTTTTGTTTTAACCTCTGTTTCTGTATTTGAATGCTGAACTACCCTGATGGGAAGGTTTTAAAGATGCTATGAGTAAACCCCTGATCTTAGAGGTAAACAGTACAAGAAAGACTTGCTACATTTGGAGAATCTTGAGTGTCATGGCTAGCCACTCTAACACCTCCGTACTCAGTGTAGAACTTAACATTAACTTAACTTTTCATCATTGTCTCTGGTCTAACTGGCCTGTACACATTTTGCATTTAGAACTGTGAAATGATTAATAAATATTTAAAGTAGCTGAGATGTTGTTTGTAGATTGTAGTTTGTGCTATGTCTAAATGTGTTTTGCTTACACAGTATTTGTCTTTCACATCTAAAAATCCTTTTCTTTGTTTATGTTATGTTTTAAGGTCATATTGCACTCTAGAAATCACATCAGATTTCTGTTCTAGAGATTTTTGGCTTAAAATAGATTTAAATTAAATTTAGCAGCAGATGGGGCAGACTAAATTGTACAGAAACTTTTACCATACACTCTTACACAGTTTGCATTTCATTAATAATTTTATAGCATTTTATGTAGCTTACTGGTGAAATCCAGATGACGCTTTAGAAAGAACATTCCAAATACATTTAAACACATAAGTCTGTGGGTTTGGTACTTCTGGGGTTGGGGTGGGTTTTTTTTGTTTGGTTTGTGTGGGGGGGATTGGTTTGGTGTGGGTTGTTTTTTTTTTTTTATTCTTAAGAAATTGTGGTTGAATTCTGCAGTAAAGTTAAAATAAAGGCAACTGTCCTTCTAGGTAGGATAGCTTACTCCAAATGTGTGTATATTATACCTATCCTATGACAGTCACGATTGAAGTGATTAACATAGGCTTGTCATTAATTTGATTAAAGAAATACCTGAAGTTCATTTGAACTCTGACAATTGGAAATAATGCCAGCTATTATGCAAAGCTGTTCAATGTCTAGTGATGGTACATGGCATTGTCAGTGGTGTACCTAGTCATATGTATAAAATTAGCCCTAAGATTGAAAATCTTGAGAAAGATAAATTTAGATGAGAAATAATCACACTCCTAAATAAAACATGCTTGGTATTCTTTTCATGTAACGGTTGATATTTTACTATTTAGTTAAAACTGCTTGGCAACCAAAAAATAGAATATAATGCAACTGACTTAGTATATTGTTGAGGTAATTGACAGTGGTTTATACAGCACAGTTTTTCACTTGCTACAGTTGCCATCATGAAGGCTAAACCTTACAGAATCATTTTCTCTCAGGTCTCAGTTCAGGCCCTGAGTTTCTTTCTGAAAAGCACAACATCAAATTCAAAAATGGTTTGTGACAGAATGACTGAAATGTTTCAAATTCTTTATGCATTCCATAAAATGTATTTTGTTAGAAAGAAATTGGACTAGAGGCAAGCATACGTGCCATCATCGTTCCAGGACTCAGATGGTAATATTTTAATTGCAAACTTATATAATTAAAACTCAGTATTTCTTTACATAGTTCAGAGTTAGAGTCTTGCTGCCAGCTTCAAATCTAGCCATTCTCACATTTGTTTCGGGTACTGTACCTGAAGTTGGATTTTGGGTGCTGTACTCCCCAGAATTTTCTTGCAATACTTGGCCTTTTTGCAGTAATATGAGCTTTGTTAAGTCTTGCTGAGCATGATGCTGCCCTTACTGATTTTTTCGGCATTCTTTTTATTTAAAAACCAAAAAATCTCATGCAAATACATATATATATATATATATATGTGTGTGTGGATATATATATGTGTAGTATTTAATTTCATCATTGAAATTACATGTACTTTCTAAGTTGCTGAGACCGGCACCTGCAGGTTTGAGCTATGGCAATATAGGTTAGTAATGGTAAAACCTACCTAGGGCAGTTTGATAGCTTAAAAAAATCCCAAACCATACCTAGTCGAAGAATTTACATTGTTGAATCCAGTGCTACAAATTTGATCTAAAATGTAATGGAAGAATTTCAGGTTTTGTGTTTGTCTTACAACACAATATATGATGATATTGGAGAGGTGATTGTGAAAAGGGCAATTGTATGTTTTTAATAAGAGAAAAAAGATTAAGGCAAAGCTTCTCCCTAGAAGCCCAGGGTGAGAAAGTCGTGTATCTTCTGATTCCTTTCAGAAATGCTGTGTTCATTTGAGCTTTTTTTTGTATGAAAAGTTTTAATTCCTCTTCTCTGTACAATTGGGTGCTGATCTTTTTATATACAAGAGAACTGAATGGAAAATTGTCACAGATGTGTGATATGCTCTGTCTTAAAATTTTTCAAGATGAGGATGCACATAAAACACTGTAAGATTAAAATAGTGATTACAGTTTGCTTAAGGAGTGATGTGGGTTCCTGTGCATTTTCTTTTGTTAATCTAAATGCCTTCTAGGGTGTCACAAATAAAAATTCCACAGCATTGCTTGACTGGGGTTCAGCTGTTTCTAACACTGAAGATAGTTGTCCTCGCATAGCTCACTATAGAGTCACAGTGAACTTTTGATGTTAGAATGGTTGTGAGAGCCACGTACATCGATAAGTCATCACTGCTACTTTTGGATTAAGTGGTTCTCCTGAAATTGGTCAGTGGTGGGGACATAACTATCACTGATCATTTGGTGGCAATGCCTTGGTCTGTATACTCCACTTGCACTTCATTGTCTGTTGGTGGCCTTTATGATGATGTTTCTTTAGAAGATATGTTTTAAGTGGCAGTGGGGAAACAGTTTAGTGAACTGCAATTTTAGAAATGTGACCCTTGGAAATAACCCACATTTTAATTACTGAGGGTTGGAGTATAGGTGCAGAAAAAGCACAGAAGTGTAAATCAAATATTCTGGTTTAGACTGTTTTATTTAAATGGCATATTCTAAGTCACAGAGGCGGCTTTTTCATGAAAGAATGCCAGTTGATGCTAAAAAGAGCTAAATGTTATGCCTCATGAAGATGCTAAATAGAGATTGATGCTGAATAGCTGGGGAGAGCCAAAAAAAAAAAAAAAAAGGGATGCTCTTTGAAATGAGGAGCCAGGGTTTTGATTAGCACAAGTAGTGATAGTAGTAGTTACATTTGAGGAACAGCGGAAGGGTAGAAGTTACTCCCTGGCAAGATATTTTTCTTAGATTCTGTTGCATGTTTCATGTTAACTGAAGCACCTGAAACATCTGCAGAGCTTTTTTCCTAGCTGCTGAGAAAATGAGAAAACTTGTGTCTGTTTCCTCTTCTCTAATATTTTACCAGTCATAAAAAAATGCACATTCATTCATATCCTCTGCTATTTTGAAGGATTCTGCAACTATAGTACGTTTAAAGCTTTCTTGTTTTTTGTTTATCTGGTACTGCAGGTATGGTCTGATATTTGTTAATTTTTGTTGTAGCAAATTGGGATGAAAGCTTTTGGTTTACCTTTATTCTTATGTTTCAGGAAAAAAAAAACCAACTCTGTGATATTTTCGTGTGCATGTAAACACACATCTGAAAAGTTGTAACCTCTGGGATGGATGTGAAAAAGGTCTTCTGTTTTATTTTGCTGTATAATTCCATGGTGCTCCTCAGAGGAAAACCATTTAATCTTATAAACTGTATGATTTTCCTTAAGAGATAGCAAAATACGTAAGAATTTAGCTTTTGATGTCAGGAACATTAAGAATAATATCAGTGAAATGTAAATATTTCCGCTCTGTTGTATCCCAGCAAGAGTTAACTTTTCTGGCTTTCAGCTATTTACCTTTTTTTAAAAGGGTATAGGGAAAGAAGGCCTATTTCTTTTCAAGATACAGTAAATATTAAATTGGTATTCACCTTATTAAATGTCTCCGTGTGTGCTTAATAAATATTTACAGTTTTAATATCACATTTTCAAACACTAATCTGACCTCAGACTTTCTCCAGCCACAGAATCTTGACTTCTGGCTGTGTAAAGACATCATCGTGCGAGGCTGTGGTAAAGGCCAAAATGTTAGGGGTTTTATTTTGTCCATATCTTGCTCAAGGATCTAATTTCTTTTGTGTAGTAATATAGGACAGACACTGATTATTTTCCTGCCTTTGATACATATGCTCTAAATTTCTTCTTAAAGTGTGGTTTAGATTAGGTACCTGTGAGTTTGGGAGGGTAAGGTAGATCTGTGGATTCAGCTAATGCTTTCGTATTGTAACTGCATAGTTTAAAGTAAGAGTATTGATCTTGCCTGCTACTCCTTTAGAGTGCAGTGAACTGTTTTGTAGTTTAAAACAAATGCACTTCTCAACTCTCATGACTTCACTTCAGATCCTTTGATTTTCACCTACTCAGGAAGACCATGCCTGGGGCTACAATCTTTAGCAAAGCACTTGAAATTATCTTAACAGGTCTTATTTGAGTTTGCCATCAGCAGTCTGTTTTCCTGTGGCAGTTGTAAAAGTGAAGTCTAGTAATCCAAATGGCTTTTTTACAGGAAAAAAAACCAAACAAAACAACCCAGAATAAAACTATTTGATAAAGCAGGTCCTAAAATACAGTCTAGACACTTGATTACTTTTGTGAGGATTTTTTTCACTTAGGAAAAAGCCCACTTTTTTTTCCTGTCTATAAAATTGGTCCATCATTCTACCTCCAGAGAGCTACCAAGAAATTTATCCCAAGTGGCTGATTCAGCCTTTGTTAGAGCCCATGTTCCTGGCCTCAGCAACGGCTGGTGTAACTCCGTTGTGAGGCCTGGGACAGTGGTGTGTAATTGTCTGTTCACGTGTGTATCCAGAGTTCAGCAAGTTTGGCTTTGAACTCATAAATAGTAGTAGTCCTTGTTCCTGTATAGGAACTTCTCGTGAATTGTGTGTGCGTTTCTTCCACTTCTTCGCTGCTTTGGAGCTACTATTCTGCAGTATTTCTCGGGGAGCACTGTCAGCAGCAGCAGTCAGCTAGGTAGCTGACTTAACCTTATTCAGCAGCTGCGTCTACACTCTAGGGTACGTGTTCTTTAAAAGAGGATCTTCAGGTACTGCTGTACCAGTTCTTGTCTTTGCCTCTCCTTGCCAGATGTACTGACCAAATGAAGACTTTTTTTTTCTTTTTTTTTTTTTAAACAATTTAAAAATTATTGTTAAAATTTGGAGGAAGTAAGAGGAAATGGGCGTGTTGCCACCATGACCCTCTGCCAGATTTCTCTCCACAATAAATGTGTGCTTCTTGTAATAGCCTGTTCTTTGTGCTGTTACACTTTTGGCAAGTGAGCTACCATTTGTATAAAAATGGCAACTACGGATGTACAACCATTTATCACTTTCCACTTTTTTCAAGAGTTTTTCTACAAAGCTTACCTGGCTTTACTGGGTCCAGTTTTTGATAGTATGAGTTGGGGTTTTTTTATATTTTGTTTTTGTTTGTTTGTTGTTTTGTTGTTGTTGCTTTTATGTTCCAAATGAATACTACTGGATTGCTATTTTTTCTCCTGGTTTTGTGATTATACAAAGGTAGCTAATGGGCATTTTTCTGATGCTTTGACATTCAGAAATAAAATGCATGTGTTTTAATATAATAAAACACATACATGGAAGGTACAGCTTAGAACCTTTGTTATCATGTTTACTGTTGACTTCTTTTTTTTTTTAGCATTGGCAGGGGTTGCTTTGCTTCCCATTTACAAAAGAGGGCAAAAAAGAAGACACGTAAAAACAAGGAGGTGGAGATGAAATTCAGGAGGCAGTGGCAGCAAGGAGTGGTCATTTGGGGGGATGGTGGCTGAGCAATAAAATGGTGTAGAGTAGCAACAGCTGAGAGATCCAAGGGCCCTATTTTGGAAGTCTCAAGCTTGCTTTTTTTTTGTGAAGTTCTGCCTATAATTGATTTTGAAAGATTGGAGTAAATATTCTTTTACAAACACTGATGACAGCTGCACAGAGTGTTTTATGCAGGGCAGGAAAGAGCTGTCTTACATGTTTGAATTGGAATTTTTAATTGATATAGCATGCATTTTTTGGAAACATATTTCAGAAGATCCATCATCTTGTATTGTTTGGACTAGGGTTCAGTGTTTCCAAATACTCATTCAGTTGGAGTTTGACTGGTAAGGGTTTCCTTGGTTTTTTTTTTGGTTTTCCGTTTTTAGTAGAAGTAATTACGTGCATCCTTTGCTTTCTATCCTTATTATTCTACAGCTCTTTTTTTTATTTTTCCCTTAAAGAGGTATAAAATACTGTAAATTGCTGCTCACTGTAAAACTGTTGGTTGAAAAATCTTGTCCTCATGGCATGACTTCAGGGAGCTCTCTTCATGGGTAATTTAGAAATTAGCATGATAGATAAAAATACTAATATGTTGATACTGATGTGATTGCAATTTTAAAAAGAGAAATAATCATGCTTAGAAATATCTTTGGATTTTCCAGATGTTAAGTCCAAAGAGCTTAGAATGTATTAATTAGATTGCTGGAGGCCTGTGGAAATACCTGTCAGACTGGCTTTTTAGAATACCAAATCTCCTATACATACGAAGAAAACAAAGCTGGTTCATCTGAAAAACAATACGTTATTCTCTCAATCTGCTTAAATTGCAGCCTCAGATAACACAGCTTGGTTACCAGGTATACTGTAGTAGCCACTGCTGCTTAATTTTCGGAGAAGTGGAGCACTTAAAAGGAAAGGAGGAACATTTATAACACAAATATATTGCTGGAGAAATCTAACCCACTATAAACCATGAAGTTTCATTGTGAATTGAATCATCATACCGTATCTAAGGAGAAAACATTTTGAAAACAACACTACAGGACAGCTTTTGTTGTAAGCCATTCAAACAGTTGGTAGAGAAAATCTGTGAGTCTTTGATTTTCATGATGTTTAGGATCTGTCCCTATATGAAAGGTGTGATCATATTTGACTTCTCAAAAGCATTTAAGTCCATACCGCACCACACTTTACAAAACCTGTTTATTGCAACAGGAATGAAGGGCGCTTCTCCAGTATGGGCAGCCCCGAAGCTCACTTGTAGAAAAATTGACATTGTGCCAGAAGCTGATCAGTTTTGCTGTTGATGATCTGGAATTAGCTATAAAATAATGATAAAATGTTAAGGATGGGAATTAGCCATATGGCAGGAATAATGAGAAGACTGCAGAAAGTGAAATACCCCTGTTTTAATGTATCTTGTTTTCTTGTGCAGTATCCTTTCAAACATCATCTGGACTTTTTGATCAGTCTTTTCTTTCTGTTGTTGGGTGTTTGAGCATTGGTGAAGTGCTCAGTCTAGCCTAGCTATTTTATGTGATCCATTTAGGTTTTTCTAAGCTTTTGTTCCTGTGCAGTAAACATCTTAAGTTACTATGAAGAGAAAAATGGGAGTTATATTTTATGGCTTGTAAAAGGCTAGGAGCAAGTGAAGTACATTCTAGGGGCTGTTCTGAACTAAACATTTGTTTCGTAGTTACATGCAGTTCAGGAGACCAGAGTTGAATCCAGGGAGTTTCTTTAAATTCCAATTTTATGTTCATAGTCTTATTTGTACAAAGCAGGCTGTACCAACAGAATTTAGAAGCTTTCTTTGAAAGTAGTTTTGAAGAGGGCTTAGAGGAAATTGTAAATATGCTGCAACATGCCTTTTGGTTTGAATTTATGAAAACTAAAATGGAATTTTGGCATTCCATCTTAAATTGCTCGAGTTCAGTAAATCTGAAAGTCATAAGTGTACTTCCTCAAAATGAAAAGGGCAGGAGAAGGACTGAGCAAAGGCAGTGATGGTAACACCTGAATTCTTTATGCATTGAAATGTGGTGGCCTGAAGAGACTGCTCTATCTTATTTCACTTAATTGCTTATCCACTCGTTGGGATGAATATTCATATGTCCTCTTTAAACATAAACATATATTAAGAGTGGTGTATAATACAACTGCCATGTAGGGAGTAAGCTTTTTGTGTAAGTGTTCTTGGTTGCTTTTAAATTTTTTATAAATCAATTAAGTGCACCAGTAAAAGGAAGACACACTGGGATATCAAGCATATTGTCTATTATTTTGTGTTTGTTATTTTAAACCACATCATGTGCTTTAAATATTTAAAAACAGTTGTATTAAGATAGCTGCTGTTGACTTGCAACCCTCTCTTCTGTACTTTTTTTTAATGTTGGATTTTGGCAACTCATATTGTCTTGGTTGATTACTGGAAGAAAATAACTTTTCATTGTTTTCTCTCTGAACGGAAATACTTTTATACAGAATGGAGCATCTGCCATTCTGGTTGTCCTACATATGCATCTTTCATATATGTTTTAATATTTCTGCGCAGGGCAGAGAGCAAGCAATAAGGTGCTCATTTAAGTAACAGTTTGGGCTGCTAGGTCCTAGTCAGCATGAAGAAAAAGTCCTGTTCAGTGAGAGATGTGCTTACGTAATTTAAGCAACTTTTCCTAGAGGTTAAATTTCAGGAGAGTGTGTAAAATGTAACATAATAGAAATTTGTTTATTGTTTCCTTTTTTTGAAGCAATAACTAACAATACTCTTTTCTTATTCTTTGCAGTGTGGTGGTATAAATATTTGGTAAGCAACTCAGTGACTATTTCTGTATATACAATTGGATTTGATTTAATGTTGTTGAAATGTGAAAAAAATAACTTGTTAATGTAATATGTATTAGGCTTGACTTCTAAGTATATGTTTTGACTTTTACACCTCAAAATTGCATACATTTAGTATTATATACAGTGTCTGGTTAGTGTTGTGTCCTGAAGCAGCCAGAGAAAAATGTAAACATATTTCAGTAAAGATACGTGTAATTGATATGCGTGATAATGCTTCTTGTTGTAATCTTAGAGATTGGTCTGAGTCTTAGAGTATCAGTATTCAAATGCTTATTCCCTTAGCTGCTGCAACAGTGTAACAGCTATTCATTTATATGAATATCTGTTCCTTTGGATTCCGTGAGACCAGAGGTGTTCGTAGCTTTCAAGCCTTTTAGAGGCAAAACTAGTGTTATATGAAAAAATATTTCCAAGCCACTCTTCTCTCACCTTTGTAAGATGTGGCCAGAGGTATGAAAAAGAGTATATTATTTATGAATCTGTATTTTAATGAAGTTAGTAGTTCAATTTAATTTTCTTTCAAAATTTTGGTAGGGAAACACCTGTCTGTCTCTTTCTTGCCTGTTGAATAAGAGTAGTGAAAGATCTTTGAATTAAGTGCTGGGCTTTGTGTATGCTGTTCATGGAGATGCGGTAACTTGCTCTGTAAATGACTGACCATCCAGAGGTTCGTGTGCATGCTGCCTGGTCGTCACTTGAGAAATGTTAGACTGTGGCTTAGTGCCGTGTAATATAATGCCTCGTAAATTACAGTGATTTGCAATAGTTCGTTCTTTACTGATACTTACAATAGATTTTAACTTTTTAAGCACTTCCTGAATTACAGTTGTAATGATAAAAATATTGTTTGCATTACTGAACAATCAAAAATTTGAAATGCACTGATGAATTCCCAGATTTTCAGTAATCTTTCTCTTGAAGACCACTTTTCTTGAGAGAATTAAATAAAAAATACAGAGCTGAAACTCTGCTTTATCTATAGCATGAACAATATTTTTTGCCTTTTCCTCCACTTCCAATGTGTAATTTATATAGCTTATTAAATCTTTGGGCAAGCCCGTATCTTTTTCCCCAAAAGTTTGGAAATAGGACTTTGTTTACTTAGGATGATGTTGGGGAAAGGGAGTATTAATGATGCTGTTATGTCTAACTTTTATGTACACTAGAATATTACATTTTATGTAGGTTTTTAACTCTCCATATCATTGTTATTTGCTGTACAATCATTACATCTGTTTATGAGATAGAGGAAAGTATGAAATTGTGAATATAATAGGCCTTATATGCTAGCTTGGTCTGTTCTTGGATATGATATTTAAATGGACCTTTATTTAGTAAATATGTTGCATTTGAAACCTGTTCTTTCTGAAGCATGTGTATGAGGAAATAACAGTTTTTCATTTGCCCAACAAATGCATACTAACTCCCTGTGAGGACAATTTTCCATCTATTTTATGATGATATTGATTGATTACAGTGTAGAGAGTGGTATGGAGGAAATGCTTGTTTTAGGGTATAATACTAAAAACTGAGTCTTTTGGGGCTTTTTTTATTTGTTTTGTTTTGGGATTTTTTGTTGTTATTGTTAAGTAATGTAAGAACAGGAAAGATATCTCTGTTAGAGGTGATAATAAGTAGAAGACTAAATTTGTTTGAAACAATACACAGATGAATATGATAAAATGAGGAAGAATTGGTGTAAATTTTATGAAAGAAAATAATGTGTCATATATATATGAGAGTTCTTTGCGAGAATCGGGAGGCACATGGACAGGGAAGAACCAGGTGGTGTTACTTGGATTTCCAAAAAGTAATTGAGAAGTTCTGTCCCCAAAAGTTTGAAAAGAAGTTCAATTGCTACGGAAAGTGCATCCTTACATTGATGAATGATAAAAGAAGAGATGGCAGAAAAGTTCATGTGTAAAAATAAATAATCTTTTTTTCTTGTTGGATTCTCATATGGGTTTCTGCTGGGGATCTGTGCATTTCAATGTATTTGTAAATGCAGTGGAAAAGGGGTAGAATGATGAGACAGAGAAATTCATTGAGAATACTAAGTTATTCAGAATATTGGTACTAAACAGCTAGCCATGAGAGATTGTGAAAGAACATTGCTGTACTGACTGTTAGATGGCATCCTATAATTTTGTCAGGTTAAAATGTAATGCAGGCTGAGGAGTATGAAAAAGGCAACCCTTACTTTATGTACCACAGTGATGGGCACTGAAATTCTATAATTTGGTAATTAATAAGATCTTGCAACTGAAATGAAAATGTCTGTTCAAAGTTCATCAGTAGTGAAAATCGAATCCTGAAAATTACTAGGAAAGAAACAGAAACTGATTATGCTACCAGTACCTCTCTATCTTATGCTACATGCAGTCTAGTTTGCACATCATGGGACCATTCTGGTGGGACTGCGTGTACAGTGAAGGGCAGAAAGAACAGCCGAAGGAATGGAACAGGTCTGTACGAGAAACTACTAATTACTAATACATATATCGGACTAGAGCAGAGTTGTTTGGAAGATGATGGGGTAGGGGTCTATAGTACTGTAAATACAGAAGACGTAGATCACTGTCTTCTCCAGTGGAGATGATGTCACCATTTTTTTTTTTTTTCAAATATAAAAAAAAAAGTGTTTCTTTACACAGGTTTGGATTAAACTTTGCTCCTTTGCCAAAAGATGTTGGGCATGCTAAAGACTTACATTTATTGAAAAATAAATTTGAATTCCCAAAGTGGAGGGAATTCGGAGATTTTATGAAAAAGATCAGTTAGTGCTGGCTCAGGAATCACTGAGCTGTAGGTTGCTGGTAGCTAAAATAATATGGAGAGAAAGTGTCACTCATAAACATTCTCTATTGAATGCTGTTTCTATTTGTTTTCCGTGAACTAGTAGTATACATTAGTAAAAAACATTTTCTACCATGCCCTACCACAAAGAAAAGGAGGAGAAGTGGGGAGAGAAAGAGGGGTGAAAGAACAGGAAAAAAAGGAGGTAAAAAAAAATTATTATGGGAAGGTAGAAAGGTGTTAAGAATAAAAACAATTTTCAAGACGGGAACCAGAGAGGGACAGAGAGAAACAGTTCTTATACCAACGATCACTTCTTGGTGGGGTCCAAGTAGGAGTAGCTGCCCCTTGGTAATGCTCATCCCAGAGACATGATTAGACAAGGCATTCAAACAGTTCCCAGGTCTCTGTTGTCAAGCTTCCTGCTCTTCCTGACACTTGAAATTGCCAAGCTGACTAGGCCTGGGTGAAGTTTGACAAGAACATCCCAAGACTTTATGAGACTTTGGATGTGGAGGGTAAATTAAAAAAGGAGTGTATCTGCAGTTTCAGGACATTCTGAGGAACTGGGAAAGGAACGTGGCATATTTGATAGTTGTATGGTGAGAGAGTCTTCCTCTTACCAGGGAATGGGTGTGAGTCAGGATCACATGAGCCTCTCTGTCTCAAGTCCTCCACTGAAAATTTTCCAACTTGCATCCCTCTTAAGCAATAGACTTAGTTAACAACATAAGCTACCACACTGGGTATAGCAGTAAGTCATGCTACTTAATGTTTTAGTGTGACACAAGGCCGAGTTGGAGGAGTGAAGCACAGTTGGATAGGGATGTTTTTTTGAGGTGTGATTCCAAGATGAATTGGGTTAGCTGTTACACATCCTACTAAAGAGACATGAGAAGGAATTATTGATCGTTCTGGAGGTGTAATGCGAGTTTGACCCACTGCGTCTCTCTGTTACATTTCTGTACAGTTGAGTTAGGATAAGAACTTGTAACAAAATTTATTTTTGCAATTCAGACAGTAAGAAAACAGGTTTAGGGAGTCTTACAAAATCAGAATAAAAATCCACCCTTAAAACTACCTATTACTTTGATCATCTTGAAGACTTTCAGTGCTGTCTGTCTCATAAGGTGTTCTGTGCTTACATGGCCGTTTCGCTGGTATCCGATTCACACTTTGCAATATCATTACCTTGGGAATTGCTTTCATTGAGACAGATTAGGATTTGGTGATAAGAGTATCCTTGTGGATTCATTTTGTCCCTGAAGTGCCATTCAGATTCAAGCCTTCCCTTAAGGATTTCCTGTGATTTATACTGAGTATTAAATCAGACATGTGTACTTCTGTCAATGGTTTACTAATTGTCCCCCGCCTAATTATCAAAATAATGATGTGTGTAGGGCATGGCTGAGTGGAGTCTTCATCTGGTAGAGCAGTAAACCAGCTGCCCCACACACAAGTTTACTGCAAATTGATCTCGTGTTTTCTTTAGCTATAAAAGGGTTGGGAAGATTAATGTTTACTTGTGCTTTGTAGTTTCCAGTATTGTTTACAATGTGTTTGGGCTGAGCATGTTCAGACATCTGTAATACTTGAGAGGGGCAGTTCAGAATCTGGTCCACAGCTTTCTACAATAAACTAATAGAACATGAAATTTTCACTGACAAATTAAATGTATACTGCTGTTAAGTGTGCTGAGTTGAAAAAAAATCACTGGCACTTTTTACAGTAACTTGAAAGTATTCTTTTTACTTTTGCTATGCTTTTTTCTCAGAGAGGAAAAACCTGCATTTAATGTTCGTTCTAACTTGGTTTTGGTTTTGTTTGGGTTTTGTTGTTTTGGTTTGGTGGGTTTTTTTTTTTTTTCTGTTACCAGTACAGTCAGACTTTTGTGACTTGTCTCTGATTGTGTTACACTCCCCTATCTGCCTCAGTCAAATTCTGTAGAAGTTAAGTCCTTGTTCCTTCTTAACGTTTGTTCTTTGGCAGTCATTAATGTTGTTTTCTTTAGCATCAGACATGCAGTTGCTTTCTGTTGCTCAGCTAATTTTGTATGTGGTAATGCTGTTTACCTCTAGAGAGGAAATGTCTCACCTTTAGTTTTCTGAGCAATGTGCCATAGTTTAGAATATACAATGCAAAGTAATGCTTTGTATGTTTTTTTGTAATGGATTTTATAGGGATTTATCAGGGTTTAACCTTTCAATTTATTCAAGTCAGTTGTTCTTACTGAAGTAGCATTCTCCCAAGTGTTGTGTTTGTGACTTTGCTCAGGAGAGCCTTTTTGCCAGAATGGCTCTTGAGTGAATACCCAGCTCTTGCCAGAAGTATTCTTTTCAGGGCAAATATCAGGAGACTTTCTCCCCTTAGATACTAGGATAGCTGGAAAGTATTGGTTTTGTTTGCATTAGGTTTTTGTTTGTTTTGTTTTTTTTTGTTTCTGGTGCAAAATCAATTACTAAATGAACTGGGAGGGGGAGGAAGAAGAATGTTCAGTGTTGGTTTTTTTTAAATTATATTTTGATGTGTGTGTATCATCAATTGGTGACATCTGTGCTGTGTTTGGAGAGAAATATTTATTCTTTTAGAATACATTTTAAAAAAAGATTCCAAAGTGTGATGCTCACTACAGCAGTGCCTCAAATTTCAAAAGCAAGTTTCTGTACTTACTGATTTTTCACATAAGAAATAATGCAAATACTTTCAGAATGTAACTCCTTACAAATGTGAACCCAAGAAAATAACTAGAGAAAACAGGTTTTGTTGATGATCAGGTAACTATCAGCAGTGACCAAACACCTTAAATACTAATCAGTTTTGTCTTTTGGGGCAAGTGTTTTGTATAGAATCATAGAAAATGGTTTGGCTTGAAAGGGACCTTAAAAATCATTTAGTTCCACCCCACCTGACACAGGAAGGGACACTTTCCACTAGACCAGGTTGCTCACAGTCCCATCCAATCTGGCCTTGATCACTTCCAGGAATGGGGCAGCCACAGCTTCTCTGGGCAGCCTCTGCCAGTGCCTCACCAGCTTCATAAGGAAGAATTTTTCTAAATGTCTGATTTAAATCTCCTCCCCCCACCTTGAGTTTATGTTTATCCAGAAAAGCAGGTAAATCTCTAGTGAGTAGAATTAGGCAGATTTTCTTCACTGTTCACAGAATCAATGGTAGCAGAGCTATAAAGCATGTTTTTTGAAGTCTGCATAATGGTTTCTGTGTCTGCCCCTTTGATTTCTTCTTCCAGTTTGTATTGTAAAAGTGACTAGCATGCTTCAAAACCTCTGAAACTTGTTTTGGGTTTGGTTTTTGCCACTTGAAGATTGCAGCTTTTCACTTTGGACCCTCTTAAATGAACTGTACTTTTATTGGGCGAAAAAAATGCAGCTGCCTGATGTGGTAAGGCTCAAGCTTCATTTGAGTGAGTTTTTTTAAACTGAGTGCTGCATTTTATACTAGGATACAGATAGCTAACTGTATTTTGTACATTTATTTAAAGTTGTGTTTGCGTTTCATTTTTGCATCTGGGCATAGACTTGGCAAGATGGTGATAACAGTTCAGGAGTGAGTCAGGTCGCTCCAAGACATGCCAGAGCTGCCCTCCCAGGCTGAGGAAAATCATGTCAGGCAGTTTGGAGCCATATTCACCTGTGTGGCACTCACTCCCTGCTCATCTGCTTTGGCGCACTCCTCCAGTCCCTCCTTCCTAGCTGATCTCCACTACTCAGATTGTACTGATGTCTGCCAACCCATTAGTAATCGTATTTACAGACTGAAGAGCCCTAGCCAACTTTGATCTTCACTTAAAAGCTTCTCCATAGTTTTCATTATCCCTAATGATTTTATGCCAGCCTTGGAGATTAGAGGGGAGGGCAGAAATTCCGGAAGTATGGAGAGATTAAACACCTTGTAGGTTAGTACAGTTGCTTAAATAATCTTGTGGTTCTGAAAGTCCATTTGTGGCATTTACTACTGGGGTTTTTTTGGTTTACTGGGTTGATGCCTTGAAAGAAATTCATGCCCATTGAGTCTTTCAGAGAAGGACAATGGATTGAGAAGTGGCTTTTCCTACCAGCTGGATGGAATTATCTGTGTGCTCACTAGTTCTTTTGAGTAATTTATATACATTTTTCTGGTACAAGAATTGAACTCATCTGTTGTTTCTTAATTTTCCCCTTGAAACCTTGTCAGAAATTCATGTTGCTTTTACTGTCTCAGAGCTACAAGGCTGAGGCTGTTTTATGTGAGAATTAATGCATCACAATGACTAGGTCTTTTATTCTTGAGTTCCATGCTAGCACTTCATTATTTTTCACATTGTGAGCTTGTTCTTTACCTTCTTATAAACACACCTGAGGAGGATTCTGGTATGGGAAGTCTCCACAGTTTTTCCTCAATCTGTAGATCTAAAAAGAGAAGTGGAGGACACTTTTTCTGTAGGGCTTTTTCTCCTGTGCATTGATTGCCCTGGAGGAACACTCTAATAGATATGCTGGTCCTTCTCCCTTCTGAAAAGGGCTGACTTTTATGCATTTTCCTGTTTGTTTATGAAACTTGATTGCTTTATTTTACTTCACATAGTTTCCCTGACTTTACTATTTATTAATGTTGCCATTTTTTGTTAGTTTCTTTCAAGGCTTCTGTTACATGAGGGCAAGCAGTTACTCGCTGCCAATGAGTATGAATGCCTTATAAAAAAGCATGATGAGGAAATAATTATAGCGAGCTGTTTTGGCTAAGCATTTGTACAAAAGGCTATACAGGAAAAAATGAGCCAGAATGTAACAAATATTAAAAACAAAAATATCTATTTTTAACTCTTTATTTTAGTATTTTACAATCCTGAATGCATTGCGGTTATTTTGCTTTAACTAGGTTTAAAGAGTATCTCATTTCTTTAAAGGCCCACTGTCTTTCATCGTCTATGCTAGATTAAAAAACAAAGTTTTCATTACTAGAGAGGCATCAAAATCTTGCTTCTTTAGCCAGCCTAGCAGGAGAACAGGTGGGTTTGATGGATGGACTATTGGATGGCTAAGAAGTTGGCTGGATGGCAGCATCCAGACAGTTGCAGTTAATGGCTCAATGTCCAAATGGACATCAGTAACAAGTGGTGTCCCTCAGGGATCCATATTGGGACCATTTAATACCTTAATTAACAGCATAGACAGTGGGATTGAGAGTGCCCTCAATGAGTTTGCAGATGACACCAAGATGAGTGGTTCAATTGATATGCTTGAGGCATGCCATCCAGATGGGCTACGACAGGCTTGAGGAGAGGGCCAACATGAACTTCATGAAGTTCCACAAGGCAAAGTGCAGGGTCTTGCACCCAAGTCAGTGCAGTCACCAGTGTCTGTAGAGACTGGGTGATGAATGGATTGAGAATAGCCCTGTGGAGGTCAATTTGGGATGTTGCTAGATTAAAAAACAGACGTGACCCAGCAATGTGAGCTTGCAGCCCAGAAAGCCAACTGTATCCTGGGCTGCATAAAAAGAAATGAGCCCAGCAGGTTGAGGGAGGCTATTCCTCCTTTCTACTGTCTCCTGCAAGACCCCGCCATTGAGTTCTGGCATCCTCAACATAAGAAAGACATGGACTTGTTAGAGTGGATCCAGAGGAGAGCCATGACAGTGATCGGAGGACTGGAGTACCTCTCCTATGAAGAGAGGTGGAGAGTTGGGATTGTTCAGCCTGGAGAAAAGGAAGATTCAGGGAGACCTTACTGAGGCATTCCAATGCTTAAAGGGTACTTAGAAGAATGCAGACGGAGAAGCTTTCTACCAAGGCTTTATAGGACAAGGGATAATGGTTTTAAACTAAAAGGAGGTAGATTGAGATTAGATACAAGAAGTTCTTTAATGTGAGGGTGGTGAGGCAGTGGTACAGGTTGGCCAGGGAAGCTGTAGCTGCCCTGTCCCTGAAGTGTTTAAGGCCAGGTTGGATGGGATGGTGAGCAACCTGGTATAGTGGAAAGTGTCCCTTTCTGTGGCAGGTGGGATGGAACTAGATGGTCTTTAAAGGTCCCTTCCAAACTAAACTATTCTGTTTCTAACTGTGGTTGGATAACTGTTTATAAATGTAATGTATAAATTTGCTGAAGATAGAGCTAAGAACATGTGTGCTGTCAGTAGGTATTGAGAAAGATGTTTGTGCATATTAAAGTGTCTGCATTCAGAAAAGTGGGGGGTTTTCTTGTTCCTCTTTAATTTGGGTCAAACTATGCTGGGGATGCTGGTATTTTATATAATTAAATTCTGTTTAATACCAGAAGATTGAGTTAAGATATTTTAAGAAATGCCACATTATTTAATTTGGTAGAGAGACTTGAATATTTTTTATTTTTATTTTTTCCCCAAAAGCAAGTGTTGCATTAAATGTTGTAAAATTGCAAGTAGGTATTTTGCACCATGTCCTCACTTTGCCCTTGTACAAATGCTGCTTCTTTGGACTTCTGCCATGCACTGACAGACCTAAATCACCAGTTTTCAAAGTGAATGTACTTCTCAAAACAAAATGTATTTTTGGGAAATGAAAAGCTTCTACAAACAGAAGAACTCCCTCCACCCCCATTTTGCATCTTCCAGGAATTAAATTTAGGATTTGTGTTTTCCTTTAAATGGCTGTTAAAACTTGGAACATAGTATGCATTGTCCAAAAAGCCTGCCTCTGCAGAAGTATGTTCTTTATTTTGCTGTTTCTTTTGGTTCATTTTTTCTTTTTCTAGCTTGCATTATCTGTCCTTAATGCTAAACTTGCCTCTCTTACCTGGAGCAAAGTAATGGGATGCTAGCAACAACCCATGTTATCCTGTTGGGTTTTGGCATAATCTGGATGCGTGGTTCTAAAATACCTGACTGCACACAACTGATGCTTCAGAATCACTCATGTCCAACTCTTCCATGTTTCTCAGCACTGTGTTGTAGCTCTTTTGATGCTTTGAACTGCCCCGTCCCCTTTTTGTCCTCATCACTTCAAAGCTGATGGACTGGTCAGGTGTGGTCCCAGTATATCTTCGTGAGTCAGCGATTCTGCCTTCTAGTAGCTATGTATGTCACAGGTGAAGGAGCTACTGTGCCTGTCTCTTCTGGGACTGTTTTTTGGATTGGCAAAGTGGCTTTTTGAATCTAGGCTAATTTCATATTTGCTCTGTGAATTGCTTTTACTAATGTTTTGGGTTTTGAGAGTGCTGACCAGGAATGCCCAAACTGACTCTGCTAAGGCACGGTCTGAATGTACGCAAAATGTTTCTGGCACTGTAGTGGCCCCAGAAGTAGATGGGCTGTAGTTCACATCATTCAGCAAAGCCAATAGCGAGGATGAGTGACCCGTGATTTTGTAAATCACCTGTGCGTAACTGGAAGTTGAGCACTGAGCTATGGGTATAAAACAGAGAAGAAACTAATAGGAGACTCTTGATTTTCTGTCTCTTTTCTCCCTTTCCCCTGTGGTGTTGAAGATCACTTAAACATTTGAATTATAGAGGCATATTGCTTTTTTGTTGTGTAAGAAATAATGCAGAATATTTTGCAATAGCAATTAGCATTAGTGAGAAGTAGTAACAGTTGTTTTAAAAGTGGATGTCTAGCTGTGAACTTGTTACAATTCCACTGTTTTAATGGAAATCCTTTCAAGCTGAGAAGGCAGATACTTAGGCTTGGACAAATTTTTTTTTTTTTTTTTCATTTTTTCTTTTGATAGCTATATGAAGTTTTAGTTAAAACTATTTTTAACAGGAAAAGTTAGAAGAAGAAAAAGCATCTCATGTTTGCAGAGAGAATTCTTTGTATCATGGAAACTCAAATATGACTGAAGAGTATCTGCTTGTTAGCTTCAGAGTGATACATTATTACAAGCATGGGCAGCATGACCTATATTTAAGATTGTTTTATCCTTTCTACTGTCTAATCCTGTTTACTGTTACATTCTACTTTGTCAGATGTAAATAAATATGAATTCTGTTTTCTGAGGTTGAACACATCTTAGAAATTTATTGTTTATATCTGTGTAGATATTAATCTACTTCAGTATATTGCATTGCTGAGGGTGTGTAGTAGAAGAGCAGATGGTTCCTTTGGCTTTATTTCTGCTTCAGTGATCTTTTTATGGAAAGCCTTCAATTCTTCTGTCTTTAGGAAGGAAATAAAAAATGGTCTATTGATGTTCATTCCCATTGACAGGATTCTTATTTTTGAGCAAACATGCTTCTAAATATGTGTTGTAAACCAAAATAAAATGTAAATTAAGTCAGGAATATCCTTAAAACGGGTTTGACATTTTGTATCTAGTCTTCTTTAATGTATGGCAGCAGCAAATGCTAGACAGTCCCTTGTCTGTTAACACCTAGAATTGAAGGAGAAAAGAACAGTGTATTTTTCAAAGCTGTATATTGTGAATAATCAGAAGTTTTCACACTAAGTAAATAGTCTTGGATGATGGAGTCCTGACTCAGTGTGAAGGGAGGAGTTGTTTCCAATTGCCACCTATCAGTCATAGCTATGAAGTTAGTTCATACACAGTTCTCACTAGGTAGCAAATTTGTGATGAATATCTGTCATCCTGGATTGCTTCTGCTAGGAGATGTGTATACTAGTAAAAAGAATAGAGTTATAACTGCATCCGGGGAGAAAATTGTTGCAAAACTCTGCCACCTCTGTACTGTGACTGGTTTGGTGGTTAGGTGTTAATGAAGTTACAAAGCTGTGTTTACAATGGAGAACCCAGCTGGATTTTTGCTTAAGCATTTGTAATACTCTTAAGTTAATGCAGTGAATGGATTAAGTCTGTACTTTTTCAATTTCTGTGGTTTTAAGTGGCAAAGTTGCTACATGCTCATTCTCACTGGGCTACATGTTTTTGTTTAATGGAAAACAAAAGGATTTGTTTTAGCAGGCATACAGTGATGAATATAGTAAGTATTTGGTTAAGCTTCTGTTATGCTTCCATAAAGGTAGTCAAGTATATTAGTTGCCCTAGAAACAAAAAATGAGAGCTACTGTATTTGCATATTATATATATTTTTTTGTAACTTTACCTGCAGGTGTCCGCTGTATTTAGTGCTCATAAAACTAGGTATATAGTGACCATTGCAAAGAAAAACTTCTTACCTTTTAAGCATGTTGGATCTTAGTTTTTATTGGGCTTTTTTTATTTTTTCTTAAATAGGGATGCCTTTGTGGTGTAATATATGCCTAAAATCCCATGAAAATTAAAAGTGACATTTTCTTCTGGAAAAATAGTGTATTTTTATACTGCTTGCAACTGCAGAATGTATTTCTGATAATCGGGTTTTGTTTATTTTTTTTTTTTCAGTTGTACTCACTAAATGATTATAAGCCACCCATTTCTAAAGCTAAAATGACACAGATCACCAAGGCAGCAATCAAGGCTATAAAGGTAAGGAATTGTCTAACTTCTTTTGGCTTCCTTTCAGTTTCTCATCTGTGTTTAAATCACTGAACAGCTTAAAGAACTTGCTTCAGAACTTTCCACCTCCCTTGTTATGTATATAACTTCCAAGTTATGATCAAATGTGATAGTGATGGGATTTTCAGAAGTGCAGCATAAGGCTTAATCTCTTATGTCACTTTCATTTGTTGGTTGTCATATGTAAGAAAGAATTATACCAGCTTGATTCTTCAGTCAGATCTGAAAGACAGTTGTTTGGTTTTTTTTTTCCCTCAGTTTAAAAGGAAACACGTTGCCTGAGAACAGATGAATAAATATAGAACTACAATCTGCCACTTTCTGTCCACCCCCAAAATCTAAGATGTGTGCCTTTGGATCAATACAGTTGTTTTAAGTTTTATTTCATTTTTGTAAATTCGTAATGTATGTTTTCAGGGGTGTTGTTCATAGGTTTTATTTTTTATGTTGCCTGAATAAAAATTATTCTTAAGACTTTTTCTTGCGACAAAGTAAAACTAATTGCCAAACAGCAGTGGAACAGCAGAAACAGCACTAAAGAATGATGAAGGGAAGAAGTATGCTGTTAGTGTTAAGCACTTAAAGTCAAAGCTAGAGAGGTAAAAAAGAGGATAGGATGAAAACAAAAAAGTCATGAAGTTACACTTTTCCTATGTACATTCCTCTGCTGAGAATGCAGATGTGTTTTTAGATAATTAAAATTGGTGTTTTGTGTAGTCTGGGGAGAGAGCGGTATGTCCTGGGTTCAGCTGTAACAGTTATTTTTCTCCTTCTTAGAAGTTGATGCAGTGCTGTGTTTCGGCTTTAGTCTGAGAACAGTGCTGTAACACACCAATATTTTTAATTGCTGCTAAGTAATGTTTACCCCGACGACTTTTCAGTTTCATGCTCTCCCGGTGAGGAGGGGCACAAGAAGCAGGGAGGGAACAGATACAGGACACTTAACCCAAACTAGCCAAAGGGGTATTCCATACCACAGCACATCATGCCCAGTATATAAACTGGGAGGAGTTACCCAGAAAGCTCAGATTGCTGCTCGGGTCAGGCTGGGTATCGGTCAGCAGGTAGTGAGCAATTGTATTGTACATCACTTGTGTTTATTGGTTTTTTCTTTTCTCCTTTTAGTTTTATGTTCTCTCCTGTCATTGCTAATTCCAGCTGGTAACTCAGAACCACGCAGCTGCTTGCTCACTCCCCCCCACGTCTTTTTCCGCCTGCTCCCAGAGGGATGGGAAGGAGAATCAAGACTCTAACTCCCATGGGTTGAGATAAGAACAGCCCAGTAGCTAAGGTATAACACAAAACCACTGCTGCTACCACCAATAATAATGATAAGGGAAATAACAAGGGAAGAGAATACAACCACTCACCACCCGCTGACTGATACCCAGCCTGACCCGAGCAGTGATCTCGCCCTTCCGAGTAACTGCCCCCAGTTTATATACTGGGCATGACGTGCTGTGGCATGGAATACCCCTTTGGTTAGTTTAGGTCAGGTGTCCTGTCTCTGCTTCCTCCCGGCTTCCCCTGCTCCGTGGCAGAGCATGAGACTCAGAAAGTAGTCCTTGGTCAGAGTAAACATTACTAAGCAACAACTAAAAACATCGGTGTTACCAGCGCTGTTCCCAGGCTGAAAGTCAGAAACTCAGCACTGCACCAGCTACTAAGAAGGAGAAAAATGACTGCTACTGCTGAACCCAGAACATCTCCCGTTGTTATTTCACTTATTATTAGTAATAGTGGTTTTGTATTATACCTTAGTTACTGGACTGTTCTTAGCCCATGGGATTTACATTCTTTCGATTCTCCTCCCCATCCCTCTGGGAGCGGGGAGGAGAGAAAAGGAGAGTGAGTGAGCAGCTGCATGGTTCTGAGTTACTGGCTGAGCTTAAACCATGACAGTATGATGACAGAAGAGTGAAATTCACTGGCTTCTACATAAATTAAAGTTTGTGTATTGCAATATAATGAAAATGTGAACACTTGCGCTGAACATAAAGAAGTAGTAAATGATGTAAATGGTTCTATAAATTAAACAAGTACTTGGTACGAAAATGTTTTATTATCTATTTAGCTTGGAAATCCTGCTTCCTCTCTTGCAATTTCGGTTACAGTATTTGTGTAAGGTAGTTATTGGGGTGATACAGAGCCATTGTGATATGTGAGATTAAAAAAAAAAAACACAACAAAACAAAATATAACATCCCCCCCCCAAAAAAAAACCCAAAAAACCCACCACCATCACTACCAAAAAACCACACCTAAAAATTTGCAAAACCTGACTAACCACCACCACCAAACCGCAACCAAAATCCATAAAAAAACCTGGCCAGGTCAACTTAAAAAAATAAAAGTATTCAGTGGATGCTATAAGGTCCTCCTATCTTCCTGTACTCATGCTTTTAGGTTATTGAAATGAACACTTAGAAAATAAATATAGGGAAGTACATGCTGTACTTAATAACTTTAGGTTAACATCCTCAGTCATGTACGATGAAATAGCCATGTTTTTGAAGGAACAGTTATGTTATTCTCTTAGTTCTCACTAAAGAAGTGCATGTTATTAAAAAAATGCAGTGTAAAAAACCTTCAGAAGGCAAGAAAAAGTGAGATTAGTTTTCTTTGTATGCTGTTCAGTGGTCTAAGGAAGACAGCATACTCAGCTGTAGGTATTGGATTGCTATGTTTCTGTTTCTGGTTCTACTGTCAGTATTGCATGACTTGAACAAATGTACGGATCTTGGGTTTTTCTCCTCTGAAATACTGTTTTATTTTTCAGTTCTACAAGCATGTTGTACAGAGTGTTGAGAAATTCATTCAAAAGGTATGTCTGTCATGGGTGTTTTGTGTTAGCACTGAGAAAAATTTCTTCATTTTGGATTACAGAGTATCAAAGAGTATTAGGGCTTAGGTACATGTGGATTAATATTTTTTATCATGTGTTAGTTTAGTTTTTAGTCACATTCAGTTTCTTCTTGTAATCGGTAGCTGACCCATGATGCAGAAAGACAATACTTTGTCTTCATTTTGTATGTGTGATATACTTTGATCTCAATGACTGTAGATAATGTCTTAAGACTACTTCTGTATGTATTCATTTAATGTTACAAGAGGCTGTCAGGGTGGCCCATGTGAACAGAAAACTACAAAAGAATTGACAGTGTTTTGGTGAGTGACAGTTGCTGTTGCTGTTCTGCCAGGTTTTCCTATAGTTTTTAAAGCTGAAGGGAAGATGACCCTTCAGCCTTATCTTTTGTGTAGCAGGAGATGTAGCATTTCAGTTTGTGGTTCCTGCTAGTAATTTAAAACAAAAAAATATTTATATGATTAGACTGGAATTACTTTTTGAGAAGATACAGGATTAATTTAAGGATTCTGAATAACAAAGAATTGTATTGCATTTTGTTTCCTTGCAATAGTTAATTATTCTTGGGTAAAACTGCATGTTTACCTCCAGTTGGAAAAGCATGGATTCCAATTTGTGAGTTTTCCTTCCTTGTCTGCATTGTACCTGATTGCTTAATTGGTCATTTTAGTACTGAATTTCTTCTCCTTCTGTAAATAGGAGTAAATTATGATCAAATTGCCTTTTTATTTTGAAAAACAAGCTGGAGAAGTTAAGTCTGTTAATGTTGCAATGTTGGATGCAATTTTTCTTCTGTTGTCCATTTTACCGTGCAGTCTGGATTGCTCTGTGTCAGTAACCTGTCTTCCTCACTACCTTTTATTTCTTGGTGCCCAGTGTATGGTGCAGTGGCTTTTGGCAGTGGTTGGACAGTGTCGGCAGGATTCAACCTCAGCCTGGTGTTTTTAGCTGTCTCAGAACAGTTAATGAATTAATTATTTAGGTACTGGAACATCAGTCCTATGTGGAAAAGGTATCATATGTACATTTCACAGCAGTGGTAAAGACTAATCGTTAACCATCACTGCTAGTGTTTTGTCAAGTAGTTGTCTTTTAGGGCATTGCCTCTAACTTCTTCCACCTCTAAAAAGTCATATCGATAACCTCTGATCCTTGTTTAATACTACAGGTGAACATAGGAGAATGAGAGCAGGTGTGCATCTTACCCATCTCAAATTGGTAGCATTTGCAGTTCCATGTGCCAAAATTAATCTGGAATTGCCCAAGTTCCAAATACTGCTTTTTGTTGTGATGGTTGTGATTGATTATTCTGTATTCAGAGGCATGGGAGAAGATTTATCCTCTGAATGAAAGCTTCGCCATTTGTCAGGAAATGGACTGGTTGTTCGTGACCTTTCCTCAAGCTAGTAACAGTACATTTGTGTTCAGTATCTAGGACTACTACAACTAATACTAGTTGGAGAAGAAAGATGGATGTTGTTATTGATAATCTTGTTAATGATCACTCTGGATTGGATGTTTCCCTTTAGTGGACTTGATGTGGGTTGGGTTTTTTTGTTTGTTTGTTTGTTTGTTTTGGGGTTTGGGGCTTTTATTTGTTTGTTTGTTTGGGGTTTGTTTTTTTTCCTGTATTTCATGAACAATTTAGTGAAACACAATTTATGAACAACATCATATAATATTAAGTTCTTATTTTAGTAGAATTGGAGATCAGCAGATGAAAGCTAGCTATTTGATATTCATGGACTTACTTATGTTTGAAAGATAATTGGATTATATTTTCTGGAAGCAATCACTTGAAGTTAAAGCTCAAGAAACGACTCTTCTGCCAAAATATGCCATAGACTTGTCCAGAGTGATATCAGTACTATCTCAATTATTTTACTGTTGATTCTTTACTACAGTATTTTCTTTCTTCAGAATTAATCTCATGAAGTTACTGAAACTCCAGGTGAAATAATTGCCTGTGACATTCTTTGTTTTGTGACACTTAACTCACTGGGCTGTTTTATTCTCTGTCAAAACATTTCACAGGTCTAATGACCACATTTCATATATGTAAGGATAGTCCATTGTGAGAGCAAGACTTGAATAAATCCTTTGAGTAATCAAATTATCTTATTGCTTAGACCTACTCAGAAAATAAGTGAATGTTTGTTATGGAAAATATCCACTGATAATTTTGTTGTGGAATCTCAGTGGATGTTTTCCACATTTGTTGTGAAAAATGTCCATCCGAGATTAGGGATACAGAGGTTTACTGCCCCAGCTGTAACTCTTCTTTATTTATGTTTTAAGCTATATTATTAATTATAATATTTTTCTTTCTGTATATGTCATGTGTTTAAATACTCCATCTAACATGTTTGCTGAGTTTTCGTATTAAATATCTGTGTGTTTTATTAATTTGAATATTGTGAAAAATTGTATACAGGTGTGTATCAGGAATGCTCTTGGTAATAATTTAACTTTTCAATAGCTACAGTACATTGAGGTTATTATCTGAAGACAGTTTACTGTATCCTGTTAGATTTTAATTTTGTAATTTCATAATGCACATTCTTAAAAGGATGCTACACACATCCTTAAAAATAAGGAATGCCATACTTACACTGAACAATGTTTAGATTCTAAAAACCGCTTTATTAAGGTTGCGAATGTTAACAAATCAGCACTTTTCAGAAAAGGAAGTTTTTATGTAGGCTATAATAAAATTAATAGTCTGAATAGTTTGGCACTGTATTAGAGATTATGAATTTAGTGTGTTGCATAATATGTTTATAGACTATGTGGACCAGAGAGGGAATGGGTGTACTTTCCCATGTTTCCCTAGTACCTTGTGTGGTAAGTGTATACAACCAATATTCATGAAGTAAATCTGTGTCATAGTGTAACTGTATAGTTATAGTCACCATTCTGGTAATGACTTCATAATGTCTCTGGTGCCGCTTTTCATTCTCTCTTAAAACTGTTAGCAGTAGTTATGGTGCAGTTACTTTGCAATTAAAACACAAAAGTTTTAGCTTTACTTGTTAAGTAAAATCAACTAAGTAATTAGTATAGTTAGCAGACGTGCTTTATAAATACCATGCTGTTCATAAATTATACAAGTTTTCCAGATCAGTATCACTGAATATTCTCAAACAAACAGATGTCTGCATAAATATGTTTTTTTTCTGCAAGGGGAGGATATGCCAAGCGCTAATTAAATGTAAAATAAAGTGCATGAATGTTAACTTTTAATATTGACTTTGATCATAAAGAAGGACTAAAATATTTTGAATTGTATTTACAGCTAATACCAATGTACTATTAAGAATTTGGCCATGCTTTATTCTGTTTCCTTAAAGTAGATGTATGTGTTTAAAAAGGCTATGTGGCTCATGCTAATTTTTAATAGCTAGATTCTAAAATGTAAATTTTTTAGTGGTAGGAAATAGATTTTAAACCATTTATGTATTTGCAGAATACATACAGATATGATAACTTGAATATTAAGGCTGGCTGGTTTTGAGTGAGTTTAATCTTTCAGGAGAATTTGTTAAATAGAGAACATTTTATTAGTACTTTGCCCTGTTTAAAAATTAAAGAGGACTGTTCATACTTATTCTGCCATCAGTGGTTTTTGTTGTTTTTCACATGTGTATTTTAAATTACCATTCTTTGTAGTGCAAACCAGAATACAAGGTACCTGGTCTGTATGTCATTGACTCCATTGTGAGACAGTCCCGGCATCAGTTTGGACAAGAAAAGGATGTATTTGCTCCAAGGTTCAGCAATAACATCATCAGCACTTTCCAGAACTTGTACCGTTGTCCTGGGGATGACAAGGTAAACCACTTACAGATTTTTCTAATTAAAGCAATCTTTAGCATGTTATGTGTGAGGAAGAAAGATTTTGGTCTTGCTTTCTGCTTGCTAGATTGGACCTAATTATAGACTTACCTGTTTATATGTATTTCTTTGATTTTGCTTGTCTGAGTGTAGGGATGGAGAAAGACACTTCCAATTAGATTAATTAGACTTTTGGAAAGGTTTTCAAGAAGACCAGGTGGATTTAAGTTAATGTATTTGGATGGGGGGAAAATTAAGTGAGCATGTGGTAGGACAGGGATTTATAGTCGGACTTTTATTGATTTCTTCTCCTCTTCAGTGAAAAAATGAGCGAGCAGGGTTTTTTTATAGTGTCAAGGAATAGACATCTTTCTTCACAGTGGTATCTTCAGCGCAAGTTAGCCTGTTTTGGACTGAAGGAGCAATAGAAGAGAAACACAGTATCTTAAAAGTTATCTTTCCTTTGATACTGAATCAACCAATGACTGAATAAGGCTGAACTTGAATAGTTTGACCCAGTAGTTCTGCTGTGCCCTTGGACCACTACTCTGGTCAAGACAGCTACCAAATTATCTTTATAATAGATTGGCTGGAAATAAGCAGCGTGTTCAGGCAGTTTAACTTCCTTTGCATTTGTCACTAATTTTAAAACGCTAGAGTTTCTTCTTATTGAATTGAAAAATTACAAAAAGATGGGAAATGCTATAAGCTTTATCCTCCACATAAATTTGTGTAATAGTCATTAAGTGAAGTAGTGAGTGAGGGGGAACACTGCAGGAAGAGGAAGACAAGTTATTCTTTGACTACTCACATGAATTCATACAGCTGTAATTTTCAACCAAAGATTTGGAAACTCCAGGCATGCATAGAAAATTGTTAAGTAAGGCAAGTTCAGCCAGTGCATGTCTCCTGCAGTTGTTTTTAAGATTCCTGCCTTTTTAGAAGAGTTAGGACCTCTGTATGCCAGGATTTGCAAATTTTAAGTGGTTGGAAAAACCGCTGTGAATGTCTTCTCTTCTGCAACTGAGTTCTGAGATACTGCTGAACAGATTGAGTTAAATGACATTTTTCCAGTCTGGTTTTAGGTTATCTGTGTGATCAACGTGTACTGCTTCTATTCCATAGTGTTTTATATATAAATAGACAAGATAGTTAACATGTTTTTCTTCATTTAGTTGTATTCCTTAAGCAGTATTAGTTTGTTTTGCGTAATCATTTGGTTTACTACTCTGGGAAATACACTAATGCAGAAATAGCCTGACTTATTGAAGAAAGAGATCTGGCACAAGGATGGGTGCAAATACACAATATGTGTCTGGTTTAAAAAAAAAAAATATACTAAATTTATTGTAGGGTAAGAAATAGCACTACTTATGCTGTGATATTTCAATATCACATTAGACATGTTTAATGTGAAGGGGGGGTAGCAAAGCAAGTCTGTTTGTGGTTTGTAAAGCTCCTATCAGGTTCATTTGTAGGATCTTTTCCACCTCAGTTAGGGAAAATGGATTTTACAATCTGAAGTCTTGCTGCTGTGTTGTGTATGGATTCGGTATTATAGGAAAGTCTTTGCTGTGAAAGTAGTTACCATATATCTAACCCAGCAAAAAATTATGCTGTCAGAGATACCAAGATATGTTCCTGTTTTCTAGCATTTTGATGTTTAACGTGGTTAAAAGGTGTAACAGAGAAACACAAGTTATCCTTATATAAGCAAATGTGGTTTTGTTTTGTTTTTAAATCAAGCAGAAATACGGTAGCATTTTGTTTAAAATAACAAAACAAACCCCGCTGATTCCTTTGTCTGGCTCAGCGATGGGAAGTACTATGGGGAGATAGACAGAGGCACAGAAATATTTATATTCCAGTTCTGGATAGAAGAAGGAACTCTAAATTACATCTTCCATGCAGTGAAAATTCATCATTTCTCTCTATTAAAGTTAAGTATCCTTTTGGAGTTCAGGGTAGACAAAGGGTTTTTTTGTTTTAAACACTGTGGTTAAGTACCCTATGTTCATATTACATAAAATTTAAATAATTAAATCATCTTTATGATGCTTTATGACAGCAAACACAAGCTCTTGTAAAGAACTTTCTGCTCTCTATAATACAAAAAACTTTTTGTTCCCTCATCTAAGCAAGGGTCATTTACTATCACATGTATTTCTATTCAACTTTTCAAAATAAAGCAAAATCTTGCCTTTTGGTAGAAATGAAGCTGAGAAAAGAAAACATTTGGGAGCAGATCAAAACAGTGGAATAGAAATGCAAGCTGAACAATGAGTTATATGTAATGGAGTTGTATGAAATCTTGATTTTGATTTTTTTTCTTACCCATGATCCACATTTTTTAATGTTACAATGTAATTTCAATAGGTAGGAATTGTGTTCCAGTTTAAATTTTTAAATTCCTCAGTTTATCAAGAGAGTTTGCAAAATATTGACGACTTTCCTAATAACAGGATGTAGCAGTCTTATTAGTATGTGCATATTTTTCAGTGGGCATAGATAATTTTGATTCCTAGATAGGTTAGAATTGCATTCCCATATGTTGACTATAAAAGTTGAGGAGACTAGTAATTCCTTGGTTTAATTATTAATAATTTTTTAAAATACAATCGTCCTTCCATACCATCTCCTAAAATTAAAGGTGCAAAAGAGCTAGATTCATTTGTTTTGCTTTAATATATTTAATTTTCTGTTGAGAAAAGACTGTCACTATGTGCATAGTGTATCTTTACTGTTGCCTAGGGTCAGCTTCAGGTTTACAGCTTAGACATCTTTGGTGTGATCCAGTGTAACTGTTCTTAAGGCTTTTACAGTTTGTAAACTTAAAGGTGTTTCAATCTAGATGGATTAACATTGCGAGTTAAGAATTTCGTAATTGATAATAACAAGAAATATAAGCATGACTCAGATCTTCTGTTATCCTTTCTTCCTTTTAGAGTAAAATTGTCAGAGTGCTAAATTTATGGCAGAAGAATAATGTGTTCAAGAGTGAAATTATTCAGCCTCTTTTGGATATGGCAGCAGGAATTCCTCCTCCAGTTGTGACCCCTGTCTTGCCCAGCACTACAGCCGCTATGAGCAACAATACACCAGGTAAACAAGGACAGGTTAAAACCATACTTGGAATCAAAACACTTGTGTTGGCTTTGGTGCATTGGCTGTTAACATGCTGAAAAATCTCACACGTTTCCCTTATACAAATCAAATAAGTGCTAGAAAGAAAGAGAGCCAGCATCTTGATCAGGGAAATGGCAAAACCAAGAAGCAGCCTTACTGTGCTTACTTTCCAGCAGTATATTATAAGTATATTCAGGTTGCGTAGCAGTGTAATAAGACCTAGTTTTGCTCTTTAAAGTCAAAACAGTAGATCACTGACAAGTTAAAAACCTAGCACTGGGCTTAATACAGTCTTTGTTGGTGGTGCCACAACTGAGAGAAACGAAAGAGTACATCAGTAGCTCCTTTAACTTGTGCTGGCCAACAGACAGTGATTTCAAGGGAAAAAAACCCACAATACAGACTGCAGCTGGTGACATACTTCTTTCTCCTTCAGATCTGAGATCTCTCTGCTGGAGAATCGTAGGCAAAAAATTGCTCATTGAGCATGTCCCTGTTTACCAAACATTAACATTATTATACATGCAGACTTGATAATTTTGTGCTCTAAGTGTCTTCCTTACTTAGATGCCAGGGAGCTGGCTTTTCAACTTTGTTTGCTTGTGGAGATTTTTTTCATTCCAGGTTGGGAATATTTTGTGTATAGAAATTGGGTTTTGGCACATAGAGACCTGCTTTTGTCACCCACCTTTAGCTCACATTGTGCTGAAAAGCAGTGAGGTGGACAAATTCACCTTATTTTTCAGTGGTGTTTGTAAATACGTGAAAATTCCAGCTCATGGATTGGATTTACTGCATCTTCTAGCTCAATATTTTTTATTGTGATTAGTTTGATTAGTTGAAATAGCTGAAATCGTAGGTCTAATGCTTTTTAAAATTCTGATGCAAATTGTCTTTAAAACAGCTGATCTAGTCATTTACACTTAGCATCCATTTTGGCATATTTCTACTTCTGAGCTAAAAGCAGAACTCTTTATGAGGATTCTTCTGGATTATGGCATGAAATAGTTATCAGATTGCTGATTTAGTGTCAGTGTTCCACTTGAGGAGAAAAAAAAGGCTAAAATAAGCAATTCTCATGAATCCAGCTGCTGCAGGTTGAAATTTTTAATAGTATCCTTTAGGCTTCTCTTGGGGATAAAGTGCAAGTCCAGCAAGTTCTGGACTAACAGATGTTACTGATTAGATTTCTAACAATTATTATTTGGTATATATTGTTTCCATTAAATGGTTTGAATTACTGTGTGAAATCTATTCATTTTGCATTTGTCAGTGTTTTTGTTTGTAGTCTCCATAGGTCAGTATTGGAAAGAGCTGTGAACTACACTTACAGTAATCCTGCTACCTGAGAAATGTTGATATGAGTCTGTTATTTTTGTGTGCTCTATGTGTGTGTCAGAGAAATGGTTTCAATTGATGTTAATACAGTTCTTTCTCAGTACTTAGTAATAGCAGGTTTTTTTCTTTCTTCTAACACAATTTCTAGTTCTCTATGTTAAAATATTTTGGCATTGGATTTTCTGTTTTTTAGGAACACCTGTGACTCCGGTTACTCCAGCCAATGTAGTGCAAAGTTTACCCGATCCTTGGGTATCTCAGATTGCTAATACAGATACCCTTGCTGCTGTTGCACAGATTTTACAGAGTCCTCAAGGCCAACAGGTAAATATTTTGTAGACAGTTACACTGTACACTGAGTGATACTTTGTGTCTTTATATTCCACTTAAGGAGTGGAATGCTCTTTGTGAAATGAGGAGGAATAGCTTTTGAAGAAGGAAAGGATGTTAAGTGAGACTGGAAAACGTGGAAAGTTAGTAATGTAATTTTAAACTAAAAAAGGGTGAAGCAAAAGAAAACTCTTACGCAGATGAGAAGTGAATGAAAGTTTTAGAAACTGCAAATCACAAAGAAATTACATTGGATATTTTGTTCAAAATGGTAAAATATTGAAGAAAATAGATTTGGGGAGAGGGAAAATATGGTCTTAAGTAGAAGTGTGGAGACAAGCTGGATATACTGTAAATATGTACATGCAGATCTCTAGGATTGGTAGGTGAACTGCAACATTTGCTTTGATTCTCTGTCTCTTTTTTTTTTTTTCCTGTTCTTCATGCCACTCCACCTGCCCGCTTCCCAGGCACCAAAGTCTTTAATTTCGCCTTAAAATTGTGTTTTATGTGTGAGAGTGCATTTAGATAAATTGGAAATCCAGAGAGAGGGGAGGGCAGAGTAAAAAAGATGTGACCAGCAAGAATGTGAAAGCAGCTAAAATGGTGACTACCCAGGATTTTTCCACTCTGGGGCTTCCATCTCTGCTTCTTCAGTTTGATTCCTTCCTACTCGGAGCAGTGAACAAGGTGGACCAGCCATATTTGCTTGTCTTCTGTGGGTCAGCCAAGAACAGAGAGGGTAGCTCTTCAGCTTTACGTGTTGCAGTAAGGGTAGAAGAATAATGGAAGCATTTTCAGAGGCTTAGCTGTAGGAATCTCTATGATTGTTCTTAAAAAAAAAAAGAGTTTCACATTATCAGAAGGTCACTGTAAAACAATCCTGAAAAAGGATCATACATCTTTGATGCACTGTGGGAAAGATGATCAGTGTAATCAGCTTGTGCAGAGTTTCTGGTGAGCCGTAGAAGGGATTGAACCCAAAAGAGATCAGTGGTGCACCTCACAAGGAGGTAGAATATGAACGTAAAGGTAATCAGGGACTTCAAATCCAGAGACTGGATTTGCTCAACCTTTTTTCCAAGACTGCCCCAAAGGTAAGGCTCCAGGGGTTTACTTCTTGGAAGGTTAAAAGACAGCTTCTGCTAATTCCATGGTACATTAGGAAAGATTTTTTCCGTGGGATTAGTATTCTTTACTTTTGTGTTAAGGTAATTCTGTTCCAAACAAACAAACCACTCCAATCACCACACCACCCCCCCAAAACTATTTTTAACTAATATTTGAAACACCCAACACTATTTTTAGATAGTGTGTTTGAACATCTGTCTTTTGATGTTACCCATACTTTGTTTTTACTGTAACATACTTTGGTGTTACCAAAGTTGCCCTGGAGTGGGTGCTTCTGGTTTAGCATTGCATCTAGTCAAATTTTATCCTAAGATAGTCCTATACAGAGCCCAGAGTCTGTGTCATTGAAGGATGTCAAATTATATTCCCAGTTCCTGGTCAATTTGCTTTTTGTCTTTTGTTAACAGAGCAAAGGAATTGCATTCAGTCAGCACAAACCTGAGTTTCAGCATGAGATTTTCATTGTGACTAATCTAGAGACACTAGTGCAAACTCTTCATATAGTCCTGTTGCATTAGCTTAAAGTGGAGCTTGCAACAGTGCCTTTACTTTGTCTACACAAATGTTACAGCATACAGATTTTCCTAATATACGTGGGCCCTTAGGAAGCTGAAGTAGGCTAACAGATTTTTTTCAGGTCAGAAGGAATCAAACTGGAGAAACAGAAGAGGGGGAACCCTAGAAGGCAGGAAATCCTGAGTGGTGACTGGTCATCATGCAACCTGTCAGAGCAAGTTAGGAGAAAGAAGCATCTGCATGTCTTATCAGCTACAGAAAACAAATTAGCCAGTAAGTGGGAACAAAACTTGCCATAAATGAAAACAAATTAAGAAGAAATATTAGCCATAGGTTAGATGATACTGCATTCCTGAGGTCTGTCTTCTTTTTTTTTTTCCCTAAGTGGAAGGGAAAAACAGTAGGGGTTTTTTTGCTTAAAAAAAAATACTTTTTTGCTTAATGCATTTGTTATCTTTTCTCTTTTAGCTTCAGCAGTTGATACAGACCCTGCAGATACAGCAGCAGAAACCTCAGCCTTCACTACTTCAAGCTCTGGATGCTGGTCTTGTTGTTCAGTTGCAGGCCCTCACAGCACAACTTACAGCTGCAGCTGCTGCTGCTAACACACTTAATCCACTGGAACAAAGTGTCTCTTTTAATAAGGTAGAAGTAAAATAAGTTTGAAGAAATATCTATTGTTAAAATATATGTAAGTGAAAGAGTCTTCTTTTGAATTTTACTGTTTGTCTTCAGAGATTTTAAAAATACATTATATATTATGAAGTACTCTATCTTGAAAATCAGAGAAAGTCTAGAGAGTGGTATAGATGAAAATACTAGTTTTATATGAGTTTAGGCATTTCATAGAATACTTCGAGTTGGAAGAGGATGCGTAAGGGTCATCAGGTGTGAAGATGCATGTGATTTAGCAAAGTTAAGCCAATGTTACATCTTTTTCTTCATCCTTTGTAACACAGCAGTGAGAATTGAGCATGTCTTGTACTTCCCTTTCCTGTGTTTGTGATCTGTGCTGTTTTCCCAATAGAGTAAAATGTTATTAGACTTGTAATTTTCATATATTATAAATGCCAAGAATACTTCTGATTTTAGCCACAAAGTGGTCGTAAGTGAAGAAATAAATATATGACTGCAGTTAAAACTAGTCATGTGACACTTTTTAGAGGATGTCAAAACGTAAAAACCAAACCAACTTTGTAGGTAAAGAAACTTCGTATGTGTTGCAACATATGTGCCTATCAAAAAAAAAAAAAGCCAACAACAAAATGCAGGAATTTAAGAAGATTAATGTAGTTGAATGCCAGGTAGCAATAACCATGCTAGAAAATACAGTAGTAATACTATATTATCATTAGAATAAAAAAGGAAGAACTTCTATTCAAAGATTAAAAAATAAGTAAATAAATCTTATCCCATTATCTTCGGAAGAAACAGTTTGTGTGTAGATAATATCTGTAGGATCGTCCTGGAATGAATAAATAGTAAAACCAAGTAAGTCAGAGAAGCAAAACTCCCTTTTTTTTTCCTAACCCAGATAACCTCTTTTTCAGGCAATTAGCTGCTCAGAACTTCACAAGTGTTGAGTTAAAAGTTTAAGGACAATTTATCTTTTATTTCTCAAATTTGTCCAGTTAAGCTCAAATCTGTGAAATAATAAAGAGTTATCATGACTAATGAAAGTAACACAGCTATAAAAATAAGTAAGGAGCAAAATGGCCTGTACTCATGCTCTATCACAGCTGTAACCATCACCTCGAGTAGAGTAAAATCACAGGAAATGAATGCCATTACTTAATAGGGACTGCCTCAGTATTTAGATACAAAAATTAATAATAAGGCATTGTATTAGGGTTTATTCTGCTGACTTCAATTCCAGCATTTACATGGTTAGGCATGTTCATAGGTATGGGTGTCTTGAATGTTGGACAACTTAACTTGAGAAAACAAAAGGAATTGGCATTCTGCTGAGTTGTTTATATACATTGTGTGAGTTGAACTGGTGCTCTTCAGTTAGCTGATGCTAGTAATAGTATGCAGGAGTCTCATCATTATGTGATTCTGATTTCTGGGACTTAGAAGGTAAGTGTTGTGGAAGGAATTCTTCTGGTGGTGTGATAATTTACATACAAACTTCCAGTAGGCATACAGTGTTGATTTTTTCTTCTAAGTTGTGGAAGACTTGTTTTCATAGTGTGTGATCTGTACCTCAGTTCTGCATTATACAAGTAGTGTCAGATTATAACACATCTCAAATTCCTGTTCAATGTTCTGTAGCATCTTTATGAATGGACTGATCTGTGTCCTGTTAGTCTATTGAGGCTTTTATTCTTTTACTCAAAGATTACTTAGGCTGCTGCTTTTTTTTTTTTTTTTTTTTTAATAGAACTTTGGTACTACCATATCTATATATTCTTTTTCTGAGGTTTGAGGATATCTGAATCTAAGTCTAGGCATTATAGAAGTGTATATATTAATATGTATGTATTAATGATAAATCTTAATTTTTCAGTGAGGTTTGGGGATAATAATTTTCCCTGCTTTTTTTAATGGTTTTTATCAGCACCATTATCATCTGGCATATGAATCCTAATTCTCAATATCTGAAGACCACAAGCCATAATGATGTAATTGTTTATTAGACTGTATCTGTTTTATTATATACTTAATCGTATATATATATTTTACTAGACATGGCAGCCTTAATTAAAAAAGTGTTAAAAAGGCAATATTTACTTCTATAGGAAGCATCTATAAGTGCAAGTGTTTTAGCTTGAATTAGGAGCATGCTTTTGAGGTGAAACTTTTGATTGTTTATATGTGCCCCATTGCGCATATAAACATTGCAGAGCAATCTTGAATACATAAAGTTAAATGCATTTAGATTAAGCTAAAGCAAAAGATAGGCTGCAACTGCTAATGAACAGTCAGTTGACAGGGCCAGACTGGAGCTGCTTCAAAGTAACTAGTAACAAAATCCAAATAGCATGCCCAAATAAAATAAAAACTGCAAACCAGATTTCTTTAAGAGGAAAGTTTCAGGAATGCTTTGTATCCTGCTGACAAATCTAGATCTTTCTTAGTGATCTTCCAGGATGCTCTGAAGTTCTAGAGGTTTTGTATGCATTTTAAAGAGCTTGCAATAGTTTTGTATTTAACACAAAATGCATCAATTGCAGTTGATGATACTGTTATCGAGATACAAGTGTCAAAAACCAGGGTTTCAGAACAGTGCAGTGAACAGCAACACTAGACTGTTTGTTTGAGTACCAAACATCCAGTTGCTTAATCTCTGGGGTTCTAGTCTTTACTAGAAAATAAGTTAACAACGGAGCAGGATCCAACAGGGTACCCTGGCAGTTAATACCATCCATGGCTGTGTGAACAGGAGTATAGTCAGGTGACTGATGGAAATGATCATCCCATCTAGACATCCAATCAACTCTAGACTACATCTAGAGTGTCACATCTGGTTTTGCTGCTTTGCTCCTGTACAGGAAAGACATTGACAAACTGGATGTTTCTGCTGTGTTTTCTCAGAGATATAGTCAGTCCTGCTTTCATATATATATATATATAATCAGATCATTTCATTGGGAAAATAGTTCTAAAAATTCTTGATTGTTCAGTCTCTTAGTTAGCTAATGCTTTGTTTTTCTTGCTGGACTCCAGTAATTGAGACTACAGTATTCTGAGAAAGAAAATGGGCTACTGAATCATCATGGCTTGTTACTGGAGATGTTTTTGTCTTGATATTTTGAGATGACTGCCCCATGTTCTCATCCTTTTGTTTTTAACTTCTAAGCTCAGTGTTTGAGAAGTTATGGCTGTTTGTGGTACAGCATTAACTCTGCTTTTCAGAAAACTTCCAAGGTGTAAGGATGCATGCATATGGGTTTGATAGCACTGCACTGTCAATACATAGTTACTGAAAAAAATCCCATCTCAGTGGCAAATAATATTTTTGTATTTCTTCATGCTTCTTCAGTCTTGTCTTCAAGGAAGTAAAATGCTACTGAAATGCACCTGGGCTATTTAAAAACTAATAAACCAAACTTTTTCAGTTCAACAGAACCTACAGTGTAGACATTTTTACAGATAAAATAGATTTATCAAAGTTTTTTCCTGTCAGATACCTTTCTTTTTATCCCTCTAGAGGCTTATTCCTCTTTCATGACAACTACTTGCTTTGATTTTTTTGCAGACTGTATGAGAAGTTGTTGTCAAGGAGCAGTGTATTTGAAGGAATTCAGGTTGTCTAAATGACACGTGTATGTGAAAATACAGTAATTCTTTGCGAAGTAATCAAGCTGTAGGTCTTCTTTTGATACGAGCAGAGCAGTTTGCTGATTGCCAAAGGATTGAATAGTTGGCCTCTTCATAGTAATTCCTTCTAATTAAAGGTACCATTACATAAAATTAATCTTTATTTAAGCCTTTCTCCAAACTAGCTGTTACATACTATGGAAAGAACATGTGGTTGTACTTGTAAGAGTAGCCAGAGCTCAAGAAAGCTATGGACAAAATTTGGTATTTGATGCATTCAAGAGTTTGATAGCAGTAGCAGTACTACATTTGATTTTATTCAGGTTATTTGCCATCCTTCTTTATTTTTTTCAACTTGAGAGATAAGAGCCTTTTTCTTTCAAAAAGTAAATATACATAAAGGGACATATAAAAAGTACTCAATTATGCTTACTTTGCTTTCTCCTAGAAGCTGATGGACAGATTTGATTTTGGGGAAGAATCTGAACAAAATGAAGAGCCTAAAAAAGAAGCTCCCACTTCCCAACTGTAAGATCAAGCTATGTTTCTTATGGAAAGTGCTAAAATCTGCCTGACACTAGTTGAACATTAGGATTAAATAGTAAGGAAAATGTTGTTTCTTTTGGAACATAAGTATACTATACCAGTAGGAAGAGAAAAGACAGTTTCCTACATTTATGAAACATACACATTTTAAAAGTATTTAATACAAATGTCTGTACAAGAAATTTTGTTGATTTCGTCTTAGAAGTTAGAATGTTCATTACTTTGTTAATTAAATTCATAGCGTTAATGTGAGGGTGATGGTACCAGAAGGTAGAACTAGTTACATTGTCTTCATTATTTTACGTTTTTAGTTAAACTGGAACTCAGTTGTGAAGATCTGTTTACCGGCTGTTTAAACCAAGAGAAAAGCTTTTTTATTTCTTTTTTTTAATTTTTTTATTGAAATTATTTCATTTTAGGCCTTTAGTACCAGAATCTGTGAACAACTCCCTTTTTCACCAACTAGCTGAACAGCTACAGCAACAAAATTTAGAACACTTCAGACAACAGCTTCTGGAGCAACAGCAGCCTCAAAAGGTAAGAACTCCATCTTGTGGCCGTTGTAATTATGATGTTCTCCACTGATAAAATTCATACTCCAGGACAAGAAAAAATTGTCTTATTACTGACACTTCTCTTATAATTAAAAATCTTTGTCACTAGCTGATCATCCAACAGAAGCTGACAGAGTAAGTGCAATAAGCAGAAGAAAGTACTTAAGGGAAAAAAATGCAACCAAATGTTTGGGGTGTACATTTTGCTTCTCTTGGGAAAGAGTAACTTTTAGCTGAGTTACAGACTGATTGTGCTTTAGGTGTTCAGCTCTTTATATGGGGAAAGAAAGCTATTTCCCTGCTGTCAGAAAGAAAGTGGTGAGCACTTCACATCAGTCCCTGATGTGAAGGGAGAGCAGCGTGCAAACTGCTGCTGCAGAGCCATCAAGAGGACAGAACAGAGAATGAGGATAACTCCTGTTTCCTCTACCAAGCTGAAGTCTTGGCTAATAAATGTCTCATTCTGTTGAAGAATCTGAGCTAAAGAACAGAGTCATGAATTTCCTCAGAAATTATCAGTTAAGAACTGATGCTGTAGACAACCGAAGATTCCTTCGTCTGTGGATTGGGTCCTCTCTCTCCGTTGGAGTAAACTGGCTTATTTCTTCTGAGGTTTGTCCTTGGTATTTAGCTGCTTTTTTCCCTTCCTGATCCCAATGCCTGATCCAATCAGAAAAAAAAGACCCTGAAAGTTTATTCTGTCTGTCTTTACATCTGCTGACCAGATATAAAGTGGACTTCCTGTGAAGTTTTGGAACTAGTTTCACAGTAAAATAGAAAGAAAGAAAATCTAAGGGAGCACAAACTGAACAAACGTCTGTTGGGAATTTTAGTTTAACCTGTGTGAAAGTGCAGTTGCTCGGCTTTCAATCAAGAACATCATTTGAGTTTTGAATTTGTGACTTTAAGTTTAGTAAAATACTATCTAGTATTAAATTACTATGTAATTTTTACTAGATAGTATTTTCTTATTCTACTGCTTTATTGTACTATGTTTTATTTTCATTTTTCATTTAAGCACAGTTACTGAGACAGACTGTACAAGATAGCTACAGATTAAATGTCTTTTTTGTATGTTGATGGATGTCTAGCAATTTCTGGTTTTAAATGCTAAAATGTTGTGAAGCAATATAACTTTGGAGAGTGCATCTGTTTTAGGAGCTTTTAATGTGGTGTACCTAAAAGTAGCTATCTAATTTGAAAATAAAAATGCTGAATACCTACCTTACTGTAAAATAAACAGAATTATAGTTTACATTACTTTCATCTATGAAATTAAGTTACGGTACATTTAATGGGTACAATGGTTGTATGACTCACCTGGTAATATTTGATCTTCTATTAAAAGTCCAGAAGCTGTTTCCATTCAGATCCACTCAGTTTCTCAAGTTTTTTATCTAGTCGGTGCAGAGACAAAGTTTATTTTCACCTTGAAAGCAGCCTAAAGATACAAAGTTCTGCTGTAATGACAGCAGTGTGTTATGAGGAAAATTTTCTTTAATTTCATGTTTAAGCATCAGTGAGAAAGATTAAGGGAAAAAGAAGGAAAGATAAAACACAAACCAAAATTATTAAGCATCTGATTAGAAGCAGAGGGAGAGGAGGAGAGGATAGAGGACAGAGACAGAAGGAGCAACAAGAAAGGTAGGAGTTGATATCGAGAAACAGATTGTTGAAGAATAATTAAATATAAGGAAAATGAGACAATGTTAGAAGCAAATGCATTAACTGAATTATTTTGCAGAATTTTTTTTATTTTTCTGCAGACTGTTATTATATTAAAAAATATGAAGGTAAAGCAAACAAACCTTGGTACTACATGTCATTCTGCTAAATTTCTGCCATTCTTCTGACAGATAGAATACCCTGCATTTGTTTATTTGAAGTGAAAATGTACTGTAAATCACTGAAATGTTTACCTGCAATATTATACGATTATAAGTCTACCATTACTTTTCAAACTTGTTCTAATAGCAGTTGTGTGTATTTTCAGGGCATTATCTGCATTTCTTGAATATCTTTCATATCCTACAGATATTTATACCAAATCTGTGCTTTCAGTCCAAAGCCTGCACAGCTTTTCCTCTAGCAAATCAACAACACATTTTGTGGTTTACATTTTTAAATTTTGGTGGTTTTTTTAAGACTGCTTGTTTTGTTAGGTCTCCTGTAATTGACGTGTTGGCATAAATGGCACAACATCTTGCTTTATCTTGTAGTAATTACTTGTCTGAAATCACACATTGTAGAAACCTTTGTAGTTTTTAACTAGTTAAATTGATACTGCAAATAAAAGAAACTTGGTAAATAGTTTTTCAGAGATATTTGAACAATTGTTTTGTCTAGTATTCCATTTTGACACAGTAAGCATTTTGAATTATGAGGCTTTTTATGGTATATTATTATTTGTTATTTAGGCAAGCCCTGAGGAGAATCAAGAAGGAAATTTTGGTTCAGAGCACTCTGCGTCACCATCACAAGGGAGTAGTCAGCAGCAGTTTTTAGAAGTAGAAACAAATGTAGATGATTCAATGGATATTCAACAACAGGTAAAACTTATAAATTTGATTACAGAAGTTGGAAGGAAAATACATACTAAGATGATTTCAAAATGTATGCTCTCATATAGTCATATATACTGTGAGTTTATTTATTAAATGTTATTGAACAACTTATGTTTCATCTCAGGACATGGATATAGATGAAGGACAGGATGTTGCTGAAGAAGAGATTTTTGAACAAGAAGAAAAGAAATCAGCTGTTCATTCAAGATCAAGAACTCGCTCAAGATCTCGTTCAAGGTTTCATGATTAACTTGTATTACATAAATGAAGGGTTTTTTGAATCAAAGTTGCAGGTTGTGTTTATCAGTCTTAATTCTGTATTTTCCAAAATTGCAATAAGCAGTTTTTGGAAATGAAAAAACATGTGCTCATTTAATATTTGTGTGTTAGATGCAGACTTTCTGTATGAGTTCATTTTTCATATCTGTGTTTTACTTTAAATTTTTTAAGACTTATTCAGGTGACAAAAATAACTTACAGTAGCCAGCTGGACAGGTTTTCTATACCAGAGAAATACTGTTACAGAGCATTTTCTAGTTCTCACACTAATGCCATTAAGCTTATTTCCTGAAGCAGTTTTACTGAATGTAACAGAAATGTCTGTATCATGCTTAAAGTTTATAGTTAGAAGACAACTAAATTTTTTTTAGATTTTTTTTTTTAACTCAGCATACTGAAATTAAGTATTTTGTAGGTCACCAAGAAAACGAAGGTCAAGATCACGATCTGGTTCTCGTAAGCGTAAACACAGAAAACGTTCACGCTCAAGATCAAGAGAAAGGAAGAGAAAGTCATCTCGGTCATATTCCAGTGAGAGAAGGGCTAGGGAAAGGGAAAAAGAACGTCAGAAAAAGGGTTTGCCTCCTATACGGTCAAAAACACTAAGTGGTAAGTAGCAGCTGCTTACTCTTTTAAAAATGTAGTATTAAAGGAAACTAAGGCTTGTTTTTCATTGAAAAAAAAAAAATTTAGCTTGAGTACTTTAAAAAAATATAGTAACCGTATTCTGTCATATAAGTTTCACTTCTGATGTCTCGTACAACTTAGGTACGTCGTTTTGTCTTAGAGGAAAGCAAGTGTAGTGTTCTACTGATGATTTTATGCATAGTGTTGCACCAGTGATTTTACTTCTGAACAGAGAGTAGCAAGGGTTGTCCCTAAGTTACAATCTGCTTTCTCTTTAATACTATCTCCTGTGAGGCATTTGAAGATGATTGCGCTTGGTCTGGAAGTTGGTATGCTGATATCACTGTATCATTTATCTGACAAGATAAGAAGTTCAGAATTCATTATTACAAATGAAAGACTGTTCTCTTGACATTAATATTTTATATCATTCCAGGGTAGCTTTAAATTCAGACCTGTATTATAGTTAAATGAGTGGTTTTGTTTTTTTTTTTCCTCTGGCTGTTCACATGAAAAGAGACAAATCAGTTTTATAGTGTAGACTTCTTCCAGCAGCCCACAAAGCAGGGGACTATAATCAGAATGATGGAAGCTGTGAGGCAGGGATGTTAAGTGACTTGATGACAAGCAGCAGCAACTGAGGTCCTGTGAAGTGACCTGGGTCGTGGAAAGGAGATATTAAGAAGGCTGAAGTATGGAAACTTTGGGGGGGGTAAATAAATAAATGAATAGGTAATTAACGTGACAAGTGTTCTGCTTCATAAAATTTGTTCATTGACAGCCACAGTTGTCACTTGATGAGGTCTGAAGAATTATTTCATAGGGCTTAACACCTTGAGAAACAACAGGGCCATCTACCAAGCATGGGAGGAACAAGTTTTGTCCAAGAGAAATCTTAAGGCTAGTCTTTTGCAGTAGTGCTGAGTACTGCTGTCTATTGAAAGTGTTAGCTGATGGAGGAGCACACAACACTTGTTTCCAGTTGGGTGCAGCAAGATTGATACAGGAAGAATGTGTGACGTATCAAGATGATAATGAAGACAGAATATTTCCTTGGTTTAGGATAAGGTAGCCCAAGAGATCCAGGTTCTCTGGTTTTGTTCTGCCTTCAATTCTTGAAGATCTTGGGTGGATTACTCAGCTGAATTACTCACCAGTTACCCGAGTAATTGGTGGTTGAGGAAAACCACCAGTATTACCTAATCAGATAACTCTTTTAAGTGGAGTTAAGTGCTGTGAATGTTTCAAGGCTTGCACAAGTAGGTTGGGGGATGTTTTGGAGACAAAACAATTGGAAACATATACAATATGGGAGAAGGAAGTTTTAGCTCACATGTCCATGAATATTTATATTTGACAAGGAGGACAAGGGTTAGGCATTTGGGAGACAGGTTACAAGGATCAGGGCTAGTGGTGGAATTTACAAGAGTTGGAAGCATCAAGGACATCCTCAGCTCAGTGGTGGGCCTCAGCCAAGTTTGTGTTTCTGGAATGTTCGCACAGGTAAAGTAAAAATATAGTTTCTGTTTCTTTCATGTGAAAATGCAGTGAGTAATACTGCAGTTAAGTTTTTTCCATAATACACTTCTAGCCAGTTAGAAATTAGTCTTACTTCTTTAGAGCTGTCTTTATATCCTAGAGGAATGTTTTTTACGGAACATGGAATATTTTTTTTCCTAAGTGATTTCTATAGCAGTTTAATAATCTACAGATTTTTTTCTAATTTCTTTTAAAACAACTATTTTCTTTGAAAGAAAATGAAACAAGAGTGAATACTTGTACTGAATATTTGTTTGGTGTCTTTTAACCCTTTAACATTTTTGTTAATGTACTTAAACTCTGTATAGTAAACAACAGATTTACTGTTCTTACTTTTTGATCAGCAATTTCTGTGTAATTATAAAGCCCTTTATATCCATGCTAATAGAGTATTTTATAAGCTAACATTCTAATCGTTGGATTGACAGTAATGTGTCTCTTGACAGTTTGCAGTACCACTCTTTGGGTAGGTCAAGTAGACAAGAAGGCTACACAGCAAGATTTAACTAACTTATTTGAAGAATTTGGACAAATAGAGTCAATTAATGTAAGTAAGCATGTTATCATGCATTTGCAGGAATTATGGACTTGTAACTTAAATATGTTTATGCCTCTGAATTCCTTTTAGCAGCTTAAGCTTGTATTTAGGAGATTTTTTTATGACTTTAGAAGTTGTGGCTATGATATTTGATTATTGGTTTCCATATACTGCCTTTTGAAGCGTGAAAGACAGTGTGCTTCCTGGTAAAATGGCTTTTCCCAAGGACTAAAGGTTTACTCAGGGAGTAAACCAGCATCCAAACAACTAGAAAGTTATGTCTTTTCTCTTTTTTGTGATATGGCATAGGTCAAGTATCATTATCCCTTGGACTAATGGACACTAGCTGATGTGTGTCCACATTGTTCTTGGTTACGTTTCATACAGAGGCTTCCTAAAGTAGAATCAACGTAGATGAACGTTTAGAAGGAAATAAATTGTACTGTAAACAAATGTTTATTCTAAAATGTGACAATTAAACTGATGCTGATAATTAGGAGATACATTTCTCATGATTCAGAGTAATTTAGATTTAGCCGTTCAGAGTCATATTTTAGTGTTGCCTATAATTCAGCTTCAAGAGAAGGTATTTTTCTCCTGATGTAACACATCTGCATGAGAGACATTTGGATTTTTGTCTCTTGCTCCAGCAGTTTTAAAGTTCTTCTCATGCAATTTCATTCATGTCAGATAATATTTCTAATATTTTTCCTATTATGTTAATATATTCAACTATGTAGTTAAAAAGGAATAGTTTTTTGGCATTACAGAATCTTTTAGAAAGCTTCACAAATCCAAAACACCCCAGTAGCCTGACATTTAAGCCTCATTTTGATTTTCAGGAGTTAGCAATTGAGAAACTTAAAAGGAAGGTAATGTAACAATCATGATATCCCTGTGCCTGTTAGATTTCAGAGGCAAACCATATTGCAAATAGTTCATCCTACATGTTCCACAAAGCTTTAAGTGCTTGGGATAATTTTGTAAATCTTAAACATATTTTCATAAGAACTGTATTAAAGGCTGTAATTTTAAATATTTTTTTCATTACATTACTGTGTGCTCCTAAGCAACATAAAAGCACACCTATATTTTTGACTAAAATAAACAATTGTCATACATGATTTGCAAACTTTCAGAGATTACATGCCGCACCATACTTTTTTTTCCTAAATAAAACATTAAAACTAGTGGAAATCACACTTCAGGAAGGAGAACTCTAACTTTCAAAAGTGTAAGATAGTTTTAATCACTAGTTTGCACCTCTGTTGAATATTGTCATTCAGCTCACAGTGGATTTGGAGCTTAAGAAGAGGTATCCACCTCTGATTTTCTGAAGTTGTCATAGTAGAACTCCCAGTTTTTGCTACTCCATGTTATTCAGATCTTTCACATAATTTTTAGCACGCATTCTTCAGCTTGCTGCTGCTTGACAATGTTGTAACTGAAGTTCTCTGCCAATATCATTCTTTATTTTTGCTTCTCAAAATTGTTAATATTGCTGATTAAGCTAACAATTGTTTTCAGTGTAAGCCTTCCCTTTTTTAGTATTAAGATACACTTAGTGTAGTTACATAATCTGAAGTATTGGTTTTCCTGCTGTTTAAGACCATTGCTTTTTTTCCATAGATGATTCCCCCAAGAGGGTGTGCTTATGTCTGTATGGTTCACCGACAAGATGCGTATCGTGCTCTTCAGAAACTTAGTTCTGGGTCCTATAAAATTGGATCTAAAATTATTAAGGTAAGTTGATTTTAATCTAAGAATGCTATCCCTTTCCAATTCAGTTTTAATATGGTGATTTGTCATGTAGCAGTGATTCATTCAAATGTGCAATATGGAGAGGAAGAATGAAATAATAAGGTGTAAATTGTTTTCTTTCCTCTCTGTGTAAAATGCAGCTTCTAACAGATGATTTGAAAGTAAAATGAAATGATTACTTGATACTTAGGAAGTGCTTGGTGAACTTTTTTATGTACGTGCTAGTGATAAGAGTACGGGACTGTAAACAACCCAAGTCCTTTACCTGATTTTGTGGATCACTTAATATTGCATTTGATAGTATTCTTAGAGTTTTTTCTATGTTCTTTGATGTGTTAGGATGAGTCCTTGCAATACTGTATTTTTAATTTCCCCAAATATATGTCAGAATTAATGTAGAACATATTTGAGCTGTTAGATGTAATTAATCTTCCACATAACTGTTGCAAAGGCCAAGAAATCTTCCTACAGGTTCATTTAAAATTAAAACCTTATTAAAACTTTAATAGACACTGAAGGTTGATCTGCAGTGACAGAAACATGAAGGAAATTATCTGAAATATTTTTTTCATGGGCTATATGATTTAACTGGATTATCTGGTTGGGTTTTATTTTCAGATTGCCTGGGCTTTGAATAAAGGTGTGAAAACAGAATACAAGCAATTCTGGGATGTGGATCTGGGAGTTTCATATATTCCTTGGGAGAAAGTAAAATTGGACGATTTGGAGGGCTTTGCTGAAGGTGGCATGATTGATCAGGAAACGGTAAATACAGGTATGGACACTACTAATGATTGTGATAGTTAGAAAATGTCTTTATTTTGGTAATTGCAAGTCCTCAGAAAGTTTGTTGTTTAGATATTACATACTCTTTTTCAATTTACATAAATTTTACTTGCCACATGTAAATGGCACTAATTATGATAATTATGGTGTTTGTAAGTGTGTACCTAGTTGATTGTCAAGACAATGAGGAATTAGTGACAAAAGCAAATTAATTTAAGCAAGTTAATAAAGGTTAGGATTTTTTAAAAGTTATGAATTTTCTGTGTACTCATTTCCAAATTAATTTATGCAGAATTATGATCTGCTTGTGATTGTGAAACATTTTATATTTAGGTATAAGGCTTAAGGTTGAGTTGGAACACATCCAAATAGACATAGCTTAGCTGAACCTTGAGGTATTTCCTCCATGAAATCAAAGAGACAGGAAAGCAAGTGATGATAGAACTTAGTCTAAAACCCAGTTAATTGAGAGGCTTGTGAGGTTTGTAAAAGATTCACAAGTACTGTGTTTCCTTGAAGCAGATCTAGGACCAAATGACTGGACTATATTGAAGTAAACAGTAGATCAAAACTGTTTATAACAGTGACAGTAATTTTTCAAGTCAAAATGCAGTCTTGCTTTGAGTAAAAATTGAATATAAACAACAGAAAAATTAAAACATAGAACATTACTGAAATACATTCGCTATGTTATACTTGACATACCAAACTTTTTGAGGAAGTGACAGAAAGAAGAAATGGGGGTTGAGGCGAGGTTTGTTCAACATGAGGATGCTCTGTCATTGTACAGTAGCCAGCTGATAATACAGATGTGTTGACAGCAGCAGTTTGTAAAAAACTGGAGCGTACCCTACGTTAAAAATTATTAACAGAATGATTGGTGAAAAAACTTGGCAAGTTTTGAAAAATCAGTTTGTATACAGGCAGAATTGAATGGTATCACAGGTGATTAAAAGTATTTTACATTCTTTAAAATATATAGTAATAAATAATTGTACTTCCTTCTTTCCATAGTTTCATGGTTATTTGCCATGTATCTGTACAAATACCAGATAAAGTTTTCTTTAGAAGGAAGGGGACTTTTCAGTATTTAAATGCAAATGACACAAAAATTTTTATATTAAAAATATACCTTTTTTTTATTTTTTTTTTTAGAATGGGAAACAGCCAGAAGCTCAGAAGCTGCTAAAGAAAATACTCAAACTACACAGAGTGCTGCAGTTGATAAGAATACAGTTATTACAACGCAGACAGAAGCTTACACGCAACCAGTCACTATGCTGCAGGTGAGTATGCAGAAAATCCACAGAACTGAAGGGCAAACTGTTTGTTCCATATATATAAACGTTAATGCTGAGCTAAAGTACTTAATTCAAATATGCCTAGGTCCTGTGTCCATATGTGTTTATCCATTAAATATTTTAAGAGTAGAATCAGTTGTGGTTCAGCAAACTCCCTAGTTTCTTGCACAACATATCCCAAACATGTACAATCTCAAATGAAGGTTTAAATGTTCAAGATAGATCAATTGGAAAAACCCCAAACCAAACCACACAAAAATCCCCAAGAACAACAAGAAAACCACAACAATAAAAAACCCCAAAACATAAAAAAACCAAAACAAAAGCAACCTCCCCCTAGACAAGCCCCAGAGCAAATATTGGCACATCATTTTTTTAAGAACAAATTTAAATGAGCTTACAAAAAGTATTTTCCTTAAAGCAAAGCATCTTTCTGCAGGCTAAGCAATGTAATTTTCTTTTTTTCACTTGTGCTTGTTTCTTCTCTACCTATGTGCTTTTCCCCATATCAGCTTTGACTATAAGTGTAATTATCTTTTTCAGTAATTTTGGACAGGATTTCATACGGGCAGTCTCATCTATAAAAGATCTGATTATTCAGGTAGTGTGCTGTTGCAGTCCTTAGGCGGTAATTCATGAATCTTTGATTCTCTGCTGTATTAGTTTTGCTTCTGGTAAACCAGAGAATTTTTATTAGCATCCATTTGGTAACAAAGTATTGTGGAAGGCTGGAATAATACAGTGTAATTTGTATGAGTATACTAAAGTACTGATATTGATCAAGTATAAGTACGGATAATTTCTGTAAAACTCTTTAAATTGTTTTTAGAATGACCATATGAAAATGTCATTTTCAGTGACAGTGAAAATGAGAGTTGCTTAATGCAAAATTTTTTGTATTCGTATTATTACTCTTACCTTTTCTAATATGTATAGACATTTCCAGTACTTGAGCTGACATAGTTACTGTGAAAGTTAACATATTTGCATTTACTTGCATTGAATTTGAACATTTATTGTCACAAAAATTGTCTTCAGTCTTATTTCAACTGCCTCCTAGGGTACGCTGTGATCAGTATATATTTAAATATATGTGTATTGGTTTTATTCTGCTGCTAATTACTTTTCGTTATGCTGCACTATATCAAAGCACAGACCTCAAACAGAAGTTTGAGAAATATTAAGTACTTTTCAGGATTTCATCAGGATTAATAGCATTGTAATTACATACACTAAACTCAACTTTCCAGTACTGTTCTAAAATACGTAAATGTTTCTAGTGAGAATCAAATCACTGTTTTCTAAGTGTTCTTAAATTGCCAAACTAACTAAATTTTCCTTCATTTTCACTCTCCCCCTTTCTGTATTCACCTCTCTCCCACAGGTAAATTTTTATTCATGAATAAATATAGTGTTTATCCACGTATTTTTGTGTTCTTTTTAGAATAAAGAAAAGATATGCGTAGGATTCTTCCAGTGTCCGTGTTTAACTGTAGTGTAGGTATCATTTCAAAATGCTGTCTAATTCTTCAGGGTGTTCAGAATGTATACAGAGCCTTCGGTACATGTAGTGTTTAACATGAATAGCAATCAAATCAGTTTTCCTTTTTATAGTAAGTATTGAAATTGCTTGTTTTTTCTTTCCATAAAAAAAAGATTCCAGTAGCTCCAGCTGTGCCTGCTGTTAGCTTGGTTCCACCTGCATTTCCTGTCACAATGTCTGTCCCTCCTCCTGGTTATAGCGCAATTCCTCCTCCACCCTTCTTGCGTGCGAGTTTCAACCCTTCACAGCCACCTCCAGGTAAGTTAGTAAAAATGAAGTTGAGTATGTAATGAGTATACTTAGTTTGTGTGCTTCTGTATACATCATGCTTTGTATAGTTTTCCGTCAGCTACTGGTTACTCTTTAATCCAGTTGACCTTTGAATCTTAGATTTCACACTATGTCTAACTTGGTATTATTTTTACCTTAGTAATTATTATGTTGAGAATAGGAATTACAGCATTATTTTTTTATATAACTTTGATCAAAATGAAAATGTAAAAATCTTTAAGATCAATCTCTCTTTTGAAAATTTTGAAATTCTTAATTTTCTTCTTTGGATACCACTGGCAGAAATAGCTTCTAAAGATGCACATGCGCATCATCTTTAGTGAAGATTGGGTTGCTTTTGAAAGCAAGAGCTGTACATTTCTTCCCGTACATTTGTTATTTACTATTCTTCAGTGATGCAGCTTTCCAGGGTCAATAATATAGGCAGGCTTTTACAGCAAAACTTTTTTTGCTTTCCTTGTAATAATTTGTCATTTTTTTCCATTTAGGTTATATGCCTCCCCCAGTTCCACCTGTGGTTCCACCGCCTGTTGTCCCACCACCTGTTGTTCCGCCGGTTGTTCCAACACGTAAGTTGGAGTCTTCTAATAATTGTTTATGTGTTATGAAAAGCTCTTTTTTTTAATACTGCTTGTTATTTAATCAAAAGCAAGATAATCCTGTGTAATAGAAAATAGCAACACAAAACTTTGTGTTTAGCTGGTGTAAGCAGGTATTGAGAAAAAGATTTACAGAGCTTTTCAATTTGATGGCAAAATGATACTTACCCTGGAGTTCACGTGGAGAAAGACAAGTTATAGTTCAACCTGTCTGTAAAAGATGTAACTGTTATTGAGCTATTTGATGGTAGTCACTGAGTAATTTATGATAATTTATTTTTTTAGCCTTTTAACTAAATGTATTCATTTAACATTTAAAACTATCTGTAATATTACTTAGGCTGCCTGCAGTTCATGGTCTCTACAAAAAAATTAAGTATTAAAGTGCTGATTGAGGATAAGAAATTATTACCAAAAAATGTTACTTAGGGTAATTAGTTTCACTTATTTTGATGTATCAGCCTGACCTTTGCCAAGCTAATCTTGAAGGCTTGAATATATGATTAGTGTGATACACTTGTGTTATTTTTCTGCAGCTTTGGTACAGCCTCCATTGCCAATTGCACAAGAGACAATGAAGGATGTTCCTTTTACTAGCCTTGTTCTACCAGTTGGCACAGTTACTAGCAATCTAGCTACTCCAACATTATCTGCTGGAAATGTTTTTAATCCTCTGCCAGTCAGCAAACCAGAATCAGATGAAAAGGGATCACATCTTGCAGACCTTCAGATTTCTTCCAGTGAAAACAATAGATCTGGTAAGAAATGTCTTCTATTGTCTGATATGATCACATATAGGAAACATGCTTCTGAAGTGTTTCTTTGCAAATTGTAGTCCATTGCACTAATAACTATAGAGTAGGAAGTTTTGGGCTGGGTATCATTTTTAGTTTAAGTTGGAGGAGTGGTGGGAACCATCTTTGTCATCATCTGATCATTGATTTCTAGCGGCTTATACTCAGAGTTGTTTTCTTTGTACACTCAAGAAGTAAAGCTGAGACTGAGAGCCCTTTAGAAAACTACATGTTTCTTGCATTCTTGCATTCTTACTATGCAAGTGGCAATTGAAAGGAGCAGGAGAGGGTAGGGTAGTATGACAGCTATAGCTTTACACCAAAGATTTTAATACTTGCCTTGCATAAATTGGGTGATGGCTGTGGGGTTTCTGGATATTAAGCTGCTCTACATTCTTTAATATGTAGAGACTTTAATTTCTGTATCATAATGTCCATTTATCACCAATGTGACTAAAGTCATACATGTTCACTATAGAAACTGAGATAGACCTTGTCAGCAGTATCCTCACTGAATGCATTAGCTGAATATGAATCAGGCTCTGTTTTGTTTTGAATGCTATGTGTTACACTGGCATTTTTTTAACTCTTCTTCTTGTTGCTGCATTTTAGTGCAAAATGATGTTTCGAGTAGCTCTGGACTTGTTGGAGGAGTGCAGCCATGCAGTGTCTCAAGCAGTTCTGGCCTTACTGGAGAAGGGCAACCACCCAGTGTCTCAAGTAGCTCTGGGCTTGCAGGAGGAGTACAGCCACCCAGTGTTTCAAGCAGCTCTGGACTTGTAGGAGGAGTGCAACCACCAACTGTTTCAAGCAGTTCTGGTCTTGCAGGAGGAGTGCAGCTGCCAGCTGTCTCCAGTAGCTCTTCTCTTGCCGGCGGAGTTCAGCCAACCAGCGTCTCAAGTAGCTCTGGACTTATGGCTGGAGTGCAACCACCAAATGTATCAAGTAGCTCAGGGCTTATAGCAGGAGTGCATCCACCCAGTGTCTCAAGCAGCCCTGGCCTTTTGACAGGAATGCAGCCACCCAGTGTCTCAAGCAGCTCAGGAGTTCTGGCAGGAGTACAGCCGCCGAGTGTCTCTAGCAACTCCGGGCTTCTCATAATGCCACCACCCAATGTTTCAAGTAGTTCTGGACCGATGGGTGTGCCACCACCAAATATTTCAAATAGTTCTGGACTTCTGGCAATGCAACATCCAGCTGGGGTTCCAAATATGCCTCATTTAAATATTAGTAGTCAAAGGATGCCAGGAATGCCTCTTATAGATATCCGTCCAGGCCTGATGCCCCATTCACCTGGACCAAGGTTTCCATTAATGCAGCCAGGAATGCCACCGCAGCGTAGTATTCCTCCTCCAGCAATCCTTGATCCATCTCTTCACCTGCCACCTCGAGGTCCTTTTCCTCCAGGAGATATTTTTAATCAAACAGAAAGACCTTTTGGAACACCAGGAAGACAAAATATCGACAACATTTCTAATCCAGAGAAAAGATTACCACTTGGAGGTGATAACATTCAGCAGGAAGGAGACAGAGATTATCGCTTTCCTCCAGTGGAAAACAGGGATAATCTTAACAGACCATCTCCAGTGGATGTCAGAGATTCTGTTGGGCGACCACCAGTTGATCCAAGAGAGAGTGTAGGAAGGCCTCCACTAGATGGAAGAGAACACTTTGCAAGACCGCATGTAGAAATGAGAGAAAATTTTGGAAGGTCAGGTATCGATAACCTTGGTCGAAGAGAGCATTTTGGTTTCAATTCAGACAAGCACTGGGGACAGAGAGGAGATTATGATGAAAGAGAGCAACATACCTTCCCTATTTATGGTGGCCCTAAAGGCTTCCACGAAGACAGAGAGAGATTTCGGCATGTAAACTATAGATTTGATAGTAGAAGTGGTCCCAATTGGAATAGAGGATTTGAACAGGATGCTCACAGAGATTTTGATGACCGCAGAAGACCCTGGGAAAGACAGAGGGATAGGGATGACAGAGATTTTAATTTTTGCAGAGAAGTTAATGGGAACAGGTTTGGAAGAGACAGAATGTCAAACAACTGGATCCCCCCTCCACATCCACGGGTTTTTGAATATTTTGATGGGGCCACTTCCCAGCGCAAAGTTGATAATCTGCCCCAGGTAAATGGTGAAAATACAGAGACAGAAAGTCAGCCACCAACTGCACAGGTGCAGGATGATCCTGAACTTTATGAAAAACTGACATCTTCTGTCGAGACGAACAAAGAGAAGAGTGACACAGAAGCTGATATAGAGAGTGAACCAGTGGTAGAAAGCACAGAAACTGAGGGGACATAATCATCACTCAGTAGGTAAAAGATACCTTTTGTAAAGTTGTCATCTCTCTGTAATAGATAAATGGCTGACTGGACCGTAGCAGTTCACTTTTGTCTGCCAGAATTAAGTTAATCTGATGTTCATGTTCATCTTTCACTTAAATAACTGTACAACTGACTTGTATAGAACACTGTTCTTAATTTGAACATGGTAGGTAAACTTTTTTTTTTTTTAATTATTTCTCTGGTAAAGCATAAACTTGCCCCCACTTGCTTTTAATTTCACAAAGATAAAATAACAGCTTGTCAAACAAAGACTTCCTATGGAAGAAAATGGAATTTTTTAGATACTACCCTTAGGTTGGCTATTGCAATTGTTATACTTGAAAACAGGTGCTGGTGTATCTTGTCCGTGTTTTTAGGCTGCTGCAGAATTTTAAAGTATAGACAAAGCTGGGATATTTTATGTTCCTACAATTCGGCAGAAAAAGGAATGGCCCATGTTATTAAAGGAGCATAATACAGAGATTAAAAGTGATTTTGTAAAATCGACACTATAGTCTCTGTTTTCTCTAAAGTAAGTGTTTGTGATTTGTTCCTCGTACTGCAGTGGGTTTAAAAAAAAAAATGAAAAAGTACATTTTAATGTTGGGTGCATTTTGTTTTTAGATGCCAATAAAGCATATTTGTTTGATAACAGTGTTCTAGGTATTGTATTTTTTTAAAAACCTGCAAGCTCTAAAAACTTGGAATCAGCCATGATATGTTCTTAGTTGTTGCAAAAGGTTTATATTACTTCTGTAAGACCAATGCAACAGTTATATGTTCAAGAAGCATATGGTTTTTACATTGAAAATCATGCAGTGATATTAGTTTATGTAACTAATATGTATGTAAATATTTGTGTAAACTGTTTGTAGATACCACTTTTTCTGTGCGTGCCTGTGTATGTGCACGCACTCACAGAATATTGTAGACAGTTCAATAAAACTGAAATCAAACTAGGTTGTAAAAATTTGCCTTTCACCTTCTATAGGTAGTGAGATAACAAAACTTCCCTTCACAGCAGTACTGTCAAGCTTATATTTACTTTCTTGTGCTCATTGTTACAGTGTTCTTACTACTTCTAGAAGGTGGAACATGATATGCTGTAAGAGTATACAGTAGGATTTTAGCTTACTTTTTAAAATGCACATATGCATGAAGCCAAAACTAAAGCAAATATTGCATTGTCTTATTTTGTAACAAATTTGGTATTCTGGATAGCTAGTGGTAGCATTCAAGTACTTTGTGGTTATTTCTTTTTAGTGACTCAAAGTCCAGAAATGTTGCACGAAAAGTAAAAAGCTGTTGTTGGTCTTAAAAAAACCTACATTTTTTTTAACAGAAATAAGGGGGGGCTTTGTCTTTTGATGGCTTAATCTTGAAGTAGAACCTTTTACTAAATCTTTGAGATGAGTTGGCTGCTTAAGTAAATTAGTAGTTCTATTCTCTCCTGTTTCACCTGCTTTGCTGCTTGTGTATTCTCTAAATTGGTGGTGAAAGATTTGTCTATAGGATGATGTCAGTTTTCAGTTTGTTCCACTCAAGTGCATTTCACCAACTTCTTTCAACATAGCATTTGTTAAAATACGTGTCTGAAAGCATCTTTTCACTTAGTTTTGAGAAGGTTGTTTTTTCTCTTGCATAATAGGATCCAAGGGTAGATTCTGTTACATTAAATGCCCCTGTGGTAGAAGAAACATTTTTAGCTCAGATCAGAATTTTTGATCTTTAACATTAAAGTGGTAACGTGCAAGTTTTAATTCCCCTTCTGCTTCCCCCAAAGGGATGAAAGTATGAGAATGTCACGTGTCATAAGCATGCCTTTGAACGTAGAAGCAAGTTACGCATGCCTGTGTTGTCCTCTTCCTCTGGGAGGTAGGGTATTTTTTCATGCTGTGTCATGATTCATTCTTTCAATTACAGGGGCTTTTTATTCTGGATAGTAAACAAACTGTCAGCTTAATGAAGGGAGCCCTTTGAAAGTGTGGACTTTAATGAATGATTCTTTATCTACTGTGCAAGTAGTAGTAATTAGGATGTAGCAAGGTATGCATTAAATAACTATTGCTTTTTAATAGACCTTGCTGATGTGTTTATTACTGGAACATGTCTCAGGAGATGAGATGAGCAATGTTTAAGGTAAAAGTACCTTCATGGGCAGACACTGGTTCAAAGAACTTGAGTGATGCTGCTGCACCACTTACTGGTAGTAGTCTGGTCAGGTGGAGATGGTTGTGTGAAAGTCCAAACGCGCAAAATAGCCATGAGGATATTCTATGATCTTAAGGGATTTTATTTTAATATGTGCAGTTTCAAAAGGCTCAAGTCATAGACCACATAAATACTCAGAATCAAACACATATTGGCAGTAGCTTTTACTTTTCAAACATTTTGTTAATTGCCTCTTTAAAACTGAAAGTTAATCTGTTTTTCTTCTTCTAAACTGGGACTGGCAGCATGCTAAATTGCTCATAGTATGAAGCTTTAGGTAAATTACCAGGTGAGAGATGTTATACAATTTGATTGGTAGTGATATAAAACGATGTATGATTTGCTGATTTTTTCATCTTTGTTAATATCTTTTAAGCATTAATAAATTGGCTACTGTACATATGTGTTACACCATCAATTTCTAATAAGTATTTTATTTTTGTAGAATAAAAATTTGTTGTACAGTCTTCAGTTGCATTGTGTTTACAGCTAGAACTTTTTAATTTCTTATTTTATTAATGTAGTGTGCAAATATGACCAGAATAGCCATATTCAGAAATTTGGAAGGGACTTAGTTTTGTAAGTTAAGCAATCATAAACCACCACATGCACTGAAAGCAGCTGTCCTGTGATCCAGATCAGTTCTTTGATGTGGTTCACTGCAGTGTCATGGAATTTTTGTTAATGCAAAGGAAAGAGTGAGATTGGGACTGAAAGAAGTTGGGGGCCAGAGATTTGGGTAGCAGTTCTGGCTTATGCCTGTTAAAGCTTGCTCTAGTGATGAAAGGTGTCAATTCTAGCAGCAGAAGAAAGCTGATCTACTATTTGCATAAGTAACACACATATTGACAAATGTTTCAGGTAGCTTTATAGGCAATACAATATATTTAGGCATACACATTTACTTGAAAAACTTATGCATTAGTAACTTGTTTGATGTATTTATTACCTTTTTAAACAGCCTGTGATTCTGACCTTACACCATACTGTATTTGAGTAGAATGCTACATCCCTAAAGATTACAAAGACGAAACATAGCCTTCATTTCCTCTAAGGACATGATTTCTTTGCTGAAGCCTTTTTCTGTGAAATATTGGTACACTTTCATTTTTATTTGTGGTGCTTCATGTTGTTATTACAAACTCAAGGGAGTAGATTCTGTTAGATTCCTTTGCTTAAGTAGAGTACCGTACCATTCTTCAAGCCATTTCAGTGATTTAAGCGACTATTTATGAAGTCAAGGTACTCTTACCCTGAATAAGGCAAGACGGGAACTCTATAATCAAGCCTGTAGTGTGGTATGCACAGGCATTACTTAAGCACAGTTGGAAAATTATCAAATAAACTGTCTGTAGAAGGTATTTATAAAATAATCCAATTTATTGCAGAACTCTCAAAATACAATGACAGCGGTTTTGATGGCATGCAAGGATACTTTATGTTGGTCAACACTCAAAAGTATGCATTTTCTTAGTTCATGTTCCTCTAACTCAAATCTTTGGGTTATTTGATTTTAAGCTGGTAAAAATGGATAGCAAATATAATTCTTTGTATTTTCAGTAGTGTAAACTTAAGATAATACTAAGGGGACTTATTTTGTCTCTTGATAAAGGGAGTTGAGCAAATATAATTTAAAAACGTATTCAGAGTATCAGGAGTCATCAGGAGTAACTAGGACAATTTTTGTTGTTAATTCAGGTAATGAAAAGATCTTTTTTTCCCCCTGTTGACAGCTATTGTTTATTCTTCGAATTTTACATTAGTCACGATTTCCTTTCAGGTGCTGAGCTTTCACAAGTAAGCATGTACTGTGAGGCCATTGACATGTGTAGATGAGAGATTGATCTAAAAGTCGTAAAGGCAGGATACTTTTTTAAATTTGAAGCTGTTTATTTGAACAAAAATGATAAAAGCTTATTTCTGCCATGTTGCTGTACTATGTTCGTTCACATCAACAGAAACTTTACAGTGGCAAAGAGAATATCATAGTGCAGGACTTTCTTAATTGTAACTAGTCTTATGTTTCTCCTTGAAGGGTCTTCCTGGTGACATTATTCGCTCCACTTAGCCTGTACAAGTTCTTTGAGTACTCAAACATTTTTAATTTTAGTAACGTGTGCCTATTTCATAGTGAGGAAAAGTCAAGTAGAACTACTAAAAAGAGAATTTATTACATCTCTTTAGGAGTAATAACTTCCAGGAAGGGTGGATAGGATCTGAAAAATGATTCATGTCAGTGATGGGATGGCACGAAAATCTGTTAAGGTTTCTTTTGAAGTGGGCAAGCTGTAAAATTATAATTGCCATAATTCTCATATTCCTTTCTATGTTACACAGACCTGATGAAAAAGGGTAGTCTCTTTGAATATCCTGATCTTAGTCTCTTTTAGATCCTCTGCTGCCAAAGATTGGAGGAGTGGAGGAGCTAGTGGTCTGAGCACTCTTAAAAATCTTAAAATAAACCGGTTGTTAGGATATGTTGTGCAGTTTAAGATGAATGTATTTTCTCTTTTTGAGAAGTTTAAAATGCATGGTTCAGTACTTACATAGTAACAGTGATATTAGCGGTGCCACTGGTTTACTAGTGTTATTCTGTACTTCGTCAGTTTTCTCTTTTAAGTTAACTCACTAATTTTAAATTTTCTTTTCTTATCAGATGAAATCATACTAGTGCCCTCAGACAAGAGACTCTTTTTGTGCTTTACAAAAAAACCCTAAACCAAACAAAACTGGTCAGAGAGTAGATTGGTTTAGATGAACATTTTTTCCTTCCTGATTTAATGCTTTAATATGGCAACTTTCCTCCTAAATGATTATGTGTTACATAATTATGTGTTACATCATTTCCTCCTAAATGATCTGTGTTACAGCGGATATGTGTCCACATTAGCGTGTATTAAGCTTTGTGTTGAAATGCAGAAAAAATGTGAAATTCTTAGAGGTAGATGACTTGTTGTGTTTCTAAAACTAAGGTAAACTACGCAGTCATATTGATTTGTATACTGGAGCATTAGAATTGTGTTGGAGTGATACAATCATATACAAGCCAGTGCAAAAAAATCCTTAAAAGGTGAAGAGTATCAAGTGGATACAGAATTGTTAACTCAGATGTAGATTGGTGGGATTCACATACACCATAGATGCAGGGACTTTGGATCTGAATGTCACTTCCACCCTGAATTATAATTACATCTGGGAAAATAAGAAGTGTAGCTTTTTTTTCTTGGTAACACCAGGAATTAAGTAGAAGTAATCTTGGTGTTTGAAGTCCTTCCTAAAATTGTATGAGCCTTTATCTACTCAAAGTAAGCTCTATGATTGTCTCTTTAGTTGGTCAAGGGAAAAAATTACTTTAGAGTTATGCTGTTTCTGAGGTAATCAGATCTCATTCAGCAATGCAGTGAAATGCCATTTTAAGTTTTAAATGTAGTTTTAAAGTTATAAATGTAGTTTTAAAGTTTTAAAACTTAAGTGCCTTAAATTTTTTCCTGTACAGTATGACTAAGAATATAGGTGATTCAGTGTTGAGAACCTTATTTTTCAAGCTATCCGTGATTAAAATACTGAAAGCAGATTGAAATGCTTATTAATTTGGAATGTTTTTATTTATTGAAAGCAAAATAATGACATCTTTTCAAATTTCATGTTGATTTGAAAAATTCATCACATTAAAAGTATGAACATGATGGGCTGTAACAATTATGAATTGATAAAATGAGGCACCCCTTATTTTTATTAGAATGTAAACCCTTGAAGTTATTAGGATAAATATGTAATACAAAATACTGAAATGTAGTCTTTAAGTTTTGTGTACATGCTGTCTGCAATTTCTGTGTGTACACTTTATGCATGCTTTACACCTGCAATCCTCACTGCATAGTCAGAAAACAGGAAAATTGTGGCAATCAGGAAAGTGATGTGAAATAGCAAGTTCGAGCAGACACCAAAAATGCGGTACAGATTGGATCCATATGTAAAATGTGAATAGGTAATGTTGTTTCAGAGGCAATAGCTTGTTAGTCTAATTGGAAATTGGGTAAAACCTCAGTTATAAAGCAAAAATAAACCTTCCTTTTTTCAGATTTTAATAAAAGTTATTTCACGCATTCTGATTAAATATTCATGAATTAACAAGCAAGCATCCAAAGATTTTACGTAGTTAGTCCTGAGAATTTTTCTTAATGTTACTCGTACCTGAATTAAAACAAAACAAACAAAAAATCCCCAAGAACAACAACAGCTAAACTAATACAACAAAAACCCAAACCAACTAACCAAAAAAAAAAAACCAAACCAAACCAAAACCAGGATGGTCTAAATATATTTGTAAGATGGTAAGAAGTAAGGTGATACAAATGTTAATATACCTATTTGGGTATTTTTAAGTTTACCTGCCAAATCTAGATAAGAGTATGATAAAGAACTATCTCACTTGCAAGGAATGTGCTGAACTGAGGTGTTAGTGTAAGAGCCAAGATTTTTTTAATTCCTTGTTTATCTCCCAAACCAAATATTGACCTTGTTCAGGGTTCCACTCTGAATGTTGACTAGAGATTATTCTGATGAATGCATATGTATTTTGTCTAATATGTAGTACATCGTATGTATTACATCACTGTAATATAGACAGCTATTGAGAAGTTAGGAATGATGTTTGGGGCAAAACCGTCAGAGAAATCAAAAGAGGAAATTACTAAATTGTGTGAACCATCAATCTGAGACATAGTTATTGAGGAATGTCTGTTTGGTATAGAGATACCATTTTCTTTTAAGCATCTCAGTAGTTAAAAGGGTGCACTTCATAATAGTATTCTAGTTTGGAAAGTCCTAGCTTACAGTATCATTTGCTTTCTGCTATCTTTAGAAAATGTAATAATTTCCATCAAGAAAATCATATTACCTTTCATGTTGTTTCTAGAGACCTTAAAATAATGCTGCTTCAGTCTTACTACTAAACCAATTTGTGGTATACAACCTCACTCATTTACTAATGGGACACTGCTATTAGCTTCAGGGGATCCAGAATTTCAAATGCTTTTTCTTGCATGTCTCTGCTTTCTTCTTCAGCGGCCTTTAGAAAAGCAGGTGGTAGAAGATTATCTGGTTCTAGTTTCATGGATTTTCTTCTGCTTTTTAAGCCCAAAACCTTCTAGGGGATAACTTTTTATCTTTCAAATCCATTTCCCTGTGTAAGTATTTATGAGCAGGCAGCCCTAATAAAGATGGTTTTGAGATTCTGTGAGTATGATGGAATAAATTGTACAAAATGTCTGAAAAAAAATGGCAAGTGCTACACTTGTCCTGTGCAAGGAAGGAAATTCATGGAGTGAAAGAAAGTAAGCAAATTAAAGCTAGTCAAGGGCATTGGTTTTATCTTCTAGTTCTCCCCAGATGATCATACTCTCTTAAGTAGATCTTTTCACTGCATCACGTAGAGCAGCCCTGTAATAGATGATCACTGTTCTTTTTTTAGGATCCATTATGTCTTCTAGATTTCTTTACCCCATTTGTTTACTGCATTTTTTGAAAGGTTGTGTTTTATTTAAATAGCCTTTTTCTTCGAATGATTTAAAGAAAAATAAATGCACTAGGTTAATAAAGTTTTCTTACTTCATTTTAGAATGTGCTGCCTAACTCTCTTCAATAAATTTCCTTCTCCAATGAAAAGTTCTTACATTTCTGTATTAACCAGAATAGAAATAAGAATGGATGACATGTAAAAAAAGAAATAAAACTTTTATCCAAAATCATATATTTTTGTCATGATAGTCTGGTTCCAGCATCTTCAAGAACATAACTAAAACGGCATTTTTCACACCACCTAGTACTTTATTCTGTCTCTGATACTCAACGTGGAAAGTCATGCACAAGTTACGAGTGACCTCAGGAGCTGTCCCATGCAACACTTGCACACTAGGGAATGCCAGGGTTTTGCATTCCCCTTCTCTGTTCCTTACCTCGTCACTAGATGTTTTAATCTTTCTTATTCACAGTGAAGTAATTTAACCAAGAAATTGTCTGAAAAGTATGAATTTAAGTTTTCCAACTTTGAGAATCAATTTGTATCTCATGTTGATACAGAAAAGCAAGCAAACACAAATCAAAAAGGAAGAAGTTTGAAACCAATTTTCTAAACATTTCTAGCACTTTATGGGTAAGAAAACAAGACCCAAGGAAAGTTTGCTAGAGAACTGGAAAGGTTTTAACACATAGTTTGTCTTACCATCTTATTGGCCTTTTTTTAAAAGTCATCTATTTGAAAATTATGTCTTCTTAGAGGTCCTTCTAAAAAATTTCACTGTTGTTCTGTCTCATTCATCTTTCCAAAACTGAGACCTATTAAGCATCTTATTATACATCTTTGAAATGATATATCTTGTCTTACAGTAATTGTCTAGCATTGATTTGAGCTACATACCACAAGATGCACAATACATTAGAATTTATTATTGTTGAATGATTGATGCTTGTGTACATACACATTTAATAGAAGCTTCTGGAAAGCTTAGCTGCAGCATTTCCTGTCTGCACCATAGAAAGGGAAACACAGAGTACAGTATGAACTTTTCCTCTTGCTGTACATGTTACACTCATGGTGTGCCTTCAGCCCCTGCATCTGTTTTGGCTTCCACTCCTGCTGTGTCAAAGGACTCAGAGTTAGACATGGGTGTGTTCATGTGTAGATTTAAGTGCACATCATCTCTGAAAATCAGGTGTATATTTAAATATTAGATACTAAGTTAGGTTTATAAATCTAGCTTGCTATAAAACATTGGGTTGCTTACACCAAGTTCTACACTATGCAATTGGTAGGATCTTACTTTTTTAGTAGCTAAAATGAAATAAAATATTCCTGTGTACATATGAAAGGTTCAAGAATATGAAACTTTCAGTCTCTAGAAAATAGTGTTCAGGTGGACTGTGACAGACAAAGCCTTCATTTTGGCATTTGGCTAGAGTAAACATCTACCACAACTTTTCATCTCAGGCTATGAGGTAAAGCAGGAAGTGAGAACAGCTTGAGACAAATCACTGTGCCTTATGTGTGCACAGGTGGAGACCTCAAGAGTGCACTGGGCTTAAGCCATGTAGATACAAGGCTCATCCTCACCTGAGGATCAAGGTTTTCTGTCTGAGCCACGATAATGGTATTATTATAGCAGGCAGCAGAATAGTCTTTTTATGCTGAACTTTGTCACATGGTTTATAAATCGAAGTATTTAAAGTGTTTGTCAAGTTAATCGTTGCTGGGAAGTCAGATTTGTTAACGAGATGCTCTACTTGAACCCTGCGACGAGCAAGAAAGTTAAAGATGGTTAAACCACTGTAGGTGCTGTTTTGAAACAGAATTGTGTCTGAGGATATTGTAGGTATGCGATGCCTACTTCTAGGTCTCGTTTTCTGGGAAAAGGTCATGGGTTAAATTCTGAAACTTTCCAGGGTTCTGATCTTCTGAAATTCCAGCAGTAGGTGGATATCTCAAATATACCATTCACTTGCATTTGCTTTTCCATTCCTTGTGTTGTCCTGACCATGCTTGGTAACAATTGGCACAGAAGTGCCAATCATCATCATCATCACTGGTCCTAAACAAAATGTTCCTAAGTTTTCTTCAGTGTCCTTTTGAATACTGCTGATGCCACTGTTCTCCATTTCTAAAGAGTCTGAAATAGAAAATTTGGTGGATTTTCATACGGCACAAAATCTCTCCTGGAGTGACAGAATAGTTCCCCAATTTGTATTTTTACTCTCATTTCTTGTCTTTGACAAAAGCTCTTTGCAGTAAGCATTTCAAAGCTGAGCATTATAGCATGGTTTCCAGTGTCTTCAATCTGAAAGTGAAGCTTTGATGGCTTTTAAAGAAACAAGTTTCATATACTCTTGCTATTCTTTTATCCTTTTCCCACCAACAGAAGGGAGTAGTGTCCAGCCAGCTATGCAGCCTATGTTCTGAAAAGGGAACATCCAGTGTGTCCAAAAAAGATACTTGCAACTTTGTTGAGGAGAAGCTGCTGGAACATGCAAAAAAAGTGAGCCTGTCTTGCTAGGACTCCTTATCCAGGTTTTGAACCCCTCTTTGCAGCAAGCATGTGGATATAGGAAGATGAGAATGAGCAGCTGCTCCCCTAGCTAAGCTATCATCTGCACTGGGGCTCAGGGACCTTAAATGAACTACAAGGCCAGCAGCTGGCTATCCCTTTCGTGAAGCATGGCCAATTCTGACGTACTTGTTCTGAACACTTGAAACACCAAGCAAAGCTCTAAGTCCTACTATTACCCGTGAAGTACACAGATACTGGATATTGCCAAGTCTTGTCTATGACATGAGGCAAGCGCTCTGTTCCCTATGTGCCTTTTCTGTCTCCTTTAGAAAAAAATCATTACTGCTGTTTGCATGTAAACCTTTTATGATTTCCTGTTTAATTCTCTCCTGCATAAAATAAAGCTAGATGAATACAACAGTGGTGAGAGGAGTTGCATATCCCCTGCTCACGGAAGTAATTAATATAGTCAGAATCTCATACTCTACACCACTTAATGGCAATTAAGTTTGTTGTTTTCAGGTGACAGGTAAATCTTGGATCACAGTATTTCTGTAAACAAATGCATGTGTTCTGGTTGTACAGACTGCAGTATAAAAAGAATTTGAATCAGTTTCTATTCTTTCACCTTTTATCATTTATTCCTTATATGCTGCACCCCTGTATACTGGTTCTATGTACAGTGTGCTCCCAAAAAAAGTAATTAGTGGTAGTTTATTAACTTTCTTCTCAAGCAAAAAATTTTTCTGCATTTATTTCTATCTGAATATATCATAACACAATGGAGTGAGAAGAGGATGTAAAAATGAGTAGCCAAGCAACAATAGAATAGCACAGGAACTAGGAAATCTGTTCTAGCAGGACTGAGGAGTGAGTTGTGTGCAAGAACAGGAGAGAGCTTTGAAACTCAGTCACCTTACCCTTGGTTAACAATGTAATATTTTATTCTGCACTCTAAAATGATTAGCACTTTCATAATCAAATCCATCAAATGGTAACGAGCTGTCAGTGACAGAGCACCATGAGATTTTTCTATCAAGAGATCCTGGTTTTGTGACAATTATAGAAGCTCCTCTCAGAAAGGTGTTAAATGTTGCATGCTCTAAAACATTTTCTGAGCACTTTTAGATTTTGTTAGTGATTCAACAAACTTGAGATTTTATATTCCTTTCTTTAGTGTTTTAGTACTGATTAAATATGCGCTTAATGTATCAGCAGCGACCAAAGGGAGTTTACTGTGGATTTGAAGAATTGTGAAATTAAAGGATTTGTCAGGTTACTGGGGTCTATGCGTATTTTCACTCAGTTATAAAGTGGAATTAGTGCCTAACTAGCTGGGTTCTGTTGAGGGTTAATACTTCAGCATTTTGTTTTGATTTAAGTTTTGGTAATTTCAAACATGCAAGACTTTGGGTTATGTCAGCTTTACAGACCATGGAGACTGTGTTTAACCTGTGAACAGTCCAGAGGAGTCTTGTAAACTAAGGACAGACATGAGGGTAGTAAAAGCTATGTTAAAGGCAAAAAAGTGATTCTGAAAGTAAGAAATGCTGAATCCTGTATTTATGAGAGTAGGGTTTCTTTCTTATTTTGACAGAAACTGTAATGAAAAGCAGCTGAAATAGCTGGTAGGAGAATATGTGGCTTACTTCTAAAAAAAAAAAAGTCATCACTGACTTCAGTTTCTTTGCTAAGATCTGTAAGATTAGTCTATTTGAGTTGTTCTCTTGAAAAAGCACAGGATACTGAAATCTGACCAAATGCTTACTTAAAAGTCTTTTGGAAAAACTCAAGTAGACTTAAGCAACTAATAAGCTACAATACAAACATAGGGCCAGTAATTTGCAATCTGTACTGAGTATCTTTGAGCAAGGGGTGCTACCCAATAATTAATTTTCTTTTTGTAATTTCAAAATAAGATGTTTTTGCAAATACTAATTTCTTTTAATTTTTGAAAGTAATTTTGGTATCTCTTTTTACTGTTGCTTGCAGTGAAGATGGCTTTTCTTCCCTGGATTTTGCTTCTATTTTCTTACATGTCTTTCCTGAGCCGTGGTTGCTTGCTGCTGTGAAACCAGCAGAGGGTGCACAGAACATACGTAGTCGTGGCTGTTTCTTCACAGTCCACTGTGGTGCTGACATGTGGAAACCAGGTAGCTGTCCTCTTAAGTCCTATTCAGGTGAGCTACCATGAGATTTGAATATGATTCTCAAAATAATTCACTGTTGTGCTTTAGCGCACTGTTTTCCGTCTGATTCATGTGTGTACACGTTAACTGAGGGTAGTTCGTCCCCTGTATTGTATGCTAGGCTCAGGGTAATGTACAAGTTCCTACTCACCTGGCCTTTAAACACCTGCTGTAATTAATAGGGATTACACAGTCATCATTTTCACACATCAAAGCCTACTTTAAAGAATGCTGGTGAATTATGGTTGTTTATCACTGTGATGTTTTATGAGAAAAGTCTGTGGAAGCAGATGGTTTTTTTTTTTTTTTTTGACTGACCATAGCAAAACCATTCCTGTTACTAAACTGCATTAGCATGCACAGGCTCTGCTGATGGCTGCCGCTCTTCCACCCCACTCCCATCAGCAAGCCTTGCCTGCTAATTCTCAATTTCTACCTAATCTGGCCTATTACAAAATAGCTCAAGGACTTGGATAACTTTTGAAAGTTTGTGTCCTTTTATGTCCTTGGCTCCTTTTTGTAAGAGTGTTTCTGCTTTGCTTGACCCTGAAATGCTTTTATTGTATACATCAGAGAAGCATGGTCAGGAGATCTCAGTTAATAAATGTAGCTGAGGAAATCTGCTTTTTGTTATCTTTAGAATATTTTTTTTTTTTTTGGCATGTAGAAATGCTTTATTTAACTACCATTTAGTAAGTTTTATTCTGTTGAGTGCTCTTTTTAACAGTGTAGTGTATCATGGCTGGAAGGGGATCAGCCAAGTATGCCTCTAGAAAGAACTGCATAAAAAACTTTTACGTAAACCCATCTGCTCTAGTGGTGGGGGTTAGGATTTGTAGCTTTGTAGATTTATCACAGCTTGTAGTAGGGCAGTTTTGATCCTATCATCTTTTGTAAATTAATCTGATATATTTACATAGACCCTTAATGATACTGGTTTTCTTTGTAGAGTAACTTTTATAGGCTTGCATGTATTTAGAATAATTCATCTGATCCTTCTCTGGACAGGATTGTAGGAGTGTTCTAACCACTGAAATACTGATAGAACTTGTTTCCAGATAGGAATGTTGTAAATTTGTTCATATGTTTTCGATATGTGTGGATAGTGTGACTGGTGAGAGATATGTTTCAGTAGGTAGGTATTTCCATCATTTTTAGACTGCTTGTGTTGTCTTATTATCAACTGTGTAGGAAGTCGGTGTGCTGACAGAGGCGATGAAGTACTACTCCAGAGGAGATCAGCAGCTCCCAATGACAGGCTGCCTTCAAATCCTCTCTTTCTGACAGGGATTCCCTTTTTCCTGGCAGTCATCTCCTGCCTCCTGGCAGGGCTTGCAGGTGTCTCACTGTTCCTTGAGAGTGAGAACTGCTGTAGCGCTTGTCTGTGGAGTCCCATTTATATCTCAGTTTTGATGTCCATGTGCATATCCTACCAATTGCAACAGTTCAGAAATGGGAAAGTAGCTGTAATCTTCCATTTTCAGCTATAAACCAGACTCTAACATCAATCTTGTGAGAAATATTATGAATGCTTTAAAATTCTTTTGCATGGTGGTTTGGTCGTTTATGCAATGAAGTCTAATGAATAATACAGATCTTTGGCTTTAACTGCTTACAAAGTTGATCAAAATGAATCCTATTTATTTTACTACACTCATCTGAAAGATTTCTAAATGCAGTCATTGCCTTCAGGTGCTCTGCTTTAACAGTGAATGTATTGCAATAGTTAATTTATCATACAACATGAAAACCATTTATCTGTGTATTAGTATTTAATAATAACTTACTCAATATTTTTAGTATATTGAAAATGAGTGTGTTTTATGTGTAATTTCATATCTTATTGTAAAATACATCACAGGTACTATTTTCTAAGACATAAGAGGAGTCTTACTAAGTTTAACATGTAGGACCATACGGCTATGGCACTTAAGTGGCCCTCCCTAGTTTAATTTCCATGAGAATTATCTGAGGGGAAGGAAGGAAGAAACAATCTTTAGTTTAGTTTCACAATATGAACCTTAATATACATTTATCATCAGTGTGATACACTTTCATAACACCACTTTGAAGGATTTTTTTGTCCCTCAGTTAAGCACTTTTATCCTGTATTTGATTTTGCTCTTATGTCTGGCTGAGTTTCTAATGCTTGCTTGTTAGAGTAAGTGCCTAATTCTATGAGTTAGCCTGCCATAAAGCACTGAAATATACTCATTAGATCAATTTCCTGTTAACATGTTTCTGCTTTATAATTTCTCCTATTTGCAACTGTTTTTCAAAAGCATCTTGTTTTTCCAGTATCTTGCTGGAATCAAGATCTTTGCATCAAATGCAACTTGATTTTTGTTTATTTATAGCAGACCAAGCTTATTTCTAGCTGAGTTACACTGTAATTAAATGTCTTACTTTGGATGTCAAAGCTTTAAGAAAAATTCTTGTATTATTACTTGTAAGAAAAATATTTCATCATTCCTGTTGAGTCGTATTTTTGTAGCTCTTAGGTGAAAACAGAAACCAAAAACCTGCAGTTGTCCTAAAAGCCTTTTCTTATGGATTTACAGATATTGTCTTATGTTCTTCCTCTCACTCCCCCTTCCCCCCCCTCTCCCCTCACGCTGATTGTCCTTGTAGAGGTAGGAAAATGTCAAATCATCTCTAGATAACTGGTATAGACTCAAGTATTGAAGTTTCTTCAGCCTGCTGAGATCCCTCAAAATGTTTTAATGTTAGTTATCACTTTAATATCAAAGAGCAAGTTTCAGCCTACTTGTGGTGGGGTTTGCTTTCTTAGGCAGTTCTTTCCTGACTCTACACCATGGTCCATTGGCATCTGGGATGCACAGACTGGAAAACAGTGACTTAGGCAGCTCATTATGTATATAATGCCGGCACTTCTTGGTTTTTTTTTTCCCAGATAAACACCATTTCTGCCTCAAAGAATGCTCAGATGCAAGTAAGGTAGCTAAAGTCTGTGATGTCTTTAACTCAGGGGCTGTTCTTACACAACAACATGGGTTCTGCAGGGAAATGCAGTGCCTAATTGCAAGTACAATAGGTTTGAAGTGTAACATTGTACCGACTTACTGTTAGTCTCATTTTTAGTGGCTTGAAATGCCTGGGAGGAGGGGTGATGAAAAGAGGTTGGCACCTAAAAAAGCAAGTGATTTGAGGTCTGCTTTGCTTTACTAAAATCTTAATCTCATTTGTACTAAAATTAGTTTGAGTACAGTGTGGGCCAGCTGAGATTTGCCTTCATGAGAGTGTTGCACCTACATCTGTTTCCTTAATCTAGTGTTACCTTTAATACATTGGAATAGTAGCTGGATTTTTTATTTCGTTTTTTTCACAGTGCTTTGTACTCAGTTCATCAAGAGCAACCCACAGGTTTACTCTTACAGTGTTGAAATGTGAAAAGAAATGCCAGAAAAGTAGAGATTTTAATATGATAGCCTTTGTTGTGAGTGACTGATTTCTTATTCATCTCTTTATTAATATCTTTTGTGGTTCTTCTCTGAAGTTCTCATTCTTTCTGTGTTTTTCCTCCATACTACCATGAATATCTTCTTACTCTGTTCAAGATCAATGTGATTGTAGTATTGCCTACAGCTGCTGAGTATGATTAAAATATGTTCTTTACTGTGAATTGAAGGAAGGAAATGGTCTTGGGTTCAGCTGTGGCAGGTTTTTTTTCTCCTTCCTAGTGGCTGGTGCAGTGCTGGGCTTAAACTACGACACAAGTAAAGAAGAATCTGGGTGTACAACTGGGCTTTTAGAGTATAACTACACTTTCAGTTTTTACATGGGCATGAAGTCTTGTCAAATACAGATTCAACAAGGGTTTTTTTAGAACTGTTGCTTAAAAAATCCGTGTTAGTTGATTTTTGTCATAAACAGTAGGAAGGAAGAACTTTTGCAGTTTTATTTGTATCAGGAAAGAAGGGAACTTCTGTAAGTCCTTTTCCTCTTGTTAGAATCAGTTGTGTGAAGGAGGTGCCAAGTGTACTTTCCACAGAGCAATACCTATATTTGATTCAATAGAGGTTATATTATTTGATTGCTGCTAGAATTATCTTTATCAGGATGGTACAGTAGGACCAGTGCACACATCTGGGCAGGTCTCCCTGCGTGGAGCCAAGGGTAGCAGCCGTGTCATTCTCGACCTCATATTGTTGCTTGTCTGTCTTGGATTCTTCTACTCTGTTGCCATTTGGCCACTGTGTTCCTGAGGGCATGTTGATACAGTAAAATCTCATGTGGTCCCTTTCTCCTGTCAAGAGCTCTGCTTCTGCACTCCTTTTGTAGCAGAGAGAAGGAGAAGTCTCTTGGCTTCCAGATTTTCTAAATCAGGCTGTCCTGCTCCTGTGGAGACAGAAGAGAAGCAGCATTTGAATGCTTAGTGAGCAGCAACTGGAGAGGTGGCAACAGGGATGGCTTCAAAGACAGCTTGGGTGGAGAAGCACTGCAGCAACGTGTAACAGCAGAGCATAAAGGCTATTCTTCACAGTGGAGTCCGGGGAGTAAGGAGATCGATGGGCTTTAGTACAGTCACTTTGTTTGCACGGCAGATGAAGGAATATGTAGGGACATACCCACAAAAACTGTTGTTACCTATGAAAAGCAAGAGACAAATTTCATTGCATAGGTGACTACAAAACAAATGGAAATTTGATTAGGTCTTCAAATATTGTTTACAAATAATGACTGTACATAGAGTCAAAAGGTGAGAATCAAAAATAACTCAAACTTATCACCTTGAAAATAAGATACATAATATTTATAGTTCTCTTAGATGTAAGAAATCAAGACTTGAATATGTATTGAATTATATAATTGCTAAACAAATTTATGTCAATATACTACATTCTCACAGCAAAAAGTATAACAGCTCTATTTAATTCCAAATCAGTATGTTTAGGTGGTTGTTTTAGTTAAAGTAGACCGAGCTACGGGAAAAAATTGAGAGCAAGATTAAATAAATTATCAAAATACTCTTCACTTCTTACTGATTTAAATAGCTTAAAAGTAAAACTAAAATAATTTCAACTTAAACAGTCTATCTGAAAGTAATTTTACTTTTCCATGTTTTGCACTGCCACCGTCAATGCTAGACTTGAGGTTCCCAGGCTTCCATGTCAGGCCACAGCACCAGGAAGGGGACATGAAGCCCAGTGGGTGCTTTCCTTCTCCATGTGCCCATGCTGTGGACATAATTGCTTAGCAGCTCTGTCCACAGTGTTTGGTACATGGGTTGTCCTGGGAAAGCACAAGTTGTCGTAGCGGTGGGGCAGGAAGAAACGAGGAAGTCATTTCCATCTCTCTGTTGGTCAAGTAAATGCAGGTGCGGAAAGTTCTCATTCCTTCTAGAGCAAAGCGCAAGCTTTCCCTGGGGTTTTCCAGGGGAGGGTGTACTGCACAGTAAATAGTATCGGTTTCCAAAGGTCAGCTTTCTTAAAGATATTTGAAGTATTGAGAGAATACTTCTTTTTTGCGTGCTCGTGTCATTGCATTATGAGCCACCCACCCTGCTGTTGCTCATCGACCTGTAACAAAGCCCCAGCAAGGTGATGTTTCCAAAATGAGTTTCTTTGAAACAAAATCTCAGACCTGTCCCCCTGAGAAACAGCTCTCCTGGCAAACTTTGATAAAGCTGCTGCTTCTCATTTTATTTTACAGCATTCCTATCTTTCCTTTAAGACACTTCTGAAAATCTGACAGACAGACCCAGGAGAAATCATAGTCTCATTTGGAAGAAGTCAACAAAATTACTTACTGTTATTTTCAATTCTCAGTCTCCAACATGGCAAACTTTTTACTGGTTAGGAAAGGGATGAGATTTTGAGAGCAGGAACTATGCTTAAACTTCCACCAGAGCATCCCTGCGAATAAGGAAGCTGTTGTCATTGTCACACTTCCGTGCTGAAAGCCAGGGGTTACCTGGAAGTGTGTGCTCGCAGCCCAGAAAGCCAACCGTATCCTGGGCTGCATCAAGAGGAGCATGACCAGCAGGTCGAAGGAGGTGATCCTGCCCCTCTACTCTGCTCTTGTGAGACCTCACTTGGAGTACTGTGTGCAGTTCTGGTGTCCTCAACATGAAAAGGACATGGAACTGTTGGAACAAGTCCAGAGGAGGGCCACGAGGATGATCAGGGGACTGGAGCACCTCCCCTATGAAGATAGGCTGAGAAAGTTGGGGCTGTTCAGCCTGGAGAAGAGAAGGCTGCGTGGAGACCTCATAGCAGCCTTCCAGTATCTGAAGGGGGCCTACAAGGATGCTGGGGATGGAGTCTTCATCAGGGACTGTAGTGACAGGACAAGGGGTAACGGGTTAAAACTTAAACAGGGGAAATTTAGATTGGATATAGGGAAGAAATTCTTTACTGAGAGGGTGGTGAGGCACTGGAATGGGTTGCCCAGGGAGGTTGTGAATGCTCCATCCTTGGCGGTGTTCAAGACCAGGCTGGATGAGGCCTTGTGTGGCATGGTTTAGTGTGAGGTGTGGCTGCCCATGGCAGGGGGGTTGGAACTAGATGATCTTAAGGTCCTTTCCAACCCTAACTATTCTATGATTCTATGTACGTCTTCTAGAAAACGTTCCTATTTTACACTGTTATTCTGCAAACTGGAGCTTGCATGTGAAAGTATGAAAGGAACTGACACAGAAGAGAGTCTGTATTGCTGGAGTTTTTCATGTTTATCAGGGCATTGTGGTTCCCCATTGTTGCTCCAGGCATGTTCTATATCGCAAACAAAAATTTGTTATTCTAAAGCATATCTTAAATATTCAGTGGCGACACAACTAGAGACACTAACTTACATTAACTCAGAGGTTGCTGTGAAGAGCAGGGCTTAGTTATGATAGAAGTTGTTCCTGGACTGGTGAGATGTCTGCCTCACCTGTTTCCCAAATTCCTGCTTGAAGCACTCAATAATTTCCAGTAGCAGTGATGGGCACAGGCCCATCAGCTCTGGTGTCGGGAGCAGACGCTCATCCTGCTCAGCAAGCCTCCCAAGAAGGTGAGGAAGGCACCCCTCAAATGGCCAGGGAGCTGAAGCCAAGATGTCACCTCTACCTCATGATCAGTACCCATCCATAATCATTTCAAGAATGTATGAAGTTAATAATATTGAAAAATATACTGCTCAAATATTAGTTAAAATGAAGCATTTATGATTAGATTAGTTTCTTCTCTAGTAAAGATAGTTTCAAAATTATTAGGCCATTCCTTGTCAGGGGACAGGTCAATGAATTTAAGAAAATTAACAACCAGTTCATATTACAGAGCAGATAGTATGTTTCTTCATTTTATCTTATGTGTAAACTGATGGTGGATGGGATGGATGTTGTTTTGGTAGCTATTCATTACACGGTTGCTTTGTGCATCAGTAGTGACCATCTGAAAGCAATAGTTATTACTTAAATATGGCATGTAATTGAAAGCTCTCTTGACTAATAATAAATGTCTCTGATTTCTTGTCTACTTTGAAAAGTAGATTGACCTGCTTCCCCCCTTGATTATGTTGTTTAACCACTCCTTTTTATGGTTAAATTTAAGGATCCCCTTACTAATCCAGCAAAGCACACTTAAAATGTGACTAGTCTGATCAAAATAACTGGAATTTCTCATGTGCTTAAATTTAAGCACGTATGAGTGCATAGTTGCAGTAGTGCCTACATGAAAAAGGGTAAATAAGGCAAGTATGAAGAAACAGAAAATAATGTAAATGCCAATTGTAGAAAATGGAAAGATAAGTTTAAAAATAGCACTTATGTAAATGGTTATTCGCTTACTTGAAGTAAGCATGACTGATAAAGCAGTGGCAAGTTCTAAAGTCTAATATGTTAAAACACCACTTGTTTGTCCTTTTGTTGAGTTTATGGTTCTGTTTCCCAGGTTTCTGTTTTCCTGATATTTTGGTTCAGGGTACATAAGCCTGTGAGATTATCTGGGTTTTTTTCTAATGAAAAAATTCTTGTCTGCCTAGAACATGCAGTGCCACTCTAATTAAAGACAAAAAAAAAAGAAGTCATTTCAGGAAACTGGGTTGGTTTCGCTAAGTTTCATATTAAAAGTTAGGGAAATGTACACAGAAAATATCGTCCCACCTGTGAGTTCTTACTTGATGGAGTTAACTTCGGTGACTTTCTAAGCGTTTCCATAAGGAAGTTTAGTCCTCTGAAATGCTCTGTGCATTATCTTTAACAAATTATTCCCTGAGATTCTCCTTCTTCCCATCTGCTTTCAGCAGCACTGCACATTTTTCGTAGGAGCAGAAGGCAGATTTTTCATTAGCATTGTGAGATACAATACTTTCCTTGGCTTTTAATTAAGTTTTTGTAAAGCAGTTACATTTTCCAGGCTGCAAGGCTTTTAACTGAGACACATTTCAGTGATGTTTTATTTATGTGTATTAAACCATATTTTAATACCTACAAATGAGTGTTCATAAGCCTGGGTATTGTCTGAGTAAATATCTTGTCACCAAGATCCTTGAAGTTTTAATTACAGTCTTGCTGGTGTGTGAATGCTTTTAGTCCAGTGTAATATTTAGCTTGGCTCCTTTAAACAGACTGAAATTCACAACACTTTTCAAGTCCCTATTGGACAGCCAGGACATAGATGTAAATAGCTACACATCCTTAATTTGATTCCTTATCTCCTTTTATTTTTGTGACCTTTGAAACTGTATTGTTGAATTACTGCACTGTTTAAACAAAAAAGACTCAAAGACATGATTTGTATGGACGTTGCTATGCAGAGTAAAGTTGCATTTTAGTTACCTCCAAAAATCAATGTGTCATGACACTGAAGGATTCCTATGCCGTAATAGATTATTTTTGCTTCGCAGGATATGAAAGTGCCATTTTATTCTTTGCTCTTGAAAAATCTATTTTTCAGCACAGGAAATGAGTACTTCCACCTTTATCAGGTTTCTTTAGCTTATAGTTGTGTAACTATGAAAAGCAATCAGTTACAAGGCATGGTGGTCTGGCCTTCAGTACTAAAGATAAAATGATAATTTCAGTCTCAGAGATTACACAAGTTCATAATTCCCTTACTTTGAGACATCTGTTCATCCTGAGTTTGATACAGAGCACAGTATAAAAGCACAGGTTTTCAAAGACACAAATTTTGTTCCTCAGCAGGTGAGTGTAAATCCCACTGGAATTGCACTTAGGAAGTATAGCAGATTTTAAATCAAAATATTTGATAGTTCCTGGTAGTTGTGCTGAAATCAGCCTATCTAGGGTTAGAGTATCACAGAATAAGCATTCTGTGTGTGCTTATAGATCTGCACTTACATAGACTTTCATGATGGATTTTCCTGTCTCTTTCCACAAAGTGTAGTATTTCCTGTGATCATAAGTTCCCTTTATTCAAGAACCACTCAGCTCTTGCACACACCATCATCTCATTTCTCAAGGCACTTAAGTCAGTACTTAACTTTGTGTCCAAAGATTTTAACTTGAAATAGTTGAAGTACAATGATGAAAAAGGCTGTATTTTTTTTGAATCATGGCTAGTTATACAAATGTGCTGTTTTATCTTTCAAGCTCTCATGCTAAGATATTTGTAAAATAAACCAGTGAAGTTAGGAATAAGATTAGGGCTTTTATGGTGATGGTTAGAGTATTGTGTTTACTGATTTTCTGTAAATTCCTTCTTTTTCCTTGCTTTTCAGAGATCAAAGGGAAGTGCAGTATTAACTTCCATGAACCTTGACCTCTTATTGCATCTTTTTTTTCTCCCTTTTGTATCTCATCATGAATTTGATTTTCCCAGGGTAAAAGCTGTAGTCTGCATTGTCATGCAAGGAGAAAATTTCAGAGTGCTGAGTACGTTACCGGTCTTTACAAGTGATCAAGTGTAACAGCAGATTATTTGACTATGTTTGCATTGCTCTCCATTTCATTTTATTTTTAATGGAGAGTGTTTTGGTTTTATAGGTAATTTTGTTTAAAACACTGACAAGAGAAGTGGAAGTGTTTCACTCTGCACTCTGATTGTGCACACTGTAGTTTAGAAAATGAATTTGCTTCGCTGGGAAGGCTTCAAATCAAGGCAGGGTGCTTTATACCAAACATGCTGTAGTCAGGCACAGGGTGTGTGTAGTACAGGGCAAAAGCCTACAGAGGGACTTCGCAGCAGGTACCTTCACACAGGTACCCAAACAATGCCATAGAATCATAGAATAGTTAGGGTTGGAAAGGACCTTAAGATCATCTAGTTCCAACCCCCCTGCCATGGGCAGGGACACCTCACACTAAACCATGTCACCCAAGGCCTCATCCAGCCTGGCCTTGAACACCGCCAAGGATGGAGCATTCACAACCTCCCTGGGCAACCCATTCCAGTGCCTCACCACCCTAACAGTAAAGAATTTCTTCCCTATATCCAATCTAAATTTCCCCTGTTTAAGTTTGAACCCATTACCCCTTGTCCTGTCACTACAGTCCCTGATGAAGACTCCATCCCCAGCATCCTTGTAGCCATGCAGCCTCTTCCTCTGTGAACCGATGAGCCCCACTTGCCATCTTACATGTGTGTTTGTTTTAGAAAATCCCTGTCAACTTAGTTGAATTCTATACTTCTTAACAAAAGAAAAAAAAAAATTGATAATATTAGTTGGAAGAGACTTGTTGTGAATCCACCAGTGTACAGGTCAAAGCCGCTCCAAGGGTCTGCATGCTTGGGCTACCCTTCTGTGAGGGGACAGGACCTTTCATGCCCTGTTTTCCCTGGTCTTTACTCCTCAGACTCTTCTAAAGGTGGCAAAACTCAAGGGCCTCATCCCCGATGTTCCCCAAATGAACGCTGTCCTCCCCTCTCCCTGTTGTACTAGGATTTCTGATCTTCTTTTCCCAACCTGTGGTGAACCCTTGTGCAGCATAACAGTTTACCCACCCTAACCCAAAAGAGTTTTAGCACCAGCGGCTACTGGCTGTGCCTCCATAGCAGGAACCTCCACAGCACAAGCCCTTGGCACATCACCCCTTTTCTTCTGCCTGCCGTTTGCCTTCTTGAGGTCACCACCTTCATTACCAGCCTGGTCCCTGCCAAGCATCACTACAGCCTTGGCCCTACCTGTTTCTTTTAAAGCCTCTTCAGCTCATTTCTCCATGGGTCTCACAGTGGTGTATACCTAATTATGCTGCATCAGTCCTTATAAGACTGAAAAGGGCTGTTGGCAGCAAAGGTAGAGTATATAAAGGTATGGTTGAGCACGAGCATGTTAAGTAAAAGAGCATGTAGTGGTGACTGAGCGGGTGCTCTCTGGTACTTTTAGCCAATTGAATTAATTAGCTAAACAGAGTTGGTAGGTCCGTCCCTTGTTCTGCAGGCTCCATCCTTCTTGGCAAGCATCTCAAGGCAAATGACAATCGTGCGTATCATGGTATTGAGTCTCTGATGAAAGCTCTGATCTGTGCCTTGTATCTGTGGCTGAGCATGAGGCGTAAGGCTGGATGGGATCTCACACAGGTTCACCTGAGCTGTTTATCCAGTTTTGGAGAGGATCAAGTATACCTCTCCTCATCTTGACAGATGTTTGTCTTAACAAAAATGTTGTCAAACAACATTGCTTCCTGTGACAGCATTACATGTAATACCTGGAAATAACCTGCTGCTGGGCTGATTGTCCCTGTGCTAGAAAGCTCTTCTCAACTGCATTAATAAGTCTTGTCTTTAGCATGATGAGCGTGGATAACAATTAGTCACCATCCTCTTCTCATAACAAACTTTTGCATATTTTAAATATGTTATCATGTCTCCACTTTTTCTAGACTAAACAATCTAATTCTTTCAACCCTCCCTTGTTCTCCATCTGTTACTTTTTTTTTGTGGGTTTTACCTGGACTCCCTCCAAGTTTCTCCTTCCTCTGACAGCCCCATAGGCAGAGCTGGACACAGCATTAACACACTCAGGGCCTTGTGGCTGCTGGTAGGGCAAAATAATTACTTAATTTGCTCACAGTATTACTGTGAGTTTGTATCAGGCTGCCTTTTTCTGCAACTGGATGTCATCCTGATTTATAATTTACTTATAGACCACTGTAACTCCCCTGCAGATCCTTTTTGCAGTGCAGTTGCCTCGCAAGTCTCCTTTCTAAACTTGTGCGCTTGATTTATCGTTCTATGGTAATTTGCACTTCTCTGCGTGGATCTAATGCATTAATTTCAGAACATTCATCCAAATTACTGTGATTATGGTGAATTGTAATGCACTTTTGTAAACTGCTTGCAATCTCACAGTTTTATATCACATCAGATTTTACAAATCTCTCTTGTCACCAAAGTACCAGATCCTCAGATACACAGGCACCAGAATTACAGCTAGCTTGTTTTGAGAAACCCGATGAAAGGCCTGGTTGTGCACTGTTGCTTACCTCTCCTATGAGCAAGCAGCAGTTATGTTGTGGGACGTAGTCAAACTTTTCTTTGCTCATCACTGTGCCAGCACATGATGCCCTGAGGTAACTGACATTTCAGTCATCAAAGGCAACACTCAGATGCTAAATAAGCCTGTGCAGAGCTCCAGGTGACAGCAGCAGTGCTTATTCTGAACTAGTATGGTGCTTCTATGTTGCATTTCTTCTTATAACATATTTGCAGGTTTTTTTCCCTGTATTTAATACTTGTTCTTTTCCCTGTGTCTTTGCATGGTGAATTCTTTGTAGTTCTCCCAACATACTAAGCCGTGTGTACCTCCTGATGCCTTTTAAATTACTCCTTTGGGGCTTTAAGATAATTAAGTATCTCCTGACATAGCGTACTGCTTGCTTACTCTGCACTGGGTTAATTTGCTGCTGTGCCTTTAGTGCTGCCTTTCTGTAGGCTTGTCCTCTCATCTGAACTCTTTTCCCCTTGGATCACCTTTGCCTGGAGGTGTCCTGGATTAGTCCCTGGAGCTGCTGTGACTGCATTCCCCTAGCATTTGTCTGCTATTCCTTTCCTAGGAATCATGAAATCTCTCTTTTTATAATCACTTTCATTTTATTTTCTCTTCATCACTAAATTTTTAACAGTTCTTCTACAAAACTAAAGTTAAAGCTAGAATGCCACCACCTGTGTAGTGTCTTTTATCACTTTATGGCCTGGCAGATTACTTCTTCAGCAAATAACTGAGTATATTTTTCTCCAGGAGAAATGAAAGAGGTGTTTGATACCAAATTTTGTCTGTATTCTGATTTTGAAAGCCTTTTGAGTTTTTATGTGCTTTCATGGAGGAGTTCTTCCATGCAGGAAGCCAATAGAAGTCTGTTTTGGAGGTTGTCTTCACTCCTAGAAGTAGCCAAGGGAATATTTTCATGAGTTAGTAATCTAATGCTTTCTGCAAAGCAATTGCAACTAAAAACCACAGCCTTGGAAGCCTAGCATTGTTTTAAAACATATTCTGCAGCTTTTTTAAATGCATCTGGAAGAAACTTCCTGAGGAAATGTGGATTCTCTGCCTTCAGTATAATGGCAGCTACAAAAAGATGAAGTATAACCAGCTATGACCTTACCCTTGCAACAGGCAGTCAACGTGTAGTATAATAAATATAATCTTCCCTTAGCAGCAAAGAAAGCAAAGCTAAGGCTGACAGGGACTTCTACAACCTATACAAATGTAAAAAAAGAGATGGACAAGGTAAATCCTATGCTGGAGAACACCCAATGTGAGCATTGGTCTCAGAGTGAAAACTTTATGGTTGTCTTCTCTCTTATGGGCTGGACTGAAACCCTGCATCTGCAGCCTTTTGAACAAAAAGGGTGTGTGTGGTTCAGCTACTTGAGCATGTTTCTTGTTTTCTTTGTTTAAAAAATATTTTGTGATAGTTATTTCAGACCTCTGTAAATGGATGACAAATAACCACATTTTAGTTAAAATATAACTTGCTTTATAGCCATTTTTTACCCTGCTATCAATGTTGTTTTCACTAGTGGGTAACAACAGCATTTTTCTTTCTTTGGAGGCTCCAAATATTAGAATTATTTTAAGGGAGTGGTTTTGGATACAGTTTGGATTCGTACTGATGGGTTATATATCATGGGTATTATATAATGCTTGTAATTTAAGCGTCCACAAAGAAAACAAAACATTTATTATATTCTAAGGCATTTCCAGGGAGTGAAATAACTATGATTAAGTGAATAGGCCATTAGCTACCACTATTTCTCTGCTCAAATGCAGCTGAAATAGCATTTCTTTAGTGGTAAAAATATTTGGCAGCACTGCACTCAGAAAAAAAAACCCAACAAAAAAACCCCAAAAAACTTTACAAATGACATTTTTGGAAAGTCCTCTACATTCTTAGGAATCTCCAAAGAAGCTGCATTTAAAGGCACCAGATTCAATTTTCCTAGGCTGAAACTGTTTAAGAAATACAATAAGTATATAATTTAGGTGAATGTTATATTTCAACAATCTTATGCCCACATATGTAGGAATTCAATAATTGAAATAGCTATGGCGATAAGTTTTCTTTGGATTGATCAAGCCTTCTTACTCAGTTATCTCCATTACATTGTACGCATTTACTTCTGGTCAGATGCATTTGTTCTCTGCAGTACAGATGTTTTTCCAACTATTGATATCACTGCAGAAACATGTTCTACAATTAGAGAAAAAACGAATGTTTTTCATTTTATAATAGCAGAATTACTAATGAAATACTGATAGCAAGGTTTTTCTCTTAGTGATATGAACCAAAGAGCATGACCTAACAGTTAATGACTTTTTTACTTCTGGGGTTTGTTAGTTTGTTTTAATGCTATTTTGGCATTCAGATTGTTCTTTTTATTAGATTTTAAATACCTTTTATTACTATGCTTTGTTTTATTTACTCAAAGCTTTTCTTACAGCAAAGGAATTTTCCTTTGTGCTGAATTTTGTTCAAAAGAAGAAATAGAATATGTCTTCAAGGTAAAGCTAAGTGTCTTCAGATTATTTTTTAATATAAGATTCTTGACAGCTTAATCTGATTAGAAAACAGCTATCTGTCTTTCTTTATCTTCCTCTGCCTCAAACAACTTGATACTCTATTTTCTTCTTTGTATAATGTCAGATCCCTTCAGAAATGCTGGTGTTAGTTACAGTAAGAAAAGATTATCGTAATTAGCAAGAATATTTCTGGTTTAAATCCTTTGGTGAACAGGAATGCTATGAATTTGGCTATGTTGCTCTCTGGAGATCCTTGGCATCCAGAGCAGGCTGTGTTCCTCTGCTGACTGGAGCTGATGGAAACTTTCTGTAGATTGGGTGGTCTGTGGTGGAGCTGAGGAACAAAGACCTTAGTTCTACTGACTGTCTTTTTTAGGGGGAAAAAAAAAATATACTGTCTCTGCACAACTGAATGAATTTTATTTTAATTTTCCCGTTTCTTGAAAAAATGGTATCTACTGACAATGGTATATTTGGAAAAGCTAAAGACATTTAGGGGCCTAATGTCTAATGCCCAAAACTAGATTCCACAGTTTCAGTAGTGGGCATGTGCAAAAGGGATCATTTTAAAAGCAGTGGATATCAAGCAAATGCAACTACCATCTTTTAAAAACAGGTTGAAGCCTTTGTTCATCAGTGTTAATGGAGAAGAATAGTGGTGATGGAGATGTTTCTGTGCCTGGGTCTGTATTTTAGAAGAAAGATGGGCCCAGAAACCGGTAAAATACTATTTCTCTTGTCTTCTCCATTAAGATTTCTTTTGGTTCTTGCAGTAGTGTGAATAATACTGCTTATTCAGGTATTGTGGTAGTTATTATAATTATGTATACGGAACTAATTCAGTTGTTTTTCATTAAGAAGGATAGTAAAGCTTTTTTTTTTTTTTTTAAGAGCTAGATTTAGGTATTCTGAATGCCTAAAATGTTATATGAGTGAATGTAGAAACAAAATTTATTGAATAGTTCATCCAGTTAAACTTCCAGTAGGGACTTAATAGTAAGTTGCTGGGAGACTATAGCTGGCATAATAGCAGCCAATAGTCTTCAACAGGTGCAAGAGCCTGGCCTGTGCGCTGAAGCTGTGTCATCCCGTAATTATCATCTCAGGCATTTTTTATATGTTGTGGTATTTGGTAACACCAATATAGGTTCAATCAATAGTTTTACAATTTACAGAGAGACAGCTGACTAGGAAATGGAGTTAATGATCTGAGAGAAAATGACCTACAGGAGGAGTATCTTTCACTTATTTAATGCTGGATGGATCTACCATCAATACAGAGACATTTACAGAATAACAGGAGTATGAGAGAAAAAGGCATTCTGTTTACATAATTTATAAACTTTAAAAGTGACAAAATGTTTTTAGTGCCAGGTCCGACAAGACAGAGTCAGCAATGGAATTATCAGTTTTGTGATCAATAGTAACTAAGGTCACAGAGAAACCACAAGTGATGACAGGTCAAAACTTGCACCTAAAATAAAGTTATTTAGGACATTAATTAAAGCTAAATGTAGATAATTACATTTAAATGTAGACTAGAATTTTTAACCAATTTTCATGATCTTGAAGAGAAGCTCTACACTGCAAGGTTCACCTTTTATGGCTATTCATACATTTCTAATTCATCAAAGATGCAATTCCTACACTACAGCTACCGGAAATGGTATTGCCACTGCAGAGTGGAAACTGCAAAGGGCACCTGGAAAGGAAGCTGATGGTCTCCATTGTGTGGCTAAAGCCAGGCAGACGACATAGTTCTTGGACAGCAGACAGGCATAGACACAGTAAACACATTCATTCTGGAGACTGGTAAAACTGTAGGGGGCAGCTGCCTTTTCCTCATCCACTAAGCAGGTCATAGAGGAGATCAGGTTGGTCAAGCAGGACCTGCCTTTCATAAATCTATGCTGACTTGGCCCGATCAACTCCTTGTCCTGCGTCATGGCACTGAAGGTGATCTGCTCCATAAACTTCCCCAGCACCAAGGTTAGTCTGACAGGCCTGTAGCTGCCCAGATATTCCTTTTGGCCTTTCTGGTAGATGAATGTCACATTTGCTAAATTCCAGTCCACTGGGAACCTCCCCACTTAGCCAGGACTGCTGATAAATGATTGAAAGTGGCTTGGTGAGCCCTTCTGCTCCCTCAGTACCCTTGGGTGGATCCCATCCAGCTCCATAGACTTGTGTCTTAAGTGCTGTAGCAGATTGATGATGACTGTCACTATGTTTCCCCCCACATCCAGTAAAGGATAGAGATTCTTCTTAGCCCTCTTTTCATTGCCAGTGTATTTATAGAAACATTTTTTATTTACTTTTATGGCAGGAGCCTTCAAGTAGTGCATACCATTAAAAAACAGAAAATCTGCTAATTATAGACACAAACCTCAGGGTTATAAATTGGTCATAGAATCATAGAATAGTTAGGGTTGGAAAGGACCTTAAGATCATCTAGTTCCAACCCCCTGCCGTGGGCAGGGACACCTCACACTAAACCATGCCACCCAAGGACTCATCCAGCTTGGCCTTGAACACCGCCAAGAAGAAATATCATGAAGAAATATCAGCTGCAAATTAGAAAAAAAGATATTCTAGCCATCACAGCAATGAATTTCTGGAACAGTAAGCAAAAAGATGATAGAAAAAAAAAACCTCAGACAACTTTCAGGATAAAGCTTGGCCAGTTAATGTAAAGGATTAAGAGGAGCCTGCACACTGAGAAATTTCTATCTCCTGTTCCCCTACTTTGTACCCCTCTCATTCCACATAGCAAAGGACTGTGGACAGTTTTGGGAATCAGCCAGTTATAAGTATTCAGCGAGGTGGGACACAACAGTAAAAAAAGGAAGAAAACACTTCCACTGTGAGAGAGAATTAAAATCTAGGTTTGTTGTTTGTCTCAGGATCTCGACAAGCCAGCGGTATGATGTAGCCCTGACAGAGGTGAAACTCTGGTGTAACCAGAGTGTAAAGAGGTGTAACCCTGAGAGAGGTGTAAAATGCTTGAAGTCCATTTCAGGGTAAACATGCTGATTTCTTTTTCAGCTTGCTTTCTCCATGTTATTGGAAGCCCAGCCATCAGTTACTGCTTTGAGACAGTACAAAGAGCTGCTCTGTGCTACTGCCAGACAATTTGTTAGCTGACTCCAGCTGATATTCAGTGATTGTGCAACGACTTTTTGCCTACTTTGTCCAGTGTGACCAGTTGTGGGAATGCATCAGCCCCACAACTAGGAGGCAGCAGCACCCAATCTGTCTGTTGTTTGAGAGAGATGCCGGTGGTGAGCATCCCCCTCTACCTGCTGGCTTAGACCAGGGGAAGGCAGAGTTTGGGACAAACTACGTTTACCTGGACTCTGGCAGCAAACAGCTCCCTAAATCAGTCACAGCCACTCATAGGCTGCCCTGGATCCTGCAAGGTGATGGAGGTCCAGGTTATGTCAAGGCTTATCCTGCAGGACTGATGCAGCATGGGAGCAGTTGTGCTGTAGACTCCTGGCTCTCCCAGGGTCCATGTGGCTGTGTGGTGGGGATGCTCTAACCATGCATACCAGCTCTCCGCACCTCCCAACACTGTGAACCTATCCCTCACTGCTTTAGCAGAGCACAAAAGGGTTCCTTTGAACTGCCCCTGCTGTGTTTATTGGATGTGCCTTTGTCTTGAAGCAAACCAGAAGCATTCCCACAGTCAAGCCCAGCTGAAAAGCGATTAAGGCTGTTCTTCAGTAACACCCTAAAGTGTTGTTTGCAGTTTCCATCTCACACCCTCTGCCATACTATAGCCACCCTGATGAGTACTGTTTGGCTTGAATGTAGATGGAGTGTTCTAGCAAATATGTCAAGAGCTGGCTCATGGTCAAGATTCAGTCACGTTAACTATGTAGACATACCCCAAAATGAACATATATCTTTGTCTCCCTTGTGGCGTGGCAGCCTGCAAAGCTCGAAGACAGCAAGCTTGCATGTTTGTTGTCTTGCAAATGTTAAACATTCAGAAATTGTGGCTTCAAAAGTCATGAGACTGGCTTTAAAATCTTGAAGTCTCAAAATTAAGGCTCTGGAAATCTCTCTTATTTTGCCTTCTATTTTCCTCAGCCTCTTCTGAGCCTATCAGCATGTAAAACCATATTTTTCACCTTTTCTGTGCAAATAAACTGAAATATGAAAACTCAGATTCTCACATAAGCAGCTCTCTTCAGAAGGAGTAGCTTTGCAGAAAAACATCACACCATGGAGCTTAACAACTCTCCAGAGCTGACAGCGCTGGATTTGATAAAGCCAAGGACTGAGTTTGGCCAGAGTTCACACAGCTGCAATGAGTATATAGTTTGGATTACAGAATTCTTGCTGAAGGAAGATATGTATGGATTGAAAAAAACCAGGCATAGATTATTTGAAAGAAGGGGAAGAAAGTGAAGAAGTCAGAGGTGGCTACAGTTGTTGGTTTGTGCAGTGCAGTACATGCATTTGCAGTCACACACCAGGGAAACTACTGCAAGGCTGTGAAATTCCTCCTCCATCATAGAACTCACCCACTCCCATGAAGAGCTGCCAGATCCTGGCCTGTATTTTGGAGAACTGGCAACTGGATTATCACTTGGTACCCTAATTGGGTCCTAAGTAGAGAATGCAGTGTGCCACTGGACTGTTCATTTCTAACTGATACTACATGCACCACCGTATTCAGTGCAGAAAAGCTTTTAAAGTCAACCAGATTCTAAAATCATGTTGTATAGGATTTTTTCTAATGGTTTCAAATTGTTTTAAAGAATAGTATACAACCACTTTTCTGTCTAGTCTAGGGTCTTCTCTTATTTTAGACTGTTTTGTGTGATTACTAAACTGGCAGATCCTTGTTAGTTTTAAAATATATTTATCAATAATTTCTTTAAAAATTTAGAGATCTTGTTACCCATTGTAATTAAGTGTAATTTGAATTTAGTACATTGTAGATTCCCTTTTTCCTTATATTCTCGATATCTTTATGATGTCAAGACTCTGAGGTATATTCTAATACTTCTGCTTAATGTTTGCCTGTTAATTTGTTTTTTAAAAAAATAAATGTAAGAATCTTTTTTGTTTACAGGAACATAAATAATACAGTAATTCAGATACTCACCATTACTCCTCATTTCTTCCCCCCAAAACCAACTTATATTGAGTCATATAAAACACTATCATAATTTTCAGATTTCCTACTACCTATTTACTTATGACACCAAAATATATAACATCACATTATTTATTACCTTAAAAGAGACTTTTCTAACATCAAGGACAGGGGTATCATAATTCAATTCAAGTATATACAGTCATCATCATTTCTTTATTGCAAAGTCTAAGATATTTGCCTTCAAGGAACAAACAGATCAAGGTATTTCAGTATCAATAGTTACTCTCTACCCATAAACTTTCACTAAAATTTAAAGTCATTTAAATTATGTAGGTTTTATGCTTCTTGCTAACATCAGGAAAAGTTTTGCATTTGCTATTAATCTCTCTCTGGTAACTTCAGCCTTAATTACTCTGAGCATTACTAATTTTCCACCTATCAATCACCATGCTAATGTCACAGTTTTATATACAGATTCCTATTTCTGCTTTTGAAGAAAATGCGTGGGATTCATCTCACTTCACTTTACCCTTGCAAAACATTTACACTGCGAAGCTGACTGTTTTGTCTCTAGCGCAGAGCGAGTGCTATGTACTGGAGGTGGGACACCCACACGTCTCCCAGCTGTATTTTAATACTTAGGTGAGCATGGCACAAATTCTCCTCCCATCACTGACTGACTCCAGATAACTCTGTCTGGGCACGTGACATTTATCATGGGTTTGCTTGCCTAAACAGTAGTGTCTAGTGCCACTAAAGATGACCTGATGGTTCCTATGCTAATAAGGCAGGAAACCTTTAGGGAATCTGAAAAAGCACTAGACACCTAAGCATAGATAACTGAGTCCCTTCCTTGGGTACCCAACTCAGGTGACATGAGTGTATCCCCTCTTGCTGTTCAACATTACTGGAGCGTCTCCCCTGCACGTTGTGTGAGGCTTAAGAAGAGATTTTGTGCAGATTTGAACTGCAGCTCTGTATGCAACTTCAGCCCCTGTGGAAAAGCAGCAGTAGCTCAGGAAAAAGATGCACTGAACATTTAAAAAACATGCAGCAGTATTATACAAGGGGGTTGGACCACTGTAAAATTACTGCAGAGGCATTGTCTTTATTTCCAGGCTAGATGGTTTCAGGTCACAGTAATGTCAACCCATCCACTTTGTCTCTTTTGCCTGCAGAAGGGGGGCATCGCTGACACCACGTGCCCAGCTTTACCTTGTGCATCGCAAGCTTTGCCTGCACTCATCCTGGCCTACCCTTGGGCCTGTGAGACACATCCCACTGTGGTGACAGGACCCAGCCAGTGTCAACAGGCCAGTGCTTCTCCTGTTTTTCCTCCCTTTTTTCTCCCTTTTTCCCCGAGGGATTTCATCAGAGCTGTGTTTATGGATTGGGAAACACTCCAGTAACTTCAGGCAAGCTGAGCAGATTTTGTTTCTGGATCACAAAAAGAACAATGGCGGTCTTTTAAGAGAAGAGTCACCATGACACATGCATCTTTCCGTGTCAACAGGGTATCCACTTTTCTGCTCCTCAGCGAGCCACTGCCTAGGTTTTCTTTCAGGTGTGTTTCTGACTGAGCAGTTTGTCTTTCCCTTTCATTGTTAGCAAAAGTCTTAGTCCCAGGAAAGGTCAGAAATCCTAGCCCTGACTGACAAAAAGACAAAGGTAATTTTGGTATCTGGATGTCTACAATTCTTGGAGAAGTCTCTTAAATCTTTATAATTTAAAATCCCTAGAGCTGTTCTTGGAGGGGCGCAGACATCTGGTTTATCTCAGCCTCAGGACTTTTGACTTCCTGTAATAAGCGAGTTTTTGTGGGAATCCTGCTCTGCCTCAGCAGCTAGACAGCGGCATTTACATCATGAGTGGTTCTGGATCAGGCTGGCTCACCCATCCTTCCTTCTCCTGTTTCCTTCTTTTCCACTGGAGAAAGTAGAAATTATCTGTGTGTATTCTTTATGCTGCTGTCTGTCTGTATTCACGTGTTTTTCAGAGGAAAGTCAGTCTCTTCACTTGAAAACCAATGGGATATGTCCCCAAGAATCAAACCAAATTTGATTTATTGTTAATTGAAAGTGTGCTTTGTGTTGTATTTACTGATTAGTTTGTATTTCAATTTCTGCTGGCCTTCAAAATACAATATTGTACATCACTGGGAAAGAACAGGGGGCTCTTTCCATCTCAGGAAGCAAGTTATTTCGCTTTTTTTTAGTAGCTCAGATAGATCATAGAGTGAGAAGTAGAAAGGCTCTGCCAGATAACCCCAATTGCGTAAAAGGAGTGATCTGTGCCTCCTGTATTTGTGGAATTGGCTTGTATCTCCATAAAGATTAATGTGACTGGTAATCCTTTCTTCAAAAGGCTCAGTATCTTCAGCTCTGTTGGTGATAGCCATCCTCTTTCTGTATGTTTCTGATCAAGAACTTAAGCAAAATAAATAGTAAACAGTAATTTTGCAGCTTGGAGTTTTGTGAAGCCGTACAACTGATCTATTTGCAAAGGAGGTATTGTAGAGGTATGTCTTTGTTGCTTTCTCAGTGGAGGTTTCCACTGAGCAAAACTCAGTTTAAAAAGGCTATGAAAGACTTCCATTAAGCCTAAATTGAACAATATTCCAGTAAAGCACATACTTAATGAAAGTAGCTATATGGATGTAAAATCAGTTGTCAGCAAGACTGTATTCTCACTTTTAATCTTTTCTCCATAATGCTTTCATTTTCAAACTGTATGCAATACTTCATTTTAAAAGATTTACTAGTATTATCTACTTTATTTGAACAAGACTGTATGGCAAAATATTTCAGTTGTTATTATTCTCATGTATGCTAGGAAAGCTGGGCTAGAATAAATTATTATTATGTGAGTGCATAAATGATCTGAAAACCATATACAGAAAGTAGTTCTCAGTGATACACCAATAAGTGCAGTTCTGCAAGTTTTTTTCCTTGTTCTGGTACTATTCAGTATTCTTTCTGACAGCTTGGATGAAAGGTTAGGAATTATGCTTAATAAATTCATAGATCAGAACATGCCTGTTGGAAGCAATGCAATTGAAAATTACCTTGATAAAGTAGCGGAGTAGCCTAGAAAATATCAGGCTTCCAGCAGTTAAATTAGAGCAAATGGAGAATTGTACATATAGCTCAATGTAATCAGCTGCACATAAATGCAGATGGAAAACAACTGCCCAAGCACCCATTCTGCAGAAAATGCATCTATCATAATGATCCCAAGCTGAACATGCACCACTGATGTGCTACTGCAAACAAGGCCGGTGCTAATGTGAGTTATAGAAAGGGGAGTAATAAAGCATAAAATGTAATCATTTTGCTCTACTCAGCACTGATAAGGCCTCAGTGGCAGAGCTTTTCCCACTTGCGGAAACTGCAGCTCGTATGGGATCCAGCAAGAGAGCAAACTGGGCTCAAAGATCTAAACCACATGGGCCTTCAAGGAAAGGTTGAAGGGTTGTTTAGTCTAGAGATGAGAGGAGGAAAGGAAGATATGATAGCCGCTTTCGTATAACAATGGGTGACTCTAAAGAGGAAGGGATTTAGCTGCCATGTATGCTGTCTGTACAGAAAAGCAATAATAGGCTTAGATCTCAACAGGGATAATTTAGTTTAAGCATCAGGGAAAAATGAAACTAGCAAGGAAAAGTTGAGCTCTGGAATAGGTTGTGTAGGGGAAGTTCATGGAATATTCCGCCTTGCAGACGTTTTTTAAGTTAGATGTTTTTCTAACCTATTTTTATAGGTTAGACAAACATCAGCAGGCATGGCATAGATCAGGGATGGGCGAAGCAATCTCTTAAATCACCTGCTAGCTCTGTTCCTTTAGTGCTTTCTATCTATGTGATAAGGATAATAATTATATATGCAAATTATTGTTTAATGTGGATATCTCCACAAAATTTCAGGGTCTACAACAAAAAACTTTAAACTAGTTCAGGAATTTATTGCATGGTGTCTGTATTTACATTAGATTGAAGCAATTATACTTTTTCTAAATTTGCCCATGTTAGTATTGATTGAAAATTACCATGGTCTGATGGCTTTGTGAATGGTCTTTGTGAAATATATAGGTGAACATAGTCAGATACCTGTGGTAGGATACAATCACTTACTGCTAGCCATGAGAGAGTTTGGTCTTTAGTTTATTTATAGTCCATGGAAGAAAAAAGATTGACACCTTTTAGAGATTCCCTTAGGAGTGGATGAACTACCCTCTAAAGGTACCTCTGCCTCTCCTTCTACCTATTCTGCAGGAAACTTATATTGGAGGCATATTCTTGGTCTTACCTTCTTCCTTTAGTCTGTGATACTAAAAAAGAAAGTGGTTTTCTGAGAACCAGAGTGCTTGAACTTTCACTCTCTGGAAAAATTATAACTGGCAGGAAATCAGAGTAGATTTCCCTGGGTTCAGAGAAGCCCATTCAGTGAATCATTTATGGAGGATTTATAGCTGTTAGGATTAATAGTTGCTGTCAATACAAAATGGACATAGCCAATGTGTATTAGAGAGACACCAAACTTGTATAAACCAAATATTATTCTGTTGGATTCTTACTTGTTAATTGTTTATTAATCCTCTAAATTGCTTACGCTATATCATGTGTACAGTGTGTGAGAGACAGTACAGAACTTTTAGCCAGAAAATCTGCTATACAAAATTATGCTTTACAGAGATAATATTTTAATTAAGATTTTAAAGTACTGAGCTATTGGGCACAGAAAGGGAAAATTAGTAATACTTTAAAATAATGGTATGTTTAATCCTGGATAATATTTTAGGAACTATGCAGTGTAAGACACCTTTCTCCCTCGTAAGCATCCTGTGGCTAACAGAGAGACTGTAAACTTTATCCCAAATCTGTTATTTAAGAAACATTTGCTATTGCCTGGTAAAAAAAGAAGAAGAAGAAAGTCTCATCTCATTTATAGGGCATTTTAAAAATTGGAATTGCGCTCCAGCAACCAGTGATGACTAGTTATTGTTCCTTTTGTCAACAGGCAAGATGAAGGAGGTTCTGGCAGCTTACCAGGTCCGGGGCTCTGCAGAGTTAAGTGAGAAGTGCGCCCATGTTCTAGCATGCATCACATCGCATCTTGGGTCTGAAGTGCCAGAAGGATCCCAGCGCTGCAGACTGAGACGGCTCTGAGCACCTCAGTACCCTGTTTCTGACAGAACCCAGGGATGGCAAACGTACATACCAGTGTTACCTGTCTGGGGCAGGTTTAATTTTATAAATTAAAACCATAAACTCTATGAGTTTCTAGACCATATTTCTGCTGTTGAGGATGATCTGCTCAGATGAACAGTTTTGCATCCATCGGAGGGGCAGGTTCTTCTGCTGGACCAGAAGATGACAGTGGACTCTATCTTGTAACTAATACCATTTGTAGCATCACTTAGTGCAGGTAATTGAAAAACAGGTTACAAGAAAATCCTGTAGGGAATAATACATGCTTTGTTTTAATCTACAAATTTTAAGAAATGTGGGGGTTTTTTTAAAGATAACCACTTTTACATAACACTAAGTGTGCAGTCTATGTGCAGCTCTTCACTGTGGCTATCTGTATTCCAGAGATGATGAATTCCCTGTGAGACACCTGAACCTTTTCAGATTTGTGATGAATCCTTAATTATGAGAGTACCATGAAAAACTAGGTGGGAAAAGTTCCGGGGCTTTTATTTGACTAGATGTCTGCAATTACTTCTTGCTGGTGTCCTGAAAGGAGGAGAAGAAGACAAGAATAGGAATAAAATAAAAAAAAAAATTACATTGCATTTCTTTTTTGGCATATGCATCTATCCGAATGTGTGTTTGATCTAATAGCCAAGGGGAAAGAAACAGCTAAGTTAGCTGAGACCTCACATGAAAGGTCTGCATTTTCAGGCAGTATTTGCTAATTTTGTCTCTTGAATAGCTATAGGAAAGAAAGAATATGTATATGCCCCACCATATGTGAAAAGGACATCCTTGCCATTCCTTTATTTATTTTTGCTCTTTTAAAAATTAAAGTGCCAGTTATTTGGAATGCTGTAGTCTGTGGTCACTTTACATTTGTTTAGTGAGATCCTTTCAGCAAGATCATTCCCATTACAGTGTAACTGCATGGTGACCACAGCTTTGGGCCTGTATAATAAAGATCTAAATTCAAAATTTTATTTCTCATCATTTTCTCTATTTTTATGTTGTATCTGCAAGTCTTTGATTGGAATCCCACTTATTGCTGATCACTGTTTAGAAAAAGGTTTGGCAAAAAATGTTAGAGGAAGGTGTTTGTACCTTTGGACGTTGTTCTTCTTCATATCATTCTTTACACAGGTCAGTAGGCAGAGGGATAGAAAATGTTAGCAAATCAGTAGCGATGCTTAAATTCAATTTGCACATGAGGCCCCAAGGCAATAAGGAGATCAGGCTCTTCACATCCTGGATTTAAGGCCATACTAAAGTACTTGGCATCTGGTTTCTATTAATTAGTAATCCTGGAAAGATATGGGAGGAAAAAGCTGGAGAAAAGCTGAGTCTAAGCTGGCTTTGATTTGCTGTGTGTGTCATAGATTGTGCTGAATATACATACATCAGAATTTAAAACCCAATTAGACTCCCTTTCCTTCCTCCTTGTTCTTCAAAGACAAAATTTTAAACTATAAAAAATATTCTTCGTGTAGCAATTAAGTTTGTGTGAGCAACGACTGCATTTCAAATAATAATGTAGTCCTCACAAGGCTGCCCTAGCTACGCTGCATTGTAGGCAGGGTTCTCAGGGATAGTGCTGATGCTATAATTAGCTTATGGCAAACAGAGCATCCCTAACCTTTGGAACCTCTTAGTACAGCATCCCTGTTATCCTGCATCTTACGTAGTTACTTATGGATGGCAGAATGCTGACTGCTGTGAAGTCCACACCAGAGTGTTTCAGCATGAATGGAGGCAGACAAGAGCATCTCATGCATTTTCCTGATCAATCTGAGCTATTTAAGGCTGTGCTCCTGCTCACAAGGGGCAGCCCTGTCTTCCCCTTCTGTCCCACTCACCCCTTCCCTCTACCTCCCTGAAAGAACTGCACACCTATGAAGCTTCCTGGTCTGACTGAAAGCATCCCCATGTAAGAGTTAGCTCTTGTGCTGGCTCTGACACTATGGAAAGGCTGGGAACTACCACCTGTTTATCGGCAGGTACTGATGGAGGAACCGTGCCTTCAAGTGCCTCTAACTGTCAATTAACTACTCCTATTACCTAAACTTTCTATTTAAGCACATTGCTTTCATATGGCTAAGAAGTATTTCTTGATTCAGTAACATTGCAAATTAAATAAAGCACTGGAAATTAATTAAATCCATAGATTTAATTATAACACCTTTAAAATTACCTGTGCTGTGGCAGTATTTGAGGAACCACAAAAATACACCGTCATGAGAGGAATACATTCTTGCCATTCAAATTACTCTGCAGACCGAAACTTTTTCAGAAAAACAGAAGTAAAATCTGTGTGCTGCAACGGTACCAGGGCAGCATTAGCCTCCTGTGCTAGCAGACCTTTAGCTGTTGATGAGGTATATGCTCAGAATGTGGCCAGCTGGACCCTCCAAAACTGTAGATGCCTGAGCTTGACCATGGCACCATTTGAATTTGAATGTCAAAATGACTTTCCCCAAGATCAGGGACTATTCTGGAGAAACAGCTTTTTGTCTGTGCTACACAGGGGGCTGCTGAAAGCTTGACTGTCCTGTTGGGTGAACTTTTCTGACAAAACATGTGACTGCTGCCCATCTGTTGAAGGAGCGGTTCAAACACAGCAAAATAGGCAAACCTCTCAGCACTCCAGTTAGGGCAGAGGCTGGAGTTTTTTGTTCTTTGGCTGAATTCCCCTTTGAGAAGCCTCCCAGTGCTTCCCCTTGGCATCTGCACAAGCTCTCCTTTGTGAAGGGACATGAATATGGAGAGACCTGCAGTGCACCCGTCTCTTCAGCCAGCTTCAAAGGAAAGTTTCAAAAGTCATTCTTTTCTGGCAACTTTAAACATCCAAATTGGGGCAGTGTTGGCATTACAAACAGTATTAGTTGACTTTGATGACTTGGAGCAATTCAGTGTTTGCACAATTAGAACAAGTACTTGGACTATACATGGACTGTGCAGCTTTGCAGGCAAGGGTGTTGCTTTTGCTGACTGAATGTAATGTGAATATGTAGTTTACATTCAAATAAGATGGTCTTAAATCAATTCCTTAGCAGACAATAATCCATTCCAAGAAAAAGAACATCTGTTCAGGAACCAGACCTGAAATAAATAGCAGTTTAGAGACAGGTCTTTTGTCCAGCGTTGTTTGGGTATTAGACATCTAAGAAACAGTTGACTCTCCAGGTCACAGCTGGGGTTTTGTTGACGAAGTAAGAGCATGTCTCTGCTACAGCTGACCACAAATCTTACCTGCGACTATAGTTCTGTTCCTACTGCCAGTCTGCATCACTGCTATAGCATGGGCTTTTATAAATATCAGCTTGCTTTAGATTACTTACAGTAACATTGCCTTAGTTTTGAACTGTGTGTATGTACATACGACTGTTGATCCATCATATTCACATAAGGGAAAACCCAGCAGTGGCTATCAAATCGTCATTTATCTCAAAAAAGCCCAAGTTTTTTTAAGAAATTATGACCATATTTCATAAGCAATAATCTGTCTTATTTTTTAAATTCTGTTGCAACCTCCATATAGGAATCTCCAAATACTTGCCAAATACTAAGTAAGAGAGTCTCACAGAAGTTTCCAGGCAGCATACATTTTATTCTAATGTATAAGTAGATAAGCCGAGTCTCTGGAGAGCTAAGTAACCACACTAATATTTCAGAATAAATTGCTGCACGGCAATTAATGATGTATAAAACTAATGATAAATATGTAAGGAAATCAACATCTTTAACAGTTATTGGCATGATTTTTCTCATCCCCTGTCGTGTTTGCCTTCTAAGCAAGGAAAGCTTCTCTGTTAGCAGCTTCACTTCACCTCAGTTCTGTACCTGTCCTCTCTCCATCCTGCAAGAAACATTTATATTATATTACTTCATCTGATAACCTTAACTGCCACGCACAATCGCTGTGAAGGGTCACCTTTTTACTTTGTGTTGGGTCACTTCTTGGCTAGTTTCAAGGCTGCCTTCTTCTCTGTCATGGCTGCCACTTTTCCCTCCTAAGGATAAATGATGCTCTTGAGGTAATGTCTGGTTTTGAAGTTAGTCTTTGCTGATGGAGTCGGAGGGAGAGAGCATGCTCCTGGCTGCATTATAAAGAAGGAGGGTTTCTGTGGTGTGAGCAAGGTCCTCCATAGGTGGTGATGTGCAGCCGCTCTGGGTGTTGAGTATGAGGTACAGAGTTAATGAAATACTAACAGTCAGTCGTGACTTTATTTCCCAGATGTTGTCACTGTTTTCTTAAACCCCAGGGCAGAGCTGGCAGTTGAAGTGATGGGCAGAATTACCAGCACTCATAAAGGCAGATAGCAAACCTGACTGGGAAAACCCTGTCCTTACAAAGAACTCCCCGTGCTATTACTTAGGTTAAAAGAGGCAAGGCAGCCAGGCATGCTGTTACAAACAAACTTGAATCATGGACTGGTGAAGTCAGAAGATTGCAAGGCAGCACTGAAAATGGAGAATGTGCTGCTCACAGCAGTTCTGCTTTTCACGAAGGCTTCCTATTGCCTGCACAGGTCTTTAACAGACTTTCTCCCTTTTTGTTACTACTGCTAAGAATAAGCAGAAAATATTTTTATCAACTTTAAAAGAAAAACGAGTGTGAAAAAACATTGTCAGTATGCTGACATTCTTAAAGCAATAAATAAACATTCCCAAGGAGTGTGGTGGATTCACTGTCTGGCGGAATACTTAAGTGAAGCTTCGTAGTCATTCAAAAGGTGGCAATGTCTCGGTGCAGTCAGAAGCGTTGTGCTTGACATGGGGATTGTTGCTGACATGTGCTCTGTGGAGGGCTATGAAGACCTCAGATCTGGTGATCTGAATGACCCCAAGCTCCCTGTTATTTAATCCCAGTCACCTTTCACAGCTACCACCCTCACTTTACTCCAGTGTTCACTTTGTATATATGCACTGGGGAGTTCATGCTCTGTCTCTGTGGGAAGCTGGAAGCGCTCTAAAACAGCAGAGGAAGTTAGAAAAATAGCAACTTCAGTTGTACCTGTGGTAGTCAGCTGAATATTTTCCTTAAAATCCTAACTATGTAAGTTCAGAGTGAATAAAGCCCCTGATTCTTATTTCAGCACAAAGCTCCCTATTAAATCCAGTTAAACTGGAAAATGAGAAATGGAATATGCAAAACTGTGTTGCGTATCTCCTTCAGTGAAGTTCTGGAAGCTGGCCAAAACCAGGAAGTGTCTTCTTATTTGTGAACAAGAGGTTTGGTTTTGAAAAACAGCCCAAATTACATGTGAGATCCAGGTCAGGTTCTTATCACAAAAGTGCTATAAAACATTTCTGTTAGTCTTGCTTTTGCTGTGACACTGAAGTGTCCTGCACAATACAGATTTGGATGGTTTCAGGAACTCTCCTCCCAACAGCCTTGTTTATAGCAGATTTACCAGCTGGATTTCTAACCGATAACCTTCACAAGGCCCAGACTAGGATTTGCTCTTTGGTTTATTTTGGTTTTATTATTATTGTTTGTAAACAAAGGAACCACAAAATGAAAGTCAGAAGGTGAAAGTGAGTCCAGGTAAGCTAAAACAGAGACCTTTGTGGTTTCCAATTAAAAAGCCCTGTCTGATGCCACATGTACCCCCCACTACCCAGCAGTGGGTATATTCAGCAACTGATTAGAGATGTTCTCTCTGATGAAAGCCCTGCCCTGCACAAAATCCTGCTGCTGCTACATTGCCAATGTGATGTTCTAAGCACCTTGGCTTTCTTTAGCTTGAGTAAAAACTGAAGCACTTGCAGACCTGAAGTAGTCAGCTTTCTGAAGGTTTCAAGCCAGAGGTTGACAAAGATGGGGCCTGTTACTTGTGTTTGCTGAAACAGCTCCTTTGCACAGCGGGGGAAGCAGGAACAGCCTCTAGTGTAAATAAAAGCATCCCCACAGAGTTTGAACAATTATTGTCATCTGTATCTGGAAGACATTCAAAGGAAATAAAACATCTTTTTCTTTTTTAATTATTATTTTTTAGAATGTGTCTTCTGTACATGAGCCAGTGCTGTTTCCATGGGCGTTCTCACAGCTTCTCTGTATTTATCACAGTGACAGTAAGAGAAAGACTTGTTAGCATGGCTTTGAAATTGTCAAAATTTCTCACTCAGTATTGCAGCTTAACTTCACATAACTGCCTTCAAGTTCTGTTACAATAAGAAGCACGGAATTTACTTACCTGTTAAGGTTATCTCTGAAAAGAAAGATACTCACTCCTATTCCAGCTCCACTTCTCAGGCAGTTTTACAATCAGCTTCTGTAGGGACTACCAGAGCAGTGATTCATTGTGAAGGGCAGTCCTTCCCATCCCATCTCCATTAGATTTCCCAGAAGTCAGAATTTATAAAATACAGTTAATGATGAGGCTCCGTTTTTTGTGCTGTCATTGACATTTTCTGTGCTTGTTTTTCAGATTTTCCAACCCAGAGATACTGGTTTTTTTTTTTGGTTGTTTTGTTGTTTTTTTTTTTCCTTCCCTCTTTATTCATAGGCATAAATTCTGGAGCTTCAGAAACTCTAAGCAACATGTAATAGGAGATGAATCAAAGCAGTCTTGGAAAGCTGCATGTTCCGTGGCAGAGGCAATCAGTAACAGAACCTATACATAGCAAATTAGCTCTGTAATGCATTTCCTGGGCCTTTCTTATACATAATCACTTTGTTGTCTCTTCCCATCATAGTACAGTGTGTGCCTACATTGTTTTGCAGGATATATTTGTGCTAAGAATTACAGACTGAATTCCTGTAATTCAATTGCCTCTTGATGTCCATGGCAAAACTTGCACAAGCTTCTGTGGGACCAAGGGTTCAGAAGGGTAAATACTTATCAGCGCACAGCAGAGACACAAAATGCTATGCAGAAAATCATGGTTCTTTGCCACATACTGATGCTTGTGCCTACATCATGATGGATATCCCTGTGTAACTGAACTTGCTGTAAGCCAGTGTAGACATAGAAATTCAAGGGAGAAAAGAATGTCCTTTGATGGTGAAGACATCCATGTCATGTGAGTCTGTTCAGTAACATAGCAGGTTCTTTCCTCACTGAAGTCAATGAGAATCAATTAGTCCTAAATATCCAAGGCTAGAAACACCATAACCCAAAAGAAACAAGAAGCAAGCATAGGAATACAGAATGGCACAGTGCATTTTCTTAAATAGATTTATTTCTACTCTTTCAAAAACTCCAAAGGAAAATTCAGTTGCCATAAGCTTGCGGTGGTTCCAGGGTCACAGTAGGCTCCGAAGCCAAATAAGAGCTCTCGTGTCCCTAAAATTCCTGGTCTCTAGTCAAGAACAATAAAAAAATAATAGAAACACCTGAAGAACAGTTAAAAGATGAAGTCTTCTCAGCAGAGGTAGCACTTCAAAGGATAAATGCTGTCATTCAGGTTTGGAAAGGCAACTTCAAAGTCAGTGATGTGTTTACCTGGCTTGGTCCCCTGTGGGTCTTTCCTCCCATCCTTGCTGTGTTTCTATTTGTGCACAGGAAAGGTAAACCCATGCTCTGAGTCATGGTCATGCAATGAAGTTGAATTCCATGACCAGTTTTGCTTCGTTATAATGAGTGCCGCTGATGCTGGAAATGTTGGTCAGTGGTTTGCCGCAGCACAGCCAGGATAAGTGTGTGGCCACCTTTGATCTGGTGATGCACACTCATAGCAAAAGAGCTGCCATGGTCCAGGGTAAATCAAGGAGGAACATTTGAGGTCAGGGCTCCAGCAACACAGCAAAGCATTCTGGTGTAGACAGCTACCAACCTGCTGCAGCTGGGAAGTGTGGATCATGCAGCTTTCAAATGCAGATGAATAGGGCCTTGTAATAACACTTAACTTCAGTTTTAGGCTCTTCAGTTTATAAATACCGATTCTTTGCCATTCGCTTTGCTACCACATGCCCAGTTACATATAATTCCAGTCAACCTAATGCTTTTCATCCATCTTCTTAAAAAGCCCAGGTTGTTAGGACACTTTTTATATTTATTTCATATTTATTTAATATCTTTAAGTATCGCACATGCTTTGAGTGTGCTTTTTCATGGCAACTTTATGTTATTACAGATGAGTACTGTCGCTTAGATGGGTTTAAGAGCAGCAGTTGGCCATGTTTCACACTTTGTATCAACAAAGTCTCCCCAGGGCAGCTTGTGCCCCCTGGTCAGGGCAGAGTGGTGGAGGATATCTTCCTTTCCCTGCTGCAGGACTTGCCACCTTTTCTGCTGTGGCCCATGGCCAGAGTGGCAGATCCCCTGTGCTGGGCCCAGAGGCAGGAGACATGTTCTGGTGGACTTGCCAGGAGTTAAAGGGCTGAGGCAGAACCCGAGAGCTGGGTTGTTGCCACTGCAGACTCCAGACAGGAGGGATCTTTGGCAGCATTCCTGGGGTTCCACGTGAAGGTGAAGGGAGCCAATTACTAGCTAAATGTAATTATATATTCACTAGAAGTTTAGACAAGACAGAGTAACTGATTGCAGTACTTGGGAGACTCGAATAAAAACAACTCTCAAAAGAGCTCTTACTCAGAAGCAAGGACTGTTTGCCCAGCTACATTTTCCTTCTGTCCAATATAAATCTAGCACATTTTTTTCCCTGTGCGCTGTTAAATCTTTTCAGCCTTTCGGAATCAAAGGGGCTTTAGGCCTCTTTTGCTTTCCCTTTACTTTTTCCTGGCTCACTTTCTCTTACATGCAGGGTGGCCCCGGGTGTCCAGCGCCACTTACAAGCGGGTCATTTTTCCAGATCACTAGCAGGGCTCCGGCTCCCTCCTGGTCCCTGCCGAGGGTGGCAGGGGCTGGAGAAAGATCCCCGCAACCGGCGGCAGCTTTTCCTCGCAGCCACCACAGGAGGGAGCCCTTGGCCTTCCGGGGCCGGCCTCCCGGGACCGGGATCGGGACCGGAGGCGCTCCTTTCCCGGTAACGGGGGGGATGCGCCGGCTGTGGGCTGAAGCGGGCGTTGGTGATTTCTGTCCGTCCCCGCAGGGCTGCGCTTTCCCGTTAGAAACAATTTCAAATAAAAGGGAAAAATGCAATCTGGGGGGTCAGGTATTTATAACCGGTTTTGCCCTTCAGAGGTCTGGGTGCACCCAGGCAGGTACTGCTTTCATATTCCAGGCCGCTCACACCGTTCCCCTGTTATTTGAGGAAGCCTTTCACGCAGCAACAGGGAAGAAAAAAATATTGAAGACATAAACAGGGAAATGTCATTTTGAGTCTGGCCCTGTATTTTTACAGCCCATTCCATCACTACTTCCACGGGAAATGACATACCCTCCTGCAATGACCATTATCAGTTTTATTGCAGAAATTTTCTACATTCCTCAGCATTCAGCTGCACTGGAGCCCATCTGCAGGCTGCCCAGCAGAAAGCAAACACCCACACGTCTCTGCACACTGAAGCTGGGTCTGGGGATTAGCAACTAATTAAGAGATTAACTTTTATGCCTGGGCACTGGAACATTCACAGCATTTGCTACCTGACCCAGCCTGTGTGCCTGGCCATGAAGGAGTGGCTCAGTGCAGAGGCTGAGTCAAAAAGCAGATAAACTAACCTGCCACTTTCCACAGCCTACCTGGGCACCCTGTCAGCACCTGACTTCAAGTTTTGTCTCTATTTCCACACTCAAACCCGGTGTGGGAGCTTGCTGGTGTGAACAGAGCAATGGAGGTGCTTTCTAGCAGGACAGCTTCACCCAAGCATAGCTGTGCATGGACACTGCTGCTATTGGTTCTCCTACCTCTAAGCAGCATGGTCAGAACTGACACTGCTGTGCAGATGTAGCTCGACAGATCCTATTTTGACCAGACCTCCATATGGTGAAAAAATGGAATGTAGCTGCCCAATAGTTGAAATGACCTTTGAGGCACTTTGTAATGGAAGAAAGACTGAGAAGGGATGTGAAGCCAAATCCTTCACCCACCAACTCTCTAAAATGCCACAAAATTATGCAGTGATTGCAGAGCACACAAACACAGAGTATTTGAGAATGAGCAAAGATGCTCCCTGAAGAGAGGGCTATGGATGCGTGTAGAGAACTTTTATTGTCTCCTTGTTGTCTTTGTGAAAAGTCAGAGATGGGGAACTGGGAGGGGAGTTACAGTACAGAGCTGGGCACACTGGGAAAACAAAAAATGACTTGCCCAAAAGAGAAACCACATCTCTTCTTCACACAGCCTGGGGACCTTGATGCTTGGAGAAGTCAGTGTGCATATTCAAACCAGGCAGGCTGTAATGTGAGCAGTGAAAGAAAGTGCTGCAGTCAGGCAGAGGCTGAGGAATGTAGGTCCCTGGCATACTGGTTAGCAACTGTCTGTGTTTTCAGGCAAGATTCAATCCAAAGATGGATTGAAGTAACAGGCTGCTCTATTTGATTGTAGCAGGAGATGAGAGAAACACAAAACAAGCAGACAAGGAGTTCTCTTATAACTCAGCCAGAATAGAAGGAAATACCGAGATTTCCTCCATCAGGTGGTGTGTTTATTGTCCCAGACAGAAAGCTTCTACCTTTGGCATTAAACCTGAAAGACCCAGAAACATCAAGCTGCTGAAGCCGAAGTAGCTAAACCTAGGTTAAGCAGCTGGAAGAAATGCCTCGTTGGAGCAGAGGTGGCAGCCAGGGTAGTAATACTCATTTGCTTAGACAGATGTGTCTTTTCTTCCATTTAAACAGTGGCTCTGTCTGCTTCTCTTTATGTTTCTCAGCAGCTGTAACACTCACTTTCCATGTCAGGCAGCCAGGGACATGCTGAGGAGCAAGAAATACAGTGATCTCCTTTGTGCTTTAGCAAGACCAAGCCCGTGCCCTGTCTTGTGTTCCTTCCTCTCTGCCCTCCTCAACACACTTCTCTTTCCAGTCTGTTGTACCTTTACCGGGTTCACATCTGCTTTTGCAGTCCCACTGCTGGTCTGAGGCTGGTGGCCCCACCATGGATGTGCTTTACCAAGCCCCATGCAGCCTTCTCCCAGAGTGTTGCCAGAAGGTGCCTGTAGCCACATTTCAAGCAGAAGGAAAGGGTTACATGCGTCATTAACAGGCCATGTTTACAGAGAAAAAACAAGACTCCTCAAAGAACGTGACGTATGCACACAGGGAGGCCAGTTGCCTGTTTAAAACACAGTGACATGCTGGAAGGCTGCCAGATTCTGCAGCTCTCACAAGGTATGCGAATGGTGAAGTTTTTCATACTGTTCAACATTTGCCTGCATCTGATTTTAGTTAAAAACAGATTGAGAAGCTGGGGGAAAAATAGAAAAAGAAACGAGAATTAGGAATTACAAAAGCCAAACACAAACTCTCTGATAATTGTTGCTGCTTGGAGTTACAACATATGCAGAAGATGGCAGAACCTCTGCCAGTGAATCACTGAGGAATGCGTCGATTTGTTTAACTCCTCAGGAGTCGTGACATGACTCATTTCCAACCTGGAGACCAAACAGAGGTTTTGAAGGGAAAGTGTAGGATAAAGCAGGCTCCTTGCAAAAGTATAAGGACAGTTTTAATTCTAGCCTTTGAGATCCAATTCATTAATGCTTTGCAATGTGATTGCAAAACATGGTCATCCCCGTTTGGTAACATCAGGTGCTTGCATTCAGTAGCACAAATTGGCTACATGTGGGCTGGACAACGCTGAGCTAGGCTCTATTTCTGTCACTGTCAATTGCTTTCTAATATCTTGAGGTGTCTTTCCACACAGTTTTGAAAACCCAGTTTTGAAATCAGTGTAACTGATTTGCAGACAGGGTCCTATAAAGCTGTTAGGTGCTATAAAAGATACTGCTCAAAAGAAGCCATCCTTTTTCATGGAGATTTGTCAACCATTGCATCTGATTCACATGGGAAAAGAAATTTTGACCGTATGAGTCATTTCAGCCTTTGGATACTTAACAAAAAGCACGGTGTGATTTGATGCATGACTAATGCGTTTGTGTATTCAAGAGTCTGTGGATGCTAATGGAAGTTAGAGTCATATCTAGAAATGAAGACAGTTCAGAGTATACCGGCTGATTAACTTTCATCTATACATAATCAGCTGCTGTTTTATAGGTCTAAAAAATTCCTTAATGCTCTGTATGTTTTAGGAGTGCATTTTAAAAGTCGCCTACATTAAGTCTTCATTTAAACATCCCACTTCTCTAGCATTAACCATCTCATTGTATTTCACTTCAATTCATTTGCAAAGCCTGTGCTCTATCTAATTAATACAGATTTTGTTGCTTGCTGGGAACTTCCCTTCTCCAATCTGTCACTCCCAAATATGTTCACGAGAAATTTCAGCCTCCTTTTGTTAATAACATTTGCAAAGTGACCTTTATTCTCTCTGGATACCTTCATTATTCACAGGTAGTTACTAAGTAACCCGTACAATTGCCGTAGGCAATGCATCTCTTATTAAGAGCAGGGCTCTCTGGCTATTCAGTGTTGGTGTTGTGGGACTGAGGGCCTGAACCCTCTGGTGTTGGCTCTACCCTCCATTTGAAAAGGGTGCTTGTGAACCACACTTCGTGAAACTTTTTAATTAACAGGGATTTTCTAATGATAAACTGGGCTTGCAACAGCAAGGCAAAATGTAGAAAAAAGTCCTTCTATTCATCATTCTTTTTAATGTTTGCAAGAAATAAGTGAAATTTATTTCTCAATTAAAGTTTTTTTTATTGTTTTTCCCCAATTAGCAAATTATCTATATTGCCACTGTTTTTTCTTTCTCATGGATGAAAAGCTGCAAAAAATTCTTTAGGAAAAGAGGTGAACTTTTTTTTTTTTAAGTTTCAGGTAAAACTGTAACTGAAGCTTTTAATCATTGAAACAAAATCATTATTTGTATTTTTAATTAATGCAACAATGAAAATACTTTCAATGCACCCTAATTGTGGATCGCCATGGTAAGAAGTCATACTAAGAATTGCTCACATTAATTTTAGTGAAGCTTTGTGGATATTTTCATTTACAGCTGGTAGCAGTCTGAAACACATTGCTATTGTATCTTCTCATTCTTTGAATATTTATCACTACCATTTAAGGCTTATTTAATACACATATATTCTTCAGCTCCCTCATGTATACCCTCTTGACTTATATATTTTCCTTTCCTACTTTTGGCTATGTTTTGCGCAGGTACTATCATGATGTTTGGACCCTTATCACATTGCTTTGGCACAGCACTGTAAAGAGGTATGTGGGCAGAATGGACCAGAAATGAATTTTGGGCTCGGGTCCAAGTCCATCTCAGTTTGACACAGGTAACATTATCTTTGTCTCATCCTTCTGCTGTTAGTACTGAGCAGAGATGTCATGGCATGAAGGAGCCAGGAGAACCAAAAATACCTTCTGACTCTCTCTAAGGTCAAATATAGTGGCGCCCCAGTCCTGTGCTGAATTTAAAGCAGTTCGAGCAGTGATACCAGACAGTGACTTCTGTACCTAATTCTGCAAAAATGACACAATAGAAACAGAGTCAACCAGTCTGCCCAAGGACAGCAGGACCAGAAAGTGTTTTCAGTGATTCCACCACCGGTGTTAGACTCGTAAAAAAGAAATGAGGGCTTTTTGTCGAGTCTGCAGTACTATGTCCATGATATGCAAAAGTGCCTTCTCAGCAAATGATAACCCCTTTAGGTGGTCAGTGTTAACCCATTAGTGGAAGGATTTGCCAGCCACTATTACTTGAGCCAGTTAAAAACTTTTGCCTGTTTTATTAAATAAGAATAAAGGCCAAATGCATGTAGCAAAGGCGACACTGATCCCATCCTCTTCTGAAAATACACATGGTACGAACACAGACCTCTGTGTCAGCCCACTGCTGACATTCTTAGCACTAAACACTCCTTGGTAACATTGCAAAAAACCTGCTCCTTTGACATTTCATTTGTCATGCTATTGTAATTGTTGCTGCACAGAGTAGCACTAGAACATTGCCCTTCCTTTCCCAGAAACAGTACAGATCTGTACATGGGTGTTGCAACTGCATCTGTAATAAGTTGGCTGCTAGGCAGCATTACAAATGCCAAGTGCCTTGTAGTATTTTTCACCTACAAGGCAGCACAATTATCAGACACCAATTTGGGATTATTCTGTTTCCCCACAAGAGGTGACATTCATG